>NC_039362.1:63890146-65150356 GCF_003573695.1 Papaver somniferum
AACTGCATAATTTTCTGCAACATAATTGGTTGTGATGCATGTGCCTCCTGATAATGCTCCAATCACCTGACACAAGTGATTCCTAATCACTACTCCAAATCCAGCTGTTCCAGGATTATGAAAAGATGATCCATCACAACAAAACATGGTGTATCCCATTGGTGGGGGAGACCAGTAACAAGTTTTGATGCACTGAAATTTGCTATATCTAATTCCAAAATTAAAAAAAGCTATTACCTGGCAATCATATGATTGATTCCACTTATTACCCTTCATCATGTATCCTCCTTCATACACCAGATTCTTTATTCTGTTTTTGAATTGAAGTTCATTAGGCTTGATTTCTTCAAAGAACCTTTTATTTTTCTGGAACCATAGCTCTCTGACAACATAACAAATTGCAGTGATCCAAGCTTCTCTGACAATGGGTCTTTTATTTCTTGCATTGTTCCATAGATCATCAAAAGAGTTTGGAAGTCTAGTAGAAAATACAACACCAACCATGTCCAAATTTTTATACTAAAAGGGCATTCCCAAAGGAGGTGACTCATACTATCTTGGTTATTCTCACAGATGCAAGATCTTGATGCAAGTTCATATCCATTTCCTAGCATGACAGTATCATCCACATAAATTCCTTGTAAGATTTTCCATATATTTCTTGCTATACTTGGATGAAGAAATGTATTCCATATACGATATGCACAATTCAGTTTGGGTTCCTTATGTCTTAACAATGTTATTGCAAAAGAAGTTGTAAACTTACCAGATAATTCACCAGTCCACACTAATGAATCCTGCCCTCCTCCTATATCTGGGAAACACAATGAACTGATTAATAGTTGAATTTCAGTAGGAATGCACCACCTGCCATTCTGAATAAGGTCGGCTACTTTTAGATGCTCATTGTCTTTAAAATAAGTATTCATATCAGTATTCTCAATTAGAGGAGCATCACCAATCCAGATATCATACCAAACATTGACCTTATGTCCATTTCCAATGCACCATCTCATATTTTCTTTTAATGCCTCCAAGCCCACTTCAGTCCATGCCAAATAGATGAAAGTTTCCAATTTTCACTATATTTCCCATTTTTATTCAAGTATTTTGCTTTAAGGAATAACGCCCATTCATCTTCAGAATTTATTATCCTCCACATCATTTTCATTAATAGAGATCTGTTGATGATCTCAAGCCTTTCAATCCCCAAGCCACTTTCACTATAAGGAGTGCAGACCTTTCTCCAAGATAGTATAATATATTTCCTCACATCCCCATCACCAGACTAATGGAAATTTCTTATTGAAAAAGCGGGGATATAACAACCACACCCAATATATCGATTAGCAACCTGTATGGACTAACTTCAATATACTTTCTAGAGAATCAACTAGACAGACAGACTCAATCTAGGGAAAAGTATATCGAGGAGTTAATATCTCTCTCACTTGATTTGATCTTTACTCAAGCAAAAATAGAAATCTGCGAGTCTTTATCAATGATAATCAGGTAAGTGCGACATTTTTATACCCACATTTATACTATCTAGATCCCAATAATTCGCTAATAATTATATTTTAGAGCTTTTACAGAAGATGCAAGAAATTCTATTCAACGGGAGAATAATTGGCTAAATGAAGCTATAAATCAGTTTGGGACTCACGACACCATAGAAACCAACTAAAGCTTAGTATTAATGGGTTAGTGGGCTGGCAAGTCACTAATTCATTTTGCCGCACCGCTAGCCATTCACAGCTACAGAGCAAGGCAAGGAACCAAGGGAATTGCCTTTGTGTATTCAAGCATGTCAATTCCACCAGTGGCTTAGACAAGGAAGAGAAAGTGGGACGTGGCATCATTCCCACCCATCTTAAATCATATCAGAACAAGGAAAAAAAATGAAATTCCCATTTCTTATCAAAGGTGACGTTCCTATCTGTAGAAACAACTTAGGGCAGAAATACATTTCACATTTCTTCAAGTTATCACTGCCAGCGAGACGGAGACCTCGAGGGCTGGCATTTCGGTGATGCTCCACAGCAACGGTGATGGATCTATGGTGTTTTCTATTACTTATAATGATTCTGATTTTGGGAAGTTGTGGTAACGATGGCAACAACAATAAACAGATTTGAGGGCTTCTTCCGACAGAAACAGGTTCGATTTGAGATGTTAATCAGATTTGGGGTTTCTTATGTGCTAGCTGAATGGATTTCAGGGGTTCGTACTCGAACTGAAATCGGGTATCTTTTGCGAGCTCGATCTGTGGTGTTCTAGTGTTGAGATTCAAACCAACTATTTCAATTTCTCTCAGCAGTATAACAACAAATTTGGGGGTTTTTATGTAAACCGAAACTGGGTTCATGTGAAAGGAACTGAAGGCTGAAATGAGCGGTGGATTGTGTGTACAGAGTATGGAATTGGTTAGTTGGGGTCTGCAATTGAGTTCAATTTGGGGATTTCTGAACTCGAACTGAAATTGGGGTTCTGTGGTCATTTGATTGGAGTTTGTGGTGTGAGTACTTGATTTGTATTGCATTCAGTTGAAGAAATTGAAGAAGCCTTGATACAGGTGATGGATGGGTGGATGGGTTTAATTGAAGATCTTGAGGCATCAGATTGTGCTCGTCATGATTGCAGGCAACGTTGGTTCCCAACAGCAACAACAAAGAAATTGGAGGCTTGATTGATGAGTCTGCGAGATTGGGTACCTACAATGGGTTTGTGTAGGCTGGAATAGATATGTTCTTGGGTCTTAAGAACATAGAGGGACAGTGTAGTGCAGGTGTTGCTCAGTTGGTTGCAAGACAAGTTGGGTGATGTGGCCAGGATTTTGGAGTGGCCTGAAATTGGAAACTGAATGCCGGTGATGGAATCGGGCTTTGGGTTTATCTGCTGGGTCTCAAAGGAAGTTCTGGGCAGTACCTATAAATAGGCAGCGACAAGGAGAAGCAGGGGAGGCCGTTTTCAGGGAAAATTAGGTTTAGCTCCATTTTATTGATTTTACATATGCTGAGTTTATTGATCTTCATATCAATTTTCTATGGTTTTGAACAAGATTATGTTTAGCTAAACTCCTCATTAGGGTGAAGGATGAACTTGTAAGTTAAGGTGCTTGTGTTCTTAAACAATGGTTTCAAAAATAAGATCTTAATTTGTATTTCTCAAAAGAGGTTGATTGTTTTAAGAGTTTTTCATGTCTTATGCCATGTATATTGCATATTTGAATTCTAGAACATCATTCCATCTATAACCTAGGTATCAATTGTTTTATGATCACTCCAAGACTATGTATGCCATGTATGCTTAGTACTTAGGATACCTGCCTCTTAGGTTGAGAACAAACAATCTTTTATGGTAACTCTTGTTTATAATCTTTAATGAAATATCTTCCGTGTGTTAGTACCTAGGCTTGCAACTTCGCACGAGTAAATCTGAGACCTTGTGATAGAACATAAGTAACATAGCTTACAGTGGATTCCATAGCCCTAATATTTCCACATCCCTGATTTACAATCTTTATAAATTTGCTCTATTCGACTTGTTAGCTTATTTTCTTGGTACAACAATCTCTGGATATTGAATTGGTTGGTTAGTTCTTGATATTGATTAGTAGTAGTTTTCACACTGCTTGAGGGAACGAACCGTGCTTGCTATTGTGTGCTATTTTTGACACCATGCACTTGCGGTAAAACAAAGTCGGTATACCGACCCATCAAGTTTTTGGCGCCGCTACCGGGGAGTGGTTGCTCTCTTATTGATATCATCAATTTTCTAGTCATAGTTTCTGTAGATAGTGTATTTTTGTTTTTTCTTTTAGTTCCTTTTATGCAGTTTTTCTGATTTTGTTTAGGTACCGTAGTGAGTTTGAATCTCTCGAAAAACGGAAGAAAATCTCGCTGAGATTTTTCAAGGTGAGTTTGTACAAACTTCTGCATTTTGTTTGCATATGCAGTATATACTAAGTGGTTAGGATAGAGAACAGTTTGATCGTCTTGTTAGAGTTAACCCTTTATACATGACGGAAACAGATGATGAGGGTACGAACCCTCCGCCTAAATGTTTGAGAGATTATATGTTCCCAACTAGAGTCTCTCAACTTTCTTGTATTGTTTTGCCTACCACCACAACAACTTTTGAGATTAGATCAAGCACCATTCGATCACTTCCAAAATTCTATGGTAAGGAGAATGAAAATCCCTACTACCACATTAGAGATTTTGAAGAATTGTGTGGTACAATGAAATTCAAGGATTTAGCTGATGAGTATCTCAAACTTAGGTTGTTCCCTTTTCCCTTGAAGGATAAGGCAAAATCATGGTTAAATGCATTAGCTCCTTCATCAATTAATACTTGGAATGACATAATTAATCTATTCTTGTATAAATTCTTTCCTAGGCATAAAACTATTTCCATCCGTCGAAAGTCGAATAGTTTTTCACAGCAAGAAGGAGAATCTCTTTATGATTACATAGAGAGGTTTCATGATCTCTTGTTACAATGTCCACACCATGGATTTGATACTCATATGCTCACATTGATCCTTTATGAGGGATTAGATTTCAAAACTCTGAATATGGTAGAATCATTTTGTGGTGGTAATTTTCCTGATAAGACTACCGAAGAAGGTTATAAATTTTTGCATGAAATGGCCGTAAAACACAAGAATGGGAGGCTAGAGAACCCATAATATCAATGACTAGTAGCACAGGGGTTCACAGAGTTGACAATGAATTGGACTCTGAGGACAAGTTTGCTGATATGTTACGAAGAGTTGAGTCGTTAGAAAGAAATGCTGAAATTAAGCATGTTGAGTCTATTACGCATAAATCTTCGATTACTAATGATTTTTCTGACCAAAAATTTTCTAGTTTGGAAGAAAATATGAATTTGTTTATGCAGGCTACTCAAAGATTTATGGCGAACTTAGAGCAACAACTAGATCATATTACTATCCAGTTGAGTGAGCGAGACAAGGATTAGTTCCCGAGTCAAATATAGCTCAACCCCAAGGGTTCTGTTGAGGTAAGCACATATGGTGCTAAGCCTACTCATCATGTCCAAGCCTTCTCTACCCTAAGAAGTGGACGAGTTGTGGATAACCATGTTCGTGATCCTGAGGAGAATGTGCAAGATAGGAACCCGCCTACCAGTACACAAGTTACTCCTTCAACACAAATAGAAACCAATGAAACCGAGAAAGGTAATTCTGAAATTTCATACGTTCGTCGAGCTCCTTTTCCTCAAGCATTACTACCTCGTAAGAAAGGAGCTAGTCCTGATGACATCTTAGAAGTGTTTAAACAGGTTAAAGTTAACATTCCCCTCTTAGATGCCATTAAACAAATTCCTTTTTATGCTAAGTTTCTAACAGATATGTGCACTGTGAAGCGAAAATTGAATGTACATAAGAAAGCTTTCCTTACTGAGCAAGTAAGCTCGACTATTACACAGAAAACTCCGCCCAAATTTAAAGATCCAGGTTGTCCTACGATTGCTTGCACCATAGGAGAACATAGGGTTGAACATGCATTGTTAGATCTAGGGGCCAGTGTGAATCTCTTGCCATACTCTGTATATGTGCAATTAGAACTTGGTGATTTGAGACCCACTAATGTCACCCTCCAATTGGCTGATGGGTCCATCAAAATTCCTAGGGGAATGGTAGAGGATGTTCTTATGCAGGTTGAAAGTTTTGTTTATCCTGTTGATTTTATTGTTTTGGATCCTCAAGTTGTTTCTAATCCTAGTGGGCAGATTCCTGTCATTTTAGGTAGGCCTTTCTTGGCTACCTCTAATGTGGTTATCAATTGTCGAAATGGAATCATGGAGCTTACTTTTAGAAATATGAAAATGGAAATAAATGTGTTTAGCCTTTCAAATTCATCTTCGACTTCTGAAAATTGTGAACATGTATGCATGGTTAATGGTGTGAATGATTATACTCACTGTTACAATGAGAATCTCGAAAACATGTCTGAAAACTTTGCAGGTTGTAAGGAGTTAACAAAAACTGAATCATCAGATATTTGCTCATCTTGTTTTGCAAAGACTGGTGAACTAGTTTTTCTTGAAACTAGTAGTAGTTTTCAAGATGCTTATATAAGTGTGAAACATATGGATACTGGTCAGTTAATTCACAGTAACAAATTAAGACCGGGAAGTGTTTGCTTAGCTCCTTTTTCCAAGCCCTGTGATCTTTTTCTTATTGACATTGCTAATGCATTGCTCCCTCCTAATCTAAAACCCAATTGGGAGTCTCCCCTGGGAGTCAAAACTGGTAAACATTTTGAACTTATTGTTTATGGGAGTGAGTTATTTATGGATTCACATATCTTGTTGGATGTTTATAGTGTTTGCAGGTTCATGTTTGCATCTAAACTGATATGTTGGGCTGATCCCCAACTTTTCAGACTTTATATATATGCTTGGCAGGTTACTTTGGATTATCATCTTCACTTTGTTTGAGAATACTTACTGCGCGCAAGCAGGGAGCAATTACCATTCGCTTCGTGGGAGGCAACCCATCAGATGTGTTCCCTTTACTCTTTTACTTTATTTGTTTGCTCGTGAATTTTCCCATCTTAACTTTTACATTGGACAACTCAATTACATTGAGGACAATGTAACGATTAAGTGTGGGGGAGCGGTTAACACTTTCTATTTTTATAGGTATTCATTTTCGTTAGGATTTTTTCAAAAACAAAAACACAAAAAAAAGGTTTTGCACATGACCAGCTGTTGAGCGGGTCTTTAAAATTTTTTTGAGCGACATGGCCAGTTGTTTAGCGGGTCTTTCTGATTATATGTCTCGCTGTTTAGCAGACACTTCTACACCACTGTTTAGTGGTTTCGTCTAGCTGTTTAGCAGACGCCTCTTCATATCCAGCTGTAGAGCGGATAAAATTTCTGTTTTGCTCGAGGACTGGCAAAATATAAGCGTGGGGGTGGGGAAATCTGATAAGCATGTAAGTGCGACATTTTTATACCCACATTGATACTAGCTAGATCTCGATAGTTCGCTAATAATTATATTTTAGAGATTTTATCGAAAATGCAAGAAATTCTATTCATCTGGAGAATAATTGGCTAAATGAAGCTATAAATGAGTTTGGGACTCACGACACCGTCGAAACCAACTAGAGTTTAGTATTATTGGGTTAGTGGGCTGGCAAGTACCAATTCATTTTGCCGCACCGCTAGCCATTCACGGCTACAGAGCAAGGCAAGGAACCAAGGGAATTGCCTTTGTGTATTCAAGCATGTCAATTCCACCAGTGGCTTAGACAAGGAAGAGAAAGTGGGACGTGGCATCATTCCCACCCATCTTAAATCATATCAGAACAAGGAAAAAAAATGAAATTCCCATTTCTTATCAAAGGTGACGTTCCTATCTGTAGAAACAACTTAGGGCAGAAATACATTTCACATTTCTTCAAGTTATCACTGCCAGCGAGACGGAGACCTCGAGGGCTGGCATTTCGGTGATGCTCCACAGCAACGGTGATGGATCTATGGTGTTTTCTATTACTTATAATGATTCTGATTTTGGGAAGTTGTGGTAACGATGGCAACAACAATAAACAGATTTGAGGGCTTCTTCCGACAGAAACAGGTTCGATTTGAGATGTTAATCAGATTTGGGGTTTCTTATGTGCTAGCTGAATGGATTTCAGGGGTTCGTACTCGAACTGAAATCGGGTATCTTTTGCGAGCTCGATCTGTGGTGTTCTAGTGTTGAGATTCAAACCAACTATTTCAATTTCTCTCAGCAGTATAACAACAAATTTGGGGGTTTTTATGTAAACCGAAACTGGGTTCATGTGAAAGGAACTGAAGGCTGAAATGAGCGGTGGATTGTGTGTACAGAGTATGGAATTGGTTAGTTGGGGTCTGCAATTGAGTTCAATTTGGGGATTTCTGAACTCGAACTGAAATTGGGGTTCTGTGGTTATTTGATTGGAGTTTGTGGTGTGAGTACTTGATTTGTATTGCATTCAGTTGAAGAAATTGAAGAAGGCTTGATACATGTGATGTATGGATGGATGGGTTTAATTGAAGATCTTGAGGCGTCAATTGTGCTCGTCATGATTGCAGGCAACGTTGGTTCCCAACAGCAACAACAAATGAAATTGGAGGCTTGATTGATGAGTCTGCTAGATTGGGTACCTACAATGGGTTTGTGTAGGCTGGACTGGATCTGTTCTTGGGTCTTAAGAGCATAGAGGGACAGTCTCAGTTGGTTGCAAGACAAGTTGGGTGCTGTGGCCAGGATTTTGGAGTGGCCTGAAATTGGAAAGGGAAAATTAGCCTAGTTTAATTGGGGGCCCTAAAAAACAATTAGGGGCCTCCCACTAGAGGACAAAAAAGGTCATTAAAACTCAAATTGAGTCATCCCTTAACCAAAATATTTTTAAATGGCTAAACTGCTCCTGAATGATTAGTATTAAAATTTAATTAAGTTAAGTTAATTAGTGTGGTTAGATTATGTTAGATTAAATTCAGATTTTAGAATCAATTTTTTTCTTTTTGTTGTTTGAGTTGAGAAGAAGAAGAGGAGGTTTTAGAGGAAAATTTAGGGTTTTTAGAAGTGAGTAATTCAAGTAGGGGAAATGATGTTGGGGAAGGTTCAAGCAACAAAGATGATTGTGTTGATGGTAAGATTATCTTAAATTCTCTCATGGATTGGATGTATGTCATAACACAGAGAAAGAGAATGTCGAGGGATGTATACACCAACAACTCTAGAAAGTCGTCAATGTATTGACACCAAAAATGACGACTCAAACCTGCAACTTTTCCAGGTTATGAAAAATCGTCAGGGTATTAAAAAATTTCATTGACGACCCTCAACAGTCGTTAATGTTTAAACTGTTTAAGTGACGACTCTAAACTGTCGAAGATTCATTACTGGCGGAAATGTACGACAATTTTGGGTCGTCATAAAAATGATCAATTCCCTGACGACCCTTTGGAAGGATCGCTACTGTTTTGGTTACGCATTTGACGACTTAAACAGTCGTTAATGTTTTAGAAATGTCGTTATAAACTGTCGTTAATCTCTAAAAAGAGTCGTTAGTGTATGACAGTTTAGAGTCGTTATTGTTTTGATCATGATGTATATGACGACCCTAAACTGTCGTTAATGCCGGTGAAGGGTCGTTACTTGAAGAAAAAAAATATTAATCAAGAGTAAAATAGTATATTCATCTTCCGATTTTTACACCCCTGAAAAATTTGGGGCGCAAACAAAATTTCATGGCCCCCAATTAAACTAGGAAACTTAAGGGGAGACCCCAAAAAATAATATTCACATTGTTAGGCCCACAATTAATTTTAGGTACCGGGACACCCATAATTATGTCCGTGACACCCGTAATTATATGAAATTATTAAAAATGTCCGCATGACAGATTATGCATCGCATGATGGGTTATGCACAAGGGGTATAATTGGCAACACAACTTGGATATAACATATCTAAAAATCCGCGCCTTGGAATTTTACAAATTTTATATCGTTGGAAATCTTTTTAAGAGAGCTACGCAAAGAGTACAAATAAGAATATCAAATTTTTGTTTTTCACGAAAAAATCGGAGGTGGTCATCATTTTAGGCAAAATTTTCGAAAACTTGATACATAACTACTATGCAGCCACCAAAAAAATGCATAACACATTCTGCAGACGCATAACGAATTATGCAACCATTTTCTCCACTGCATAACAAATTATGCATTTGGATAACAAAGTTGTGCATTTATAACAAGTTATGTAACCATTGTTTTGGTTGATTTTAGTGCGTACATAAAAAAATTATGCAAAATGCAGTATGCATCCATATTTACGGATGCATATCAGGTTATGCATCTATTTTCTCGATGCATAAAAGATTGTGCAACAATTTTCTCGATGCATAATGCATTATGCAGTCATATTTTTGGATGCATAACAGGTTATGCATCCATTTTCACGACTGCATAACATGTTATGTAGATATTATTGTAGGTGCATGACAAGTTATGCAGCCTTATTTTTTGTTGGTTTCAATACTAAGAAAAAAGAAGCTGCATAACGTGTTATGCAACCGTTTTCGGGACTGCATAACAAGTTATGCAACTAGTTTCGAGAATGCATAACAAGTTATGCAACAAATTTTGTAGATGCATAACCTGTTATGCATCACTATTCACACCTCCATTTTCTTTTAAATGCACGTCACACGCACACCAAACCCATTTGCACTTCCACCTCCTTTGCCTTGCCACTGCAGCATCCTTTTAGCTCCATTTTTTTTAAATGCATAACCCATTGAAACCAACATCAACACCACCATTCCTAACTCACTTCACTGATCCACAGAAACATATCATGCCTAGTGTTGTTAGAGAACTCCAAAAAATGTGGCCACAATCTATAACATACAAGTTGTACTTTTAATAATACATGGCAATCATAATGTGCTAGTTACTCTCAAGCAGCAGCGGAAGTTGCTAATTGAAATAATACATGGTAGTCATAATTAAGAACAACTCTGGTAGGAAAATGATCTCTTGAACGAATTTGCAGTATGAAACAAACTTTGTTTTTTCTTACCGCCGAAGGAGCCATAGCACTTGAGAATACCGAAGGCAGTTCCCTTCCTAACATGTTCCTTGACCAGCTAAAAAAAGAGCTATTGATGAATCTTGACATGATGCTGCCAAGCTGCAACACCAGCAAAAAAAAAAAAAAAAAAAAAAAAAAAACAGCAACAAAAGTCTATTAGAAACCAGAAGTCCAAAAGCCATTTGGTAACGTCTTCTCTGGTTTATCCTTTCCCTATGGAATTTGGGGCATTTGGGTTTTTGTGATGTTTCCTATTTAGAGGCCAATAAAGAAAGAGCACAAACCTTCACCAACAACACTGTGCATCTCATCAATAAATAAGATTATTGGAAGCAGTGACTTCCTTTAGGACAGCTTTGAGCCTCTCCTCAAACCCTCCACAGAATTTCGCTGCAACAACTATTGAACCCATGTATTAGCTTAAAAAAACAAGATATAGAAAGACCAAATGCTAAATGAATTTGAAAGGAAAATAGACTCAATGGCTATTCTTCTTTTTTTTATATGTTTTTTTCATACATACTGCAAAGATTGATATGCTCCAAGCCTCCAACAATTTCACAACTTAAAACTGCACTAAACCGACTATACTGTACTATTTTCATCCAACTATTCTAACTTAACCCGACTACTTTTTGTCTTAAATATAACTCCGGGAGGTTCTATTATAATACCAAGGGTAAATGTATTTTTTGGAAACAAAAATTGATCAAACTCGACATAAGTGATTGCTCTAAAACGAAACAAAACCCAGCAATCAAAACTATTTGCTAGATGTTACGAGGATTTCACAACATTAAGTGATTTCTCTAAACTAAAAACCCAGTAACCAAAACCTCTTTATAATCAAATGATCCTAAAACTAAAATCTAATTTCAGGTACTTGACAATCAGTTCTCTGAGGTATTTTATCAAACAGGAATTGATCAATACTGTTTCCTTTTGTTGATTGAATTGATGAGAAATCAAACCTTGAACACTTGTATTATAGCCAAAAAAAGAGAGATCTGGTAAGAAAGATCCATACATACCTAAGTCACGGGAAATGGCCATTACATTAAATTGACTCTGTAATTATGCTCAATCTATGTACAGACAACAATTAGAACAACTCCAAATAAATCAAGAAAAAAAACAAACAAGGGTTTCACCGAGATGAGAAAAATTAGTACCTAATGTTTGTTCGTGACTCTGCTCAAAGTTCTTCAGTCTCTCAATTCTCCGCTCAAACCTCAGCCTCCTGTTTACCTCAGTTTGTGACTCTAGCTGCTCAAAGCACAGATCGAAAACCTAAAAAGCATAAAAGCGAAATTGAGATTGGACTAAGCCTAAAAAAGAAAACTCTAAGGCCAAATCTCGGCTCTGCACTACAGAGGTTTTTAATTTTGAAAGGAGATCTCCTCTTTCTATCTCGTCTTCTTTGATAGAATAAGAAAAACAAAATACAGTTTCATAAAATATGGGTTTGGGATTAATTTTTTCTTAAAAAATGTGTGCGAGGGTGAACTTTTTGGACCGTGGATTTCTCAGTGGAGAAAATCTTAAGAATGGATGTGAGTGTAGTTTTCACAATTGGAAACTGAATGCCGGTGATGGAATTGGGCTTTGGGTTTATCTGCTGGGTTTCAAAGGAAGTTCTGGGCAGTACCTATAAATAGGCAGCGACAAGGAGAAGCAGAGGAGGCCGTTTTCTGGGAAGAAATTAGGTTTAACTCCATTTTATTGATTTTACATATGTTGAGTTTATTGATCTTTATATCATTTTTTTATGGTTTTGAACAAGATTATGTTTAGCTAAACTCCTCATTAGGATGAAGGATAAACTTGTAGGTTAAGGTTCTTGTGTTCTTAAACAATGGTTTCAAAAATAAGATCTCAATTCCATGTTTGTTTTTCTCAAAAGAGGTTGATTGTTTTAAGAGTTTTTCATGTCTTATGCCATGTATATTGCATAGTTGAATTCTAGAACATCATTCCATCTATAACCTAGGTATCAATTGTTTTATGATTATTCCAAGACTATGTATGCCATGTATGCTTAGTACTTAGGATATCTACGTCTTAGGTTGAGAACAAACAATCTTTTATGGTAATTCTTGTCTATAATCTTTAATGAAATATCTTCCGTGTGTTAGTAGCTAGGTTTGCAACTTCGCACGAGTAAATACGAGACCTTGTGATAGAACATAAGTAAACATAGCTTACAAGGGATTCCATAGCCCTAATATTTCCACATCCCTGATTTACAATCTTTATAAATTTGCTTTATTCGACTTGTTAGCTTATTTTCTTGGTAAAACAATCTCTGGATATTGAATTGGTTGGTTAGTTCTTGATATTGATTAGTAGTAGTTTTCACACTCCTTGAGGGAACGAACCGTGCTTGCTATTGTGTGCTATTTTTGACACTGTGCACTTGCGGTAAAACAAAGTCGGTCTACCGACCCATCAATCAAATACAAGGATAATAACTTGGATGGTACCAAAGACCAATATCCAAGTGTCAATCAATTTAAATCAACAACCAAAGGTTGGATATTCTAATTGATTGATCCTGACGCACAATCTGTGATATTTCAATTATATAACAAAATATAATGTGGAATAGAAATAAAACAGACACCAGAAATTTTGTTAACGAGGAAACTGCAAATGCAGAAAAACCCCGGGACCTAGTCCAGATTGAACACCACACTGTATTAAGCCGCTACATACACTAGCCTACTACAAACTAACTTAGGTCTGGATTGTAATTGAACCCTAATCAATCTCACACTGATTCAAGGTACAGTTGCGCTCCTTACGTCTCTGATCCCAGCAGGATACTACGCACTTGATTACTATAGCTGATCCTACCCACAACCAAGAGTTTCTATGACACAAAGTCGAAGACTTTAATAAACAAATCTGTATCACATAGGAAAGTCTATGATAGGTAAATTTGTCTCCCAAAGATAGACCTAAGAGTCTTTGTTCCGTCTTTTGATAAAGCAAGGTGAACATGAACTAATTGATAATCTAGACTTATATTCTCGAAGAACAGTCTAGTATTATCAATCGCCTCACAACGATCTTAATTGTATGGTAGCGAAACAAGATGTTGCGGAATCACAAACTATGAGACGAAGATGTTTGTGATTTCTTTTTATCTTGCCCTATCGGAGATATAATCTCAAGTCAATTATTCAATTGAACTCGTACGATAAAAAATGGAAAGATCATATCGCTCAACTACAAGAGAAGTAGTTTCATCTGGCTTCATAATCCCAATGAAGTCTTTCAGTCGTTAACCTACAGGGTCTCGGGAAGAAACCTAAGGTTAAAGGAGAATCGACTCTAGCAAACCAACTAGTATCACACAGGAGGTGTGGGGATTAGTTTTTCCGATTGCTAGATGTCTCCTTTATATAGTTTTCAAATCAGGGTTTGCAATCCAAGTTACCTTGGTAACAAAGCATTCAATATTCACCGTTAGATGAAAAACCTGATTTCTCCAAGCTAATATCTTTCAACCGTTATATCGAAACTTAGCTTGTCATACACAAATGAAATGTGTTTCATTTAGGTTTGAGTAACCGTACCTAAACGTGTACACTTGGTTGGTTCACAAATAGTTAACCGAGGTTATCCATATGAGTACTTTCATATCAACCATATTCATCTTTCTCATAACTAGTTCAAATGACTCATAAGAACTAGTTGATAGAGTTGTTCAATTGTTTAGGTCTTTATTCATAGACACAATTGAAACAAAATCGGTTTGATTCACTTGAATCAATTCATGAACAATGTATCCATGGTTTTCAAAGATTGCGTTCCTTATTGATTTATTGTTTTAAGTTCATGAACTTCCGATTTGAGAAATAACCATCTTGGGTACGCGTACGGGTACGTGTACCTTAGCTACCGGATTTGAGTTTGGGAACTCAGCAGAAATTTTCGGTTCGAAAACTTCCGTGAGTACGCGTACTTAAGGTGACTGGTTTTCCAGTTTGTAAACTACAAACTCCAGCTGAAGTTTTCGGTCAGAAAATTCCGCCAGTACGCGTACGGGTACGCGTACCCAACCTGTCTCCTTTACCAATGTCACATGCACAAGTGCACACAATTGGTTTCCGGCACATGGATTTATACACTAATGTGAGAAAACTATATATGCTTATATCCATAGTTGGTTACATAATCTCAACTCTACATTTCAATCATTGAAACATTCTTCTATAATATTATAACAATCGTTATTCACGACTATCGTCATTAAAGCTATTTTCAAGATTAAAACGTCATCATGACTTTCGTCACAGATAAAGATGGAAAGTGGTTAAAGTGAAAGCTTACCAACACGTATTTCGAGAAAAAGATAGGCGAGTAAACTCGGCTCGAAATAGAAAATGTGTATGTATGAAAACTATCATACTTATACGACTTTGTCTCAAGAGTAGGAGATAGAGAGATAGACTTTTGAGTGATAGATAAGTTCAAGTCTCCACACACCTTTTAGTCGGATGAAGTTCCACTAGTTCCTCGAGTAGTTATTTGTCTTCGTAAGATAATCGCCATGGAGTCTGGAGCTCAACTACACTAATCTGTCCTAAACTGAGACTTAGTTATAAGTAGTCTAGAAATCAAGACATATAGTTTTGACACCTAAACTTGATAAACATGCTTGAGATAGCAACGCATGCGAGTTCGACCGAGCAGTGCTCTAACACTTATCACTTTTTCACGGACTTTGATTACTGATGATGTCAACAGTTTCACAACTTAAAACTGTTGACATCATCCAACTTAAAACTATTGACACTTATCTAGAAATCAAGATAAAACTGTTGACATCATCCAACTTAAAACTATTGACACTTAAAACTGTTGACATCATAAAACTGTTGACATCATCCAACTTAAAACTATTGACACTTAAAACTGTTGACATCATCCAACTTAAAACTGTTGACACTTATCTAGAAATCAAGATACTTGTCAACAATTTCACAACTTAAAACTGCACTAAACCGACTATACTGTACTATTTTCATCCAACTATTCTAACTTAACCCGACTACTTTTTGTCTTAAATATAACTCCGGGAGGTTCTATTATAATACCAAGGGTAAATGTATTTTTTGGAAACAAAAATTGATCAAACTCGACATAAGTGATTGCTCTAAAACGAAACAAAACCCAGCAATCAAAACTATTTGCTAGATGTTACGAGGATTTCACAACATTAAGTGATTTCTCTAAACTAAAAACCCAGTAACCAAAACCTCTTTATAATCAAATGATCCTAAAACTAAAATCTAATTTCAGGTACTTGACAATCAGTTCTCTGAGGTATTTTATCAAACAGGAATTGATCAATACTGTTTCCTTTTGTTGATTGAATTGATGAGAAATCAAACCTTGAACACTTGTATTATAGCCAAAAAAAGAGAGATCTGGTAAGAAAGATCCATACATACCTAAGTCACGGGAAATGGCCATTACATTAAATTGACTCTGTAATTATGCTCAATCTATGTACAGACAACAATTAGAACAACTCCAAATAAATCAAGAAAAAAAACAAACAAGGGTTTCACCGAGATGAGAAAAATTAGTACCTAATGTTTGTTCGTGACTCTGCTCAAAGTTCTTCAGTCTCTCAATTCTCCGCTCAAACCTCAGCCTCCTGTTTATCTCAGTTTGTGACTCTAGCTGCTCAAAGCACATATCGAAAACCTAAAAAGCATAAAAGCGAAATTGAGATTGGACTAAGCCTAAAAAAGAAAACTCTAAGGCCAAATCTCGGCTCTGCACTACAGAGGTTTTTAATTTTGAAAGGAGATCTCCTCTTTCTATCTCGTCTTCTTTGATAGAATAAGAAAAACAAAATACAGTTTCATAAAATATGGGTTTGGGATTAATTTTTTCTTAAAAAATGTGTGCGAGGGTGAACTTTTTGGACCGTGGATTTCTCAGTGGAGAAAATCTTAAGAATGGATGTGAGTGTAGTTTTCACAATTGGAAACTGAATGCCGGTGATGGAATTGGGCTTTGGGTTTATCTGCTGGGTTTCAAAGGAAGTTCTGGGCAGTACCTATAAATAGGCAGCGACAAGGAGAAGCAGAGGAGGCCGTTTTCTGGGAAGAAATTAGGTTTAACTCCATTTTATTGATTTTACATATGTTGAGTTTATTGATCTTTATATCATTTTTTTATGGTTTTGAACAAGATTATGTTTAGCTAAACTCCTCATTAGGATGAAGGATAAACTTGTAGGTTAAGGTTCTTGTGTTCTTAAACAATGGTTTCAAAAATAAGATCTCAATTCCATGTTTGTTTTTCTCAAAAGAGGTTGATTGTTTTAAGAGTTTTTCATGTCTTATGCCATGTATATTGCATAGTTGAATTCTAGAACATCATTCCATCTATAACCTAGGTATCAATTGTTTTATGATTATTCCAAGACTATGTATGCCATGTATGCTTAGTACTTAGGATATCTACGTCTTAGGTTGAGAACAAACAATCTTTTATGGTAATTCTTGTCTATAATCTTTAATGAAATATCTTCCGTGTGTTAGTAGCTAGGTTTGCAACTTCGCACGAGTAAATACGAGACCTTGTGATAGAACATAAGTAAACATAGCTTACAAGGGATTCCATAGCCCTAATATTTCCACATCCCTGATTTACAATCTTTATAAATTTGCTTTATTCGACTTGTTAGCTTATTTTCTTGGTAAAACAATCTCTGGATATTGAATTGGTTGGTTAGTTCTTGATATTGATTAGTAGTAGTTTTCACACTCCTTGAGGGAACGAACCGTGCTTGCTATTGTGTGCTATTTTTGACACTGTGCACTTGCGGTAAAACAAAGTCGGTCTACCGACCCATCAATCAAATACAAGGATAATAACTTGGATGGTACCAAAGACCAATATCCAAGTGTCAATCAATTTAAATCAACAACCAAAGGTTGGATATTCTAATTGATTGATCCTGACGCACAATCTGTGATATTTCAATTATATAACAAAATATAATGCGGAATAGAAATAAAACAGACACCAGAAATTTTGTTAACGAGGAAACTGCAAATGCAGAAAAACCCCGGGACCTAGTCCAGATTGAACACCACACTGTATTAAGCCGCTACATACACTAGCCTACTACAAACTAACTTAGGTCTGGATTGTAATTGAACCCTAATCAATCTCACACTGATTCAAGGTACAGCTGCGCTCCTTACGTCTCTGATCCCAGCAGGATACTACGCACTTGATTACTATAGCTGATCCTACCCACAACCAAGAGTTTCTATGACACAAAGTCGAAGACTTTAATAAACAAATCTGTATCACATAGGAAAGTCTATGATAGGTAAATTTGTCTCCCAAAGATAGACCTAAGAGTCTTTGTTCCGTCTTTTGATAAAGCAAGGTGAACATGAACTAATTGATAATCTAGACTTATATTCTCGAAGAACAGTCTAGTATTATCAATCGCCTCACAACGATCTTAATTGTATGGTAGCGAAACAAGATGTTGCGGAATCACAAACTATGAGACGAAGATGTTTGTGATTTCTTTTTATCTTGCCCTATCGGAGATATAATCTCAAGTCAATTATTCAATTGAACTCGTACGATAAAAAATGGCAAGATCATATCGCTCAACTACAAGAGAAGTAGTTTCATCTGGCTTCATAATCCCAATGAAGTCTTTCAGTCGTTAACCTACAGGGTCTCGGGAAGAAACCTAAGGTTAAAGGAGAATCGACTCTAGCAAACCAACTAGTATCACACAGGAGGTGTGGGGATTAGTTTTTCCGATTGCTAGATGTCTCCTTTATATAGTTTTCAAATCAGGGTTTGCAATCCAAGTTACCTTGGTAACAAAGCATTCAATATTCACCGTTAGATGAAAAACCTGATTTCTCCAAGCTAATATCTTTCAACCGTTATATCGAAACTTAGCTTGTCATACACAAATGAAATGTGTTTCATTTAGGTTTGAGTAACCGTACCTAAACGTGTACACTTGGTTGGTTCACAAATAGTTAACCGAGGTTATCCATATGAGTACTTTCATATCAACCATATTCATCTTTCTCATAACTAGTTCAAATGACTCATAAGAACTAGTTGATAGAGTTGTTCAATTGTTTAGGTCTTTATTCATAGACACAATTGAAACAAAATCGGTTTGATTCACTTGAATCAATTCATGAACAATGTATCCATGGTTTTCAAAGATTGCGTTCCTTATTGATTTATTGTTTTAAGTTCATGAACTTCCGATTTGAGAAATAACCATCTTGGGTACGCGTACGGGTACGTGTACCTTAGCTACCGGATTTGAGTTTGGGAACTCAGCAGAAATTTTCGGTTCGAAAACTTCCGTGAGTACGCGTACTTAAGGTGACTGGTTTTCCAGTTTGTAAACTACAAACTCCAGCTGAAGTTTTCGGTCAGAAAATTCCGCCAGTACGCGTACGGGTACGCGTACCCAACCTGTCTCCTTTACCAATGTCACATGCACAAGTGCACACAATTGGTTTCCGGCACATGGATTTATACACTAATGTGAGAACACTATATATGCTTATATCCATAGTTGGTTACATAATCTCAACTCTACATTTCAATCATTGAAACATTCTTCTATAATATTATAACAATCGTTATTCACGACTATCGTCATTAAAGCTATTTTCAAGATTAAAACGTCATCATGACTTTCGTCACAGATAAAGATGGAAAGTGGTTAAAGTGAAAGCTTACCAACACGTATTTCGAGAAAAAGATAGGCGAGTAAACTCGGCTCGAAATAGAAAATGTGTATGTATGAAAACTATCATACTTATACGACTTTGTCTCAAGAGTAGGAGATAGAGAGATAGACTTTTGAGTGATAGATAAGTTCAAGTCTCCACACACCTTTTAGTCGGATGAAGTTCCACTAGTTCCTCGAGTAGTTATTTGTCTTCGTAAGATAATCGCCATGGAGTCTGGAGCTCAACTACACTAATCTGTCCTAAACTGAGACTTAGTTATAAGTAGTCTAGAAATCAAGACATATAGTTTTGACACCTAAACTTGATAAACATGCTTGAGATAGCAACGCATGCGAGTTCGACCGAGCAGTGCTCTAACACTTATCACTTTTTCACGGACTTTGATTACTGATGATGTCCATTTATACACAACCATATTGTAAATTGGAATACTTAATAATACATATTTTATGAGAACCAACCTGTCTTGAAAAGATAGTAGTTCCCCCTTCCAAGCTGCTAGCTTTCTATGTATATTAACTCAACCATAGGCCACATTGTAGAAACTTTGATTATGCCAGGAGATAGGATAACTCCAAGATACTTGTCAAGGAAGTTACTAAGTTCCATTTGCAGTATCTTCTTAATCTGATTTTTCCTTAGGACTGAAGTACCATCAATAAACAGTTTGCTTTTAATTTTGTTTATTACTTGACCTGAACCTTTTTGATAATCATCCAACAACTTCATGATATTAATGACACTTTTCTTGGCTCCATCACAGAAGAGGAAAACATCATCTGCAAAGAATAAGTGTGTTGGATGAATGCCTTTCCTTACTACCATTGGTCGAATCAATCCTTCTGCCACCTTCTTATGGATGCATCTGCTTAGAACATCTTCCATAAGAAATAAAATTGGAGACAATGGTTCTCCTTGTCTTAGTCCCCTTCCAACAGAAAAGAATCCATGAGGCCCACCATTAACCGTTACTGATATTCGAGCTGATTCAAACAAAACTTTTAACCAATGACACTAGGAATTAGAGAAACCTTACTTGCCTAGAACTTGAAATAAGAAGTCCCAACTTACAGGATCATAAGCTTGAGATATATCTAGTTTTAAGCCTACATTTCCACCCCTTCTCTTTTTCTTCATTTCATTGACCATTTCAGAGGCTAACATTATATGTTCTTGTATGCTTCTGCCTTTAATGTAAGCTACTTGTTAAGGTGTAATCAGTTTTGGAAAAGAGAGCTCATTCTTGTATTTATGATCTTTGTAAATATCTTAAAACTTACATTACTTAGACCATTGGTCTGAAGTGATTAGGAGTTTTTGCACCTTCTGTTTTAGGTAAGAGAACTTGAAATTTTGAATTAAGGCCCTTTGGAATGAATTTTCTTCTCCAACAAAACTGCACATCTTGAACTACATCATTCTGTATAATCTTCCAGCATGCTCTGTAAAAGCAACCAGAAAAGCCACCAGGACCTGGTGAACTGTCAGAATCCATACTGAAAATCGTAGATTTTATTTCTTCTGCCTCTGGTATAGCATCCAGCATCTGTTGATCCTCAACTGTGACTACTTTTGGAATTACATCCAGTAGAGACTCAACATCTTATGTTCACTTATAAGATTTCTTGATTGCCTTATCTTCAAATTTGTATGAAAGAACCATGTATTAGCAGAACCTTCTTTAATTCATTTGATTCTAGCTTTTTGTTTGAGCATGGTATTTAGTTGGACTTATTTACTATTGTAGTCATTTTCAGCAGCCACAAGATTATTCAGAGCTTCTGTGTCATGAGGATTTTGATCTGAGATAGCCATTGCTTTGATAACTACTTCTTCAGCTTCTTTGATTTTAACATGAACATCACCAAATACTGACCAATTCCATTGCCTGAGAATATTCTTTAATCTTTTTAATTTTTGTTGGAATACATAAGCAGGATCACCAACTATTTCTTCAGCCCAACTTTGAGATACTACATCCATAAAAATTGGATGAGTTAACTGATGAGTGCCAAATATTGTATATATTTATCCCTTTTTGTTGGCATTTTAACTCATCTTTTGCACATTAATTCTACATTTTATCCCATATTCTGTATTTTCATTGTTTTCAAGAATAAATATTTTTATTAATTAATTTTGCATTTTTAGGTAATAAATAAAGTTCGGATGAGTCGCGGAGCGAAAAGAGCAGAAAAGTAGTGAAAAGCCGGAAGAAATTACGCAAGGAAGCCGCGAAGAATGGTGCGCACAACCTCATTTTCTACACACAAAAGCGCCTCCGTTATCAGCCATCAGATCATTTCTCAGAAGCATCCGACGGTCGCTCCTTCATAGAGCATCAAAATCTGAAGTCTCTGCCGAGCACCACAGCGCTGAAATTCCAAGCCTTCAGATTAGATGGTAGTTGAATCCAACGGTCGCTCCCTTGCTGTGCATCAAAGTTTGATATCTCCGCCTAACACTACAACACCTAACTCCATCTGGCATCGTTGATTTTGTTGTATCATATAATCCAACGGCCGCTCATCGCTTACCTCCGCATCACCGTCCGATCTACCTACCATCTTCGCATCTCGCGGCTCAGCGTCACAGAACATCAAGATTGGATGAAGCCGCCTAACACTCTATCACCCGAGCCCTACCACCTAACCAAACAACCCCCTTCTCCCATTCTATCGAACCCATCTACCACCATCACCCCCCTCTCTGCAGAACCACCTCCTTCCCTGCCGCACCACCATCATCACCACCCCTCCTGCAACAGCCACCAAACCACCAACTCTCCACAACAACCGCAACCCATCACTACTATCATCACCCCTATCACCTATTAAGCTATTTCAACAACTCCACCATCCTCTTCACTGTTAGGATTGGATTTGGTGAATTAGATTGATAGATGAAGCAATTGGAGGCGTGGATAGCATGAGGGGAGTCATAGGAAGATTGGGTCGAAGCTATTGAGTGCTATCAGTGATTAGGTAAAACCTAATTTCAATTTTCACCAAACCCTAATTTCACTGTTTTGGGGTTTTTGATTGTTTGTATAAATAGATGATATGGGTATATGTTAGAACTCATGTTGGGATTATCCCACATCCAGGACTCTCATGTCCTGTTAACTGTTAATTTTCAATTTTCAATTTACAAGCTCATTTCAGTTCATGTTGTTCTCAATATTGTTTCTTGTTAATTGCTGTGCTCTTGTTATGTTTGTGATGTTGTGTTATTCACTGTTAATGTGTTAAGTATCATGTTAGGTTAAATTAATTCCTGTTAGTATTTCAGTTCTGCTCCTGTTAGTTGTGCTTATGTTCATGTTTGTTTATATGTTTATCCTCATTGTTGTGTCATGTTTAATTCACTGTCATTTGAAGGAATGTTAGGCTAGATACATTTGAAGCAATGAACTGATTGTGTAATGGAAGAAATCAGTGCTTAAAGCAAGCTGATTTTCTTGCCATTCCCTGTGTATGCTTGTATGCAATGTGCTGATTGTGCATTGGGGGAAATTAGTGCTCACTAGTGACAATGAGCAAGCTAATTTTCCTCCCATTCTTTTAGTTTGCCTGTATTCTGCCTAGCCTTGCTTCATTTCAGTTTCTTTATCACCCCTGCCCTTGGCTTAGGCCTTGGTTCATCTTGTGTTGTTTTCTGTTGCTGTTGTGTCTTCCCTGTTGCTGCCCTGTTAGTTACCCACTACTTGTTTTCTTGTTGCTTCCCCTTCTGCTGTTGTTTCCTTGGCCTTGCTGTGCATTTGCCTCTGTCTTGCTGTTCTTGCTGCTACTTGCATTGTCTTGTGCTGCAATACTGCTTTCTTTTCTTGGCCCTGTGTACAGCTGCTGCATTGCCTTCTATGCCTCCCTCTGCAGCTGCTGTTGCTTTTGCTCTGCAGTTGCTGTTTCTCTTGCACTTGCCCTGCAGCACTTCTGTTGCTGCTGCCAAGCTGCTGCCTTCTTTTTCCTGCCTGCTGCTGCTGAGCCCAAAGCTCAGTTCACTGCCAAAGCCAGCTGAGCCCAATCTGGTCCACTATCAAGTCCAAAGCTCAACTCAAACTGATAGCCCAATTCAGTCATCTGTGGGCTTAACCAAAGCCCATTTGTTAAAGACCAAAGCCCAAATTCATTAAGGCCCAATCCAATTCAATTAATTGTGGGCTTAACCCAAAAGCCTGAACTCACTGTAAGGCCTAAGCCCATTTGCACTTCAAAGATAACTGAGCCCAAGCTCAGTTCATTTTATTGTTAACAAACCCACTAAGCCCAATTCATTTCAAAGGGCATTCAAACCCATTAGTACTCAAAGCCCAATTTAAGCCAAAAGGCTTCATAGCCCAATAGCAATTTAGGAACCCAATTAGCTAAAACACCTCCAAAACACACCCGATCTCTGTGGATCGACCCGTACTTGCACGAGCTACAACTGACGACCGTGCACTTGCGGTATTACTGTAGGCCCCCGTTTTGATTGCGCTTAATTTTATACATATCTCCGGGCCCACCAAGTTTTTGGCCGGGGATAATTTTTAGGACCTTTTACAAGCCTACCATTAACCACATATTCTGAAACTTTAAGGGGGCATTTGAAGGTTTAGGAATAATTGCACCACCACCTAACAATGGAGCATGATCAGAAGAAACCCTTAATCCCACTTTGTAATTCCAATTCTCATGCATTTGGAACCACTTATGATTATAAACAACTCTGTCTAAATTACAAAGAATTCTCTTATTCTCATGTTGACAATTGGACCAAGATTGCATTAAACTTGATTTAGGAGCTTGTATCAAATCACATACATTAAGACAATTATTAAATTCTTGCATTGCTCTTCTATTAGATGCTATGCCTCCTATTTTTCATCTTGAGAAACAATAGAATTAAAATCACCTATAGCTAGCCATGGTTGATTCAGATCACTAATTATTTCAATTTCAGCCCATAGAATTCTTCTTTAAACAACCCCAACATGTGCATGAATTCCAGACACTAGAGCTCCACCTATATCCACTGTGATCATTTCGCTAGACATAGATACCACTTTTGGTTCTGGTAATGTCTTGTTCCAGAATAACCAAATATTCCCTTTTTTATTAGACACTGAATTATGAATCACTTTATTTTTCATCCCAGGCAAATTAAGTTTATTACAAAAAGAAGCACTGCAAAATACTTTAGGTTCATCTATAAAAACTAAATAAGGTTTAAATTGATTTATTAAGGTCCACAAGTTATTTTGAGCCCTAGTCCTCCTAAGGCCCCTAATATTCCAAAAGAGAACTTTCATTGCAAAAATTGGAGGCCTTTAGTGCCCCCCTTTGCATTGTTTTTTCTAAAATTATATTTACCAGGTATTGGTTGAGATTGTTACCTTGGATATCATATTATTTTGCTGAAAAGAAGATGCTTAATTGTTGTTGGTTTTTGAATTACTCTAGACCAGGAAGTGGAAGGAATCCGTTCTTCTGAAATAGACCCATCTTTGCCATTAATATATTTAACCACACTTTGTTCTAAAGCATTATCTTCAATTACTTGTTATATTTTTGCTGGAATAACAGTTTCTTCATCCATATTTTTATCATCTCCTTCATCAGCTGCATTGTGTAATGAGCCAAACATTCATGTAGTAATTATAATTGGATTCTCTTTCTGCTGAATAGAAGTTGTTGAAATATGAATTTTATTGACTGGAGTTTGGAAAATGTCAAAAGGCTCTCTGATACTTGTTGATGTTGAGTTATTAGTACCTTTGACAGTTTCTCTAATGCTTGTTGATGTTGAGCTTCCTCCAGTTTGATGATTAGTACCTTTGCCTTGAGATAATATGTTAACACTTAACTTTGGAGAAATGTTATTTCCTGGTGGTGTGTTAATTTCATTTGAAGCATCTTGAAACCTACATTCTGCTTGTAAATGACCAATGATTTTGCATTTATCACAAAATTTTGGTGGCTTAGTTAGTATTACATTCTGCATAAAACCCCCATACTTTGTTTTAATCCACAATTTACTTGGTATTTTCTTTGCCAAATCAATGTTAACTAAAATCCTTGCATAATAACCACTCTCATACTTCAAAGTTTCTTCATCAAATTTAACCGGATCTCCTAGAGCTCTGCAAATAGTAAACAATATTTTCTCATCCCAGTACTCCAAACTCAGACCTGGAAGATGAACCCAAATTGTTGCTAATGATGTTCTATGATTTTCTGGACGAAAATTAGGACCCTTCAGAATTAATTTCACCATATAAAGTATCTTTGTTGTAGAAATATTTATCCCTTAGAATTCTGGCACAGAGGGAATTATGATCACTAATCATTCTCCATACTAATTTTGCAAGAAGTGCATCATTGAATTTAGTGGTGTTCTTCCACCTAGTATTTTTGGCTTACATACAGAGCTTTATGCTATTATATTTGTGCCTTTTTTATTATCTTTTCTCCACCAGTATCTTCTCTGCACTCTATCAATTTAATCAGTTACATTCTTCGGCAATTTAAAACAACCCATCTGATAGTTTGCTATAGTACTTAGAACAGATTGCATTTGAGTTGATCTTCTAGATTGATCAATTATTTTTCCTTTCCATGTACTCATCTTATTTTATACTTTTTATTTTATGGGCTTAAAAATTTCTTTCTTGTTTTTTTTCCCAAAAAGAGAGGTAAACCAAGATATTTTCATTTAAGCCCATAATTTTCATTTGCAGTAACCATGTCAATTGAGAACATCTCTGAGGATTCATGTGTTTATTAAAGAAAACACTTGTTTTATTAAAATTTATGACTTGGCCTGAATCTGAGCTGAACTTGTTGATGATGTCAAGTAGATTCCTTATATCTTGATTTTTGGCTTTGCAGAATAAGAGGCAATCATCTGCAAATAAAAGATGGTTGATGCTTGTATTTTATTTAAACTTTCTTCCTTGCATAACATTCTTGAGAAACCCTCCATACAAAGAATAAAAAGGTACATAGATATTGGATCTCCTTGCCGTAGACCTCTTGTTGGATTGAAAGGATGACATGAAGAACCATTAAGAAGAATAGAAACTGAAGTTGTTCCTATGCACTGGTTAATCATATGACACCACTTGTTGCTGAAACCAAGTTTTTTCCTAATGTCTAATAAGAACTTACATTTTATTATGTCGAATGCTTTCGACATGTCAAGCTTAATTCCTACTTTTCCAAATTTGTTCCTACTTTTTTTTCCATATGATCAACAATTTCATAAGCTATTATTGTGTTATCTAAGATATTTCTACTTGGGATATAGGCTGCTTGAAAAGGTGATACAGTTTTTTAAATGATTGGTTTGAGTCTGTTGGAAAGGATTTTTAAAATTAGTTTGTAGTTTATGTTGCAAAGGATTATAGGTTTGTAATCTAAGGGGGTTTGAGGACATTCATTTTTTGGTATTATGGTTTGAAAGGTACAATTGATATATTTAAACAAGTATCCATTTCTAAAAAAAATTGAATCATGGCAATGACATCATTACTTACAACATTCCAGCATTGTTGATAGAAACCAACATGAAATCCATCCGGTCCCGGTGTTGCCCATGATTTGATTTGAAAAACTGTGTTTTTTATTTCCTTCATATCTTGGATTCTTGTTAAACAAGTATTATCTTCTTCTATGATGCAAGGAGTGATGAGGTTCAGGATTTCTTCATTTCTTTGAGGATTTGAAGTTGTTGTGATTGAACTGAAGTGCTTGTTGAGAAGTTTCTCTATATCCTTCCTTTCTGAATGCCATATTCCCATTTTATCTTTGAGAGAATCAATGTGGTTTCTTCTTTTTCTGTAATTTGCCTTTGAGTGAAAAAACTTGGTGTTTCTGCTTTTCTTCTTTATTAGGTTTTCTCTAGAATTTTGATATTTCATATCTGAATCCATTTTATACCAAAATTTGAGATCTTGATGTAGGTTTTCCATGACTCTGCCATTATTTTGTTGTTGCTTTAATTGGATATCTTAAATTTTCTTCTTTACCTTTTTAATGTGCTGATTGACTTACCAAAGACTTCATAGTTCCATTTGTTGATTTCACTTTTAGTGAGTTTAACTTTGAAACCATATGGAAAGTTGCAGATCCCTGTTGTAGTTGACTCCAAGTTTTAGCTATTATTTCTTTACAAGAGTCTTGCTGAATCCAGTTTTTGTAGACTCTAAATGGTTTCTTGAAGTCTCTCTCTGCTGGATTTGTATGTAGAAGAATTGGAGAGTGATCTGCTCTAAAAGTTGTGAGACTGTATATTGTTGCTGAATGGAAGATGTTATGCCATTTTATATTATCAAGAGCTCTATCTAGTTTGGCTAGCACAAGTTGGTTACTTTGTCTGTGGTTGTTCCATGTATACGGGTACCCCGAGAATTTGACATCAATCAAATCAGTTTGAAGAATCCACTCTTTGATATCATTGTTGATGCTAGAATGGACTGATGCTGCATTTGAAATCTTCTCTTGAGAGTTTATGGTGATGTTTAGGTCCTCTATGATCATCCATGTTATTTGCATGTTTTTCCTTCTAGAAGTAATAGATTCCCATAGAGCTTTCTTTTCTTTATGTCATGGACTTCCATAAAGACAAATTAATAATCATTGCACATTTTGGGGATTAGTTGTTACCATAACTTGTATTTGATTTCTCTGCTCATTTACTATTTTCAGTCATATTCCATCCTTCCAAAGAAGACCAATGCCACCAGATAGACTAATTGAAGACTGCGACCAATAGTTAGGAAAACCAAAATGTCTAATAAAAGAATTTGTTTTTGGTATCATGAGTTTTGGTTTCTGATATAAAAACTATGTCAGGATCATCATTATGGATGCTATGTCTAAGATAGTTTCTAGTGTACTTTTAACCAATGCCCTGAAAGTTCCAAGCTAATATTTTCATTTGTTCAGAGTTTTTCTGTAAACAAATAAAAGGTGATGAAAACAAAAAAGATTAAAACCTTCTAAAAAATTTAAAGAAGTAAGATGAACTTGCAAGAAGTTTGGGAGTAAGAGATTGAATACCTGGTCTTCTTGCCCTGTAGAGTACTGGTACGCAGTGATTGCAATGCAATGTTGATCTCAATCCCCTCCTTGGTTATGGTCATGTTCTTGTATTTCTTGAGCATGTTGGTACATATTGTTGTCACCTTGACTGGTACCATCCATATAGATATCATTGTCAAAGTTGATAGTGCTACCCATATTTTCTCTGTTTCTTTTACTCATTCTTTGACTAAAGCCTTCACCAGCATTTGAATGACTTCCCACTTCTTTGGAGAAAACAATAGTAACATGGTATCCATATGACGATCTTTGAAATACCACCTTATTACCAGCATCTTTCTTCTTAAAAACTTTTTTGTTAATAGTTATTGGTGAGCCATCTCCATACTTTGGATTCATAGCCATAACATCTTGCAGTGACAAATTTGTTTGTCCAAACTTGAAAAGAGCTTTGTTAGCAAGATCTCTTACAAAATTGGTTTTTCTTTCACATTTTTCATCATCATGATAAAGAATGAATCTTGCTAGGCAAATATTTCCTGGTTGTTAAAAATGTTTGCACTAACAACATTTGAGTAAACTGCATTTCCATCTTCAGGATCTAGTTCTTTAACTTCCCCTAAAATTTTGGAAAACTTGAACATAGTTTCTTCATCAAATAGCTCTGGAGGTAGATCTCTGAAATGCACCCAAAATTCTTGAGTGCTAAAATCCATCTTTTATATCTGAACGAAGGAGTTATATGGATTCACCATAAAGAGAAAACCATTCACAACCCAAGGATCATTATCAAGAACCAACATGATCCCAATTTGTAAATCTAACAGTGAAATGATTTGGTATTGGGTTTCTAATAAATAAAAATTCACATGCTTCAGCCAGAGATTTTTAAGATGGAATTCTAGTATGTCAGGTTTCATAGGTTTAGAAGAAAAAAGTTTTCCCATAATGCTGGTATCCCACTTGGATATTCCTTTGTCAATTTTGACACTCGAATAAACAAAAGTTTGGCGAATCTCATCTAAATCAAAGTTGTTGAGATTAGTAGATATCAATTACTCTTTAAGATATTTCATGTCTCCCATGTTAGGATTCATAATCTTAATGGATAAATAGGTTTTTAAAGTTAAGTTGAATAATGAAAAGATGGTGACGATGGTGAACAATGACGTTGACCTGCTCCAATTTATAGGGCTAATGCATGAAATTGAATTGAGACGTATTGATGTTGTCATAAATCTATTGCCGATTATCTTCCAATAAGAAGAAAAACCAGAATCCTGACCTTTTGCAGAGTATTGAAATTCAAAATGATAGTTTGATTTCTCCGCCATTGACTCAAGCAGAAACGAACCTTCGAAGACCATAACCTTTGGGGGGGATAACCTTTTGAAAATACTGTTTTATACCTATACAAGACAACAAAGACCAGGCATAACCTTAACACCTGTAATCCATAAACAAGAAACCAGGAGGGTAAAAAATAAAACAAAAACTTCAATTGCGATCAGATCGATGACATGCGAATCTCGATTAAAGGAGACATGAAGAGTTAAGACATGAAAAAACAAAAAAAAATATTCGGACCAAAGCAGAAAGTAGTCAGTGAAGAGTTAAAAGCAAGACAAAAGAGTTCATTAACTCCAAAAGGAACGCTTAACACCAATATTTGTCCAGATTAGAGTTTGGAATGTTAAAAAATAATATAAAATGTATGTAAATTGTTAACAAGAGTAACGTGTTTTTCAATCTCCACCATAATCTTCGTCTTTAGGCAGTCTTCGACAATCGATTCTTTTTTACTTGTGCCTCACTTAACCTACACTCATCTAACTATAGAAATTGAAATTTAGTGGAATCAAAATTCGACGTCAATTAGCCCATTAATTAGTCCATTATGGAAGTGAGATTTTGTATTTGCTTCTTGTTATTACACCCAATTTTGTTATGCAAGGATATTTCTTTAAGGAAGGAAGATTTTTTCTCTTTTATTTGTTCTAGTTAGCTTATTATTTATTTTTTATTTTGCACTTAAATCTAAAATTTTACTAGGATTTGAACAATCAACATGATAAATAAAAATGGATTTTTACTTTTAAGAGCATCCTTAGTTTCCTATTCTAGGGCATTTACAATGATTATTTTTTTTGCTGTAAAATAAACATTATATCAAAACGATTGTTGTGGAGGTTAGTCACCCGAGTTACAAAGTTTTAGTATAGTTATCTAATTCATCCTAATATCAAATTTAACTATTAACATGTGAGACTTAATACGGAGAAAATACTTGGTTTAGCTTATGACAACTCGTAAAACCTAAAGTTAGGTTTTATATTCCATTCAGTATATTGCTCCATATTGCCGCTTAAGACCATTAATATCACAAATTAAATGAGAGTGAACCCTTTTACAGTCCAATTTTATCCTGAATTCTTTTAAATTCTTGTGTTTTAGCCCATGTCACAGCTATCTCAACCGTCATTGCTTCTGCTTCTTCCGTTAAGATTAAGAGATTAGGGGAAAGGTTGGTAGGAAGCACCCATATTTCCTTGGTAATGACAATCGAAAAGTAAATGTTTTATAAACTTATCCTCAATTTTAGTTCTGGACAAAGCCTTGGTACTGAGCGGAAAAAAAAACAACAATACTTGGTATTAAACAGTTATATTTTGTGTATTGCTCGATTTCCATGAGATAGTTCTTTGCTATCAATTTTTTATTTATTTATGATTAGAACACGATCTCATGATGGTTGTTCCTCAAAAGTTATGCTTTTGAAACTTACATTTGTAACTGTTTAGGAGGAGTAAACTTTTTCTAATTTGCTAATGTGCAAAAAAAATTTTTTTTTTTTTGGAAGGTTATTTTTGTTGTTCTCAATGAAAATGACAACAAATAGGAGAGAGTTCATATTTCTTTACCTGTGCTTAAACTGTTATATCTTTTAAGGGTGTGCGGCTGTGGTTTTTAGAATATAACTATACCTTTATGTTAGAGCATTGCTCGGTCAAACTCGCAAGTTTTTCTATCTCAAGCTTGTTGTCTATGTTAGTTGCACAAAACTATATCTTGATTTATAGTCTACTACAGTAAAGTCTCGGACTAGGATTAAAATATGGTAGTTAAGTATCAGACATCACTAATTAACCCTCGACGATTGAAGATTGAGGATCAAACGAAGACATTTGAAGAACTTCATCGACAAAGAGGTATATGAAGACTGAACCATCCTATTTACTCAAGGCATTTACTATTTAATCTTTATGAGACTATGTCATATGATTTTAGTAGATTTAAGATTGCAACGAAGAAATTTCGGGTCAAGATTGTCTTGATAATATTCTCGAAATATGATTCAAGCAATGGATGTTTATAGACCCTTAAAAATCTTGGTAAATAACAATTTATTAGTCATGAACTAATTTGTTTCAAGTTGATCAGTTGTAAATTTTCCAAGCAATGATATCAATTATCTATGGCGATTGGAATCGAATTATTTAAAGAGAGATTTCAGAACTTACTGAAATTATGGACACAGGGTAGGTACGTAAGCTCAGTACGTACCCTAGGGATTTGAGTTTCGGAATGAGCAAGGGTATGCATACTCAGTATGCGTACCCTAAGGTTCTGAGTTCCTGAATGGAGGAAGAACGCATACCCAATACGCGTATCCCAAAGGCCTGAGTTCGTGAATGGTTAAAGGTATGCGTACCTAGTACCCGTACTCTGGCATCCGAGTTTAAAAACTAGTCTATAGGTATATGTAACTCTACACATACCTACCCACTAAAAATTATGCAGATGCTCATAAACTATTTTCTAAAATATGTTTGGCATTATTACAACTCTTATAAACACTTCTAAGACAACTTTGTTCACTAAATCATTTAGTGTTTATGAATTATGGTTTAAGTCTTGAGTATCAATGAACACGACTATGCTTACAAGATAATAAGGCATATTTACCAAGAACTATCATTGTACACGGTTCTAGATTCCTAGACCACAAATGTATATTCTTATGTTTAATTTCAAGACAAACTTCTCACATGCTTACATGAATTCCTAATAAGAATTTCATATAAACTGAGAAAGTGTTTGCTTGATCTCAAGTTATCTTAGCTTGAATTCAAAGCTACCTATATTCTTGAAAGTCTATAAATATAGAGACTCAAACAACTAGGAACTTCAATCCCTTAAACTTATGTGTCTTAGTTTCTTGTTAGAGTCGTCCTATATTACCTAGGTACCCTCTGAGAAACATAATAAGGTTACGACTTAAATAATTTACTTAAGGATTCGTGAAGCCAGGTTCGATTATTGAGGTTTTTGTCAATCTCCAATCAGGAACGAGATAGATAAAAATCTCAAAGTTCTCTTCGTATTAGATTTTGTGATTCCTCAATATAAATATCTATAACTCTTCTTAATTGATCAGTTCAGATTATTCCTGAGAGGTGGTTAGTAATCCTCAGCTAACTGAGTGTAAGTGCTCCAGATTCGTAAGGTTTAATAGCTTTATCTATTGCAAACACATTTCCAAGCCTTGATCTAAAATATTTAAAGGAAAATTGAATACGCTTATCTATTAGAGGACGATGGTATCAAAATTCTTCACTTAGGTTGAAGCAACTCTTAGGCTGTAAAGGAAGCCAGCTAAGAGAATCAATTGCGTAAAGCCTTGCGAGGCTCAAGAGACATAAGGAGTAAGACTATAGCTAAATTGTGATAGGTGCATAATCTACATGTTTTGAGTGTAAAATCCATGCTTATATTAGCTATTATTCTTGCATATTACTTGTTATTACGTTTATTTTTTATTTTGAAGCCTTTGTTAAGAGAACCAACCAAAAGAGATGTAAATGGTTTTGAAATAGCAATAAAGTGAATTATACTAATGAAGGAAGGACCAAGGACAAAATTAAACCCGTTCAAATCTAGGAGTTCTTATTATCTTCAACAGAACTTGAATACAAAGTGAAAGCAAAAAGAATGAGGTCATTTCGAGTTTGTTGGAAGAATTACGAGCAAAATGGTGAAACATAATTGAATTTGGTTTCTGTTGGGCCTATTTTGGGCCTACAAGGGAAGAGCTAATTATGGACGGATTTTGGTGTTTCAGACTTCTAAATTAAAGAAACTTGCTCCTAAAGGGATTTTAAACCGTAGAATGAGAGGATACTTAATAACCAAGTATTGTAGACTATAAAAGGAGACATCCAAGTCTCAAACAAAGCATATTAGCATCTTGTGGAGAATCAAATCTCTAAATCTTCTAGTTATTTTCTTCAACACAAACCTAGGTTTTCCCCTATGGGGAAACCAATCTTCTTCTTTTAAATTTTCCATGAGTTTTAGTAAACCATGAATAGGTAACTTTGTTCTACTGGTTGGAGATGTAGTTGGAATTCCTAAACAATGTAAATCAATCTGTATGGTTAGTTTAATGTTAATGATCTCTTTTATCGCTTATGTTCTATTGTTTATGTCGTTATCTACGATTGAGGACTTGCTCGTTTAGGTTGCAAATTGAATGATCATGTGTTCATATCTAAAGCTAGATTAGGGTTTTGAGATCCAGAGTTATCGAATAACTATAATCATAAGTAGCATAGCATAGTTGTTAATGACGGGATGTTGTCATGCGATGATGAGTAGAAGCTTAACCTAAGTTAAATCTGTGTGGCTCTTGCGCCGGATTTCTTAGAAAAACATCAACTAAAAAAAGAATATTTTTTTATTGGGTTAAACTTGAGTGGATCTTGCACCAGGTTATTTATTTAGAAGGATTCAAAATGTGGCTCTTGCACCTTTGATGATAGACGGGGTTTTATCGGAGTAAGGCTGCGATAAGATGCTATTGAGTTATTAGTATGAGAAGGATTTAATGTTACATTGAATCAATTAACGAGCGCATTTGGTGATGGAATATGAAAACTCTAAACAATATTTTCTCACCTTGATCTCAATCTTTATTTTCTTTACCTTAATTTATTCAAAATTATCATAAACCCCCTTTTTGGTTAGGTAAGAAATCAACATCAAATTATAATTAAACATCACCTCGTCGGATCGATCCTTACTACTGCTATACTACGTATTAGTATAAAGTATCCGAACTAAGTTGTTGCGCAAACGACAGACACCAATTTACATGGACGGTTAGTTCGGTTTCAATTACATTCCAGTCTGAAGTTTGATAGTAGGCTAGTATTTGTAGCAGCTTAATACTATTTGGTATTCAAAGCTGAACGAGGTCTCTGGGTTTTTCTGCAGGTACAATTTTCCCTGTTACAAAACTTCTGGTGTCTCGTGTTTTTCCTTTCTAGCATTATATTGTTTTATCTTTATAATAGGAATAACACAAGTTGTACGTATTCAATCTAGGTAGTTTAAGTCCTTATTAATTGTGATCAATAACGAGACTTGTTCTTGTTGAATTCGTATCTTGAAAGATAGATAACAAGTTTCATATTTGGAAAAATTCGAATCCTCTAGATTTGGATATGACTAGATTGATCTTGGATATTGACTTGTGAGATCCTCCAAGAACTCTTTTATAAAATCAGGTTCACGTACTTTGTTGTGTAGACATATTGATTGTGGAAGAGAAATATAAAAAATCTATATACATATTGTTCAAGGATCTTTAATTCATATCTACTTGCAATTGTATTATGTTTTATCCATGCATGTTTCCAAACGAAAAAGTTCGTAGTGTCCTTGGTATCCTCTCATTTTCACTTTATCTCTCCATGGTGAACAAACTAAGTGGTGAAACTTAGTAGAGTCATATTTGATAATTTTTTATCTTTAGTCTTGATAATCACTTAAAGGCATAATTCATTGAGATCCCTACTCTCGATACCTTTGTCAATTTAAGACAAAAAAGGTAAAGAATTATTAATAGTAATCTGTTAGAGCATTGATCGGTTAAACCCACCAAGTGTTGGTATGTCAAATGTGGTTGTAATATTTAGTTCCAAAACTCGAGTAGATTAATAAGTGAACTAGAGTCAACTTCGTTAGGTTAGACTAGGAACGATAGAAATATTGAAACTTGCTCTAGTTACTCACGAATATTTGAAGATGGATTGAAGACAACAAAGATATTATCCTTCAGGTTGAGGTTAGTAACTACAGACTTGACTTGTTCCATTTCTATATTGTTTCTTTCAAGTCGTTATTCATTGAAAACATAACATATGAAGTATATACAAGAATTATAGACTTGATAATCTTATTATGATCGAAGTGTCAAGGAACAATATACAAGTTTTGATTATAACTTAGGGTATATTGATTTATGAAGTATAATGCTTATATTTTGAACTTCGTAATTTCGACATAGACACAATCTTTGTAACTTGTTACTAGATTGTGTAACGAACTTAGGTTTGTTTTCATGCCTAGAAAACTATGTTTGATTACATGAGTTTAAGGAAGTAGACTTATTTGTAACTTGTTACTAGATTGTGTAATGAACTTAGGTTTGATTTCATGCCTAGAAAACTATGTTTGATTACATGAGTTTAAGGAAGTAGACTTATGAACTTGTTTCATAGCTGAAAGAAATCAATATGATTGGTGGTGCGGTTTTTATTGAAGAACCACCGGTCATTACCTATGTTGGGAGTCAATGTACAACCAATATCTACTTATGTTAGGAGTCAAGCTAAAACGGATCCCTACCTATATGGGTATCATGGTAGGACCGGTCCTAAGAGTTTCTACTAGGACCAATCTCATTTTATATTTTTAACATAAAATTTTTACCTAAAATAACTTTTCGGTTTGTTTATTATTTTAGGGTTTTTAGAGATACCAAAATATATTTGGTTAATATGGAAATTTTAAGAACGTCGACAATTGGTATTTGAACATCTTTTATATCTATGGTTCAAATATATTCCTTGATACTCAAGGTATATTAGTTGGATATTAGTTGGATATTAGTTGTAATTTTAACAAAACTGAAAATATATATTTATTGTATTTTTTTGAGAATTTTCAGAATCTGGTAATTACTTGGTATCCAAACTACCTTGGTCTATAAATAAATAAGTTTGCTCTTCTTACAAACTGATCTCGAGGCCGACTTCATCTTGTAATCACTGCTAAAATCCGACTGTAGTATTATTTGTAATAATAAGTATTCTTTGAATACTTGATTCGAGAGGAGAGTAATCTAATAAGGTGAAATATCTCATGTCAGCTTCACTTTAAAGATTACTTTGGGATCAAGAAGCGTCTACGAGTACCGTTGGTAGAAAACTAGAACCGTACAGTTATTTTAGTATTCTTTGATTAAGAACTAACGAGTCATCTTCTAGACAAGTTCTTGTTTATCTTCTGATATAAGGCCACTCAAGACTTTGAAGATTTGACTAAGTGATTCTAGATCTGTAAGATAGATCTATTGATTTTCCATTGTTAACAGACTCCATTCTGTGCGACAAATCAATAGAGGAATCAAGTTATTTTACAGGTTATTTCTTTGAAGATTAAATCGAAGACTGAAGACTTTGAAGATTTGAAGACTTTGTTTTTTGTTTTGATTTTGGTGTAACTTTTTGTGACTTGATTGGAAAGCAGTTTATTTCGATAAACATAAGTCTTTTGAGATCTACAAGTTGTTTGTAATTTTATCTTAAACCTTGTAATCAAGATTGATTATTTCGGTAGTTATTGTCTTGATTGATTGATCTCTCAACCAAGGAGTATCAGATCTGGTAACATATCTTAAACGGAAGATCCTAAACTGGGCTTTTATCATATATTTCGGTATTGTGATTGGAAAGGGAGTTTGGTTACCAAATAGTTTTGATCCTTTAACTGTTTGAAATATTATCAAAAGGAATCTTGTCTTACCAGTTGAAATATTGGTAGCAGAAATTATTGCCAACCATTAAGAAGATCTACTAGATCGTCCTAAAGAGAACATTTGTTCTGCTAAGATATCTAGTATTCTAACGTTTATTGAGAACTCAGGTTCTGCTGGATGTTATCAAAACAAGAATAATGTTGAAGCAGAATAACTAAGATTTTAGATTGCTTGGCATCGTCTACACGAAGTTGTAGGTTTACTTTTTTGTAGCATCTTAATTCATTGAGTATTCAAAATTGGACTAGGTCCCGGAGTTTTTCCACAAGATTGTAGTTTTCCTCGTTAACAAAATTATGGTGTGAGCTTTACTTTATTTTCGCATTATAATTGTCTTACTATAGTTAAAGTATTTACACTTGTACGTTTAATTAGACATTTGGGTTTTGATCTTAATAGTTAGGTTCGGTTTTTATACCTATTTTATATACCTAGTGTTACCTTGTTGAAAAATCTCCTTGACAGGTCTGAATTAGATTACACAAGATGTGTCTTATATAAGTGTTTGTGGATGAAAACTGTTTCTGCTGATTTTGGTAATTTTGGGTGTGTGGATGAGAAACCAATCTAAACCCTAAACAATGCACTGCATGGGAGTACTTTTGATTCGAGAGATCAATCTGTACAATCTTGGCCTAAACCAAGAAATGGCCGTTCCAAGCTTGCTTCGGTCACAAAGTGAAGGAGAAGGGTTGGTCTTAGGGAGGGAAGCGAAGAAAGTGTTGAGACCAGAATCGTTGATTCTGAAGGTGTGGTTGTTTACGACTTGTATCAGAAAGTAGAACTGGCTAGCAGTTGGAAAGCTATCAGGTGATTTCTGGATACCATGTTGTTGCCGACCAAAAATTTGTGGTTTGGTGGAAATAGGTGAAGCCTATTTATACAAGTCATATTGAAACGTACCCTGGTCCCGTAGGAAGTGGGAACGTTTGGGTGATGGAAGAGTGGAGTAACGTATAACCGTCAGAAACCCATGCTTCCATGATGAAGGAAGTGGATCCGTTTACACCCGTTACTACTTTTCGCCACTAATTTTCCCACTTCATGACACTTTCTTATAATGGGAGTATTGCACGCCGCACGCTGTAAACCGCCAAACCAATACCCTAATGAGTATCCCCCAGTTTGTGACATGTTTGACGTCTCGAGCGTTTTCGTGGAAAACATGTAGCATTTTGCTATGTGCGGCAAGTCAAAGTCAAGAGTCTTGACGCAGGAAAATAACATGTGATGCTATTAGTAACGTATTGGCCGGTCGCCTAAAACTTGCCACAAGTCCGTCAGTTCGGTGGCAAACTTGGACGGCTGAGATTGCATCTCATGAGGAAGGGTAGCCGTTGATTAAGGCTACCTTCTGTTAACGCCTGGTAATGGCGTTTTGGTGTATGCCAGTGGCACTGCGACATGACTGGTATAGCTCGTGCATGCCAGTGGCATGGTGGTATAAGTGGCGCATGCGTAGCCATGGCCATGACATTTATGCGGATGGTAGCCTAAAACTTGGAACAAGCCTGTCAGTTCGGTGGCGAATTTGGATGGTTGAGATTGCATCTCAAGAGGAAGGATGACCATTGATTATGCCCATATCTTGTTGTATAACAAAGTGGCGCCATTGGCATAGTGGCGTGGCGGCATGCCAGTGGCATAGCCGTGGCAACTGTTGTGGCATATTGGTGTTAGACCCAAATATGACTTCGGTAACATTGGCCATGTTACTAAGTTAATCTTAAGGACTTAGGAGAGTTACTGAACTCAGTTGGCATGGAAACTTTTGGATAAATTAGTGTTTGGCGTATCGCAACCCTATTCAGCACGTGCAGCATGATGGTGGCGTGGATGGCATAGTTAGCACATGCCAGTGGCACGAAGTAGCGTCCGGCGTAGCCATGGCCGCTAGATTTTGGCGCATTGGCGTGGCAACATTGGCCCTATTTCCACATCAATCCCACTTCTCTGGGAAACATTACTTGGCTTGGTTGGCGTAGCAACTTTGCCTAAATTAGGGTTTGATGCGTCAAAACCCTAATTAGCACAAACGCGCGTGCGGCATGTGGCCATTACACATCGATGTTTTTTGCAAATGGTGACATAGCCACGCCAAAGGAAACATAGCCAGGCCATCATGTGGAAATGACCACAAGAGCAGGATTCCCACGGGTGGCCATGTCATGGCGCCATTATTAGGGTTTCCTGGGTCCTGTACGGTTCGTAGCATGTTGTGGGGCCCGAAGTGGCATGATTTGCACCACGGCAGGAAATTAGGGTTAGGACTAACGCCACTAAAGCAGAACCGTGTTTGAAATACCCTAATTGAATATGTTAAGGTGTTTGGTCATGAACAAGGAGTGGGTTAGCACATTGGCGTGCTATTTATAGTAAGTTGCCACGTTCGGCATGTTTCTGTGGCAAAGTGGCGCGTTTGGCATGTTTGGCATGCCAATTAGCGTATTGGCGCGACTTTTGGAAAGTCAATTTGGTATTGTGATCATCTGGCGCAACTTTGCCTCTTTTAATATTGTGGCAGGTTTAGAGCGACCTGATTGGTCGATTAAAAGAGGGGTCGTCCAAACGCGGGCGTGGCCAACCTTCTGGCGTGCGTGTGGCAAGTTTAGAGTGACCTGATTGGTCGATGGAAAGGGGGGCCGGCAAGCAACATGGGGCCGAAATGCGTGCGGCACATTTTAGGGCGACCTGATTGGTCGACGGAAAGGGGGCCGGCAAGCAAGGGCGTGGCCACACTTCTAGTGCACCGTGGCGGGTTTAAAGCGATCTGATTGATCGACAAAGGAATAAGGGTCGTTTGGGTAGCATGAGGCGTGTCCAAGTGGCGCCGGGTAGCCTATGGCATGGCCACACTTCCCTCGTTGTTGCTCCTACTCCGCGGCTCTGTTTACTTTTTGCTTTCTGACTGAGTATTTTGTGCAAAGGCCTTAACCTTGGTACTTCGAGGTCTGTGCTACTCTGCTGCGAGTGAACACAAATCCGTTATGCCATACCGATATTAAGGGTTCTGCCGGGGAACATAGCACAGGAAAAGTACTCAGTGAATCTTATATTAATAAGTAATATAGGCAAGGCGCCGAAATTTACAGAACATCTGGGATGGTTGCTACATGCGCCAGTCTGGATAAATTTCATGTAAATATATTGAACGGCTCAATAAATATGCCAGTGGAGAGGTTAACACTCATGGCTCCGTTTCCTTATAGAGTGACGTCACATCAGATGCAACGTTTTACAATTTTAACCCTAAGCTAAAAACCACCATCAACATTAAGTCACCTACTTAGCTCGGAACAGTGACATTGTTGCGGGGTAAGCATGAGATGGTGACAGACAAGGATAAAATCGAAACGATAAGTCATGAAGAGATTGTCAAGAATATTTGGCTAACCTTTGTCAGGAGGCATGAAGAATATGTGATCCTTGCATTGGCGGCTTTGCATAAATTTGGCTTGGCCACGGGGTGTTGGCATCAGTGCTGCAACTTTGGCTACTGATTGGCATAGGTGGCACTACAACTTGGTCCGCAGAACTGGCGCTGGCTGGCTAGGAAAGGTAGATGGCGCTACTTTGGTTGGCTAGGAGCAAGCGGATATGGCGCATTTCAACACTAAGATGAAGATGTGTTGAGGCAGTGATGTCTGACAACACGGTAGTGAGTGTTGAGGAATTTGCACGTCTCAACACTAAGAAAAAGGATGTGTAGAGGCAGCATGCCTAGCAACACAGTGGTGAGTGTTGAGGAATTTGCATGTCTCAACACTAAGAGAAAGGATTGTTGTGGCAGCATGCCTGACAGTACGGTAGTGAGTGTTGAGGAATTTGCACGTCTCAACACTAAGAGAAAGGATGTGTTGAGGCAGCATGCTTGGAAACACAATAGTGGTGTTGAGGAATTTGCACGTCTCAACACCGAGAAGAGGGTGTGTTTAGGAAGCATGCCTAGCAACACAGTGGTGAGTGTTGAGGAATTTGCACGTCTTAACACTAAGAAAAAGGATGTGTTGAGGAAGCATGCCTGGAAACACAATAGTGGTGTTGAGGAGTTTGCACGTCTCAACACCAAGAAGAGGGTGTGTTTAGGAAGCATGCCTAGCAACACAGTGGTGAGTGTTGAGGAATTTGCACGTCTCAACACTAAGAGAAATGATGTGTTGAGGCAGCATGCCTGGCAACACAATAGTGGTATTGAGGAATTTGCACGTCTCAACACCAAGAAGAGGGTGTGTTTAGGAAGCATGCCTATCAACACAGTGGTGAGTGTTGAGGAATTTGCACGTCTCAACACTAAGAGAAAGGATGTGTTGAGGCAGCATGCCTGGCAACACAATAGTGGTGTTGAGGAATTTGCACGTCTCAACACCAAGAAGAGGGTGTGTTGAGGAAGCATGCCTAGCAACACACTGGTGAGTGTTGAGGAATTTGCACGTCTCAAAACTAAGAGAAAGGATGCGTTGAGGCAGCATGCCTGGCAACACAATAGTGGTGTTGAGGAATTTGCACGTCTCAACACCAGAAGAGGGTGTGTTGAGGAAGCATGCCTAGCAACACAGTGGTGAGTGTTGAGGAATTTGCACGTCTCAACACTAAGATATTTAAAATTTATTGAATATACCTACTAGATATAAAACATTTAGTTTAAGGATAGTTACTTAGCTCTGTCTCCGCTAGGCAAGTCCTTCGCGCATGATTGGGCTTTGGGTATTTTAGGCTCCCCCATGAGTGAGAAGCATCAGGCGTTAGTGATGACATCAGGATGATGACGGGTTGATAGACGGACAAAAGTCCCCACATCTTTGATGGGATGAAACAAAAGGTGGTCACAACTATGAACCCTGGTTGGCTGCGATCACGATCCTTGACAGGGAGGAGTGTGGTAACTACGGGCACGAACCTTGGAAGGAATGAGTGTTGAAGCGGTTTCAGCTCCTGGAGAGGACGTTGAAGCTTATGGAGCAGAACGCCGAAGCTTCAGCTTCGGATCTGGGAGAGGATGTTGAGGACGTTGAAGCGGAGCGGGTGCTGGAGCGAACGTTGAAGCAGAGCGACTTCTGGAGAGAACGTTGGAGCGGCTCCTGGAGAGAATTCCGGTGAAAGAGCCATTAACCCTTGACTTCGAAAAACGAGTTGATATGATATGGCATATGGGAAGACAGCACACAAATAGTGCTGGTCGGCAAGTCGTGTTTTTTCTCCTCATGGGAAAGAATACGCTTCTTCTGTTTGATTTTCCCTTGCAACTCTCAGAGTCTTGACGGTTACAATGTTGAAGTTGGAGACCGCGTCAATCAGCGTGCTGTAAAACTCGACATACTTCAAGTGAACAGTGGTTAGGAGTCCCCAGTTCCATCTATCAATCATGCTTTCCAGGAGAGGTTGGGGTTTGGGAACGGCTTCGCTGGCTGGAAATAGCTGCTTTCCTGATACACTGCGGTTGAGGGCTGCAGATTTGTCTTGACGCTGCACCTTGGAGAAATACAGAATCTCACATAAATGTTTCACCATATACTGCACGATTTTGTGGACGGAGTCCCCATAAATCATGCAGCTCCTGACAGGAAGAGGGTCTCTGTGAACTCAGGAGGGTTGCTGATTTTTTTTGCCTCGATTATGGAGAAGTCGTTCATGATCTTCACGTGTGATGAAATTGGATTGTTGATTCTTTTCTATTGGGCATTCAGGAGCAACACGAGCCTCTTCATCTATAGAGGCGCGTCCTACTGAAGTGCTTGCGCCGGATATTAAAAGTATTCCTTGTCAGCTCCATTTGGGGTTGACATGACTCTTGTGGTAGCCGCTTCGTTAGTGTCTTGAGGAAGATAGGTATCTCTTTCTGAATTGTAGCCATGTCTGTCTGAGCCTTACGAGAACCTTTTGTCTTTCCATCAAATCAACAGTGGTAAGAGGAGGTTGGATTCCTCTGGCTCCTCCAGTCTCTCGTCCCGGTGGTGGAGTGGCGGCGGCTTTGGTGACAACTGGCGATGTCACGCTTGAAGAAATATTGGGAGTAGCGGCGGCTCTGGCTCTGGTTATAGGAGGTGTTACGCTAGAAAGGATGCTTCCGGTGTTGCTGGTATTGGCGCTAGAGGGCGTAACGCTATGGGATGTATTGACTGCGCTTGCAGAGGATACATTAGTGTCGGTCATTTCCTCTTGCTCTCGTTAGATACGTCCACATATTATGTATGCGTCGTCGTTGGCGGGGGCACATACCTCAGACAAGGATTCAACATTTTGTGTCATCTCTGAAATTGGTGGCGTTCTCCGAGCAAATGTTTGCTGGGTCTTGCTACAACCGGTTCACCATACTCTTTAAAAGACAAAATATCTCATTTTGCGGCTTGACAACATCAGCTCGATTTGCGGCAACATCTTCTAATATTTTTTCCATGCCATGGTGATTGGATTTTGATCATCGCGGCTTTGGGACGGGGTAACTCCTGAAGCGGAAGATTGGTATTGGTGATTGAAGTGTATTCTGGTTAATGATTGAATTTATACCTAAGACCCACCATCTTGAGTTTGGGAAATTGGAATGAAAATCGAGAAATTGGCTTCGCAACCGAGAGATTAATCTCCCACTGTGGTCGCCAATTGTTTGTGGGTGAAAACCGTTTCTGCTGATTTTGGTAATTTTGGGTGTGTGGATGAGAAACGAATCTAAACCCTAGAAAATGCACTGCACGGGAGTACTTTTGATTCGAGAGATCAATCTGTACAATCCTAGCCTAAACCAAGAAATGGTCGTTCCAGGCTTTCTTTGGTCACAAAGTGAAGGAGAAGGGTTGGTCTTAGGGAGGGAAGCAAAGAAAGTGTTGAGACCAGAATCGTTGATTCTGAAGGTGTGGTTGTTTACGGATTGTATCAAAAATTAGAACTGGCTAGCAGTTGGAAAGCTATCAGGAGATTTCTGGATACTGTGTTGTTGCCGACCAAAAACTTGTTGTTTGGTGGAAATAGGTGAAGCCTATTTATACAAGTCATATTGAAACGTACCATGGTCTCGTAGGAAGTGGGAACGTTTGGGTGATGGAAGAGTGGAGTAACGTATAACCTTCAGAAACCCATGCTTCCATGATGAAGGAAGTGGATCCGTTTACACCCGTTACTTCTTGCCGCCACTAATTGTCCCATTTCATGACACTTTCTTATGACGGGCGTATTGCACGCCGCACGCTGTAAACCGCCAGACCAATACCCTGATGAGTATCCCCCAGTTTGTGACATGTTTGATGTCTCGAGTGTTTTCGTGGAAAACATGTAGGACTTTGCTATGTGCGGCAAGTCAAAGTCAAGAGTCTTTCCACAGGAAAATATCATGTGATGCTATTAGGCACGTCTTGGCTGGTTGCCTAAAATTTGCCACAAGTTTGTCAGTTCGGTGGCAAACTTGGATGGCTGAGATTGCATCTCATGAGGAAGGGTAGCCGTTGATTATGGCTACCTTCTGTTGGCGCTTGGTAATGGCGTTTTGGTGTATGCCAGTGGCACTGCGGCATGACTGGTATAGCTCGTGCATGCCAGTGGCACTGCGGCATGACTGGTATAGCTCGTGCATGCCAGTGGCACGGTGGTATAAGTGGCGCCTGGCGTAGCCATGGCCACGAGATTTAAGCGGCTGGTATCCTAAAACTTGCCACAAGCTTGTCAGTTCGGTGGCGAATTTGGATGGTTGATATTGCATCTCAAGAGGAAGGATGACCATTGATTATGCCCATATCTTGTTGTATAACAAAGTGGCGCCATTGGCATAGTGACGTCTGGCGTAGCCATGGCGTGGATGCATGCCAGTGGCATAGCCGTGACATATTGGTGTTAGACCCAAATATGACTTCGGTTACATTTGCCCTGTTACTAAGTTAATCTTAAGGACTTAGGAGAGTTACTGAACTCAGTTGCCATGGCAACTTTTGGCTAAATTAGGGTTTGGCGTATCACAACCCTATTCAGCACGTGCGGCATGATGGTGGCGTGGCTGGCATAGTTAGAACATGCCAGTGGCACGAAGTAGCGTCTGGCGTAGCCATGGCCGCTAGATTTTTGCGCATTGGCGTGGCAACATTGGCCTTGTTTCCACATCAATCCCAATGCTCTGGGAAACATTACTTGGCTTGGTTGGCGTAGCAACTTTGCCTAAATTAGGGTTTGATGCATCAAGACCCTAATTAGCGCAAACGCGCGTGCGGCATGTGGCCATTGCACATCGATGTTTTGCGCAAATGGTGCCATAGCCATGCCAAAGGAAACATAGCCAGGCCATCATGTGGAAATGACCACAAGAGCAGGATCCCCACAGGTGGCCATGTCATGGCGCCATTATTAGGGTTTCTTGGGTCCTGTACCTGTACGGTTCGTGGCATGTTGTGGGGCCCGAAGTGGCATGATTTGCACCACGACTGGAAATTAGGGTTAGGACTAACGCCATTAAAGCAGAGTCACATTTGGAATACCTTAATTAAATATGTTAAGGCGTTTGTCCATGAACAAGGAGTGGGTTAGCTCATTGGCGCGCTATTTATGGTAAGTTGCCACGTTCGACATGTTTCTGTGGCAAAGTGGCGCGTTCGGCATGTTTGGCATGCCAATTAGCGTATTGGCGCGACTTTTGGATAGTCAATTTGGTATTGTGACCATCTGGCGCAACTTTTCCTCTTTTAATATTGTGGCAGGTTTAGAGCGACCTGATTGGTCGATTAAAAGAGGGGTCGTCCAAACGCGGGAGTAACCTGATTGGTCGATAGGGGGGCCGACAAGCAACATGGGGCCGACCTCATTCTAAATGCGTGTGGCACATTTTAGGGCGACCTGATTGGTCGATGGAAAGGGGGCCGGAAAGCAAGGGCGTGGCCACACTTCTAGTGCACCGTGACGGGTTTAAAGCGATCTGATTGGTCGACAAAGGAATAAGGGATGTTTGGGTAGCATGGGGCGTGGACAAGTGGCGCCGGCTAGCCTATGGCATGGTCACGCTTCCCTCGTTGTTGCTCCTACTCCGCGACCCTGTTTACTCTTTGCTTTCTGACTGAGTATTTTGCGTAAAGACCTTAACCTTGGTACTTGGAGGTCTGTGCTACTCTGCTGTGAGTGAACACTAATCCGTCATGCCATACCGATATTAAGGGTTCTGCCGGGGAACATAGCACAGGAAAAGTACTAAGTGAATCTTATATTAATAAGTAATATAGGCAAGGCGCCGAAATTTACAGAACATCTGGGATGGTTACTACATGCGCCAGTCTGGATAAATTTCATGTAAATATATTGAACGGCTCAATAAATATGCCAGTGGAGAGGTTAACACTCATGGCTCTGTTTCCTTACAGAATGACCTCACATCAGATGCAAGGTTTTACAATTTTAACCCTAAGCTAAAAACCACCATCAACAATAGGTTGATCCAAAAAATATTGTGGTGTATTTGATACCCTCGTCTTTTCATAATCTAGCAAAGATATTGTTTAGCATATCCCTTACTCCATGGGTTTAAAATCAAAAAGGAAACACCTAATATTTCACATCTACTATTTGCAGCTGATTGTGTTATTAAATTTACTAAGGTCATCCGCAATGAAGCTGGTAACCTTATGTCCCTTATTAAGTATTTAAATTTTATATCACGTCAATTGATAAATATCCAAAAATCAGCGTATTTCTTTAGCAAAAATGTGCACACCTGTGTTTCCCTGATTATGTTTCTTATTGTTAAGAAAATGGAATTCCAAAAAAATAGACATTTACTCATCTTGTTGATCATTTTAACAAGAGAATTGCAAAATGGAAAGGTAAACAATTTACCTAGGCATGTAGATCTTCTATGGTCAAGAATGTACTGAAATTCCTTTCGTATTTACCGCATAAAGTCCTTCCTTTTTCCAGATAATATCCTTCATAAGATGGAACAGTCTCAAAGAAACTTCTTATATGGGTAAAAGCTCTCCTGATCATGTTTATTCGGAAAAATTGAATAAGGTCTTCTCCCATAAGATGCATGGTGGTCTAGATAGGAAAGTTAAAAAGCATGATGCAGCTCTCCGTGCAAAAACTGCTTGGAACCTTATTTATTCTCCAAATGATTTGTAGGTTACAATTTTTAAATGTAATATTTTAATAACTTCACCCAATGTACTAAAAAATTATCCAAGAATCGTTCTTTAGTTGGGAAGGGTATTAGCTCAGGTCTAGATTTTATTCAAGTAACTCATTCTGGGAAACTAGATATGGTAAGGAAAAAAATGCTCTATGATTGTTGGATTCCAAATGTTTCTCAACTTAGTTTCCTATCATATCATAATTCAGTAGCATCTTTCATATATCATGATACCAATAGTTGGGAAACTGATTTACTGCAATATTTCTTTACTCCTAACAACTGTTAGAAAATCTTAAACATTAGAAATCCAATTTATAGGCGTTACAGAATTAGGGCCTCACACTAAAGCTGAGACTTCTTTTTGGTGAAGTCTGGATATAAGTTATTTTCAGGTGAAACTCCCTAAGAATCCTAATTCTCAGTCTTTGAATAATTCCTACAAAAACCTTTGAATTAATCTAGTTGTTTTTATGGAAATGTATTGAAAACATTATTCATACTAAGTGCATACTTGCTTACTATAATTCTAGTTGGATATCTCAAGCAACATGCGTCGGGATAATTCTCATGAGTCTGAAAAATATATCATTATGTTTCTGCTTATTCGAAAAAAATAGTAAGGTCTTATATCCTACATATTAGATAAATAATTAGCTTGCAGCTAATGTTACAACCATCAACCTTTGGCATCTTTATCAAGGATTAGATAAATAATTAGCTTGCAGTTAATGTTAGCAAGGATCAACTCTACTTTATACTTACCACTGCTTGGTGTATCTGGATAGAGAAGTGTTACAAAATCTTTCAAGGAATAAGTTTGAACAACTTTATTACTACTAGATTTGCTAACAAGTTAGACACAAAGAATCTTGAATCATTTTCATATTGTGATAATAATACTCAAAATTTGTTTCCCGTTAGATAACTATATGTCCCTAATAATGATGATTTCCTACCATACTGTACTCTGGTATATTGCGATGCACTATTTAACACAAATATTCACCAACTTGGCACTGGTATTATTCTTATGGATATGAATGGAAACTTACAAGCGTGAAAAACCATACTAGGGTTAACTAGCAACAACGAAAAATATGAACATTTGACGGTCTTTGAAGTTGTTAGATGGATCATAAGCAAGAACCTAGGAATGATGCTCACAATGCAGATTCTTATCTCAATAAAACTAGTAACTAGCTTAACTGGTTTAGAATTTATATCTTATATGATAGTCATTCTCTATTATGTAATGTTTCTTAAAAAAAAAAACAGAATATGTTGACAGACTTTTAATTCATTGGCTAACAAAGCAGCGAATTCTGTAGAAGGCGAAATGTTGGATGAGTATCGAAGCTTAACTGACCCTACTTCCTCCTGTAAATAATGTAATCCTTTCTATATCTATATATTTATTTTTCCTATAAAACAAAAACCAAAACAAAACAAAAAAAATCTACTAAAGACATGACATTTCGGAGTAACGTCTAAGAGGGAGTGAATACACCAAATCTAGCAAAAAGAGACAAGTAAAGACTAAAGGGGACACTATATCACAGTAGTATCACTTTAAATTTTTGGTACAAATGAACTTTATTGTACGTAAAACTACTACTTAAGGAATAACAACTTGAGTGGATTGATATTTCATCGATATGACTCGAAATTGGATTTTTTCTGAAAGTTGTTATCATGCTAACAACAAAGTACTTAATGAATACATGCAGAACCATGGAAGAATAACTTTGAAGAATGAAGAATTCAAAGATGTTGAAGATTCAAGAAATCAATAAGCATAATGGCACTTGAGATGAATGTTTAAATTTGTAGAAGTTCATATGTTATTAACAGTTTTGTCACCAAAATTGAGAAAGAGGGGGATTACTAGAGCACTGCAAGATTGAACCCAAAAGTATTGAAATATCAAGCTTGTTGTCAATGTTATATGACCAAAACTATATTTTGATTCAATTATACGTAAGTAAGTCTTCGACTATGATTAGATTTAGGTAATTGAGTTTCGTAAGACACCGAAGTACGTACTCTTAAAAATTGGAAACTGAAGATCAGACGAAGATATCAGCACGAACTTCATCAACAAAGGTAAGTGGAGACTAACTATCTTATTTGACTCATCTTTCTACCTATCCTTCTTTTGAGCCAATGTTGTTGGCTTTAATATTGATGATGTAAAAAGAAAAATCCTATCACAGAGTTAGCTTTGTGATATTATCTTGTTAAGTTTCGAGTTCAACCTCGTTCTTGACTGTTTTCAAAAATAAAACCCACGCAAGAGAAATACATATGACTGACTGCATTTGAGGTTGAGAATAACTCTAATTATTCAGCAAACTATATTTGCACAAGAATTACCGAAAACTCTAAATTGCATATTGAGTTCGTGAACTAAAATTGTGAGTTGTGAACTATGCATAACTTGGACGTTTCTGAATTTAAAATTGTAATCATGTTTGCGAACCAGTTTTATCAGTTCGCGAACTGTGCAATTTTTTGTGGTTTCTATAAACTCCAAAATTGTAGTTGAATTTGCGAACTGATTTTGTGAATTCGTGTTAGAGCATTGCTCGGTTGAACTCACCAAGCGTTAATATGTCAAGTTTGGTTGTCATATTTTAGTTCCAAAACTCGAGACTGCGTGATTTGATTATTAGAATCAACTTCGTTAGATTAGACTAAAAACAAAATAAATATTGAGACTTACTCGTGTTACTATGAAGAACCTGAAGACTTATAATGACAATGTTAATATCAGCCTTGCATAAGAAAACTATGTTGATCTGTTCCATCCCTCTTCTTGGTGGGATCTAGTGATTGAGAGATGATTGGGTACCAAAACTACTTAAGCTAGTATTTGAGGAGGTTTTGCATGCCTCTCAATTATCTATCCATACATTTATGGCTCCAGTGAAGACTAATCCTGAGTGTATCGATTAGTTTCTTCAAACAGCTCGTCACATCTGATTTTCCAGATATGCCAAATAATTACATTAGAGAGAGCATTTCATGGTCTCAAATCTCGGATCCACTCTCAATAAATTATTATGTCAAGTAGTGATCCATTGTTTGAGAGAGAGAGCAAGAGTGTTGATGCATGGGAGAAAAGGGTTCACTCTCGAAGCAAACCTGACACCACAATGTGCATTTCGTCCCCACCCCTACTCCACCCAAAAGAAAGAATTTATTTTCCACTGGCTGGCTTCGCCAGCAACACCAAAAAAATACAAACACGGCAAGCTCGCACCACAACATATAGGAACAAAACAAAAAATAACATGGGAAAAAAACGGTTCAGTCCAAAACCGCCCATAATAGTACGCTTTAGTCCAGACCTAGTTGACTAGGTACAATTTAATCCAAGAATTGCATAAAGACGCTGCTACCCTTCACACGCTTTTAATATAGCACACGTGCAATGAATTGAATCATTTTTGTAACTGACACAATGAACGTGGTTGCGACACGTTAGCCTTGAATTAAAAACTGATTAAAACTGTGGCGTAACGGACAAATTCAATAACTGCAACATTTTGCTTTATCAGAAACTTCAGAAGAAAAAAACCAAAAAAAAAATTCAGAAGAAAATTTGCAGACAAACCCTAGAAAATTTACAGACTAAAACCCTAAAATCTTACTAATCAAAAAAACTAGATGGTTGAACAATCAGTAACATAATGTTGAAAGGAAAAAAAGTAGCTTCAAAGACAAACACACCAACAGTGGAAGATTCAACATCAAGTGAAGAAGATAATCCATCTGTTGCGGTAGAAGAAATTCACAAATCAACATCACCAACGACGAGATCAAAGTCAGCATTAAAAGATTCAACCCCAATTTCATCCCCAACTCCATCAGTTCCAGCAGAAGAAATTAGGAAATCAATAGGACCAAAAACGAGATCGAAGAGATCATTAGAAGATTCGCCATAAATTTCAGTACAAGAAACTTCAAAAACATCACCAGCTAAGAAGAAATCAAAGCCTTCAAATCCTCCAAAGCCTCCAAAGTCTTCAAATCCTTCAACATCTGTTAAAAGAAAAAAAGGTAATAATTCAAGTCCAGTTCTGTCTATTTTTGAGAAATTCTTATTCAATTTCTTGTATCGGTGTACATACTAGTACACCACAATGCTGTTGCAGTGATTCATGTCTAGTTCCATCTTGTTTTTGAGAAATTTTTGTGGGAATTGTTGTTGGTGTGTACATACTAGTACACCGCCATGTTTTTGCAGTGATTCATGTCTAGTTCTATCTTGTTTTTGAGAAATTTTTGTGGGAATTGTTGTTGGTGTGTACAGATCTGTACACCACAATGCTGTTGCAGTGATTCATGTCTAGTTCCATCTTATTTTTGAGAAATTTTTGTGGGAATTGTTGTTGGTGTGTACATACTAGTACACCACAATGTTGTTGCAGTGATTCATGTCTAGTTCTATCTTGTTTTTTAGCAATTTTTATTGGAATTGTTGCTGGTGTATACACACTAGTACACCACAAATACTGTCGCAGTGATTCATGTCATGTTCTGTCTGTTTTAAAGATGTTTCTGTAGCAGTTTACTGGTTTGTACATCGGCATGCTATTTCACCTTCATACGGCTTAATGTGTGTTGTGCCGTCACTTGTTTTTACTGGTGTACACTCCTTTACACCAGCATGCTATTTCACCCTTATTTTTCCGGCTTAATGTGTGTTGTTGCCGCCATGCTGTTGCAGTGCTTCATTTCATGTTCTCTGTGTTTTAGACCAATTTTTGTAAGAATTGTTGTTTGTGTGTAAATACTGGTACACCACCATGTTGTTGCATTGCTTCATGGAATATTAAATGTGATGTTATGGTTAATGGCATGTTAAACAGTATCCATGTTAAATGCGATTCATGGCATGCTATGTGTTTTTTACTCATATCTTTCCTAGTGTAATCACTATCTGTACCAGTGTACTGGTTTGTACTCATTATCTGTACCAGTGTACTGGTCTGTACACCAGCATTTTTGTATGAGTATCATGTGCTATGCTTCTCTTTTCTTATTCCCATTTGTCTATTTTCGTAGATACAAACAAACCTTATAGATAAGGTTTTAATGCAATCAACGAGTTTGTGAACAAGGACTTTGAAAAGGATGGAGAAGTGCGTAAAAAGAGACGTGACAAAGTATGGTTCACAGAATTTCAGTTAGAGAAACAAAAGGAGAGCCCTTTTTGGCCTGTAGTTGATGTCTTTCTTAACAAAAAAGCTGAAAATAAGGAGGAAAACTCAGAAAAGAAACAGGAGAAGAAGAGATATCTGTGGTTCAAGAGTCCAGAATCAATCTTGAAGATTGTGAACCAGTTCCGCCATGATCATTCAAGAATAAATTTCTTTGTTTTCAATACTGCCGAGGATAAAAAGTTTGTGGAAGTAGAGAGTATGCCAGAAGATTTGTTCTTCATTTTTGAATTAAAAATGGTGGGATCAGAACCTTTTGAAGGAGAATGTACCAAAACTAGAGCTGAGCAGAGATTCGGTTCACTAATAAACGGATTGAAACTGAAGGAAAAATCTAAGTTGGGGAAACTAGATGTCGAGAATGAAATCTTGCGTATAATGAAGTTAAAACCAAAGTTGGATATCGAGATTGAGAGGAATGTTGAGGACTTGGTAGTGTTGTTTGCGATGTATCTGTGCATCACTGTTTTTTTACCACAACAAATGGAAGCGGGATTACCAAGAGAAAATTTGCACCCTACTTTGAATCGTTCGAAAGAATGAAAAAAACCAACTGGCCAGTGCATATACATAAATATTTAATGGATAGCATAAGGAAAAGTGTTGAGGAACCACTTAAAGTTAATGGTTGTATGGTTTACATGTTGGTGAATTTACATGTGTACATTGTTTTACACAAGTTTTAAGTTGTACCAATTTACATGCTTTTGTTCATTGTATTTGTTGGGTCCTAACATTTCTAACTCTTTTACATGTTTGTCAATGCAGTATTGGTTTGCTGAACACAACAACAGCATGACGCCAAGCAATGAACAAGGTTTTCCTAGGTTTCTAAGGTGGGTGATAAGTGACATCAGCAATACAATAGAGAAAGACATTAATGAATCTATGAAAAAGGTAAATCGATAACTTTCTTACGATAGTGATTTCTTCCTAGATGTGTACATTAGATATATACCTTGATAAGGTTTACAAAATGGTGACAAATTTTTTTCATGTGTACAACAATATACACCTGTAACATAGATGTAAAAAGATGTACACCTGTTATCCATGTTGATACTTTGGCATGTTTTCAGATGCAACCTGGATGGGTAAAACCTTGGAGTGATGAGCAGCAACAAGTTATGGAAGAGTACATGAAGAACATGAAACAAAATAACACAGATGCACTGAAGGAAAAGCTGTACAAAGCACAACAGCAAAGAGATGAAGCATTGGAAGAGCTTTCATACTTGCAGGTTAAACATCAAAAGCTTGTTAGCTTCATTGAAGAAAAAGCCAAGAAAATTTATGAAGCTGATCTGAGGAATGTGCAAAATGATAAGGATGATGTTGATTTATTTGTTGAAACCTTGCAAGAAATCATTTCATTAAACAAAGAATTACAAAGTGAGGATGAGTGTGATGATGATGAGCAGGAGGAGGAGCAAGGTGAGAAAGGTGAGACAAGTGGCAAAGCTGGTGATGTGGATGACAGTGATGATGATGATGATAGTGATGATGATGATGATGAGGAAGGTCAGGAAGGCAATAGAAGTGGCAAAGCTGATGATGTGGATGACAGTGATAAGGATCAGGGGGAGGAGGGTGATGAGGGTGAGGAGGATGGTGGTGGCAAAGGTGGTGATGATCAGCAGGATGAGGAGAAGGGTGGTGGCAAAGGTGGTGATATTCATGATGATGATCTGCAAGGTGGCAAAGGTGGTGATATGCGCGGTGATGACATTGACAAAGAGGGTAGCAAAGGTGGTGATGACGAGGGTGGAAAATATGAAAAGCGAAGGTATAAAATCACTCTTATTAAATGTGGCAGTCATTTATTTTTATGTGTGTAGATAGTTGTACACCAGTATGCTATAACTCATACCCTTTCTATAAACTTGAATCTTTTAGCACTCCTCTGTCAAAGACAAATGAAGAGAAGGATGGCAAAGATGGAACAAGGCAAGGTGTTGAGTCTGAAACTACTAAGAATCCTAGGTATAAAATGATCTCATTTCTTTTCATTTTCTATATTAAGGTGTACTTGATTGTGCACAGTTACTGTTAATGTTACAAGAGCATAAAATGTTTAGAAGGTGTACATAATGGTTCTAAATAGCAAAAGTAATTACTAATTATACATATCTGAAAACATATAATACTACTAAGCAAAAATATACTAGAAGCATCCATTGTACACCAAGGTGTACATAGAGGTACACCTGTAAAAAGACAGGTAAGAAAAACTGAAGTTTACAGGAAGGTGTACATAATGGTACACATGTCCTGGCACTAATTATCCAAGCCAAAAGAAAATTGAAAAGACACTACCAAAAGTCATAGAATCTTTTGAACAAATGAAACATAGTAAAAATCATCAAATCATGGGGCAGGTAGTTATGTTGTGGTGACCAAGAGTGAAGCACTTTGTGCACATCATAGCCCTCTTTTGCTTCTCATATGCAATCTTGATGCGATAAGTTCTTCGTCTACCCGGTGGAGGAACAGGAATAGGAACAATAACCTTATCACTAGGATTACAAGACTTCGGCTTGTCATAATTGGGGATTGGCAAGATGATGTGTTGGTATGTCCTGTTGTACCTTTCAGTGGTGAAGTATGGCTCAACAAATGAATAGATGTCTTCACTCGTAGGTTGAATGGAAACACAAGCATGGGAACAAGGAAAACCATTAACTCGCCACATGTGACATGTACAAGTTTTCTGCAATAGATATACAGAATGAGTCCGGGGAGACCTGACTTCATACAATCTTTCCATAGACTGAACAACAGTCCATGTACGACCAATGTCAATGTTTTCCTTTAGTAAAGCCTCATATTCAGGAGTGAGCCTAGTGTTGAAAGTTTCTAGACCTAGTATCCTTCTCTCAGACATCTTCTCCATAACCTTCAAACTAACATAATAAAAACACAAAACATAAAATCAAAAACATGATCCAAAAAGGAATACAGATAAAACATGTGTATAACAATGTACACATTAAGGAAATTCATGTGTACATCAATGTACACACAGTTGCAGATTCACAGATAAAAACATGTGTACAAGTATCTACATATCAAAGCAAATCCATGTATGCAAATCCATGTATGCAAACAATGTAGACAGACTTACATAAATAAAAAACTAAACATAAAACTCACCGTATCGCATCGAGAAGAACAAAAGCAGGCAACTTTTTGAAAGGAAGAACCCAGTTGTTGAAGGACTCAGCAAGAGTTGAAGAGTGAGCACCATATTTGCATACAGGGAAAAATGCATTTGCCCATTTCTCCTTTGGAATAGTTCTGATATAGTTAGAAACATGCCCACATCCAATTGCATGCATGCCCCGCAAAGCTTCTTCAAAGTTTGCTGGTGTGTAAGAGTACGCAGCTTTGTAAAACAAATCAAGAACGGGCTTCGAATTCGCATCACCTGATCCAATGGGGAGATTGCATTTGATGTGGTAAAAGCAATAGTTGTGATGTGAATTAGGAAAATATTTTGGAATGCCCTGTAAAAGTCCTTCTCCACGATCACTAAGGAAAACAATCGGACGACCATCGACAAGTTTTTGAAGATTCTCCATAAACCAAAACCAATTATCTTTGTTTTCAGAAGAAACAGTAGCAAAAGCAAATGGGTAAAACTCATTGTTTCCGTTGATACATGTTGCAGCCATCAGAGTACCCCTGTATCTACCAGTAAGGAAAGTAGCGTCCAAGTAAATCATGGGCCTGAGATACCTATAGTTATGCTTGCAAGCACCATAACAAACGAATATCCTCTGAAATCTATTGGTTCCATCCTCAACTTCAAACCTCACATAGCTATCGGGATTAGTTTCCTCAATTGCTTTGACATACCAAGTAAAATCACTATACGACTTCTCATCATCGCCATACTGTTCTTCAAATACAGCTTATTTCCCTCTACGGGCATGGTGATACTTAATATTGGACCCATAAGTTTTCTTGAATAGTGAAATGATCTGTCTGGGTTTTAAGCTAGGATCACCCTGTATATTGTCAGCGATCAAATGCTTGACTAACTTGGTTGTCACCGCAGGACTCTTCAACCTCAAACCAACACCACAACTACAAAAACAAAACAAAAAAAAAAAGACTGGAATAAGTAATGTGCACCACAATTTACACCTAATAAAGATCTCAAAACCAACACTATGAACATACACACAAACCAAGCAAGAACATGTATTTTAAGAGTACAACAAGTACAGTGCACCCCAATGTACACCTAAAACAAATCTACATATATGAGATGCACAACTATGTCCACCACTATGGACATAAAACAAAAAGCCTAAACATAAGTAATGTGGACTAGTATGAAAACCACTAACCTGTGAGCGTTAGAATCTTTCAGCACGAACCGAGAAGTATCACCATTCACAGGCCCAAAGTGAATCCTCCAAGCACAACCATCTTCTTCGCATTTTGCAGTAAAACGAGTTGTGTCATTTTTAAGAATAACAATCTTGTGACCAGTAGCCATCTTGTACTTATCGAGAGCAATCCTAACAGCTTTAACACCACCCATGAATTCTCTACCAATCTCGTCAAATACATAATTCCATTCATCGATAATAAGAGGCTTCCCCTTGTCTGCATCATGATCTAACACCCTTACCATCTTAGGACTTTCAGTTTCACAAGCAGACTTAGAACAAGAACCAGAACTACTGCTGCAACCAGACTTAGAACCAGAACTTCTGCTACAACCAGACTTAGAACGAGAAGTATGATTCGGAATCATACCCACACGCAAATACACATCTTCATTATCAATAAGAATCATGAAACCAACTAAGCTTTGTAGTTGTATATCACCTGTCACAAAAACTACTTGAGCATTGTCCATATAGCTGAAACATATACTCCCAGGGGACAAAGACCTCCACTGCTTGCATGCTAAATGCTTCAATTCTTCTACGGTTATTTTAGTATTAACACGAAAAACCGCAGAATGCTCACCATGATTCAAAACAACATTAATAAACTTGTCAGGATTCTTTGGTATCCCTACATATTACAAAAGAAATGATTAAAATCATCTGAAGCTTCAATTTCATACAACCTAAAAAGTAAACAGTGTACATGAAAGTACACATTCAATCAAAGCCAAAAACATCAAGTAACAGTAAACCTAGATAAAAAATACTCCATCAATTAAGCTCCAGAATCTTACTGGAACACATAATTGAATAAAATAGAAGACTAGAATCTAGTATCAGTTCGATTTCATATCATGCATCATAAAACTAAAAAATCAACATCAAACAACAGTAAACAAAAATCGAATTTATCTAGTATTAACAGTAAATCATCATCATCACGAGAATCAAAAGCTAGTATATAACAAAATATCAACTCGCGATCATACGAATTGATACCATCAACTCATAAAATCAGAAAAACTGAAAATTATATTAAATTACAACCAAAAGAAAACTAACCTGAGGCTGAACTCTGCTCCATTAGCAATCAAATCCAATCTAAGCTCCTAGAATCTGTTAAATCACCTCCGAGTTAAAACCTGGAACGATCTATCTCTCACTCTGTGGTTTCTTCAAATCTGAGATTAAGAATTTTCGACTCTAGAATACACTCGAACATAACCTGAGTTGAGATATGATGAAGAAACGATCAAATCCTCTCTGAAACTGTTAAATCGCCTCCCAAATCATCTCAGAGTTGCATCCTGTTTTGAATTCAAGTTTCAGATCCAAAATTTTCGATTTCAAAATCAGGCTTTATATAACAGGAATCGTTCAAGGGTAATTATGGTATATGGGAAACTCGAAGAACCGGGACTCGTCCGTGATTTTGGACTAACTCGTCCATGTTTGAACTAATCTGTTTTGGACGGGATTTTTTTGGACTAAACTGTACTGGGCTTCAGATGAATGGACTAAAGAGTCCTAAGGCCATTAATTTTGGGACCAAACGACAATTTCTACAGATAACATAAAGTCTGCGAATAAGCAAAAGTAGACATGTACTCGTCCAATGCCGACCAGCAGTCCTACATGCAGGCACTGATGCATTATTGGTGCTCAAAACTTCACAAGGCTTGCGAGTTGCAACACCCATTTCTCAAAACGGGATTCCCAATTCCTTCTTCTTTTTTGATCGATGGGATTCCAATTCTCTCCCCATCGACTAATCTAATCAAATCTAATCAGATTTGTATTATTATTATTGATTAATACAAGTAAGCAAATTAATCATTTTAAAGAAAATCACAAATGTCTGGCTAGCTAGCTAATAAGTGCAAAACAGATATGAGAATTGTCGGCTACGTACTAAAAATAAAAAATGTATCATTATTCTTTGCATGAAATAATTCATGAATTGTTATGGATCAAAAAAAAATAATAATTCATGCATTGTTGTCTAATTTCCGTACCCTAAAATTCTACCTAATCAAATTTTGTTAATGTCCTTATCCATACTTCCAAATAAATAAAATAACAATCGAGTTCTTTGGATAGTGGATTGCATAATCCTATCTTTCACTTCAAACCAACCATAACCAAAAATCAATTAAAAAAACTATTAGAGTCGTGATACACTGATTATGAAATTAGACCACAAACTTAAATGCCGTTGTTGGCAGCTGAAAACTTACTACAACAGTTTCACAAGTCCAGATTCCTCACGCCGAATTGGACTATCTTTATGTGATTCAATAGGATTAGTAGAACTGATGATCTGGTTAAACAAACCATGACGTATCACTATCTACTTTCTTTTCTCCTAAAACGTCTACTATTCATCTCTTTGTTTCTTTGTTCGTAAAGGGGTTTTAAGTCAGTATCAGTCTGCCTTGTGAAAGGCTACTGGCCACCAATCGTTCTGAATAGTGTTTTAGATGCTTTTGAGATTTTCCATCACGAAAAAGAAATTAATAAAGAAGAAATGGGATTGTTAAGAATTATTATATGTTGTTATCACATGTCAAACATATCTTCTTATGACAAGGTATCGTCCAAACAGATTAGAAGATATAGTTAGTTGATTATAACCTTTACCCACCATTGATTTAATCTTCACAGTGTTGTTATAGTATATATTAATGGCGCATTTGATTTAATGACATTGATTAAGACTCTTGTACAGATTAGTCACTAGCTAATTCAATGACAATGTAGCTTCCATTACTATATGCTCAAATTAGACAATAACAATTTGGACTAATCCTGGGAGTCTTTATTTCTCCGGATATCCAGTTTACCTTGTTCAGTCCACTTAATAACTTTTGTCAATATAGTTGTACAATCTCATTAAGTAATTAACGAACGCATGGTTTAGCTGATGTGAATTTCTTGCCTACGAATGCACCTCTGGACCTCAGGTTCTGGTTAACAAGATTCACAGTGGAGGACACTAGTCCAGGCTCCAGGGACGTGTAAATGAAATATTCCTCTTAACAAAAAAGTTTAAGAAACTCCTTCCTCTAAAATGATGTAGATTTTATTTTGTTTTCTTAATATTATAAAATTTGACATGGAAGCTAGAATTATTTTACCTCCTTGCGACATAATTAACCTGGCGTTTTTAGGGGCCACTCGAAAGGATTTAGGGGCCAACAATAAAACAAAAAAGGTCACCCAAAGGGAAAATGTAGCCAGTCCTTATCTCGCGTAATTTGTAATGACGAAATTACCCTTATATATTCGGAGGATATGATAACATTGTTATCCTCCGATTTTAATCGGAAGCCAAAATATTTCCCAGACTTCCGATTGTGGTCGGTGCAGTATTAGAATGATTTTTGTTTCATTTTTTCATTTCTTTTGCATTTGTGAGTTATTAGAGTTATAGAGAAGAGGTTGAAGGAAAAAAGGGAAAAACCATTTTTTTCACTACAAAAATGGATGGATATGAAGAAGAAGGTGAGAATCATGACGAAGAACAAAATGTTGAGGGTTCACTACCGTTTAGAGAAGACGATTTGGGGTATATGTTGAATGATCCAAACTTTTGTGGAGAGGAAAACCTAGACGACCCTTTCATGGAAGAAAATGGAGAATCGCATGATATTGAAGCTAACGATGCATGTAAAACACAGGTATTGTGTTAAGAAACTAAAATACTCGATTTGCATGGTTTGTGTGCTTTTGTAAACAAGAAAAACCGATTATTGCATGCATTGAATGCCATGAACTACCCAGATTCGGTAGATAATTTCTAGATTAAACTTACGAATATAACACACTGAGTACCAAATATGTATATTCGGTAGTTCCAAGATACTAGTTTACTGCCGAATATGAGAAAAACCCCAAACTGGTTTTCCAAAAATATCTACATTCGGTAGTTATGTAGAGTTATTTACCTCCAAATGGCCCCAAAAACGAATTCCTCAGAAAATTTCAAAACTCAGTATTCTTATCCTTTACAATCGGTAATAGTTTAACATTATTTGACTGCCGAATATAACAGTGGCCTCAAAATAAAATTTCCGAAAACTTGAAAATCGGATGTTTATCGATTAAAGTTATCTCCCGGTTATTTATATTCGGCTGGTTTACTATATATTTTAGCTTCCGATTATATCGTTTTTTGCACTCAGTAAACTGTGTACATTCATTTGCATAAATCGGGTGTTTTGGGTAACCGATAGGATTCCGAATATAGTATATTCGGCAGTTTGACTTATTTAATAACCTCAGATTATTGTATAATAATTTGTTGCTTTCATATGCAGGCCGTTGAAGAGTTTGTTGATGATTTCTATTTGAAGCCCGACACTTCCCTATACTATGCTAACGATTTGGTATACTCATTACTACTTTTTTTTTTTCAAAATTTATATGTTAAATGGTTATGCTTATTAGATTTGTTTTGTTTTATGCACGTTTAGACATTTGGAAGTAAGAAGGAGGCAAAGGAATGGCTTATGAACAAGGCAAAAGATAACATGTGCGTGGTAGTTCAAAATAATCATGTTAGTGACACTCGATTTGGAATGATTTGTGAGCGAGGTGGGACGCGAAAGAGTCACGAGGGAAAGAATAGTAAGTACATACGGAAGACGAATAGGAAATACCGAAGCAATACCAAGAAGATAGGATGCCCATTTAAGATTGTCTTCTATAAGCCCGATGGTATTAAAGGTAAAGAGTATAAAATGTATAAAGTTGATAACGGTTGTCACAACCATGATGATCCGTTGGATTTAATTGGACATGTAATGGTTGCCAAGTTAAAACCACATCAAATGCAGACGGTGAGGTCTATGCGGATCCAAAAAGCGAGTGCGATCTTAAGTAAAATAAAGGCGGACGATCCCGACAACTTGTCTTCTTTGTCTACAATTAAGTCGGCCCTAGCTACGATCAAAAGGATTGATTGGGATGGTAGAACGGTCATGCAACAATCGGAGTGGTTAGCGGAGTTACACGGCTACACCTTGAGAAGGGAAGAAAAGGATGGTATAGTGGTTCGTATTTTCTTGGCACATCCCGAAATGATCCAATTGGCTCAATGCTTTCATCAAATTTTGTTGATAGATGCTACTTATAAGACAAACAAGTATAACATGCCATTGTTGAACATTGCCTGCCATACTTCGGACAAAAACACGTTTACGATTGCATGGGGTTTAATGGATCATGAGAACAATGTGAGTTTCATTTGGATGTTGGAGACGTTGAGGTCCATTTATAACGGTGATAATTTTCCAAGGGTTATTGTAACAGATAACGATCAAGCCTTAATGCATGCAATAACGCTAGTGTTTCCGGAAGCCCAAAACTTGCAACGTACGTGGCACATTCAATGCAATCTCAAAACCAATTGCCATCATCATTTCCAAGCTAAAAGACCAAGGAAGGGTACCAAGAGGTCAAAGGAAGAGGATGAGCGCATTAGTAAAACAATATGAGTCCAACATGGTTGATTGGGATCGTGTTATGGACAACAACTTTCCCGCTGAGTTACTCGAATTGATCCCCTCGGATGATGACGATGTTTGATCGTTTTTTTTTTCGAGGCACGATTATATTTTTTTTTTGAAACTATGTAATCGGAACAACAGTATTATAACACTTCAATATGATTAATCATATTCGGGAATTCCATATTTTATCAAACCGCCGATTAATATTAAAAATTTGAATTTACAGCACTCAAACATCACATGTTATTCTTTTTTCCCAGTCCGAGATGCAACAATCAACGCGGCTTCGGAATGTAGAAACGACTCTCCTCTCCACTTGGAATAAGCATCTTGTGCCGCAAACCTGTCGTCTCTGTGCCTAGCAAGAACACGGTTGTACTCGGTGCACAATTTTATAACATGGTGCACCCTTGAAGAAACATGGGATGGTTCATAATTGTGGCGTGGCTTCTTGTACTTACCAACAAAAGGACCCAATGAAACGTTAATCCAAAATATACGATCGTCCTGCTGTTCTTTGGGTAGATCTTTCACAATGTAATAATTTTTTATCCATTCGGTCTCTTCCTCAACTTGTTTTAATCTTTCTCTATGATGGAATTGTTCTTGACCTCGCTTCTTAGCCTTGATTTCCTCTTCCTCCTCCTCCGTTGCCACTAACGATGGTTTAATTTTTTTGGGTTGTTTGTTCCTTTTTTGTATTTCTTCTTCCCTTGCTGCAATTGATGTAGTTGTTCGCTTGCATCTTCGAAGTATGTTGTCGATTGATGATGGACTTGCCATTGAAAAGGTTTTTCATTCAGATTTGTTACTCAATAATAACTGAGAGGGGTTACCCTCCTTATATAGATTAGAGTTCCAACGGATCTAATTTTTGAAAATATGGCCGTTGAGGTTTCTGAAAATATGACCGTTGAGGTTTCTGAAAATATGGCCGTTGAGGTTTCTGAAAATATGGCCGTTGAGGTTTTTGAACTTGCTATATTCGGAGGATAATTGTTTTGTAAAGTCCCGAATGTACGATGGCCCAAAAGAATTTGGGAAAAACTTATACTTTTCAAATTTTGAAATTGAATAATCGGAAGTATAATTAGTTACCCAAACTTCCGAATATGGGCTGTCTAACATTCTATATTGGCCCTTGGAACCACCTAGAGCCAAGGCGTGGTTTGTTTTGAACTTGCTATATTCGGAGGATAATTGTTTTGTAAAGTCCCGAATGTACGATGGCCCAAAAATCAGAATTTGGGAAAAACTTATACTTTTCAAATTTTGAAATTGAAATAATCGGAAGTATAATTAGTTACCCAAACTTCTGAATATGGGCTGTCTAACATTCTATATTGGCCCTTGGAACTACCTAGAGCCAAGGCGTGGTTTGTTTTGAACTTGTTATATTCGGAGGATAATTGTTTTGTAAAGTCCCGAATGTACGATGGCCCAAAAATCAGAATTTGGGAAAAACTTATACTTTTCAAATTTTGAAATTGAAATAATCGGAAGTATAATTAGTTACTCAAACTTCCGAATATGGGCTGTCTAACATTCTATATTGGCCCTTGGAACCACCTAGAGCCAAGGCGTGGTTTGTTTTGAACTTGTTATATTCGGAGAATAATTGTTTTGTAAAGTCCCGAATGTACGATGGCCCAAAAATCAGAATTTGGGAAAAACTTATACTTTTCAAATTTTGAAATTGAAATAATCGGAAGTATAATTAGTTACCCAAACTTCCGAATATGGGCTGTCTAACATTCTATATTATTGGCCCTTGGAACCACCTAGAGCCAAGGCGTGGTTTGTTTTGAACTTGCTATATTCGGAGAATAATTGTTTTGTAAAGTCCCGAATGTACGATGGCCCAAAAATCAGAATTTGGGAAAAACTTATACTTTTCAAATTTTGAAATTGAAATAATCGGAAGTATAATTAGTTACCCAAACTTCCGAATATGGGCTGTCTAACATTCTATATTGGCCATTGGAACCACCTAGAGCCAAGGAGTGGTTTGTTTTGAACTTGCTATATTCGGAGGATAATTGTTTTGTAAAGTTCCGAATGTACGATGGCCCAAAAATCAGAATTTGGGAAAAACTTATACTTTTCAAATCTTGAAATTGAAATAATCGGAAGTATAATTAGTTACCCAAACTTCCGAATATGGGTTGTCTAACATTCTATATTGGCCCTTGGAACCACCTAGAGCCAAGGCGTGGTTTGTTTTGAACTTGCTATATTCGGAGAATAATTGTTTTGTAAAGTCCCGAATGTACGATGGCCCAAAAATCAGAATTTGGGAAAAACTTATACTTTTCAAATTTTGAAATTGAAATAATCGGAAGTATATAACATTATATTGTCTTCCGAATAAATACTGGCCCCAAAATGGGATTTTTCCTATATCAGAAATTTTGAGATTTTTTCAATATATATATATATATATATATATTCGGTAGTGAGTGTACTTCCGAATACTGTGTGTCTACTTAAATATATTCGGGAGCCAAAAAATTCATTAAACTACCGATTATTACCAGTTTGTATCCAGGAAGATATGACCAACAATATTCGGCCGATAACCATCAAATATTTCTCCCGAATACTGTCGATGTTCTTGAGAAATGAAGAACACGACTACATTCGGAAGTAAAGGAGCATGAATATCGCCCGAATCTGGATAAATAACCAAAAACCCTAGAATTATTTTTTCTCGATTCGTTGAATTAAAGCGAAATAAACCCCAAAAATGATAGATTCTTACCTAATTGGGGCCATTTGACTTTGGAGTGGAATTTTTTTTTTTCTTCCACAATCGGAAGATAATAGGAAACTGGAAGAAGAAGAGCTGAAATGAGTAGAATTGTTTTTGATTTGGTTTTTATACAGTTTTACCATAAGGGCATTTATGTAACTTCAATATCATATAGGGTACCCCTTAACTAGAGTCTTTGGCTGGGTATAAATTGATGGCCCCTAAATCCTTTGGGGTGTCCCCTAAAAACGCCAGGATAATTAACCCTCTGTCTGATTCGGATTTTTTGGCCAGTTCTTCAAGAGGCTCGCTGGTAAACTAATACGACGATCTTTTCAACTAATGTAGTAGTATGATGTTGGAGCTTAGCTTGTTAAGTTTCCAATTAGTTTCCCGTAATAATACTCTTTCTTAATCAAATGTAAACTTTTTATATTTAAAATAATATTTTTTTTTTATCTTGACAAATTCTACTTGTTGGTTCGGACGACTCATATAACTTTATGCTAAAGGTGCGTACCTATAAAACAACTTTTCATTGCGCACTTTGTTGTTTCATACCAAGAATTAAGAATGGTGATTAATATATTTTATGTCCTTATTTTTTTCGTGGAAGTTCTTATCAATGGAGAAATAATACTCTTCATAAAAAAGAGTTATTGTTGGTTTTTCAATTTGACCTATTTTTAGGTTAAAATGGAAAAGTGATAGTACCTTTTTTTTAGGAACGGAGGTAATAATAATTAATTTGTTGTTTTAGATATTGATTTTTTTTTTTAAAATTTCAAAGCATTTACGTATTTTCTAAGAAAATAATATGATTATCTTTTTCTTTTTCTTTTCCTCGAAAAAGTGGCGAATCTCGTATAATATATTATGAAATCGGAGATATCACCGAGATTTTTCAAGACATATCACATTCATCCTAGCTATGGTATCTTCATCAATTCTTGACTAACAATTCTATCCTTGCAAACATGAAACCATTGCAGAGTTTCCAGAGAGCCAAACTACATCAATGGGCCAAATTGATTTCGGAAAAAATCAATATGCATCACTGCACAAAGTAGATATCTTCGTTAATTTGTTCTTCATTCTTCAATTTTTAAGGTCAATCGATGAGTTCCGATAGTCAACTAACATGCTTTATTCCTAATCCGAGACTGACTTTAGTAGACTATAAATCAATATATAGTTTTCATCAACTAAATTTGTCAACAAGCTTTACATAGCAAAATCTGTGAGTTTGACTGACTGATGCTCTAATACCTCACTATGGTACTTCCTATATAGGATGGTAAGGTTTTTATAGTAAATTTTATTTGTTAGACAAGTTGAGAGGATTTTGGGGTGTGAAGCGATCAAAATGGACTGGAGAACGATATTTCAATATGGGACAGTGAATAGTAGCGACGGTTGAAAACGCATGGGATACCAAATATACCCAACTTTTTCATTCGGAAACCTGTATAGACAAAACTTAACACAATTACAAGTAGACCAACTTAATGATCCTTGACAATATGTATATAGAGTTAATATCTCAAACTCCACTCAATCAGTATGTATATAGACATAAGGTTCGTGAACCTAATTGTTAAGCAGAGTACTTGGACGATCTCAAAAATCAATATCCAATATCAAACTAGTCGTATCCAAATAATTCGATCGGAATTCTTCCAAGTGATTAAACTTGTTATCTATCTTTCAAGATACGATTCTACAAGAAACTAGTCTCGTAATTGATTACAATTAATCGGACGTATCTACTTAGATTGAATACGTACAAACCTGTGTAAATCCAATTATAAAGAAAAACAATATAATGCGAAAAAGAAAAACACAAGACACCATAAATTTTGTTAACGAGGAAACCGCAGTAGCAGAAAAACCCCGGGACCTTGTCCAAATTAAACACCACGTTGTACTAAGCCGCTACAGACACTAGCCTACTATCAGACTTCAGACTAGAATGTAGTTGACACCGAATCCACCCTCCAAGCGATTCAGTTACAATCGCGCTCCTTACCTTTATTGAACCTCACAAGGTTCTACGAACTTGATTCCCTTAGCCGGCGTCCTTTACAACCTAAGAGTTGCTTCAGCCGAAGTGAAGACTTTTGATACCAATTTGCCTCTAACAGATAAGCCTATTTGATTTCTGAAAAAGCGGGGGTCTAACAACCACACCCAATATTTCGCTTAGCAATCTGTATGGACTAACTCCAATATACTTTCAAGAGAATCAACTAGACAGTCAGACTCAATCTTAAGAAAAGTATATCAAAGATTTATATCTCAATTTCTCAATTCAATCTGCAATCAAACAAATAGGAATTTGCGAACCCAATTGAATATAAGAAATAACTTGGACGGTATCAAAAACCGATATCCAAGTGTCAATCAATTTTATCAACAACCAAAGGTTGGATTCACAATTGATTAAACTTACGCACAACCTGTGATATTTTAATTATATAAACAAATATAATGCGGAAAAAAAATAACGCAGACACCAGAAATTTTGTTAACGAGGAAACCGCAAATGCAGAAAAACCCCGGGACCTAGTCCATATTTGACCACAATGTATTAAGCCGCTACAGACACTAGCCTACTCCAAGTTAACTTCAGACTGGAATGTAGTTGAGCCCTAACCAATCTCACACTGCTCAAGGTACATTTGCGCTCCTTATGTCTCTGAATCCCAGCAGGACTCTACGCACTTGATTCCCTTAGCTAATCTCACCCACAACTAAGAGTTGCTACGACCCAAAGTCGAAGACTTGATAAACCAATCTGTCTCACACACAAAAGTCTATTGAATAGATAAATCCGTCTCCCACATATATACCTATGAGTTTTTTTCCGTATTTTGATAAATTAAGGTGAACATGAACCAATTGATATACCAGACTTAAATTCCCGAAGAACAGCCTAAAAATATCAATCACCTCACAATAATCTTAATCGTATGGTAGCGAAACAAGATATTGTGGAATCACAAATGATGAGATGAAGATGTTTGTGACTACTTTTTATCTTGCCTATCGGAGATTAAATCTCGAGCAAATCTTAGAGAAGATATTACTCAATCACGATAGAAAACAACAAGATCAGAACACGCAACTACAGAGAAAATAGTTGGGTCTGGCTTCACAATCCCAATGAAGTCTTCAAGTCATTAACCTATAGGGTCTTAGAAAAACCTAAGGTTAGTCGCAACTAGTATCACACAGGAGTTGTGGGGATTAGATTTCCCAGTTGATAGAGTTCTCCTTTATATAGTCTTCAAATTAGGGTTTGCAATCAATATTACCTTGGTAACAAAGCATTCAATATTCACCGTTAGATGAAAACCTGATTAGATTCAAGCTAATATCTTTCAATCGTTAGATCGAACTTAGCTTGTTACACACAAATGAAAAGTGGCTTCATTTAGATATGAGTAACCGTACCTAAACGTGAACACCTTTGTTGGCCCAACAACAGATAACCGAAGTTAGCCATATGAACACTTTCATATCAACCATATTCATCTTAACCATAACTAGTTCAAGTGACACGGATGAAACTAGTTATAGAGTTGTTCAGTTGTTTATATTCTCATAGAAGTATACAATTGAAGCAAAATCGATTTTGGTTAAATCGAATCAATCCATGAACTTTATATTCTCATACAAGACACAATTGAAGCAAAATCGATTTTGGTTCACTCGAATCAATCCATGAACATTATAGCCACGATTTGCAAAAGATTGCGTTCCTTATTATATAAATGTATTAGTTCATGAACAAACCCATTTTAGAACATAACCCACTCAAGTATGCAAATGGGTATGCATACCTAAGTAGACTGACTTGGACTGTGTTTGCCAGTATGCAAACGGTTACGCATACTGTCGTACACTTCCAAATTTCAGTTGATTCCAGTACGCGTATTGGTACGCATACTATAGTACCCGTACTTCAACTGACTTCGCCAGTACGCGTACTATCTCCCGGACTTTACCTAACCTTGTCAGTACGCATACGGGTATGCATACTACATTCCGGTCTTGGATCAACACATATGCAAGTACGCCTATTGTGTACATAATCCAATTATGGTTAAGTATTCTAAACTCCCATTTCAATCATTTAAACATTCTTAGAAGACGACAATAGTTGTCTCACACAAACTATTAGATTCAAAGTGATTTTCAAGTGATCGAATGATCAATACGAAATATTCCGAGTCTACATCAGATGACTGACTCATACAAATCATGTAAGATGTTACCAGGTGATTTTTACATGGTCATCTTTTGACCTTCATCAATAATATAAGATGAACTTGGTTAAAGCGAAAGCCTACCAACACATATTTCGAGAAATATGTAAGCGAGTTAAACTCAGCTCGAAATATCAAATGTGTATAATCGAAGTCTATACAACTATACGACTTTTGTCTCAAATAAGAGATATAATAGATAGACTTTTGAGTGATAGATGAGTTCAAGTCTCCACATACCTTTTGTTGACGAAGTTCCACAAGCTCCCCTTAGTAGTTCTTCGTCTTCAATCGATGAACGCCATGAAGTCTAATGCTCAACTACACTTTCTAGCATAATCCGAGACTTAGCTATTAGTAGACTAGAAATCAATACTTATAGTTTTTACAATTAAACTTGACAACCAAGCTTGAGATAGCAACGCTTGCGACTTCGACCAAGCAGTGCTCTAACAATTTCCGTTTAGATCAAAGATCAAGGTGTGGAAATCTGTTTCCAATATACAAGCTAGCAAACCTCACAAATCCGGAACTTACGACTCCCGAAGAGTAGCCTAGATTCTTAACCACATCTCAAGAACAATCGTCGAAAGATCAACTAAGATCAGTATTTAGATATATATCTTGAGGAATCACAAAGTCTGAGACAAAAAGAACTTTGTGATTACTATCTATCTTGCCTGAAAGAGATTACGAAAACCTCGATAACATAAAGGCAAGATCAGGAATCTCGAATTATCAAGGTAAATATATTCGGACCTGGCTTCACGAATCCAACGCGAAGTCTGTTTAGTTGTAACCTAAAAGGTCAATAGAGGCGAATTTATAATCAACTAGGACACTAAGTGTCAGGGATTTATTTTCTCACTTGATAGGGATGATTTGTTTATAGTTTCCAAACACCAGGGTCAGCTTAGAATTCAAGCTAAGAATAACTTGAGAATCAAGCACACAAAATATGTCTTCATACTACAATAGAAGACTATACACATAGGTTCGGTTACTGAAACGTATATAATGACTATTTGGTTTGACAAGTTAGCCAAATAAGTAAAAGCTACTTGATGTTCATTTAAACACCTAAGAAATTATCATGATTCAAACACACATGTATTTAAGTAATCAATAAAGTCTTAGAAGTGTTTAAGAGAGTTATAGCAATGTTAAACATATTAAAAAAAAAAATAAGTCTTTCAGTATCTGCTAAACATTTTCGGGACAGTTGATACAACGGTTCGCCAACCGTAAGTCTTGTTCACGAGTCATGGTGATACGGTTCCTAAATAGGGTTCTATGCCCCTACTAAACTACCGAACTCAGTTGACCTCGGTTCGTGAACGGGTTCGCCAACTGCTATCCAATTTATCCAACTTATAAATCAGTCCACCACGGTTCTCCAACCGGGTTCGTGAACTGTTCCCAACTGAACTTGTGGTTTGCGAACTGGTTCGCCAAATTTCTTGTATCTTTGAATCTCAGATATATATGGTTTGCAAACTGATTTCTCCAACCTACCCTGAGTAGAAATTCCCATAAGTTCATATTTCTCTCTTATGATGTTTGAAATATTCCCAAGTGATATAGTCATTTGCATGGGAAAGTTTCAATTGATCCACAAATTAATTCATAGAACTAATGTTGTTTAGGACCTTTGAACATTTAATCGCTAAATCATATCTCGAGATTTTTCACAAGACAAGCTTGACTCGAAACATCTTCTTTGTGAATCTACTATAAGTCATACGACATAGACTCAATAGATAAAATGATGGTATAGTGAGTAAAATATAATGGTTCAGTCTTCACATACCTGATACAAAACTTCTCCAAATATCTTCGTCAATCTTCAGTCTTCAAGGGTGATCTATGATATTCAACTACAATTCTAACCTATCCGAAACTTGACTTAGTAGACTAGAACGTAGAGAATGGGAGGATATATAAAATTACAATGATCGTTGCACTAACATTGAGAACAAGCTTGAGATAGCAAAACTTGTGGGTTCAACCGAGCAATGCTCTAACAATCTCCCCTTCTATCAATTTTAACGACAACACTATTCAATACATATGGATACAATAAATAAATTTTTCAGCTCAATGAATTTTGCTTGATTTTCTTGGTTCTTCAACACACGTCTTGAATTCTTCGTACTTCAAGTTCTTCTAATCTTCTGCATGTGTTCGTTCAGCACTTTGTTGTTGAAGATCCGTATAAATAACAAATACTCGGTAGAGCTTTTATAGAATGAGGCAAACTTACTCTACTCATTAGTCGTTATACAGAAACATAGTATTGTTAACTTCCTCAAAATTCAATTGCACCATAATTTTGAAGCTATACTACGGTAATATGTTCTCCCTCTTAGTCAATACATACTACTTCTGCAAAATAGGTAAAACCTATAGATAATAATTCACTCCTCCTTACATGATGCTTCTTAAAATCCATATGTATGTAGTAAGATACTGCTTAATAATTCTCCCCTTTTTTGTCAAAAAAATTTGCAAAGGTAAACAACGGGATAATCATGAATTAATCAAAAGAGTATCAAGAATAGAGAACACATACCAACCTTTAGTTTAGAGGATTTCAACCAATAAATCTCGGCTTGCGTCAAGGAGACATAAAGTGTTAGAGCATTTATCGGTCGAACTCACAAGTGTTGATATATCAAGCTTGTTTCCAAATTTAGTTGTCAAAACTATATCTTGATTTCTAGTCTACAATTAGTTAAGTCTCGGTCTAGGATATTAGGGTTGAGAAACGAACCAATCATCATTTGCGTTCTACCATTTGAAGGGGAAGATCAACCAAATCTTTTGGAGAATTTCATCAACAAAAGGTAAGTGAAGACTGGACCATCTATTTCTCAAGTTATATTCACTTTTCTATCTTTGAGACGATTTTCGCATAACTAATTAGACTAGCTTGCATAGACAAGAATTTCGAGTCGAGAACTAATTATTTAGTTTACGAGTTTCTCGAAATATAATTACTAACCTTAATGAACATTTGTTCATACTTGATCAAATTCGGTGGAGAACAATTTATTGTTCGGAACCAAATCATGATTCAAGTTTATCATTCAAAGATAGCCTGGAAAGTGATATGTGTCATTAATATTATTCAGGAATATTTCGAATCGATTTAGAGAAATATAGAACTACTATATTCGGAATACAAGACAGTGTTATCAGTCTTACAAACTGAGAAAATTGTTATATGTCTGAAGCCGTAGTACATGTATTCGTACACGTAGCGGAGTAGCTATATATCGACTTTCATATTTGTGTGATATGCATACTCGTATGTAGATCATGGAAAAATCTGTTTGTTTTGTGATCCGGATAGGTGTGTATATTCGTATGTTCTATGTTCTAGAACCAGTTTAGTACCCAAAGCGGTACACAAGCTGAATGTTCTGTGAACTCCGTAACCGTCAAAGGTCTTCAGTTTGCAAACCGGTATGTGAACTAAAAAGTTTTGTAGACTCCGAAACTTTGAGTTGGCTAAAGTTTGCAAACCGGTACATGAACTGAAAAGTTCTGTAGAGTCCGGAACTCGGTAATTGCATAAGTTTTCAAACCGGTTTATGAACTGATAAATTCTGTAGACTTCAGAACTCGGTTGTTGATATAAATTTGCAAAGCGGTCCGTGTACTGTAACTCAGCCGATTCACGAATGATTCAAGTACTTGTACTTTGTATATCTACAAACTATGTCGATTATGATTCAATTGTGATTATATTATTTCTATGAAGTAATTTGCATTTAATCAATTCTCTAATTAACACTAGACTCATTTGATCGCATGATTGTGAATGAATATTAATTTCTTAGTGAACATGAAAATGAGTGTTAAGCTTTTAAGTTCAAATCGACTAGTTTCGGCTGACCATGTCGAACATAGTCTTTATTCACGGTTCGGTTATGGTTACCTAACCATAGCGTATATCTTGTATATGTGAATAAGATTCAAAGCTTCCATCTAACGTGAATATTGTTTGCTTGGTTCAAAAGCATCTTAGCTTAAACCTAAAGCAACCTAGGCTTTGAAGTCTATATAAGAGGAACTCTTGGCAACTGGGATCTTTGAATACTAACACTGCTTTTTGGCGTGTCCTAGTTGTATCTAGAGTTTTCCTCTCCAGAAACCCTTTTACGGTTTAGCGAATACAAATACTTCATTGGGATTCGTGAATCTAGGTCCAGTTATCTTTTATCTTGATAACTTGAGTATCCTGATCTTGATTGTTTGTAGAGCCTTGCTCCATCAATCAAGATAGATAGTAATCAACAAAGTCTCTTCGTCTCATACTTTGTTGAATAATAATCTAGGCTGCACTTCGGGTTGCATAATTCTGAATTTTTAGGATAACCAGACTTTTTTCTAAGTTGTTATCGATTTCCATCACCTGGATCTATCGTTTGATCTGATCATCCATTTAGATCGTAAATCAGGAAATCAGTCATAGGCTTAATCTGTGGGAGGCATATTTGGTTTAAGGTATTCAATTGAGTTGAAGCAACTCTTAGTTGGTGTGATACCGTCTAAGGGAATCAATTGTGTGGAGTCCTGCCGGGATTCAAGAGGCGTAAGGAATGCGACTGTACCTAAATCAGTGGGAGACTGAGTTCGGGATCAAATACATTCCATACCGAAGTTAATTGGTAGTAGGCTAGTGTCTGTGGCGGCTTAATACAGTTTGGTGTTCAATCTGGACTAGGTCCCGGGATTTTTCTCCGTTTGCGGTTTCCTCGTTAACAAAATTTCTGGTGTCTGTGTTATTTATTTTTCCGCATTATATTGTTTATCTTTATAATTAAAATATCACAAGTTGTGCGTTGATCAATCACAACAGCTAGGTCCAACCTTATTAGTTGGATAAGACTTGATTGATCCTTGGGCATTTGTCTTTTGTACCTTCCAAGAACTTTTTTTGTAGTTAGGTTCATGGATTCAATTCTGTAAACGTTCTAACAACAAGAGAGAGATAGAAATATAACTCTAGGAACTTTCCTTTATCGAGTTTTTACTCTCGGAGTTGTGTTGAGTTTGTCCATACAGATTGCCTAAGAAACAGTTGGTGGTGTATTTTGGTACCCCTGGCGTTTCATAAGGCACAAGCATCTCCTACAATTCCACATCCGCACTCCCCACAAATATATTACAATTAACACAAGTTCAAAAGAACTCTCCCCCGTTTATGTTATTCCCGAAGGATTTTCTTGGACTTTAAATTTAATAGGCTAGTTATGAACAAATTAAATTTATATCCAATATTTTTCTCTCTTCTCTCCAGTTACGAGCAAAGAATTTAAAAATAGCGATCTTAATGTTAGAGGCACTAAGATACAATATTTTTGTGAGAAAAATCATCAACACAAACGATTCTCTACGCCAATTATGAACAAGAGAACAATTAGTGCGATATGACTCAACATAAGAATTATAATTTCTCTAGACATGTACGAATGTGGAGATTTAAGTTCACCACTTATGCCTTGGTGGTGACACAATCAAGGAAGTAAGTGGATCCCTAAAGAACATCTTACGGAATCCTGTAGCAGTTTATTCAAAAATAATGTAACCATGAAGATCAAAAACCGCCATTCTCAAAATACTTTACTCCTCTTTTGCAAGAGTGGAAGAGATTAACTTATGAGAAAATATGAGATATATTGTAATCACCAATAATGATAGCAAAGAACAAATATCACAAAATAAGCAATATATATATATATAACCATGAAGATTAGGTATTGCAAGTCATCTTCCAAAATAAAATTTGATTAATAAGCTTTAACTATGCAAGATGAAAATATTTGGAATATCTAAAGTAACACATAAAAACTACTCCAAAAACTAGTGTTCCTCCTTAAACAATAAGAACAAAATTCCTACAAGGAGTTAACTAGTACAAAGAAAAGAACAAAACCCTAATTAAATACAGGAAGACACGTCATTGGTTCCGAGACCTTTAAGTTTGTCATCAACAACATTCACGAACTCTTCAGGAAGAATCTCTTCATTGAGAAGATCATTAACATGCGATTTCATGAGAACAAGGTCAGATGAAACCTTTTCCAACTTAGTCCTTAGCATGTCTTGATTTTTCAGCTTCAACAAGCTTAATCATTGCTTCTTCAAATTGTTTAAGAAAATCATAAATAACATTAGCAGAGATCATCTCTTATTATTTTACATCCTGATAATCATATGCAAAGTAGCAATTGACATGGGGATGATCTTCATAGCCATCAACTTCATCATCAACGAGAGTTCTCTTCTTCTTCCCTTTTAGCCAAATATCACTGCAATTACTAAGGACCCCTTCCATGTTGTTTCTAGCCATGAGGGATAAACTTGAATGAAGAAAAGAATTTGAATGAAAGAACTCATCTCAAGTCTAAGGTATTTATAGGTGAAAAACATGAAATCTCCCAAGAATAGGGTTGGTTCGTGACCACTAAATTTTTGGAAGCTGAGTTTAAACAAGGAAAGAGTTTGTGGACGAATTTCCTTAACTCAAGAGTTTTAAATTAAACAAAACGTGAAACTAGAAACACATTGTGATTTTTATCTTTATCCAAGAGTATTTCAAATGCACATGCAACTGTGAAATATAACAGACAATTTAAAATTCTTGGAGCAAGCTCAACAATGATTTTGTAATGTCTTCAACAAGTCTCAGTAGTACGATATAGTTTCACTTTGAAAGAAAAAAAGTATGTCAAGAGCATAACTGTTTGAGTCAAATAGAACACCTATACAATCCTCACCTAAGAGGATTTTTAGATGATGAGGATTGCAGTCTTCTTGCCTAGGGAGCATTAAGATGAGTATTCTCATATTCATCATTTGAGATTTTTCCACGTTTTGATTTAACTCTACTTCTTTGTTTACCATTGGGTTTCGAGAATTTATCATAAAACTCACTATCGTCATGAAGAGAGACGAAGTTAAAAAATTTACTTGAGTTTTGCTGCTTCTGAAAAGTGCAAGATAGCTTGTCAATGAGATCATTGTAACCCGCAATCATCAAGTTTATGTGTGCGAGTTGAGCCGTCTCTTCGACTGGTAAATCTTTAGATTTTCTAAGAAATTGAGTTCTAACTGGAACCCATGTCTGTGAAGACTTTCTTAGATTTTTCTTAACAATTTTACCAAAACCCGTGCTCTTTGTTCTATTTGATGAGTAAGATGTACTAGCATTAATAAAAGGTGCCTTGATTCGAGAACCAATATCATTTGTTTTAAAATCCAAAGATTTTATCTTTTGAATGTCATTAACTTCTTTTAAGATGAGATTCAAGGTATCTTCAATAGACTCAATCTGATTGCTTTTCGGTCTAAGCTTACACTTTCTTTGTGCATGTCCTCTGTCTTGCAGAAGTAGCAAAGTTTCTAAACCCTGACAGAGTCAGTTTGCATAAGCTTAGCAACAAAACTTTTCTTGCTGGGAGATATAGTTTTTTCTTGGTCAGAGAAACATAACTGATCATCCTTTGCCAAAGTGGTAAGACTTTGAACATGTGTTTCTAAAATAGATTTACTTGAGATGTCGTGAGTGCCACATACTATAACTTCCTCTAACTCTTTTATCTTTAAAAAGGCCATAGATAAGGAAAATTTCTCAGAGTCACACGTATTACATGAAGTTTGAGGAGTCTCCAGTAAACGTTGAAGATCCAAGGAGTTTTTCTCAAGTTGATACTCAAGTGAAATAATACGATTATTTACTTCAGCCTTTTCTTCAAGAAGAATCCTGATCTGTGAATCATTTTTATTAACTTTACGAATAAGATTGTTGACTTCGTTTTTCAGCCTATTAATTAACCTCGGAAGCCTGAATTCCTAGACGACTAAGAATCTCAGCACTTTCTTTGGCTGCTTCCCTTTCTACTTCTGAATCGGATTCATTAATAAGATAATAGGGATAACAATTGTCAACAACTGTCTTTATGGGAACCGAATGTTCGTCTGTTTTTGAAACATAGGAAGATCTTATTTCATTAATAGAGTCCATAAAAGCAGCACTTTCAACAACTTGTGATACGTTAATAGAGATGGCATTTTTGTCCATAATATAGATCACTTCAAACACAAACTTATTAGGTCAACAATGTTTGACTGCTCTGATGCCATACCAAATACACCTAACTTTTTCGTTCGACAACGTGTATAGACAAAACTTAACACAATTGAAAGTTGACCAAATTATGATCCTTGACAATATGTATATAGAGTTAATATATAAACCTTTACTCAATTAGTATATATATAGACACAAGGCTCGTGAACCTGATTGTTAAGCAGAGCACTTGGACGATCTCAAAAATCAATATCCAAGATCAATCTAGTCGCATCCAAATAATTCAATCGGAATTGTGCCAAGTGATTAAACTTGTTATCTATCTTTCAAGATACGAATTCTACAAGAAACTAGTCTCGTAATCGATTACAATTAATCGTACATATCTACTTAGATTGAATACGTACAAACTTGTGTAAATCCAATTAAAAGGATAAACAATATAATGCGGAAAAGGAAAAGCACAAGATACCGAAAATTTTGTTAACGAGGAACCGCAATAGCAGAAAAACCTCGAGACCTCGTCCCGATTGAACACACAATGTATTAAGCCGCTACAGACACTAGCCCACTATCAGACTTCGGACTGGAATGTAATTGAGACTGAATCCACCCTCCAAGCGATTCAGACTGAAATTGTACTTAGTTTTCTATCGAAAATATAAAAAAGTGTTAATTTAACAATATTAACGTAGCTTCATTTCATACTCAAAATTCAAATTACCTAATGAAGAACTTGTTTGTAAGCGATAGATTATCGGTTTTCTTTTATTTTATTTATTGATACAGATTATCGCTTTAATTTATAATACTGTACACTTTTTTTTTTATAAATTGTCACAATACTAAAGTATTTGACCAAACCCTTCGAGCATCTCCAGTAGAAGGTAAAAATATTATTTTTTCATGACACATAGGATTTTAGACTCCAGTTAGCATAAATTCATCACTAATAGCTAGGTCTTATAAACTAGGAGGAATGAAATACAGTACTACATACATAGGTGTTAAAGAAAGCATTAACTACACCTTCGGATTCACATCTATGTCCTCAGGCTTACTCATGAGGAAGACTACTCAACCCTGAGAAATGGAGGAACAAGAGGAGTTTTTGACAAATTGATGATATTAGTTGGAGTTCCTGCAGGAGGTCCAGATTTGATCCATGAAGAACAATTCTCAAAGGTGATGATATGGATTCTCATCAAAAGGATTCCAGCTCATATCATCCCTGACATTCAAAACATCCTCAGGACGGTTGGAGTCTACCAAACTGAAAAAAGAGCCTATGGGAGGGATAGATTTGAAAAGAACTTGTAAGTAAAACTAACAATTGATGTTACCAGGCCTCTTAAGTTTGTAATTGAAGCTTATGAAACCCCAACAATCTCTTAGTGGATGGAATTTGCTTATGCTCTAAATGGAATAAAGTTCTGTAAAGTCTGTAGAGTCCTAGATCATCCAAGTCCCCCTTGCCCCACACCACCAAATCCATCTCAATCTCACTACAACAATCTCCCAACTCCCCAACCAACACCCCACCACCCCCCACCCCCACCACCACCACCACCACAAACACCCCAACAAAACGCTGTGCAAGCTGGAATGAATGTCATCCACATGTCTTACTCTGATGCTGATATTGCAGCTGAGTTTGAAATCAAAATGAAAAATGCAAAGAAGCTCGAGCTAGAAAAAACAATTGCCAACATTGCATCCACCTCAAATTATCCCATAACCTTTGGATCTTCCTCTACTATGGAACCCGATTCCCCTCACCGTGATGTGATAGCTTTTCAAATAAGAAACAGAAAATTGGAACTCTCCAAGAAAATTGCAAGTAACTACAAGAAAAATCTCCCAAAGATGAAAGCTGCTGCAAGAGCCAAACATACTATCTCTTCAAATAATGACCAGTCTCAAGTTGTAGATCCTAATGGTATATTCCCGACCCTCCCTCCTCATAAACCTTTTCCATTCAACACCCTACCAACTCTTTCCCAAATTAAGGAAAGAATGGAAGCTGAAATAGCAACAACAAAAAAAGGGAAGCTTGGAATGCCAGAAAGAAAAGTCATGTCTTTGAGCAGACCAGTCCTCCTACTTATGTGGCCAATAAGACGGATCCAAAGAGAAAGAAACCTGCTCCTGCTGAAGATACTATGGATACCACTTCAAATGATTCTGACTGCCTCAAAAGGTTTAAAGACCATGAAGATATCTACGCAGAACCTCTGGACTCAAGCATCCCCCTAATGGCTAATGGTGATTCTGGCAATACCTCCTCTGACTCTGTGGTACCTTTCTATACTCTCTTCAATTTAATCATTCTCATATTGCATGCCATATTTTACTATTCTAGATTACTGTCTTATTATGATCCTATTATTAGAAGACCCACATCCAAGTATCCTCTTGTATCTTATTTCTGGAAATTCTTTACTTCTCTGGCATGGAATTGTCAAGGTTTGGGTGCAAAGAATGCCAAAAAAATACCTCAATGATATGTTAAATAAACTCAACCCTGACATCTGTTTCATATCTGAAACAAAAACAAAAACATGAAAAGCTAAGAAAAATTATGAAAGATATCAATGTCCAAAACTACTGGTTTGTTAATCCTGGAGGTGCTAGTGGTACTGCTGGTGGACTAGTTTTGATATGGAAAAACAATCTTGATGTTGAGATTCTTGACTGCTCCCTAAATCATATCAATGCTATTGTTAAGCCTACCAGTGGCACTTCTTGGTTATTTACTGGCTATTATGGTAGCCCTTATGATACTAAGAGCAAAATTGAATCATGGAAAATCTTAGAAATAACTGCAGTCAACAATTTTATCCCTTGGTTGGTCATTGGTGATCTCAATATCATCTTGCATGATACTGAAAAATACAGTACTCAACCATTAGACACAAATGAGGCTAATCCTTTTAACACCAAAATTCTTGAGTTAGACTTAACTAATATGGGCACTACTGGATGCCCTTTCACTTGGTCAAACAAAAGAAGTGGTCCTGCTCTCACTGAACAAAGATTGGATAGAGGACTAGCTACTGAAAGTTGGCTTCTCCTTTATCCAAATACTACTATCTCTTATATGTTATCCATTGGTTCTGATCATCACCCAATTTTCCTCAACTCCAACCCTACTTGGCAAACTGGTAAAATCCCCTTCAAATTCTTTGGTCCCTGTTTGGACCATAAGGATTGCAGGAAAATCATTGTTGAGTGCTGGAAGAGAAATCTTTCTGGCTCTAGTGCCTTCCTTATTGCCAGAAAACTCAAAGATATCAAACTGCAACTCATAGTTTGGAACAAGGAGGTCTATGGTAACATAAAAACAAACATTGAAAATTGTGAACAACACCTTTCTTGGTTACATGATAACTACTTCAGAGTTGATAGAAGTGTTGTTGTCAGCTCAGTGAATGGCAAAACATTGAAGAAAATTTTTGGAAGACTAAAAGTAGGGACCAATTCATTGAATTGGGTGACAAAAATACTAATTACTTTTATAGAGCTACAAAATGTTGAACAAGAAGAAATAAGATAGACACAATTCAAGATAAGGAAATTGGATAACTGATTATCAAGAGTTGAAGAACTGTTTCACAAAACATTTCACTAGGATGGCTACAACTGAAACAACCTCAATCAACCCAGAAATAATCAACCTCATTCCTTCCATCATCACCAACTCTGACAACACCACCCTCAACAGACCACCTGACTACAATGAAATCAAATCCATCTTGTTCAGTATGGCACAAGACATAGCCCCAGGGCCTGATGGATTTCCACCAAATTTCTTCCAAGCTAACTGGGATATTGTTGTAGATGACATTGTCAATATGGTGAAAATTTTCTTCGTATCTGGCCATTTGCTCAAAGAGATGAACTCTACCTTCACTTCCATGATTCCCAAGATAGACAACCCAACTTCCCCAAGTCACTTTAGACCCATAAGCCTCTGCAACACAACCTACAAAATCATATCCAAGCTGTTAGCTCAAAGAATGAAACCTTACCTCAACAAAATCATATCACCCTACCAATCTGCCTTCATACCTAGAAGACAAATATCTGACAACATTGGCATTGCTCATGAGCTCATCCATTCTATGAGATCCAAATGAGGATTCAAAGGTGATAAAGGAAGTATGGGAATAAAGATTGACATGGCTAAGGCTTTTGACAGAGTGGACTGGAAGTTTCTCAAAATTATCATGTCAAAAATAGGGTTCAATGATTCTTGGTGCCAAAAAATAATGCAATGCATCTCTACCACCACATCTGTTGTTCTTATTAATGGTTCTCTAGACTCTTTCTTTACACCATCTAGAGGTCTTAGACAAGGAGACCCTTGTCCCCTTATTTGTTCCTGTTCTGCATGGAAGCTCTCTCTAGAACTCTAATACATGCTGAAGAACTTGGTATCATCTCTGGCATCAAGATTTTCAAAGGATCTCCCTCCATAAATCATCTCATGTTTGCTGATGACTGCATGGTGTTCTGCAAAGCAAACAAAATCGAAGCTCAAAATCTCATGGACATTCTAAACCTGTTTGGAGATACTTCTGGCCAACTAATCAATTTTAAAAAATATGGAGTGTTATTCAGCAAGAATACTGATCCAACCCTCATTCCTGCTATCAGCAACATAATGGGAGTTCAAGTTCTGCAGTTGGATGATAAATATTTAGGATCTCCCCTCTTTACTCTCAGAAGCAAGATAAAGTCTTTCAGACCAGGAGTTGACAAGATGAAATTAAGACTATCAAGTTGGAAAAAATGCTCCCCTAAACCCTGCTGGCAGGGAGGTTCTCATCAAAGCTGTTACATCTACAGTCAGTATCTATCAAATGAATTGCTTCATAATTCCTAAACAAACTTGTCAAGACTTGAACAAGCTTCAAAGAGATTTCTTTTGGGGAAAAAATCTGGAAAACCAAACAGGTTACTATCCAAAGGCCTGGACAGCCATCTGCAAACCAAAGGAACTTGGTGGATTAGGTTTCATGAACATGGAACTCTTCAACAGCTCAATGATTACAAAAATTGGTTGGAGATTGGAACAAGACAAGGACTCCTTATGGTATAAACTAATGGATGCTAAGTACCTGATGGGAAGAAATGCTCTAAATATGGATACCAAATCCAAAGATGGAGACTCTTGGATCTGGAAAGGTATTCTTGAGGGCATACAGAATATACAACCACATTGCTCTTGGAAAATTGGCAAGGGGAACAAAATCAAAATATGGGAGGATTTATGGATCCCTAACACCACAGATAAGCTCTTAAAACCAACTCACTGCCCACATCATATTGAGTTACTGATACATTTCCTGACACCATCAGGAGAATGGAATGCTCAGCTAGTTCAATAGATCTTCAGTATAAATACTGCTCACACTATCTTGTCTTTGGATACCCATCCAGGGGTAGAAAATACTATGAGTTGGAACTTAAACAATGCTAGGAAGTTCTCTGTCAAATCCTTGTACAAGGCAAAGATAGACAACTTATATAGAAATGAAACCATTACAAGAAACTGGGAGGCTATATGGAGAATGAATATTTCCCCAGTTATAAAGATCTTTATATGGAAATGTGCTCATGAAATCCTCCCCACAAATGCAAAGACTGCAAGCATCCTCCACTATATTGATCCTATATGTCAAATTTGCAAAAGTGGGGAGGAAACTGTGACACATATGTTCTTAAATTGCCCTGCAGCTACTGATGTCTGGCATGAAGTTCTTGGTACATCCCATGGAAAGTTTGATAACATAACAAACTTCATGAATTGGTTCAACTCCTGGTTCATACTTGCAAACAACTCTGAAATCTATAATACCTATGCTACCATCTGTTGGTATATTTGGAAAGCTAGATGTGATCTAGTTTTTCAGAACATAAACCCTAATGCAAAGAAAACTTCTCTTTGCATTAAGCAACATCTTGTGATTATAAAAGAGTCCACAGATTAACCTCCCATGCTCTAAACACCATCTCTCTGAATGGTGAAGAACCTGACAATCAGGAAGATCTTACAATACCATATAATCTGAATCTTCAGAATTCTCAGGATTTTGGGTTCATTATCAAAATTTATACAATACAGGACCCTGAAAGTTTTAAATTATTTTCTGCACTAACTATCTGGGACACTGCAGGAAACAACATTGATAGCAGAGGATACCCAGGCCAACTGGGAGAATGGGGAGCAACATGAGGCGCAAACCTAGCTTATAATTGGGCAAAAGAGCAGCAACACATGAACATTGAAGTACAAGCTGAATCCAATGAAATTATGTTAAGATTTCAATCTCTCTACAACCAAGCTATCAAGGGAAGATTTAATCACGGTTACTATGAAGAACTGCAAAACACCAATGAAGAAACTTTCTTAAACATCAGTCCTATTACTTTTGTTTTAACTAGTCTTACTATCATACATAGAGTTCAAAATTCGCACTCTCTTAATATTGCTATCTTTTGTAAGAACTATGAAAGTAGTACTGCCACTTCTGGCTCTCGTACTACTACTACTTTGTTGGTCTCTTAGGCTTTGCCTAAGTTTTTCTGAAGAAAAAAAATGTCATAATTTTCATTAATTTTTTTCTTAATAATATATAAAGTAAAATTAAACGGTTAAGATTTCATGACATAATTTCTTTAAGGGTTAAATCCTACAACGTGTTTGGTTCAAGGAATTGGATTACCAGGAATCCAATTCCGGGGGAATGTGACCAACTCCTTGAACCAAACGGTCCAAACCAACTCTATGTAATTGAGAATTTTGATTCCTAGGAATCCAATTCCCCCCAAAATAATTGATTTCCATTGCATTGGTCTAGCAGTGCAATGGAATTAGATTGCAAGGTAAAAACAAATGAAATTGGATTACTTCAACCAAACGCTAATTTTTTGGAACTGAATCCAATTCCACGAAATTGAATTCCAAAAATTGGATTATCCCATAATTAAATTCCTATGAATCCAATTCTTCCAACCAAACGAGGTGTTGTATTATTGCAGTCGAGTATATTTACAACATGTATAAATAAACTCTCCTGCGTAGGATTTTTTTTAAGCCCGTTGTTGGAGATGCTCTCAGGAGCCATATACTACTTAGGTCCTGTTTGGTATAGTTTTCAAAAACAGTTTTCTGTTTTTAAAAACAGAGAAAACAGAAAACAGGAGAAAACGCGTTTGGTAAGGACATTTTCAGAAAATGTTTTCTATCTGTTTTCTGTTTTTAAAAACAAAAAAATGAAAACAACAAATTATTGTTTTCTGTGTTTTCTCTTTTTTTCTTTTCTTTATTCTTTTCTTCTTTTCAGAACAAAGTAAGAGATGGGGAATGACTGCAAGTGAGTCATGGCTAATATCACTATCTCTTAGACGAATCTTTACATTTGATCCGATTTAGTTGGTTTTCCTTGTTTTCAAAAACAGTTTACCAAACAATTTTTAGAAAATGAAAACAAGGAAAAAAGGGTATGTTTTTAAAACAGTGGAAAACTATTTTTGAAAACTGTTTTTCAAAACTGTACCAAACAGGCCCTTAATCGCTAATTCTTTTTAAAAACAAAACTTTTAGTTTAAGCAACAAACACAACGGTCACGAATGATAATAAGAAAATTGTAACCTGCCTTAACCACTGATAGTTAAGGCGATGGGGACAATGTGGACTGTGAGTTTGGGCATCACCATCATGTTGTCAACCCTTAATTAGGTGTAACGTTAGCAATCCAGACATCACATATAGGAAATTAGGTACCGAAAAAAATTAGAACCAGGTTTGCCACTTACTCACTTTCGTTAGTTCCCGAAAATTTTGAATTCTATTGTAAATTTTTTGAGGACGAAATTCCTAAATATGTGACATGGAAATTGAGAGGACGAGCCGATTTGGATTGTAACCCGTTGCTTTTTTCCCTCCGGTTGGTCTACTGTCCACTCCTCAGATAGGAAGAGGGGATTATCATCCCATCCGACACTATAAGTGCGGCTGGGAGATTCGAAATCCCTACCTCAGACATGCGAGACAAGATGAGAACCATCCTCCGAGAGAGTGTTCCAAAATATTTGACACCCAAGCAATGGGAGTAGCCTAGTAGGTGGTGACCCAAGCATGTGTATGCGTCATTGAGCTGTTCAAGAGAGAGGAAGAAAGAGGGTGGCATACCAAACTAATGAGGGTTTACTTGAATAATACCTAAAGATCATATAGTTGTCTTAACAAACAAGATATACATGAGTGTCAAAGAGAAAGAGGAAGAGTAATTGCTTATGATTCATACTCTTTCTCATTCTTACTTACATCTAGGCTTTTTTAGAATTATAATTCAATTGCAAGCTAAGTACCAACAACGATCCCCTAGGAGGAATATAATAATTCTTGAGATTATTGGCACTTTGATATTGACTTGTTGAGTAATATCAAAGTTTAATCAAAATGATCAACAAAGGAGGAGGGTCCCAAAGATTCAAGGAATGGGTATTATCCAACTTTTGGTCATGTGTGGAACAAAAAAAGTAGCACATGTTTGCAAATGGACACTAAACCAAACAAACAAATACTAATACAACAAGTGAAGAGGACATCAAAATTATTAGTTTTTCACTATTCATTGAGATGCATAATGAAGCAAGCAAAAAAACACTTTATACTACTTGGTCCAAATTTTTATTGAGTCTTGATTTTACAAGAAAAAGTCTAAACAACATCACCAGTCTCTTTTTGCGGTTGTGTTAGTTTAACTGTCAAACTTTATAATTCATCTTCTTAACTACACCAAACTTAGTTATTGCACTTAGAACTAACTAACCCGTTATTAAAAGAAAAACATTATGTGAATTAGTCTGAGTGACAGAATTTTGAATCTTTCCAAACACATTCCATATATATAAAGACTTTTTAGTCTCTCTTTTTCTCTATATATCTGACTTAGCTCTTCATTTGTCATAGTAAGCAGCAATGGAAGAAGAAATGCCATCAGTTCCAATGGAGAGAACAAGTAAGATTGTGAGAAGATCAGTTCACACATACTTGAAAAACTATCAATACTTCACTTCCACTACATCTCTACTCATATTTCCGGTTTCCATCGCGGTTCTCATCTCTCAAGCCATCATTCCTTCATCTCTGTTCCTTCTTCCAACCATTTACACTCGGTTTCAGGCCATCTTTTACGCGGCCGGGTTCCCGGAATCATTGCAGTTTTTCTCACCTCTCAATCTTAAACTCTCTCAAACAATTTGTTCTTCCATATTCACTCTACCCTTCACTCTTTCATTTCTTCTCCTTGCAAAATCATCAATAATTAAAGCTCTTCATCGGCAAAACACATCGTCTCTTCCACCTTCCTTCTCTTCTATCTTCTCTCTTTGTTACCCTCTCTTAATAACCCATCTCTGCAATTCATTTATGATTTTCGCAGCCAATGCTTCCGCATTAGCTTTGTTATTTCTCGCCTTCAATGTTATTGATGCTTTTGGTTATACCTCCACAAACTATCTTCTCTTTTTCTCAGCAGTTGGAGCTGTTGTTTATTCAGTTATCCTTGCAAACACTATTATCACCTGCAACTTAGCTTCAATAGTGTCTGGCATGGAGAATTGCAGTGGGTATTTAGCTTTTCTTAAAGCTTCTATTCTGATGAGGGGAAGGCATTCAACTGCTCTTTTGTTGGCTCTTCCTTTCAATTTGGGTTTAGCTGCAATTGAAGCTTTGTTTCAGTACAGAGTGGTCAGCCTTTTTCTTAGTTCAGGAGAGTTCACTTCTTTAATGGCTCTTGAAGGATTAGTGATAGCTTCCTTGTATTCCATCCTCATCCTCCTTGACACAATTACATCCTGTGAATTCTTCAACAGCTGCAAGTCTCGAATGGAAATGGTAGATAAGTACTATTACCTGGTTCAGCTTCTACCGGAGGAAGATGAGGAGGGTGCTTTCACTTGTGCAAAGAATTTAGACTACCTCCCATGAACTGTAATGGGAATTTTCTCATCTCAAAGACGGTTTCAGGGCACAAGGTCCTCTGAATAAGCATGAAAATATCAAATCCAAATGGCTTGCTGAGAATGATAAAACATCTTTCAAATTATTCTAAATGAAATCCATCAATCAGCTCAAAGAAGAGCTGGATAGGAAGAGGAAGAAAAAGGGGGCCACATTTGCCCCACTTCTGCATTATTCAATCTGTGATTTATTATTCTATATTGTAAATTTGATAGATTTAGAAATAATGTATTAGGGAAGTCAAAACTTTCAACTCCGTATCTGGAGAAATGGTAAAAAGAAAAAAGAAAAAGATTGAGCATATATACTGCAAGAAGTGAAGCAATGAACTGTGAGATTGGAACTCAGAAACTTCACTCAAAAATTTACATTACTAAAGATAAACAAAACATCATGGTTTCGTGGTAGAGTCGGTCATGTCAGTCTAACTAAAGATAAAGAAAACAGGAAAGTGCAGTTATGATTTTTAACAAGAAAACAGACACTGGAACTGAAACAGGAAATGTAGTCATAGTGGTCCAAACCCGGATTCGGATGATACTTCAGTCTCTTTCGCTTCTTACAATGATCTACCTGAACCCCATAGTTCTCTAGATTGCAAAGCTGAGGCCAATGATTGTTGAAATCCTTCAAACTTTCTTGATAAACTAGCAGCATCAAATTTCTTTTCAGCAAATGAGAGCACACTCAAACTCCATGTAATTACTTTAATCGTGAACCCAAAGCTTTCAGTATTTCCAATTAGTTGATCTCTGAACATTTCTGGAAGACATCCAATCACTATCTTCCCCTCCTGATGCTTCATACCCATCACTCACAGACAATCTTGACTGCAGAACTGCCTTTAGAGAACTGGAACCAACAGTTGAAAGAGCTGTGGGCTCTCTTGTCTCTTCTGCTTCTGATGTGGAAACACAGAATGGATGACGATCAGGTGAATCTAGACTACTCTGAGGAGAAGGAGAAGAAGAAGAAGAGGCTACTATGGAAGTCGAAGCTGCTGACATGGGATGACTTGTGTGAAAAGCGCTCCGTGCTTCAAGTTGCAGAGGTGCCAAAGTAGTAGAAGTTTCCAGGAGAAGCGCATTAAGTTTGCTTTCGGCAGCTTTTGTGGATACCTTTGCTATGGTTCCAAAAGGGAGTTCCGCTGGCAGACGAACCCGTTTACTACTACAGTGCTCCATCTGATCCATCTGGCTGCTGCTGCTGCTGACCAAGCCATTTTCTCTTCCTACTTCCCTTCGTGCTACAGGCTGGAGGATTTTGGACTTCTTTCTTGCTTGAGCAGCAGCCTTCGAGACTTCTTGCGCATCCAAACGAGATAATGTCCATGGACTGATTTTTACAGCTCCAGGATTCTTTTTAGGCACTGGGTCTTCGCGTACCATCCTCCTTCCTGATGAACCCACAAACATGCTGGGGTCTGAAGGAACTACAGCAAACTGGAGGCAAAACAAAATAGCATCACTTGCCAAAATAAATAGGAGCATATAAATAGGTATATCTAATTACAAACATTTACTTTTGCAGGTAACTGCAAAACAGATTGTTTGGTAGTTTCATGGGTGGATGATAAGCCATGGTGCAAATTGTAGTCATGCACTTGTATCGTGTCTCATTGGCAGTGGTGATTGTGGCGTAAATGGTGTATCTTTAGACTAATATGTGCCCTCAATTGTTAACAAGATAATCCTGGTTCTTTATTACATATTGGAAACCAACTTAAAAAGTCAGATGAGCGTAATGGTAATATACCTGATCCTCGAGAAACAAACGAGGAGGAGTACACCAAGCGTTACGCTGGAAAGTATTGAAGGAGCTTCCACTGCTTAACCCAGTGCGTGAACTTGCAAGGGACATTTGAGGACTCTGCTGACCTTCTTCTACCCCTTGTTGTTCCTGCTCCCTCAAGGCTACAATGTAATCATATGTGCCAATTCCCTGGGACATATAAAACTCATAAGGAGCTGGTTGTAAAGCTATATTCACAGCATCGATACTAGATGAAGTATTGTTGTTATCTTTATTGGCACATGTCTAAAGGCACTCCAATACCAAAAATTAATGCCAAGAATCTAAAGGATTGGAACACTTATTTTCTGCAACTGACCTTCTTTACGAGGAGAACATGAAAGGAGAAAAGCTGAGCAAGGGGTAGAGTAGCAACCATTGCCAAAATAGTGCAAGATGCCTGTAAATATGTGAATCAAGACCAATTAGAGAGGGGAATAAATCTGATGCTGAAAACTTAGATCCTTTTTGTTAAGCCATTCAAGCTAGCGATTTCAGATAGACTAAGTTTTTTTTTTTTTAATATTGCTAACACTTATATAATACTTGAATTGGAAATGAAAATAACAAGAGCAGCCATGCTCACTTACCACCACAATAGAGAAGGGTGTCAAAGAGAAACTGCTTCCAAGCTTGGTGGTGATCTCCCGAGTGAATCGCTTCCTCTCAATAAACGCGCAGATCATTACAAGTATTCCAGTCAACCATTGTATGATAAGCTGCAATCTCAAGCCCAAGGTGCACAAACCATGTATATACCTGTCAATAGTCAACCAAAATGAAAAGGGACATGAAAGTAAACTGCGTACTCTCCATCTAAGTTGCACTATTGGATATTATATGTACTTCATGTTCAGAAGGCGAGTTAGAGCTTGACCTAGGGTCCTACAGGCCAACAAGAAAAGGGATTTCATTGGGGGGGTGGGGTGGGGGTGGGGGGGGTGGGGGGGTGTTGCTGGTAATAAATTCGACATCGTTTTTGAATGGAGACTATCTAAGTGAGCCGAGGGATCCAACAGGCCACAGGGAAAAGGGATTACATTGTTCGAACAAATTGGAGATACTATTGAAGCAGAGGTGTTCTTACCAGGATTAGGGCCAAAAGCATGAGGGTGAAAAACTGACGGTAGTTCCTTTTGCCTATACAATTGTTGATCCACTACAAAACCAAGGAAGATGCAGATATCAGATGATTGCATAGGGACGCATAACTAAAAACCCCACTAAGACGAAGAATCTATATACCCTGCAGTGATGATCGAAGTGGTTGACACACTTATCACAAACTCTACAATGCTTGCTGTACTTGAAAACCTGCACAAAATTTCTACGAAATCAAAATACACCCACATTACATTTATCCTTTTAGAAAAATCCATAGATAAGGCTTATGCTGATGCCTGATAAAAGCTATTTCACCAACATACATAGAACTTAAGCAAAGAAGATAATATCTTTAGCTGGTGCGACATTTTACCACCTAATAGTCATACCTCTACTTTACACAAACTGCAGTAGAACATGCCATCTTCACTCATATGTTGATTTGCTGATTCTCCATGTCCCCTTGAATTATTGCAGAGAAGAGCTGTACAGGATCCCAGTAAAAACATACAACATGATGGACGGTCGGAAAGTCTATCAGCATCATTTTCAATACTGTTCTCCTCAAGAGTGTCTCTTCCCACAGACAGTTCATCTGAATGTTTCTCTCGTGCAGTTGTATTATTCCTCGAGGAAATTGAATCTGCTCCATGAGTAGACTCCTGGACCGGGGTATGTTTGATTCTGCCGGCATTTCCTAGATACGTTTTGGACTTGAAGACACCAGGGTCAGCAGGGTCAGCCGCTGCACACCATATGTATAGGCAGAACATGCATGTAATCTGACAAATGAAGTCACTTGCAGATGTTACTGAATATCAATGAGCTTAGCTTAGCTACCCAACATGCTGCATACTTACCAAGAACAAACTAGTTCAATCATCCAAATTCCAAATACAACTTATTATCGATACTAAAATTAAACATGCATTACCCAAATTATCTTAAAAAACATTAACATTACCATGCCAAACATTTATTTTTTATTCTAGATTAGGCATCTATGTGAATCTAACAACAACAATTAGATGCATAATTGAGAAATCATAGGTACCAGGCACTAAATTCATTTATAGCCAGGGAGTCCCTAATTTGATCACCATTACTATTACTAAAATTGCTTCATCCAACATTCAAGTGTCCAGAATCACACAAGCTACTGAAACAAGATTCTGCAAACATGTGGGTGGCTTGGCGGTCCATCACTCTCAGTTGAACAAAATTGACAATGAGGACCTAGATTACAGATGTGAATGAGCTTAAACCTCAACGCGCAGAACTTAGTGGAACCTGAATGATGACATTGATTCTAAGAAAACTAAAGTAAATGACAACAAAAATTAGGAACTCAAAGCTTTGAAGAAACAAAAACAAAGCCAGAGTTTATATAAGGATAATCAAAACAAAAAAATAAAACCTCAACAAAGAGAAGGTCAGAGTATTAAACTAACACTAATAACACCCGGAAACTAGAAAAGAACTAACAATAATATATCAGAGAGATCTGAGTTAACAAAAAACCCAAAAAGTGCTTGAAGCTAAACAGAAATAAAGAAAATAGGGAAATGGGAACTTACAAGGGGAGTATAGAGACATAAAAGAACAAACTGAACCACTTTGTTTCCAACAAATGGAACAAAGAAGACATAAAAAGCAAACCCAAGTGCTAGAAATACAGCTACAGCAACCACCTTCATGACAAAAGAAGATGATGAGCTTAACACAAAATCAAAGTAAAAACCAAAAAAGAAAAAGAAGCATTTTTTGTTTTCATTACCTGAAGAGGATGGTAAGGCAATTGCCAACCATGTTTCCTCATTTTCCTTCAATGTTACAGCTAAAAACTCACAAAATGCAAAAATAGGTATACAAGACTTGGGTTTCCTCTCTTTTTCTCTCTAAAAGTAGTACTTAACCATTCTCAGTGAGTAGAAAAAACAAGAAATGACGGAAAAAGGAAGATATCTTGAAAAAGATTTAGTGCTGGTGAGTGAAAACAGTAGATAGATGAAAACCCTTTGTCTGGTTTCTCCATCCCACCCCATCCATTAGATAGAGAGAGAAATGGGGTTTTCTTGTTTGTTGTGAGCTTTGTTTTTCTAACTACAGAAGAGAAGAGAAAGGGATTAGTCAGTGACTGAAATTATAGTACTTCTTCTGGTTTTGGCTTTACGAAGCTTGTATCAATTTATTACGACCCCAGTACTTGTGATATTTAAAGCTTATTCGCTCCTGCTAGTAAACATAAGTAAATTGTCTTGTTTACTATGTGAAACTTTCTGCATTTTTTTATTTTTTCTTTTTGGTTAGATCTATGGACTATATTGAATCTTCCATTTGTTTTAAGAATCTTCAATTAGTCAGCAAGTATGACTGACTTTTACCTTGAGACCTGAGTCTTTTAAGTAAACCAACAACTCCATTTAAAACTCCTTTTTACCCAACCGGTCAAAAGGTTAAAATTTTGTGGAGTTAGGTCACAAATCAGGTACATAAAGTTGTCACTTTGTGCTCTTATTTCAATGTCATTAAAGTGAGCCCATACAAAAATTTATTGAAAGCGTAACACAGCGTAGAAAAATTTGCCTGGAATTGTGAGATCCTTTTTTAATTTAAGATGGTTTTCTTTTTCTTCCATAATTTGTCTTCATTCTGGGCATGTTTTTGTTCTTTTTCATTATTCTTTGGTCTATTCTTGTATCGATTTGGAGTATACACATTGGGGTTTAGTCTCCAAAGCTCACACAATTTTCCATAATCAGTTGGCACCATTAGAAAGTAACATTGCTCCGTTCAACGGATACCCAGATCTGACCTTGAGACAATTATTGAAGACCGACATGAAGCTTCATTAGCAAATACATTTACTATTCAGTAGTAGACCAAAAGAGACATTCGACCTTCACAGAAACGAGATTTAAATGGAAATATTAACATTTTCATTTTTTTTCTTCTAATTCCTATCTCTATTACATAACTCAAAATTTTCTGTACAAGAAGCATCTTTATTAGTCCCTATACCTAAACCTTGAATTTCATTTATAATGGAGAGAAATAAGATATACTACATGAAAAAATCTACTGTAGAATGTTAGAAGTTAGAACTTTTTACACGGTTAGAAGATACGATCCACATTTGCTGTACAATCCAAGGGGATCCCGAATTGGCTCACAAAAATTACCTGCCAACAAAAAGTGTCAAAATTGAACTCAACAGCATTCATTGTGATAGTCTATAAGAGGAAACAGAGAAGACCAGTAATAGTACACAACAAATTAGTAGAACACTTACAATTATGAGATTCCCGGAAAAAGGTGGCTTGACGCCTTTCCTAAAGCTGTGTTAGCCTCACGAACAGTGTCAACAGTTGCTCTGCCATGTGAACTCTAGGCTCCATTTTGATGTCTAAATTATCTTTTAACTCTCTTAGGCGGATTCGCACTCTTTGCCTTCTCCGTGTCAGCCTCTTTCTGGGCTTTCTGGGCCTTCTTCCTCTCAAGTTCAGCTTGCTTGCAGTTTTCCTCGTGTGCTTTTCGAAACATTCGCATGAAGTTTAAGAGAGTTGCAGTCACTGATAGTTTCAGTAAAGAAATCAGCAAATGGGGAGATAAAGCACCAGCGATAACGTAAATTAAGCTAAAAATCACCTTGCTCAAATGGGCATTTTGCAGGGTCTTCGCCGAAATAAACAACAAGTGCATCAGCATTCCGGCCCTGTTAGACAAACAAACAAGGTGGGAAAAAAATTGAAATAATCAGAACAGCTCAACTTGATGATAATATCTCAAAGACATTATAGGACAAAGCGATGCGTACCACTACAGAATAGAATGATGTTAACGATGCTACTTCTGCTTCAGCAAAGCCAATGAATCCCGTCAATGTCTAACAAGAAAAGGAGTCAGGAATTAGGGTGCAAAATCGATCAGTCAACAGAACGAGTGGTATTGAAGACCAAAACAGAAACAAAAGCAGTTAAAATATCTACAAAGGGCAAACAAAGTCGAACTCAGGTGTGACAGTTTAATCAGTTAATGCGAAGTGTGAATATGGCCCTTGAATCGTCTCCCGGGGTCCCATGTATGTAACATGGTTTCTTCGGGGGCCTTCATAAAAAGGAGTCGAGTATTCTTCATTAGAAAAATCTCCTACTTTTGACACCCAGATACTAGTATATGAACTAGTGTGGTAGTTTCCTTGTCATGAGCTGGGATATTGAAAGTTGAAACAGTTTGGATATCACATGTTCATATACAGTGGTTTGCTTGACAACATGTATCATTACTTGTGCATATGCAGCATTTAGCTTACACTGCAATTAACTGTAAAACATTTGGATAGCCAAATAATAATAAGAAGAAGTCAAAGCACTTGCAGGGATAACAGAAATTTAGAATACCTTGTGAAAAACTTCTGATACAGGGCCATCATTTGCAGATGCATCTAACTCCTGCCTAACCTTTTCCAATCCTTTAATAATGGCCTGCATTTCTTCTGCTAAGGACTTCAATTGTATCTGCATGGGAAAAACTTTCTGGCCTTACAATATGAAATCTTTGACACTGACCACGAAATTAAGAAGATAAAGGATGAGAACCTTTGATGCTGCTTCAAGGCTAACAAGGTCACTGTGAAAATCTAGGAGTCCTGGTGACTTAGCAGCAAGCACCTGATGCCAAAGAAAATCAAGTTTAGAATAGACAGAATTAATGTTTTAGATGGAGGTTTAACAAACGAACAAACACTCGCTAACCAAATGGAATAGCAGCATAAGACTTGCAAGAAAGCCTTACAAGCAGCAAACAACCAACTAAGTGTCAATATAACGTGTCACCCTTGTGAAGGGCTGCGCCAAAAGAAACAATTGAGTTTCAAATTTTTGAAGAATGAGAAGGTTGAAAGGTTACAAACTGGGGTAGAAGTCAATTAGTCAACAGCAAATAAACTAAAATACATGTAACAGGAAGCTCGAGGAAATGTAGCTTTCTCACAAGTCATTTTATTTGGTTTTAAGAACAACTTCTTCGCTTCTAGACGTGTTTTTATCAATACAACTTATAAGCCGAAAAACTTCTCCGCAATATGAAACTCTTTAACTACACAACCATGCAATATCAGACAATGCTAATCGTATCATTTTCGCATCTGAACAAACATGTCATTGCTGAAATATCAAAACAGTACTTATGAACGCGAACCACCTCTAGGTATCCTACACCCAGGAGAGCATGGAGATTCAGCTAATCATACAACAGAAAAGCAACTAACAATTGAGAGACTTGTAATGACATTTTTAATTTATACATAAAACTGTAAAACTGCAGAGCAATTACAGAATTCCATGTTTTTTTTTCTCTAACTTCAATATCAAGATGTTCTCCCCTGTACTCATCTCATTCGCATCGATCTCTTAACATTCTTTCTAAAACTGATCACAACAAAATTCTAGCTAATTTATTAAAACCGTAATCATCTGATTGATTATCCTCGTATCTCCTTAGTAACAACAAAAACTCGGCATAATACAAACATGATTATTAATGGTTTCTCTTGGAGGTGCCACCTAGGTCCCTCTCCTTTTTCTTCTATTTTGTTCTTATTTTTGAAAAAACAATCTTGTACAGTCTTTGGTTACCATTTCGAGCTAGATGGTATAAAAAATTGTAGGACTGAAGGGATTTCACTCTTTATGGTCTTTTTGGTTTGAGGTGTTCGATTAAAACAGATGTACATGATAGACCCGCAATTGACTTTAATACAAATAACATATTATCAATCCATTGAAGTTCAATTCAATAACAGGAGAAAGAACAATAGACTAACAAGCATACCTTACAAAGATAGTGCATCAGTGTCATCTTACTGTTAGATGCACGGGTATCACTAAGTTTTAGGAGACTATCCAATTTGAATCCGATGGCGGAGCCTGTACGTATTGAATCCCATTAGTGATTCAAAGAAAAGCATACACAGAAAAAATAGGCGAAATAAACAGAATATTTACCCCTAGCGGTTCCTTGGTTTAATGTATTCCCCAAGTAAAGAACTCGCTTCATGATTTCTTTCAATTTGAAGGAATTCCGAACCTATTCATTCATTGTATCAAAGTAAGCTCACTTTAAAGAGTTCAAGAACTAATAAATTAATACGGTGTGTAAAGTACTATAACTACCTCTTCACAAGCAGAATTCACAGTGCCAAGACTCTTTCTAAAATCTGAAATCTGTAAAAGATGTCATAAAAGATTATCATGCTTAGACAGATTATTAACTACTTTCATAAGTAAGAAAAACAATCAACAAGACCACTAACCTGAGCAATGAACTGAATCTTGAAGGAGAAAACTCTCAGTTTAGACTCCATGCGTGGAACTTTCATCAGCTCCAGAAAGAACTATTAGTTACCAATGAACATGAAACATCTTGCGTTACTAATGTCACCTAAACGTAAGGAACAAGGAAGCAGGTGCAAAAGTACTATGAACAACAAGATTCATACACAATAGAAGGAAAATCAAATTGAAAGTAGATCAAATTTTACCAGAAAATATATGTTGTAGTAGTTATGCATAATAAACTTTCACCCAAACTCTATGATACAAAAATGACATTAGCGAGACAAATTAATTACAGAACATACTAAATAAAGGCTTTCTGTTGAACCAGTTTTAGCAGTATAGTCAGACTAAATAACGAGCAACAGCCTACTTCCACTTTACATTGTTAAGTCTATAAACTTATCTTTCTCTGACCATTTTTCTTTATCTTAGAGGTCAAACACTAAGTTAACAAATCTTTTGATATGGACATATTTGGCCACAGGCATCAGTTGGACATAAGAATTTGGTGTTTGTTGTCCAAAAGGTACAATTTAAGCATCATATCCATAAACCAAACCATCAATATAGCCAAGGAACCACAATAGTAGAGTACAAACCTGTTCGCATTTCCCCAGTTGTTCTTTGTCGCCACCATAATTCTAAAGAACCAAAGATACAAATTGCAATTAGTAAAACAATATGCACAGAAGCATATATAAGATACAACACCTGTCTTAAGTACTTGCTATGGATTAAAAAAATCCACCTTAAGTTGTTCCATTTCCTCTTTTGTTGGACAGAACTTTATGAGATTTTCAACCTGATCAACATCTAAAACTGATTCGTCCATTGCTAGTGCTGCAGCCTGTGATGTGTCAGACATATAAGTGACCAGGAAAAGAAGCAAAACTAATATTTATTGTAGTAGGAGGAGGCATAAATGAGGTACTCAATTTAATTAATTAATTTTTACGTTCGTGCATTAATGTGAAGCATATCCAAACAAAAGAAAATAGGCAGGACTGGACGAGCTCCATATTATGCCAATAATTGTAAAACAAGATAATAAGATAATATGACCCTGACTTCGTAAGCCAATAATTGTAACTTGAACAAGAGTTAACTTACCACCATATCAGGAAGTGGCATTTTAACTTTCGTGAGCATGATTTCGGTGTTGTTCGCCCTCCTTAGATCAATCTACATGGATCAGTGGTAATAAAGATAGTTGTTGTAATAAATATTCCGAAAAAAGTATGCTTGTAATATAATTTCACCAATAATACGTTATGACGAAATCGAAACCTTAACAATCTAAATAATATAATTTCGAAAGAATCAACTCCACAACCAAGTGAGATGGAGACCTTAACAATCTAACACCAAATTTCTTTTAAGAAAATGAAAGTTGTTCGCAAGTAATTATGCCCAACAATACCAAAAGAATAAAGGTGACTAGCTGAAGATTCCAAAACCAAGTGAGATGGACTCCCTACACCAACTACTTGAGAAAAGTAATAGTTGAAAAGACACAAAAAATAAATTTTATTTACCAGGTGAACCTTGTCCGGTTTAGCTCCAAGTGACTTGCGCCTATCATCAGATTTTCCTCCCGAGCTAGCCATACTTGGAGCCGTAGAAAAAAGACTTTCAAGTTCTGATACGTCGAATTCTGACACACTAGCATTCATAAGAACATTAATGATGAATATGATAGCATCAAAACATTATTTAAAAACCAGAAAATAGGATAAGAATTTCAATGGTAATAAAGATGAAACATGATTAACAAGAACTAGCCGTAAAAATATTAGTAATAGTTCTTTATTTTGAACTTCAAATCGAATTCTGAATGAGCGACGATTGTGAACCCAAAAGGGGATTTGAATAGCCATGCCTATAAGCATGCTTCACACTTCTAAACAACCACTGGAATGTAGCTGCTGGGAATGCACTAACAAAAGGCAATGTCATAGCACTTGCATCAAAAACCGAAGGGTATATCTAGTATTAACGAAAAATGAAATCATACCTTTGATGTTCTTCAGATCTTTGAAGTTCTGCCCATAAGCTTCCTTGGATCACTCTCGTAAACTTGGTCCAGTGCAATGGCTTCAGTGATGAACGACGAGCTGCTAATCCAGGGGTACCAGGCAATTGCCCTCGTGTTAGTCCACGCCCTCTTCCCAAAGCAGAACCAGGTGGAGGTGGAGGACCACCTGGAGGCCTAGGACCAGAGGGTGGAGGTGGAGGACCACTTGGAGGTCTAGGTGCACCGGGTGGGGGAGGAGGACCTGGTGGGCGCAATCCAGGAGGAGGGGGGGGAGGTGGTCCTCCACGCATTGGAGGTGGTGGTGGAGGCGGTCCTCCACGCATCGGAGGTGGTGGTGGAGCTCCAGGAGCTGGAGGCGGTGGGGGTGGGCCTCCACGCATAGGAGGAGGTGGTGGTGCAGGTGGGCCGCCGCGCATAGGAGGAGGCGGTGCAGGTGGGCCGCCATACATAGGAGGTGGCGGTGGTGCAGGTGGGCCGCCACACATAGGCGGAGGAGGCGGTGCAGGTGGGCCGCCACGCATAGGCGGAGGAGGTGGTGCAGGTGGGCCACCGCGCATAGGAGGAGAAGGCGGTGCAGGTGTGCCACCATACATAGGAGGTGGCGGCGGCGGTGCAGGTGGGCCGCCACGCATAGGCGGAGGAGGCGGTGCTGGTGGGCCACCGCGCATAGGAGGAGGCGGTGGTGCAGGTGGGCCACCGCGCACAGGAGGAGGTGGGGGTGGAGGTGGGGGAAGAGGGGCGCCATGCATAGGTGGAGGAGGTGGTGGAAGTGGCGCTCCACGCATAGGAGGAGGAGGAGGTGGAGGTGGAGGTGGGCCTCCAGACATTGGGGATGGAGGTGGAGGTGGAGGTGGGTGCCATGCATAGGCGGAGGAGGTGGTGGAGGTGGGGCTCCACGCTAGGAGGAGGAGGAGGGGAGGAGGGGAGGGGCCCCATGCATGTTAAAAGGAGGTGGGGATCTTTGCTGGCTAAAAGGAGGTGGAGGTGGTGGAGGAGGTGGTGCCCTTTGCACGTTTATGGGAGGAGGAGGAGGAGGTGGAGGTGGAGGTGGAGGCTTATGCAAAAGGGAGGGAGGTGGCGGCGGAGGCGGTGGTGGTGCCCGGTGCATGCTAAACAGAGGAGGTGGGGATCTCTGGTGGCTAATAGGAGGCGGTGGTGGTGGTGGGGCTCTTTGCATGCTTAAAGGAGGTGGAGGTGGAGGGGGTGGTGAAACTCCTACAGAAGGGGAAGTGGGTGATGGAACCGCTGCTTCAAGTGTAGGAAAAGAGGACCCTCTATGCCCACGAGATGGAGGCGGAGGTGGCGCTACATGCAAAGAACTATGTGGCAGAGGAGGAGGGGGCGGGGGTGGTGGAGAAGAAAGTAAACCTCCAGAAGTTGTGGCAGAATGCATTGTTTGATGTGGCAAAGGGGGAGGAGGGGGAGGAGGAGGTGGAGAAAAGTAAGCCTGTTGGGGATGAGTGCGGGTGAAAATTGGTGGCGGTGGTGGTGGTGGCGGTGGAGCACTGGTTTCCCGTATAGGAGTAGATAGTGGAGGCATTGGGGGAGGAGGTGGTGATGTTAATGTGGAACGAGATGCTGCTACTTCCCCTGCATTCTTTAAAGTTTCAGGTGTGACCAAATCAGCCCCCTCAGACTCGTCAGTTAGCTGAAAAGGAGATGGAGTCTCACCAGCATAATTTGGTGAAAGACCGGTAATGACTAGAGCAGCTGGAGCACTATTATATCTTGAAGGAGGCCGGGCCTGAATGACATCCATATATGAACTCTTTTTTGGAGTAATCCAGCGTGACACAGTCTTGGGTTTTAGTAATGTACTCACAGAATCGTGAGATTCATCTTGTTCAACTGCCACAGGATCCAAGGCAGGCTTTGCATATGGAGATGGTTGTTCTAGTGGAGCTGGAGACAGTAATTTCTCAAACTTCTGCGCAAGTAAGGCCATGGCCAACTTTTCTTGTGGAGACTCGGATTGTTTACTCAAAGAATCCTGATATTCATCTCGTTCAACTGCAACAGGTTCTGGGGCTGGTTTCACATTTGGAGTTGGTTGTTCTCCTGGTGCTGGAGGCAGTAATTTCTCAAACTTCTGTGCAAGTAAACCCATGTCCAACTTTTCTTGCGGAGACTCGGATTCTTTACTCAGAGAATCCTGATATTCATCTCGTTTAACTGCAACAGGTTCTGGGGCTGATTTCGCATTTGCAGTTGGTTGTTCTCCTGGTGCTGGAGGTAGTAATTTCTCAAACTTCTGTGTAAGTAAACCCATGTCCAACTTTTCTTGTGGAGCCTCGGATTCTTTACTCAAAGATAAAGAATCCTGATATTCATCTTGTTCAACAGCTACAAGGTCTGAGGCTGGCTTTGCATTTGGAGTTGGTTGTTCTCTTGGTGCTCGAGGCAGTAATTTCTCAAACTTCTGTGCAAGTAAACCCATGTCCAACTTTTCTTGCGGAGACTCGGATTCTTTACTCAGAGAATCCTGATATTCATCTTGTTTAACTGCAACAGGTTCTGGGGCTGGTTTCGCATTTGGAGTTGGTTGTTCTCCTGGTGCTGGAGGTTGTAATTTCTCAAACTTCTGTGTAAGTAAGCCCATGTCCAACTTTTCTTGTGGAGCCTCAGATTCTTTACTCAAAGATAAAGAATCCTGATATTCATCTTGTTCAACAGCTACAAGGTCTGAGGCTGGCTTTGCATTTGGAGTTGGTTGTTCTCTTGGTGTTGGAGGTAGTAATTTCTCAAACCTCTGGGTAAGTAAACCCATATCCAGCTTTTCTTGTGGAGCCACGCATTCTTTATTCTGGGTTGATATGTAGACCGCGTCCTGCACATCAGTTACTGCCTTGGCTTCTAACTGGCGGCGCATATCAGCTACTGATATCTCGATTCCCAGTTTCATATCCCCATCACTGGCAATACCATCTTTAACCCTGGGAATATCAATGCCATTTACATCATCTGATTTGGTATGTTTAACAATCTCCCAACCGAAATCCTCCTTTATATCCTTTTTGCAGTTTTCACCATCCAGTTTGCTGTCCCGAACTTTGTGGAGATCAAAAACAGCCTTCTGATTTTTTACATGATTTCCATTACCCAATGTGCTGTTCTGAAATGGACGAAGGTCTGCATCATCTTTTTTGTTCTGCTTGTTGTTTCCATCATCCAATTTGCTTACTTTAGCATATAGATCATCAACATCATCCCTTGTATTCTCATCTTGTATGTAAGATTCATTATCCAACATGTCGTCTTGATACGTATGGATATCAGAATCACTCTTTCCATCATGCCCATCAGCATTGCTGAAAATCTCCTCCACCTCGAAAAACTCCTCTGCTCCACCTTCAGTCTCATCCTTGTCTCCACTTGCCACTTCTATGCCAGTCGTAGACCCAACAATATCAGGGTCCAAAAAGCGTACCTGTTAAAAAAATAAATGGACATTCAACACCCGTCATTTCGGAAAATGAGAACAGATGAAAGAAAAAGCATCACATACCTCTACTTTAAAGTCTCTAGGAAACTGTTCCTTTGCATCCCACAAAATGTCGATATTCTCCCGGTTGAGCAACAAAACGTTTGACCGGACGAACGACGTGTTAAACATAAGCCTGAACATCATTTCCTCCCGTACCATATCCTCATCCAAATGGATGCATTCAAGAACTACATCACCTTGAACACGGCAATGAATATCTACCTTCACGGGTGTACTTTCTGCCTGCAGTTAAGTTCTAATCAGCACCCAAATCCTTATTAAATCGCAAGCAGATTCATCTTCCAGGCTTTAAATGTGTAAGTCAGCATTACCTGTTTGTAGTGACGAACACGCTTCTTTGTCTTTGGAGTTGAAAATAGAACTTTAGAACTTCTGCTAGCTGCAGTAGATGGATCTTGGCCATAAACACGAACTATAGGCCTACAACTCCTTTCACCATTAACTATTGGAAGTCCTCCGAGAGTAAGGCTATCCAAGGCCAAAGATGTATCAGCTGGAGGCCAATCTGAGTCGAGATTTCTCCTAGAGATGTACTGTAGATATCTCAGTTGGGAAGGTTGTGGGTTTAAAGGAGACATGAGATGGAGGAGGTCCTTAGGAGCTTGCTTATATACCATCTCAAGAGTTTTCTGCTCCCCTGTATACTGTTTTCTGTATAGAAGGAGACCAGCAAGCATGAAAGCAAGCACGGGCCATCCTCCTCTTTCACAATGCATCAGCAAAACATTCTGTTGACCTTCTAATGACAGCCAACTCTCACTTGATCTCAGGAAATGGTGAATCATCTCAAGCGGTAACAGAGGACACCCTTCATATTGCCGAGGATAATCCATAACCGTCATATCATACTCAGACAATATATCAGAAATTTGGCTTCTCCTTTCTCCCTCCCTAAAATTAAACACCATGAAAGAGGCATCTGGAAAGTGGTCCTGAAGTTGGGCCACGATACCATCCATGTACTTCTTATAGTTATCCTCTTCCATGACATCGGTAGAGAAGCAACAATCGAACACTGCCCCAGACAAATAACCACATTTATATGATGCAGAAAAATGACAAACTTTATACAGAAGAATAACTACATTGTACTCAAATATATAGTTGTCTTATATATAGTTATTAGTCATATAAATGAGAAGAGAAGCATCAGTTTGAAATCTACGGACCATATCTTCAGTTATCATTCATGCAGGTCAAACAAAAAAAAAAACGCATAGAGCTCTCAGTGATTTTACTAGCATTGCTGCAAATAACACATCACTACATTGAAACTCAGGTACTAAATCTTTCACTCTTTCTCTAATGAAGTCCCCTTAGCTTTAAACCCTAACTTAAACAACTAGATTGCAAACAGTAAAAAACTAACAGCTGAAACACACAGTTGACTAGCAATTGAGCTAACATAGTTTAGTGGCAATGTTACCAGAAGCAACAATTAAGTTTATCAGAGTCCTAAATTACTTAATCTAACATACTTCAAACGAAGAATACCAGCCTAATTGAACTAAACTATACATTTCAAACACTCAATTCTCACAAATTACATTCACAAGCTCACCGATATAACAGAGAAACACTTGAACTTGACAATTGAGCAACAATTAAGTTAACATTTCCCAAATTAACATGCAAAAATGAATGTTAAGTAGAAATTGGGATCTACATAAGCTAAAACTAAGAAAAACAGGATAGAAAGATTTACCATAGACTCTTTCAGAGATCTCCAATAAGCGATCCGGAGGTTTCCGATAAAACAATCTTCTAAACAGCGCCATTTACCGGCGCTGCCAATTCTTTCTCCTGATCCAGAACAATTCTCTACCAAACCACAATTACCTATATCAAATCGATCAAAATAACCATAGATCTCACGGTAATCCAGTCCAATCAAACACAATAGCCTTAATCCAGTCCAGATAAATGATCAAAAAGATTGAATTCGGATAGAAACTAGGGTTTGTCTTGTTTGTTAGTCAGTTGATGATGAACTTGTAAGGAAGAAGAAGCAGAAGAAATAGGGATTATTGGTGCTTACTTTTTCTTCTTCTTCTGTTTTCACATGAAGAGAGAGAGGAGTGATAAACACTGGGAAAAGAGAAAAATGAGAAAAGTATAATAGAACTCTGCAACTTGGGAGTATTACGTGGCAACCATGAGACAGAGAAACAAAGAGTTTGATTTTCCGGGGAATGGAATTAATTCATTAAGTAAAATAAAACAAAACTCTGTATTCATACGAAGAAGAGAAGAAGAGAAACGGTAATCAAACTGTGTTTTACTACTTCGTCGGTTTTGAGTTTGGCTAGTACGAAAGTCTTTTCCAGGGATAGAGAGAGAGAGAAATAAAAGTAGATTTGTGTTTTCTCTCTATATTTTCTCGGTCCTAATGTCTCGGGATTGGAATTTATGATTTTTAACCGGGATACGAGATGGCGGGTAAGTAAATCTTGATTTTTTACCAGCAGTGGATTATATGGGAACCAAACATGAGAAACGTTTCAATGAGGAGGGTGAGACAGGTGGCGGTGACTAATGAGTGCATTGCGTAATCAGCTGGAACTTATAACCGACTGGTCCGAACCAAAGTGAAGCTCAGCTGGACTCAGCACAGCAGTTGTTTTTTCTGCATAATTAGAGTAAATTAATGATGTTCTTTACATTCGAATTATTATCAGTATTATATAAAGCTAAAGTGATGATGTTCTTTACATTGATATTAACGGACTGTTAATATCTATCTGACCTTTTAATAGACCTAACTAACTGATTTCGATGTTGAAAGAACAACAACAACAGCTACCTATGAGAAAACAAAAATGTAAAATTGAATCCTAGTTCTTGTTATTATCAGGTCTTAGAAAATGAGTGCAAAATGGGTTGCCGGATCAATGAATGGTCCAGGCCTTATACTGTGTTTTTGATTAGGTTAAATCAATGGTCCCCCACCACGTTAATACAGAATTACACGTATAATCCTTAAATGTGTATTGGTAGAACATAAAATGTGGTCCAAAACTGAAACGATAATAAAAATGAAATACTAGCCTAGCTCCATTGAGAAATTAGAATTGACAAAATCATTAGATGATGATCAGACCAATTGGCCTTCCTCCTAAACCCAATGTAAAATTTCGATTGTTGCACGACATTTTATGACCCATTCAGATGATGACTACTCAAACAGGGGTTGAGATTCGTTAACATTGGACGGTTGAAATTGTATGTGTCGGGACATATGGTTCCAACAGTATGTTTATGCTTTGGGCATAAGATACCATCAGAACAAGCATTGTAACTTGTCAGTAAAGATCGACTGTCCACAACGACTGAAAATCATTAAATGTAGCGGTACTGAATCAACCAAAACGTAAGAGATGTGTTTTTTTTTGTTCAACTCCAAGCAAATGACCGAGTAATGCACTTCGGGAAAATCCGACGGTCTTGAAATGACTCTGAACATTGGGATAGGGAGTGGGGTAAGAGTGGGCCCCACTCCCCTCTCACACGGAGTTGGAGCTCGGTGCTCTCCTTCGGTGAATGCATCGTTTTTGTTTTCTTTTTTTTTTTAAATTCATGTTTTTTTGATAAAGAGAGAATTGTATTGCTCATGTAGAAGTAATATTAAAGTCTCTTGCAAGGAGACAACATGTTTATACAGAAAATTTATTTAAAAGGTTTAGGCTTGTAGCTGTTTCTCTAACAGATTTTGCAACTGCATCAGCCACTCTGTTATCGTCTCTACTGACATAAGAAACAACTGCATCAGCCACCTTGTTATCATCCCTACTGACATAAAAAAATTCACAATGAATAAAACTTGAGCTTAAATTCTTTGTTTGCTTCAGAATGTTACTGTTTTGCCACTGAATTAGAAGTTCATTATTTGTGATTGATTGAACAACCAGTTTTGCATCAGCTTCTATGTGAATTCTCGTAAATTGTTTCTCCCTAGCCCACGTCAAAGCTTCACGTATAGCCATTCATTCTCCGGTTTCTGGACTTAGAACTCCACCTGCGTAGAATCCTTTGATCCATTCACAAATTCCTGCATGAACACGTAGGAGATGTGTATCCCTTCACAAATTCCTACAGATGAAATCAGGTAAAAAGAAATCGATTTTTCGACGTGCGACGTAGCGATAACATACTACAATTAGTCGGGGACTACTAATAGTCTCAAATCTTAAAAAAAAAAAAACTAAACTAGATCTTGTTAGTCAATCCCATTGTGATTCAATCGCAGACCATATTTGGGTATAGTCCATCATTTTGGTCGTTATTGTGATACTCTTAGATTACCATGATACATTTTTTCTTTTTAATATATACCTAAATATTTTGTAAATAAAAATTGTTTATCTTGTTCCAAAATAAAAGGTCAAAACACCCACAGGCAAAGGTATTCTACTGCCCCACAAGATTATGAATTTCATTAAAATTGCGTATAGTGTCTGGGTAATTTTGGAATTTTGTGGGTACAAATTTTGCGTAATAGGATTAATAATTTGACTGACAATGGGGCTAAGTGTAAATTTTGTCCAGAAAATTTTGTTTGGCCTTATGACGGTTGAGTCTTGGTTTTGTCCCTGTAAATGTGGGTTAGAAAATTTCATAGAAATTACCAATTGATTGATCTTGTAGCGAGGATTATCTTTTTTTTATATATATAAATCTGGTGACTCCTCGAATAACCTTTTATAACAATTTAAAAACAAAAATTATCACTAGTTGACGTAATTAGTAATATAAATCATTTAAGTTTATACTTAATTTTCGATTATTATGCAATTATATATAAAATATTGTCAAGAATTTACGTCAAAAAATACGCTCTCAAATATGATATTATCTCAATTTTGTACCAGTGGGTTTCAGATAACGTATTTACAAATACATTTATAAAATGTTTAACCATTTCTAAGGGTGGATCTACTTACATTTTGGACATCGTGATTTGTATAATGCCTAAACTGTAAAAAGATTCGAAGCTAATATTTTAGCGATATATTCCTCTTACAAAATTCTATATACCTATCCGAAAAAGAGGGGTCTAACAAACACACCCAATATTTCGCTTAGCAATCTGTATGGACAAACTCCAATATACTTTCGAGAGAATCAACTAGACAGTCAGACTCAATCTCAAGAAAAGTACATCCAAGAGTTGTATCTCAATTTCTCATTCAATCTGCAATCAAACAAATACGAATTTTCGAGCCCGATCGGATATAAGAGAAATAACTTGAACGGTACAAAAGACCAATATTCAAGGATCAATCAATAACCAAAGGTTGGATTTACCAATTGATCGATTCAACGCAAAACCTGTGATATTTCAATTATATAACAAAATATAATGCAAAAAATAAATAACACAGACACCAGAAGTTTTGTTAACGAGGAAACCGCAAATGTAGAAAAATCCCAGGACCTAGTCCAGATTTCAACACCACACTGTATTAAGCCGCTACAGACACTAGCCTACTCCGAGTTAACTTCGAACTGGAATATAGTTGAGCCCTAATCAATCTCACACTGATCAAGGTACAGTTGTGTTCCTTACGCCTCTTGAACCACGCTGGATACTACGCACTTGATTCCCTTAGCTGATATCACCCACAACTAAGAGTTTCTACGACCCAAAGTCGAAGACTTGATAAACAAATTTCTATCACACAGAAAAGTCTATTGTATAGATAAATTTGTCTCCCACAAATATACCTATGAGTTTTGTTCCGTCTTTTGATAAATCAAGGTGAACAGGAACCAATTGATAAACTAGACTTATATTCCCGAAGAACAGCCTATATTATCAATCACCTTACAATAATCTTAATCGATTAACGAAACAACATATTGTGGAATCACAAACGATGAGACGAAGATGTTTGTGACTACTTTTTAATCTTGCCTATCGGAGAGTAAATCTCAAGCAGATCTTAAAGAAGATGCTACTCAATCACGATAGAAAACAACAAGATCAGAACACGTAACTACAGAGAAAATAGTTGGGTCTGGCTTCACAATCCCAATGAAGTCTTTAAGTCGTTAACCTACAGGGTTTCGTGAAAAACCTAAGGTTAAAGGAGAATCGACTCTAGTCGCATCTACCATCACATAAGAGGTGTGGGGATTAGGTTTCCCAGTTGCTAGAGTTATCCTTTATATAATCTTCAAATCAAGGTTTGCATTCAATGTTACCTTGGTAACAAAGCATTCAATATTCACCGTTAGATGAAAACCTAATTAGATTCAAGCTAATATCTTTCAACCGTTAGATTGAACTTAGTTTGTTATACACAAATGAAATGTACCATCATTTAGATAAAGGTAACCTTACCTAAACATGTACAATTAGTCGGTTCAACAATAGTTAACCAATGGTTAGCCATATGAGCACTTTCATACCAACCTCATTCGTCTTTATCATAACTAGTTCAAATGACTCAAATGAAACTAGTTAGAGAGTTATTCACTTGTTTATATTCTCATAGAAATATACAAGACACAATTGAAGCAAAATCGGTTTTGATTCACTCGAATCATTTCATGAACATTATAGCCATGGTTTGCGGAAGATTGCATTCCTTATTATATAAATGTATTAGTTCATGAACAAACCGATTTTAGAACATAACCTACTTAAGTATGCAAACGGGTACGCATACCTAAGTAGCCGGACTGAGTTTGGTTATGCCAGTACGCGTATGGGTACGCATACCATTTACACTTCCAAACTCCAGCAGCAATTCACGGAACTTGAACTTCCGCCAGTACGCGTACGGGTACGCATACTTAGTTTCCGGACTTCCAACAACCAACCAGTACATGTACGGGTACGCATACCATGGTTCCCGGTTTTGGACTTTACACAAATGTGAATACACATTATGTTTATATCAAATCATGGTTACATGTTCTAAACCCTCATTTCAATCATTGAAACATTCTTGGAAGACGACAATAGCTGTCTCACACAAACTATTAGCTTTAAAGCAATTTTCAAGTAATCGAATGATCAATACGAAACATTCCGAGTCTACATCAAATGACTGTCTCACACAAATCATGTAAGATGTTACAAGGCGATTTTCACATGATCATCTTTTGAATTTCGTCAAGAATAAAAGATGAACTTGGTTAAAGCGAAAGCTTACCAATACATATTTTGAGAAATAGATAAGCGAGATAAATTCCGCTCGAAATACCAAATGTGTATATTTGAAGTCTATATAGCAATACGACTTTTTGTCTCAAATAGGAGATAGAGTAGATAGACTTTTGAGTGATAGATGAGTTCAAGTCTCCACATACCTTTTGTTGATGAAGTTTCACAAGTTCCCTTGAGTAGTTCTTCGTATTCATTCGATGAATGCCGCGAAGTCTAAAGCTCAACTACACTTTCTATCCTAATTCGAGACTTAGTTATAAGTAGACTATAAATCAAGGCAACTAAAATTGACAAACAAGCTTGAGATAGCAACGCTTGCGAGTTCGACCGAGCAGTGCTCTAACACTATCAAAATGAGTTCATTCCAAAATACCAATCCTCACTATCTACTAATCATAATTTCAACTGTTGAAAATCAATTGATTTCAACGGTTACTTTTCAAAGTGTTATACGGTGGTGTTATACGTTTCGGAATGTGCTCATTTTGGTGGGTGTATAAAGCTTCGTAAGAGGAACATATCCCCAAAATATCATCTTCAAATCCGATGTCGTTTAATTCTATTTAAAAAAATATCGTTCAAAATGTGAGATAGTGTGAGAATAAAAGTGTGAGTGGATCCGCCCTCAAACTATGGGAATTTCCAAACAACAATTACTTGTTAAATTATGTTTTGGTGAATAATTTTCAATCTCGAAAAGATAATGAATTATTATTAATGAAAAACAAATGAAAATTAATCGATAAACCCAAACCAGAATGAGTTATACATAAAAAATATATACTCCCTCTGTTCCATTTTAGATGTTGTTTTAGGGTTATTTTTTTGTTCCACAATACTTGAAAGTTTTCATATTTTTCCACAAAATTACCAATAACACCCTAAATTTTTTTCTTGGAACTATAAGTTTTTTTTAATGCACTAATAGCAATTTCTTAAGGGTATAGATAGATGGAAAATCTTCATATCTCTCTCCATTTCTTAATCTGCGTGAAAACTCCAAAAACATCATCTAGGAGTATGGTTTTAGTCAAATGATCTACTATGCAAAACAAAGCTTGTCTAAGTTTCGCAAGATAAAGAGAGACCAAGATTTATATAAGAAGAAGATAAATTAACAACTATGGTTTGCTCAATCCAAGATTTATAAGTTGCGTTTGTGATTGAATGTTAAAAATACGTCCAACGGTTTCTAATTTATATATTATGTTAGTAGTGTCTCATCAACCTTTAATAATAAATGTGTTATTGATATTTCATAATATATTTCATTAATTAATCTAATAAATATATTTTCATTAATTAAATAATAAATTTATCTGATATTTAACTATGACATTAATGGTGGGTGTGATGGTGGTGGGTGTTGGTGAGTGGTGGAGGGGTGACGTTAATGGTGGTGGTGACGTTAATGGTGGTGGAAGAAATAGCGGTAGTGGGGTGAGAAAGGTGTCCAACTATAGATAAATTATTTAGTCACCCTTGGTTAGTTGTTTTTTTCTTCTTTTTTTATTTGATTTTAGTTTTTAATTTCATTTTTAAATGTGTTTTTAGAATTTTTAAGATAATTAGAATAATTTTCAATGGCCAGATTTGTCAAGGGAGAAAATAAATTAATGGTTGTGACTTGCAAAATAAAATTGATTCACTTTCTCATATCTCTCTCCATTCCTCTTTTTTATCATGATGTCCATTTCTGCCATTTCTATCGACTTTATGTGACTACGCATGCCTAAAAAAGAGATCATGGGAATAGGTAAAGAGAGGTGATAAAGAGACAAGAAATGAAATGGATGAAGAATTACATATTATTCAACTTTAGGAAAATCAATAAACACAAATCTATGTAAATTTGGAACAATTTATATCACCAAAGAGAAAAAAATTAACTCTAAAGCTAATAGATTTTGCAAGATTAATCTAATTGAATTTGAAGTAACTTTGGTCCTTTGATGATTATTTTTTTATTTTTAAAATAGACTAATTACTTTGTTTTGAAGTAGTGAACGAAGTAATGTTCTACTGCCATAAAATTAGCTATAAGATTAATAATGTTGAGGAGTTTGTGTTTTATGACAAGTCATAAAACTATACTATATTTGTCATGTAGTGTAAAGACAAGTTGGATAACCAACTCCTCGACATATCTTCTTATTATTAACACAAACACACTATATTGATTTTCCGCAAAGTTACGGTATATGTAAATCGAGGGATATATTTGAACACATATCCTTGTATGTGCCATTATGACACGGGTTAAGCCCTAATCAATTTGCATTTTGCAGTAAAACATTCCTTGTGTCTGGGCTTGATATGTATAGTGTTTGAGTGTGAACACTGTTTATAGATCAGATTTAATATAATATACGTAAAATTTAAACTAATTGATTAAGCTAATTAATTTAAGAATAACGTGCAACTAGTTAGAATTCGTATAAAAGGGAAAGTAGTGCACCAGGTAAAAGTGTAAAACTGCACACAACCTCATATTTTAAGATAAACAATGCCCGTTTGGAAGATCAAATTTGACATCTTTTTAGAAAAGACACGATCATACAAAGAACAGGTGCCAGCAGTCCCGCAATGACATAGTTTTCACAAATATATAACCACGTCTTATGACTTCAATTTTTTGCAGGGGACGGATCTCAACAAATTGTGAGCGCAGATGTCAACCAAGCTAGTTAATAAGGCGTTTTAGATGTGAAAACAATTCGTTTTTATTTGTGTTTTTTTCTTTTGAAGCACGTCGTTACTTGCGTTGGAAATGAGGGTATGAGCAACTCTTATAGTATGGATGCTAATATTCCTACAACTAAATAATTATCCCGATATATGTTTAGAAAATTAGAGATTTCTGAAGACTTTTCTCATTACGAAAGTCTATATACTTCGTGCATTTCTTTGTAGGATCTCGTTTATGGGTCATAAAAAAAGAAGGAAAAAAAAAGAGGTTCTTAAACCCGATTAGCTCGGGATTTATAGAAATTATCCGAGGCTTATCACTAGAAAATAAAATGAGACATTTTGAAGTAAAATGAAAACTCCCATAGCTAACTATTTTTCTTAATGACTGATTTATCATTGATTAATTGGTGTTAATTCGAGTGATTAATAGATGTTTAATCTTGTTTATCTAGAAATCAACTAATATTAATTCATCATCAAAACATTAAAAAAAAGTTGATTTTTTTGAAAAAAATCAGCCAAAAAAGCTCATGCACTCATAACCGATTATGGATTGATGTTCTGTATTCACGAAAAACACCCAGAATTGGTGCGTATTACATATTACATATCCCGACTGTGAGAAACGGGCATTGTAAGTGTACATATAGATCAATTATTTCATGCTTTCATAAACAAAACATTCATTCATAGTTTTGGGAAATAAACAGATTACATACTTTAAGAAATTAGCGCATTACATAGGACAACTTAGTTTGTGTATTCTTGAATCTCGCACATTAATACATCGTTGAGCCTCCGGGATGTTTGTTCAACATATCATATTCCCTCGCGTGCATGGACCGTCGTTCACCGTTACGTATTCTCCATAGGCTATTGAAACGTTCGACCTGAGATTAAATAAATTACATTTTAGTATGCAAAATTCAAAAGATGATAAAGGGATAAACATGTCGAATTACCCGGTTTCTCTCTACGGGAAGCTTTGGTATGATTTTTGGTAACCATTCTTATAATTTTACGGAACTCTCGCATATCTCGTTTGATGTATACGAATCGAAACTCTAAGTCTCTCCATCTTCGGTTTTTGGGGTTCCAAGTGTGTTCATAATAGAACTCTTTGACTCTCTTCCAAAACATTGAATATAGTTCATTCCGACTTAGTAGTGGCTAAAAGTTGCAAGTTTGTGGGAAAATGTCCTCAGGAAAGAGGTTGTCCTTATATGGATGAAGACTCAATGGCTAAATATTTTGAAATCAATTCAAACAAACAACATATAAATAGGTCAACATAGACCAATTAACGCCTTGCAAATTCATATGAAAACTGTCTTGGCACAATCGGTTTATAAGAAATTACAGAAAAAGTGGCAGTTTTGCTTATAAGAATCGGTTTATATGCTTTACCAGATATACTGATTCTGGTAGACTGTCAAAATTCATATAAAAACTGTCTTGAAACAATCGGTTTATACGAATGCCCATGTAATGCGATTCTTGTCGAAAACTTACAGAAAAGGTGGGACTTTTGCGAATCGGATTGCATGTTTTACCACATAGACCATGTCTTGTAGACTTTCAAAATTTTGGTAATTTTTTTCTCAAAATCAGTGGATATAGATGTTACACATAGACCAATTATGGAACGTGACAAAAAAAGGTAATGAATTTTCAGAATCGGTCAATGTTGTAAATAATAGATTCTGATCTTGAACTTGTAATTCTGAAGAAAAGATACAATCGGTTTTTATGAAGGCATACGTAAACCAATTTCAACCAAAAAAACAGTTAGAGTTCATTCATTTGTGGCCCAAATTGTAGTTATTTTATTGCGTATTAAGCAAACATATCAGTTTTAAACTCAACTAAATTCATTATAGACTAACGAAAATAACATAACATAATTCGAACAAATATAAGTTCAAGACATAAATTTTGACTCCGTAATTATCCATATACTTAAAGACGTAAGTTTTGAAAACAAATAAACCATCCATTCATTATCTTCATCACCATCAACATCCCGACTACGACCGCGACCATGACCACCTCGGCCTCCTTTTGAAGGTCCTTGTTTTTCGGTGCTTGATTCACCCCGACCGCTCTTTGTCCCTTTTTTTTATTATCCTTTTCTTCCTTTTCCGGGTTATTTTGTTTTTGGTACTTAGGATTTTTCCAACTTTAGTGTTTGGTCCAACATTTGTCCAGGTTGGTGTTTGTTACCTGGAAAAGACGTTGTCCCGAGTTGACTATGTTAAATATTGACTTCTGTTTATTAATTACAAAAAAAAAAAAAAATCTAATAGCTAAACAAATTTACTGTTGTACCCTTAATTTCACTAATATTTACATCATGATATAACTCCCCTTCACCATTTTCTCTATCTCCGATTATAAAATCTAACTTTCCTTCACCATCTTTTCAAGCGCCCAAATTTCCTACTTTCTATTCAACTAGGCATAAACCCCATGAAAATTGTTACAGATCTAACCACCATTAATATCAAATCTTTGGAAATATAATCCAGGGTACCAACCTTCTCCCAATTGATTTTTTGAATCAATTTCACCGAATTCAAATTCATCTCACCCATTTTCAGACTAAAAAAACATCAATTCTTTATCGTCATTCAACCATTCGATCATTCATACATTGAAAACCCTAGAACCACTAGAGCATCTTTACTTCCTTGTTGCAAAATCAGAATTAATTCACAAAAAATCCAGATTCATCTTTCATTGATGTAAACCCTAATTTCAATCCACTGATAGAAAACCCCAAAATTCAGACCATATCAACAAATGCCAATTGCATCCCGATCAAGACCAATTCACGGTAAACACAACTACTAACTACTCCTTCACTATCTCACGAACTGGCAGTCTGACCCAATATGAACTTCACACGAAAACCAAAATTCACAAAGACCCAACTTCCATGCCAGAAATCCCCTAATTTAAATTGAAGCAGAAACTAATCAAATTCAAACTTAAATTTCGGAAAAAAACAATATAAGATTGAAATTGATTTCATGTATTTACGGTTTCCACGACCCATGACTTCGATTCATCGATGGATACCTTCAATAGTTCTTCGGTATTTGTCTGTGGTTTCGTCTTTTTATCTTCACGAACTAAATAAGCTCAAATAAAAACACAAACCCTAGCTATATCTCGAACATGATCACGAAGAGATCTGTATTACTGAAAAATCCTAATAATCGATGTGATTTTTGTCTGGTCTTTTTTTTCTTCTTTGTTTGGGAAGATGGAGAGAAGAAAATAGAACCATAAAGAGAAGAAGAGGATAAATTAATAGCCCCCGGATCCATTATCGAGATGCTTTTGGTGTAAGATTATAACATGTGTTTGGATACTTATCGTTGGTTTAATAGTGACATCATAGCCGTTAGATGCTAAGCCCACATCAGGGATATGTTTGTTAACTCATATAATTTATTTTATTAAATTAATTAAAATCAAGTCAATAACAGTCAACTCGGGTCAAGGTCTTTTCCAGGTAATAAACGCCAAACTGGACAAAAGTTAGACCAAACACTAAAGTTGGAAAAAACCTAAGTACCAAACCAAAATAACCCACATTTTCCTCGTCTTTTCCGCCTCTCCAAAGGATGCACCAGTGATGTGTTGTAAGAAGTGGTAAAAATAAGTTCGATTCTCAGACTTCTAAAGATTTGATTCTAGATTTAAATTCTAAGACTAAAAGTAGCAAATTCAATTAAAAGTTTGTATCAAGAGTTGAAAAAGCGGGGGTCTAACAACCACACCCAATATTTTGTTTAGGCAATCTGTATGGACTAACTCCAATATACTTCCAAGAGAATCAACTAGACAGTCATACTCAATCAAGGAAAATACATCCAAGAGTTATATCTCTATTTCTCAATGTAAATAGCAAATCAAACAGATAGAAATCCGCGAGCCTGATTATTATGAGAAACAACTTGAACGGTACCAAAGATCAATGTTCAAGTGCCAATCAATTTATATCAACAACCAAATGTTGAATTATCTAATTGATTGAACTACGTACAACCTGTGATATTTCAATTATATACTACCTCCGTCTCTAAAAAATAGTGCGCAAAAGAAATAACACAGACACCAGAAATTTTGTTAACAAGGAAATCGCAAATGCAGGAAAAACCCCGGGACCTAGTATCGATTTGAACACCACACTGTATTAAGCCGTTACAGACTCTAGCCTACTACAAGTTAACTTCGGACTGGAATGTAGTTGAGCCCTAACCAATCTCACACTAATTAAGGTACATTCGCGTTCCTTACGCCTCTGAATCCCAGCAGGACTCTACGCACTTGATTCCCTTAGCTGATCTCACCCACAACTAAGAGTTGCTACGACCCAAAGTCGAAGACTTGATAAACAAATTTGTCTCACACAAAAGAGTCTATTGAATAGATAAATCTGTCTCCCACAGAAATACCTACGAGTTTTTGTTCCGTCTTTAGATAAATCAAGGTGAACAGGAACTAACTGATACACCATACTTATATTCCCGAAGAACATCCTAGTCATATAAATCACATCACAATGATCTTAACCATATGGAAGTAGAACAAGATATTTAATGAATCACAAACGATGAGACGAAGATGTTTGTGACTACTTTTTATCTTACCTATCGAAGATTGAATCTCGAGAAAATCTTAGAGAAGATAGTACTCAATAGGATAGAACAAAGTAAGATCAGAACACATAACTACATAGAATGAGAGAATATAGTTGGGTCTGGCTTCAGAATCCCAATGAAGTCTTTAAGTCGTTAACCTATAATGGATTTAGAAAAACTTAGGATAAAGGAGAATCGACTCTAGTCACAACTATCATCACACATGAGGTGTGGGGATTAGGTTTCCCAATTGCTAGAGTTCTCCCTTATATAGTCTTCAAATCAGGGTTTGCAATCAATGTTACCTTGGTAACAAAACATTCAATATTCACCGTTAGATGAAAACCTGATTAGATTCAAGCTAATATCTTTCAACCATTAGATAGAACTTAGCTTGTTATACACAAATGAAATGTTACTTCATTTAGATATGGGTAACCGTACCTAAACGTGTACACTTAGTTGGATCAACAATAGTTAACCGAAGTTAGCCATATGAACACTTTCATATCAACCTTGTTCATCTCAATCATAAATAGTTCAAATGACTCAAATGAAACTAGTTATAGAGTTGTTCAATTGTTTATATTCTCATAGAAGTATACAAGACACAATTGAAGCAAAATCGATTTTGATTCACTCGAATCAATTCATGAACATTATAGCCACGGTTTGCAAAAGATTGCATTCCTTAATATATAAATGTATTTGTTCCTGAACAAACCGATTTCAGAACTTAACCCACTCAAGTATGCAAACATGTACGCATACCTAAGTAGCCAGACTTGGTTTGGGTTCGCCAGTATGTGAATGGATACGCATACTATCATATACAACCAAACTCAGTTTAATTCCCAGACTTGAACTGTTAAGCAGGTACACATACGGGTATGCATACTAAGTTCACGGACTTCAACTATCAAACTAGTATGCATACGGGTATGCATACTATGGTTCCCGGACTTGGAATAACTTGCCACAGTTAGCATACAAGTACACATACTGTGCTATATCCAATCAATGGTTTATTTTTCTAAACTCCATTTTAATCATTGAAACATTCTTGGAAGACGGGAATAGCTGTCTCACACAAACTATTAGCTTCAAAGCAATTTTCAAGTGATCAATAGATCAATACGAAACATTTCGAGTCTACATCAAATGACTGTCTCACACAAATCATGTAAGATGTTACCAGGCGATTTTCACATAATCATCTTTTGACTTTCGTCAATAATAAAGATGAACTTGGTTAAAGCGAAATTTTACTAACACATATTTCGAGAAATATGTAAGCGAGTTAAACTCAGCTCGAAATATCAAATGTGTATAAAGTAAAGTCTATATAGCTATACTACTTTTGTCTCAATAGGAGATAAAATAAAAATAGACTTCTTAGTGATAGATGAGTTCAAGTCTCCACACATATTTTGTTGATGAAGTTCCACAAGCTCTCCTTAGTAATTCTTCGTCTTCAATCGATGAACGCCGTGAAGTATAAAGCTCAACTACACATTCTATTATAATCCGAGGCATAGCTATAAGTAGACTAGAAATCAAGACTTATAGTTTTGACAACTAAACTTGACAAACAAGCTTGAGATAGCAATGCTTGCGATTTCGACCGAGCAGTGCTCTAACAATCTTCCTCTTTGTCAATTTTAGTGACAAAACTATCAATACATATGGATTACAAAATAAATAAACTTTGTAGCTTCTCATCCGAATACTTGATTTCCTTGGTTATTCAACATTACTCGAAATCTTCGCCACTTCCAAGTACTCTAGTGATTCTAACGTGTTCAACTCAGCATCATAGTTGTTGAAGATTTGTAGCCATAACAATAAGAAAACAATTGTTCTCAATTATCGTTATATAGCGTCATAGTATTATTACAGAGCATGAAAGTTCAATTGTATTACAACTTTGAAAATAATACAATAGTTTTCAATTTTATCACTCCCCCTTAGTCAATACTTCATCTCACAATGAAAATCCGTAGCCATAGTTGTTGAAGATCCGTAGCCATAACTATAAGAAAACAATTGTTCTGAATTATTGTTATACAGTGTCATAGTATTATTACACAACATCAAAGTTCAACTGTATCACAACTTTGACAATAATACTATGGTGATATGTATCACTCCCCCTTAGCCAATACTTCATTTCACAATGAAAACCACTACCCCTTACATAATGATCCGTAAACCATATATATTTGTAGTGTGAACTACACAATAATTCTCCCCATTTTTGTTAATATAAATTGGCAAAGGCACGAAAACTAGCGGGATCATAATGAAATTCTATAAGAGATACTTCATGACTAAAAGAGAACATACCAACTTTGTTTCGATGATTTCACATAGTCGAAACTTAGTGTATTCATCAAGGAGTTTATAAAGATACAAGAAAGCCCATACAATATTCCTCAGCCGTACTCCCCACAAAGATTTGGCAATTAAGCACAAGTTCAATTAAGAACTCTCCTCTATAAAATGTCATTCCCGAAAAAACAACAAGAGCGACCTTACTTTTACAAGAATATAAGGATTTCTTTGGACATTAACAAATCACATGAAACATGAATTTGTATCCAGAAAACTCAATTAAATTAACCACAAGAGAACCCTTGATTAATTTAATCGGAAATTCTCAACATAAGAGAACTTACGGAGCCATACAGTACTTTCACATAGAAGTGGATCAGGGAAAGATCAATATTGCGGAATATACAAAGATTCATTCTATTTTTCATCGATATTTGCATAATGACACAATAGACTTAATCTTTGACATCAAAAGTTCATTCTATTTTCCATCAATATTTGCATAATGACATAATATTAATTTTTGACATATATAGGAAAATCATAGTTCATGGATGTAAACACACATATCCCATAACATTATTTGCAATATATAAAACAAATAAAGATTAATACTGCAAAATCATCTTCCAAATAAACTTTAGAATTTAAATAAATAAATCTAAAAACATTGCAAGATGAAAATTGTTGGCAATAGCAATGTGTAATCACAATATAGGCTATTCCAAACCCTAGTTATCCTTCTTAAAACACAAGAATAAATTCTCATAAGAAGTTTCCTAGACAAAATCAAGTTTCTTTGTAACTTCATACCTTTGAAAGGCTCCATCATAAAAGGTATCACTGATATCCTTGATTCTTTTGACCATAGAGACTCTATGTTCATGAGTTATGTTAGAGCATAGCTCGGTTGAACCCACCAAGCGTTGGTATGTCAAGTTTGATTGTCATATTTTAGTGAGCCAAAACTCATTTAAGAGTCGCTTGATTATGTACTAGAGTAAACGTCGTATAGGTTAGCTTGAAAGTATTAGGATATGAGACATTACAAGTATTGCGAAGACTTGAATAAGTGAAGAAGTAAAGAGCTACAACGACAACATCATCCTTCCACTTGAGGTCAGGGATATTTATTTGACTTGAACTGTTTCATTCCCTAAACGTATCTTTCAAGTCGTGCATATTGAAAACAAAACTTCGAAGCATGAATGATTATTCTCTAATTAGACATAGTATTAAGGAATACAATACGAGGTTTATTTCTTAACCATTAAACTTTGTAGATAAGACATCGACATAATCGTTTGAATGCTATTGTGATTATGTATGGGTATAAGGTGAAGATTTCATCCTAAGAAACAATGTTTTACATTTGTTTTAAGGAAGTAAATTCATGAACTTGTTTTGTGAATCGAAAGAGAAATCCCCAGGCATTATTGGTATTGTTATTCATTGCATATATTTTGAACTACCAATATGTGTGATTAATATAACCGCTCATGACTTGTTTATGTTCTTGGTAAAACTATTCACAAAGGTCTGACTTTTGTATTGGTATGACTTTTATTAGTGAAACCGATCTTAAGTAATCACCTGAGATGGTATGATCGATTTTGTGTTATTGGTATGACCGACTCTGGGTAAAGGGGAACCAATCCTAGTAAGAGATGCAACCTATCACAAAGGGAAATCGATCCTTGTATGAGGTGCAACAAGTTTTTAGTAGAAAGGGGAACCGATCCTATGGACATGTGCAACACGTTTTTAGGCAAAGTGGAATCGATCATATGGACATGTGCAGCAAGTACAAGTTAGATACCATATATACGTGGAACCGATCCTTGTACCTAGTCAACCGAATTTTGCAAAGCTGATGTGACTATGCACAGTACTCACATGGAGGTAGAACTGAAACTTGTTTTGGTAGAACCGTGAAACCCATGATTTGTGATTGAGTGTTCTTGATCAATCACATAGTTCTTGAAAGTTAGATGAATCAATTCTAAACTTGTTTGGAAGTGTGGCAAATCGGTTTCAAGATTGTAAGTATGAAAGAGGACTTACAAAGTAAAGATGTCCACATACTTTGAACATGTGCAGTAACGCTAATATTTAATTGTTCAAAGTTATGCCTTAATAGCTAAAAGAAGAAAATCCCGGATCGAATAAAATAAATTGAGAATCTTTTATTTAAGGTTTTTAATTTTATTTTTGGAAAATGAAAATTAGTAATGTGCATTTGCTAGTTGGAGATTTTCCAAGAGATTTTCGGTCATTATTTGGACAAAGCATTTCCAGGAATTATGGAAACAGAATCTGGAATATATTGCATATCTTGAGAATATTTTCGGTTTTGGAAATTCCTTGGTATCCAAACTTCCTTGGTATATAAATATGAAAGTTTGCATTTCGAGCAAACTAATCCTTGTACAGCAAGAACTATCTCAGTTGTGCTGCTACTAGTGAAGCCGCCTATTCGGAGAGGAGAGTAACTTAATTAGGCGAAATCTCTTACGGCCGCTCAGTTTAAAGTCTTCTTTGGGATTGAGAATCTCTATTAGTACCGTTGTGGGAAACTAGATAATTGCGGTTTATCTTTTATTTTCGATTGATTTGATTGACTAATGGTGGTTGAAATTTGATTGCACCTAGTTTGTTTATGCTTGAGAATCTTCTCTTCTGATATAAGATTCACTCAAACTAGATCGAAGTTTCAACGGAGATATTTAGACTGTTTGTAGATCTAAAGACGTCTTGTGATAATCCATCGTTAACAGACTCATTCTGTGCGTAATTGATCACGAGAGATTCAAGTTGATTGTGTGCAGGTGTTTATTGAAGATCTAAGAAGATTTGAAGGAAAAGAAGACTTTGAAGATTTCTGATTTGGGGTTCATAATCTTTGGTGTGCAAAATACTTGTTTCGGTAAAAGAGGATCCAACTTTAATCGTTTTATCCTTGTGGTAGATTAGATTGATTAGTTGTGTAGATCGACATCAATACAATTCTTTGTGATCAAAAGTATTGATTGCAAAATCTTTACAATTACTTCGGTAGTTGATAATAAGATATATCTAAGAACCTGACGAAGGAGTTTATTGAGATAAACAGAAGAGCCTTTGTCGAACTCACATCACTTGGTTGAAAAGAGTTGATACCAAACAGATTTGTTATTCCTTTACTGTTTGGAATACGAACCAAAGGAATTGTTCCAAGTCGGAGGCGTGGGAATACAGACGGAACGAGGTGAACTATAGGTTTAGTTGCTTGGTCTCAACTATATGAAGTTGGTTTGATTTTGTATAGCGGCTTAATCACGAGAGTATTCAATTCTGGACAAGGTCCCAGGGTTTTTCTGCATTTGCGGTTTCCTCGTTAACAAAATCTTGTTGTGTCATTTACTTTTATTTTCCGCAATTATAATTGTTGTTATTATAATTTAAAGTAAATTATACAAACGTTAATTCCTATTTACTTGATAAGTAATCCTATTGTGTTTGGTTAAGTCCGAACCTTTTTATCAAGTAAACATACTTCGTTGTTGTATTATCTCGATCTCGTATCCATAGACGATCACACGAAGTGTGAATCGATTTGTTGTATTGTCTCGACTCAGTCCATAGACAATCACTTTCGGAGAAAGGACTTATAGGTGGAAAAGTTTTAGTTTGAGGTATATTTGGGTACCCTCGTCTTTTCAAGTTAGAACATTAACTTTTCGATCAACAATGAGGGCACGCTACCTAGCTTTGACACAGTCCACGATGAGTTTCTTCTGATTCCGATTCAAGATCTTTTAATTTTCAAGGATTTTGGTCTGACCATCAATGAGCTGATTTATTTGCAGTTGAAGATTTGAAAATTCGACCCTAGAATCATTCTGAAAAAGAATTAAATCCTTGACAGATTTTCCAATCCAGGAGTTGTACTCTTTCCTTTCAATCATCTTTTTCAAGACAAGTTCTTGAACTGAATCGCATCTTTTAATGTCTTCTTCCATCTCATGATTCACCACTTCACGATGTCTTGAGGAGTTCTCCATTTTTTTATTAGGGAACGAAACACAATATATATATGTTTACGAACAAGAGAAGGACACCCTTGTTTATGGAAACCCTAAAACTCCCAAGAAAGACACGGACGTTCGTTGACCGGTTAAGAAGGATTAATGAATCAAAAAAGATCCAAGAATAGGGGAATACTCTCTGTTTTCATATATCTCTTACCTTCATAGATCAATAATCAAAAGAATTAATCAGAGCACAAGGAAAAGAATGCATTAGTTACTTGGAATCAATATATGACTCAACTTTCACAAAACAAGAAAACAACTAAATCAAACACAAGACAAATGGTAACCTACAGTGGGCTTGAGCATCTCGTAAATGTCATCCTTGCAACTCTCAAGTTAGACACAAGGATGAAATTACCTAGAGCTAGGTACCTAAGTGAGATGTAATCCCAACATAAGCATTGAGAGATGAGTTGTAAATACCATCTAAATGTTTGAGCCTTGTATTCCTTACCTTCCTTTGGTTATTTCTTATTCCAGTGAAATAAGACATAAACCTTTTTGAGTATCCATCAGGAGGATTTTTCTGAGGACTAAATCTAGGACCTCTAGAGATTGGTTCTAGAGGGTCAGAATTGAGAGAATTCCATCTCTTAGACTTAGGTTTACCAGACTTATTCTCGATAGCACTGGGAATGTGTACATTTGTAGCGCAACATTAGCACCATTAAGAGGGATACGATTCCTGTAGCGATTTATATAGGGGTGACTTTGGAAACCTTGTGCATGAGAATTCTGGTTTTCTCCAGGAATGAAATTCATTGTAGATGTCGTCAGACAATTCACTCTGTTGACAACAAAAAGGAGTAGATTTTGAAGATCAGAAATCTGTTTCTTTCTGGAAAACAATGTGAATCATGATGATTTATTTTCCCGTAGAAGGAATAGGTTCGTGAAAGAGAGACATCGGAAGGAACCTGTTTTAAACTCATAACCCTATTAGAAGATTGCAAGTTATGAAAACATTTCTTATCAGATTCTTCATTTGGAGTAATTTTCTTCGCGTACTGTAATCCCATATGAGAATTAGAGATTGGCACAAAAGAGGGTTTACTCATTAAAACAAAGTTTTCCTTTTCCAAGGATTTGTATTGTTCCTGGGCTAAAAGAAGAGATGCAACCAGTTTCTCTTTTTCAACACGAATGATGCTCAGATCTGATGAATTAGTCTCGATCAAACCTTTTTCTCTAACTGAATCTTCTTTAACAATATCTTCAAGAACACCAATCTTTTCACGCTGTAGAGTAGTTTCTTGAACAATATTTTTGATATTGTTAGAAAAGGATTCAACGATACTGTAGAGTATCCGTTCTCGATCAAGAGACTTCTCAAGTTCATCAATGAGCTGAGCATATTTTTCTTCAAGATACTTTATTTTTGGAATCTTGAATATCAATAATCTCAACAGATTTTTTTAACGTTCTGGTGAGTTCCATTTCAGCTTCTGACATAGTGTCAAATGTCACATCAGAGGGAATGTTATTAGATTATGATAGCAAAAATTTTCTACCTCGGGATTCAGAAGAATCAGCTAAGGAGTTATCCTTTGAGGTAAGCCCAAGACATTTGGCATAATCAAAAACTTTGGAAGACCTTTTTTGTATGCGTAAGAATGAGACAATCTTCTGTCTACAGAGTCAGATCGCTACAAACACAGACTTATGAAGTCTTAAATGTGTGTGTCTGTTCTGATACCAATTGAAAAAGAGGGGGTCAAAAAACCACACCCAATATTTCGTTTAGGCAATATGTATGGACTAACTCCAATATACTTCCAAGAGAAGCAACTAGACAATCAGACTCAATCAAGGAAAATACATCCAAGAGTTATATCTCTGTTTCTCAATGTAATCAGCAAATCAAACAGATAGAAATCCGCGATCCTGATTATTATGAGAAACAACTTGAACGGTACCAAAGACCAATGTTCAAGTGCCAATCAATTTATATCAACAACCAAAGGTTGGATTATCTAATTGACTGAACTAAGCACAACCTGTGATATTTCAATTATATAAAAATATAATGCGGAAAAGAAATAACACAGACACCAGAAATTTTGTTAACGAGGAAACTGCAAATGCAGAAAAACCCCGGGACCTAGTCCAGATTTGAACACCACATTGTATTAAGCCGCTACAGACTCTAGCCTACTACAAGTTAACTTCAGACTGGAATGTAGTTGAGCCCTAACCAATCTCACACTGATTAAGGTACAGTCGAGTTCCTTATGCCTCTGAATCCCAGCAGGACTCTACGCACTTGATTTCCTTAGCTGATCTCACCCACAACTAAGAGTTGCTACGACCCAAAGTCGAAGACTTGATAAACAAATTTGTCTCACACAGAAAAGTCTATTGAATAGATAAATATGTCTCCCACAAAAATACCTACGAGTTTTTGTTCCGTGTTTTGATAAATCAAGGTGAACATGAACCAATTGATACACCCGACTTATATTCCCGAAGAACAGCCTAGTAATATCAATCACCTCACAATGATCTTAACCTTATGGAAGCGGAACAAGATATTAGGGAATCACAAACGATGAGATGAATATGTTCGTGGCTACTTTTTATCTTACCTATCGGAGATTGAATATCGAGAAAATCTTAAAGAAGATAGTACTCAATACGACAGAGAAAAGTAAGATCATAACACACAACTACAGAGAAAATAGTTGGGTCTGGCTTCAGAATCCCAATGAAGTCTTTAAGTCGTTAACCTATAATTGTTTTAGAAAAACCTAGGTTAAAGGAGAATCGACTCTAGTCGCAACTAGTACCACACATGAGGTATGGGGATTAGATTTCCCAGTTGCTAGAGTTCTCCCTTATATAGTCTTCAAATCAGGGTTTACAATCAATGTTACCTTGGTAACAAAGCATTCAATATTCACCGTTAGATGAAAACCTGATTAGATTCAAGCTAATATATTTCAAACGTTAAATCGAACTTGGATTGTTATACACAAATGAAATGTGACTTCATTTAGATATGGGTAGCCGTACCTAAACGTGTACACTTAGTTGTCTCAATAATAGTTAACCGAAGTTAGCCATATGACACTTTCATATCAATCTTGTTCATCTCAATCACAACTAGTTCAAATGACTCAAATGAAACTAGTTATAGAGTTGTTCAATTGTTTATATTCTCATAGAAGTATACAAGACACAATTGAAGGAAAATCGATTTTGATCCACTCGAATCAATTCATCAACATTATAGCCACGATTTGCAAAAGATTGCATTCCTTAATATATAAATGTATTTTCTCATGAACAAACCGATTTTAGAACTTAACTCACTCAAGTATGCAAACGGGTACGCATACCTAAGTAGCCGGACTTGGTCGTGGTTCGCCAATACGCGAACGGGTACGCATACTGTCGTACACAACCAAACTCAATTGAATTCTCGGACTTCAACTGTTAAGTCAGTACACATACGGGTATGCATACTAAGTTCCCGGGCTTCAACTATTAAACCAGTACGCATACGGGTATGCATACTATGGTTCCCGGACTTGGAATAGCTTGCAACAGTTAACATACAAGTACGCATATTGTGCTATATCCAATCAATGGATAATTGTTCTAAACTCCATTAATCATTGAAACATTCTTGGAAGACGGGAATAGCTGTCTCACACAAACTATTAGCTTCAAAGCAATTTTCAAGTGATCAATAGATCAATACGAAACATTCCGAGTCTATGTCAAATAACTGTCTCACACAAATCATGTAAGATGTTACCAGGCGATTTTCACATGATCATTTTTTGAATTTTGTCAAGAATAAAGATAAACTTGGTTAAAGCGAAAGCTTACCAACACATATTTCGAGAAATATGTAAGCGAGATAAACTCAGCTCGAAATATCAAATGTGTATAAAGTAAAGTTTATATAGCTATACGACTTTTGTCTCAATAGGAGATAGAATAAAAATAGACTTCTGAGTGATAGATGAGTTCAAGTCTCCACATACCTTTTGTTGATGAAGTTCCAAAATCTCCCCATAGTAGTTCGTCGTCTTCAATCGTCGAACGTCGTGAAGTCTAAAGCTCAACTACACATTCTATCCTAATCCGAGACATAGCTATAAGTAGACTAGAAATCAAGACTTATAGTTTTGACAACTAAACTTGACAAACAAGCTTGAGATAACAACGCTTGCGAGTTTGACCGAGCAGTGCTCTAACAAGATTATTGAGAAAACTGAGGCTAAGATTCCACTATATTCCAATTTTTCATGTGATTCAATATTAATAATTATTATGCAATCCTAGACAATATAGCTCCAACAAAAGAAATTGTGATTCTAAATTATCTGCCAATAGTAGACTTTCAAAATATTAGTTGTTAATCTCAAACATGGAACATCAAGATCCCTAAGTTAAGCATGCTCCATCAAGTGAAAACACAATTAGTTAATAAAAATCGTCATTTCAATTTTTGTTCAGTGCAGATAATCATAAAAGAATTGCAGAAATTAATTAAATAGATATTACCACGTAATTGTTGGGAAAATAACTTTCTCCGTCGCCTCAGCTAAGGGGTTTAGCTCGTCGTATTAATCACTTACTCAAAATTGGTGTTCATAGCTCAAAATTCGATTAAAAGAAGAAAACGATATAAGGCAGTGAATTCACAACGGATATAAGTGTTGCAGAACCCACTGTTATAAAAGAGACATTAATAACTGTTGCAGATTTAAATTAAGTGTTGCAAATTTGAAAAGACGTGTTATATTTTTTATGTCGCAGTCACTATTGAATAACGATTGTTAATGGCTGTCTATTCTTCCTTCTTCGTCTTCTTCACCACCAGATTATCTTTTTCTTCCCTTTTATCGCTCTAAACCTTTCCCAAACACTTTATTCTCCCGTTTTGTTCTTCTCCGGTCTATTTATATATGCAACAACCATGAATCTCCCGAGAACATCTTCTTTTTTCTTTTTCTTTTTTATCTCAAGGAAATAATCCTTCATGATTGATTGATTTTTTTTTCCTTTCTCTTCTTTCTGCATACTCCAGCCCCTTCCATCCTCTCTACCAGGATACTTCCAAATATACAAAGATATCTTTCCTCAAGTACACAAAACTTCCTAGAATATTCAATGAAAATCCGATACTTTCCTCTTCCTTGTTTTCTCGAGATTACGTCAAAATCTTATTTATTTCCAAATATAACTTGATTACCAGCCCTATTTTATGCTAACAGGTCAATATCAATCCTAATCCGACAATAAATCCCCGGAAATCTCGTCCAAAAATCTTCACAAATCTTCTCGGCTTTTCAAGATAAATTCCCGCCAAAAAAATGCTTTTAAACGAAGAAGAAGGGATGTGCCCCTATCCCAATGTTGGGTGTGAATAGTCGGTGGGTACCCCTTATCAGTGGAGTGCACCTTAGCCAAGACTTGGGTCCTTTTAGCACTTTTCCTTGTGGTGCTTTTAGTAAATTTTCGGTGTGCCAATATCATTTCTCCGGGGGTGACTTTAACATAATTTGTGGGTGCCTTTGGTACTCCCAGGGAGTGCAAATACCACTTTTCAATCCAATTTCTCCGGAAAAGCTTATTTCTCCAAAAACACCTACAAAGGCATAAAATAACCAAATAATTACATCATGGAGCACTATCAATATATAGAATTGAGATCATATCAGACATAAAAATGTGTCTGTCAAAACCCCCAAACTTATTATTTGCTAGTCTCGAGCAAATCTAAAAATAAAAAGTCCTAACTCACTGTCGCAGGCATCGCGATTGCACTTAGAGTGTACAACCAGCCTTTGAACCCCTAGGTGGCCCTAGTGGCCGAGTTATAGTCTCGAGAGGGTTTACCCGAGGTGTACCCACAAAACCTTTACTCCAAACCCTAGCTACCTATGCAGAACATTGGAACGACACTAAAGAATCTCCTTGGTTGGCATACTCTCATTGACTACAGGAGGAGATACCCTGATGCGAATCGAATGGGTGTGTAAGTCACAGAGCTCTACTCAGATGGTCGGATCCATATTCAGAATCAAATAAATAACAAAGATAGATTAAGAATATGGATAGAGAGAAAAAATAGATGTTTTTTTTATATATATATATTTTTTATATTTTTATTGTTGACTAAGGTGAACGGTGTTTCCCATATCTGTCTGAAGGCCATTGCCAAGATGAACGTATCCTAATGGACTGAGATAGTGGTCTGAACTAATATCAACGCACTTGGCATATACAAGGTAACCAGTGATCGATAACCCTAATTATAGATCAACAAAGCCGGCATATACAAGGGAACCAGCGGTGGATTTATTCATTGAACAATAATAACAATTTTTCTTTCTCTCTCTCTTTAAAAAAAAAATTAACAACATGATTAAATCTTTCGGATCCAAGCGCATGCTTCTTGTCTCCAGATTACATGGTAATTTCCATGGATCCTGCATTCCACGCTTGTTTAGGTGACAGAGACAGGGAGAACACACACATATTGCTATCCAAGGGTTAATAAAAAAAAATTAGTATATAATTTTCTTATTATTCAAATTACCTTAATTGGTTTAGTCTAGTTTTTTCTTTTTTTTTGTGACTCAATCATTTTATTTCATCCCGGCGGTAGTAACAATTTGATGTGTGTGCCCCAAAAAATCACTTAGAGAAACATATAAGTTTCCAAAAAAATAAAAATAAAACATAAAGTAATAAGGACTCAAGATATATGGCGAAACTACCATGTTATTTCTAACACCTGAGCTATATGAATAGACTCTATTTTTATGTTCCTCTACTCCTGCAACCAAGATGCTTCATGTTAGAGCATTGCTCGGTCGAACTCGCATGCGTTGCTATCTAAAGCATGTTTGTCAATGTTAGTGATCAAAACTATAAGTCTTGATTTCTAGTCTACTATAGCTAAGGTCTCGGACTAGGATAGAAAGTGTAGTTGAGCTCAAGAACTCCATGACAATCATCATACAAGACGAAGGAATACTCAAGGAACCGGTGGATCTTCATCGAATAAAAGGTATGTGAAGACTTGAACTTATCTATCACTCAAAAGTCTATTTATCTCCTATCTTGAGACAAAAGTCGTTTTGCAATACAGACTTAGATTATACACATTTGTTATTTTGAGCCGAGTTTATCTCGCCTATTTATTTCTCGAAATATGTGTTAGTAAGCTTTCGCTTTAGCCAAGTTCATCTTTACCTAGTGACAAAAGTCATGACAAGTTTCAATCACTTTGAAAATTGCTTACTTTGACGAAAAATAGTTTGTGAATAACAGCTATAGAATATTAACGTCCTCTAAGAATGTTTCAATGATTGAAATGAGAGTTTAGATAATATAACCATTGGAGGATATAATCATTGTTGTGGAAACACATATATGTATAAGTCCTTATTCCTTGAACTGAAGTTTGCGAACTTTGTTGATCAAGAGAACCGGAATGGTGGCGTGAGCCAAGTCCGCGAACTCAGTCCACGAACTTGCAAAAGTTCTCGACCCGAGAAATTCTGCTGGAGTTTGTGAACTCCGTCCGGGAACTTAAGTCCGCGAACCCAGTCCGCGAACTTGAGTAGGTTATATCTAGAAACGATGTTTGTGAACTTATTCTTATATAAACTAAGGAATGCAAATTGCAAACCGTGGCTATATAGTTCATGAACCGATTCGAGTGAATCAAATTGTTTTTGCTTCAATTGTGTCTTCTATAGTTATATAAGATTTCCTTGCAATTGAACAACTCTCTAACTAGTTCATTTGAGTCACTTGAACTAGTTATGGTGAAGAAGAATATGGTTGATATGAAAGTGATCATATGGCTAACCATTTGGTTGACTATTGTTGAACCAACAAATGTACAAGTTTGGGTACGGTTACACAAGCCTAGAAACGTGCATTTCATTTGTGTATAACAAGCTAGTTTTCGATCTAACGGTTGAAAGATATTAGCTTGAATCTAATCAGGTTTTCATCTAACGGTGAATATTGGATGCTTTGTTACCAAGCTAACATTGATTGCAAACCTTGATTTGAAAGACTATATAAGGGAGAAATCTAGCAATTGGGAAACCTAATCCCCACACCTTCTGTGTGATACTAGTTGTGCTAAGCTAGAGTCGATTTTCCTTTAACCTTTGGTTTCTTCTTCTAAACCAGCTGAACGACTTAAAGACTTCATTGGGATTGTGAAGCCAGACAGATACTACTTTCTTATAGTTGTGTGATCTGATCTTGCTGTTTTTATCGTACGAGTAAAATTGTAATAATTGGCTTGAGATTGATATCTCTGATAGGCAAGATATAAAATAAATCACAAACACTTCGTCTCATCGTTTGTGATTCCGCAATATCTATTTTCGCTGCGTCGATTAAGATTATTGTGAGGTGATTGATAATACTAGGCTGTTCTTCGGGAATATAAGTCTGGTTTATCAATTGGTTCCTGTTCACCTTAATTTATCAAAATATGGAACAAAACTTGTAGGTATATTCGTGGGAGACGGATTTATATATTACCGTAGACTTTTTTGTGTGATACAAATTTTTTTCTTAAAGTCTTCGACTTTGGGTCGTAGCAACTCTTAGTTGTGGGTGAGATCAGCTAAGGGAATCAAGTACGTAGCATCCTGCTGGGATCAGAGACGTATGAACATAACTGTACCTTGGATCAGTATGAGATTGATTGGGGTTCAACTACAGTCCAGACCAAAGTTAATTTGGAGTATGCTAGTGTGTGTAGCGGCTTAATACAGTGTGTGTTCAAACTGGACTAGGTCCCGAGATTTTTCTGCATTTGCGGTTTCCTCGTTAACAAAATTCTGGTGTCTGTGTTATTTCTTTTTCGCATTATATTGTGTTATATAATTGAAATATCACAGGTTATGCGTTGTTCAATCAATTAGAATATCCGACCTTTTGGTTGTTGATTTAAATTGATTGACACTTGGATATTGGTCTTTGGTACCATCCAAGTTATCTCTCTAGTATTTGATAAAGACTCACCGATTTCTATTTGCTTGAGTATATATCAAATCGAGAGATTGAGATATAAACTCTTTGATATACTTTTTATCTATATTGAGGCTGACTGTCTAGTTGATTCTCTAGAAAGTATGTTGGAGTGTGTCCATACAGATTGCTAAGCGAAATATTGGGTGTGGTTATTGTACCCCCACTTTTTCACTTCCATCCACTTAGATTGGCTAGTGTTATCCGCAATTGGCACAAATTTCTAGGCTATGGAGTTTAATAATGCAACTAAAAAGTTTCTCCCATACCCCCAAACTTAAATCTAACATTGTCCTCAATGTTCTAAGAATATAATTTAAAGCATGAACAAGGAGAAATTGTTACCACTTGAAGCAAACGATTTAAGAAAAGATATTACCGTGTTTCATGATCATGGGTTACCCCCAAGTAGTGCTAAGTTTAAAGTCTTCGGCCAGACGTCAGATACCACAAAATGTCGAATTACCTTTCAAATCATATATCAATAGTCGAAACAACTGTGGGTCAACAAAACCAAATAAAATTGCTAGAATTATGCGACAACTGCACCGTATCAGAAAAATGAACAGACAGAGCACAACTGATGTAGCTTTTACAGAGATAAATAAAGATTCATTCAAGACTTGTGAAGATTTTGGTTTCAGAATTTAATTTCTAATGCTAATAATAATGAAAACTAAATTGAAAGTGATTTCAGGGTTTTAGAAATAACCAAGACTTTGGATTCCACTACTACTCATGATTGAATGATAAGGATTTCAAAACTCTAATCAACTTTGAAGTCCTCTTTTTATCTTAACTCACTAAAAATCAAAGAAATTCTCAAATATTACTTGTACACCTTAAGCATAGATTATCATTAGATTTAACAAAGGATAACCTATCAAATTGGATGACAATAATTAGGAAAATCATGCAAACAATTTAAAACTCTACAAAAGCAGTGATTAATTGAATTATGTAATAAAACTAGAGAAAATAAAATAGTTACCCGTCAATCATGTGTAAGTAGCTTCATCCATTGCCTTGGTTACAAGGGAATTAGGTCATCATCGTAAACAACATCTCAAAATGTGTATTCATCTCTCAAAAGGTAATTATAAAGGTGAAAAGATTCAAAATAATGAAACAGTTGAAGAAAGGTAAGTTTCAGTCGCTATAACAGTTGTTGAAGACAGACAGCCAGTCGCTGAAAGTCTTTTGCAAGTACAGATAGAAAATGATAAATGTCTTTTGTGGTAGAATAAAAGACTGTTTATGTGACTGACTTAGACGGGTGTTTGTTTTTCGTGTTTCTTGAGTTTCTGCAGCAGCGGAAACTTTTCCTGCAACTATTTTCTTCGACTCAAAACCTCACTAATCTCCTCTATCTTCACCCCCAACTCTCGATATCCCTTCTAATAGTCTCAACAACCCTTTTTTATATTAGACAAGTCCCAAAAATCTCCGTAATAACTCCAACAGATCCTTGTTTACTTCTCGGGAATACTTTTTTTCTTTTTACTGCCAGACACGGGTTTTATTTTCCTTCTTTGTGTGCTTCCCGTGTCTGTTGATGTTGACACACTCAAACACGTTTAATCCTCATCCCTCTTGATGTTAATCATGTAGCAAACACAAGTAATTCTTCCAAAGATACAAAAGATCTGCTTTGTCTCATATCTAGTATATCGTAATGTATGATGGAGGTCAATCCGAGCATTGTGAACCAAAACATGCCTCGTCGCATTTATGTTATTCGTAATATCTATCCTGGGCCATAATTATGCGAATGTACCAAAAGATTAGGGCTTTATCTAATATCTGGAAGATCAGAATGTATAACAGAGTTCAATATCGAGTACTGTGACCTAGACATGCATCGTCGCGTCTATGGTTACTCATAATATATATCTCGAGACTCTAAATCTGGAAATGTACCAAAAGATATGTTTTGTCCCATATTGGTAGATCGAAATGTGTGACGGAGGTCAATACCGAGCAATGCGAACCTAACCATTCATCGTTCGGTCTATGATTACTCATAATATCTTCCTGATGACTCTAAATCTAGGAATGTACCAAAATATTTGGTTTGTCCAGTATCTAGTAGATTAAAATGTATAACAGAGTTCGGTACCGAGCTTAAAGAATTAAGTTTTAGTATTAAGATTTAATGGGGGTAAATTGGTAGCACTAATATTTAATCAAGGGTAAATTGGTAATTTCATCCAATTTGGACACCCTTATCATTCTTCTAACTGGGAACAAATTTGTGTAGGTCTCAAATAATTTTTATAGACCCCAAACTAGCCAGGTTCATAAAGGAACTGGCTAAAAAATATTAAGTAAATAGGGATATCTCATCTGGTCCTTTCACGAGCCTGAATCACCTGATAGATTACTAAAACGAGAATAAAAAACTTGTCCAATTGCTGGAAAATCGGTACTCCATCCAAGCATCTAGTACCTTTCATGACACATTCAAAGGGACAAAACTCTTTATAAATGAGGAAGTTCTGTAAGTAGTTAATTAAATTGTGAATGATTTATTTTCTTGTGGTGAGGTTTTTTTATCTATGTTTTTTTTTTTGGTAAACGACGACCTTCAAAAAGGATAATGATCCTCCTCTACAATCGGCCCAAGCCAGATTGGAGGTACAGATCAGTCATAGAAGCATTTTTGTTTTGACCCACTGTACTAAGGCATGAGCTACATAATTACAGATGTGGCTGAAAAGTAAATAAACAGGCAACTAAACTAGTGAAAAAAAATGAATCTCTTTAAAGATAGCATCCATTCTTTGATCTCCATCGAACTTCCCAATTAAAAATTGGTCGATGGGATCCTTTGCATCACTTTTAATGATAATATGAGTAAGGTTTTTCTCGACAACTTTCTTTAGAACAACCCAAATAGTTGTGACTCGGCTTCAGTAACATATTCAACATCAAATATCATTAATGCACAAAAGGAGGCTTTATTAGATAAGCCCCTCATTGATGGTATTTTTCAATGATGTTGTAGTAAGATGATTTGTTCACTCAGATTTGTTGAGAATTTGTTTTAAGACTTAATAAAGAAAATAAGGAAAAATATATATACACAATTTGTCACAAGATGAAGAGACGCTGAGACGCGGGATTCCACTACTTTTCATATTGTTATGGTTCAGTCATTAACTCTAGACAATATAGCTCAAACAAAAGAAGTTGTGACTCTAGTTCTTTGCCAAAAATAGATTTCGTAAAATATTATTTGTAAGTTAAAAGCATGACGCATCTAAAGTGTTTAGAACTAAGCATGCGACATCTAACAAAATAACAAATAATTAACACAAATCATAAAGCAATTAAATCTATGCAAAAAGTCAATAAAAGAATTAATTCATTTACCACAATCATGAAAAGTTGCTTCCTCCGTTGTCCCAGTGATAGGGTTTAGCTCATCATGTCGTTGGAAACACGCTCGAAATTCATTATTATTGCTCAAAAATGGTTTACAAATGATGAAAAGGGAGAAACATAATGAAAACCGGGTTTGTAACAGTTATATGTGTTACAAACCAGAACGACCCACAGTATGTGTCACTGATACTGTAGCAAATAAGTCTGCCTCTGATGTATGACCCTCGCCTGTGAGTCGTTATCACTGTAGAAAAACGACTGTCTTTGCTGGTCCGTTCTTCGTGTTCTTCAGTATTTTTCTGCTGCCGCTGCTGCAGATTTCTCTGCAGCTTGATTTTTCGACTCTATGGTGCTCTATTCTATCCCCTAACTCTCCATCCTCTTCTCTGCTATCCCAAGATGCTATTTATACACAACAGGCGATGAAAATCTCTTCTAATAACTCGCAATAATTCTCCTTAACTTTGCCAGCCTCGGAGATATTTTTATTTCCTTTTTCTAGTCTTCTGACGCTGTCATCCAGTGACTAAATGCTTCAAACATGCTGCCAACACATGAAAGAATGAGTCAACACGCTGAAAACACTCGCAAACTCTCCAACACAGCCCAACAGAATCCCGAGTATCATTCAACCTCTGTTTCACTTCAATCCCACGTTGCAGCCATATTGCTTCGAATTTGATGGACTTACCGCTCTTGTTTAGATGAAACAGGCCCAACACAACAAATTTTATCGATTCAATCTCTCTAAATAACTTCCAAATCCAAAACAACCTTCTCGGGTTTTCCAAGAAAAATAACACTTCCCTGATTCCTTTGGATAAGACGCTCCAGCCAATTTTAACTCAAAGCATCGATCATACCATGCCTGTTAAGCTTAAACAGGCCTTCCCCTGAAATTTCAGCCATTGAGTCTCCTTAGAAAAGCACCAAAACTCGAACCCTAATTCTGTTCTTCCCTTGCCAAAATTTCCCGCCAAAACAATTAATTCAAACTGAGAAGAAGATGGTCTCCCCTTAACCAGTGATGGGGTGCAGTTAGCAGTTGTTGTCCTGGGGTGCAAATAGTAAATAAGCTTCCCCTTAGTAAATGAGGTTCCCCTTATCCAAAGCGGCTGTCCGTTTAGCAAATGTGCTCCGAGGGTGTCCCGAGCAACTTTTCGAGCCGAATTTTCCAAAAATGTTTATTTCCCAAAAATGCCTACAAACACACAAAACACCATAATAAGGACGAAAACGAGTACTAACAATACGAAACATTAAGGACAAATTAGACACATAAATGCGTCTATCACTCATCACATACTCTGCACCATTGTTCAGATGTTTCATCAAATGCACCATTAATATTACACTTTATTTATCCAGTGGGGATCTATTTATCATGATAACTAACAATAATACTGGTAGTGATTTGTAGCTTAGGTTTTCTAGTTAATAACATAACTCTAGCTCTACTAATGACAACAGAACGAGTTACCTTCTGGTTATAGAAGACTAGACTGTTTCTACTACTCCAAATGGACCATAAACTAATAGCAAATAAACATTGACATTAATTGGAAAGTCTATTAACAGGATCCACAAGCCAAAACACAAGCCACTCAATCAGAGATTTATCCAAAAAAAACCCCAGAAATATGAACACATAGAGATGATAGAAACCACACATGATTATCAAAAGGGAAAAGCACAAGAGCAGGCATGACAAATTCGTGAGGTTCAGAGCATCTAGAACAATCAACATAGGCCATAGGCGTTCTAGTATGAAGAAAAGTTCTAGCAGGAATAGCATTCTTAGCAGCTTTCAAGATTGAAACCTAAAGACGATGTGGAAATCTAAGTTTCCAAATGCACTTCCAAAGGTTACTACAAGGGAGGCCCTAGACCCTCTAAGTCCCAAGTACGCAGATTTAGAAGAAAATTTGTCATTCTTTAAAAGCTCCCAAGCCTCCTATCTGGAGTGCACAACTGGCTTTAGGGAATAGTGACGATCTTCTTAACAAAAGCATTATCAAGTGGGTATTTAATCTACTAATATTATAAGTTCTAGTGACATGGTTAATGAAGTAAGAGACTTTAACACTACGGTACCCACTTATCACACTTGGGATCAATAAATTTCCCATCACCAACAATCCGAGAGGTAAAAGGTTTTATAAGTTCTTTTATGATATGCAAGCATCTCCAAGTCCAAGACCTGCTACTATGACATTTTGCATTAAGAAAAGCAGTCTTGGGAAAGTACTTAGCTTTGAGAAGAATACCTAAAAAGCAATTTGTGTTTTCAACGGTTTTCCAAGCATTTCTAGCTAGCATAGCCAGATTATTTAACTCAACTTTCCTAAATCCTAAACCACCCTCAGATTTAGGGGAACAGAAGATGTCTCAATCTAGTAAATGCAGTTTTCTATCCTTAGGATCCAAAGTTTCCTCCCACCAAAATTTACACAGATGAGAGTTTATCTTCCTACAGAGATATATGAGAATTAAAAAGGCTCCCTAGGGTATAAAGGGATAGCTTGGCCAATATGTTTAATCAAAGAATTCCTAGCAGCCTCGGATAACAGTCTGTGGGACCAAGAAGAAATTCTAGCATCCACAGACTGCAAGATACCCATGTGAATTTGAATTTTAGAAGTTTAAAAAGCAATATGAGTACAAGGCATTTTCCCCCTAAATCACGGATATGGATACTAAGAATGCCAGATGTTGAGGGGTGAATATGATTTTGGTTCTACCCGTCCTAGTCACACCTAATGACAATACTTTCTAGGAATGGTAAGAGAGAGAGAGCCCGCTTTCTAGTGTACCCCGTCATTCCTTATATAGAATTTCCAAAAGCCCCTCCTTTTATGACATCATGCCACACGTCCTAAACCTCCTTAATTACCACTAATGCGATTCCTTCTTAATATAACCTCCTCATTCTTCATCAATTCCTCCATTGTCCCTTTATTCTCATGGATATTTCCTTTTTGGACTTGGGCCTCAGTCCCCATGTCTATGTTGGGCTTGCCTCCCCTTTGGGGAACCTAGTCCCGTTAAGGGATGTTATTTTTCATGTATCAACATTAGTCCCCTGACTATTGGGTCAATTGTCAAATGACCCAGTATTCAATCGATCTTCTTCAAGTGCGCCCTTTTTAGAAATTAGAGATAGAAACCCTCCCCCATTTTACCGGCTCCACGATCCCGGGTGATGCTCGAACTTCCGCGTCGTGCAGGGACTTTTCAGTTTCCTGTCTGTTTTTCTCCCAACTCTGTAACTGCCACGTTCAAGCTTTAGGATCTCCTATATATATCTACGAGACCTACTTCCCTCCTATCTGTTTTACTTTTACGATTTCTTTCAGCTTTATCCTAAACACCTATACACGCGCCATGTCCAGCAGTTCAGCCAGTAGTAGTTCGTCCGAGGGGGGGGGGTCCGAGGAAGTGATGAGCGCCGGCTATGAAGAAACCGAGTACGTGGAGTAAGATGAGATTCATATACCCCCTCCAGCGGATGATAGGTCATATACAATCTCGGAGTTTACCAGCAGTGCTGACATGAAACGAGCGTTGAAGCTAAGGGGGCTCCGTGGTGGTAAACTTTTCGTTCCTCTAGACAATATCCTTATCCCTCTCCTCTTAAATCCTTATGTATTGCCTCATCCCTCTGACCCCGGGTGACTTATGCACCCCGAATCAGAGACATTAGATGCTTTCTCATTCAAAAAGGTGTAGCGCATGGCCATTCATCGCGGTGACTATGATCTCCCCGCAATCGAGATTCGTTCTTCGTCTGCTACGCCTGCTATATGTCCACATTGGACGTATTACATCCGTTCTAATCCCGATCATGCAACAATCCTTTGTAAGACACGTATAGATGAGGCTCTTAACTCGTCTCTTAAGCGGGAAGTGCTGAGATATAAGCGCGACATGACATGAATCTTTTGTCGTTGGGCATCTCCCGTTCATACCCTCTTCAATGCATGGGGAGAGGCGACCATAGTCTTGGAGGATGTAGTCGCTCTCACAGGGCTACCTATTCACGGTAGTCACTTGTATGATAATACGGCTGTTTCCAGGCTCTGATTAACGAAGACAGGCAGTTATGGGCCTATCTGTTAGACTGTAAAGACGACTCTCGAAATGAGCTAGCGAGGAAGGATCAAATGTCAGCCAATCGGGGAAAGGGAGGAAAGGCCGCTGTCATAGGTAAGAAAGAGGCACCGTCACCCGCTGCTAAGGGGAAGGTGATAGACACATTTTTGTGTTTAATTTGATCTCAATACTATTTATTGTTGGCACTCGATTTTGTACTAATTTTGATATTTTTATGTGTTTGTAGGCATTTTTGGGAATGAAACAATAAAGTCGACCACTGGTACCCTTGTATATGCCAGCTGAGTTGACCTAGAGTTAGGATTATCGACCACTGGTTCCCTTGTATATGCCAGTGTGTTGATATTAGTCCAGACCAGTATCTCAGTCCATTAGGATAGGTTCACCTTAGTCAACATCATCCACGTTTTTCTCTACATCCATCTTCTTAATCTATCCATGTGATTGGTTGACTCCGGTTTATGATGTCCAGAAACTATCTGAGTAGAGCTCTGTCACTTTATATGAATTTTAGTATGCTTGAGTGCAAACTCGTGTACAACAATTGGAATTTCGCATCAGGGTACTTCCTCCTGTAGTCAATAAGTACACCAACCAATGAGATTCTTTAGTGCCTTCCAAGGTCCTGCGTAGATAACTAGGGTCTGGAGTTAAAGGTTTTGTGGGTACACCTCTGGTAAACCCTCCCGAGACTATAACTCGGTCACTAGGGCCACCTAGTGAGTTTGAATTTTCTTTTCTAGAATAAATTTGCTCGAGGACTAGCAAATAATAAGTTTGGGGGTATTTGATAGACACATTTTTGTGTCTAATTTGATCTTAATACTATTTATTGTTGGCACTCGATTTTGTACTAATTTTGATATTTTATGTGTTTGTAGGCATTTTTGGGAATAAAACATTTTTGGAAAATTCGGCTCGAAAAGGTGGTTAAGGCGCCCGCAAGACACTTGTTATTCGCACTATCAGTGTTGGTTAAGAGGCACCTAAATTACTAAGGGGTAACCCATTTCCAGGGAAACTACTATTGGCAGACTCGTATAGGATAAGGGGAGGTCATCTTCTTAATTTGAATTTCAGATTTTGGCGGGAATAGTTGCAGCGAAGAACATATTTTAGGGTTCGATCTCTGGGCAATTTCTGAGGAGATTTAATCGGAGAAATTTGTTGGTCTGGACTTGAATGGACTAAACAAGCCTGGTATGGTCGTCGGAATCAAGGAACTTGGACTGGATCGTTGGGGGGAAGCAAACAGAGGACATGAGTTCTTCACGGGTTCTGCTTGAGTTACAGTGTGTTCGTAATATGTGTGTGTCTGGAGTATGTTGAGTCGCAACAGAGGCATTGTGGAGATATTATATGCATAATTGACAGCTGCAGATGCATGGCGCAGGCAAGAAAGGAAAGAAAACAACCCGAGAATATATTTTCTTAACTGCGAGTTATTGTGAAGATTTATGGAGTTAATATGGTCCTGTCAAGTCCTGTCGAGTATATATAGAGTTCTGAGGGGTTGTATCGGGGGATGAAGAGTTTGGGAGAGTTGCAGAGCATCAGAAAGTCGAGATAATCAAGTGGCAGGAAACCACCATTTCTGCTGTTGTGAAGAAAACGAAGAACATCGACCCACACTCATTGGACGCCTAAGGACAGTCGTTTATGCTACAGTGGTAACGACCCACAGCCGACGGTCGTAGTTCAGGAAACAGTCTTAGAGCAACAGTAACAACGACACATCCTCTGTATTGTTCTCTGGTTTGTAACAAATATAATTGTTACAAACCCGATTTTGAATTATTTCTCCTTTTTCTCCTTGTAAACACCTTTTTGAGCAATGAAAAATTCCTTTGAGTGTGTTTCACCATGCGGAGCTAGACCCCATCACTGGGACAACGGAGGAAGCAACTTTTCATGATTGTGGTAGATGAATTAATTCTTTTATTGACTTTTTGCGTAGATTTAATTGCTTTATGATTTCTATTAATTATTTGTTATTTTGTTAGATGACGCATGCTTAGTTCTAAATACTTTAGATGCGTCATGCTTTTAACTTACAAATAATATTTTACGAAATCTATTTTTGGCAAAGAATTAGAGTCACAACTTCTTTTGTTTGATCTATATTGTCTAGAGTTAATGACTGAACCATAACAATATGAAAAGTAGTGGAATCCCGCGACTCAGCGTCTCTTCATCTTGTGACAAATTGTGTATATATATTTGTCCTTATTTTATTTATTAAGTCTTAAAACAAATTCTCAACAAATCTGAGTGAACGAATCATTTTACTACAACATCATTGAAAAATACCATCAATTTTTGGCGCCGCCGACGCGGATTTGTTTATAAATTTGTTTTTAGTTTTTTTTATTTGTTCCTTTTACGCCTTTTGGTATTTCTTGTTTGCTTTCAGATTTGGAACTGAGCTAAAGAAAAGGGGAGAAAGTGCTGAAAACAAAAGCGAAGCCAAAGAAAAAAAGAAGGAGGAATCCAAAAGGAGTGAAGAAGAAAAATTTCGTATATTGATATTCTATTTTTTTTTTAGAAACTGTAATTAAGGTTTTTATTTTTGTAATCTTTTATTTTTGGACATTTTTTTTTATTTTCGGACATTGAACTTTGGGACTTTATTTTTTTTTAAAACCCTACGGAATGGTAGTTTTAAATATAAACGGTGTGCAGAGAAGGACGACGATTATGATATCGTCTCGGCCCCTCGGGTTCGTACACGACATTGGAGTTGTGGCCCGAGTCGACTTCAACGGTTCGTCCCCCGTCTGGAACGGGAGATAAGAATTCTAAACACCCGCGAATCCCCTGTCAGCGGGTTTACTGGATGATTTTGTATGCCTATATGTTGAGGACCTGAAATTGGATTTAATTTTCTAGTAAAGGGCAAGGCCTGGCCAAATCAAGATAAGGACTCGGATTTCGTCACCGTTTACTTTTTGCCCGCCTTAGGAACACGTAACCTACGCGAACCTAAGCTTAAAATACTGACTAGAACGAGACTGATAGAGTAATGAGCTTAATAGGAAAGTCATTCGAAAAATATTGGTTACTCTTTTAAGCATACTTCAAAGTTCATGATGGTTTCTGTGAGTTGAATGCGTGACTGCGCCGCCTTGTAATTCCGGTGAGGCCTTGGGTATCAAAGCTCCACTGAGCTTCCCTCGCCTCAATTCAACTTACTTTTACTCGGATTGATTCCAGAAGGGTTTGCTCAAATTGTAACGAATTCCCTTTCGAAGGATTAGAAGCTGGTCTAGAAACAATCTAAGGGAGCCATCATGCTTTTTGTTTGCTAGATAAAATAGGTTTGTTGTGGTCGAGTCAGCCTTGTTTGTGCTTGTGTAGAATTCCCTTGCAGTTAGGATGTCAAACTGGTATTATAATAGCCATCACAATGAATATGATTATCCAACTGAACAATATGGACATTACTCTTACCATAGTGTGAATAGTGGTTGGGAACGCCAACCTTTGGAAGGATATGGTTCATACCCTGGTGAGCCCAATTACTATCCACACGTGCATCAGTCTTACGAGCAAGAAGATTATAGTACTAGTTATTCGTCTCCAGAGGATACAATCAAACTATTGAAAAGTAGTCCTTTTTATGATCCCTCTGTTCCTATTCCTCCTTTAGAAGAGTCCCTCAGGAAGTTAGCTGAGTCGACGCGTAAGTTAGCTGAGATGAATAGTATAATTATAGACGAAAGAACTACAATAATGAGTGAACCTTCTTTAGAAGACCACCTCAAGAGGATAGCTGAGACGAACAAAAGAATTACTCGAAATTATATGAATTTCCAACACAGTGTTCCCAGTTTTACCCTTGAAAATGAGGATAGTTACTATTCACCTAATCAAGATGACGAGGATAGAATTGGAGACACTATTTTAGATGAGGTTAGATCTCTTTCATGTTAATATGATGAGGATAGTGTTGATGGAGAATCATACTTATGTAGGAATAGTGATCAGGAAATGGTTACTCCAATTGAGCTTTACAATGATAATATTATTTCTAGTTCAAATCCAAATAATTTTAATAATTATTCACCTATTGAAAAGGACGAGGATTTGACTAGATATACCCTTGTTTTAGACGATGTAGTTCATGATCCTTTAGCCTGCAGTATGTTGAATAATCTATTATTTGATGTGCCTATCAGTGAATCGGAGGAAGTAACTATGATTAACACCTTAGTTAATGATCCTTTACTAGAAACTTTCGCCGGTAATCCTTTATATGATTGTGATGATGGTTTAAAGGAAAGAGTTTACCCTGAGAATAATGTTTTAGAGTCTAGCGATTTAGAAACACTAATCTTAGAAGACCATAAACTCGTAGAGATGAGCGAGGATGAACCAGACTTAGAAGAATCAATTGACCATTTTCAGGAATCTGATGACCTAGAAATTAGGGAAGTTGTGATTAGTCTTTCTAGAGACACGGAAAACTCTAAGTTTGGGGGTAATTCTCCGCGTGCTTTAACTATTAGAAAGTTCCCTCGTGTAGGACTTGACATTTGTGCCTCAACCATCTTACAAGATTATCTTCATACACATTTTACCGAACCTAATGATGTCCAGAAATAAGCTCAGTTGTTAGAAACCCATCCTCTGGTTGATGTGGTTTACCCAGGAGATAATACCCAAATTGACTTTGTTTTCACGCCAAAAACTTTTCTTCCAATTGTGGGAACTTATGATTTTCAGATGTGTCGGTTATTAAGTTTTGAGACTGAACCTAATTACTTTAGGAGAATAGGGTCGACACATTTTCTTAAGGAAGACCACCTCTTTCATTGTGGTCAGCTGTGTGAGTCAAATCTGATTGACTTAGAGGATCCCCAGTTATTCAGGCTTTTGTTATGCGCTTCTCAGTTCTTACTTGAGTATTTCCAGACTCTTCAGCCTGATATTCAGAATGCCTTTGAGGAAATCCAACCGATGAAAACCTTTTATTTAGACCCTTTTATAGAGCCTGAACCTGAACCACAACTAGATGTAGTTGTCTTAAGCAAGGGTATGTTCGGTATCTTCTTGGTCTGTTGCAGTTTCCTCTTCTTGTGGGTAATACTTTTTGATCCAGATGACCCACAATTATTCCGGCTGCTGCTATATGATTCTACGAGGTGACTAATTCTTCCAATGTCTGGCTGAAGACTTTAAACTTAGCACTTCTTGGGAGGTAACCCATTTCCATGTGACACGGTAGTATTCTTCCTTATTTCTTTTCCCTCAAGTGGTAATAGTTTTTCCTTGTTCATGTTTTTAATTTTATCTTTAGAACATTGAGGACAATGTTAGATTTAAGTTTGGGGGTGGGGAAGAAACTTCTTTTTAGTTGCAATAAATAAACTCTAGAGCCTAGAAATTTATGTTTATTAAGGATGACACTAACCAGTCTAAGTGGATAGAAGCATTTTGGTTGTAGGAGTTGAGGAACCAATCTGATTAGATGGAAACATCTAAAGAGTCTATTCATAAAAGCACAAAGCTCAGGTGTTAGAAAAAAAAACATGGTAGTTTCTCCATATCCTCGTGATGGAAACATCGAAAGAATCCCGATCACTTCTTTTTACTATTGCTAGGGTGAAATAGAGTGACTCAGATAAAAAAAAAAATCGAGACCAGACCACCAGACCAACCGGAATAAATACAATAAAGTCGACCACTGGTACCCTTGTATATGCCAGCTGAGTTGACCTAGAGTTAGGATTATTGACCACTGGTTCCCTTGTATATGCCAGTGTGTTGATATTAGTCCAGACCAGTATCTCAGTCCATTAGGATAGGTTCACCTTAGTCAACATCATCCACGTTTTTCTCTACATCCATCTTCTTAATCTATCCATGTGATTGATTGACTCCGGTTTATGATGTCCAGAAACTATCTGAGTAGAGCTCTGTCACTTTATATGAGCTCTGAGTAGAGCTCTGTCACTTGAGTGCAAACTCGTGTACAACAATTGGAATTTCGCATCAGGGTACTTCCTCCTGTAGTCAATAAGTACACCAACCAATGAGATTCTTTAGTGCCTTCCAAGGTTCTGCGTAGATAACTAGGGTCTGGAGTTAAAGGTTTTGTGGGTACACCTCTGGTAAACCCTCCCGAGACTATAACTCGGTCACTAGGGCCACCTAGTGAGTTTGAATTTTCTTTTCTAGAATAAATTTGCTCGAGGACTAGCAAATAATAAGTTTGGGGGTATTTGATAGACACATTTTTGTGTATAATTTGATCTCAATATGATGAGTGCTAAAAAGTGCATATTTCTATATATTTTTCTTGGCATTTAACTCATCTTTTGTGCATTAATTCTACATTTTATCCCATATTCTGTGTTTTCGTTGTTTTCAAGAATAAATACTTTTCTTAATTAATTTTGCATTTTTAGGTACTAAATAAAGCATGGTTATCTCACGGAGCGAAAAGAGCAAAGGAACGGCAAAGACTCCCGCTAGGAGGAAGCGAAGAATGATGTTTGCTAGAGACGGATCAATTAGAAGTGGGCTTGAAGAGGAAGAATTGTTCTTAAAGAAGATATGGGCTTGGCATACCCAAGACCCAAGACCCTTACCCAAATTCATTTCCCTTATCCATACCCATTTCCATGAGAGCCGTCAGATTGGATCCATCTCATCATCCAACGGTTGCCTCATCATTGTGCATCAAACTCCGAAGCTCCCGTCAAACACTATAGTACCTAACTCCATCTGAAGCCGTCAGTTTTGTTGTATCTCATCATCCAACGGTCGCTTCTATCGCGTCGTTGGATCATTCCATCACCTTTTCATCCTACACTTTAGCTTCGCTGAGCATCAACCTTTGATACTTCCGCCTCACACCCTAGCATCAGAAACCTATACCCTCAACCAAACACACCCTTCTTCTCCATCGGGTTCTTCTTCTCATCTTCCCCAAAAACTCCACAGTTCTGCAACTCCATCACCTCCACCAGCTACACCTTCTTCTCGAACCACACCACCACCACAACTACCCGACAACACCACGACATCTCTCCCTAGCCTAGACTTCTTTCCAAATTCACATCTCTGAACCCTAGGTGTGGGTTTGACAAGAAAGCTCGAGCTAGGGTTTCACCAACAGCGAGGAGAAGACAAAATTGAGGGCAGGAAAAGCTTCAGAAGAGCAGAGGGGACATACCCAAAGCATGGGTCGAGCTCAATTCAGGAAATTGGTGAGAGAATTTGATTTTCCCCAAAAAAATTAGGGTTTCGAATTAGGGTTTTGTATTTTTGAAAAACTATAAAAGGGAAGCTGTAGAGAATGCAAAAACTGTTCTTGGGTCATCCGAGATACCCCCTAATTGGGTTAATTTCATTGCATATCTTCTTCTTATCCACTGTTAATGTGTGTTGTGTGAATGTTCAATTGTTTGTTGTCTTGTGAATCTTCTACTGTTAGTCTTGTAATTCCCCTGTTTACTTATATGTTCTTGTTTTGAGTCTTAATGCTTGACAACATGAAAGTTCCTAACTCCAGAATGTTCTGATCCATCACTAGGGTGAGAAGACCCTTAAGCCTTGTTGGTTAGCCTTTAGGTTGATTCTTGTAGAACTCAAAATAGTCTAGGCTAGCTAAATTCCTAAAAGCCTCACTGACTTGTGATTAGTGGTGCTGTAAAAAGACCACTAATGCTAGGGGTTAGTGCTCTAAGGGATTAACCAGCCATATTAGTTAGAGACCTAGAAACCTAAATGACCTGTGATTGTTTATGCTTTAATCAGATAGGCAATGCTAGGGGTTAATCTAAGGATTTTAGGTTAGATAACTTGCCACATGAATTGCCCTGGCCAAGAGACTAGCTTGAACTAGACCCTCTTGTCCATTAGGGACAAGGATTTATCCTAGGCTAACTAGCTAGGTGAAAGAGAATTCTCATCCATCTCCATACACTTCCATTCCCACTGTTTTCAGTTTCTTCACTGTTTTCTTTCACTTGTTTTATCTTCACTTTTACTCACTGTCAACATTTCTGTCTTGCATCACTATTCACTGCCTTCATCCATCACTGCTCACTACCACTCTAGTTCATTGTCACTGTCACCATAGTTTACTGCCCTTAGCTCACTGTAGGATAACTTTAGCTAGGAAGATTTCAATCACACTCAAGTCCCTGTGGAATGACCCTGTTCTTGTACACAAGCTACAACTGACCCTGTGCACTTGCAGGTATAACATGTAGGCTGCTTCATTGTCTTATTTTCTTACACTCTTAAAAGCCTACCACAATACTATTTATTGTTGGCACTCGATTTTATACTAATTTTGATATTTATGTGTTTGTAGGCATTTTTGGGAATAAAACATTTTTGGAAAATTCGGCTCAAAAAGGTGGTTAAGGTGCCCGCAAGACACTTGTTATTCAGACTCTCAGTGTTGGTTAAGGGGAACCTCAATTACTAAGGGGTAACCCATTTCCAGGGAAACTACTATTGGCAGACTCGTATAGGATAAGGGGAGGTCATCTTCTTAATTTGAATTTCAGATTTTGGCGGGAATAGTTGCAGCGAAGAACATATTTTAGGGTTCGATCTCTGGGAAATTTCTGAGGAGATTTAATCGGAGAAATTTGTTGGTCTGGACTTGAATGGACTAAACAAGCCTGGTATGGTCGTCGGAATCAACGAACTTGGGCTGGATCGTTGGGGGGAAGCAAACAGAGGACATGAGTTCTTCACGGGTTCTGCTTGAGTTACAGTGTGTTCGTAATCTGTGTGTGTCTGGAGTATGTTGAGTCGCAACAAAGGCATTGTGGAGATATTATACGCATAATTGACAGCTGCAGATGCATGGCGCAAGCAAGAAAGGAAAGAAAACAACCCGAGAATATATTTTCTTAACTGCGAGTTATTGTGAAGATTTATGGAGTTAATGTGGTCCTGTCAAGTCCTGTCGAGTATATATAGAGTTCTGAGGAGTTGTATCGGGGGATGAAAAGTCTGGGAGAGTTGCAGAACATCATAAAGTCGAGATAATCAAGTGGCAGGAAACCACCATTTCTGCTGCTGTGAAAAAAACGAAGAACATCGACCCACACTCATTGGACGCTTAACGACAGTCGTTTATGCTACAGTGGTAACGAACCACAGCCGAGGTTCGTAGTTCAGGAGACAGTCTTAGAGAAACAGTAACAGTGACACATCCTCTGTATTGTTCTCTGGTTTGTAACAAATATAATTGTTACAATCCCGATTTTGAATTATTTCTCCATTTTCTCCTTGTAAACACCTTTTTGAGAAATGAAAAATTCCTTTGAGTGTGTTTTCACCATGCGGATCTAGACCCCATCACTGGGACAACAGAGGAAGCAACTTTTCATGATTGTGGTAAATGAATTAATTCTTTTATTGTCTTTTTGCATAGATTTTTAATTGCTTTATGATTTCTATTAATTATTTTTTATTTTGTTAGATGCCGCATGCTTAGTTCTAAATACTTTAGATGCGTCATGCTTTTAACTTACAAATAATATTTTACGAAATCTATTTTTGGCAAAGAACTAGAGTCACAACTTCTTTTGTTTGAGCTATATTGTCTAGAGTTAATGACTGAACCATAACAATATGAAAAGTAGTGGCATCCTGCGTCTCAGCGTCTCTTCATCTTGTGACAAATTGTGTATATATATTTTTCCTTATTTTCTTTATTAAGTCTTAAAACAAATTCTCAACAAATCTGAGTGAACGAATCATCTTACTACAACATCATTGAAAAATACCATCAGAACGCAAAAATAGTTAGAGAAAAGAAACCCTCTTCAACGCGTCCAGCATGAGAGCGCTTACTTGCTAGCTCTGTTCGCGCTTATGAAGTGGCTTACGGTTCACCGGACGCTTCAGCTCAGGTAGGTTCCGAGATGATCACTAAACGCAACCGACGCGCCTCCTTTCCTCTTTGGATCAAGTATTGGCATCCGCTATTGGTGGACGGGAAGGTCTTACCCCCTCGTCGGAAAGAGGATAACCCTCGCGCTGAGTTGGTTGCTTACATCTTGTTTTGGCTTTGTCATGATGTGTTTGAGTACATCACTCAAGATACAATTTAAAGTGATCTTGTGCCGATGGCGGTGTTGTTATCTCGTGGTATCTCCTTTCCTCTCGCGCCGATGTTCTTAGGCGGCTTGTACATGTTTTGACATGACGTTCATATAGTTAACTCAACTCATAAGGTTGAGACTTACATCCCAGCCTCTTTCATGCAAGCGTGGTCTTGGGAACACCTCTCTGAATACGCGCCGGATCCTCACGTCTTAGCAGTTCATCGTGAAGAAGATGTTGAGCAGGACGATGACACGGTTAAGAAAGTTCTTGTTACTTATGGCTATTCACGGATGGCTATCTGGAATGGCAAAGGGAAGGTTCCCAAAGGTGATATAGCTAAGTATATAGACGTGGCCAAGAGCTTTGTGTCGTTTTCTTATCATGACGATCGATCGGGTCCAGCGCATTATGATTTTACTTCTCCTTTTGACCATGAGTTGGACTTGACGCAGTCCTTGACAGAGCCGGATTTTGATTTGGTGATGGAGGTGTTACCTGGTTATCTTCCTGGTTTTTACGCATGCAAATTTATTGTTATGTCCTATAATCCTGACCGCACAGCTCGGCAAGTAGGGTTCGATCAGGGGGATCCTCCCAGGTTTCCTCCTTGGAGTAGCTCTGAAATTGAAGATATTGCCGCGAGTTTTGATCGCTTTGTTTTCAAGGGGCCAACATGTCTGAGTGATCGGGGAATCAACTTTTCTTTCTGGCAACCTATTCTTGAGCGCCCTTTGGCGGATACTGAGGGAGCTTACGAGTATCAGCTTCTCATGCATCGCTGGGCACTAAATTTTATGTTACGTGATCCATCGGCTCCCCGCGATTTATCCTATGAGGACCTCCGGATACTGCATGCGTCTGGCAGGGTTAAGCTTGATGATGCCATAGCCGTCGCGAATCGTCTCCCTATGGATCCATTGGTGACTACCTAGGATCCTCCTGAAGGTCATGATACCATAAGGAAGAAAAAAAGGGTGAAGTCGTATTCTGATCGTAAGCCTCCCATATTACATGTATCTAGGCCAGCTGTTAGTATCCCGATGGCGTAGGTGTTTGTCGTCTGTTTTATTGTGTTCCTCGTCTTTCTATCTTCTATCTCCCTCCCTCCCTGTCTCTCTCTCTTTTTTTAAGAAAGTGGTGGGAACTGCATTCTCAGGAGGTTCCTCTATCCAATCCTGTGGGGTGGAAGGCCCCTTCTTAATTGATGGAGGGGTATCTAAACATGCCCGATAGCGATTGGTCTGAGAAGAGCCTCGCCAAGAAGGCCAAACGAGAATTGACTAGATTAGCTGTTTCCCGCCATTGTTCTTCCGTTGATGCCTCGCCCCTTCCTCTTATACAGGCTCGGCAAAGGAGTTCGCCGTAACCTCCACGAGGTACAGGCGGTAGTAGTCCAACTCCTTCATTCATAGATCTAGTGCGGGATCTTGGAGTCAACTTGTCTGAAGGAGCTGGCTGGGTAACCCCGCGCCTCCACATATCATCAGTTAAACCTCTGCAGGCTGAAACTGTCCGTGCCAGGGGTGAGGCACCAGCATCTCTTAGTGACGTGTTGCATTCAATGAGTCCTTCTGGGTCGAACCGGTCGGTTTTTGGTGGGTCTTCGGCCCACGTGGCACGACTAGCGAATGATCCTAAAGGTGACTTACGCGACCCCCTATTTAATACGTGTCTTTGCCTTCCTCACTCTTCTCTTCTCTTCTCCCCCTTCTTCTTTTAGTATAAATCCGGGTGTTTCTTTGCAATGTTGCTTACTTTTCATTTTTCAAATCCTTCGAGTGACTCCGAATCGTCTTCAGACTCTTCTGCATATCGTCGTAAACCTTCTGATTCTACGCTTGATTCGGCCATTCCTGAGGTTAGTTTTTCTTTTTTTTTTTGCATTGCAAGTGTGGTGTTTCTGCGTATTTACTAGTGCTCGTCCTTCTTTGGTTGTAGGACATGGGTAAAAGGCGCAAAGAGGCCATTATGCCTGAAATTTATAACGCTGATGGTGTGCGGCGCGTGGTCCCCGGTGGTGATAGGTCTACGAAGCGCGCTTGTACCGATGGTAGTAATTATGCATCGGTTAGCCCCTAGAGAGGCGTCCCGACATTCTCAACGCGCCGTCAATCCCTGAGGATATACAGTTTCGTTTCTCCAAGTAGTGAGTGCTGCTAAGGCTGGAGTCGATCCTTCTATCCACACGCTGGTCCATGGTTTTTGGGTGCCATCTGTCTTCGCTGCCACTTATAAGGACATTGTGGCGCAGGAGCGGTAGTCACATGGTGAAGGCAGATCTTCTTGACATGCGGATTTTGTGTTACATGACTAAGAACCTCCTGGAGGTCGCCGACCAGCTTACGCGGGTAAAGGATGGTCCTAGTGATGCAGCGGTGATGCATGGTTGGGAGACTATTGTTTGTTCGGCAGTTAATCTCAACTTTCCGGTGGGGTGGCTAGACGAGCTGCTGAAGAAAGTGAAGGACCGTAATGACCCCCGCGTGCATCTCCCAGGGAAAATTTATCAACTGGAGGAAAAGCTGGCAAAGCGTTCAAAGACGACTGCTGCTATGAAAACAATGCTAAATCAGCTTCTTGCGGATGTGGCGGTGGCGAATGATGAGGTGCTACGAGCGGAGATCGCGGAAGAGGATGTTCGTTCAGAGCTCGAGAGAAAGCGACAAGAATGGTCTTCATTCCAGTCGGCTTGATGCATGTCCCTCTGGATATTCTATTTTCGTCGCCTATTGCGCGCCCTTTCTTTCCTTTGGATAATTTGTTGTGTTGTTATTTCTGGATGTTTTCTTGTGGGATGTTTTTATTTAACGGATTATGTTCAGTTGTTTGTTTATTTTTAATTTTAAGTTTATTATTTATGATGTGTTACTGTGCGTTGGTGGAATTTGGGGAGGGGTATGTTTGATTATACACGCCTACTCCCCCATTTTTTTTCTTTTGCAGAGGTTGGTTGGGATGGGATAGGGAGTAGATGGAACGCGCCTCTTCCCTTCATCCGTTCAGATGGGTGGGTGGAACGCGCCTACTCCCCCTTTCTTTTCGCAAAGGTTGGGTGGGACGGGATAGGGCGTGGATGAGACGCGCATACTCCTTCTTTTTTTGTAGAGGTTAGGTGGGGTAGGATAGGGCGTGGGTGGAACGCGCCTAATCCCCTTTCTTTTTGCAAAGGTTGGGTGGGATGGGATAGGGCGTGGATGAGACGCGCCTAATCCCTCCCTCTTGTTGTAGGGGTTGTGTGGGGTGGGATAGGGCGTGGGGGGAACGCTCCTACTCCCCCTATTCTCTTTTCTCTTCTTTTGTAGAGGTTGGGTGGAATGGGATAGGGAGTGGATGAGACGCGCATGTTCCCTCCTTTCTTTTTGCGGAGGTTGGGGTGCCTTTGGCACTCCAGTATCCTTTTGTATATTTTACAATCAAACGGGTGTCTTTGGCATCTCCATAACTGTTGTGAATTTGTCTGCCGACCGGGCGCCTTTGGCACTCCCATAGCTTTTTGTAAATTTTTCAGCCGACCGGGCGTCCTTGGAATTCCCGTAGCCTTTTGTGAATTTGTTCGCCGACCGGGCGCCTTTGGCATTCTCGTACCCTTTTGTAGATTTGTTAGCCGACCAGGTGCATTTGGCATTCTCGTAGCCTTTTGTATATTCGTTGGCCAACCGGGTACCTTTGGCACTCCCGTAGCCTTTTGTAAATTTGTCAGCAGACCGGGCGCCTTTGGCATTTTCGTAGCCTTTTGTGAATACATCAGCCGACCGGGCGTCTTTGGCACTCCCGTAGCCATTTTTAAATTTGTTAGCTGATCGGGCGCCTTTGGCATTCCCGTAGATTTTTGTATATTCGTTGGCCGACCGGGTACCTTTGGCACTCTCGTAGCCTCTTATATGTTCATTGGCTGACCGAGTACCTTTGCCACTCCCGTAGCCTTTTGTAAATTTGTCAGCCGACCGGGCGCCTTTGGCATTCCTGTAGCCTTTTGTAATATTGTTAGCCGACCAGGCGCCTTTGGATTCCTATAGCCTTTTGTAGATCATGTTACTCATAAGTTTTTTTTTTTTTTTTTGTAATACTCCTCTTCATCATATATTATCGTTGTTTACAAGGGACGAAAAGAATGTAACTTGCCTCTTCTCATGGATTGACGTTTTCTGTTATTGGCTAGCCTTCGTCGTGGGTGATGGAGTGTGGTCGTTCCCTATTGCTTTATTCATGTGTACTTTGTTTGTTGTTGACTTAGTGATGAGGGAGGGGGTCGTACTCGATTGCTTTCTTTCCTACCCAGAGTTCTCCAGCTGGGCGCTTGCGTTCGAAGATGCCCCTTATGGCGAAGCACTCCATCGTGGGTGACCTAACCTCTGATGGTAATGGCAGTACTTGGCGGCGCTTTTATCCATTTTATTGACATCCATCACTGTTGGAGGCAGCTCGATTTCCTTTCTTGCAACCCATTGATTCAGGATCTCGATTGCATGTTCTCTGCTACATGGTAAAGGTGGTGGTGGGTTGGAGTCCCTCCTGGTCCACCTACTTCCCCCTATGTCTCCCTCGGGTTTTCGAAACTGGTCCTTTCTCTGCTTGTTGGTGTTGGTCCTTACATTACGCGGTACTTCAGATACGGCGTAGACTGCGTAGCGCCAGGTAGGATCCGTGTGTGTTTCCTCCACACAGTCGGTGATCCTTTCTGCTGCTTCTTCTAGCTCGACAAAAGTCTGGAATCTGAAGTTAATCAGGCTCCCCTTGAAGGCGGGTATCATTCCGCGTATACATATTTCGACGAACGCTCCCTTGCTGATGTCTTCATGGAAATCCAGTGCAAGGCGCCGGAATCGCAAGATGTACTTCCCTACTTCCTCTCCTGTCCGCTGACCACTCCGGCTCAGGTCTATCGACGTGATCTTTCTTTTAGCCTAGTAGAATTTCCCGAGGAAGAGAGCGGACATGGTTGGCCATGAATCCACACTTTCCTCTTTCAAGTTATCATACCAGGTGAACGTCGTACCTGTTAATGACTTAGGAAATTCTCTTAGGCATAGCTTACCGTCGGAGACCTTGTCATTCATTGTTGGTAAGAATTGGCTGATGTGTTCCCGCGCGGTCCGTCATATGTCTTGAACTTTGGGGACGCATAGTTTTCGGGATATTGGTACCCGCAGATGCTTGTTGGGTAGGGGCTCCTTACAAAGCAATGAGTGTCTTGTTTTACCACGTGGTGGTTTTGTTCTAGGTACTTTGTCATTTCTTCCTGTGATATTGTCGTTGGCTTACTATTTTTATGTCCCTCGCCCTTTATTACTCCCTCAGAGGCGCTTTGGCCCGCTATCACCGTTTGCTCTATCCAATCCTCCAATTCCCGCTTTCTTCGTACGCGTTCCTCCAGCTTTTTTTGTACATCTTGTAGGGCCAGGGACGGGGGTTTCGGTGCCTGGGTCGCTTGTGTGTTTTCCTTCTGTGTAGCGCTTGCCTCTCTGTTCTGAGGTTTGTGCATCGCTGGTTGTGTGACCATATCTTGAGCTAGTATTTCTTCTTCGCTATCCTCGTTCTCTACTATTGTTACTTCGTCCAGGTTGGAAGGTCGGCTGGTTGATCGATTCTTTACTGCGTTTGAGCTAGTACCCCCTTGGTGTGTCATGGTGGGCTAGGCACGAGCCTCCGGGTATGGTCGCCAAATGTTGAGGGGTGAATATGATTTTGGTTCTACCCGACCTAATCACACCTAATGACAACACTTTCTAGTGATGGTAAGAGAGAGAGAGCTTCCTATCTATTGTACATTGTCCTTCCTTATATAGACTTTCCAAAAACCCTTCCTTTTATGACATCATGCCACATGTCCTAAACCTCCTTAATTACCACTAATGTCATTCCTTCTTAATATAACCTCCTCCTTCTTCATCAATTCCTCCTTTGTCCCTTTCTTCTCATGGATATTTCCTTATTGGACTTGGACCTCAGTCCCGAAGTCCCCATGTCTATGTTGGGCTTGCCTCCCCTTTGGGGTATCCTAATCCCGTTAAGGGATATTATTTTTCATGTATCAACACCAAACAACTGATTCATCAAATATTCAAGAATCTTTTCACTAAACAAGATATCTAACGTATCAAAATTTATTTTTTTAACAGAACCAGAACAATATTTATGAAGATAGCTTTTTATAGTTTGAAAATGTTAATAGTAGCTTTAAAAGATTGAGGAGAATCATATGAACAAATAGGAGATGGGTAATATTAGTGGCATTCTTGCAGACCCATATGAACCTTTATCTACGCATTGTCACATGTAAACTTTTGTCATAGAAGTGGTTGTAAGAGCATTGAACAGTTTAATCTCTTTTAAACTTCTCGGTCGCTCACAATGAAATATACAAACATGAGATGGTAGAGAACTTTGAGATTCTTGAAAAATGTTGCGTACTTGTGCAGGTAAATATGTTTAGGCAAAAATAAAACCGAGAGAGAACAAAATAGTTTCTTAATCACATGGACCATCGATCAAAGTAAGGTAATTATAGAGATCCAACAAATAATTTCCGGTGGTTTATGATGAGCATGGGGTCTTTGTTCTTGGCTTATATTAACATTCATCAAATAGTATCACCAAGCGATGATGCAGCTAAAAAAATCGAAATCATTCATCGGGATAGTAGAATGTGGGTCCAACAAATTTTAATTAGGAAACTTAAGCCAGTGTCTAGTGGAGGCAATCGTATGGTTCAGTACTTAATTTTGTCTGGTTTTAGGTGGGGTCTTAATCTTACATGCTCGAGCTGGAGACTCTCAAGTCTTAACCTTGCATGCTCGAGCTGGACGACCGGGATCACCTTTGAAGACTCCCGGTAAAAATATACTTTTATTTTTGATGAAGAAGGCGGACCATATCTTTAGTGCCCATCAGCATTGCTGAAAACTTCCTCCCTCTCAAAGAACTCCTCTGCTCCACCTTCAGTCTCATCCTCGTCTCCACTTGCCGCTTCTATGCCAGTGGTAGACCCAAGAATATCAGGGTCCAAAAAGAGTACCTGTTCAAAAAATGAATGGACATTCAAAACCCATCATTTCGGAAAATGAGAAGAGATGAAAGAAAAAGCATCACATACCTCTACTTTAAAGTCTTCAGGGAACTGTTCCTTTGCATCCCACAAAATGTCGATATCCTCCCGGCTGAGCAGTAAGGCATTTGATCGAACAAACAACGTGTTAAACATAAGCCTGAACATCATTTCCTCGCGTACCATATCCTCATCCAAATGTATGCATTCAAGAACTACATCACCTTGAACACGGCAATGAATATCTACCTTCACGGGCGTATTTTCTGCCTGCAGTTAAGTTCTAATCAGCACCCAAATCCTTATTAAATCGCCAGCAGATTCATCTTCCAGGTTTTAAATGTGTAACCCAGCGTTACCTGTTTGTAGTGACGAACATGCTTCTTTGTCTTTGGAGTTGAAAACAGAACTTGAGAACTTCTGCTAGCTGCAGTAGATGGATCCTGGCCATGAACACGAACTATAGGCCTACAACTCCTTTCACCATTAATTACTGGAAGTCCTCTGAGAATGAGGCTATCCAAGGCCAAAGATGTATCAGCTGGAGGCCATGAGTCGAGATTTCTCCTAGAGATGTACTGTAGATATCTCAGTTGGGAAGGTTAATGTGGGTTTAAAGGAGACATGAGATGGAGGAGTTCCTTAGGAGCTTGCTTATATACCATCTCAAGGGTTTTCTGCTCCCCCGTATACTGTTTTCTGTATAGAAGGAGAGCAGCAAGCGTGAATGCGAGCACAGGCCACCCTCCTCTTTCACAATGCATCAGCAGAACATTCTGTGGACCTTCCAACGACAACCAACTCTCACTTGATCTCAGGAAATGGTCAGTCATCTCGAGCGGTAAGAGAGGACACCCTTCATATTGCCGAGGATAATCCATAACCGTCATATCGTACTCAGATAATATATCAGAAATCTGGCTTCTCATTTCTCCCTCCCTAAAATTAAATACCATGTAAGAGGCATCTGGAAAGTGGTCCTGAAGTTGGGCCACGATACCATCCATGTACTTCTTGTAGTTATCCTTTTCCATAACATCAGTAGAGAGGCAAGAATCGAACACTGCCCCAAAGAAATAACCACATTTACTACTCAAACGTATAGTTTGTGTTATATATAGCTACTAGTCATCCAAATGAGAAGAGAAGCATCAGTTTGAAATCTATGGACCGTAACCATGCAGGTCAAACCAAAAAGCTCATAGAGCTCTCGTTAATTTTTTTACTGGCATTGCTGCAATAAACACATTACTACTTCGAATGTCGGGTACTAAATGTTTCACTCTTTCTCTAATGAAGTCCCCTTAGTTTTAAAGCTTAACATAAACAACTAAAGTGCACAAACTAAAAACTAACAGCTGAAACACACAGTTGACCAGCAACTGAGCAAACACAGTTTAGCGGCCAACAATTAAATTTATGAGAGTCTTATATTACTTAATCTAACATAATTCAAATAAAGAACACTAGACAAATTACATTTACGAGATCATGGATATAACAGAGAAACACTTGAATTTCACAATTAAGCAACAATCAAGCTAACATTTTCCTAATTAACACGCAAAAATGAATGTTAAGTAGAACTTGGGATCTACTTAATGAATTAGAAGCTACAACTACGAAAAGCAGAATTAAAAGATTTACCATAGACTCTTCCAGAGATCTCCATTAAGCCATCCGGAGGATTCTTATAAAACAATCTTCTAAACAGCGCCATTTACCGAGCTTCCAATTGTTTTTCCTGATCCAAAACAATCCTCTACCAAACTTACTTATGTCAAACTGACCGTATATCTCAACGTATACAGTCGAGATAAATGATCAAAAAGAATGAATTAGAAACTATGAACCTGTAAGGAAGAAGAAGTAGAAGAAGAAGAAGAAATAAGATTATTGGTGCTGACTTTTTCTTCTTCTTCTTCGGTTTTCACATGAAATGAAATTAATAAGTAAAATAAAACAAACTCTGTATTTTTATGAAGAGAAGAGAAATGGTAATGATCAAACTGTGTTTTACTGCTTCGCGGTTTTGACTTTTGAGTTTAGAGTGCGAAAGTCTTTTTCCAGTGAGAGGAGGAAAAAAAAAGATTTGTGTTTTCTCTGTCCTGAACTCCTAATGTCCAGGGATTGGAATTTATGATTTTTAACCGGGAATACGAGATGCCGGGTAAGTAAACCTTTCAGGTTTTTTGCCAGCAGGGTTACCACAGCAGAAGAAACGTTTCTATTTGTAAGGCAACTTTGCTGCACACCCAAGAAGAGTACCGTGAATTGCACTTCGGGGAAATCTGACGATCCAGGAATGGCTCTGAACATTGGGATAGGGTGTGGAGCAGGAGTGGGCCCCACCTTCCTCTCACACGGTACACACCGCTCGGTGTATACATCATTTCCGTTTGTAAGGTGGGCAGGTGGCAGTGACTCATTAGTTCATGTGTATTCAACTGGACTATATAAGGGCTGTTTCTATGGAACTCAATATACTATATTCAGCCATGTGGATGCGGTAGATTTTCCACTATGGTAAAAGTACTTGGTGAGTCATCAAAAAACATGTAGTGGAATACTACCCGCGGGAGGTTTTAGAAAATCTGCGCGAACGTATTCAGCCCGTTGGTGGTCTAAGTAAATTCGCTAACAGCTATTTCTCTATGATAAAAAAACGGTCATATTTTTACTACTATGAATTATCACTAATTTCAAACACTCCACTCACACGAAAATTTACTCTTCTTGATTTTTCTTTGCTAATTTTTTCTAATTTTTATTAGAGTGTTTTGAATTTCTTAAGTGAAATGTCTTTACAAAACTATTACAGTTTTTTGTGATGCAAAACTTGAACTTGTTGTTTCTAAATCTAGATTTCTTTGAAGATAGATTTCCTTTTAAATCTAGAAATAGTGGGGGTTCTCTAACTAGTGATGTACCTAGTACAAGTTCTCAACTTAGAATAGAAGAACCTAGAAATGAAGAAACTAGAGATGCTAAAATTGAACCTAGGCGTAGCAAAAGGGCTAGGACTGCGACGAACTTCGGTTCTGAATTTGAAGTTTATACTCTAGATGAAGACCCTTCTAGTCTTCAAGAAGCACTTAATTCTCCTGAATCTGGTTTTTGGCAGGAAGTCATAGATAATGAAATCGACTCCCATAATCTTAATGGAACTTGGCACCTAGCAGACTTACCCCTTGGTTGCAAAGCAATAGGTTGTAAATGGGTACCTAAAAAGAAGTTGAACCCTGATGGTTCAGTAGACAAATACAAAGCTAGGTTGGTAGCTAATAGCTTTAGACAAAGAGAAAATGTAGATTTCTTTGATACTTATTCTCCTGTTACAAGATTGACTTCTATTCGTGTTTTGATTGTTGTTGCTGCAGTGCATAATCTTGTTGTTCATCAAATGGATGTTAAAACATCTTTTTTGAATGGTGAATTAGAAGAAGAAATCTATATGGAACAACCTGAAGGTTTTGTTGTTCCAGGTCAAGAACAAAAAGTATGTAAGTTAGATAAGTCACTTTATTGTTTGAAACAAGCTCCTAAGCAATGGCATGAAAAGTTTGATAATTTGATGATTTCACATGGTTTCAGAATTAATGAAAGTGACAAATGCATATACTATAAGTTTGAAAACAATGCATGCATCATGATTTGTTTGTATGTGGATGATCTGTTGATTTTCGGTTCAAACTTATCTATGGTTGAAGAAACTAAGAATATGCTTAAGTCTAACTTTGAAATGAAAGATTTGGGTGAAGCTACTGTAATTCTGGGAATTAAGATTACTAGAACTAATGATGGCATTTCTTTGGATCAGCCTCATTATATTGAAAAGATTTTAAAGAAGTACAATTATTTTGATTGTAAACATGTGAGTACTCCTTTTGATGCTAGTATTAAATTGTTTAAGAATACTGGTGATAGCATTAGACAATCTGAATATGCTAGTATAATTGGTAGTCTTCGTTATGCAACTGATTGTACAGACCAGATATTGCATATGCAGTGGGGGTTTTATGCAGGTTTACCAGTTGTCCTGGTTTGGAACACTGGAATGCAGTTGAGAGGGTTATGCGGTATCTTAAAAAGGCCGTTAACCTAGGATTACTATAAGAGATTTCCTGCAGTCCTTGAAGGATATTGCGATGCTGATTTGAACTCTCTTTTCAGATGACTCCAAGGCCACTGGTGGATATTTGTTTAATATTGCTGGTGACGCTGTGTCTTGGAAGTCAAAGAAACAGACAATTCTGGCTCAATCTACGATGGAGTCTGAATTGATAGCACTAGCATCAGCTAGTGAAGAAGTAGGATGGTTGAGAAACTTGCTTTCTCAAATTCTTGTATGGGATAAACCGATACCATCTATTATGATCCATTGTAATAGTACCGCGACTATTGCAAAAGTACAGAACTGTTTTTATAACGGTAAGAATCGACAAATACGTCAAAAGCATAGCACAGTTAGAGATTTTCTCACAACTAGTGATGTACGTGTAGATCATGTTAGGTCAGAAGAGAACTTAGCTGATCCTTTGACGAAAGGATTAGCTAGAGAAAATGTATTATATACCTCTAAAGGAAAGGGACTTTTGCCCACTAGAAATTAAGTTAATTTGTGATGGATACCCACCTAGAAATAGGTTCAAAGGGAATAACGATTCACAAATGATATGGAGATAGAATCATGCACATTTCCCATGGCATGATATCCTGAAGCGGTTTAAGGTTGAGTTCTTTAACTCTTAATGAAGTCTATAGCTCTGTATAGAGTGGGGTACCAAGCTACATGAGTACCTTTGTAGACTCACCTATGTGAATGAGAAAGTGTGGTCGCTTTCTATGAGAACATGGGCAGTTCTCTAGAACATTCATTGAAACTGGGATAAGCACAAGGCCGTAATGTGTTGGCATTTATGACTTTACTCTTAGTATAGTTGTGTGTGTGTTAAATAATCTGTTCTCTCCATAGAGTTCAAAGACATATGTTCACTCTGTGTCTGAGTTCAGAGAATTTAATACTATGTAAAGGTTCAAAATCGAAAGATACCTTTACTAATGCGCATAACTATATGGATCTTGCTCAATGATTTTAAAAATATAAATGGGGGATTTTTGGGATATATATTTTAAAATAAATCTTTTGTATATTTATATCAACAATTCGAGCTTGGCCAAGTGGTTAAGCATTTTGGACCTCGAGGGTGAGGTCTCAGGATCAAATCCCTCCCCCTACTGATTGGGTATATATATATATAAATAATATATATATCATTAGTCCGGGAGCGGGGTCTTGGAAGTATTTTTGTTGTTTTTTGAAAATATATTTCAAAACGTTTTCTGTCCTTAATTACGTTTTTAATTGTGATAATTATGGCATAATTTAATTTCCCGTTTTCTAACTGATTGAATGGAATTTTTATGGCAGCAATAAATTTAATTTATTCTCTATTAATTTCGGTTTTTAATGTTAGGCTATAAAATGCAGTTTTTGAGAACAGAAAAAACATAAGTTTTAACACCATTGTTTTTCTGAGAATCAATAGACCAGTTTTCTGAGCAAGATTAGAAAGAGTGAAAATGATCAATCTCTCATTGTGTGCGTGAGGGATTGAAGAGAGTTTTATCTCGGCTGTTTTATCTTCGGGGGTTGTGACGAAGAAATAACTGCTTGCAAAAAACTCAAGGCAAAGCCACGAAATGTCTTAAAGAGAGCGACCTGGTCGTGACTCAGCCGATAACTTGTTTTTTGTGTTTAATCCTTGTTTTGCAGGTATAAAATCGGCGACTGTTCCAAAATGCTTATAAATGTATATATTTTAAAGTTACTGGGTTTTAATCCATATAGGTCTTCCTAATAATAAACCCAGCTGTACCATTACCTGTTGAAGCTCATTAATTTTATGTTTTTTTTTGAACGGGGTTAGCCCAGTTGGCCAGGGGTCGAACTTCCAATCCCAAGTAATAGGTTAGGGGTCGATTCCCGCTGCTGGATGATCAAAAAAGAAAAAAGAAAAAAAAAACGTTGTTTTACAATCCGAAATAGGATAGGAATTTTCCGAATGTCAGTGCCCCAATTCTTTGTTTGTATTAAGGGAACTCTTACACTATCATTTGTTTGGTTTATTAGTCAATCAGTGCTTACCCGTGGTTGTGATGAAATGGTTAGTGTTTAGGTGCAGGGAAGCATACCCACATTAAAGGTCTATGAGTCCGATATCTGCTTTGTTAATCTGCATTCCAAATGTTTTTGGATTTTATTTCTTATGTGTGGTCTTTGATTGGTGTAGGCTACATTGTTTGTGCCAGGGCGGATAGGGAGCACATATGTTGCACCTTTGTTTATACGACAACATCGCGTCCTTCAGGGCAATGCAAGTGCTGGGAAATCTTGGTTCCAGGTAACCATCCGGGTGCAACTAATTTATTCCAGCCTTTGCATGACTTTGTTGGATTGGGTACCGTGGAATCCTGAGTTGGTTTCGAGGATGGTGGTGATGTTGTATCGGGAAAGCACCAAAACACCGACTCTCATACACCGAAAAAACTTGACTTACAGATAGCTGCAGCTGTGGAGTTAATCCTAGGTGAATAAGTTCGTATCTATTTAGTGGTTATTTCCACCATTTTTCTTAGAGATTCATGTAATTTTTAGTTCCTCGATAAGGGTTTCTGAAAAGACGAGGGTACCCAAATATACCTCAATCTAAAACTTTTCCACCTATAAGTCCTTTCTCCGAAAGTGATTATCTATGGAATGAGTCGAGACAATACAACTAATCGGTTCACACTTCGTGTGATCGTCTATGGATACGAGATCGAGACAATACGACAATAAGATAACTTGTGTGATTGACTATGGATTCAAGATCGAGACAATACAACAACGAAGTATGTTTACTTGATAATATGTTCAGACTTAACCAAACACAATAGGATTTCTATCAAGTAAATAGGAATTAACGTTTGTGTAATTTACTTTAAATTATAATAACAACAATTATAATTGCGGAAAATAAAAGTAAATGACACAAAAATTTGTTATCGAGGAAATCGCAAATGCAGAAAAACCTCGGGACCTAGTCCAGAAATGAATACTCTCAGAATTAAGCCGCTATACAAAATCAAACCAACTTCGTATAGTTGAGACATAGCAACTAAACCTATAGTTTCTTCAGTATCCCCGCGCCTCCAACTTGCAATAAGTCATGCACTTGTTTTGATGGTGGATTTTCGTTTAAGGCTAAAATTATAAAAGCCGAAATTATGCGCTAACATCCTGCAAAGGATAAAGCCCCTGATAAAATAGAGAACACTTCTCCATTGAAAAACTTATAGCATTATCAATTAATGCATGACCAGCCTTGTATTTCCTGTACTGCTTCACTCTTATCATTATTGGTGCGGCATGACGACTGAGTGTTGCTCTCAGCAGAGCAACACGAATCTCCAAGCATTAAATAAGGAGGCATGTACGAAATACCCGTACATGCTATAAATCTCGGAGTATTATACTAGCCCGATCGAGCATCTGGACTGTCCGTATCAGTCTCAGAAACGATCACGACCATCCAACTTCACCAACATGATTGGATGGCTTAGATCGAATCCATAACCCTCAAGCAGGTATTGGAATGTTCAACACCGGACCAATGCGGACCCCGCATGGTCGGGCTCCCCAAAAGGGTAGCATGGCTTGCCAATTCGTCCAGCCAAAGCAGCGTGGACGAGAAACCCTAAATTAGTGTTTGCAGCACATTACATGTGTCGCAAATCAGTCTCAACCATCCATCTTCGCATGCATAGATGGAGGGTGTAGATGTAGATTCAAAGGGACCAGAGCATGTCAACACAAACACCGAGGGCCCGCCTACATACATGACCAATCGGTCAGGACCAAACATGGATGGTCGTCCCAATTCGTGCGTCCAAACAAGGCATGACGCACGGCTGGCAGAACCCTAATTAGGGTTTTCGATCACGAGCGTCCATTTTCACCTGATCGAACGAAGGGTCTAGGAGTCGATTAAGCAGGTCTAGTAAGTATCAACAAGATCACTTTAGGCCCACATATCTCCACACCCGATCGGCCAAGGCATACCATGCCTGGTCGCCTCGATTCGCACGCCCAAATTGGCGTGGTCACACCTCCCAATCACGAACTGATCTCGACCACTCAACTTCACCAGACAAATTAAGTGGCTTAGATCACGTTTCCATGGGACAGTCAGGTATAGGCGTGAACACCAGCCTATCACCTACACGCTGAACCAATCGGCCGGGACCGACCAAGCTTGGAGGTCTCGAAACGCGCGCCTGAAGAAGGCATGGCGCACGGCATTTGCAGCACCAAACTGCTGTCGTAAATCAATCCTGACCGCTCCTCTTTGTCGTACAAATTGAGCGATCCAGATTACACTTTCACGGGACAACAAGGTATGGGCATGTACACCGGCGTGCCGTCTATACACATACCCAATCGGCCATGCCAAAATCGTGTCCCAAGCTTGGATTCGACCAAGCTGAAAAGTGGTGCTTGCGCACCTCTTCCAAAACCGTAATTCCACTAACGCTCGCAGATGAGTGTCTCAAAGATCATCTCGTCCGTCCAACTTCACCGGCTTGGCTATACAGCCCTGGTTAGGAGTTAATTGGTCGGTGAGGCGTAATGGTGATCACCACCCGTCACTCCACCACACCATGTGGTCGGCCAAGGGAGGACTTGCTTGCGCAACCTCCAAACCATCACATGAAGTAGGCTGGACATGAAGCTATTTTGAGACGCTCAAACAACGATGCTTCATACATGCTGAATATACTCGATGCAGTACCTGCATAGAATACACACGATATTTCACAAGTATCGACTTCCTAAACACTTAGTTATCTAATCTAGCATTACATGCTGCTTTCTGTGGGTCCCACGTTCCACACACTCGAGACATCAATCATATCACAAACTGGGGGATACATACTGGGGTATTGATCTGGCGGTTTACAGCGTGCAGCGTGCAACGCGCCATCACAAGAACGCGTCAGGAATTCATGGACGGTTAGTGATGATGGGAGAAGTGGGCAAGAATAATCGTGTAACATTAACACACGACTCCACTACCCCATCACTCCACTTTCTACACTTCCCACGAGATACGAGGTTCAGGCTCAAAGACTTGTATAAATAGGTTCTCCTCCCTATTTCCAAGACAGGACAAGACAACAGAAACCAAATGTTGATACAATCGTATTCAAACACCAGAACTGATAATTTACACTCTGCAAGCCAGTTCAGTCTTCTGATATAAGTCATACATATCCAACACCTTCACAATCTCAACACCTTCTTCGCTTCCTCCCTAAGACCAACCCCATCTCCTTCACTTTGTGACTTAAACAAGTCTGGAACGACCATTTCTTGGTTTAGGCCGGACTTGCACAGATTGATTTCTCGAATCACAAGCACTCCCGTGCAGTGCATTTGTTTAGGGTTTAGATTCATTTCTCATCCACACACCCCAAATTACCAAAACCGATAGAAATAGTTTTCACCCATAAACAACTTGGAACAATTCCTTTGGTTCGTATTCCAAACAGTAAATGTTAGAGCATAGCTCGGTCGACCTCGCATGCGTTGCTATCTCAAGAACGTTTGTCAATGTTAGTGATCAAAACTATAAGTCTTGATTTCTAGACTACATAGTAAGTCTCGGACTAGGATAGAAAAGTGTAGTTGAGCTCAAGGACTTCATGGTGATTCATCATACAACGACGAAGATCTACTCAGGGAACCGTGGAACTTCATCAACAAAAAGGTATGTGGAGACTTGAATTTATCTATCACTCAAAAGTCTTTCCAAGAATTTCTGCTGAGTTTGGAAAACTCAACCGGTTTACTTAAGTCCGCGAACTCGTTTGTGAACTTAAGAGGTTATGATCTAAAGATGTGCTCTGAACATGAAACTTAAATTACTAAGGAATGCTTTATGCAAACCGTGGCTATAAAGTTCATGAGCCGATTCAATCGAATCGAATCATCTTTGTTTCAATTATGTCTTGTGTAGTTACATAAGATCTCATAGCAATTGAAAAACTCTCTAACTAGTTCATTTGAGTCAATTGAACTAGTTATGGTGAAGAAAAACAAGGTTAATATGAAATGCTCATATGGATAACCTTTTGGGTTATTATGTTGAACCAACATACACGTACACGTTTGGGCATGGCTTTCACAAACCCAGTAAACGTCTACCCAAGTGTGTGTGACAAGCTAAGTTTTCGATCTAACGGTTGAGAAATATTAGCTTGAATCTAAATCAGGTTTTCATCTAATGGTGAATATGGATTGATTTGTAACTAAGGCAAAACCCTGATTTGAAGGCTATATAAAGGAGACATCTAGCATTGTGCAAAAATAATCCCCACACGTCTGTGTGATACTAGTGCGCTCGCTAGAGTCGATTCTCCTTTAACCTTTGGTTTTCTTCTCTAAAACTAGGTTAACGACTTAAAGACTTCATTGGGATTGTGAAGCCAGACCGATACTACTTTTATCGTAGTTGTGTGATCTGATCTTGCATCTTCTATCATACGAGTACAATCTTTGATTGGCTTGAGATCGTGAGAGTTCTCTGATAGGCAAGATAAAGAAGTCACAAACATCTTCGTCTCACTGTTTATGATTCCTCGACAAACCGCCTGTGTAGTCAGGAAGGATTGTAGAGAGGTGATTGATTAATCTAGGCTGTTCTTCGGGAATATAAGACTGGATTATCAATTGGTTCCTGTTCACCTTGATTTCATATCTTAAGACGGAACAAAACCTAGGGTTTATCTGTGGGAGACAGATTTATCCTTTGATAGACTTGTTTGTGTGAGACAGATTTGTTTATCATCAAGTCTTCGACTTTGGGTCGTTGCAACTCTTAGTTGTGGGTAGGCCTGTCAATGGAAGAATATCCGTCGGATATTTAGAAATCCGATATCCGACATGTTAAGCACTACCGGATATTCGATATCCGATAATATCCTATAGGATATCAAAATCAGATATCGATTCCGATAGGCTAAGCTGTCGGATATCCGATAAATATCCGATAATATCCGGTTATAACAAAAAAGCTTAAAAACCCTTGTAAAACATTTTCATAATTGACACTTATGGGATATTTATCCGACAATATCCGATAATATCCGATACTAGACTCGAAATTAGGATAAATTATAAATAAGTTCCTATACTATCGGATATCGGATATTAACATTTCGGATGGGGTCTAATCCGTTTTCGATACGTTAAGGAAGAAATATCCGATAAAATATCTGATCCGATATCCGATATCCGATAAAACGGATAAAATCCTATAAGATCTCGAATACTCGGAAACGGATACCGGATATCGGACAAATATTGACAGGCCTAGTTGTGGGTGAGATCAGCTAAGGGAATCAAGTGCGCAGTATCCTGCTGGGATCAGAGGCGTAGGAGTACAAATGTACCTTGGATCGGTGGGAGACTGATTGGGGTTCAACTATAGTCCAGTCCGAAGTTAGCTTGGAGTAGGCTAGTGTTTGTAGCGGCTTAATATAGTGTGTATTCAATCTGGACTAGGTCCCGGGGTTTTTCTACATTTGCGGTTTCCTCGTTAACAAAACTTCTGGTGTCTGTGTTATTTCTTTTCCGCATTATATTTTATATAATTGAAATAATAAAGGTTGTGCGTTCGTGATCATCAGTTGGAAACCCAACCTTTGGTTGTTGATTAATATTGATTGATCCTTGGACATTGGTCTTTGGTACCGTCCAAGTTATTCCTTGTATTTGATAAAGACTCGCTATTGATTTTAGCTTGAGTAAAAATAAAATCAAGAGAGAGATATTAACTCCTTGAGATACTTTTATCTAGATTGAGTCTGACTGTCTAGTTGATTCTCTAGCAAAGTATTTCGTAGTTAGTCCATACAGATTGCTAAGCGAAATATTGGATGGTGTTATTAGACCCCCGCTTTTTGAATTGGTATCAGAGCAGGCAAACACGCTAAAACCTCATCATTCTATGTTTGTAGCGATCTGAATCTATGGACAGAGGTGCTATCTCTATTAACGTACCACCAGTCTTTGATGGCTCCAATTACTTATGGTGGAAAATTGCTATGCGAGTTTTTCTTCAATCGCGTGATTTTCAATCATGGGTATATGTGGTTAATGGAAATGATGCTCCCGTTGTGGCAGTCAGTGATGTAAACGTTCCCAAACCCATTAGTGAATACTCCGATGTTGAGATAACTGATGCAAAGTAAAATTCCGACGGTTTGAATGCTATCACACATGCCATTACCCCAAATCTTCAGCATCATGTGACAAACTGCACTAGATCTAAATATGCTTGGGATATCTTAGAAACCGTATTTGAAGGCAACTCCAGTGAAAAGGATGCTAGGCTTCAAAACCTTAATTCCGATTGGGAGAACCTTCGTATGGCAGATGAAGAAACATTTGATGAGTTTAATCACAAAGTGTCTGAAATTGTTAATGCATATTTTGCATTGGGTAAGACTATTTCTGAAAAGGATATTGTGATGAAAATTCTCATATCGTTGCCATCTAGATACGAGTCTAAGAAGCATGCCATCATTGATGGGGAATAACCTCGATAATCTTTCCAGAAACACCTTGGTTGGAAAGCTTAAGATCTTTGACCATGAGCATACATCCAAAGTCGGTAATGATGTTTCCTTTAAAGTACAGAAGAACACTAAATTACTGGTCAAAGGTAAGAGTGTTCATGTCTCTGAGGATGATCAGTCAGAGGATGATTTTTCGGATGAAGATCTTGACAAATCAGTCTCCTTGATCACAAGACAGTTTAGGGATCTTTTGTTGAAGAGAAGTAAACGGTTTTCAAGAGACAAACCTAAGTCATCAGACAAACCTCACGGTCGTGTACCTCCTAAAAACAGGGATGCTGACGAGGCTGATGACGAGGACATGCCTCAGTGCTTTAAGTGTAAGGATTTTGGTCATCTTGCTAACGAATTCCCAAATCATAGAAAATACAATGGGAACAAAGGTATAACTATAACACTTGATGAAATGTCTGAAACCTATGATTCCGATGAAGATAAGAAATCAAGTGTATGGCTTCTTTGTGAAAACATCGATTTTGATACTTGTAGCAATACATATATCAACCTCAATAGGTTTGGAGAAGAGGGAAACCCAATCAAGCTGGAAGATTCTTTGAATCCACTAACTGGAAACCCTTTCAGTGATGTTTCAGGATCAACTGTATGTCTGTCTTCTTGCACATCTCAGATGCCTGAATATTATCCAAGTTTGACGTGCTCGTTTTGTTCGATGAAGGGACACGAACTATCAAGGTGTTACAAATACAAGCACCAAATAAGGCACGCCAGCAAACTTCAACGAAGAGCAGATCGATTAGCAAGGAAGCTGAAACTTACTCAGAAGACCGCCGAGGTATGTAGGATCTTATCTTCGTCTAAGAAGTTGGTTTCCAAGGATAGAATAAGACCATTTGAAAAGAAAATATGGTCAAATCGTTTTGATAGACAAAGATCAGAGGATTCCTCCCACGAGGAAAAAGATGGACAAATCGTTGTTCATCGCAACACAACTTGATTGTGTTGTTGGGAATATCTTGTGTCATGTGCCTGTTCGAAAAGAGACAAGATTGCGTGCTGATCCAGGCTTCAGACTAGTTTTTCCTTCTTTTCTTAGTTTTGTTATTTTTTGTCTATCAAATAAAAGAAAGGGTTTTATCGACAATTATACTCTTTATAGGGTTTTAGAGTTGGGCGTATACGAACCTGTCAATAGGTTTCGAACCCTACATTCCTTTTTCCTCTTGACATCCTATATAAGACTGCTTGTTGAGTTAAGTGATTCAATCACACAAATCCAATTGTTTATAACTGTTCTCAAAGCACTATGTCGTCATATGTAAAGGATGTCAACATGATTGTTAAGTCTTCAATCAAGGAAAAAGAAAAATCTCTTGTTTCTAAGTCCCTGAAAAGAAAAAGAAGGAATACAAGAAAACCCAGGGTTGTTCCTTCTAACTCTCAGAAGTTTTCCGATGTTCTTGATGAGTTAAAGGAAATAAGAAGGGAGATTTATGAAATAAATCCGTTCGTGTCTAAATCTTTGGAAATTCAGAGGTCCCTAATTCGACCTCTTCAGCCAAGACAGTTTGTGGGTATTGATACTTATCCCCGCGAACCTTATGTCCCGATGGTTGTCGATAACAAGGAGTTCGAAAATGATAAATAATTTCTTAAAGGAATTGTTGGCTAGTATATCTTCTTTTTGGTTTAGTTGGAAGAATAACTAGTGCTTTGAATAGCGATGATTGTGGCTACACATAGCTATTTTGTTTTCATCTTCTTATGTTTATTTTTAGGTTTATCGGTTTTTAAATTCTAAAAATATTTGGAGGATGATATTATTGCAGTATTAATCTGTTTTGAAGTATTGCAATATTTTTATGGGATATGTATTGTTTACGTCCGTGAACTTGAAGGTCCCATATTGTGTCAAAAGTAAAGTCGTTCATAAATTGATATTTGTATTGATGAAAGGACGAATGGACTTTTGACAATTACAAAAGTTATGCCTATGCAGTCATGTATTTGATGGAAAATAGGATAAAATCTTTTGTTTGACAAGGATAAAGTCTATTATGTCATTCTGATGGAAAAAAGAATAGATCCTTGTATGTTATCCACGGTATTGATCTTCATTGATCCATTTTGCTATGTTTTACCATGAAGGCTCCATTGTGTGTCTTATGTTGAGCACGATACAACTAAGCCGATTATTCTTATCGGCTTTGTTGGTTGTTCCATAAGATGCTATATGTTGAGCATTATGAACTAAATTAATCATCTTGGTTGGTTATTTAGTCATTTGTTCCGAAAGTCTTCTTTTGTCGAGCAAATCTTTTGACAACTAAATTGATTACTTTTGTGATTAGTTTGGTTATTTCTATTCCAATTAGATTAATTATAAGTTCTCTTGTAATTAGTCTAGTTGAGTTTTCATATATTCCACAAGTTATTGTGTTGAGTATATGAACGGCTATACAAATCATGTTCTATTGGTTAATGTAGTCGTATATTCCGTAAGGTTTTTCCTTATGTTGAGTATGTGAACGATTAAGTTAGTCGTCTCTGTATGATTATCTTAGTCGTAGCTCCGTAAGTTTACTTATGTTGAGCACCTTCAATTAAATTTATCACCTTGTGGTTTGATTTAGTTGCGTATTCCAATTAAATTAATCATGGGTTTTCTTGTGATTAATTTGGTTGAGTTTTGGATTTAGAAAATCATTTTTATGGTTTTTGGTGTCCAATATAAAAATCCTTCTTTTTTTTTCGAAATTAAGGTCGCTCTTGTTGTTCTTTCGGGAATGACATCAAATGGGGGAGAGTTCTTTTGAACTTGTGCTTAATGGTAATATCTTGCGGGGTGTGCGGCTGTGGAATTTTATAGGGGTTATCTTGTATCTTAAAACTACTTGATGAATGCATTTAACTTCGGCTTTATGATTGCATCTAAATTAAGCTGGTATGTATTTTTCTTTTAGTCTATGAAATGTCTCTTGTGGAAATTTCATTATGATACCGTTCTTGTACCTTTGCCAATTTTATTGACAAAAAAGGGGAGAAATATTGTAGTTCACACTACAAATACATATGGTTTTTGGATCATTGTGTAAGGGGAAGTGGTTTCCATGATCGAGATGGAGTATTGACTAAGGGGGAGTGATACATATCACCAAAGTATTATTGTTAAAGTCGTGATACAATTGGACTTTGATGTTACATAATAATACTATGACACTGTATAACAATGATCGAGAATCTCGATTTCTCTCATTGTTATAGCTACGGATCTTCAACAACGGTGATGCTAAACTTACAACCTTTGGGATCATTGGAGTACTTGGAAGGACGAAGATTTTAGGGAACATTGAAGATTAGACTATGGAATAGGAGCCACTAAAGTTTATCTTTTTTATATTCCATATGTATTAATAGTTTTGTCACTAAAATTGACAAAGGGGGAGATTGTTAGAGCATAGCTCGGTCGACCTCGCATGCGTTGCTATCTCAAGCATGTTTGTCAATGTTAGTGATCAAAACTATAAGTCTTGATTTCTAGCCTACATAACTAAGTCTCGGACTAAGATAGAAAAGTGTAGTTGAGCTCAAGAACTTCATGGCGATTCATCATACAACGACGAAGATCTACTCAAGGAACCGTGGAACTTCATCAACAAAAAGGTATGTGGAGACTTGAACTTATATATCACTCAAAAGTTTATCTCTTCTATCTCCTACTTCTTATGAGACAAAAGTCGTATGCTATATAGACTGGATCATACACATTTGATATTTCGAGCCGAGTATATCTCGAAATCATGTGTTGGTAAAGCGTTTCGCTTTGATCAAGTTTATCTTCACCTAGTGACGAAAGTCATGAAAAGTTTCAATCACTCTGAGAATTTCTCTGACGTGAATCGGTCTGTGAATAACGGCTACATAGCGTCCTCTAAGAATGTCTCAATGATTGAAATGAGAGTTTAGATTACACAACCATGTATTCCTTGAACCGAAGTTTTCGAACTTTGTTGATCAAGAGAAATCGGAAGGATTGTGGAATTGGCTTGCCAAGTCCGTGGACTCAGTCTGCGAACTGTCGGAAGTTCTCGACCGAGAATTTTTGCTGGTTTTTCCAAAACTCCTTTGTGTGCTAAGTCCACGAACTGGCGGAAGTTCTCTTTCCGAGAATTTCTACTGAGTTTGGAAAACTCAACCGGTTTACTTAAGTCCGCGAACTCGTTTGTGAACTTAAGAGGTTATGATCTAAAGATGTGCTCTAAACATAAATCTTAAATTACTAAGGAATGCTTTATGCAAACCGTGGCTATAAATTTCATGAGCCGATTCAATCGAATCATCTTTGTTTCAATTATGTCTTGTGTAGTTACATAAGATCTCATAGCAATTGAAAAACTCTCTAACTAGTTCATTTGAGTCAATTGAACTAGTTATGGTGAAGAAGAACAAGGTTAATATGAAATGCTCATATGGTTAACCTTTTGGGTTACTATGTTGAACCAACATACACGTACACGTTTGGGCATGGTTTTCACAAACCCAGTAAACGTCTACCCAAGTGTGTGTGACAAGCTAAGTTTTCGATCTAATAGTTGAGAAATATTAGCTTGAATCTAAATCAGTTTTTCATCTAATGGTGAATATGGATTGCTTTGTAACTAAGGAAAAACCCTGATTTGAAGGCTATATAAAGGAGACATCTAGCATTGTGCAAAACTAATCCCCACGCGTCTGTGTGATACTAGTGCGCTAGCTAGAGTCGATTCTCCTTTAACCTTTGGTTTTCTTCTCTAAAACCAGGTTAACGACTTAAAGACTTCATTGGGATTGTGAAGCCAGACCGATACTACTTTTATCGTAGTTGTGTGATCTGATCTTGTATCTTCTATCGTACGAGTACAATCTTTGATTGGCTTGAGATCGTGAGAGTTCTATGATAGGCAAGATAAAGACGTCACAAACATCTTCGTCTCACTATTTGTGATTCCTCGACAAACCGCCTGTGTAGTCAGGAAGGATTTTAGAGAGGTGATTTATTAATCTAGGATGTTCTTTGGGAATATAAGACCGGATTATCAATTGTTTCCTGTTCACCTTGATTTCATATCTTAAGACGGAACAAAACCTAGGGTTTATCTGTGGGAGACAGATTTATCCTTTCATAGAATTTTCTGTGTGAGACAGATTTGTTTATTATCAAGTCTGCGATTTTGGGTTGCAACAACTCTTGGTTGTGGGTGAGATCAGCTAAGGGAATCAAGTGCGCAGTATCCTGCTGGGATCAGAGGCGTTGGAGTACAAATGTACCTTGAATCAGTGGGAGACTGATTGGGGTTCAACTATAGTCCAGTCCGAAGTTAGCTTGGAGTAGGCTAGTGTTTGTAGCGGCTTAATACAGTGTGTATTCAATCTGGACTAGGTCCCGGGGTTTTTCTGCATTTGCGGTTTCCTCGTTAACAAAACTTCTGGTGTCTGTGTTATTTCTTTTCCGCATTATATTTTATATAATTGAAATAATAAAGGTTGTGCGTTCGTGATCATCAGTTGGAAACCCAACCTTTGGTTGTTGATTGATATTGATTGATCCTTGGATATTGGTCTTTGGTACCGTCCAAGTTATTCCTTGTATTTGATAAAGACTCGCTATTGATTTTAGCTTGAGTAAAAATCAGATCAAGAGAGAGATATTAACTCCTTGAGATACTTTTATCTAGATTGAGTTTGACTGTCTAGTTGATTCTCTAGCAAAGTATTTCGGAGTTAGTCCATACAGATTGCTAAGCGAAATATTGGGTAGTGTTGTTAGACCCCCGCTTTTTGAGTAAAAGAACAACAAATCTGTTCGATAACAACTCTTTTCAAACAACGTGATATGAGTTTGACAAAAGGCTCTTCCGTTTATCCCAATAAACTTCGTTGTCAGGTCCTTAGATCAATCTCTTCAACAACTACCAAAGTAATTGTTAAGACTTATGCAATCAATACTTTTAATCACAAAGATACGTATTGATGCCGATCTACTCAACTAATCAATCAAATCTATCACAAAGATAAACCGATTATAGTTGGATCCCTTTCCAGCCGAACAAGTATTGTGCACACCAAAGATAATTAACCCAAAAATCTTTTTTGATCTTCAATAAACACCTGCACACAAATAACTTGAATCTCTTGTGATCAATCACACACAGAACGCAGTCTGTTAACAATGGATTATCACAAGACGTCTTTAGATCTACAAGCAGTTCTAAAGATCCCCGTCGAAACTTCGATCTAGTTTGAATGAATCTTATATCAGAAGAGAAGATTCTCAAGCATAAACAAACTAGGTGCAATCAAAGTTCAACAACCGTTAGTCAATCAAATCAATCGAAAAATAATAATAAAATACAATTATCTAGTTTCCCACCAACGGTACTCGTAGAGCTTCCCATGCCGAAGAAGTCTTTAAAACGAGCGGTCGTAAGAGATTTCGCCTAATTAGGGTACTTTCCTCTCCGAATAGACGGCTCCACCAGTAACAACACAACTAGGTAGTTTTGATGGCTCTGAGGATTAGTTTGCTAGAAATGCAAACTTCAATATTTATAGACCAAGGAAGTTTGGACACCAAGGAATTTCCAAAACCGAAAATATTCTCAATATATGCAATATATTTCCAAATTCGGTTTTCATAATTCCTGTAAATGCTCTCTCCAAATAATGACCGAAACTCAGTAGAAAATCTCCAACTAGTAAATGCACATTACTAATTTTTTTTCTCTAAAGATATGCATTTTAATTGCTGGAAATTAAAAGCATATAAAACTAAAAACCTTAATTAAAAGATTCTCAATTTATTTCGATCCGGGATTCTCCTTTAGCTATTAAGGAATATCTTTGAACAATAAAAGATAAGAGTTACTGCACATGTTCAAAGTATGTCGACATCTTTACTTTGTAAATCCTTTTTCATATTTACAATCTTGGAACCGATTTGCCACACTTCCAAACAAGTTTAGAATTTATTCATCTGACTTCCAAGAGCTATGTGATTGATTATCCTATCAAATCACCATTAATGGGTTTCACGGTTCTACCTCAACATAAAGTTTCGGTATTACCTCCAAGTGGGTACTAGGATCAGTTACACTAGTTACCATAAAATGGCTAACTAAGTACTAGGATCGTTTACCACTTCTTATGGTAAAACTTGTGATCGGTTGACCAAGTTATAGGATCGGTTATACCAACTTACTAAAACTTGTTAAACCTCTTACAAGGATCGATTACACTCTCTCTTGTGATCGGTCACACCTCTTACTAGGATCGGTTACCCAATGGCTAGTATTTAGTCACACCAATTTCAAGATATCGATCTTACTATCTCGGGTGATTACTTAAGATCGGTTTCACTAATAAAAGTCATACCAATACAAAAGTCAGGCCTTGTGAATAGTTTTACCAAGATACATAAACAAGTTATGAACGGTTATACTAAACACACATATTAGTAATCCAAAGATTTGCAATGAATAACAATACCAATAAGCCTAGCGATTTCCCTTTCGATTCACAAAACAAGTTTATGAATTTATTTCCTTTAAACGAATGTAAAACATTGTTTCCTATGACGAAATCTTCACCAATACCCATACATAATCACAATAGCATTCATATGATTATGTCGATGTCCTATATACGAAGTTCAAAAGATAGACGTTATACTTCGTATTGTAATTCCTTAATACTATGTCTAACTAGAGTATATTCACAGCTTCACAGTTATGTTTTCAATATGCACGACTTGAAAGATACGTTAGGAATGAAACAGTTCAATTCAAATATTACTAACCTCAAGAGGAAGGATGATGTCGTTGATGTAGCTCTTTATTCTTCACATTCTTCAAGTCTTCACGTAATACTTGTAAGTCTCATATCCTAGTAACTTTCTAGCTAACCTATACGAAGTTGACTCTAGCATATAATCAAGCAACTCTTTAAATGAGTTTTTGTTCACTAAAATATGACCACCAAACTTGACATACCAACGCTTGGTGGGTTCAACCGAGCTATGCTCTAACAGTTTCTACTGTAATGTATGTAGTATCAATGCTACAATTCTTTTCAAAAAGAAAATAAACAAAAATATTGAACAACGTTTTGTATATATTTTCTTTTCTCTATAATCCATAGACATTGACCCGACTTTGATTGTAAAGTTCGGAAAATTGACTACCAAAAGAAATGATAAAGGTTTTTGCAATTTTTTCTTGCAGGTTTTTTTCTGGGCAAAGTCAAATCACATTGGTTCTCCGTCGGGTCAGAAGGTATAATCGTAAATATATCTTGGGTTTTCCCCTTCATGCCTCTGTTCTGTACCTAATATTTTCTTGAATTGTTTCAAATCAGGGGTGTTCCTTAAAATTTTCTAAAGAAACAACTCCTTGACGAAATCACAGGTACCTTTTCAGTAATTACTCTCTTGATTATAGTTTTTCGTTTCCTGTTTTCGATTAAAATTTAGAGAGAAAATGAAAAGGTCCTTCAGGTGTTTTTTTTTGTTAGTATTCATCTAAATTTGTATTTTAAACTCTCTTTATGTTATTGAATTAGTAAAATATTTGGAGGAGCCTTCAAAGGATATCCATTCGCGTCGAGTACAGATTGAATACAATCTTTACTCTTTATAGTTAACCCATGAAAGCTCTCTTTCATTACACTTAGACATCACCTAAGAAATATAAAGTTGAATTGAGATACAATTGTATTATTATCCCCAATTAATATGATACCAATGAAAAGATGAGTGATGCAGTTAATTTATGTGCATCTTTTTCCACTTACGATCAATTTTGGACCTTCCCCTAAAATTTTGTTCACCAAGAAAATAGTGACAGTGGGTGGAACAGAAACCAGTGTGATCATCCATGGAAGAAAGATCAATTCTTTACCTATGTATTTTTTTGGAGAGTTATTCCATGAACATCGGTATTCTAGCATCAATAATGTTTATCAACTGCAATTCAGCATTTCCCAATAGTTAATTACTACCGCTAAAGAGTACACAAACACCAACAGTAGTGCAAACAGCTCCAAGAACTCCAAGAATTGACTTTACCCCAGTAGTACTTGCACCAGTTTGAAATCAAACAACCATGTACCCATCTAATGGTTTTAAGTATTAGATTTTACGAACAAAGAGTTTGGACTATGGCTTCAGTGTTCGTTGGTTTTACAAATAAAACAAAAACAATACATCTGCCTGATGGGTATGTTATCACTATATTGCATTCATATTCTTGATACCGTTTTTGATGAAACAAACATTCTTATGTTATCATATTTGTAGGATGAATTAATTCCTTTAAATAACTTGATGAAACAAAGGCTTAAGTGGTGTTCAGGATTGCAATTTTTCTTTACTATTGATGATCAGGTAACCTAATTCAATACATGTTATATTTCAATACATCTTGACCCTGGCTAATATGTCTGTGTGTATATAAGTGGTGCTTTGTAGAGCATGGTTACCGATTTATAAAACAATAAAATCTTAGAAATTTTCTTTGATGCTTATCATGCTATCCCAACCTAAGCCTTGGTTAGGATTCAACTGCGTAGACTGAGTTTGGATTCTTGATGGGTATATTATTATTATGGGTATGTTTCTTCTCGATTGCTTGACTCCTAAATCAGAATTTTCCATTATGAATCTCTTCTCATTAGGGTCTTTGTGTTGTTTGATTGGTTTTTTACTAACTGGACAGTGGGTATGATTACAATAATAGACTATCACTTTCGATATATAAAGAGATATTCGGATTTTCACATTATCTCTCTCAATCTATTAAATTATTATTTTAATAAGGCTTATGTATTGTATCTAATTAACAGTTGTAAATAATCAGTTATTGTTGTTTGAATTAGGATGAAAGAGAACCTCTAAAAAATATACGTTATTTTGCTATTGTATCTCATTTGGGATTCTTGAATTTGTATGTGACTTGAGATTCTTTGATTATTTTAGTAATATTTGGTTGTTTATTTTGAGTATTACCGATCTTTAGCATTTTTTATATAAAAAAATTAAGTGATAAACTAATGTTGTTGGGCTTCTTTTTTTTTTTTGATATGATAGGAATTTTTTTATCTTTTGGAGGAATGAAATTTTTATTATCCAAGCCACAGTTAAATCTAGACATTAGTCAAGTAAAATATCTATAAAAATAAAGAATCTCTTTTATGATCAGTCCTAATTTCTTTATTTTTTCCTGATTATTAATATGTCATTAATAAGTTTTGGTTGTGAGTGATTCTTCGTTGGCATGAATGATTATCTTAGGTGTTCAGATACGGTTGAAGAACACACCTGACTACAACAAATAGTTTTACTGTAAAATATTCTGTGAAGTATACGGGTCTCAATGATATCTGTGAATCGGGTTCGATGAGGAGGATGCCAGGTTGTTGCCGCAAACTATGCAACCAGATTTTGTAGGCAATCAATAGACTTCTGACTTCGCAAAAATACACCTGAGCCTTTGGCAGCAAAATATGTTTAACGAGGCGTGTGTTAAGCAAAGGTGTCGTGTTTGATCAAACCTAAGGATTGGATTAGGTGATGTTGTTTCCATTCATCAGAGGAGAATGTGAAACATGGGAAGCATGTCCATGGAGTTTAATCAAGAAGAAAATTTATCATAAAGCAACCTGTTAGCTGGCTTTGCTTCATTTTAATTCGGTAAGTTACAAAGCCTCAGTATACTGAAAATTGATTGTCTTTATTTTTCTCCATGTACAGGTTGTGGTGCACCATTATTCAATCCAACATGGTCAAATACTCAAACATGACTGAATATGAACCTCATGACGAACAAAACCCTCAAAACTCTTTAATCCACTCTTAGCACTCCCACACCTTCTGTAATAGGCTTTAGAGACCTGAAGCCAAGTAAACCTTATACACCATTGGTCAAAACTGGTGCCCACTACACCAAATTCTGAAATTAGTAACAAAAATTCGTAACGGCTTACTAGCCGTTACGAAATTCTGTTACAAATGGCCGTTACGAGAACATTTGTAACAGAGTGCAGCCGCTACGAATTTTTCAATATTTCGTAACATGTTCTAGCCGTTTCGAACTTTTTTAATAGGCGTGCCAGCCACACGCTTGGTCACACCTAGATCGTAACACCCAAAATTTGTGCGTATGCCATTCACACGCGTACTATTGTGTTTCCACCCAAGATGAGTAACACTAGTGGATGTTTCCTCCCATGCGTGATTTTGGTATACCCTAATGAAAACCAGATCGAACTTTTCATTTTACATTTTTCATTTTCTCTCTTCTACAGCTCTGCTCTCAGCCTCTCTTCTCTTCCTCTCAGCCATGAAAACCATATCGAGTTTAAACCATCACAAAAATCTCGATCATCACAAAAATCTCAATCATCACAAAAATATCTTCCCTCAGCCGATGAATCCATCTGTGTAACCTGATTTCTCAAAATCTAATCTCATAAAGTGTGTAGTGATATACCGCGCCAACCATCTAAGTGGTACTAAAGCTCAATGTGATCCAATTGGCTTGTGTGCTGTCGTACATGAGTGGTTTCTTTATAGGAATGGTAGTGGATATGTAACCGAATGATTAAATCTCTATCTTGGACCTGTGCACAAGTCGTACTTTGTCATCCGTAGTTTGCAATTTTGCATCCACTTAGAGCTAAGGTTGTGTTTATGCTATATTATGCAGATTGAATTCTCAGATTTACAAGCTAAAGCAGAGATGAAAATCAGCAAATGTCAAGATATCATTATTGCAAAACATGAAGAGTTACAAGCTGCAGAAGAGAGCCTTTCCGGACTAAAAGAGGTGCTGGAGGTGCTGTGGACTAAAAGATACAAAGTATGCACACAAGTGTATAGAGCTAATGAATGGAAGATGGTACGCACTGGTACGCTTTTGCGTTCAAAATTGTTATTTATCTGCATGTTTAACTGCTCAACTGGTAATGGATATACGTACATACATCCCTTAAGAAACTAAAAGCATATCATAACACATATATACCTATCTTACTTTGGCTTTGCCTTCCCACTTAGTAGTCTGTATGGAATTAAAAATTGCATCTAAAGTCACTTAGTTCAGACCCATTTGCATACTTAGAAGCAGAACAGAAAGATCTGGTTTGCGATTTCTTTTCCACGATCAGTCAGTCACCATATTAAGAATAACTATCCATGACTGCCAATGTTTATATACAACTTGAAAAGTAAGGAATGTGTAGTTTCTGTTATCTCTTTCGTATTGTCCTATATGTAACGGCTATATGCTATCTCTAATCAACTGAATTTGGTTTATGCTGTTGCATTTGCCAAATTTTCTTGTTCAACAATATCTCTATTAAAACTGTTGTTAACAGTGTTTCATGTCTACATATGAAGTACTGGGTGGCTGTTTCTTCTTGGAAGAGAGAGCTCCTGCAAGAGCAGTGGCCATCGATTGAGGATGTGCAGCTGATGTCGCTTTAGATTCCATTCGCTTCACCAATTCTGCTTCAAATTCAGCAATATGCGGCATGAGACGGCTATTATGTGAGTTATGTTTCTGCGCATGTTAGTCTGCGACATGAGAAAACTTAGAAATAGGTTAGGAACTTAAAGACTGTTATGTGAGTTATGCATCTGTTAGTGTTATCATATATGCTCTTTAAGTTCTAAACAGATATTGTATGATCTTTAAGCCACTGAAAACTTAGAATTCTCATAAGTTTCTAACCATCCATTATATTCACTTAAAACATAGGGATTCTGTGAAGTTGTTCTTGTTGAAAGAATAAGACTAATTATTGTTGTTGAACGTGTGACTGAATTTGATTGGATTGAATGAAAGATTTTTGCAGGAAATTATTTTTGAATTTCGGCGTATTTCCGACAGGGACTGAACTGCCGGTCAGTATTGACCTGGTCAAAATTGATCAGCATTGACTAATTTTGACCAGGTCAATGTTGACTAGCAGTAATTTTTTTGCTGTTACAAAAAAATTCGTAACGACTTAAACCTGTTACAACCACGTAGTTACAAAGTTTTCGTAACGGCTCTCGGCTGTTACCACGTGTCAATTCGTAACGGCTCTCCTCTGTTACTAACGCCGTTGGAACTTAAAATTCGTAAAGGCTCCATTGTCGTTACGAAAAATTTGTAATACCCACTCTTGCAACAGGCAAAGGCCGTTACAACCCCTATTTGTAACAGATTCATTCTGTTTCTAATCCCAGAATTTGGTGTAGTGGCCTCTCACATAGAAATGGACATTCTGCATCATCAAGCAGAATATTTCATGCAACTAACCTGATCAATCCTTATCTTTTCTCGGAGATATATTTTTCGCGTTTATGTCATCCTTTCTTTGTTTTGCTGAGACTCTTTTTTCTTTGAATTAAATTTTAATTCCGGGAGATGTTGAACCAGGTAAATTACTTGCAATCAAGTTGGGTTTGCTGAAAGATATGCCCAGTTCTTGAGAGAATGCTTGCATTAAGTTCACTCAGCAACATGTTATTTTTTCTCCTTCCGCGAGCCTACTGCTCCGGAATATGAATAACTTGGTTAGGTTTTTGTTCCTTAACTCTCTTATATGTAAATAAATGAAAGATGATTTGATTCACCTATCTACAGTAGTTGCTAAAGTAGTTATCCGTGCAAACATATTTTTTGATAATGATTTACTTCTCATGAAGTGCATGAAATATCGATCAATGATATGAACCAGGTATGTTCTATATGTTAGATAACACTTCTTAAATCATCTAACCACAATACTTATTTCACTACTCGACTTGCGCTTTTCAAAGAACGAAGTACTTCTTGAACTATTGCTAAATGCATTATGTTATTTGTAAATTACTAACTGTGAAGGGTATGGTTGTTTTTTTTTTCCTTTCACCATCTACAGGTAAAAGATGCCAATGCACATGTACATATACTACTTTACTTTCACAAAACATTCTTCACGAAATCTGAACTCTAACCAGGGATCCCCAGTTGCAAGTCATTAGATCAATTTTATCATTTTTATATTTACAAAGTTGCATCATATCCATGTTCTCAGAGTTTTACTATCTCAGTTCCATATGTATTAGATGTGTATATTATTTAACCAGAAGTCATATAACCATTAAGTTATGTCAATCCCATGGCTTGACCTTTTGGTAACCCCTCATTGTTTATACTAACCCATCATTTATGTCCACGAGTATGAATCTGTGGCGCAATGGTAGCGCGTATGACTCCAGAAGGTTGCGTGTTCGAATCACGCCAGGTTGTGTTAACTGTCTTACTGCTTTAGTTCTTATAGTCTTACTGCTTTTGGTTGAACATACAAGTTAGTGATGAATATATCGTAGTCTTATTATTTTAGCTTTCGTGAATATATACTCTCTTCGTTTGTGAGTATCTTAGAAATTCACCCAATTATTTGTCTAAACATTCAGCGTCTCAATGACTTCATCGACACCATCGATATTCCCGTTTGGGATCCAACCAATTAACTCACCGGTGCATATGAATAAATCCAACATGCTGAAATTACATGATTTGGAATTATGATTAGGTAAACTGGGTTTTTCGAATGAAAATGAAGAATCAATAGTTGGTCTCTCGCCACCTCCACCAAACCAGTTTTGATGGGATGTAAGTAAACCCGAATTCTCTCCTTTTTTATTCCCTTTCGATGCTTCTAAACTACTAGCGGTTATCATTTTCTACAAACTTGATAGTGGTGTCACAAAGCTCTATCTTCTTATAAGTTATATAAGCAACAACGCGTCGCTACTCTACGGAGAGGGAACATGAAGGAAAGAGCTGATAAAGCGGTGAGTTTTCGCTTCTTTGTAAATCCAATTTTCACCTCAAAATCGAGGAGGGCATATATGAGACTGGAATATTTCTTCTCTTTCATCTTCAGAGTTTACATTTCAAAGAAATTTGTGTTTTTCAGTTTAGAAGTCTTCCATCCTGTATATGGTAGCATTCTTCTTCATCTTCAAAGGTTTCTATGGTTCTTCAAGTCCTAAAATACTTACAAAATATATGTAATCTTCATTAGCATCTTGAGTTGTGTATATTCTGAGACAACATTTCCAATTATCATCGGATACTTCTATTTAATAATCAAAGTATCAAACTCATATCTGACGGTTTAGCCACTGGGAATCTCAAAAAGTATGTACGATTTCCTGATCATTTCTTATCTCAAAGCTTCTTAAGCAAGTATTTATTCTCATTTGGAGTCTGACATTCTTTGGTTGTTCAGGTTTCTAGAAGCAATAGACCATTTCGTCATATCATTTCCATTACCGTAAGCATGTATTTATGCTTTCAGTCCTTACTCCTGCAATCCTTCCATTGATATAATAAGTTATTTTCTTTTGATATGCAGCTTGAAATGTTGAACCATATAGGTGTCATGAAACATGGGGTACTGTGAGTTTGAAATATATTGGATGTCAAAATTTGGAGGTTTTCATTTTGAAATTGAAGATGTTCGTACTTCATAGTGAAGCTGTTAATGAGGTTTTCTTTTTTGAAACTGGAGATGCTTATTGTCAGATCCCGATGAGATACAATCATGTATTGCCATTGGTAAATGCCTAAGTTCCATTCCCACCAAGACTATATAACAAAACAATAAACTCATTTTCTCCAACAATCCCCCACATGAATGAAATACCGATAAAATCAGAAAAAGGAAAGCGAGAAATACCACTTAGGAAAGAGGTGTCCATGAGGTCTTGAACCTTTGCTTAGTGAGAAATTTCCGGAACTACTTGATGGACAGTGAACGCGATGTCTTGAACTGCCATCATTTGGTGTAGTCCGCGATAATAACCACACGTGATATCTCTCTAGGTGCTGTCAAGTTCGTGACGTTGTGTCCTTTTTGGTCCTGGACAAATCCCGTTTCTCAGAATGCTCTAGAAAATCAGCTCTATTCTCATAGGAAGCGACCCACTTTCCCATTTAGATAGGTGAGTTCCATCAAGAGTGTTTACTGCTACACCCCACTTAAATTTTAAATAGAAACTATAGAACTCATTAAGACTTGTTTTAAAAGTCATCCTTCACATGCAGTCACACTATCACGTCTACACCATATGGAAGGGGCAGAGAATGAAATTCTCTGATAGTGTTTACCTTGACTCGCCACAAATTAGTTGTCTTACTTGATCTTGGGATCTCCAGTCAGCAAGGTTGGGTATCCTTCATGGCAAGTTTATTTAATGAGCCTAAGCCCCATCCCCCTCGATGCATTACTAACTATCTCTTTGGACAAAACTTTCGTCAAAGGGTCCTCGATATTCTCCTTAGACCTTAACCATTCAATGGAAATAATGCCTTTTGAGATTAGTACTTTCAGGGTATCGTGTCTTCTACGAATATGTATAGACTTCCCATTATAATAGTTGTTTTTAGCTTTAGCTATGGCAGCTTGATTATCACAATGTATAGATATAGCTGGCACAGGCCTATGCCAAAGAGGAATGTCTTCTAAAAAGCATCTTAGCCAAACGAATTCCTCTCCTGCTTTATCTAACGCAATAAACTCAGATTCCATAGTGGATCGAGCTACGCAGGTCTGTTTGGAACTCTTCCAAGAAACAGCCCGACCTGCTAGAGTGAAAACATATCCACTCGTAGACTTGGACTCCTCTGAGCCCGATATCCAGTTTGCATCACAAAATCCCTCAAGGACGGAAGGGTACCCTTCATAATTCAAACAAAAGGTCAAAGTGTATTTCAAATACCTCAACACTCTAAAAAGTGCATTCCAATGTTCCTACCCTGGATTACAAGTATACCTACTTAACCTACTCACATCATAAGCAATGTCTGGCCTAGTACAGTTCATCAAATACATCATACTTCCTATAACTCGTGAGTATTCAAGTTGTGACACTCCATTACCCTTATTCTTTGTGAGTCTACAACAAGGATCATATGGAGTATGAGCAGGTTTGCAATCAAAATGATTGAATTTTCTAAGCACAAATTCAACATAATGAGATTGACTAAGACTATAACCGTTAGAAGTTCTTTTAATTTTCATCCCTAAGATTACATCTGCGGGGCCTAAGTCTTTCATGTCAAAGTTCTCATTTAGCATGCTCTTAGTGGAATTGATTACTTCCATGTTTGTACCAAGTATAAGCATATCATAAACATACAAGCATACAATTACACAGGCATCATTCACAAGTTTAGTATAGACACACTTGTCAGATTCATTGATTTTAAAACCACTAGAAAACATTACATGATAAAAAAATTCATTCCATTGTTTAGGTGCTTGTTTCAATCCATACAAATATTTTTTCAGTTTACAAACTTTGTTTTCACAACCTTTCACTACAAAGCCCTCAGGTTGTTCCATGTAAATTTCTTCATCTAATTCACCATGTAGAAAAGATGTTTTTACATCCATTTGATGTATCTCTAGGTTATGAACCGCAGCTATAGCAATTAACATCCTGATGGAAGTAATTCAAGTAACGGGTGAGTAAGTATCAAAGAAATCTACACCTTCCTTTTGTTTGTAGCCTTTAACTACTAACCTAGCCTTGTATTTTGACTAGTTCCATCTAAGTTACGTTTCCTCCTGAATATCCATTTACATCCTATGGCCTTGCACCCTGGAGGTAAATCTACTATATCCCACGTATCATTCTCTTTGGTGGATTCCATTTCACTAATACTGGACTCTTTCCACCATGGAGCTTCCAGTGAAGTCATGGCTTCTCTATAAGTCTGAGGATCAGACTCTACTAGTGTTACGAAGTCAGGTCCAAAGGAGTTTTTGGTTCTAGCCCTTTTACTTCTCCTAGGATCAATTTCTACTTCATCTTCCTCTAAAGGTAAAGTCTGACTGGTTGAAGGGACGTCTAGGGGATCAAAACCTCTCTTATGAGAGTCGGATTTTAATGGAAAAACATTTTCAAAAAACACTGCATCCCTAGACTCCATAATAGTATTCACACCAATGTCAGAAATATCAGAACTCACAACCATGAACCTATATGAAGGTGTATGCTCAGGATACCCTATGAAGACATAATCAACAGTTTTAGGTCATATCTTGGTTGCTTTAGGTTTAGGGATCTGAACCTTAGCCAAATACCCCCACACTTTGAAGTATGCAAAAGAAGGTTGTCTACCTTTCCACAATTCATATGGAGTTTTATCTGATCTTTTAAAGGGTACTCTATTCAGGATATAGCAGGCTGAGAGGACAGCTTCCCTCCACAAGTTCGAAGGTAATCCTGAACTAATTAACATGGCATTCATCATTTCCTTAAGGGTATGGTTCTTACATTCATCTACACCATTCGACTGAGGTGAATAAGGAGGGCTAACCTCGTGTATTATGCCATGTTCTACACAGAAATTTCCTATCGGAACTATGTACTCACCACCACGGTCAGACCTAATGGTTTTAATGGTAGTATTCATTTGGTTTTCAACTTCTAGTTTATATCTCTTAAAAGCTTCTAAGGCATCATCCTTACCTCTAAGCAAATATATATGACAATACCTCGTACAATCATCTATAAAAGTAACAAACCATTTCTTACCACCTCTAGTTTGAACCGATTTCATGTCAACTAGGTCTGAGTGAATTAATTCTAAGGGTTTAGAATTTCTATGAACATTTTTGCTAAAAGGTTTTCTAGCATACTTTGATTCTACGCATATTTCACATTTTTGTTCCTTTTCCAAACTGAATTTGGGTATGCAACCTACATTGGCTAGTTTATGCATTGACTTATAATTAACATGTCCAAGTCTACCATGCTAAATATTCAAAGACTCACAGACATAAGCAGAAGAATCATTCTTATTCATAACAACAGAGTTTACATTAAGCTTATACAGACCCTCAGTCTTATAACCCTGCCCCACATAATCCTTACCCTTAGTTACAACACATTTCCCAGATTCTATTACAATTTTAAAACCCTTATCATCTAAAACAGCACAAGAAACAAGATTTTTGCAGATGTCCGGAACATGAAGAACTTCATTCAATGTGAGAGTCTTGCCAGAAGTGAGTTTGAGCCCAACTTTGCCTTTTCCTACAACCGCAGCTGCAGATGAGTTACCCATATAGAGTTTTTCTCCTTCCCCTACCTTATTATAGGAGGTGAACATATCTCTGTTTCCACAGACATGTTTGGTAGCACCAGAGTCTACCCACCAGTCTCTCACATTTGTTACCAAATTTACTTCAGACACCGTGCCAGAAAATTCATCTTTGTTGTTTTCAACCAAATTAACATTATTTTTCTTTTTAAGGTCCTTACGGTTTCTACAGTGAACCGCCATATGGCCAGGATTTCCACAAGCATAACAATCACCCTTAATTTTATTAATGCTAGATTTGGGTTTCTGAAACATACCTTTCTTGCCGGGAGGTTTCTTTGAGTTGTTTCGGTTCTTATCAGCATTGGAATCTTTGTGTTCAGTTACATGAGCTTTGTTAGACATGTCCCTTGCAGAAGACACATTTTTTTCCTTGGAGCACAACAATTCTTCTGCTTGAATCTTCTTACCCAAATCAACCATAGTAAATTCAACAGTTTCATATCTCTGTTTCTTCTTGTACTCGAACCAGGAAGAAGGAAATTTCTCGATGACAGTAGACACTTGAAAAGTTTCATCAATCACCATACCTTCCGCGAGAATTTCATTCATAATTTTCTGGAGTTCAAGGAATTGATCAACCACAGACTTGTCATTCGACATTTTATATTCATAGAGCCTAGCCACCAAGATTTTCTTACTTCCAGCAGTTTCAGCTTGGTATTTTGCCTCCAAAGCAGCCCATAAATCAAAAGCATTAAAATTCTCTTTTGCATGTAAAAGTCATACAGATCATCTTTTAAACAGTTCAGAATATGATTTTTGGCCATATAGTTCTGCACAACCCAATCCTCCAACTCAAGTTCACGTCCCACATCCTTCAAACCCTCATCAAACGCAACCAAAACATAATGATCTAACTCATGATAACTCAGAAAAAATAACATCTTCGATTGCCATCTTTTGAAATCTTTCCCAGAAAATTTTTCAGGCCTTTCAACATCGTCCTTACCCATTGTTACAGACAGAAAAGAACTATTGTGTTAAGATTGTTGCAACTGTAACAATAAAACACTAAAAGAAGATGTGAAGAAGTTATAAAAAAAATTTCAGAAAGGTAAATAAACACTCAATTGATAGTAAACATAGGACAGAGTTACGTGTTCAACACGCTGTCCTTAACACAATAGTTGACCGGTATGCCTCAAGAATGAGTGATGCCTATACCCTGTGGTCAAGTTGTATCCAGGATAAAACTGCCCGTTGCAAGTATTGTTAGCACTACAATACTTGCCCACTCATACGAACTCAACATCAATGGAACAGAAGAAATGAAAAATACCACACAGAGGGAGAGAGACAAAAAGAAGAAGATAGTAGCTCTCCTGGACACAAAGTGAAATGAAGAACAAGAATTATTTTTATAGGCGAACCGAGTAGGTGAAATCAATGCACATTAATGTGCGAAATAATTCTGCATGCGAAGTAATGTTGTCAAGATGTCGACATAATTCTGTCATCAAACAGTCAAAAAACGGTAAGAAATGTCGACATCCATGCAAATAAATCCGTTAGAAAATTTGTTTTAATTAAGAGAATAAATACTCCCGGGTCACACGACCCCAACATTTAAGAAAGATTTTAATTTGATTTTCAAAACGTTTTAGGAAATAATTCAAAATAATTACGTCCAAAAAAATGATAAGTCTTGGTTGACCAGTCAGCGACAGAGGCACGAGCCCGAGCCTTAACCCCAAGCCTTAGTGATGACAAAAATATTTCGCCCCACCCGTTCCTCCCACATTATTTTACTAACTATCCATAATGGAATAGCTATATAGTGGACTAACTATCTAGTTATACCCAATGTGGGACTTTCATTCGCTCATATGAAAATGAGTAAGTTCCCTTAGAGACCCAAGGTCCTAAATTCCATTCCCACCAAGACTATATAACAAAACAATAAACTCATTTTCTCCAACAGTATGTAATCTTTGCTAACATCTATTGCAATGTCCATTTCTGAATCAACATCTCAAAATTTTAATGGGTACATTACATTTATCTAAAAAATTTATCCCCTGAGTATATCAAATGATATATGGCATATGTATTATTCGAATCCATTGTAGGTTGCGAAGTCAGAGATCCTTTTTAGTCATTGGCTTTGAATCTTCTGTTGAATTTTTATAGGTTTTTTTCTTCTTCAAATATCTTTCATCCACGAGTTTCTGGTTACCTTGCTAAAAATAAAATTCCCAGAATTCTCATAATTACAAGGTTCCTCCCACGTCAAAGAGAAGGCTAATGTCTCAAATAAGGGAAAAAATTGGCTATTGTAAATTTTCCATAAAATAAAATAATTTGCACAATGAAATGTGTATTAACTGTAAATTTAAATAACTTTGTTTTGGACTTTGGTTGTAGAACATGGAATTTTAAATTCTTTTTACTTTGTTCTGATATAAGTTAGCAACTGTCATGTTTTTTATGTGGTTTATTATTTTTGGTATCTTTAAAGTTAATAGATACGATTTTCTTTTTGCAAAGTGCACACATTCTTATTTGCCTCAGAGTTTTTGGACCCATCTGTTCTTTTAAATTATCTACTTCGCCATGATCGGTTTTAAAACTAATTAGAGATAAATCTGGAAGAATTGACTAAGTTGTATCTTGATACTCAGTCATGTTGTGGTCTTTTTTTAATGTATGTACACTAGGAATAACCCGTGCCGTAACGACACGGTATGAGACGGGATAATTTTCTATCATAATGATTTTGATAATTACTACATACTGTCATAAGAGTTAATTTGACTTATGAAAGTTTGTAGCTAAGAATATCTTAGATATTTTTCATCTAAATAATTATAAATTCGGTTACGCTTCCAACTGATTAAAATAATATTTTTTGATAAAAATCCAGGTAAATTGTCTTTTTTTTCTTCCTTAAATAATTTTATTACGATCCCCAAAGATTGGTGGTTTTAATGAGATCATTATGTGGAATCTTCATCCGATGAGCAATAAATGTAATTACATCCTCCCAGAAATTATTTTTAGATCTCAAGGACTATTGTCCTGTGTTCATTATCCATGTGATCTACTGATTCCATTCCGGTACTTTTGGTCTAATTAAAATAAGAAAAAAAAATGAGTTGTATACCTTAATCACCTAGTGCATGTCCTTAATTTTATCCTCAATTATGATAACCATTTTTGTAACGTTTCTTGGTGTAGAAACAATCAAAAAATACCAAATGTCTTGCCATATGTAAAAGTCTAAATAAAAAACAGAAAGATACACGATCAATATTTTTACTCTTCGAGTTTAAATTTAAGATTAAACACGGTCAACAACGCTACTCTTTATGCTTACATTTCTAAGGCTAAACCGCTTCCCGGGCCATTCATATCTCACCTTTCACGGCAAAGAATCTCAATTTAAAGAAGAAGCAGAGTTTAATTAAGCTATTTATGGCATCATTGAATGAATAAGATCTGATATCCCCGTAAAAATTCAAGCCACCACGATTGTCAATCATGTTTATATGGACGAAAAGATAGTCATGATCTGGATAAAAAATGCTCAAATGTTCCTAAGAATGCTAAATTTGTTATGGATGAAAACATGGTTCATTTTTTTATGGGACATGAAGGTACGACTGTTAAGATAATTAAAATTATGGGAATTATTCTATCTATTTTTTCAAAAAGGACCTAAAGTTGTTTGTTCACTGGGTTTCACAAATTGCAACCACAAATGCTCTAATGTTACTTGTGTTTTGCAGGTTGACGAAGGTTGGCTTATTCGAGCGCTAAAATTAAAATAAAGATTATAATTTAAGAGTGAATTTTCGGTGAGTCATTTTATGGATATGTATTTCATTTTTAGATTATTCCCTTTACAATGAGTATAATGAAAATTATTCTTTGTATTTTTAAAAAGAGGATCTCAAATTATTTGTTGTTAGGTTTTACACATTATAACCGCAAATGTACAATGTTGTTTGTGTTTTGCAGGTTGATGAAGGTTTGGCTAATATGATTTTCTTAAAGATGTGATGCAAGAATTATTTTTATTTTTCTATAATAAAACATGAGTGTAAAAATATAAGTTCTGCATGGTTTTAAAATTTAATTTTCCACTTTATTTTTTTGGTGGGACATTTTTTTCAATTAGTGTGGAGCTAATTATGAAGGTTATCAATGCATATAGCCATAATGGAAGAAGGTTACAAACACCACAACCGCTAGATGTCTTTGGCTGGGATGAGATTGGGATGGTCGGATCACTTGTTTGTCTCTCAAAATGTTATCCGTCCGTCTAAAGCTCAAAAACCTATACTGTTTTGTATTATAGATTTAAAGCTATAATGAGAGATTGAGTCGGGGCCATAAGGCCCCGTCGCCCCCGTGATACCTAGCAGACGAAACAAGTTTTAAAATACTATTCGCTTAATAAGATAACATAACTAGGACTGCACATGGGACGGGACGGTATGAGTTTTTTCCTAGCTCAGTACATGTACCTCCTTATGGCCGGTACATGTACCTTGTTCCTGTACCTGTGCAGTACGGGACGAGATATGTACCTGTTTAACTCGGTAAGGGACGGGATGGTACCGCTTCTTTACCCGTAGCGTATGTAAAATTATAAAAACGAAAATAAAGCAAAAAAATCTTTTAAGTTCTAAGTTCAAATGAAGTTATGAACCACACCAAAATTCCAAAACCCTAAAATCAAAAACCAAAAAGTTACAATCAGTTTCAAAAATCTAAATAAATCCACAAAAACTAAATAGAAATGAATAAAAACTAATTAGTTTTCAAAATCCCTAACTATTATTAAATGTTATTACTTGTTGCTCGGTACTACGGGACGGGACGGGACGTGAATAGTCTACAACTGTTACTTGTACCTATTCCAGGCACGGTACCAGTTTTTGTTACTTGTACCTGTCCGTCTGGCCGTGGTTCCGGGACGGTACCGGTACGGTTCCACGAGACGCGACGGTTCCTGTGCGGCCCTAAACATAACAATTGAGTTGTTGTTTATAGCAGTTAGTGCAAAGAGTAATTCTTAATTTTTCAAAAAATCATACCTTAATAACTCGGCCCGTTATAATTATTGCCAGCAAGGACGCCTACAACACAGTTACAAAAGTATCGACGAAAGATCATGCGAAATTTTTTGGAACTGCAAAGCAACGGTCGGGTCCAAACTATTTCAAGAACATCTTCCCTAACCAAACAAAAATAACAAATCTGACGCACCTGATAGCTTCGGGTTTGTTCCAAACCTGATTTCCTACCGTTGTAACGAACCAAAACAAAAACAATACAAAAATATCTTTAACTTTCCTTCCCCCATATACCCATATACCCACCCACTCACACCCCAACCTTTCAACAGACCTCTCTCTCTCTCTCTTTCTCTCTCTTAAAGAACAGCACGGAAGAAGAACAAAAATGGTGTCCAAGATACTAAAGAAAACCCCAACAAAACCCTCAAAAGATCGTCGGAATCATCGCCGTAGAAGAAAGAGTACACCCCTCAAGAACGTAACAAATGCAACTTCATTCTTCATCGCGTCGATTAACAAATCGATTTATACATGTCAACGTCGTCTCATCAAAATCTTTACAAAGTTCACAAACATTGGAACCCCTAATCGTCGAAAGCAAGGGTTTCATATCCTGAAGAAATGCCCAATCACCAAAGACGAAGAAGAGAAACAACAATTACTCGGGAAAAAAGATAATAACCATATCTGCCGATCATTGAATTTCAACAACGTCGTCGTTCTTCCTCCATCTTTATTACCTGAAAGAAGAACGATCTTTCTTGATTTAGATGAAACATTGATTCATTCAACAACTGATCCGTCTCCAGAACGGTTCGATTTCATTGTTCGACCTAGAATTGAAGGAGAAGTGATGAATTTCTATGTTTTGAAACGTCCAGGTGTTGATGAGTTTCTCGAATCCATTTCGAAGAAATTCGAAATTGTTGTTTTTACTGCCGGATTGAAAGAGTATGCTTCACTTGTTCTTGATAAAATCGACCGGAATGGGGTAATTTCTCATCGACTTTGTCGAGATTCGTGCAAGGAAATGGATGGAAGATTTGTGAAAGATTTGTCCCAAATTGGAAGAGATTTGAAAAATGTAGTACTTGTTGATGATAACCCTAATGCATATATATTTCAGCCTGATAATGCACTTCCTGTGCGTCCGTTTATTGATGATCTCCAAGATAGAGAACTCGAAAATGTCAGGAGATTTTTCGAAGGTTCCGATTGTTTTGAAGATATGAGAGATGCTGTTAAGAAGTATATCTGGGAAGGAGAACAGAAACAACAAGTTCTAGAAATGTTTTGATTTTGTATTTTCATTTCATTTGTCGAAATCTCTTTTGTGGTTCACATTACAGTAATGAACCATAATGTTCATTAATCTACTGGTGTAACAAGATATTTGTTATCATTTAGCATTCAAAATTTCTTAAGTCTGATTCAGTCTTTGTGTCATTTGCTTTTCTTAATTCAAAATTCTTTTTCGAATAAATCATTTCCTGATCCATCCATTTGAGGATCGATTTCACTGGCGCTGATGCTATCAACATCAAGGTATGGTGAAGATAGATTGTCCTAAATTATTTCTTAAAGTTTCAATCTTTTTTTTTTCTCTACATTCATTTTATAAGTTGTTTATGATAATAGTCATTTACTGAGATGATTTGAATTTATCGAAGTATATTCATTTGATTTTAAGATTCAATTTTGTGTTTGAGGTAGAATGTGTAAGGGCACATGAAGTGTTCGGTAACTTTTTGGAAAGCAGAAAGAATTTCTGTTTACTCTTGCCTGCCGAGATGTGACTGTTGCTTGATTCCGGAGTCACTTTTTTTATTTTATTTTTTATCTTGAAGGACCTGGGGCTGGGGACTCTTTGAATATGATAGCTGAATAGTAAGTAGAATATGATGCTTCATGAAACAAAGTTCTTAAATACATACTCCCTCCGTTTCTTTTTAATAAACTGGTTTTGTTTTTAGAGAAAATTAAGGAAATTAAGAGAACTAATCATTGAAAGTTATTCTCGTGACACTTGTCAATAAAAGAAGTGAAGTGAAATGGTCCCCATGATACTTGTCAGCAAAAGAAGTATAGTGAAATGGTCCACATGACATTTGTCATCAAAAGAAGTTAAGAGAAAAGTGGTCCCAGAAAACTAAAGTAACATTTGACTTTCACAATTAGGAAACCAGCCTATTTTTTTGAAACATTTATTTTAGGAAACCATCCTATTGAAAAGGAATGGAGGGAGTAGGTTATTCTCATGTCCACTTGACTTTTTTCTTCCTGCTCTAGCATTTTAATTTTATTGAATCTTTGGGAGATCCAACATACATGATCCCTGCAGTTCCTTCAAATGCATCTGACAATGTGTATTGCACGCTACTTGCTCACAGTGCTATTCCTGGCAAAATGGAAAGGTATAATGACATGGTGATGAAATTAAACAAAGCTATTATTACAATGAGTTTCATTACAGAATACAGTTGCAGTAATGACTGTATTTAAAGATACTCTAACAGCTAGTGACCGACAAATACACGTTGGAAAAGACCGTGTGAAATAACAGAACCATGAGATGCACGTGAATGACAGTCTGTGCCAGCCTGTTAACCTGCACCACTTCCTACCTTAACCTACACTGCAAATCCAGACTTGGTAACTCTATTATTTTGCTTTTATCCCCCCTCAAGTTTATGGGCAGTGAAATAATCTTGAGCTTGGATCTGAGTGTAAGAAATCTAGGACCTGTAATCCTTTTGTAAAGATATCATCAATCTGATCCAGTGTATGGACATAGAAGACATCAAGAGATTTGGATTGAACAAGCTCTCTAATGGAATGATAATCCAAATGGACATGCTTCATTGTTGAATGCATAACTGGATTGGAAGCCAAAGATATTGAACTGATATTATCACACCCTAGTCTTGGAATGCCAGAGATAACAAAGTTCAAATCATTCAAAATATAACAAATCCATACCATTTCAGCTGCACTGTGTGCTAAGGTTCTGTATTCAACCTATGTACTAGACTTTGCCACTGTAGTTTGCTTTCTGGAGGACCATGAAATAATATTGGAACCCAAAAAGACACAATACCCTCCTGTGAATCTTCTATGATCAATGTTACCAGCCCAATCAGCATCAGAAAATCCAAGAAGAAAAAAATCACCTTTAGTAAAATGAAGACCATAATCCAAAGTACGTTTGAGGTATCTCAGTATTCTTTTGGCATCCATTAAATGTTATGTTCTAGGATGTTGCATGAACTGACAAACCTGATTCACTGCAAAAGAAATATCTGGTCTAGTCCAAGTAAGGTATTGCAGAGCACCTACCAAACTCCTATATTCAGTTGGATTAACAAGAAGATCTCCAGAAGTGACACTGAACTTGTTAGTAGGAGAATGACATGGTTTGGCTCCTTCCATGTTATGCTTATGAAGAAGATCAACAACATACCTTGATTGAGTAAGATACAAAGAATCTGCATTCATGTTAACTTCCAGACCAAGAAAATAATTCATATCACCCAAGTCCTTCAAGGGAAATTATTCTTGTAGTCTGGAAATAACTTGCTTAAGAAAAGATGAATTGGAACCAGTGAGCATAATATTATCAACATACACCAAGGCAACTGATATATGAGAACCTTGTTTGTGGACAAAAAGAGATGGGTCAGCTACAGAATTCACAAATTGCAGATCCTTTAAGGTTGTACTGAGCTTATCATACCAATCTCTAGGAGCTTGCTTAAGACCATGGATAGCTTTATGAAGTAGACAAACATAATCTGGTTTAGTAGGATCTAAAAACATGGAGGCTGTGACATATAAACTTCCTCCTGCAAATCTCTATGCTGAAATGTATTACTTACATCAAGCTGGTGCATTTTCCAGTTAAATTGAACTGCCATAGAAAGAATTATTCTGATAGTAGATGGCTTTGCCACATGATTAAATGCCTCATCAAAATCCAATCCTTGTTTTTGATGAAATCCTTTAGCTACCAATCTTGCATTAAATTTATCTATTGTGTCATCTGCATTATATTTAATCTTAAAAACCCACTTACAGCCAATAAGATTTTGAGCAGCATCAGGTGGGACCAATGACCATGTATCTGCTTGCATAAGGGCATTGTATTATGAAACTGAAGAAATTCTCCAAACTCTCTCCTTATTAGTATCACCTATACTCTTTGGAAATATGACATATAAAAGCAACTTGCAAAGGGTGCTTAATACCAAAGTATGATTTTGGTGTGTAAATCCCATTTTTACCTCTAGTAGTCATGCAATGATCATTTTTAGTAAGAGGAATGAAGGTAGAAAGTGAAGGAATAGATGCAGGAGGAGATGAAGCTAAAGCAAAAGATGGAAATGATAAGTTTCAGTAGAAGAAGACATAGTGGAAACTAGATCTTTATAAGGAAATGAATTTTAATTAAAAGACACATGTCTGGAAATGTATATTGTCATTGAGTGTGGTTCTAAGCATCTATAACCTTTATGCTATAAGTTGTAGCCAAGAAATATTATAGTTTACTCATAAGTTCAAGCTTTTTTGAAGTGTATGGTTTTAGCCAAGGAAAACAAACACAACAAAAAACTTTCAAAAGTTATAATCTGGTTATTTATGAAATAATGATTCAAAAGGAGTAGTGAAATCAAGAGATCTAGTGAGAAGCCTATTAATTAAGTAGTTGGCAGTTTGAATAGCTTCAACCCAATACATATTTGGTAAACCAGATTGAAGTAAAAGAGTTCTAGTGACACCCAAGAAATGTTGGTGCTTCACTTCTACAACACCATTTTGTTCAGGTGTGTGAGGACAACTAAGTTCATGAGTAATGCCTCTTGAGTTACAATATTGTGCCAGAAAAGTGTTTAAAAACTCTCCACCGTTGTCAGTTTTGGTGATAACTGAATGGGAAAGTACCTTCTCAATTCTAGTGACAAACGAGACAAAAGCATGGTTAAAATCAGATTTAGAGCACAAAGGAATGATCCAACAATATTTTGTATGCTCATCTATAATATTTTCATAATACAAATTGCCTGAGACAGATGCAACATGACAAGGATCCCAGAGATCCATGTGCAACAACTCCAGAGGTTGTTTTGCTAATGTAGTTGAAAGTTGAAATGGTAATTTATGAGATTTACATAGCTTGCATTCAGTGCAACAAAAAGGCTTATTGGAAATATTAACTAGATTCAATGTTTTACAAATTTTCTGAAGAGTCTGAAAAGATGGATGACCAAATCTCTTATGAATAAGAGTGTTGTCACTTATTGTTGAGGAGTAAGAATGATGAGATGAATGAAAGATGATTGGATAATGTCCATTTTTATGTGGACCTTGGAAGATAACCTTCCCAGAGGTCAGATCCTTCACAGTGAAACCATGAGAATCAAGAGTTAGAGAACAAGTATTATCAGAAGTAAATTTGTGAGATGATAAGAGATTATGTGAAGCTTGAGGAACAAGTAGAATGATCATTAACAGTTCTACTAGAATGTCATGTATGAGTTATAGGAATACCTTCTCCATTTGTTGTATTCATAATGTCAGTACCATCATAAGGAATAGTTTCTTGTACCAAAGAAGCATCATATGTGATATGACTATTTGCACCACTGTCCACAATCCATTCATCTTTGTCAAATATATCTACTGCTGCTAGCATTGCACTGAGATTTGTTGTTGGAGCTCTTCCTTTATATGAGAAATTCAGTATTTGATTGCAATTTGGAGCAAGATGAGTGTCAGATAAACAAATCTGAGAATGTATTTTCTCAGTAGTGGTATTACCCTTCCATAAGCAGATCTTCCAAAAATTGCAGGATTTGGATGCCTTCCACAATTTGAATATCTACCTCTGAATTAACCTCTACCAGGAGAGCCTCTAAAGGAACTTCTAAAGTTGTTGTTTGCTAGAAAAGCCTTTGCATCCATTTCATGTTTAGTGTTTTTGATTCTTTCACTGACAACAGATTCCTCACTAAGAAGATTAATATGCAACTCAATACTAGTGATAGGTGGGTTTCTATGTCTCATTGAAGTAGCAAATGGTATATAATCTAAATTTAAAGCTTTGAGAGTAATTACCACTAATTCTCTATCAGACACAATTTCACCAGCAATTGTTAATTGATCAGATAAAAGTTTTATTTCATTTATAAGAGCAGGAATCAATTTATCACCTTGAGTTATTGAAAGAAGCTTGGTGCATAAGTGAATTGAATGTGTGGATGAAGCTCTAGCAAATCGTTCTTCAATACTCTTCCAATGTTGATGAGAGTTAGTAGATCTAGAGAAATAAGCAATGACTGAATCAGATATAGTCGAATTTGTCCACATAATGATAGTGGAATCTTCATCCAGCTAATCTGTGTAATTAGGATTTTCAATTCCATTTGCTTCATTTCTCTGAGAAGTATATTGAGCAGGACAAGGATAAGAGCCATCCATAAACTTCATTAATTTGTATCTTTGTATAACATGCTTCATCAAATTTCTCCATGTGTAGTAATTATCCTCTTTGAGTTTTAGATGAACAAATGTAGTTATTTGATTAAGTGGAACTCTAGAAAAAGAAGATGTTGTTGGATTTTCCATTGATGAATTAGAACCAAATTATTGAATCATAAAACAGATCTGAGATTCAAGAAAATATGCAACCAAAATACTTGTAGAAAAAAAATTCAAGAAAATACCACACAAAGATGAATCAAGACAAAGAAAGACAGATATCAGATCAAGAAACAAGTTTGAATCTGATAAGAGAAACAAAACTCAGAGAATATAAAATCACAGGTAAAATCACCAAATAACACTTAGGAAATCTCGATAGAGATCAAAGAAGGACAAGTTTCAATCAACAGAATTGAATTTCCTGTTGTGAATATGTGGATCGTAAAAGGATTGAGAAAAGAACCCTAACCTGTCTGATACCATATTGACATGGTGTTAATGGTGATGAAATTAAACAAATCTATTATTACAATGAGTTTCATTACAGAATACAGTTGCAGTAATGACTGTATTTAAAGATACTCTAACAGCTAGTGACCGACAGATACGCGTAGGAAAAGACCGTATGAAATAGCAGAACCATGAAATGCACGTAAATGACAGTCTGTGCCATCCTGTTAACCTGCACCACTTCCTACCTTAACCTACACTGCAGAATCCACACTTGGTAACTCCGTTATTTTGCTTTTAAGGTACACTGGTTGTATAACTGGACTTGTTGATGCCAGACACGCTTACATACCCTTACAAGTATGTTACTACATAACCTTACACTTTCTTACTATGGGTGTTCATATAACGTTAAATATCGAGTTTTAGGTATCCGAACTCTAGCTAAATTCCACGATTCACTTCTAGTTGGATTACCCACAACTTTTTATGTTTCGGGCTCAGTATGATGCGGTGACAAGAAACAAATAAAGTAATATAAGTAGAGTGCTACAAGTTTAGTTTGTGTCCCAGATGGACTCCAACACCAGAACTTACTTTCCCTACTATATTCGACAAACCAACCCAACTTTCAGAGCATAGAGGTTAGAGAGGAAAGTGCAAGAACCACCAATACAACTTTTGGAAGGGGAAATCGCAGTGATATCAAGCGTTTGAGCAGATTTTAAGAGAATTGCTTGTACAAGACGAGACAGAGTTATTGTGAGTTTTACACTTCATAGTTGTTTATTCTGTTCTGTTGCCGTTAATATTTATCTTAGTTGTGGAGGTTAAGCGTGTATTGGTACGATTATGTTGGTTGTAGGAATTGATTTGAAGTTCTTGAATAAAAGTAGTATATTAGCTTTTGTCCTTTTCTTTTCCAAGTTAAGATCCATTTGATCATCAAATAAGGAATAAATTATATCAAGGAAGTTGTGCAGGGGTTAACTCATGTAGAGGAAGCACATTTGTAGGTTTATTAAAGTGATGATGTTTGGTTTTCCATTGAACATGTTTGCTGGAATTGCACTTGTTAGTATGTATATTTGAAATATTTTGATACGGTAGGTGCTGAGGGAGCTCGGGATAACAGAAAAGAATATCTTTCAAAGAATTTGGTCTAACACAACTATAATAGTCGGAAACTCTATTGTAACTTTTATTCGAAGTGTGGGTTCATGAATAACTATTGGTTTATCCATATATCAAGTTAAAGTTTGATTATGTATTTTATGTTTTTGCAGGTATTTGTTTTCTTCGTACCCACCAAGCCCCAAGCCCCAACCCCAACCCCACCCCCACCCACACACACCGCGTGCGGTCATCTAGTATGTTTCCCATTCTTTATTTTCTTTTCTATGGAATTGTAACATTAATCGATGAATTGGTGGATTCTGACCATGCCAAATTTTCATTGATTTCTGACTATAACAATTCACTTACGGTTTTTATTTATCCTTTGGTTTGAGTTGTTATCTTTAAGTTTCTTACTGAGTTCCAATTTAAAGAGAAGGGGTTTCATTGAGTTTCCAACAGTATTGTAACTTCTTTTATATTTTAATTATAATATTTTTTCTTAATATAATTATTTTTGGATGAAAGATTACAACTCAGAAAGACTATCATCTGGTAAGAAATGGTCGAAATCCTAGCAACAAGCTGAGCTCCAACACCTTTTTGAATAACTACACCTAACCTATGAAAAAAAATCTACGACGCGAACATTAACATCGTGGCAAGCCATATAATTGCTCAAGCGCTTCAGAAAGTATATGGTATCATCAACCAACTCCCCCAAGGTGGTAAAAGCCAGTGTCCCCAAACCAAAACCATTAAACGTGCACTTCTCTAAATATTTAACATTCTTGCGAGTAACAATATTCTTAATGGAGAAACCCGAGGTAAAGGTAAGAACTCCACCACCGGTAAAAGGCGAAACACTAGTCACATCCAAAAACACATCACGTCCATTATCCCAATTATGCACAAGTATGTCAGTCGGTCTCAGAGCAGTGTCGTTATTCGCAAGAAGTCCCAAGTCAACCTCCTTCCTAGCCGGCACACCCGCACGGTAACACATGTTCGCAATAGTATCTCGCACCAAATCATGTCTAAATTTAAACCCAACTTCATTCTCACAATGCAGGTCATGATCACCAAAAATATCCATATCTCCTTGCAAAAGGGACAAGCACCATTCACCTCGAAAAGAGGGATCCCTAATCTGTACCGGAGAATTGCACTGAACTGCCTAGCTCCAATATGTTGATTAAGCCCCACAATTGGGATCGCTATCAGAAAGTCCCAGGCATATTTTGTGTGCTTGCGGTGTCATAAAACAGAATCACGCTCCGACATAACATTAAATGGTGGGTATGTTTTTCTTCACAGCGTCAAAGTAAATATTTTCCAAGGAGTTCATGGAATGGATGGAAAAATTACTAGAGAAAATAGGAGAAACGACGACACATGGTGAGTTGAAGGAGTCCAAAGCTCCCCGAAGAGAGGGGCCAGTACTACTGATACCAGCACACCTCAAAATCGTTGACTGCAGCTCTAGGGTCTGTAAACAAGATGCAAGAAAACAATAATATTTGGTATCATGTATAATATACACACCCATACCGCCATGTTTGAATGGCAATGTAGAAAGCCTTTGTTGAAGGAGTCTGTAGCCAGGACCATCTCCAGTAATGATGTGTCTAAGGAATAGAAACAGACGAGCGTCAAATAAGTCTTGAGCTTCTTGTAAAAAATCACGTCTAGTTGTTCTCAAAGAGAAATAAAGTCTCGAAACACCGGTGCAATTCCGAAACAAAAGAAATTAACATTGAGGGTCTTATAATTTCTCTACAGCATCAATGAGAGCCATAGTTGATAGACGCATTTATGTGTCTATTAACTCATTTGTATATATTGTTAGTGCTCGATATTGTACTTATTTGGTTATTTTATTTATTTATAGGTGTTTTTGGAAGAATAAGGCTTTGTGGCAAAATTGGCTAAAAATGCGGCATTTGGACCTCCGTTGATAACTACCAGAAGCACTCCAGAAATACCCCGGAGGAACCCCGAAAAAGTGCGGAAAACATCCCAGAAGAATTGCTAAAGGCACCCCTAAGTTGGATAAGGGGCACCCATTTCAGAGCATGTACTAAGGGGACATCAGGATTGGATAAGGGGGACACCTTCTTCACGGTTTAAAAGAAAAATTGGCGGGAAATGTTGCTGCAGTGAAGAACAGCAAAGAGTTCGAATCATTGGGATGTTTTTATCGTGGGAATCAACTGGGCTGGACTTCATAGAGGATAAAAGACCATGTACATGTGTTTGGACCCAGCCAATTGGGCTGGAATAGCCGGAGAAACAAAACAGAACCCAAACAGGTCACGTACGCTGTTGTTCAAGTTTCAAAGATTTGTGAGAGATATTTGAGAGAGTTTGACGCTGGAAATTCATGTATTTAGTCTTGTACACGTCTTAAGAAGAGTTTGGTACCTATTTAATAGCTAACAGAGCGTGAAAAAGCAAAACAAAACGGATTATCGTTCCAACTGGCAGATAAGAGAAATCAGAGATTTGATCGAATTTAAGGGACTCTGTTGAGCTATAAATAGGTGGTTTCGAGTCTTAGTGAAAAAAAAGGGAGTTTTGGAGAGAGTTTAGAGGTCAGGAGAGACGAGAGAATCGAGTTACAGAGAGATATTGTTGTTGCTGCTGCCGCCATTGAAGACCTTCAAGAACACGAAGAACAGACAAGCTAAGGAAGTCGTTTTTCAACAGTCTTAAAAGAGAAACAGAGTGTCGTTGTTTTACAGCAACAAAAATATATCGTTTACAACTACACTTATCTTTGTAACAGTGACGCTGTAACACCATTACAAAATTTCAAACTTCTTTTTACACTATTTCATCAATAAACACCTATTAAGTCATGAACACATCTTTTGATTATGTTTTTGGGATGAGGAGGTAAACCTATTAGTCGAGGCAACGGAGGAAGCCATTGTCCCAGATTAATTGGTATAATTCTATTTTTATTATTTATTTGCAATATTTTTTATATGATTATTTGCATGGAATTGAAATAGATAAATTGATTTTTATTGAGTAATTGTGAATTATTTTGATGAAGCATGCTGGGTTTTTTTTAAAACTTTTGATGTTTCATACTCTGTGATTACAATTATTACTTAAAAAATTTATTATAGGCAAATATTAGAATCACTTGAAAAGGAAAAAATTGCATGAATATTGAATAGAATTTATCATTTAATGGGACAATGGTGGAATCCAGAGTCTTGGTGTTTTTCTCTATAACTTTGAACAACTTTATTTAATTGTCTAGTTTAATTTAAATCTAAAAATTGTTTTCTTCACAAGTCTGAAAAGACCCTTTTTACCACTACTACAATCACTTTTGAAACACCATCAATAGTCTTGCGCACTCTACTAACAACCAAATCTTTATTGAGTTGAGTATCAAGGCTGACCGACCCACCCAAAAGCTTCACACCCTTAGTTGGCCTACTGATATTCGGAGGGAAAACACCTGGAACCAAATCTCTAGGGTCTGGAGAGGGCCAAAACAGTTCCGTCTTGGATATATTCAGATGCAATCCCCTTTCAACCCCGTATTCTTGAATGATCTTCAAATCCCTTGCAACCATTAGAGTATCTCCTATCAAGGTACCATCAACCAAGTACCAGGATTGCAACTCAAGCTCATATTGCACGACAATTTTTTTAGCCAAGGGGTGAAGAGTAAGAACAAACAACAAAGGCCCTAAAGGATTTAATTATTTATGTGTTTATGTTCTAGGCTTATTTTATTATTTTGCTTAGTTTTTTAATTTTTTTTAATAAGTGTATGTTATAGATCAAGGTGCTTGCTTAATTTGCTTGATAAGTTTGATTTCTCTTATAAATAATGTCTTTAGTTTTCGGAAATTACGTCACACTTTTGATATGAAGAGCTTTAGGAAGTAAGAGATGATTTGTTAGAGGGCGTGGGCAGAAGTCTATGGCCTTTAAATCTAATCTTAAGGTCAGTATTTCCTCACTGCAGTATGAGACTAAGCATTGACCAGACTAGCGATCTATCAATGCAGATATCTTAAGATGTAATTCCTTGTTGATGATGGTTTTTAGTTCAGGGTTAAAATTGTAAAACCCTTGCATTTGATATGCCGTCGCTCTGCAAAGAAACAGAGCCATGTAAAAGTGATGAGTGTTCAACCTCTCCACTGGCGCATTTATTGAGCAACTCAATATTTTCTCATGAAATTTATCCAGAATGGTGCATGTAGCAACAATCCCACATATTCTGTAAATTTAGGCACCCTGCCTATATTATTCAATTAATATAAGTTTCTTTGAAAGTTTTCTGTGCTATGTTCCCCGGCTGAACCCTTAATATTGATATGGCATGAAAATTTGTGTTCACTCGCACCATAGTAACACGAATTTTCAACTATCAAGGTTAAGGTCCTTGCATACCCTGACTAATTTGCAAAAATTAAGGTTTTGCGCCCTGCGAAGTATATTAGACTCCGCCGGTCGAAATTAAGCTTAGGCGAACTAGGCAATTAATACGCCATGGATTAGTAGGTGCAAAATCCTACCCAAAATCAGAAAACAAGGAATAAGAGGAGCTGCGGGATAGGAGCAACAACAAAGGGAGATGTGGTCATGCCATAGGCCAGCCGGCGCCACTTGCAAGTGGCCACACCCCATGTTGCCTGACCGACCCCTATTTCCCATCGACCAATCAAGTCGCTTTAAATCCGCTACACCAATTTGGAATGAGGCCGCGCCCATAGTGCTTGCCGGCCCTCTTTCCATCGACCAATCAGATCGCTCTAAATGCGTCACACGCATTTGGGATGAGGCCGCCCCCATAGCGCCTGCCGGCCCTCTTTCCATCGACCAATCAGGTCTCTTTAAACCTGCCACACGCACATGAGTTGTGGTTGATCCCATACTTGTCGGCCCTGTTCCCCATCGACCAATCAGGTTACTTTAAACCTTCCACACGCACGCTAGAAGTGCGGCCACACCCATGCTTGGCCGAACTCTCTTATATTAACGAATCAGGTTGCTCCAAACTTGCCGCAGTGTTAAAAAAGGCAAACTGCGCCAAATGGTCACAAAGCCATTGGCTTTCCAAAAATCGCGCCAACATGCCAAACGTGTCGTGTTGCTCCAATGAGCTGAACGACATGCCAACATGCCACTCCACCACGCAAAACATGCCACTTTGTGACAGCATGCCAAAACATGCCTACGTGCCGTAAATAGCGCGCCTACGTGCTAACTTACCTCATGTTCGTGGCCAACGCCATGATGTGCTTAAATTAGGGTTTTCTAGTCATAAGTACGACTCTGCTTTAGACGCATTAACCAAAACCATAATTTCCAGTTGTGGCTCAAATTACGCCACTTTGGGGCCCACAACATGCCACGAGCCATGTGGGACCCAGGAAACCCTAGGAATGGCGCCATATCATATCCACTCATGGAAACCCTTGCTCATGTGGACATTTCCACATTATGGCCTTACTATAATTCTTTTGGCGTGACTATGTCTTCGTTTGCACAAAAACATCACCGTGCCGCAGCCACATGCCACACGCACTAATTAGGGTTTCGGCATGCCAAACCCTAATTTAGGTAAAGTTGTTGCACCAACCAAGCCAGGTAATGCTACCCAGAGCGTTGGGATTGATTTTTCAACTAGAACTAATGTTTCCAATCCATATTTGGGTCTAACACCAATGTGCCAAAATCTAGCGGTCATGGCTACGTCAGGCGCTGCTTGCACCGCCGTGCCACTTGCATGCGCTAACTATGCCAACCATGCCATTGTGCCACCGGCATGTGCTAAATATGTCACTACGCCATTGGCATGTACCAATGACGCTACTGTGCTATTATCGGGCACCAACAGAATGTGGCCATAATCAATGGCCACCCTTTCTCATGAGTTACAATCTCAGCTGTCCAAATTCGCCACAGAATTGACAGGCCTGTGGCAAGTCTTAGGTGACCATCCAAGACAAGCCTAATAGCGCCACATGCTATTCTCCTGCGACAAGTCTCTTGACTTTGACTTGACACACATAGTAATCTGCTACATGTTTTCCACGAAAACACTCGAGACATCAAACATGTCACAAACTGGGGGATACTCATCAGGGTATTGGTCTGGCGGTTTACAGCGTGCGGCGTGCAACACGCCCATTATAAGAAAGTGTCGGAAAGTAGGGCAGTTAGTGGCGGCAAGAAGTAGTGGGTGTAAACTAACCCGTCTCCTTCATAGTGGGAACGTGGTTTCTGGCATTTACACACGACCCCACTTCTCCATCACTCAATCATTCCCACTTTCTACGAGATCAGGGTGCGTTCAATATGACTTGTATAAATAGGATTTACCTATTTCAACCAAACGACAACAAGTTTTGGTTAGAACAACAACACAGTATCCAGAAAAATACGAAAGAACTGATAGCTTTTATTCCGCAAGCCAGTTCCAAATTCTGATACAAGTCATAAAATAGCCACACCTTCAGAATTAACCATACTGGTCTCAACACCTTCTTCGCTTGCCTCCCTAAGACCAACCCTTGTCCTTCACTTTGTGACCGAAGCAAGACTGGAATGACCATTTCTTGGTTTATGCCAGGATTGTGCAGATTGATCTCTCAAATCTAAAGTACTCTCGTGCAGTGCATTTGTTTTAAGTTTAGATTTGTTTCTCATCCACACACCCAAATTTACCAAAACCAGCAGAAACAGATTTTACCCACAAACAATTGGCGACCACAGTGGGAGATTAAACTTTCGGTTGCAAATTCAATTCTCAATTTCATTTCCATCCCAATTGGTCTTAGGCCCAATTCAATCGTTAATTGAAACCCATTTCAGTCAAAGATTCTTTCCAGATGTATTCGGATCATTCGAACCTTGCAGAAGCAATGAATAGCTGGAAGCCAACTACCATGGAAGACATGACAAAAATGCTAGAGGATATGTTTGCCAGCCAAGTCGATATTATCAGGCGGTAAAACGAGACGCTTCATATCCTGAAGAGTATAATAAGCCGACTGTGGAAAGAATCAGCAAAGGCTTATCCGGAGGATCCCGCCAATTTCAAGAGTAATACGAAGTATGTTAAATATTTGTCTAAAGCCTACGCCTCTACCAATGAGGATGCTGACGGAGCACGTAGCCACATCATAAAGGAGCAACAGAAGAGCGGCCAATTGGATTCTGCCAACACAGAGAGCCAAGACAATTTCACAAGACCGGGGGAGGAGACTTGCCAGGTGCCCCACAACATCTGCAAGACAAAGGTAAAGATCCTGCCTATGAAGCCTTGCTGGAAAATATTTATCTCCAAACCCTCGCAGAAGTTCAAAGAGTTGTCCAACAGTCCGCAACCACGACTGCTTTGCTGAAAAGAGAAGCACCCGAAGAGGGGAAAATCTACCAAGACGCTTATGGAAACGAACACTGTGCCAATGAACAATATCCAGCTCAGCCACCACGTGTCGTCGTCGCTGACGCAGGACCCTCAAGAGAAATTACCTTTCAGCAATACAGTAGAAGTAAATGGTCCGCTCATGAATCAATGATCGCTCAAGCGTCAGTTCCGCCCTCAAAGAGAGCTTCATGCCAAAGCCTGCAAGAATTTCCGCCACAACAACTACTGATGCGGGAGAAGCCAGACTCAAAATATCCACGCTTCTCGTTGCCTATCAGAAGAGTTATAGAGTTACTGGAAATTCGGGTACGAGAGGGAGTAGTCCAACTACCCCCGGTATGGCATCCACCAACTCATCAGGAGATGATAGATTCAAGATATTGCCACTATCACAGGTTTATTCATCATCCTACCAACGGATGCAACGCTCTGAAGCGCATTGTCCAGGAAAAGATCGATTCAGGGGAATTACGCCTGGGGACTAGTGGTTCTCCGCCTTGCCGCGGATCGACATAGAGATGTTATAGAGACAATAAAGGATGACTGGGGACTTCTCGTGGATAGGATTGCGTCACACAATAAACTCTGATTTGCAACCTGAAAATTCAGTTTTGTGGAGAGACCCCTGAATGAATAGAGTATGTGACTGTATCGGGCGAGAGCAAAAAGAGAATGGCCAACACCAATGTACCATCCGCAAGCGCAGTCAACACGTCCCATGGCGTTACATCCTCTACCACCAACACCAGAAGCACCATAAGCATCCCCTCTGACGTGACGCCTCTTATTACCAGAGCCAGAGCCGCCGCTACTCCTAATATTTCTTCGAGCATGACGCCTACAATCATCACCAGGGCTGCCACCACTTCTTCGTCGGTACGAGAGATTGGAGGAGACAGAGGAAACCAACTTTTCCATTACCATTATCGATTTAATGGAGAGACAGGAAGTTCTTTCCAAAATTCAGACGGACATGGCCACAACTCAGAAGGAGCCTCTCTGCTTCAACGTTGCAGAAGCCGCTCCGCTTCAATGTTTCACTCCAGGAGCCGCTTCAACGTTTCGCTCCAGGAGCCGCTCCGCTTCAACGTTTCTCTCAAGAAGCCGCTTCAACGTTCTCTCCAGAAGTCGCCACTCCTCCCTGCCAAGGATCGTGTCGTAGCCGCCACACTCCTCCATGTCAAGGATCGTGATCACATCCAGCCAAGGTTCGTAGTTGTGGCCACTTTTTGATTCATCTCGCCAAAGCTCGTGGTCGTGGACAGTTTACTCGCCTACGCATCCAGCCAATCCCTTTGCTTCCATGGACACCCATGCAATTCCAGCCAACCTATTTTGGTTCCCACGACAATGTAGTCTCTTCTTCTGCCAAGAACTGTTGTTGTTCGTTTGTTGATACCAGCCAGAGCTTTACCATAGCAACAACCACTACAAAGGTAATCCATACTTCTCCATATTTTAGTTTCACATGGAAGAAGTAATAGAGTCACCAATACGGATGCAAGATGATATCTTTATCATGGTCAACTCACCGACCATACAAGATAGAAACATGTAAACCAAACTTGGGGACTGAGGCTCTACACGAGATCCCTTCATTGTCAAGGACCTCTTCAACTCAGAAGAGACAGTCACACAGGAAGTCATAACCGTGACACGGTTACACAAGAAGTCATAACTGTGACAAGGTCACCACTCTTCAAAGATGTAGCGCAAGGATATCACCACCTCCTTGTCTGGAAGGCGCCTGACCAACAAGCGGTATTTGGCTCAGCCATTCATAAGCGTTGGTGTTAGTGAAGAATCAAATAGGAAAGTCGCGCCTCAGCAATCCACGCATACCAACTACACCATGTATGCCACATCACCTACTCAGAACTCAACACCGCCTACCCAAGGCCTGCATGAAGCCGCATATCGCCGACAAAGCCAAATTCGGTGTTTCTAGATTTCCAATTTCTTATGGAAGGGGTGCATGGGCTGCCAGAAGTTGGATACAATGCAGAGCTATCAAGTGTGACTCCCTCTCACTGATCAACAAATGACGAATTCAAAAGATTGCCGCCTTCATCAATTCGTCAACCACCTTACCAGCAAATGCAATAGAAGAATTCCTCAACGTGAAGTCGTACACGTGCGTCAAAGACTCCGAAAGTACACCGCGGAGGTATTCACATATCCGGCCACGCCATCGGATCTATGACCAGACGGAAGTGTAACTGGGGACTGATCATCGCATCCCATTCGATACAATAGTCCAAGACTCAGAAGATGGTTCGAAGGATGTCGCTTGGAATGAAGTCCTTGGAGACTTGATAGCAGCACGTCGGCAACGCAACGCCTCTCAGCTCGTCTACTTCACCCAGAGGTTCCTGAAGATTTAGACCATAGAAGCATCCACAGCATATCATCACCACAATCAGAAAGGCAATAATAAGCCTTCCAGACACCGGCTCAGCAGTCCAGACACCAAATAACTTAAGGTCAAGGACGGATCAACAACACGGCTACACTCTCCAAGATTATCCCTGACATGATCATTGCCGAGCATATATTTCATCCATCCATCCCAAGAGTGCAACGGAGTTTGTTACACATTCTGGAGAAGATCGATGGTACTGTTGGGTGGCTACATGCGCAAAATAGAAAAGAGAACCTACCTTGAGTTCTCCTGGCTCGCCTTGCTGCTGATTATAACTATTGGAGATTGCTTTGTTTCCTTTGACGCTCGCTTTACCGCCGCTAACAAAGAAAGTCATTCACACCGAGCTGAATGTCCAAGTTTGATCAACTACTCATGGATATTACACTCGAGGATAAAAATACGAAGACGATTGGCACGCCTATGATCGAGCTGCTGCAAACGAACGCAAGAAGCATACGAGCGAATAATCAAAGGGGAGGAAGTTAGCACGCCCTTTTATATGCATAGCGCTTTTGGAATTCGAGTAGAGGAGGGTTTTTCTTTTGGACCATGCACGGAAGAAGGTAGCTAGGCCCGTAGCGCCAACGCTCCATGGCACCAACCTCCATGACCGACCAGCAGCGCGCCAGCACGAGGAACACCAGTTGCTCAACCTCCAATACTTCGTGGCCAGGACAACCGATCAACCTGCAACACTCCGTAGCCAAGCCAGCCGCTCAACCTGCAACGCTCTGTGGCCAAGCTAGCAGCGCTCCATCACGAGGAACACCAGGCACTCAACCTGCAACGCTCCGTGGACAAACCAACGCCAATGCTCTGTGACGCAAAGCTCCGTGGCCAAACCAGCGCCAATGCTCCGTGACGCAAAGCTCCATGGCCAAACAAACGCCAATGCTCCGTGACGCAAAGCTCCGTGGCCAAACCAGCGACAATGCTCCGTGATGCAAAGCTCCATGGCAAAACCAACGCCAATGTTTCGTGACGCAAAGCTCCGTGGCCAAACCGGCGCAAACACTCTATAGCACCAACTCCTTGTGGACAAGCCAGAAGTATGCCAACACAAGGATCATGGACCACTCATGCCTCTTACCAAAGGTCTGTCAAATTTTTCCTTCTAATCTCCGCATGTTTTTCCCTTTTGATTTTATCCTTATCTGTCACCATCTCATGCTTACCCCGCAACAATGCCACTATTACGTGCTAAGCAGGGGACTTAATGTTGATGGTGGTTTTTAGTTCAGGGTTAAAATTGTAAAACCCTCGCATTTGATATGCCGTCACTCTGTAAAGAAATGGAGCCATGTAAAAGTGATGAGTGTTCAACCTCTCCACTGGCGCATTTATTGAGCAACTCAATATTTTCTCATGAAATTTATCCAGAATGGTGCATGTAGCAACAATCCCAGATATTCGGCACCCTGCCTATATTATTCAACTAATATAAGTTTCTTTGAATATTTTCTATGCTATGTTCCACGGCTGAACCCTTAATATTGATATGGCATGACAATTTGTGTTCACTCGCTGTAGAGTAGCACGAATTTCCAAGTATCAAGGTTAAGGTCCTTGCGTAAAAGTACTCAATAGGAAAGCATACTGCTCTCTGACAATAAACTTAAAAGAACTCTGTGTCAACACATAGAATTCAATCAATTTTGTGATAATTCACAGGATTCAGATATTACCCTGACTAATTTGCAAAAATTAGGATTTTGCGCCCTACGCAGTATATTAGACTCTGTCGGTCGAAATTAAGCTTATGCAAACTAGGCAATTAATACGCCATGGATTAGTATGTACAAAATCCTACTCAAAATCAGAAAACAAGGAATAAAAGGAGTCGCGGGTTAGGAGCAACAACAAAGGGAGATGTGGCCATGCCATAGGCCAGCCGACGCCACTTGTAAGTGGCCACACCCCATGTTGCCTGACCGACCCCTATTTCCCATCGACCAATCAGGTCGCTTTAAATCCGCTACACGCATTTGGAATGAGGCCGCGCCCATAGTGCTTGTCGGCCCTCTTTCCATCGACCAATCAGGTCGCTTTAAACCTGCCACACGCACATGAGTTGTGGTTGACCCCATACTTGCCGGCCCTGTTCCCCATCGACAAATCAGGTCACTTTAAACCTCCCACACGCACGCTAGAAGTGCGGCCACACCCATGCTTGGACGACCTCTCTTATATTAACCAATCAGGTTGCTCCAAACTTGCTGCAGTGTTAAAAGAGGCAAACTGCGACAAATGGTCACAAAGCCATTGGCTTTCCAAAAAACGCGCCAACATGCCAAACGTGTCATGTTGCGCCAATGAGTTGAACGGCATGCCAACATGCCACTATACCACGCCAAACGTACCACTTTGTGACAGCATGCCAAAACATGTCTACGTGCCGTAACTAGCGCGCCTACGTGCTAACCTACCTCATGTTCGTGGCCACCGTCATGATGTGCTTAAATTAGGGTTTTCTAGTCAGAAGTACGACTCTGCTTTAGGCGCATTAACCAAAACCCTAATTTCCAGTTGTGGCTCAAATTACGCCACTTTGGGCCCCACAACATGCCACGAGCCATGTGGGACCCAAGAAACCCTAGGAATGGCGTCATATCATAACCACTCATGGCAACCCTTTCTCCTGTGGCCGTTTCCACATTATAGCCTTAATATAATTCCTTTAGCGTGACTATGGCGTCGTTTGCACAAAAACTTCACTGTGCCGCGGCCACATGCCACACACACTAATTAGGTTTTCGGCATGCCAAACCGTAATTTAGGTAAAGTTGCTGCACCAACCAAGCCAGGTAATGCTACCCAGAGCGTTGGGATTGATGTGGAAACTAGAACTAATGTTGCCAAGCCATATTTGGGTCTAACACCAATGTGCCAAAATCTAGCGGTCATGGCTACGCCAGGCGCTACTTGCACCGCCGTTCCACTGGCATGCGCTAACTATGACAACCATGCTATTGTGCCACTAGCATGCGCTAAATATGTCACTACGCCATTGGCATGTACCAATGACGCTACTGTGCTATTATCGGGCGCCAACAGAATGTGGCCATAATCAATGGCCACCCTTTCTCATGAGTTACAATCTCAGCTGTCCAAATTCGCCACAGAATTGACAGGCCTGTGGCAAGTCTTAGGTGACCATCCAAGACAAGCCTAATAGCGCCACATGCTATTCTCCTGCGACAAGTCTCTTGACTTTGACTTGACACACATAGTAATCTGCTACATGTTTTCCACGAAAACACTCGAGACATCAAACATGTCACAAACTGGGGGATACTCATCAGGGTATTGGTCTGGAGGTTTACAGCGTGCGGCGTGCAACACGCCCATTATAAGAAAGTGTCAGAAAGCAGGGCAGTTAGTGGCGGCAAGAAGTAGTGGGTGTAAACTAACCCGTCTCCTTCATAGTGGGAACGTGGTTTCTGAAATTTACACACGACCCCACTTCTCCATCACTCAATCATTCCCACTTTCTACGAGATCGGGGTGCGTTCAATATGACTTGTAAAAATAGGATTTACTTATTTCAACCAAACGACAACAAGTTTTGGTTAGAAAAACAACACATTATCCATAAAAATACGAAAGAACTGATAGCTTTTATTCCACAAGCCAGTTCCAAATTCTAATACAAGTCATAAAATAGCCACACCTTCAGAATTAACCATTCTGGTCTCAACACCTTCTTCGCTTCCCTCCCTAAGACCAACCCTTCTCCTTCACTTTGTGACCGAAGCAAGACTGGAACGACCATTTTTTGGTTTAGGCCAGGATTGTACAGATTGATCTCTCGAATCTAAAGTACTCCCGTGCAGTGCATTTGTTTTAGGTTTAGATTTGTTTCTCATCCACACACCCAAATTTATCAAAACCAGCAGAAACATTTTTTACCCACAAACACACCCTATTGACAAAATAATCTTTTTTGTTGTTGATTCAACTTAAAAACAAATGAAAGGTTTTGTTGATATTATTTATTGTTTTCTATGGATTCTTTACGAATCTGAAGATCAGACTATAGGAATATTATGAAGTCAGGTCCATAGAAGTCTTAGTTTTGATCCTTTTACTTCTCCTAAGATCAACTCAACTTCATCTTCCTTTGAAGGTAAATTATGACTAGTTAAAAATACATATAGGGTATCAAAAACACATCCCTAAGAAGAAAAAAGTTTCAAAAAAAAACATGTTCAAGGAACTCAACATCCCCAGACTCCATAAAAGTATTCACACCAAGGTTACCTCATAAAAACTATTTTATACTCTGACAAGGGAGAAAATAGTTTCTCAATCACCTAAAACACCACATCTCACAAACCTTAGTTCCAAATCGGAAAACAAAATTTGAATTCTGAAGATATCATCTATATCTACAAACTTCATTTGAATCACTATTTTAAAAGACTCATGGTTACCTCATAAAAACTATTTTAGTCAACCACATTTTTCTGCTCTTCAGAATTTTTCAGGAACGTTTCTCTGTTTTATAAAATATCACAAAAAAAAAATACTTTTACAACTCCAAAAATTATGAAATATTGCGTGGTTAACTATCAGAATGTCTTCTAAACTATTTTAAAAGGGTTCGCCAAATTTTTCTAGGTTAAGAGATAAACTCGAAACTCTACAACTGACCAATAATCCATTTTTGTTTTTCACTCTACAATTAACATCCTTAGTTTTCCAATATAGTACCAACATCAATGATTCACAAACCAATAAACCTTTTTCGACTATTAAAAATAATAAGGTCTTAATATTGTTGGGTGCAATAATCAAAAACAAGGAAAAATCAAATAATAAAAAGTTATTGATACTTAGTTCATTTATAATAGAAGTGATCGATTTGACGAAACGAACGAGTTCCCAAGGTCTCCGCAACAACAACGTGGAAATTTTTTGGAAAACAAAGTGAGTGACGTGTTCAACACGTTGTCCTTAAGACATTAGTCCGGTTACACCCAAAAGTGATACTATAGCCTCCACAGGACGGATGCCTCGAAAATTAAACACCCCACTACACTTACTACTAGCATATGTAGTATATGCTCAACTTGAGTTTGGAAACTCCGAAAAAACCCTTGAGGAAAACCGCAAACGCTTAAGAAAACAACAGAAAAATATTTTTCTTTGGGTCTCTCTAAAATATAGGGAAACCCTTTCCCTTGGATTATTTCTATAAATTATGAAAAGCTTGTTTATATAATAACCTAATACAATTTAAGAAGAGGAATCTCGCCGATGCGGGACTAATAAGTTTATATAGTCTAGAAAACAATTTAATATTGGAACTCCCCGATGTGAGACTAATAAGATTTTCATTCACAAAGAAAATGACATTTTATTTAGTTAAAAACTTTAAAATAAAAACTAATACATATCGTTTCCCGACAACAATCACTATACATGGTTCCAAAAACGGTTCCTAGTGTATATTTTTCTATTGTATTTTCAAGACCTAAAAGTGTTTGTTTGATTCTCAAGTTATCTTAGCTTGAATTTTAAGCAACGTCTTTGAAAACTATAAATAGAGATGCTCTTTCAACTGAGAAAATAAATCCCTGACACTTTGTGTTATAGTTGATTCTAGAGTCGTCATATATAAACCTAGGTTTCCCCTGAGATACATAATTAGGTCTACAACTAAAATATTGCTCTTTGGGGATTCGTGAAGTCAGGTCCGACTCTCTTTACCTTGATAGTTTGAGAATCCTGATCTTGCTTATTATCGAGGTTTTCGTAACTTCTTTCAGGCAAGATAGATAGTAATCACAAAGTTCTCTTTGTCTCAGACTTTGTGATTCCTCAGGATAGATATCTGAAAACTGATCTTTATTGATCTTTTGAAGATTGTTCTTGATATATGGTTAAGAATCTAGGGCGCTCTCCGGGAGTCGTAAGTTTCACATTTATGAGGTTTGCTAGCTTTGTCTATTGCAAAAAGATTTTCTCACTTTGATCTTTGATATAAACCAAAACAAATAGGCTTATCAGTATTCTCTTCAGCTGAAGCAACTCTTAGGCTGTAAAGGACGTCAGCTAAGGGAATCAATCGCGTAAGGCTTGCGAGGTTCAAGAGACGTAAGGAGCGCGACTATAACTGAACCGCTTGGAGGGTGGATTAGGTCTCAACTACATTCCATTCCAAAGTCTGATAGTAGGCTAGTGTCTGTAGCGGCTTAATAAATGTGTCCATCTAATTGTGATCGATTACGAGACTCTTTCTTGTAGAATTCGTATCTTGAAAGATAGATAACACGTTTAATTACTTAGCAAACTTCCGATTGGATTACTTGGATACGACTAGATTGATCTTGAATATTGATTTTTGAGATCATCCAAGTACTTTTCTTAACGATCGGGTTCACAGCATCTTGTTTATATACATACTGATTGGGAAGAGGTTAGAGATATAAGATCTATATACATATTGTCAAGGATCATTCAGTTGGTTTACTTGCAATTGTATTAGGTTTTGTCCTTACAGGTTGCCGAACAAAAAAAGTTGGTGGTGTACTTTGTACCCCTGCGTTTTCAATATGTATTGGAGCAGGAAAACATTGTTAGACCAAATAATTTTGTGTTTGTAAACGATCTAGACCTGTATTCAATGATTCAGAGTATGGTTTTTCAGTTACCAAGAAAAGACTCATTGTACGTATTACCAAGAATTAAGAACATTACTGGTAAAGAGATCCCTCTCTATGGAAACCCATGTTTCGATCAGATAACTTCCTCAACCACTCTTCAAAGACGGTTGAATAACTGGTTTTTAAGTTCTTTTGATAAACCAGTTAAAAAACTACCTATGCGGTTATTGATCCTAGTTCTGATGAGGAGTCTTTTATTTGGTCTGCATCACTTAATAGAATTATTATTTTTTTGAGAAAATGCTTCAATCGATATAACAAAGTAAACAATTTACTCAATAAAAGACTAGAAGAAAGCAATGAAGTTTAGAAGCTCTTGAAAATGAAACTCAACGACTCAAGAGAAGATCTCATTCAGGTCAAGGATTGAAGAAATAGGGAAAGAGATATTTGTACTTAAATCACATTGTGATCTTGTAAAAGAGTCTAACTCTTACTCTTCTACAAAACTGGTAGAAGGTGTCTTTTCTCTGGATTTTGAAGTTCTTGAGAACAAGATTGATTCAATATCCACTAAATATGTTTTTATGCCACTCAATAGGGTTAAGTATGATTCCATAAGAACTCATAAAACTTGCTATGGGTATGGTAGAAAATGACACCTATTGAAACAGTGATGCAGACAATCCAAAAATAGAATGGTTCACATACTGAATCAAACATACATCATTCGAGGGACTGTTCCTTATATCTTGGGAGTACAAGATTTTTTATTTTATAAATATTGTTGCAGCATATTATTGATTGTGTTGCTACTCTCAAGGCTAGTGAGATTAAAAATGATAACTTCAAATCACAAACTCTTTTGAAGATAGCCTTTTCAAATTCTCACAAAGGCACTGATTCATATACTTCAACAAAAAATTTAGTCATATTAATATTGGCGAAAGAATTTCTGATCTTAAATCTCTCATTACCAGACTAAGACGAGGCATCAAAATACTAAAGCTTAGATTGGTTTCAGGTAACAGTTCTACTTCTCCCTCTTCTGTAACTACCGTTAAGGCTAATACCAAGGATTGCTTAGATACTGAACGAAAGATTGAGGCTAAGGATTTAGTTTTTTTAGATAAGTTAAAACGTGTTTATCACAGCATAACCTAATCCTAATGTTTTGCGCTTTCTCTAGTCTAAATGGAGTAAGCACGGTAGCTGAAAGGAAGAAATTCCTTTGCTGATAGGTTTAGTGTTTTAACTATAGGAAGAATGTTTATAATCTTAATCCGTATTGGACAAAATATCTTGTTGAAATCTTCCAGACGTTTTCATCACTAACTTACCTTGACAAAACATGTCTTGTATTCCATGTATTTACCACTTGGTCACGAAATGTTTTTTTGTGGGTCCAAGTATGTTAGAAGTCTTGTTGAACAAGTTTTTCATAGTTTGGTTTCCCAACCTACAAAAAGTCTCTTGATTTCTTGCTAACCAAGAACTTGTATTTGGAAAGGACTCTCCTTCCAATAGTTTCTGTAAGAAACCTTTATATATCTACACTTTTGTGGATAGGTTTCATAGTCTATACCTCATATGCAATTATCTTTGTCTCTTGAATCTCAAAATACATGGATGCTTCCCGCATTAAGAATTGTGCTAAGGAAATAGGAAAAGAGAAACGAGAAGCTCTCTACTGGTAAGAAGAATATTGATCTCCTGAATTCAGACTTAAAAAATGCTTCTGAAGGTCTTGCTTCCCTGAAGGTTTTGGTAAAAGGTTATATCTAATTGTTGTTTTCTTTTTTACTAATTAACTCCTTGTAGGAATTTTATTCTTATTGTTAAAGGAGGAACACTAGCTTTTGGAGTAGTTCTTATGTGTTACATTAGTTATTCCAAATACTATCATCTTTCATGTTTAATGTTTATTAATTAATTTTTTTTAGAAGATGACTTGCAACACCTAATCTTCATGGATTATATGTATATGTATTGCTTATTTTGTGAGATTTGTTCTTGCTATCATATTCTGGTGATTAAAACATATATCTCATATTTTCTTATAGGTTAAGCTCTTAATTCTTGAAAAAGAGGAGTAAACTATTTTGACAATGGCAGTATTGATCTCTCCACGATTACACTAATTGTGAATATACTTCTACAGGATTATGTAAGATGTTCTCTAGGAATCTGCTTACTTGATTGCATAACAGTCGGGAAATAAGTGGTGAACTTTAATCTCTACATTCGTACATGGCTATAGAAGTTAATAATTCTTATGTTTTGTCACATTACTAATTGTTCTCTTATTCGTACATGTATGGAGTCATAAGTTCTGGATTTGTGAGGTTTGCTAGCTTTGTCTATTGAAAATAGATTAGCTCACCTTGATCTTTGTTCTAAACAGAGAATAAATAGGCTTATCTGTTAGAGGCATATTGGTATCAAAAGTCTTCGTTTCGGCTGAAGCAACTCTTAGGCTATAAAGGACGTCAGCTAAGGGAATCAATTACGTAAAGGCTTGTGAGGTTTAAGAGACGTAAGGAGCGCGACTGTAACTGAATCACTTAGAGGGTGGATTTGGTCTCAACTACATTCCAGTCTGAAGTATGATAGTAGGCTAGTGTATGTAGCGGCTTAATACAGTTTGGTGTTCAAATTTGGAAGAGATCCTCGAGTTTTTCTGCTATTGCGGTTTCTCGTTAATAAAACTTCTGGTGTCTTGTGTTTTTCCTTTTCTGCATTATGTTTTTTTACCTTTATAATTTGATTTACACAAGTTGTACGTATTCAATCTTAATAGATACGTCCATATAGTTGTGATCGATTACGAGACTCGTTATTGTAGATTCGTATCTTGAAAGGTAGATAACAAGTTTAATTACTTGGAAAACTTCCGATTAGATTACTTGGATACAACTAGAATGATCTTGGATATTGATTTTTGAGATCATCCAAGTACTTTTCTTAACGATCGGGTTCACATACTCTTATTTATATACATATTGATTGAGAAGAGGTTAGAGATATAAGATATATATACATATTATCAAGGATCATTCATTTGGTCTACTTGCAATTGTATTAGGTTTTGTCCTTATAGGTTGCCGAACAAAAAAGTTGGTGGTGTACTTTGTACCCCTGCGTTTTCAATATGTATCAGAGCAGGAAAACATTGTTAGACCAAATAAGTTTGTGTTTGTAAACGATCTAAACTTGTATTTAATGATTCAGAGTATGGTTTTTCAGTTACCAAGAAAAGACTCATTGTACGTATTACCCAGAATTAAGAACATTACTGGTAAAGATATCCCTCTCTATGGAAACCAATGTTTCGATCAGAGAACTTCATCAACCACTCTTCAAAGACGGTTGAACAACCGGTTGTCAAACGAAAAAGTTTGTGGTGTACTTGGTACCCCTACGCTTTTAGTTTGCGAGAAGGAAAAAGAAGTTCACGAACTTTAAACAAAATTAGATGTCAATTAAAAACATCCAATTTGCGTAGTTCGCGAACTTTAGGAAAAATTGGATGTCAATAGAAAAAGCTTCAAATTTCTCATCTCGAAAATTGCCAAACGTGGTTAGCGAATACTAAGGCAGTTTGCAAGTTTAAGGAACTTTATGCGTAAACATAGTTTATTGAACAGACTAGGTGTTCTTAACCTCAAACGCGATAAGTCCTTTGAATATCCATTGCTTGAGTTCGAGTTTCGATATTAGTCAAGGAAAAGCTTGAATTCTAAACTTCTTTGTTGTATCTAATCATCATATACTAAAGGTAACGACATTTTCTCAGAAGCTATATAGGTAGAAAACAATGAGTTAAATATGATAGTAAGTCTTTACATACCTCTGTTGTTGAAGATCTTGCTGATGTCTTCGTGTGATCTTCAATGTTCAATCTGCATGGGTACTCGACGATTTCTTAGACCCAACTGTACCAAAAATTATCTTAATGTGAGACTGACTTTAGCATGCAATAAATCAAGAAATAGATTTGGTAATCTAATAGTGACCATAAGTTTGACATTCAAACACTTGTCATTTCACCGAGTAGTGCTCTAACATGAGCCAAACAGAGGAGATCAATCAGAAACAAAAGTTAAGGTTCCTTCAGTTTCAAAAAAAAAATGGGGAGAGATAGAGGAAAACAAGAAATACCGGTCTCCAAACTAACTCCAAGTGTCTGCATCATCCTATAAAGACTCTCGAGGGGAGATTTTATCCCCTGCATCAACACTAACATCATCCAAATTTTTTTTTACAATTTAAAGGATTAGTAATCTCAGTAGAAGAATAAGAAGTCATCAAAAGAAGAAAGACACAAATAGAAATTTATGCCAGAAGCGAAGTAAATGTGCGTTTGTTCAAACCAAAAGTGACAAAGAAGTGAAAACGACCGAATAAACTTAATGTTATGTAATGTCCGCCCTATGCTTAGTATCTCTATCTGATTACTCTTTAGGGATAACGAAAAAATACAGAATACAGATACTATATTCCATATGTCCTCCTAAGCCCAAAGGTGTAGTATGGTTGTAGGTGTCAAGCCCAAGTTCAAGTCAAGGGATACACTAGAATGTATGTAATATAGCTAATATACTCCCTTAATAAGCATCAGATCACTGAAATCAAATGAGCTTAAGACTTTTTTTAATAAAAAGCCATTCGATTCTATGGTTTTGAAAGATAAATCTTTAAGGCTGAGTAACCTTTTTTGGCTTTAGATGTTTTCATAAAATGGAGGAATTCATGCGCAATGATAATTTGTCTTCTTAGGAGAAAAATAAATTGATTATGAGATATGTTCCTATTTAAAGTGGGTTTTAGTCTGTTGGAAAGAATTTTAGAGATAAACTTATAAGATGTTGTTATCTTATATCCCGGTATATAGATTAATGAATTATTAACTTATTTTTGTATTGGTTTTCCTCGAAATTAGAAGAATCTCGGCAAGATAAATTTCTTCGATAATGCATATAAAAATTCCTTAACTGCCCCTAATTAATAACATTTGATTCTAATTATTCTCTCTTATTCCCACGACCGACTTTCGGTCCTGGTTTTTTTCCTATTTATCTTTCTTCTATGCAAAAGTAAATAGATCTCACTAGTTCTCCAAATTATATTGTTGCTAAATTTTATCAAATAATTTTTTAATAAAATTTTACATCTTTTTAAAGACAAAGATCTACTATATTGAAGTATTTCTTCGAATTTTACAACTTACAAAGGAGAATCAATCATCAAAATCCACTTCAAATAAAACCCTATGTCGGATCCGCCGTCATCAGAAATGTGATGATGTTCATGATGTTGTAAGTAACGAGTTGTTGTTGGAAGCATCACTTCTCAAGTATAACATATTCTTGGATCTTATTTACAAAAGCCAAAAATATAATCTGTGTACTTACATATGGAATAATGGGAAACTTGTTTTTACACCAATCAAGCTGATGGAATATGTTACAGGTTTCACCAATTAAATTTATATTTCGTCAGTTAGATTAGTCGATGTAATAAAGGGTATATCAACGGACAATATGAGTTGGTGGCCAATATAGGTTTCTGTTTACCCGTTAGAGAACCTGATCCCACCATGATAATATCTCTTTTCCTGATACGGAGGGAATATTACTTTTTATAAATTAAGAGGGTAGTAATAGAAATTCAAAGCTTTTTCATATAAAAAAGATATACCAACCTCATTACAATGATCCCACGACAAATTTTATTAGTCAAATTTTATTTTAAGACTCAATGGGTACCACATACCCACGACAAATTGTAAACTAACTTCCTTTAATAAATACCATGCTTCAAAACAAAAACAAAAAAAATACAACGATCCCGGTATAAATTTATAAAACTACAATGCTAATTTTTAATATTTCACTATTCCCTAACATGTATCCAAAGTGAACAAGACCGAAACTCTTTTAATTTTTTAAATGCTTTAAATTGGGTAGAAAATAATATTCTTTCTAGCATTTGTATAGTCGCATACTATAAACTCTTATTGGATTCTATCTCCAAAAAAAATACGGATGCTTCATGGATTGCGGAGAATATTAAAGAAAAAATTTCTTTGATGGATAAACTTCCTCAAGCTCACGTAAAATTTATAAACAGAGACTACAATGATGCAGCTGACTCAGTTGCCAAAGAAGCAAGAATCTGAAGACTTCATCATGTATCAACACACTTGTGTCAACGAGTGCCCTCTGAATTATATTGCGAACAAAGAATATTACTTCTAATATTTTTGATGAAAATGAAATTATAGATCTTCTGTGTTATATTGCTTGATTTAATTTATTAACCTTTTCCATAAAAAAAAAAGAAAAACTTATATATATGGGGTTGCTAAGATTAATGAACCGGTTCGAGGCACCACTCACCACCAATCATAGAGATTCTATCATGGAACCGCATTGTCATGACACGATATTCACCCAAAAGAATGGGGGTAGAATGGGAACAATAAGATTAGGGTTACAAGGATGAGTATAAAATCCAAGAGAGAATGAGATCCTCAGACAAATTCCAGTGCCTTAGGCCGAGCGCTACCACCTTAAGTAATGGCGGAGCGTGGTATTCCACGGGAGAGGTTAAATCGTGGCGTACGATCTTAAAACATCGTGCGATAGGCATACAACAATTTGGGGTTACTTTGATTGCTTTTCTGCTCTAATTTGCAGTATCAGCATCAAAGATTTGCCCTACATTCTTACACTTTTATACGTTTTCTTTTCGTCTTCGATTTTGTTGATTAACTCGAATGACAGCCCTTCTTTATCTAAATAAGTGTTAAAATTCCCTGCGGTAATGAAAGACCGCCATATGAGTTCTTCATCATGTATTAGAATAAGGCTAAAATCTGAGAGAGTAACATTTGCGGTGGAATTTCTTTTAACATTGTAGAATAACGGATTTTACAGACATAGTAATTGAAGAAATTAAATTTGGTAAATTACAAAGATTGTTGGATTTCCTGTGTTGCAGAAATCTTCAATTTAATCGAAGAAGATTGATATGTTGGTCTGTAATTTGATCATTATAAGTATAAGCAGTGTCTTCTACCTGGAATGGCAGATGTAACACCAGTCAATAATTGACAATTGAAATCAATCAATTGAACTATGAAGCACCATAACTTAGCTAAATAACCTCTTGGGTAACCATGTTGTTCTACGAGCTGCTTGCCGCTCTCGAATGCTACGTCTCTCTGAGGGTTCACTGGCTTTATGATGTTGGTGTTGGTTCATTAATGGCCCTGAGAAATCAACTCTGTCTTCTTCCTAAACGAAAGGTTAAAAAGAACATCTCAAAACTTTTGCTAAATTGTTTCGTAGATGAATGAATTAGCATTGTAGATTAGTAGTGTTTTTAGTTTTACCTTATTGCTTCTCTTGATCTTTGGAAAATCTTGGCTTTGATAGACTGCAGTTGAGAACCCTAGAGAATGATGTTGTTTAGAATCATCGAAGGAATCCAGACGTTCGAATTTGGTCCAGTGTTTCTGCATTTCCCTCCTGGAATACAAGTCATGGACACCTGATTCGGTATGAGTTCCAAATAAACCAACACGAATGTCTTTAAGTTCTGAACTAGTTCTTTTTAGTTGGACATTTGAAGGATTGACTTTGCTTTTAATATGAATTCTTGAACTATACCCATTGTAGGCAAGATCTTCATTTCGACTTCTCACCCATGCAAACCCACTTGATGGCGTGATGTGTAGAGGACCTGATAAATATATTTCTTCTTGGCATGATTTCTTTTGTTCTTCTAATAAGCAAGCATTGCTTTTACGCACATTTTGTATATTGACCTGCAACTCCTGTCGTGCTCAAATTAACAGTCAGTGGATTCTTATTTTGAACCATAATCACTAGAGCTTAATTACAGAAGTTCAGTATTCTAATGTGGGAATACAGACTGAAAAATTAGACTGCAAGCGTGCAGCAATTTGTAAGATTTCCTCCACAGATACTTTTAGAATTTCGTTATAGAATAAAGTCAGCTTTAGAGAATACCTTGGGTGGTAATGCATGTTTTGGTTCAGGCAAAACATTAGACACTCTTGCTCTTCTTCGTGTTGTTTCAGATTTTCGTGCTCTACCAGCAGCTCTTTTCCTGAAGATTGAGTTGTATATTTTTAGTTCCTCAAGTGTATAACCGAAGTACCACAAGAGTTGAGTATCCAAGAATTGCATGGTCGTTCAACTTAGTTTTTGGTATCCAAGCTTATGCCAAAGTACCACCAGAGTTGGTAATCCAAGAATTGCATGGTCGTTCAACTTAGGTTTTGGTATCCAAGCTTATGAATTGAATACTACTTTTTCAGTGACTAATATGAGAAGTGGTACTCACCGTCGTGCCTCATCACGAGTTCTAGCATCTATCTCCTTGTTTGGTGGGTACTTCGGCAGGCTTGATGCATGACATGCATAAGGTCTTGTTGTGAAATACTGAAACAATTAACAATTAACAAATGTTGAGGACAACTACTTGAAGCAATTCTTTCAGAAGCCAGAAAGAAAACCAGCTTTCAGCAATGTGCATTTCATCAATGTTTTACCTTGGACTTAAGAGCAGCAGAAGCAGTACCACGCTTGTAGGGTTCTATGGAGAGAAGTGTTTGTATCAAATTGAGAGCACTTGTTGGTAAATCTTTACAGGTAACAGAGAGGCTACTGGCATTAGAATTCCGGGGTTTGAAAATAGTTGCATGAGGCAGTTTGAACTTTTTCCAGTACTCATCAGGTGGGGAACCACAAAGTTTGAAGATTTTGTGCAGTTGTTCGACCTGTAAATGGTGAAAATTAGTTCTTTCACTACTTCATGCAGAACAGCCACAACGAAAACGAAAATCTGTAAATTCTGTTCTGTGAATAACTTGGATTGCTGGTCAGAGTTTGTTCAGATGTTATGTATGTTTGCACATGATGCATTTCTTAGTTATACCTCAGTTCTTCCTTTAAGTATAGGCTTTCCGAGAAGCAGTTCAGCAAATAAACAACCAACACTCCATAGATCAACAGATTGCCCATAATTGGTGGATCCAAGCAAAAGTTCAGGAGGCCGATACCATAAAGTAACAACTCGACTAGTTAATGGTTGAATGTGCCCGACACTAACAAAATTTGCGAGGCCAAAATCAGCTATCTTCAGAACTCCATCATCACTGACAAGAAGGTTGGATCCCTTGATATCTCGGTGCATTATACCTCTTGAATGACAGTGTTTGAGGCCAGATAGTAGTTGATGCATATAGCATTTAACCTACAGAACATGGACAAATCAAAACTCTTTTAACATTGGTAATTCCTGAATACTATTGACAAGAGTTTCATATATACGAACCTGTGATTCACTGAACTTGATGTCAGGACAAGATGATAAACCAGCAATATCATGTTCCATATACTCAAAAACAAGATAGACACTAGTTGACAGTCTAGAAGTAATTAGTCCCTCCAGTTTCATAACATTTGGATGATCTAGTTTGCGGAGAATCGTTATTTCCCGCGACATAAATCTCACACTTTCTGGCTCAAAGTTATCAAACCGAACTTTCTTTAACGCCAGCATCCTCCCAGTTGCAAGCTCTCGCGCTCGGAAAACACTGCTGTATGTACCTTGTCCAATCTAAAAAATACAGTCAGAAAATTGCAGTATGTTGCAGCACATGAACAAATACAAAAATACCTTGTCGACGTACTAATCCACTTAACATTCCGATGTACAACGGCACAAATTAGTCCAGAAATGATTCAAGAACAATAAAATATCGTAGCTGAATTTTGTCCAGCCATGAAAATAACAAAAGAAGAAGAAGAAACCCTTACCTTTTCCAATTTCTCGAAACTTTCAGCTCGAAGAGGAATCCAACCATGGATAGCTTCACGAGCAACAGCACTAAGCCAAGAAGGCCAACCAGCAGCAACTTGTTCACCTTCAACATGTCTATGCAAATTTCTCAATCTAAAACTACGATCTTCAACTTTGGGTTTCTCTCTTTTTGATTCTCCCAATTTATTGTTTCCACCACCAATATTATTTCTTGAATGAATTACCTTCCTGTAATCCGGTTCAGGTAACTTTGTTCGAATTCGCAAAGAAGACGAACCCGATATCGCTGACCCATTATCTCGAAACTCTTCGGACGTTGAAGGCTTTACTGTAGCTTCTTTTGATGTTATACAACCCATTAATAATGACCCTAATCTCGTGTACCATCAATCAGATATAGAAGAAACCCAGATTGAAAAACTCAAGACATTTTTGGTGAATTTTTCAACAGGATTTTCAGAACGAAATTGAATCTTCTTTGTTTTTGGGTTGGAAATATTCAGGATTTTCTTCAAGAATGACGAGGATTCGTAACTAACTGAACCGAAATAAAATGTAGCCGTTATATTTTTTTCGCCTTTGCTCCTTGGTTTATATTTCCGTTTGTCACTTTATTTTTTCTCTCTTTTCACCTAAACCAAAAACATAACACATGTAGTTTAGTTGTTGAACTAGAGATGACCAACTAATGTACTAGTATTACTAAATCATCATTGGATCAATGGGACTATTGTCGTGGTCGCGTGAATTTATGCAACAGACCGCCGCAAAGAAGAGCCGGCGATTGAGCTAGATGGCAAAGAACCATGAAGACGGCGCACGATGATTTGGTTCTTGCTCACTCATGGAAAAACGTCAGATGTTTTATAAAAAGGTTGCTTTTCCTGTCTTAGAATGTTCTGTCCGTGTATGGTTTAGAGTCGGGTATAGAAGAAAACTAACCTTACAACAGGTGAATCCTGAATGCTAAAAAATGTTCAGTGAGAACAAAATAATGCAAGGAAGAGTAAATCTAAAGAAAGCAAAAGGAAGTGATCAGACAAAGGATATGGAGTCTTTGTCCTGTGACCACTTTTTTTCAAGTTATAATAATCTAACCTATTTGATTTGATTTTCCTTTATCAGGCAGGACCCATTAATTATTTCTTTTCATAACGGAAAATTAGTTCAGAAATCAATTTCTCATCATTTGAAACATCACGGTTCAAGTTGCTTCGGATTACTATTTGGTTGTGGTTCAGTTAGTGGATCCAGTGAAACTCCTACCCCGAACCTCTCCAGTTTGTTTCTCCTTGAGAGGGCAAGTCTTACCAACTTTTAAACACCACCAAAAAAAATCATTGGACTATATCTATGCTTCAAAAAACATACATATATCACATTCTATACTTTAATGTGGAAGAGTCAGGGTGGGGTAGAACACTTTGAACTTAGGTTGTTACTCTGATGTAATTTGCAACAACTGCATTAGCCAGAGTAAAAGGTGGTACAAGGCTTTGTCCACCACCAGGGCCGGGCCTGATAAGGTTGATATAGTTAAAAAATTGAATTTCATTCAGCAAGGGCCAGAGGCAGAAAATTAAACAACCGCAGATGAACAACTTCTTTTCTTTTTTTTTCTATATTCAAATATCTGGTTATACCATTTGTTTTCACATACAAAAGAAGAAAAAATATCACAATATCATTGTCTGTGTTTACATGAAAAGAGAAAAAAAAAAAAGAAAAAAAAGAATATATAAAACAATGTTACTTGTATATGTAATTGTTGTATAGTGTATTAGTCGTCAGAAACGTCAAAAATAACGAGTGCAGTGAACTAGTTACAAGTCTCAAATGTTATCCCAATTTTGACAGGTTTTTTAAGGTAACATTATCTGTTTGCATCCTCTTTTTTCTTCGTCAATTTCGAATGGTCATCACAATATCAAAGCCACAAACTTAGTGTTACTGGACAAAAGTTTAGCAGAAAGGGAAATTAAAAACGTCTACCTGTTTTGTTGAACATTTTCATGTTTTCAACTGCCTTTCAAACCCCAGTTTCCTGTTATGAATGCGCAACCTAATTGGTATGCTCTTCTTTTTTTAACTGTTCTGCTAAGGCATATGGTTGTTCTAACTGCCCCATATGACTGTTTGTTGTGTTATGGCTACTGTTTTTAGGTGCTGGCACATCATGATTATGTTTCCCCTCATATGTTGTAATGACAGCTTTAGGGTCTGCTGAAGCTCTTTCAACATGCTTGCGCACATTACACCCAGAAGTTGTGCATTTGTAGTAGCTCCTGCAGATACTCGTCAAATACAAAACAAATCAGAAATGAAAAATTGTATCTGGACTTTGAAAATGAATGATCAATGGTATGTAAATACTCTGGGACCGGATGCACGTGTATGTACATAAAAACAATATTTGCTATAGCTTTTGTTGCATCTAGGTGGGAAGCCATATCTTTTGTTGCACCTAGGTGGGAAGACATATTGATGAGTAACCTCCATTCTACTATAGTTTTTAACACGTCGGAGGCCATTATCAATGTGGGACGAATTGTTTGTTTACTAATATAAAGAGCGTGGGATTTCCATTGAATAATAGGATGTGAACAACACAGACTTAGAAAGTGCTATCTACAAATGTGTACCTTGGATGAGGATTTCCTTTGACCACTTTTTGCCCGTACTTGCGCCACCTAAAGCCATCGTCCAAAAGATCAACTTCACTTGTTGTCTGCACAATAATCCTTGACCCTATCTTATGTGATGATGACGGTTCCGATACCCTAGATCCGGTGTTTCTGACAAATTAGAACAGATATTAGCAACAATATAAAATTTAACAAACATATAGCTAGAGTAACCATTTTATTAGATTCAACACTCACTGTCTTTTTGGCTCAGGTACATCATCATCTTCCTCGTCAGATCTCATTTCAACTCCATCACCATTTTCCCCATCTTCACTCAATCCAGATAACTGTTCATGTGTTGCTTGTGAAGATTCATGATCATATGATTTGGATAAATCCCCATACTCGGACCGCATGAAACTCATATTCCCTTCAGAATTTGCAACTTCTTTTGCACGCCTACTAGTTTTCGGTTTTTGATGGTTGTGCTTCCCTGTATAGATAATCTCAGTGACATGCCCATCGAGAGAGCGCTCCACCTTTTTCTTTACAGGACAATTTGTACTGGTACACTTGTAGTAGCTTCTAGGATATTCACTGCCTTTCACTTGCTTCTGCCCATATTTCCGCCAGTTGTAGCCATCATCGGCTGGCTTATCAACAGCAGGGGGAAGATGTTGAAATCTAGTGTCAGAGTGATGGGGCTCTGAATATTCTGTCATTCTTTTAGAGTTGGATGTAAAGGGCTGAATGAATTGGGTTGCAGTAGAATTTGAAGTATAAGGTTGATGTAGTGCTAATGTAGCTGTTGAATATGCTGATAGAGAAGTCGGATACTCAGCTTGGCTGTGCATAATAGACTGGGAATGAACAGCTTGAGCTGTAACTTGCGCTAGCGCTTGTTGGTGGGAGATCCCGATGGTACTCTACACATACACAAATTAGACAATAAACGCACCATACAAGAAAATCAACTGCTACATAGACGCGTAACAAAAAGACCGACATTTCAATAGTTCAGACATGGTGTTCATACAAGCAAGTCACAAACATCGAGCATACTCCCATCTGCACTGCAGTTTGCAGGAAAGAGAGAATAATGAGACGAAACACATGAGTAAATGAATCAGCATCTTAGATTAAACATGAGACTCATTGCATACAATCTACAAAATTAGTCCGACGCTCAAATTTGGACAAAATTTCAATATCGTGACATTCAACAGACCACTAAATCCAAATTATAACTCAAACTACAATAACAACAAAAAGGAACAACAAATTTCACATCAAAATTAAACCTTTTTTTTTGAGGTTTTCATATGGAATTCCAAATTTCCAAACAACAAAGCTTTCAAATTAAAATAGAGAAACCACAAATTAACCTGATTAGGAAGAAACATTCTATAGATAAACCACAAATTACCTGATTAGGAAGAAACATTCTAGGAGAATCAAACAAGCTAGTTGGACTTAACCCAACAGGAACAGTAAACATAGGAGGTTGAGCAATCATTAAATTCAACGAATGATTTTGTTTAATTCTAGAATCTCTAACACCACCACTTCCTCCATGTGGATCGAAATGACCCATATCTTCAGCAAAGAATGGATTTTGTTGTTTCCAAGCAGAAACAGGTGAACCCATAGCACCTGCAAGCAGTTGTGAAAATGATTGTGCTGGATCATTATCTGTAGAAAAGAAATTTGCAACAAGTGTCATAGGACCAGGACTTGTTCCACTTCCATTTCCTCCATTATTACCAGCAAAGAGATTCTCTAGTGTTGAACGTGGTGGTAAGGTAATTGTTGGACGTGTTGTTCCTGATGCTATTATTACTCTGTTCTTCTCTGCCATTATTAAGGGATTCTCTATTGTGTCGGATTGGATAATATTCAGTTAGGGTTTTGAAAGGTTTGATATTATTCTGAGAAGTACTTATAATTTTGTTTTGTCTTGAGAGGAAATCAATATCCTTTTTGGTTTTTCTTTCTTTGTTTCCTTTGCTTTTAGAAATGAAAGACTAAACAAAGTCCACGCCAAAAGAGATGAATGAAAGCGACATTATTTACTTAAATTCCCTCCAAATTAAACTCAAATGAAATTAAAATCTCTCTCAATTTTTTAATTTTTATTTTTGTTAAAAACCGATTTGGGTACCAAGAGTAGTAAGCAAAAACATTTTGCTTCACAAATTTTTTCTCCTTCCAATAGTCATACTACTTTTTTGTTTCTAGAAATCAAAAAACAATTTCTAATGGTTATTCTGAAACTATATATCCAAACTAGTTTCTGACTTTTTTGTTTCTAGAAATAAAAAAACAACTTCTTGAGTAACATCCAAACAAGCTAAGTGCACGACAAACCAAAGTGGTGCATGAGTTGGCTGCCAAAGCTAACTCATGTTCAGCATCTCTTGTTTCTCTAACAAGGTTCACCCGAGCCATCTGAAAAGGCCTTTGTCAGTTGTGATCTCTGCACCAATTTTTTTTTTAAAGGAACCTTGTTGAATTATATATTGACTTGATCTTTTATCCCAATGTGTTGGGGGAAACCTTATGCAGATTTAGATGAGTCAATGAACATGGAGATAGGTCATGCAGTCACGTGCTAGTTATTCATTTAGGAAAATTTCTTGTTTGGTCCTAGGCCCATATAGTTATTTATAGTAGGGTCCAATCGGATTTTTTTTTATCCGGAGGTCCAAAATTAATTAAAACATGGAAATGTCCATAATGCCCATTACTACCAAACGTGTGTGTCTACACTGCTTACAAATTTGAGTACATATCTGGTACACTGCTTAAAAATTCGAGTACATATTTGCTACACTGCTTACAAATTTGAGTACATATCTGTCGCACTGCTTAGAAATCTGAGTACATATCTGTCGTACTGCTTGCAAATCCGATTATATATCTGAATGCTTACAAATTCGAGTACATATTTGCTGCACTGCTTCCAGGTAGAGTACAAATTTGTAAGAATCAATGATAAATAAATTAGAAAACGTATTACATCACATACATTGTAGGATCATACAAATTAAATAAATTAATCAATGATCAAAGTTGTTCCACATCTTCCGGTGTATACGCCTTGGAGAGCACAAGGAAAGGGAGAAAATTCGGCAAGTTAGAAACATGGAAGCCTAGTTTATACTTTAATTGCTCTAATACTACGCCGAAACCCTGCCTCAGATGTGGTCTCCTAAGACAATGACTAGGTTTCAATGGAGCAAAACAATGACCCATCATCATAGCAGTGAATCTGATAGTATGTGATTCCAGGGAACAAACCAGAAAACCCAACACAAAGTGTGGTATATCTCTTAACACTTATGCTATTCAGTGGGGCAGATGGGTAAACATGACCGTGCAGACATCATATTAGAACCATAAATTATCTGAAAGTGGCATCACCATGCAGAAATTTTTAAGCAATACATGACTATGTGATCTGCTCAGATAACAACTACTAGAGTAAGGAGAGGGATTTTACCGATTTGTAGAGTTGGAAAGCTCGGCCACCAGCTTCAATGGCAACACTGACAACATGGTTTGCCACATCTTTCTGCAAAGCCTTCTCATCATTTACGGGCACATCCTCGAACCCATCAATAATCACTACATGAGAGTTTTTCCACGAAATAACAAGCTAAGTTATTAGTTGAAAACTAAAATTATTAGGTGTACTAATTTATAAACATCGAATACTAACCCTGTTGACATCACATTTGTTATCTTTAGCCTTGTAAGGGTAATCATCTTCGGTATTGATTCCACCATTCTTAATGATGAACTGGAACCCATAATCCATGAGACCTCCATTGCATCCCTGGTTGTAAGATGTATCACAGTCCACCAACTCTTGTTCGGAGAGTGAGATCAATTCTCCAGTAGCAATTTTGTTAACACCTTCCACCGCAGCAATAGTCGAAAAAGCCCAGCAACTACCTTCAATTTTCAAAAGATCCACAATTTCAATAACAAAATATATTTATAATACAAAGATCATATCATGAATGTGAGCTAATCACAATGAAACTTAAGATTGGATGTTACAAAAGCCAACCAATGCGCTAAATCCTACTATTTGGCCACGCTAAGCACAGTCAATTTGTTACGGGGCAATCTGCCAATCTCCAAGTTTGAATACTTAACAGTATTGTAGCAGAGAATAGAGCAATTATTATACTTAATATTACTTCCAACCAGATACAGACACAGACACATCTACAGAACAATCCATAATATTATCTGTATCTGACAAGGAATCCCAACATCTCCTACTGAATCTTTAACAAACCCAATAATTCACCAGAAATTCATAATTTAATACAATAATTCAACAGAAATATATAAATAATTTATCAAATAATTCAACAGAAATATGGAGTATAAATAATTTATCAAATAAAAACAATTTATCTTACAAAATTCCTAAAAGCACCATGGAAGAACTCTAATCAACAAATTACTACTCTACCCTTGATTATCCTGAAAAATCAAGGTTACGATGGTCAACATGAATAGTTTCTGCGATTTTTTCTAGGTTTTTCCTAAAGAATGGCAGAAGACAAAACAAGACAGATGATGAACAACTAATGTTATAAGAAGAAAATCCAAACAGAATCAAAACTAATCAATGCATAATTTGACAGAATTTTTTTTAAAACAAAAAAAAAAAAGAAAAATCAAAAATTAAGAGAAATCTTATCACAACTTTCTTGATTTTTGACATCAACCACAGCACCTTTTTCTCTCCAATCAACATGTTCAGGAAGCTTATCCCCAAGCTTAACAACATACCGATATGATTTAGGGTTATCAAGTCTCTTCTCTTGATCAATCTTAGTACCCAAATACATTTGCTTATACTGTACTGCTTCCAGGTAGAGTACAAATCTGTAAGAATCAATGATAAATAAATTAGAAAACGTATTACATCACATACATTGTAGGATCATACAAATTAATCTATAATATTTTTTCAGTACAGTATTAAATCATAGAAAAAAAAAAGGAAAACCTACAAATCCACAGTAAACACAGAAAAATCTATACAAAACTAGCACATATTTCAGTATTGAACATAAGTACTCATGGATCAAACAAAAAAAAGTGACAAAACTCTGAATAAAACAGAATCAGAAGTTTCTATCAGTACGCCATATACGTACTGGCAGATCATATGAATTAAGTGAATAAAATTTATGAATAAAACATAATCAAAGCAGTTTTTTCAGTGTTCAATATATGTATTGTTGATTCATAGTAACCTAAAAATCAATAGATAAGTAAGGAATCTATGAATATAACAAAATCAAAAGAAGTGATAAGTCTATGAATAAAAAAAATAAAATCAAAGCATCTTATTTCCAGTATGCGATATATCTACTGTTGGATCAAACAACAAAAATCATTATTTAAACAAAAAATAAACAATAAACTAGGTTTTTTGTCAGTATAGCATATATGTACTGATGGTTCATACACAAACAACCGAAAAAAAACCTAAAACCAGCATATCCAGTAACAAAATGAATAAAAAAAACGTAATTATTCAGTATGCATATATTACTGCTGGATCAAACAACAACAAAAAAAATTATTTAAACAAAAACTAAACAATTAACTAGGTTTTTTGTCAGTACATCATATACAAACTGATAGTTCATACACAAAAACAACTGAAAAAAACCTAAACCCAAAAGAAAACTAGTATAATCAGATCTAGTAACGAAACGAATAAAAAATGTAACTATTCATCTAGATCTGGATTATTTTCATGAAAATGAAGGAACACTTGATTAATCATGCGTGCAAATTGGAAAACATAATCAAACATCAACTAATTAATGATTATATCTTGAAACCTTCGAATAAACATTACGAGAAGAAGATTAATAAGGAAAATCAACTTACCAAAGGCTAGAATCGATTTGGGTTCTTGAATCGATCAAGATGTTCTAAAAATCTTCGTTTCCAAGCTTTATCCTAATACAAAAAACTAGAAATTAAAGAATGAAGAAAATGAATGAAGAAAAAACAAGATTTCCCGCATCAGTAGAGAAGAGGAGAGGGAGAGAGAGAGAAACTGAATCTGAGAAGAAAAAGAATATGGAGAGAAATTGGCTTATGTTTCTGTTATATATAGTAAAGGCTATTTTGGGAATTCTAAAAATGCACATAATATTTACACACGTGTGCAGGACCTGGGCTTAAAAAATTAGGTCCATTTTTCTCTTTTCTTTTAATTATGGACCTACCGTTACTGGGCTTTAGTGGGTGGACCTGCCACTAACTAAGAACATTATAATAGTACCTACAGGTAATTCCTATATTCATTTAATGGCGGAAATTAAAAATTGGACAAATTGAGACAAAAGTCAGGGGGTGATATAATATGGATAATAAATGCATACATATCTGTAATGTATATTATGCAACTATGCAAGTGGCTGCTTCTAACGAATGCAATAGTAAACTAAGGGTCATTGTCTTTCCAGCCCTTGAAGATTGCCCACCGACTTTATTATGCAGAATTTGACAGTGAATTGAGCCAGAGAAGAAAAATCATCCGCTTCAACCCACAGATTTTGCAGATTTCAATGAACAATCCATTTATACGAGCAAAACTTGTGGAATTTGCAAAATGCAGGAGAGCCAAACCAGACAAAAATAGAGCTTAAAAGAGGAGAACCCCAAAACTAACAGCATAGCAAGCAAGAAAACAGTCGTGCTCACGAGGAATATTCTGAATTCAGCTGACGATTAAAAATAAATATACATTGATTGAATAAATATTCCAATTTGAAGAGTTTTAACTTTTAATGTTGGCTCTTTTGTTTATCAACTCTTGGAAAGGAAAATGTCAAATTAATATTTTAGGAAGCAACTCTTGTAGTTTCAATAGCCAACACTAAACTTTACCTCGTCATCATCGTTTTTTATAATCATGTATGTCTAGTTCACCCCGAAAGTGATATCACCGTCCGTCTTGGAGGTCAGCTACCGCGTTAAAGTAATGTTTATTAGATTCTTCAGAAAAGTAACATGCCCCTGTTCAGTTGACACCAACCAACACACATCTTCAGAAAAAAAATCAAGAATAACATGATAATCTTCCGCAAATGCTTCACAGGAATTCCTAATTATGGTATAATTGTTGGGTATTGATATTTACGATCTGATTTAAAATTCTACCGTATTCATTTCCTACCGACATATCAAAATTTTTTTTCTTTTCGTATTGTTTAAATATTCATACTTGAGGACAGAGACATCAAAAGACATCATTTGTTATGTGAAATGTATTCATGCCTGCCCATACCTGGTTCCAAATGATATAGCAATTGAAATGGAAGAAAACGCCTTTTCCACCAAGGAACCCACCTTTTCAACCTAGTTTCAAGAAATGGGGATATATATGGAGAGACTAGAAACTGAAAATTAGTCTACATCATAAGATTTTTTTTCCTTTTCTTCTATCAAGTACAAAAGGATGGAAGTTCTCTAACACAAATCATTGACCATATATGTTTAATGTCCACTAGATGGACAGATTAATGGAAACAAAATCCTAATCAGTTTTTAAAACCCCAACAGTTAGTCTAAAATATATATTACCTTTAATTCATCTCAGTGACGTGCCTAAAATGCTAATTTATTTAGAAAGTTGTGTTGTTCGTGCAGGGCACCTAACCAACAAGTCATCTCAGAGACTAGAATGAGACCTGTTTGATAGATTGTTGTGTGTTCGTGCTGTTGTGATTCTAAGCTTCCAACAACAACTGGCTCAATTTTAACAATGTTTTTTGATCCTTTATCTCTTAATAGTTTGACCATGTCTGAAGCGGGTGAAAGAAACAAACACACCGAACCGTAATTTTTATTGTGCGCTAAATGAGTCTCTCTGGGAGTAACTTCAAATAGAAGCTTGGATTTACTCAGGTCAACTCATATAAAAATAATGAGACCAAATCAACAATTTGCATAGGCATACAAGACTGAAAGTGCATTTGAATTTTAGTATAACTGCGCAGTTGGATTACTTAAAAGTATGGTCTGGATTGAACATAAGATTAGTGTAACAATTTCAATATAAGAGACAGGGAGGCAGCTTAAGCAAATTTATAAATTAGAAAAATAATTAGAACAATCAAATGGAACCTGGCGTTTGGTTCTTCTAGATCTACTTCTGCAAAAAATATCCCCCCTTTCTTTGGTGCTTGCCTGGCTACTTAGTAGTCTCCTGCTTATATGGAAGTTGACAAGGAGCCATTCGATTTTTTGATTTGTACTGACCAAGCATTTCAGCGACAGTCCTGCAACGACATTCATTACCAGGACGGATTACATCCCCGTAAACAGCCATCTCGACTACATCAAGCTCCTTGTCTGCATCAAGGGAATGCAACATATGTTAAACGGGAGAAAATCAAGTATTACTTCAGTGTAGGGTAATTCCCTCAATTAATCTATTGATGGTTGTTTACTGCGGAAGAAGTTAAGTTTACTAAAAAGAGCCTATAATGTCCATGGAACAACAGCACCTTGTTATTCAAACTTCTTGCGTTTAGACATGTATTGCCACTGGTGCTCATGTCAGCCACACATGGACACCGCAATAGCTCTGCTAGCCCTTAAACCCTTATATTTTTAACTCTTGATAAAGAATGGATGCCCTTTTCTTCAATATGAGCCCGAATGTAGCCTAAGAAGAATGTACATAACATTAAACAAAACTCTCGTGTCCCCTTTTCTAGTGTCCTTCTAGGACGCTATGTCAGCCACCAACACTCGTACATATGTCATCGTCTTTCATAGCCTTACATTTTACTACTCCACCAAGAAAGATCAAGACATGAGTAAGTAAACATTGAAAGTCTTTGTAGAATGCCACTAGTTCCAAGTTCCAAACAGGAAAATATCCATGGCGATACCGCCGCCACCAATAACTGTTAGAAACCAACACATGCTTTTAGTGTTCAAGTAGACTAACAGAAACTAACTACCCAGATTCCTCAATCAGTTTCCTACCACTAAAAAAAAGGTTCACATAGTCTATCAAAGTTTAAGAGTCTCACTACTATAAGTTCAAAACACCAAGCATCTCATACGAATCACCCAATGCATAAGGCCTGGAAGTAGTCAGTGAACAATGTGGTACAGTCCCACAGCCACAATGATGAATACCAAAATTGAAGTACTTACCAGTAAACTTGATATCACAAGAGAATCCCTCCAACTCAGATTTGTCCAACTTGTCATTATCTGATTTATACCTATTCACCCTAGTCTGAAGAATTTGACAGTTCTCTACGGTAGATTCTCCACCTGCAGCAAAATCCCAATTTCACTTAAATTCAACTAAATCTTTTCCCAATTACAACCCATTGAAACCAACAAAAATTAAAAAGAGAATATTAAAGTGCAGGCGGGTACCTTTGGAGAAAGGGATAATATGATCGTATTCAAAGCATAAACAACCTTGACAATTGCAAAAACGTTTACAAACAATATTGCCAGCAGCATCTTTTCTCCATCTTTCTGGATGACGTCCAATTAATATATCAGCTTTTGCCCAACATAAACTCTTTGTGTTAGCATCAAAAAACCTTGGTCTTTCCTCTTTGTTGTTATTTTTAGTGGGAGATCGACTAGGAGAAGAAGCCGATGTCATCTTTCTTCCTAGTTTCACTCTATCTGGTTCCTTCTTATTGTATGCTCCTCGTCGTACAGAAAAATTGGCCCTAACTCGGTTACTAATCTTTGAAAAGAAATTATGTCCATACGGGGCGGTGGCGCAGTTGGCTAGCGCGTAGGTCTCATAGCTATATAGAGTGATCCTGAGGTCGAGAGTTCGAGCCTCTCTGGCCCCAAATCTTTTGGCTTGTTAGTTCTTCTTTTGTCTTATATTTTTGAGGGTTACTCGAAAAAGATTTGGGCAAATTAATAAACTAGCCAGTTTCCGACCATATAATTAATAAATCGGCTAAAAAATTTAAATCTTTTATAAAGTGGCCATTCTGTTAGATATAACACCTGGCCATTCTTTTAGATATAAATTTAAATCTTTTATAAAGTGGCTATTCTGTTAGATATAAAAATTTAAATCTTTTATAAAGTGCCCACTAGAATGGTTTACCAAGTTGATTAAGTCAATTTTTCACATCGAAATTACCCGAGTATCCTTCCCAGCCTCATTTCATTTCTTCGCTTCGTTTCTGTCTCTCTCAACTCTAAGAAGTTTTGAGAAGAATAAATGTTCTCCGATATCTTCAATCCCATCATCATCTCCATTCTCATTTCTTCACTGATTTCATTTACATGATAGAATTGTATTTTTTTTTTGTTTAATTTTCTGATGAAAGACGAATGGTAATTCTAAGTTTGGGTATTTGATGCTTTAGATGTGAGTGGTGTTAAGTAATCTAAAAAAGAGGAATCTTATAAGTGTAATTGGTTTATGATTAATGGGGTTGGGAGATGATGAAGCTGGAGAAGTAATACTGATAGAATTAGGCTTGAGAGTAATGGGTCTAATTCAAATGAGATGGTAGGTAAAGGGTCAGGAAGTGTGCGAGTAAAGTAAAATGAAAATAAACTGGTAACCACCCAGTGTGAATTAATTGGAGATAACACCAAACGTTGCTTCCATGGTTTGGTGGTCAAATTTGGAGGAGTTAGGACTCGAATTTAGTAACTGGAGATAAACGTTGGGTGCAAAGTGATTTTCCTATTTGGTCCGGATGTGTATGGCCTTGCAGCCTTGAAACAACTCAGAACTTAAGTCGTTTTCATTGATTTCGGTGATCAGTGGTAACGGCTGGTGAAGCCGTTAGAGATTATGAATGATTAGAATGTATGTTTCAAGAGTTGCTGCATCGAAAGCTATTTATGAATTCGGATTCAGCACTAAAACGAGGAAGGAAATGGTACGACGTTTAGGTCAAGATTTGAGTTTGTTTGGCTGCCGGAAAATCAGTTGGCAACTGTTGATGTTCCCGTCGGTTTACAATGATCAGATGTATGTGTTTTTGAAGTTTTTAGAGTTTTTGTATATCGAGGATTGTTGGGTAGTTATCCAATTCGAAATTGCAGGTGATAAAGCTACGAAAGGTTGCGCAAATACCACTAGAAGAGACACCTCTACATCACCAGTTTTGCGCACACCATCTGTTTGTGGAAAGTTTTGAAAGGAAGCCTTATCAACTCAGTAGTGACTCGTTTATTTGCAGGTTCAACTCATTAGCACTGGGAGGGACTAAGACGTCTTTTTAATAGTGGGATAACTGTCATGTAGGCAGTTAACTGCTGTTACCCGTTTTTTGAAAAAAACGGACGGAAAAAGTCAAACTCGGCCAGTTTATATAATGATTCAAAAAAAAAACAGCCATTTTCTAAAATATATTTCTAAAAGTTGGCTACTTTATTAAAAAGCCCAAAAAATTTTGGAGCTCCTAATTTTAGTCTCCCCCAAGCCTACTTTGTCAGTGACGTGGCCATGGCCTGCTTAGGGCTTCTCGTTGCATAAGATTAAGCCTAGTTTGTCAGTGGCTTTAGTATATACAGAACACATATTTTGGAGCTACTAATTTTGTAACGGCAGGAATCCCGCAGTACACCCAAAGAACAATCATAAGCATACTTTGTCAGTGATGTGGCCATGGCCTGCTTAGGGATTCTCGTTGCATGATATTTGGTGTTGGCATCATGCTTGGACGAGACTTTAGTACACACGGAACATGTTCGAGGAATTCAGCCGTGGAAATTCTGCGACTCTAAGTAATGGTCAACAAGACTCTGCATTAGATGGTATGCATCTAATGGTATTTTCGTCCAGGAATGGTATAGAAGCTCATTCTGAAATTTTGCAGGAGTATACATATATGAAAGAGCTACAAGGTTAATGCAGTCATTAATTGGACGCGTATTCTCAATTTTATTGCGGAATATAATGTAGAAGTACGAATCCACAACTTTGATGCCGGGCCAGAAATTTATACATGTTTCTGCAGCTGGGCAGGGACAATATTATTTTCTCCCTTGTCAAAATCCCACCATCAACAGAAACTTAGGTTTCTAGATGAAGACTCTAGTATGAAACTAGGACACAAAAGTGTTGGGATTAAGTTTCTGGTGTGCAAGGAGTCTTTTATTTATATTGGTGAACAACCTTGATAGATTACAAACAAAGCTAAGTTCGTGAACTATTTCCTTGTATAAAACTACCAGTTAAGAAAAACTTCTCTGAATATATAATGCATGAAGCATGTGAGAAGTTTGATTTGAATCACAAAAAAGATGTATGCAACCAGAGTGTACCATATGGTTTACCAGAGAGCTATGATTAAATAGTTCTGAAACGACAAGTTTAATTTGTCACAAGATCAAATCAGTTCACGAAGTGTCAAATCAGTTCATGAAGTGTCAAAACAGTTTGTTGTGAAAAGTCTTCTCGTAATTTTGGAGTTTTGTATTTAACAAATTAGCGAACTGTGCAAAACAGTTTGTGTACTTGAAATTACAAAAAGTACTATCTCAAAATTGACAAATTTGCGAAATCAAGTCTTAATATTTATAAGTTCAAGTTCGTGAAATGGTAAAATAATTTGTGAACTTTAAGAACTAACTTGACTACTCCTTATAACTTAGAATCTTTTTTGCAAAGTTCCTCATTATACTAAAGTCATATGATATGTCTCAATAGGTAGAATTGTAGATAATATGAGTAAATAGGATAGTCAGTCTTCACATAACTTTGTTGATGAAGTTTCCGTTGATACCATCTTCAAGGTCGATTGGTGATTTCTGATACTTAACAACCATGCTCTAATCCTAGTCAGAGATTGTCTTTTCTAGACTATGAATCAAGACATAGTTTTGATCAGTTAACATTGACAACAAACTTGACATACCAAAACTTGTGAGTTTGACCTAGCGATGCTCTAACAAACTACATTGCAAAAAATATCGCAAATCTTGTTCCATGTCATCTTGATTGTTTATTGGAGTTCTCATTACATCTTCTCCACAAAAAGACCCTACAAACCTGTGACAATCCGTAGTTGTAATGTCAACACACCAAAGTTTTCTTAATCTGGTTCACTACTAAGCCTAATAGTGTTAGAGCATTGCTCGGCCGAACTCACAAGTATTCTTATCTCAATCTTGTTGTCAAACTTAGTTGATCAAAACTATATCTTGATTTCTAATCTACATTTAGACAAGTCTAGGATTAGGATTAGAAATGTGTAGTTGAGTATCAGACATCACTACATTCTACCGTTTGAAGGTGAAGATCAACAAACGACACTTGGAGAACTTCATCGAAAAAAGGTATGCGAATACTGAACCAACCTCTTATTTAAGTTTTAACCTTTATATCTATGAGACTAAGTCGCATGACTAAGTGGACTTTAAAGTATTACACAATAGAAATTTTGAGTCAAGTTTATCTTGTTAATTATTCTCGAAATATGAATGACTAAGCTTAAGAACATTTGTTAAAAACTTGATGATATTGGTTAAGAACAATTTATTGTTTATGACCTAAATCATGATTCAAGTTAATCATTTGAAAATAGTCTGGAACAGTGATATGCATCATTGATGTTACTCTGGAATATTTCAAATCGATTATTAGAAGAGATATATAACTACTATAAATCTGGATACAAGACAGTACACATATCAGTTCATGTACTGGTGTAACTGTTATTGATTCAGAGCCATAGTACATGTACCGACATAACTATAGTTCGGCAACGACCTTTGGTACACATACCCAGTATGGATACCAAAAAGTTCTGTTGACTCGTGAACTCAGGAAGGTACACATACCTAGTATGGATGCCAAAAGTTCCTAAACTGTTTTTGTCTTAAGTATACATAGACCAGGTATGCGTACTATGAAAAAAATAACTCACGAACTGGAAGAAAGTATACGTACCAGTACACATATTTACCTAGTCGAATATTTTCAGATACATCAGAATTATTTCTATGAGATAATCAACATTTGAATAACTCTCCAAAACACCTCTAGACATATTTGATCACACTATAACATATGGTTGTGACTGTTGTGACTCAAGATTAAAGTCTAAAAGTGTTATATGAAAATGGTTAAGCTTATAGTTCGTTTGAATAGTTTCGGCTAACCATTCATGAACAAGTCATTATGCACGGTTCGGTTACATTTCATCTTAACCAGAATGTATATTTTGGTGTATTTAACTCAAGTCGAACTTTTATTTAACGATAGAAATAGATAGCTTGCTTCCAAATCTACCTTAGTTTAAATGTAAAGTAACATTCGATCTTGAAAGTCTATAAAAGGAGAACCTCAAGCAACTGGGTTTTGTAATCCCTGACATTCTTCTTGTGTGTCCTAGTTGTAAACTAGAGTCGTCCTATCCTTTAAACCCTTTTTAGGTTTAGCGACTAATTCGCTTAGGGATTCGTGAAGCTAGGTCCGACTATCTTTATCTTGATAGTTCGTTTATTCTGATATTTCTACTGATTGTTAAGTCTCACTCCGATCAGGTAAGATTGATAGAAATCGCAAAGTTCTTCGTCTCAGACTTTGTGATTCCATAAGTTAATTCCTCTACAACGATTCATTGTTGAAATTGGAGTAGATTTTACTTGTGAGGTGAATAATCATCTAAGATGCTCTTTGGGAGTCATAATACCGGATTTTGAGGTTTGCTAGACCTGGTCTACTGCAAATGATTTCTTATCTCACCTTTATCAGAACGGAAATCACATATAGGCTTTTATGTGGGAGGCAGATTGGTTTAATGTATTCACTTAGGTTGTAGCAACTGTTACGCTGTAAAGAAACTCAACTAAGGGAATCAATTACGTAGAGTCTTGCGATATTAAAGAGGCGTAAAGAGCACGACTGCAACTGAATTACTGTGACTATGGATTCAGTCTCAACTGTATTTCAGTCCGAAGTTTTGCTAGTAGGATAAAGTCTGTAGATGCTTAATAGAATCAGAGTTTCTCTGCACTTGCGGTTTCCTCATTAACAAAATTTTCGGTGCCTGTGTTATTTCTTTTCCTCATTATATTATTTATTTATATAATTTAAATATCACAGGTTGTACGTAAAATCAACCAAAATAGTATGTCCATCTTAATTGCTGGATACGACTTGATTTACCTTGGATATTGATCTTTGGTATCGTCCAAGTACTCTCACGGTATAATCAGGTTCATAGACTTGTCTTCCGTTTACATATTGATTTTGAGAGAAACATATATAAACTCTTGATATAATTCCTGATTGAGATTCATTGAGTTGTAACTCTCGGAATTATATTTGGGTTTAGTCTATACAGGTTGCCTACGAAAAGGTTGGTGGTGTATTTTGGTACCCCTGCATTTTCAATTGGTATTAGAGTAGGCAAACATGCGAAATACTGAATTAGTCTGTGTTTGAAACGCTCAAGGAACCTATATTAACGTACTAACTACGTATCTTAATGATTTTGATTAACCAAGTGTTTGGGACTTACCTCAAAGGATAACTCCTTAGTTGATTCTTCCAAATCCAGTGGAGATAAACTTATGTTATCAGTTTTTGATAATACGTTACCCATATACACTAATGGTTCCATGTCAGAATCTGAGTTGGAGCTTACCAGAAGTTTAAAAAAGGCTGCTGAGATTATTGATTTTCAAGCCTCTACAATCAGAGATCTTGAAAAAGAAAAGGCTCGGTATATTGACGAACTTCAACAGTTTCTAGATAGAGAACGTAATCTCTTTGACATGATAAAACCTTTCACTGATGATATCAAAAAACTCATTCAAGAAACTAACATGTACCTAGAAAAGGTTAGTGTACTTGAAGATACTGTCAATGAAGACTTAATATGTGAGAAACATCTAACTGAGACTCACTTATCAGAGATGAATGAACTCAGTGTTGAAAAAGAAAAAGTCGAATCTGATCTCCTCTTAACCCAAGAACAGTATAAATTCTTGAAAAAGGGTGATTCTGCTGTAATGAGTAATGATATCTCAAAAGATGATGTTACCTCTGAATCCACAAAGTTTTTATCTAGTATTGAGAATGTCATCTTTTGTGAGGAAGCTAGTAAGAAAACAGTAATGAAGAGTGCTTCGGTTAGAGATCATGAAATAATGTCTTCTGATAATCCACATGTTTGTTCACACTGCGGAAAAAGAGGTCATCTAGCATTCAATCTCTTTTGTAGGAAGAAACAAATTACTAACCTTAAAAAATTGTTTACTTTTGCAATAAAAAAAGTAAAAAATATGTTAGCAATTTCAATGAATCTTAATTCCATAGAAAATCTGAAGACTTATGAGAAAAAATCCTCTCGAAATCTTCATAAGTCCAGATACTCTCACTTTGGAGTGTCTAACAAAGTATCACACTTCCTACTGATAAAGAGGGTATGTCCGGTAGATCCACCTCTAAGAACTGGGTTCCGAGTAATTCCAATTTCTTGAAACGGATTTCAAGAGGTCCTAGACTTTCTTCCTTGAAAAACTCTTCATATGAAGAACAATCAAGTGTCATCAATCGGTCCAGGAAACATGAGAGCTCATCAAATTTCCTTTTAACAGAGGAAATAAGATCAGAATCTTTTACGAGGAAACAAACTAGAAGAAAGGATAAAAAAAAATCATCACAAGAAAAATATCCTCAATGTATACCCTTGTGATACAACTAGTGAGACTGTGTCTCACTTTGTTACTTAATGATATATCATTTGTCCTTGGAACTAACTTGAGAGTTACAAGGAATACGCCCATATTAATATTGGTATGAATGATGTTGAGGTTGATCAAGTCTTGAATAGATAATTTTAATCACTGTTGTGATACATCCCTTCTGCAAAAGTAACATATAATATTATAGTTGAGCCTGGCTCCTTAATGTTTCATTAAACTTTTGTCATTACCTCATGGTAAAAATAAGTTCCAATGGTTCTCGTGCTCTAAAAATTGTATCTCCCTTGGAAATCATCATTTATTGAGCTAGGAATTCATTATTGAAATTTAAAGAGATCAAATACTAATTAAGAAAAATTCATGTGTTGAATACTCTCTATGTTATCCCTTAATTTTTGAACTCGGGTCCCGAACTTAGGTTTGCGTACTAGTTCATGTATCAGGGTTAAGAGTAACCCATCTATAAATAAGGATAAAAGGATTCCTACTTGTTCGAAAATTGAGTTGACATAATAAATAATTGGATCTTTTATCTTCCGTATTGTGAAAGATGGGAAGCTCGAAGAGGTCTCATGAAGCAATTGTTATTGATGATAAAGATATCAAATAAGAAAGTTCTTTTCAAGGGTCACTTTTGAAAAAAGATGGCTGTAAGAAAAGAACAAAATGCATGGATCGCTGAGTCCATCAAGGATCTAACTCATTCTCAGAATGAATCTGTTAGAGCATTGCTCGGTCGAACTCACAAGTGTTGCTATTTCAAGCTTGTTTTCAAATTTATTTTTCGAAATTATATCTTGATTTCTAGTCTGCAATTAGTTAAGTCTCGGTCTAGGATAAAGGTAGTTGAGAAACAAACCATTCATCATTTGCGTTCTACCGTTTGAAGGCGAAGATCAAACGGTAAGTGAAGACTGAACCACCTATTTCTCAAGTTATATTCACTTTTTTATCCTTGAGATGTTTGTCGCATAACTAATTAGACTAGCTTGATTAGACAAGAATTTCAAATCGATAACTAATTATTTAGTTTACGAATTTCTCGAAATATAATGACTAAGATTAATGAACATTTGTTCATACTTGATCATTTTCGGTGGAGAACAATTTATTGTTCGGAACCAAATCATGGTTCAAGTTTATCATTCGAAAGTATACTGGAACAATGATATGTGTCATTGATGTTTTTAGGGAATGTTTCAAATTGACTTCGAGAAATATAGAACTACTATATTTGGAATACAAGACAGTGTTATCAGTCTTACAAACTGAGAAACTGTTATAAGTCTGAAGCCGTATTACATGTACTCGTACAAGTAGCGGAGTAGATATATATCGACTTACATATTTTTGTGTTACGCATATTCATATGCACATCATGGGAAAATATGTTTGTTTCGTGATCCGGATTGGTATGTATACTCGTATACGTACCATATTGGAACTGTGGTAAGGGAACTGGGTTTAAGTATCCAAACCAGTATGCGAGCCAATACAGTTATATGTTCTTGAACCAGTTTAGTACCCAAACTGGTACGCAAACTGAAAAGATTCTGTGAACTCTGGAACGGTAAAGTCTTAAGGTTTCCAAACCTGTTCGAAAACTGAAAAAGTTCCGTCAACTCTGGAACTCAATTTTGCACCTAAGTTTGCAAACCAGTACATTAACTGAAAAGGTTCTGTCAACTTCGGAAATCGGTTTTGCTCATAAGCTTGCAAACCGGGCCGCGTACCATGATTCAGCCGATTCACGAACGACTCATGTATTTGTACTTTGTGCATTTACCAACTATGTCGATTATGATTCAATTGCGATTAAATTATTTATATGAAATAATTTTCATTTGATCAATTCTCTGAAAAGCTAGACTCATTTGATCACATGATTGTGACTCAATATTAATGTCTTTGTGTTCATGAAAATGAGTGTTAAGCTTTTAAGTTCAAACCGGCTAGTTTCGGCTAACCATGTTGAAATAATCCTTGTACACGGTTCGGTTACGGTTTACTAGACCAGAGTGTATATCTTGTTTATGTGAATAAGATTCAAAGCTTTCATTTAGTGGTGAATATAGTTTGCTTGGTTCCAAAGCTATCTTAGCTTAAACCTAAAGCAACCTATGCTTTGAAGTCTATATAAGGGGAAGTTTTGGCAACTGGAATCTTTGAATCCTGACACTACTTTTTGGTGTATCCTAGTTGTATCTAGAGTCGTTCTCTCCGGAAACCCTTTTAGGGTTTAACGACTATCAAAGGCTTCATTGGGATTCGTGAAGCCAGGTCCAGTTATCTTTTATCTTGATAACTTAAGTATCCTGATCTTGTTTGATTGTTGATTTATCACTTGAACAAGATAGATATAAATCACAAAGTTCTCTTTGTCTCAACTTTGTGAATCCACAAGTTTTATACTTGTGAGGTGAATAATAATCTAGGCTGCACTTCGGGTTGCATAAGTCCGGATTTTTAGGATAACTAGACTTTTGTCAAATTATTATTTATTTCCATCACCTTGATCCTACGTTTGATTTGATCATATGTTTCGACCGTAAATTAGGAAATCAATTATATAGGCTTAATCTGTGGGAGGAAGATTTGTCTTAAAGTCTTCAATTAAGTTGAAACAACTCTTAGTTGGTGTGACGTCATCTAAGGGAATCATTTGAGCGGAGTCCTGCTGGGATTCAAGAGGCGTAAGGAGTGCAACTGTATCTGAATCAGTGGGAGACTGAGTTCGGGATCAACTACATTCCAGACCGAAGTTAATTGGTAGTAAGATAATATCTGTAACGGCTTAATACAGTTTGGTGTTCAATCTGGACTAGGTCATGGGGGTTTTCCTGCATTTGCGGTTTCCTCGTTGACAAAATTTCTGGTGTCTGTGTTATTTCTTTTTCCTCATTATATTGTTTATCTTTATAATTGAAATATCACAGGTTGTGCGTTGATCAATCGGAGTAGATACGCCCAACCTAGTTTGTTGGATACGACTTGATTGATCCTTGGATATTGTTCTTGAGTACCGTCCAAGAACTCTCTTTGTGATTAGGTTCACGAATTCAATTCTGTAAACGTTCTAATCACAAGAGAGATAAAGATATAACTCTAGACACTTTCCTTGATTGAGTTTTAACTTTCGGAGTTATGTTGAGTTTGTCCTTACAGAATTCCTACGAAAAAGTTGGTGGTGTGTTTTGGTACCCCCAGTGTTTTCAATTGGTATCAGAGCAGGCAAACATGTTAAGACCTAATAAGTCTGTGTTTGAAGTATTCTTACTGTATGGACAGGAGTGCAATCTCGATAAACTACCGCCAGCATTTGATAACACTAATTACTTATGGTGGAAAATTGCTATGCGTTTTTTTTTATAAGCCCGTGGCTTTTAGACATGGAAACTTGTAGTTATTGGATACAACACACCAACAGTTGTTGTAGATGGAGCTACTGTTGCGAAGCCATTGATAAAATATAATGAATCCAAGATAAGTGCTGCAAATCATAATTCAGACGGGCTAAACGCTATTATCCACGCCATAAGCCTAGATCTTCAGCACCATATGACTTCGTGCAATAAGTCTAAAGATGCTTGGGATATCTTAGAAACCGTATTTGAAGGAGATACCCCAGACAAAGATGCTAGGCTTCAAAAACTAACTTCTGACTGGGAAAATCTTCGTATGTTTGATAAAGATTCGTTTGAAGAATTTAATCAAAAGGTGTCTAGTATTGTTAATGCTTGTTATGCATTAGGGAAGACTGTCTCCCAAAAGGACATTGTGATGAAAATTCCCCGATCTTTACTAGAAAGATGCGAGTCTAAGAAACATGTCATCATGGAAGGAAAAAACCTTGATACACTTTCCAGAAACAATATCGTTGGGAAGTTAAAGATCTTTGATCACGAGCATAGTGTGCCTAAAGATAGCATGACCGCACTTAAGGCCACAACCAAAACAATTATGATTTCTTCGAAGGAAAACTTTTCCTGGGCTGACGAATGTTATATTGATCATCATGAAAAGACCTTATCCTTGGTCACACAAGAAGTTGGAAAAATCCTGAGAAAACACAGACAAACTGGGAAGCGATGTTCGCGAACCAAGTTTCAAGATGATTAAATTATTCAAGAATAAAGTTCTCTTCAATGAAATAATGCTCTCATTGTGTCTCTTGACCATGCTGATGAGCTTACTTCTGAACATCAAACATAAAATTCTGCTCCATGTGCAGAAATATCTATTGATTCTGATTCAGCTTCTGATTCTAAATCAGAAAAGAAGTTGTTAGAATTCTTGAATAAAAGTGAAGAAATTCATCGAGAAAACCCATGTTTGAAGAAAACTACGGAAAAACTCGAATCATCCCTTACGGTGAAAAATCTTGAGTTAGACAAACTAAATGAGAAATTCACTGAAACCTTGTCTGCTAAATAAGATGAGATTGATACCCTCAAGTGTGACCTACAAAGGCTCTGAGGAAGTTCAGACAAGATCCCAGCTATGTTGTTTGGACAGAAGTATTTTGGCAACACTAATGGTATTGGGTTCTCCGAAAAGACCTCGATTACTAACAACCGTTTCATTATTTCCAGTTCACTCGAAGAGAAAACAATTGGCTGTGATCAACAGGTAGTCGAATCTTCTAAATTTGTGCTCGCAATGCATTGCTCCTTTTATGGATGCAAGGGACATGTTCAGGGAAAATATCGGAAATTCAAGAAGAATAACTCAAGAATTGTTAAACTTCAGAATGATTTGCAAAAAATGAGTCAACTATGGAAGAGTAATCAGAGAACTTCAAAACCAAGGAGACAAAGGAGTAAAAGAACCAGAAAAGGTATAATTCCTGATTGCACAAATTGCCTTGGAAATTCACCTAGTGACACAAGTGGTGAGTGTTCCACTCCATTACTACTTAACTGTAGTAATGAATGCAGCCTCAATATTTTAGTTTGATAAAATGAGGTTGCGTAAAATTTCATCACATTATCTTGTGTGATGTCAAGGATGCTCAAGTATAAATTGACCATATTTATTTTTATTATGTGACTCATCCCATTTCATAAAACAGTCAGTATGAATGATTGTTATTGAGCTAGCTCCAAAAATTCTATATTGCGTATCTGTGATCCATACATGATTCATTGGTCATCTCTTGTGCTCTAAACCCTGTTTATTCGAGCTAATGAGATGCTTCAATCTTACATGAAAACCTTTGGGATTAAGTATCCACAATTTATATAATAGGAAGTTGGGCAAAGTTTGTGCGTAATCATTTGGGCTCACGGACGACTGAAAAAACGGGGGTCTAACAACCACACTCAATATTTTGCTTAGCAATCTGTATGAACTAACTCTAATATACTTTCAAGAGAATCAACTAGACAGTCAGACTCAATCTTAAGAAAATTATATCAAAGAGTTATATCTCAATTTCTCAATTCAATCTGCAATAAAACAAATAGGAATTTGCAATCCTGATTGAATATACGAAATAACTTGGATGGTATCAAAAACCAATATCCAAGTGTCAATCAATTTAATTAACAACCAAAGGTTGGATTCACAATTGATTGAACTTACGCACAACCTGCGATATTTCAATTATATAGACAAATATAATGCGGAAAAGAAATAACACAGACACCAGAAGTTTTGTTAACGAGGAAGCCGCAAATGCAGTTTAACCCCGGGACCTAGTCCACATTTGAACACCACACTGTATTAAGCCGCTACAGACACTAGCCTACTCCAAGTTAACTTCGGAGTGGAATGTAGTTGAGCCCTAACCAATCTCACACTGATCAAGGTATAGTTGCGCTCCTTACGTCTCTGAATCCTAGTAGGACTCTACGCACTTGATTCCCTTAGCTGATCTCACCCACAACTAAGAGTTCCTACGACCCAAAGTCGAAGACTTGATAAACCAATCTGTCTCACACAAAAAAGTATATTGAATAGATAAATCTGTCTCCCACAGATACACCTATGAGTTTTGTTTCGTATTTTGATAAATCAAGGTGAACAGGAACCAATTGATATACCAGATTTATATTCCCGAAGAACATCCTAGAAATATCAATCACCTCACAATAATCTTAATCGTATGGTAGCGAAACAAGATATTGTGGAATCACAAACGATGAGACGAAGATTTTGTGACTACTTTTTATCTTGCCTATCAGAGATTAAATCTCGAGCCAATCTTAGAGAAGATAGTACCCAATCACGATTGAAAACAACAAGATCAGAACACACAACTACAGAGAAAATAGTTGGTTCTGGCTTCACAATCCCAATGAAGTCTTCAAGTCATTAACCTACATGGTTTTGGAAAAACCTAAGGTTAAAGGATAATCGACTCTAGCCGCAACTAGTATCACGCAGGAGGTGTGGGGATTAGGTTTTCAAGTTACTAGAGTTCTCCCTTATATATTCTTCAAATCAGGGTTTGCAATCAATGCGACCTTGGTAACAAAGCATTCGATATTCACCGTTAGATGAAAACCTGATTAAACTCAAGATAATATCTTTCAACCGTTAGATCGAACTTAGCTTGTTACACACAAATGAAAAGTGACTTCATTTAGATATGGATAACCGTACATAAATGTGTGCACCTTTGTTGGCTAAATAATAGTTAACCAAAGTTAGCCATATGAACACTTTCATATCAACCATATTCATCTTAACCATAACTAGTTCAAATGACTCAAATGAAACTAGTTCTAGAGTTGTTCAATTGTTTATATTCTCATAGAAGTATACAAGACACAATTGAAGCAAAATCAATTTTGATTCACTCGAATCAATTCATGAACATTATAGCCACGGTTTGCAAAAGATTGCATTCCTTAATATATAGATATATTAGTTCATGAACAAACCGATTTTAGAATATAACCTACTCAAGTATGCAAACAAGTACGCATACCTAAGTAGCCAGACTTGGACTGTGTTTGCCAGTATGCAAACGGGTACGGATACTGTCGTTCACATCCGAACTCAGCTGAATATAGTGTGCGTACGGGTACGCATACTAAAGTTCCCGGAATTCAACTGACTTCGTCAATACGCATACATGTATGAATATTATAGCTCCCGGACTTCACCTGACCAACCAGTACGTATACGGGTATGCATACTAGATTGTCGGTCTTGGACTACACATATGCAAGTACGCATACTGTGTTTATATCTAATCATGGTTAATCGTTTTAAACTCCCATTTCAATCATTCAAACATTTTCGGAAGACGGGAATAGCTGTCTCACACAAACTATTAGCTTCAAAACAATTTTCAAGTGATCGAATGATCAATACGAAACATTCCGAGTCTACATCAAATGTCTGTCTCACACAAATCATGTAAGATGTTACAAGGCGATTTTCACATGATCATCTTTTGACTTTCGTTGTAGGATCAGAATTTCACAATGGAAATGTTTCAGCGAAGTTATCAATGACACAGCATAACAGCGTCGCAGAACAGTTTCAGATATGATAGAATAAATGACGTCATCTAAGGTCACGAGAAAGACGTGATAGTCTTGCGAGGATTAGAGAGTTTGCGAAATTAACATCTGTAAGGTTGCTAATGTCGCAAACCATATCCGAAAATAAAGGACAGATTAGCTGTCATCCACTATGTATTTCCTTATAAATAGTCATTAGAGCTGTAAAGAAGAGAGAAATCTTTTTTGAGTAAGAAACAAGTAAATAGGAGAGAGAAAGTTCAGAGCAGAGATCATTCTTGATTTCTTTATCTTTCTTGTAAGAACATTCAAAAATTAATCAATTAAATTAAGAATATAAACCTAAAAATGAGTTGATCAACAATGAAATCATATGAGGGGTGTAGTGTAGGATTTCCTACAACTACATTCGTGAAGAATATAAGATGAACTTGGTTAAAGCGAAAGATTACCAACACATATTTCGAGAAATATGTAAGCGAGTTAAACTCAGCTCGAAATATCAAATGTGTATAATCAAAGTCTATATAGCTATATGACTTCTGTCCCAAATAAGAGAAGGAGTAGATAGACTTTTGAGTGATAGATGATTTCAAGTCTCCGCATACCTTTTGTTGATGAAGTTCCACAAGCTCCCCTTAGTAGTTCTTCGTATTCAATCGATGAAGGCCGTGAAGTCTAATGCTCAACAACACTTTCTATCATAATCCGAGACTTAGCTATAAGTAGACCAGAAATCAAGACTTAGAGTTTGGCAACTAAACTTGACAAACAAGCTTGAGATAGCAATGCTTGCGAGTTCGACCGAGCAGTGCTCTAACAACGAAAACGTCTATTATATGTCCACTGGTTCACGGACAATAGAGAAAATCATTTTCTTTATTTAGGATTGACAATATACTCCCATCTTCTTAAGAAAATTTCGGTTCCACGGCTCTAGTAACAAGAGGAATCACCAAAAAGGTTCTTCCTCAACTTGTCTTTTATCTATTTGTCAACAAGATAATGATTTTAGGGCTAAAGTGAAGAACTTCGTATCTAAGGAGAATGATTTGAAGTTTCGAATCAATCGCTCTTTAGATGAGATAACTTACTATGAACACTCAGTGACTCAGTCAAAAAGTACCTTTGAGCAAACTGAGGGCAGAACCTAGTGAGTTAACATACATTTCTGAAGACTTAGAAAAACTAAATGATCATATCATCAATGAGCTTTTCAACAATGAGAAGGAATTCTCTGCTCATAATATTAAAAATATGATGCATATCTAAGAAACTTCCTTTGAATTTTTTTTATTGAGAAGGATAACTAGGGTTTGATATAGCAAAGATTGTGATTATACATAGTTATTTCCAACGTTTTTTCATCTTGCATGTTTTTAGATTTATTTATTTAAATTCTAGAGTTGTTGGAAGATGAACTTGCAGTATGTAATCATTATTGGTTTAATTATTGCAAAAATCTTGTGAAATATTTATGCTTTTACGTTTTCGTAAATCGAGTTAATCTTTCATATATGCTCAGAAGTTAAATCTATTATGTTTTCATAAATGAAAAATAGAACAAACTCTTTGAGATTTTTCTCGTAGTATTGATCTACTTGTGATCACACTCCGTAAAATTTTCTTATGTTGAGTAAAATCGAGTAAAATTGTCTCTTTGTTCGTAACTAGCCTTGAGATTAATTCATGTCAATACTTTGTGTTAGAGCACTGCTCGGCCGAACTCGCAAGCATTGCTATCTCAAGCTAGTTTGTCAAATTTAGTTTCCAAAACTATAAGTCTTGATTTCTAGTCTACTTATAGCTAAGTCTCGGATTAGGATAGGAAGTGTAGTTGAGCTTTAGACTTCACGGCATTCATCGAATGAAGACGAAGAACTACTCAAGGAAACTTGTCTCACCAAAAGGTATGTGGAGACTTGAACTCATCTATCACTCAAAAGTCTATCTACTCTATCTCCTATTTGAGACAAAAAGTCGTGTTGCTATATAGACTTTAATTATACACATTTGGTATTTCGAGCAGAGTTTATCTCGCTTATCTATTTCTCGAAATATGTGTTGGTAAGCTTTCGCTTTAACCAAGTTCATCTTTTAGTCTTGACGAAAGTCAAAAGATGATCATGTGAAAATCTCCTTGTAACATCTTACATGATTCGTGTGAGACAATCATTTTATGTAGACTCGGAATGTTTCGTATTGATTATTCGATCACTCGAAAATTACTTTGAATCTAATAGTTTGTGTGAGACAACTATTGTCGTCTTCCAAGAATGTTTCAACGATTGAAATGAGAGTTTCGAACATGTAACCATGATTGGATATAAACATAGTATGTATTCACATTTGTGTAATGTCCAAAATCGGGAACCATGGTATGCGTACCCGTACGCGTACCGGTTGGTTGCTAGAAATCCGAAAACTAAGTATGCATACCCGTACTGGGGAAGTTCAAGTCCGTGAATTTCTGCTGGAGTTTGGAAGATTAAATAGTATGGGTACCCGTATGCGTACTAGCGTAACCAAACTCAGTCCGACTACTTAGGTATGCGTACCCGTTTACATACTTAAGTAGGTTATGTTCTAAAATCGGTTTGTTCATGAACTAATACATTTATATAAGAAGGAATGAAATCTTTTGCAAACTGTGGCTATAATGTTCATGAAATGATTCGAGTGAATCAAAATCGATTTTGCTTCAATTGTGTCTTGTATACTTCTGTGAGAATATAAAAAATTGAACAACTCTCTAACTAGTTTCATTTGAGTCATTTGAACTAGTTATGAGAAAGATGAATAAGGTTGATATGAAAGTGCTCATATGTCTAACCATTGGTTAACTATTGTTGAACCAACTAAGTGTACACGTTTAGGTGCGATTAACTTTATCTAAATGATGGTACATTTCATTAGTGTATAACAAGCTAAGTTCGATTTAACAGTTGAAAGATATTATCTTGAATCTAATCAGGTTTTCATCTAACGGTGAATATTGAATGCTTTGTTACCAAGGTAGCATTGATTGCAAACCCTGATTTGGAGATTATATAAAGGAGAACTCTAGCAACTGGGAAACCTAATCCCCACACCTCCTGTGTGATAGTAGTTGCGACTAGAGTCGATTCTCCTTTAACCTTAGGTTTTTTACAAAACCATGTAGGTTAACTAATTGAAGACTTCATTGGGATTGTAAAGCCAGACCCAACTATTTCTTTGTAGTTGCTTATTCTGATCTTGCTGTTTTCTATCGTGTTGAGTACTATTTTCTTTAAGATTTGATCGAGATTTATTCTCCGATAGGCTAGATTGAAAAGTAGCCACAAACATCTTCGTCTCATCGTTTGTGATTCCACAATATCTTGTTTCGTTCATCGATTAAGATTATTGTGAGGTGATTGATAATATTAGGCAGTTCTTCGGGAATATAAGTTTGGATTATCAATTGGTTCCTGTTCACCTTGATTTATCAAAAGACGGAACAAAACTCATAGGTATATATATGTGGGAGACAAATTTAACTATTCAATAGACTTTTCTGTGTGATACATATTTGTTTATCAAGTCGTCGACTTTGGCTCGTAGCAACTCTTAGTTGTGGGTGAGATCATCTAATTAAGGGAATTAAGTGCACAAAATCTGGTGTGGTTCAAGAGGCGTAAGGAACACAACTATACCTTGATCAGTGTGATATTGATTAGGGATCAACTACATTCCATACCGAAGTTAGCTTGGTAGTATGCTAGTGTCTGTAGCGGCTTAATACATTGTGGTGTTCAAATATGGACTAGGTCCCGGTTTTTTTTTGCATTTGCGGTTTCCCCGTTAACAAAATTTCTGGTGTTTGTGTTATTTCTTTTCCGCATTATATTTAGCTATATAATTGAAATATCACAGGTTGTGCGTTGAATCGATCAATTGGTAAATCCAACCTTTGGTTGTTAATTGAAATTGATTGATCCTTCAACATTGGTCTTTGGTACTGTTCAAGTTATTTCTCTTATATTCAATCGGGCTCGTAATTCCTATTTGTTGATTGCAGATGGAATCACAAACGATGAGACAAAAATGTTTCTGACTACTTTCCAATCTTTCCTATCGGAAAATAAATCTCGAGCAAACCTTAAAGAAGATAATACTCAACACGATAGAAAACAACAAGATCAGAACACTCAACTACAGAGAAATAGTTGGGTCTGGCTTCACAATCCCAATGAAGTCTTCATGTCGTTAACCTACAGGGTTTCGTGAAAAACCTAAGGTTAAAGGAGAATTGACTCTATTCACAACTAGTATCACACATGAGGTGCGAGATTAGGTTTCCCAGTTGCTAGAGTTCTCCTTTATATAGTCTCCAAATCAGGATTTGCAATCCATACTACCTTGGTAACAAAGCATTCAATATTCACCGTCAGATGAAAACCTGATTAGATTCAAGCTAATATCGTTCAACCGTTAGATCGAACTTAGCTTGTTATACACAAATGAAATGTACCATCATTTAGATAAAGGTAACCGTACCTAAACGTGTACACTTAGTTGGTTCAACAATAGTTAACCAATAGTTAGCCATATGAGCACTTTCATATCAACCTTATTCATCTTTATCATAACTAGTTCAAATGACTCAAATGAAACTAGTTAGAGAGTTGTTCAATTTTTTATATTCTCATAGAAGTATACAAGACACAATTGAAGCAAAATCGATTTTGATTCACTCGAATCATTTTATTAAAATTATAGCCACAGTTTGCAAAAGGTTGCATTCCTTATTATATAAATGTATTAATTCATGAAAAACCGATTTTAGAACCTAACCTACTTAAGTATGCAAATGGGTACACATACCTAAGTAGCCGGACTGAGTTTGGTTACGCCAGTACGCGTACGGGTACCCATACCATTTACTCTTCCAAACTGCAGCATAAATTTACGGACTTGAACTTCCGCCGGTACGCGTATGGGTACAAATACTTGGTTTTCGGACTTCCAACAAACAACCAGTACACGTACGGGTACGCATACCATGGTTCCCGGTTTTGGACATTACACAAATGTGAATACACACTATGTTTATATCCAATCATGGTTACATGTACTAAACCCTCAATTCAATCATTGAAACATTCTTGGAAGACGGCAATAGCTGTCTCACACAAACTATTAGCTTCAAAGCAATTTTCAAGTGATCCAATGATCAATACGGAACATTTTGACTCTACATCAAATGATTGTCTCACACGAATCATGTAAGATGTTACAAGGCGATTTTCACATGATCATCTTTTGACTTTCGTCAAGACTAAAAGATGAACTTGGTTAAATCGAAAGCTTACCAACACATATTTCGAGAAATAGCATAAGCGAGATAAACTCGTCTCGAAATATCAAATGTGTATAATTTAAGTTTATATAGCAATACGAATTTTTTTCTCAAATAAGAGATAGAGTAGATAGACTTTAGTGATAAACGGGTTCAAGTCTCCACATATCTTTTGGTGATGAAGTTCCACAAGTTCTCTTGAGTAGTTCTTCGTCTTCATCCGATGAAAGCTGTGAAGTCTAAAGATCAACTACACTTCCTATCCTAATACGAGACTCAGCTATAAGTAGACTAGAAATCAAGAATTATAGTTTTGGCAATTAAACTTGAAAAACAAGCTTGAGAGTTCGACCGAGCAGTGCTCTAACAATAGCTTGCTTGTAGCACAACAACTTTTTTTCCCCGTTGCGGCGGCTATTACACTGACTGCTATAAATGTTGGCACGTCTTTTGGATAATATATCTCGTTTTTGAGACAAGAGCTCATGGTTGCACTGGCGCAAAACTTGGTGACATTTTTTGCTTGCGATGAGTGCAAGACTTAAGTATGCACTTGTGATTTGAGGCCGTAGATTCCAACACGACGGAATACTTTCTGCTCGTACTATATTTGTTGTATAACTTCGCAGTTCAGATAAAGCTGACGTAATTCTTGTGTGGAGTATAAACGATTGTGCTTAGATCTGTCTGATGCTGTATAAATATACTCCGATTGATGTTCCAATAATGATGGTGATGCCAAATCGTGATCTACACCTTTTAGATGGTTGTAAAATATCACAACTGCTCATGCATTGAGAGCTTGATAAGTGATGTTCTTCGAGTGATGCTTCACTACATCCAAAACATTCTGATCCAGCAAAAATTCTTTATAAAATATATTTTTTAATCATATAATGAACTCTCATACCCTGATAATGGGGTTCAATTTCCCATGGAACAAGGTCCTTGCTGTTCTCGAGCCTTTACTGAACCGGTTTAGGCTTAGCTTGCTCGCAAATTTGCGCAAGTATTGACTAAGACCGTGCAAGGATTTTCCTCTAATCAAAGTCAAGTTGGTTTGGTTTTGGGCTTCATTTTTCTTCTCTTTACTCGATAGAACTTTCCTCCTACAAGCTTATCTATCAGGTATGGTCTTCACTAGACGCCCCCTAGTTGTTCGAATATTGTGAGTAAAACTCGCAATGGCATGTAGGTCCAGTTATTTTAAACTCGTGCATGTTTTAACTTAGATCCATCCGAAATAACATCGTTGATTGGATAGACGAGCTGGATCACTAGTTGGATCAACGAGCTAAATTGCTGATGGAACCGATGACTTACAATGTTGGGTCTAGCGAGTTAGACCATTGAAGAAGTCTTGTGTTTGATTAACCGACCAAGGGCGCATGTATGAGCAAGTAACACTTGAGTTGTAGTAGAGATATACTAAAACTATTTTCCACTGATTTGTTGTGATTATACTATTTGAGATCGCTTATGTTTGCAAGGCTAAGCTAATAAAGCGTGTGCGGATTGAGTACATTGATTGTGTTGCAACTGAGTTCGACCACTGACGTTCATTTCACATACTTTTGATGAATACTATTTTCATATGCGTTGGTCTATATGTGTCTTTCTTTTATCTAGAATTGGAAGATTGCATCCATGACGACATACATTGGGGACTACTCACATAAACGATATACATGTAAATTTTCTCTTATTTGAAGGAAAAACTTTCCATTTTTATTGTCATAATACTCCTTCCATTTTTCGAGGAATTCCTATCGACTTTGCATGCTTGTCAGGGTATATCTCTTGCTCGCGCATGTTGTTCTATCGATGACTAGATACTGATTTTCCTTCCGATTCTATGATGGTGTGATGTCTTTCATAGCGGTGTTTTTTCTTTGATACATTTCTTGACTTTAGGATCTTCCCTTTCAGATAATTCATGTATCTTATCGTAATCACTTCATACCCTTCGCGCTCGTCAAACCTCATGTGAAGATTATGCATGCTGATGTAGAATGACACTTTTTATTTCTCGTTTGCGGTCTCTTATCTAGTAAAGCTTTCAATATTCTTTTTTCCTTATATAACTCTTGCAATATTTCACGCAGACTCAGATCTACGGGTGTTACTCCATCCGATCTGCTTGCACAATACGCGAGGCTACACGAAATCCTCTATTGTCAAGGGTGTTTGGATGCGAGTTTAACATGTTTTTTTGACGCTGATCTAAATATCTTGAGGATTTGTTCAGATTGATACCTTCTTTTAATGGGATGTTGCAATACGTACCCAGCGATTTCCTCTACTTACCCACATGGGGATAAGTTCTCACAGAAGGACATCCTGATAATGTCGTTGTGGGTAAGGTTTAAAATCATTCTCGAAATGGGTGATCAACATCTCTCTGAGATTGTCGCATTCTTGCATATGCATTGTCATTCATATTGCTCCGACTTGCTTGTGAAGCAATGGATCTTGATATGTTTTTCTGAATATTCCTTCGCTGCCCCACGTGGGCGCCAAAAGATGTTGTAGCAAAACTGTTCCTACAACACTCCTCGAGATTTGTATTGAAAGATATAATCTCAATCGTTGGATGAGTCAATATTTATACTTTATGGATGATTTGTAGACTGTTTAGATGACTCACAATTTTCCTCGTGATGCATTCTTGATGATGAAAAGTTTCCAGCTCAGCTCTCCAATAATCTTGGCTTTCTAAATATTTTTGATGAATGAAGAAGGGGGGGGGGGGGTACCTGCAAGGATACTCCGATGCCTCAATAAGTAAGAGCTCTAAGCAGATTTTAGTTGAGAGAAAAGGATTAGAAAATATGTACCTTTCTAGTTGAGACTCCTCCTCTATTTATAGGTTGTAGAGGGTATGCATCCAGTCAATTACCTGTCTGCATTCATTTCGATAATGTACCTAGACCAAATGCTCTCCAGGTTCATCTTTATTTGAAATCAGAATTATGTATTGAGACATTAAAAATGTACTTAGTCCAATAAATAATCTATATTCATCCCCTCCTTTCAGGATGAGCAGATTAATTAATGTATTTGGACTAAATACGCATCAAGATTAATTATAATTTCCTGGTTTGAGTTTATGCCTGGTCTTACCATCAACAAATTCATCCACCTTTTAGGATACAATGAATTTAGTCACCTTTAATAAAGGCCAATAAATTAGGTTTTTAACCCTTAATGGATTTAGGCTTCAATCCATGATCCAATTAAATATTTTTATTTAAGGCTAATGGGCTGAAGATCCTATTAAGCCCATTCCATATTTATACGGTCCAAACATTATGATACGGAACCAGAAAAAGCTGAGCTCCGAGTGCACAAAAGCTAGACAACTTGCTCGTATATTCAGTCAGAAGGTTGGTGTCTTTATTAGAGCATGGTCGGTTGAACCCACCAAGCGTTGGTATGTCAAGTTTGGTTGTCATATTTTAGTGAATCAAAACTCATGTTAAGAGTCGCTTGATTATGTACTGGAGTCAACTTCGTATAGGTTATCTTGAAAGTATTAGGATATGAGACATTACAAGTATTGCGAAGCCTTGAAGATATGAAGAAGCAAGGAGCTACAACGACAACAATCATCCTTCCACTTGAGGTTAGTGATATTTGACTTGAACTGTTTCATTCCCTAACGTATATTTCAAGTCGTGCGTATTGAAAACATAACTGCGAAGCATGTTTGAAATCTAGATAGACATAGTATTAAGGAATACAATACGAGGTTTATTGCTTAACCATTAAACTTTGTAGATAAAACATTGCCATAATCATTTGAATGCTATTGTGATTATGTATGGGTATGAGGTGAGGATTTCATCCTAGGGAACAATGTTTACATGTGTTCTAAGGAAGTAAGTTCATAAACTTGTTTGTGAACTGAAAAGGAAATTGCCAGGTGTTATTGGTTTTGTTATTCATTGCATATCTTATGAACATGCAATATGTGTGATAGAGTATAACCGCTCACAACTTGTTGTGTTCTTGGTAGAACTATTCACAAAGGCCTGACTTATGTATTGGTATAACTTTTATTAGTAAAACCGATCTTAAGTAATCACCTGTGGTATGATCGGGTTTGTATGTCTGACAACTTTTGGGAAAGGGGAACCGATCATAGTAAGGGGTGCAGTACATCAAGGGGAACCGATCCTTGTATGGGGTGCAACAAGGTTTATACCAGAAAGGGGAACCGATCCTATGGACATGTGCAACACATTTTTAGGAAAATGGGAACCAATCCTATGGACATGTGCAACACATATAATAAGTTAGATACCATATATATATGGGGAACCGATCCTAGTACCTAGTCAACCGAATTTTTGGAAAGCTAGTGCGACTATGCACAATACTCACATGGAGGTAGAACCGAAACTTGTTTTGGTAGAACCGTTAAACCCATGATTGTGATTGAATGTTGGTTTGATCAATTACATAGTTCTTGAAAGTCAGATGAACCAATTCTAAACTTGTTTGGAAGTGTGGAAAATCGGTTTCAAGGTTGTAAGTGTGAAATAGAACTTACAAAGTAAAGATGTCGACAAACTTTGAACATGTGTTATGAATGTTTTTTCAAAGATATTCCTTAACGGCTAAGGGAAGAGAATCCCAAGATCGAAATATAAGTAAGTTAAGAATCTTTTAATTAAGGTTATTAATTTTATTTTGTAGGGAAATTCCAGAATTAGTAATGTGCATTAAATAATTAGATTTTCCGAGAGATTTCGATCGTTATTTTTGGACAGAGCATTTCCAGGAATTATGGAAACCAAATTTGTGCTTTATTGAATATCTTGAGAATATTTTCGATTTTGGAAATTCCTTGGTGTCCAAACTTCCTTGTCTATAAATACACGAAGTTTGCCCTTCTAGCAAACTAATCCTTCGTAACAACAAAATTAACTCTTTTTTTGTTGTTACTGGTGTAGCCGCCTATTCGGAGAGGAGAGTAACCTAATTAGGCAAAATCTCTTATGAACGCTCAATTTAAAGTCTTCTTTGGGATTGAGAAGCTCTAGCGCGACCAGTTGGTGGGAAACTAGATAATTGCGGTTTATCTATGTTTCCGATTGATTTGATTGACTAACGGTGGTTGAAATCTGATTGCACCTAGTTTGTTTATTCTTGAGAATCTTCTCTTCTGATATAAGATTCACGCAAACTAGTTCAGAGTTTCAACAAGGATCTTTAGACTGTTGTTAGTTCTAAAGACGATCTTGTGATAATCCATTGTTAACAGACTCCGTTCTATGCGTGATTGATCACAAGAGATTCAAGTGATTGTGTGCAGGTTTTTATTGAAGATTTAAGAAGATTTGAAGACAAAGAAGATATTGAAGATCTGACTTGGGTTTTATAATATTTGGTGTGCACAATACTTGTTTCGGTAAAAGAGGATCCAATTAATAATCGGTTTATCCTTGTGGTAGATTGGATTGATTAATTGAGTAGATCGGCATCAACACAATTCTTCGGATTAAAGGTGTTGTTGGCTTAATCTTAAACGATTACCTTCGGGTGATTGAAAATAAGATAGATCTAAGGACCTGACGAAGAAGTTTATGTTAAGATAAACGGAAGAGCCTTTGTCCGACTCATATCACTTGGTTGAATATAGTTGATACGAAACATATTTGTTGTTCCTTTACTGTTTGGAATACGAACCAAAGGAATTGTTCCAAGTACGTGACTTATTTATAAGTTGGAGGTGTGGGAATACAGACGGAACTAAGTGAACTATAGGGTTAGTTACTTGGTCTCAACTATACGAAGTTAGGTATAATTTTGTGTAGCGGCTTAATCCTGAGAGTATTTAATTATGGACAAGGTCCCGGGGTTTTTCTGCATTTGCGGTTTTCTCGTTAACAAAATCTTGTTGTGTCATTTATTTTTATTGTCCGCATTATAATTGTCTTATTATAATTAAAATAAATAACACAAGCGTTAGTTCCTATTTACTTGATAAGCAATCCTATTGTGTTTGGTTAAGTCCGAACCTTTGTATCAAGTAAACATACTTCATTGTTGTATTGTCTCGATCTCGTATCCATAGACGATTGATAGGTGTCACAAACGCCTTGATTTACTATCTATTGTTTATGCTTTCTTTGCTACTTTTCTTGTAAATTATGTATCTTATGATTGCTTTTGAGTTTATCAGGTGCAATGGAGTCATTATGAGCAAAAGAAGGAGAAAACATCCATTTGGAGCGTAAAGAGCAAAATGGTCAATTCACGTGCGGTACTTGGAGCAGGCAAGGTCGTGCAAGAGGAGTTATGCAGGAAATTAAACTGTCAGTCTCCTAGAATTGACAGTTGGACTGAAAATTAGGCTATCGGTTTTCTGAGACCGACAAGCCATGTTTGAGCTGATTAGCCTTTAACCACCACAGCTGGGTACCCCTTATCTACCTCATCTGGGTCTCTGTAGCTATTCAGGTTACTACCAAAACCCTGAGAAAACTGAGACAATAATTTCTCAATCATTTTCATATTGAATTCATAGGAGGCGCGGCTGAGTGTTGTTTGAGAGTTAGAGAAATGGAAAAATTCATGAGTAACGGCAGCCGAGAGAAGATGGATCTAAGGCCGTGAAGGAGATGGGTTTTGTAGGTAGAATCTGAGAGTTTACTGATGCTGTTAATTGAAGAAGGAAATTAGGGTTTAGAGTTGTATTTTCAATTGATCCGTGAAGATGAATTTCAGGTTGAAATCAGTGAAGATGATGTTCCGTTGATTGGTGGTTGCTCAGATGGGAACTGGTGGTTTGATGGGATCTGAATTGTTTTTGATTCTTGGTAAGATTGATTCAAGGGTTGAATGAAGAGATGTTTTTCTGTGGTTGGAGCTAGAATGAGTTCTTGCCAACTGAATGAAATGGCGCAGAGTTGATGAACCTGGTAGCTTGATTGAGCTGGTGACAGAGAAGAATTTGGACTTAATATTGAACCCGAGAAGAACTTGTGTGTGCTGGAAGGGTTTGAAGAGATGAGGAACATGGAGTTTTGGGTTCAGGTTGAATCTGCTTTTGATTTGAGATAAGAAATGTTCAGCGAGGAAGATTAATGAAGAATACAGGGTCTAAAGTTATGTTCGAAGTGTGGGTCTTGATACAGGAAAGAAAAAAGATGATTCTACGTCAATGGAGTTGATGGGATGTTGTAGTTGATACTAAAGAAGGATTACAGGGCAATTGAATGATGGAGCTGAACTGAAGAGCTGGAATCACAAGGGCTGTAAGGTTGTGGCGTATGAATTCGAAGAAATCAGGGAAGAAGGAATTTGAGGTGGTTGATGCTGATACATTGCAGTTGCAGTTGGAGGTTTGAACTGGTTGTCTTTGTTTGTGATGTTGCAGTCAAGTCAGGTTCAGTTACAAGGTGATGCAGCTGTAGGATATGGGCACTGATGCTGATTCAAGAGATTTGAATTGATATTAGGTATGATGCTGAAGTGAATGGAGGCTGGAATGAGATGTTGATGTAGCATCAACATGAGGTTGAATTGATATTGGCTATGGTGGAAACTCAGATGAAGATATTGTTGGTTGTCCTGAGATGGAAGCAAGCACTGGAACTAATTGGTGTTAGTAATGTTACTGAGCTACAGAGAACGTATTGGTGGTTGACAGTGGCTAGGGCTCGAACTGCAGGTTATGGCGCAGATTGAGGATTTTGTGTTTGAAACTGCACTTTGCTGCAATGGGTTTCTGGTTGTGTTGGTGGTCACTGCCATGGGAAGATGGTGGAGTTAACTGCAATGGAGTTGGTGAATGACAGTTGTCATTTTACAAAGAAGGAGAAGTGGTTGGTACTGCAGTATGTATGAAATTGCAGGGAATGATTACAGTGAATGAGCAAGTCAATGAAGAACAAGGATCTGAAATACTGTTGCAGTTGAGCTGAATTGCAGTGGTAACTGATGTCGGTGGACGAGGTATTGCAGGATAAACTTAAAAGATGATAGTCATGGGTTGTGAGGCATTGGTGGTTTGCCACGGATATAGGTTAATGGAACTGAGGCTGTTGAATTCAAAATGAAAGTGAAGCAGATGGAAGCAGCCTGAAGCTGTGGTTGCAGTTTATTATTGAGTTTTTGTGGTCCAATGAAGGTGTGATTTTGCAGAAAAGCGTTGTGCTGTTGAAGTTGGAAGGAACACAGGGAAGCTGCAGAAATTGTGCGAAAACACAACGAGAATGGCGAGACGGTGGTACTAGTTCCAGTTTCGGATTTCATAACGGAAAGTGGGAGTCATAAAGTTTCACTGAATCATGAAGGGGGTACAAATTGGATGTAAGGTTTGGCGGCCGGGTACATGAGTTTGGAGCTACGCTTTTGGGTACGTTTTCGCAAGAACAAGGAATCGGCTTAGATGATATTTTGTGAATGTTGAACTGCAGAGAACTAGAGTGAGCTGCTGGAAGTATGCAACTGCCTGGCGACAGTTTCCTGATATGTCAGGTGGCCAGAATCAGTTTCCAGACGACCAAATCCCGGTGACGGTGACCGGATCAGGCGATGACGTTATTAATCCGACCACTCAGTTTTGGACCCAGACTTTCCAGAAGAGATGTTTCAACACATGGGCTTGGTGTACCAATTGGGGATGGATTTTGAGAAGACTTGACCTACTTTTGGAAAGAGTATCCTTTTGGAATTGGAGAAGCTCAATTGCATAGACCCTTGTATTAATAGTAATGATAATTTAAATCTGCTAAGACCAGTTACCAAGTAGGAAATTATTGATACTATTAACCAAATGACGCCTTGGACTTCCCTAGGTCCTGATGGTTTTCCCCATGGGTTCTACAAAGAGAATTTAGATCTCTTGATTGATGATGTCTGGAAAACTGTTAATAGTTTCTTTAATTCCAGGTATCTTCTTAAAGAGATGAATCATACCTTTTTGTCTTTAATTCCAAAAGTTAACAATCCCTCTAGTCCTATAGAGTTTAGACCCATTTCATTGTGTAATGCTAATTACAAAATAATCTCTAAGATTATTGTAAATAGAATGAAACCCCTCTTGAGCAAAATGATTAGCCCTTTTCAGGCTGCCTATGTTCCAGGGAGAAACATTCAAGAGAATGTCATTATTTCTCATGAGTTGGTTCACACAATGAAAAGGAAAAGAAAAAAGGACAAATGCAGTGTCATGGGCCTTAAACTTGATATGTCTAAGACCTTTGACAGAGTTGAATGGGCTTATCTTAGAGACATTCTTAGAGCTTTTGGTTTCTCGGAACATTGGTGTGACCTTATCCATCAGTGCATTAGCACTACTAGCATTTTTATCTTGTTAAATGGCTCTCCTTGCAAAACTTATAGACCAACTAGGGGTCTGAGACATGGAGATCCCATGTATCTTTTTTGTCATTGTCATGGAGTCATTTTCTAGATACATATCACATGCTGTGTCTTTCCATCTTATTCATGGTCTAAAGGTCACTAAAGATGCTCCAAGTATCAGTCATTTGCCCTTTACAGATGACTGCCTTCTTTTTTTAAAGCCTGTCATAAGGAAGCTAATAATCTTCTAAGTTTAATTAAATATTTTAGTAACGCCTCAAGACAGGTTATTAATCTTCATAAATCTGGTTGCTTCTTTAGCAACAATGTGCATCCTGATCAGGCTGTCTCTCTCATAAATGATCTAAAAGTCAAGAAAATATCCCTAAATGAAAAATACCTTGGTATACCCTTATTCATCACTAGAGCTAGATCTGATTCTTTCAATCATCTTAATGAGCATTTTGATAAAAGAGTAGCTAAATGGAAAGGATACATTTTAACCAAGCTGGTAGGTCTGTGATGGTTCAAAATGTCTTAAAATTTTCTCCTATTTAACATATGAATACTTTTACCATTCCTGATAATGTTATCAATAGTATGGATTCTTCTCAGAGAGACTTTTGGTGGGGTAAGTCTGCAGCTGGTGGTCTCTACTTGAGAGGTTGGCCTAGAATTTGCTCACATAAATATCAAGGTGGTCTAGGGTTTCGACTAATACTTCTGTCAACCAAAACTGCTTGGTATGTTATTCATAATCCTGATGCTCTTTGTGTTACCATTCTGAGATGTAAGTATTTTAAACATTGTCACCCTCTTCACAGTTCTAAGAAGGTAGACTTTTCTTGGCCTTGGAGAAGTATTAGTCGTGGTCTTGAAGTGATAAAAAATAACTCCATTTGGGAGGTTAGGAGTTGTGATAGTATTTCTGCATTTACTGATAATTGGATTCCAAATGTTTTTGAACCTAAATTTGTTTCTAACCCAAATCCTCAATTTGGTGTCTCTGATTTTATTGATAAGGAAACCAAAACTTGGAAGGTTGAGTTAGTTAATGCCTATTTCACACAACAAAATGCTAGTAATATTCTTGGCATGAGAATCCATTTATCTGGTTGTGATAGAATCATTTGGCTCACTGTTAAATCAGCCTACCAAATTATTTATGGCCAAAATATTTTCATGAATAATCCCCAGAGTGTTAATCCTGTTTACAAAACCATGTGGAGAATGGATGGGTTATATCCCTGAATTTCTAAACTCTACTATGTAATCTTTCCCCTTTAATACAATTCATTTTTCTAGCAAAAAAAAGAAAGAAAAAAGGAACAAACAAAAACAAAAACAAAAACAAAAACAAAAAGAGCCAGAAATGAGAACATATTGAAGTACACTGTTCTTAAACTATCCCAGTTTGGTCCAAAAGGACCAAAACAATTGCCTCAACATGAGGGCAAATGTCAAAATTTTCTTTACACTGTAACCATTTTGCTACGCAAAATGGATTCAAGTCAATCCTGATTTTTCCTGACTCAGTTCTCTCCCTCACTATGACAGTGCAAAAACAAAATGTTTTCAGGTCAGGTTTTGGTGTCAAAAAAGTACCAAGAAACTTCAAATCCGAATGAATATACACCTACAGCCTCCTATACGACCTACCCCCTCCCATAGACCTGCCAAAAACAACATAACAACGCACTTCATGAGCAATTTAACAAACCTTAACATCGTAAGGTAGAACTGAGACTGGATTAAACATTCTAACTAGACAATGAACCATATAACAATGCAAGAAAAACTTGAACTTCAAATTAAAAGGTGCAGATCTTTTCATATTCAAGAAAAGAAAATAAAGTCATATGCACAGTTGTTCTAGAAAAACTAAGGTACTGAAAGCAAGTATCCGAAAACCATATTAGACTAACCTATCCATGTTATCCATGTCTGCTTCCAGGAAATCCTCCTCCTCGTAGCCTCCAACCCTGAAAACCTCTTCTACTGGCCTGGCCCACTCAACCTTGAAAACCTCTTCTACTGGCCTTTCCCACTCAGCTCCAGTTCCACGAGTCAGAGGTCTATCCATAAACCCCATGTTTCTGCCAGACTGAGAACCGACAACCGTGCTTGCTCCAGAGCCAGGCCCAAAAGAGTTGACCCTTGCACTCCATCTATCAGGTTCAAGACCAGTCAAATCACCGCCAGAACCAGAAATACTAGTCGTAGCCCAATCATCCTAAGGTCCTCCTCCCCAACTATCATCTTCATCACCCAAATGATCTGAACCACCACCACCACCACCGCTCCATCTATCAGGTTCAAGACCAGTCAAATCACCGCCAGAACCAGAAATACTAGTCGTAGGGATGACCTCCTCCCCAACTATCATCTTCATCACCCCAAGGATCTGAACCACCACCACCACCCCCCCAAGGTCCTCTTCCCCAACTATCATCTTCATCACCCCAAGGATCTGAACCACCACCACCACCCCAAGGTCCATCTGCTCTGGAAAAACTTCCAAGCAAAGGCATCATTGGTTTTTTCCCTCTTGAGTCAAAGGAAGGCATAATTGGATTTTCCCCTCCTCCCCAACTATCATCTTCATCACCCCAAGGATCTGAACCACAAACACCACCACCCCAAGGTCCATCTGCTCCGGAAAAACTTCCAAGCGAAGGCATCATTGGTTTTTTCCCTCTTGAGTCAAAGGAAGGCATAATTGGATTTTTCCCTCCTCCCCAACTATCATCTTCATCACCCCAAGGATCTGAACCACCACCACCCCAAGGTCCATCTCCGGAAAAACTTCCAAGCTGAAGCTGAAGATGAGAGAAAATAAAACATTGAGGTGTACATTAGCTTTTAACTACTGAAGTATTTGAACGAACACTTTGAAAGGAAGTTGTAATGCCATAGATTATCAAGATTCTAAAGCAACAACATGGTATAAAGTGCAACTCTGCTATAGACGTATCAAATACGTGAGAACGCTCTGTTATAGATCTATAAATCCAAAATGAATACGAGCACTAGAAGCTCCTAATATGGGCATGAGTGCACCAAAATTAAGCTAAGCAATTTTAACTCTCCGCATTTCTTATATCACATATGAGGGTCTTCATTTACTTCCATTTCAATTTCGAGTTTCTTAAGATATGCAGTAACCTAATCGTTGGCGTAAGTTATACCTAAGAGTATTATAGCACCTAAAAAATAGTTTTACATAACAAAAGGTGGCTAATAGTTACCTCTGTGATTTTTAATTCCAGGGCGTCCTTGATTTCTTTCACTTTTTCAATTTGTTCTTCTAAATAAACGAGAATGGCAGTACCCATGTCTTCGGCACATGTTGCTTGGTTTGTACGTCCTGCTCGGTTTGTTCTTAAAACAAAGTTCTCCGAAGTCACTGGCACCTGGTAGTGTATAACCTAAAAATAAATAAATTAAATGATTCACAAAACTTGAGAAAACATGATACTTTACAAAAATTATGGAGGGAAATTATGAAAGTATAAGAAATAACGTTATTACTTACGAGATCGACTCGAGGAACATCAAGTCCACTAGCAGCAAAATCTGTAGCGACTAATATGCTGAATGCCCCACCTCGGAAGTCGAACAAAGTCAGTTCTCTTTCATTTCCTCCTTCATACAGTGCCCGACAGTTCTTTAGTCTAATAAAACGAACCAAAGAATCAGCTTCTCTTGTTGTATTCGTAAAAACGATATTCTTCTTGTCTCCTTCAGCATATTGCTAACGATTACAAATAAGATGAGATAAGCTAACAATTATAAAGAAGACAAGATAACAAATAGGTTATAAAGGAGAAACAATAAAAAATCTTAGTCTTGTCCTTACTCTTATAAGATCAGCAATTACTGCTGCCTCCTGTCCCGTATCTGCTTTAACACTGAAGCACTTAACACTAGCAGCAACCATCCGCGTTGAATCTCCAACCAGATCAACTGCGATAGGACACCGAAGGTGGTTCTTGGTGAGTTGCCATATCTCGGGGGACATGCTGGCTCTTGCTAATATGATTCTCTGACATGAAGATGGTGGCTCTGCCAATATCGTTACTATGTCTTCATTAAAACCCCGACTCTGCATCCATTCAGCCTCAAGAAGAACAATAAACTGAAGTTCACACAATTTTATATTTGTCTCTATTCATCAGAATAACAATACTCTCAGGAGTACCAACTAGAACATCAACTACAGCATCAGAGTTCATTCAACGCGGCTTATCACCATGAACATATACTGTGCCAAGGGCTCGTGCAGATTTATGAAATTCCAGCTCAACTTGTCTTGCAAGATCTTTTGTTGGAACCAACACTAAAGCCAAGGGATCTCTTCGTTTCCTACAAAAACATTTCAATCACAATAGAACCATAAACCGAACATGTACAACATTCAAAGTAAAAGCACGATTAAAACGCAACATACCCATATTCGGCATTGAACTTTAACTTTAAGAGTTGATTCATGATGGGAATCCCGAATGCAAGGGTCTTCCCGGTTCCAGTTCTTGCCTTCCTGTATATGGTGGATTTTCGACAAAGGGTAAAATTGTAAAAGTATACTCCGGATCCGGCAATCGGATGAGTATTGAGACCCACGTCTCTCATTAAAGCGTGAAAGCTCATAAAACCTCTGATTGAGAAAGTTCTCTCAGAGAAGATGTGGATGTGTAGTCTCTCAGCTGAAACCACGACACATCTCATGAATACTGAGCAATTTCAGTAATTACTCTGGATCCGGCAATCGGATGAGTATTGAGGCTCATGTCTCTCAATATAGCATGAAAGCTCATGCCATAAAACCTCTGATCGAGAAAGTCTCTCAGGGAAGGTGTAGATGTGTACTCTCCCGGCTGAGGCCACGACACATCTCATGAATACTGAGCAAATTTCAGTAATTACTCCGGATCCGGCAATCGGATGAGTATTGATACTAATGTCTCTAAGCATGAAAGCTCATGCCATAAATCTCTGACTGAGAAGGCTGTCTCTCAGAGTACATGTAGATATGTAGCCTTTCAGCTGAGGCCACGACACATCTCATGAATACTGAGCAGTTTCGGTAATTACTCCGGATCCGGCAATCGGATGAGTATCGAGACTCATGTCTCTGTGCATGAAAGCTCATGCCACCTCTGATGGAGAAAGTCTCTCAGAGAAGAAGAAGATGTGAAGTCTCTCAGTTGAGGCCAAGGCACATCTCATACTGTATAGAATTGAAAGATTGGTCGGCTCCTAGACAGCATGTCTGCTAGTATAGAGCGACAACGTCTTCGGGATGTAACCAGATTTTCCCCGACTATGTAAGAGGAATATGACGCTCCAACAAGTTCATATTGCTCAACCCTCAGATAATTAATGCTCCTAGACAGGAAGCCCTTCTAGTATAAAGCCAAAAATTAATTATCTTAAATCGTCTGAATATCCAGCAATATTCTATGAGCCATCGTCTGAATATCCAGCAATATTCTACGATTTGTCAATTAATCGCCTGAAATTCAACAATATTCTACAATTCCTCGTTATATTTCGTTACTTCAATCTGTGGTTCTTCCCAGAAGAATTCCACAGGTTAGTAATAAATATTCAACCAAACAGGCATCTGGGCATCGAATAATCCCTGACAAAATGGTGCAAGTGTAATTAACAGATAATACACAGACCAACATTCTGAATGCACGAACGAGCATTTTAAAAATACGAACGAACGAGGAACCTATGCAAAATAGGAAGGGAAAATAATAATAATAAAATATTAAACAAAAGCATCAGGGGACTAGGCTCACCAGCCGGCCAGTCATGCCGTGACTAGTCCCGCGCCCAATTTTATATTTTACCATATTTCTACTATTTTCACGATCTCATGAAAATCCTCTCGTTCGAGCAAATTTCCTTTATTTCAAAGAAATTATCTAAATCACATGATTTTATCAAAAAATAATAAAATTAGGGAAAGGTGTCGCGGGACCGAGCACCAGCCGGCCATGTCTCGCCCGTGGCCGGTCCCACACCTCACGTCTCCATTATTTTATTATTTCTCTCAAATTACGAAAATTCCTTGATTTTATGAATTTTCCCTAAAATCATGAAAATTACCTAATTTCATGTATTTTTTTTATCTAAATCACATGATTTTATCAAAAAATAATAAAATTAGGGAAAGGTGTCGCGGGACCGAGCACCAGCCGGCCATGTCTTGGCCGTGGCCGGTCCCACACCTCATGTCTCCATTATTTTATTATTTCTATCAAATTATGAAAATTCCTTGATTTTATGAATTTTCCCTAAAATCATGAAAATTACCTAATTTCATGTATTTTTATCTAAATCACATGATTTTACCAAAAAATAATAAAATTAGGGAAAGGTGTCACGGGACCGCCGGCCGGCCGGTCATGCCTTGGCCGTGGCCGGTCCCACACCTCACGTCCCATTATTTTATTATTCCTTCTCAAATTATGAAAATTCCTTGATTTTATGAATTTTCCCTAAAATTACCTAATTTCATGTATTTTCTCTAAAATCATGGAAATATTAGGAAAACTTGTGGGACCGGGCTCTAGCCGGCCGGCCATGTCCTAGACGGTCCCAGACGCCTAGGGCTGCACAAAACCGAACCAGAACCGAAAACCGAAACCGAAGATTTTAAACCGAACCGAAACCATATTGCTATGGTTTATTAATGGTTGTCGGTTTAAGATAACCAAAAGTATTGGTTTCGGTTTAGGTTTTATCTCAAAACCGAACCAAAAACCAATTGGTTAACCGATTAATAGTGACCATAGCAGAATGAATCTCTTCACACTGATGAATTGTAGTTAATGAATGGTTAGGACTCTTAGGAGGATTATTCGAGTTAAAGCCTTTTGCTGTCATTTTAGTTGCTCGTCATTTATGCCTCTAATATGTTGCCAGTAAACTTTTCTGCCGCTTGTAGTATTGGGTGTACTGTTTGTGTAAACTATAAAGCACTGCACATTATTGTTTATAAATCATTCGATTAACCAAAAACCGTATGGTTTTTAACAAAACCGAGTAGAAACCGAAACCAATGAAACCGAATATGCTATATGGTTTCATTGGTTTTCATTATTGGAAAACCGAGTACTTTGGTTTCGGTTTTGCGAAAAACCGATAAAAACCGAACCATGTGCAGCCCTACACACGCCCATTATTTTATTATTATTTGGTGTTTGGTTTCCTGATTTCATGAAAACTCCCTGATTTCAACAAAATATCTTGGTTTTCAACAAATCCCTTTGAATTTATGAAAAATTATCTAAAATCATCAAAATTACATAAAATTGGGAAGAGTGCCTTGGGGCCCGCGCCCATTGGTCGGTCGGCCATGCCACGACCATTGCCGGTCCCACACTCCCATTCCCTATTTTATCTTTTAATTTATGTCTCTCATCTCATGGAAGTTCCCTAATTTCGCCAAACTCTCCAGTTTCATGGAATTTCCCTTAAATCAGAGAAAAATACATAAAATCACATAAAACTGGAAAAAGCATGTGGGACCGCGTGTCATCCGTCCGGCCATGCCCTAGCCGTGGCCGATCCCACACCTTGTGATTCCTTATTTATTTATTATTTTTATCATCTCATGTATTTTTGCCGGTTTTAGCAAAACCATGGATTTTGCATATTTTCTCCAAATGTTTCTCAAACGTGCATCAGAAAATATTAAAATTCTCAGGACTGAAGCACGGACAGTAAGGTGACACGGGCACATCCCCTTGACCGACCAAGGGTGACCCTGAGGCTTGCAAACAGCTGGTCCCGCATGTTTTAATGATTTTAACCTAATTTGCTCAGTTGCTCATATTAGGTTCGAACTCTTTCCAAACAATTGGAAGTTCGCTCAAACGACCATCTACTGGTCCCACGACCATCAAGAGCCGGTCTCATGACCTCTTAGTCGGCCCCTCATATTTTCTACATCAGGTTTTATGATTTGTTGCTCACACGAGCATTATTTCAGTAAATGATTAAACCAACATTTAATCATTCTTTCACCAACTGGTCCTCAAGAGACTTTGGTATTTTTTTGCTCATTCGAGCATCTGCCGTCATCCCATGTAGCCGGTCCCGTGTTGATTTGCAATAAATCGTCATTTCGGTAAAATTAGGGTTTTCAATCCAGAGCTCTGCAGAAACGTGATTCTGTGCAGATTCGAACACTCTGATAATTTTATGTTGATTCCATGATTGATATTCATATTTATTTTGCTCGACCCAGCAGTCAGTAACTTAAATTAATATTTTATTTGGTCCATCTACCAACAATTCATCAAAAGAACAATATTTGCTCGAACTAGCAATATTCGCTCGAACCGGCAATATTTACTCAATTAGCAATATTCGCTCAGACTAGCAATATTTGCTCAAATCAAAGAATATTGGTTCAACTATCAATATTCAACAATTTAGCAACACAGTTTTGCTCGTCTTAGGTTATGATGATACCTCGTCTTAGCAGACACATTAAATTCATGAGTTTCGAAACATTTGCTAATCATGTTCAACTCAGCAATACATGGACTCATCGTCCCATAAAGTCAGCAACTGACTCCATAATCATGAGATTTCAATCGTGTCACATGGGGGGATACTAACTAGGGTTTTGGTCTGGCGGTCTACGACACGTGTGTTCACCCACGATGAGAATGTGAGCAAGTCGTGCAATCAGTTGGAAGAGTCAGCAAAGTAGTGGGTGGAAAGTTAACCAAGTCTCCGCACGATGAGTAATTGGTTTTAACACGATTTCCCCATTTCCCACTCTCTGATTCCAGCAACTGTCACACTTCATGGGATCATGGTGTTTTGAACTCCGGCATTATAAAATGTCTCTGAATCCTGATTGAAAAAAAATAGGTTTTTTCAAACAATCGAACAACATTCGCCAAAACGATCAATTTCTCATCAAAGTTCATACAAACAATATTTCGTCTACACGAACTCACAGAAATTACTCTCAATTGAGCAAAATTCAATCATTCAGAACACTTTCACGTTGAATTCACAACACACCTACAATCTCAGATCACCATTGATCTCACGCCCTTCTCAGCTTCACTCCTACAGATCAACCCATCCTCTATTGTGACCGAATTGACTCTGGAACGTCCATTGTTCTTGGTTTAGACCGGGGTCTTACAGATTGATCTCTCGAACTTAAAGCACTCCCTTCTTGCAGTGCATCTGTGTGAGGTTCAACATTTCTCTCGGTTCAAGGAGTCTCCACACGGTCGACTCTTCAATTCCGTAAAAACTAGCAAATCGTTTTCCCCACTCACAGATTGGCGACCACAGTGGGAGATTAATCTCTCGGTTGCAATCTTTCATTTTCACAAGATGGTTGATCGTAGGTCAGGTTCAGTTACAAATCCTAACGCAAACCGTGCTAGCACTAGCAACACTAACAATGAAGATATCCCGGAAACAATTCTGTCCTCCAACACTGGCGGTGGTGACGTTACTCCTCCTCACACTGACACTGAAGGTCATCCCCTGTTCGGTCCACACCCTGAAGAAGTCAGAGGAAATCCGCCACCTACCATTGCTGATCTTATCAAAGCGCAAGAGACCCTTGCAAAGAATCAGACTGACATGGCTGTTACACATAAGGAACTGTGTAATTATCTCAAAACTCTTACTGACAAGAAGACTCAAGAAAAGGGAAAAGAAAAGGAGAAATACTCAGATGCTGCTGATCCTGAGGTAATCCCAATCCATACAGTGGATGATGATGAAATCGGCAAAGCTGCAGACTCATCAGCAAAGGAACCGTCAAATTTCATTACTCGGGAAAACGTGGAGCGCCTTCTGGAGAACCGCAGAAAATACAAGACATCACATGTCCATTGTCACCAGCCTCCGTACCCTTCTGCTATGCAAAGTATTCCTCTTCCAAAAGGTTATACCTCTCCAACCTTCACTTTGTATTGCGGAACAGGCAATGCTCAGGAACATGTTTCTCGGTTCCTGGAAGCCTTGGGTGAGCACGAACATAACCATGTTGTTCTCCTCAAAGAATTTTCAAAATCCTTGAAAGGTAGGGCATACACCTGGTACAACAACATCGCACCAGGAACTATTAACAATTGGGGAGAAATGATTAATGCCTTCTACAGAAAGTACTTATTTGCGTCAGAGAAAATTACTCTCTCTGATCTTGGAAGAATGTTTCAGAGGAACTATGAACATCCCAATGACTACGTGAAAATATTCAGAGTCCAAGCCCTGGACTGTCATGATCCAAACGTCACGGAGCAGTAACTGGTAGACTTGTGTATCAACGGCATGATCCCGGTCTACAGAGATTTATTGGAAAATCTTCGTTTCCAGACCTTCTTAGAGCTTCATGAAGTGGCGAAGAGATCGGCAACTACTGCGCCCGCTTTTCTGGAAAGAACAAAAGCTACAAAGGCTGAAGAACCGCGAGACACTCGAGGTATCAGACATCTGATCAAGAAGCAGTAAAACCTCCAGCCTTCCACAAACACTGTTGCAAAAGGGAGCAACGGAAATGCAAACCGCCGCGCAAGCATACTTCAGCTCCTTCAAAAGCATAAAGGAAGGATAAGCAAGATGCACAAGCCTCTGACCAACGCACAAGAGATCCTGATCAAGAAGCACATGACTTTCCTTTTTTCCATTGAAGCGGTGACTTCCACAGGTTCGTCAATCATCCCACAAGAGAATGCGGAGTTTTGAAGCACAATTTCAAAGAGAAGGTTGATCCACAATAGCTTCAACTGGGGACTGAAGGAGTACACAAGAATCCTCTCTCAGTAAGAACCTTTACACTATCTGAACAACCTATCAAAGAGGCAGTTCAATCCTTGGTCGAAAGTGAATTGCGTTATCTATCAATGGCACAAAGGGGAGACATGTTCACAGTACTGAACCACATCATGTCAAGAAGTCCATTCCGAAAAATACTTCTTGAGCCTCCAGCCACATATCAAGAGATGTACGACTGGGGACTGCTTACCACAGTCAATCTCAGAAGAAACGAATTTGGAAGAACGTTGATCGATGATGACACCTCCATCAACAACATTCCACTTAAAATCATCAGATCCACATGCATCACTTGACAATAAGTTACTCATGCTCCCATCTCTATCAGAGACCTTGAAGGAGCGCTCGGAAATACTTATGGCTACATCACTATCAAAGTGAACATGAGTTCAACCTGGACAGAAACCAAGTTTCACATAATTAGGAAGATCCAGGATATGACATGTCCTTCAGACGAGCGTCGATCCACGCTGAAAAGATGGATACTTACAAAGCGCCCTTGGTTACACATCTCTCCAACGAAGAAAGTTCTAATCCAGAAGATTTGGCGGACATTCCATCATCAGAGTACTTTGAGGAATTTCAAACTTTGACGAGGTTGAAGCAAGAACCTGCAAAAGATGCATAGACATTCATCAAGAGGTTCCGCACTCAGGCAAGTCTCATTCTATGTCTATATCATTTATTTACCCGCATGTTATCCTAGCATGGGGACTTAATTATGCTAGCAATTCTACAAGACGTTATGAATGGTAGCTTCACCGCATTAGTATTTTACCAAGTGGTTGAATCATACATTTCTCCGGATCAAGCACTGAAACATTCATTACTGACGTCCAAGCATGGCAAAGAACACTTTGGGCGTTTCTCCTGCAAGTCCATGTGTTCCACAAATCAGAAAGCTCTAATGTCTTCACAAGTGTCGAATCCCACTACTGCAACGAAAGGGATGCTGAATCAACATAAGATACTCCAGGGCCGAGATGATCAAACCCCTAAGACATTCGATACTTAAGGAATATATGCCTCAACGCTCAAGCATCTATGGAACCATCAAATTGTACTCCCAATCAAAGAGTACAGCTTCAGCACAAATATCTCAATGATGATACATTGATTCAACACCAGCACGATCAAAGTAAACTACAATCGATAAGTCTTCATTATCCCATGATAAGACTTCTGAAGCAGATGTAACATCATTAATACATGAATGGAACTAACTTCTTCAACATACCCTGGGAAACCTGAGTTATGTTTCAGGAGCATTCAAGTTGAACTCTCAGTACACCTTCATCTTAGGGACGCTCAACTCATCAACTAATTCGTGAATGTAAAAGGCTCACTGGATGGAAGAGCAAAGATACTAGCCTTTTCGGTCTTTGGAGCAACTTCAACCATGGTATCAGCATTAACAATAATCTCTATAGGAACACCATCCATGATCTCAGCATCAACAAGGATCTCTGGAGCGTAATCATTCATGGTTTCAGCACCAACAACGGTCTCAGGAGCAACATCCTCAGGGCTTCATCAACTAATCATTCTCTGAAGCGTTACACATGAAGCAGACTTCTCTAAGAACCAATGATTCATATCAAAATGTGCAGACCTGATAACATGCTCACATGAAAGTCTTCCCAATGCCCGCACGACTGGTGGGGATAATCCAAAGTCTTCTACAAGATGTTCTCATCACCTCTACAAATGAGATACAACACACTCCAGGCCATGGGTTTGAAAAAACGTACCAATGGGTGAGGAATGGGACAATGCTTCGTCAACGAAAGATGTTCGTCTCCGTCTCTTCTACAACATACCAAAAGGGCGCATCAATCGGACATACGAGCTGAAAGATATGGCCTTTACTGTCAGGTCTACGAAATTTGAAAAAATTTGTACGGGATTACAAATTACAAATGTGCACGCTTCGTTGGATGACCTCTACAACTCCAAATTGAGTGATTCTTGTCTCATTAGATAACTCAGTCTCTTAGATTCAAAGGTTGGGGTCAAGCATCAAATTTCGACGTCATATGAGGTTTCTACAGCTTCCAGAGCGTACAACATGCAAGCAGTAATTCTTAGACGGAATTTATAACTTACACAGTCGATCGGTTTCAACCAGGTCTTTTCGCTAAGGTACCTCCAACTTCGAACACCTGGGTCTTTACATCAATTTTTCTACCTGGGTCCTCTATCCAAGTCTTTCCAGAAGAAGAGGAAACGAAAAGGAGAGATTTAACAAAATACTGGGGACTGACGATCCACTGATCATGACGATCAGTTTTACAGTCCAAGACTCGTGACACCAGACTCTCATGTGCTAATCATTCATCATAAAATCAATTCTACCACCGGGACATGAAACCATGGTCATTACATCATCCCGTCTCGAGAGCAACCTCAGCTACAGTCTCGTGACCAGGGTTTCAGAAATGATGTTCTACGACTGACAGAAGCAAGATGGCGCTGCAAGCACCATGCTCATGTATCAATCAAAGGGTCCTGATCTCAAAGGAATAAATGAAATTAAAATCCTTCACCAACCGTTCAAGACACAAGTGAATGGTCTAAAGACACAACATGAATGTTTTACAACAAGCTCGTCTGAGATGATTTTACACTTCCCTGTACAAACCGACGATATGGGATCAATTGGTGAAGAATTTGTGGATGGGTCGTACACCATTATCTTTGTATTGATGTCCTCTTCAACATATCCAAAATTCACAGCAATTGAAGAAACGAGCGAAGAGTTGTGGCCAAAACATTGGACCACATGCCAGCTGAAAATTTTCTGAAGGTCTCTTGGAAGTTTACTGTTTCGTCGATATCGGATCCTAAACATGCTCGGAACCCAAAAATCTTCTTTGTTAAAGTTTGGAAATTTCCTGGGCATGAGGATACATGGGTAGACCACGAAAATCCAACATCGAACGAAGATTCTACAACAATTTCAATGAAGACCTAATTTCTGAATTTTCTGATGAAGAATTATGGCGAAATTCTCCGTTCATCCACATATGAATTAGGAGATACACCATCAACACAAATCCGAACTTCATCTTCAGCCGATAGTCTCATTTGCTGAAGTGGGTAGTGCTTATGCTGATAAGGGACGACTCACAAATGATCTAGAGACATACAAAGTACCAGCTTTCCAGCGTCTCTGAAAGGTTGATTCATCCCAGGATGAACATCTGCAAACGTCTTCATGTTTGACTTGATATTTCTAGAGTATTCGCCGGAAGATCCAGAAGGGTGGTTGTAACCAGAAGTCACCACTATCCGAGGCGAAATACATGGAGTCATGGATATACCAACAACAAGCACGCGCTGAAACGGTAACAATCCAACTCTTACCTATTTACAATTTCACTAGTTGTAGTGATTATAACGTCAAAATTTCGAAAATTTGCTCGTTCCTTCAAACCTGCAAAGTCGAGCAAAATTCATTATTCAAAATTATGACTTGATTTTCATCAAACCGTGAACAACCCACGTGAATTTTAACATTCACTGGTTTTTCAAAAATTGGACAGACGTCCATTTTACTATTGTGAAAACTCAAATACAGACATTATTTCATCATATATAATTGTCTACTTTCAACAGTTTTTCAAAATCAAAACATGATTTTACAAAATATATAAATATTTAACGTGAAACTCACGTAAATTTGAAAAAGATGTCTATATATTTTGCTCCCTCGCACGAGCGTCTGTCTTTGAAGTGAGAGTATACTTTCAAAATTTCTGAAATCTCGAAGATAAAATTTTCATGAAAGCTCATAAACAAAATTTTATTACTTACAGACGCAATGTCTATTAAAAAAAAACAACTTTTCTCTCATACGAGCATTCACCTTTTAAACGAGAGTTTATTCCACTTTGTGAAATCTCACGTATTAAAAAAAAAATTGTTTTTAGTGAAAGCTCATAGAAAAAATTTTATCATTAGACTCAGGTCTATCTTGTTTGTTTCTTAAACTAACGAACGAACGTCCGCGGATTCCCTTTCTTGGTCCCGGACCCGTGAATCCTAAATCGACCAAGGTTCAACCATCGAATCAGCGGTTCTACACCAATTTATGCTCACTGGATGATGCTCTATTATGCCACTGGGGTTCCGCTTAAACCATGGTTTGCTCATTTAGTCAAAATCCGGTAATGTCTTATCTTATGACTAAGTTCAATTACTTATTTTTGTCTGTACCTGGAAAATCACCATTCAATGCTGACTGAGGAACATGACTGTTCCTCACTAAGCAGGGGACTTAATGTAGATGGTGGATTTTCGACAAAGGGTAAAATTATAAAAGTATACTCCGGATCCGTTAATCGGATGAGTATTGAGACCCACGTGTCTCATTAAAGCGTGAAAGCTCATAAAACCTCTGATTGAGAAAGTTCTCTCAAAGAAGATGTGGATGTGTAGTCTCTCAGCTGAGACCAAGACACATCTCATGAATACTGAGCAACTTCAGTAATTACTCCGGATCCGGCAATCAGATGAGTATTGAGTCTCATGTCTCTCAATAAAGCATGAAAGCTCATGCCATAAAACCTCTGATCGAGAAAGTCTCTCAGGGAAGGTGTAGATGTGTAGTCTCCTGGCTGAGGCACGACACATCTCATAAATACTGAGCAATTTCAGTAGTTACTCCGGATCCGGCAATCGGATGAGTATTGAGACTCATGTCTCTAAGCATGAAATCTCATGCCATAAATCACTGACTGAGAAGGCTGTCTCTCAGAGTACATATAGATGTGTAGCCTCTCAGCTGAGGCCACGACACATCTCATGAATACGGAGCAATTTCAGTAATTACTCCGGATCCGGCAATCGGATGAGTATCGAGACTCATGTCTCTGTGCATAAAAGCTCATGCCACCTCTGATGGAGAAAGTCTCTCAGAGAAGATGAAGATGTGCAGTCTCTCAGCTGAGGCCACGACACATCTCATACTGTATAGAATCGAAAGATTGGGTGGCTCCTAGACAACATGTCTGCTAGTATAGAGCGACAACGTCTTCAGGATGTAACCAGATTTTCCCTGACTATGTAAGAGGAATATGACGCTCCAGCAAGTTCATATTGCTCAACCCTCAGATAATTAATGCTCCTAGACAGGAAGCCCTTCTAGTATAAAGCCCGCAATTAATTATCTTAAATAGTCTTAATATCCAGCAATATTCTACGAGCCATCGTCTGAATATCCAGCAATATTCTACGAGTCGTCAATTAATCGCCTGAATATTCAGAAATATTCTATGATTCCTCGTTATATTTCGTTACTTCAATATGTGGTTCTTCCCAGCAGAATTCCACAGGTTAGTAATAAATATTCAACGAAACAGGCATCTGGGCATCGAATAAGCCCTGACAAAATAGTGCAAGTGTAATTAGCAGATAATACACAGACCAACATTCTGAATGCACGAACGAGCATTTTAAAAATACGAACGAACGAGGAACCTATGCAAAATAGGAAGGGAAAATAATAATAATAAAATATTAAACAAAAGCGCCAGGGGACTAGGCTCACCAGCCGTCCAGTCATGAAGTGACTAGTCCCGCGCCCAATTTTATATTTTACCATATTTTTACTATTTTCACGATCTCATGAAAATCCTCTCGTTCGAGAAAATTTCCTTTATTTCAAAGAAATTATCTAAATCACATGATTTTATCAAAAAATAATAAAATTAGGGAAAGGTGTCGCGGGACCGAGCACCAGCCGGTCATGTCTCGCCCGTGGCCGATCCCACACCTCACGCCTCTATTATTTTATTATTTCTCTCAAATTATGAAAATTCCTTGATTTTATGAATTTTCCCTAAAATCATGAAAATTACCTAATTTCATGTATTTTTATCTAAATCACATGATTTTATCAAAAAATAATAAAATTAGGGAAATGTGTCGCGGGACCGAGCACCAGCCGGCCATGTCTTGGACGTGGCCGGTCCCATACCTCACGTCTCTATTATGTTATTATTTCTCTCAAATTATGAAAATTTCTTGATTTTATGAATTTTCCCTAAAATCATGAAAATTACCTAATTTCATGTATTTTTATATCACATGATTTTATCAAAAAATAATAAAATTAGGGAAAGGTGTCCCGGGACCGCCGGCCGGCCGGTCATGCCTTGGACGTGGCCGGTCCCATACCTCACGTCCCATTATTTTATTATTCCTTCTCAAATTATGAAAATTCCTTGATTTTATGAATTTTCCCTAAAATTACTTAATTTCATGTATTTTCTCTAAAATCATGGAAAATATTAGGAAAACTTGTGGGACCGGGCTCTAGCCGGCCGGCCATGCCCTAGCCGGTCCCACACCTCCATTATTTTATTATTATTTGGTGTTTGGTTTCCTGATTTCATGAAAACTCCCTGATTTCAATAAAATATCTTGGTTTTCAACAAATCCCTTTGGTTTTATGAAAAATTATCTAAAATCATCAAAATTACATAAAATTGGGAAGAGTGCCTTGGGGCCCGCGCCCATTGTCCGGGCGGCCATGCCACGGTCATTGCCGGTCCCACACTCCCATTCTCTATTTTATATTTTAATTTATGTCTCTCATCTCATGGAAGTTCCCTAATTTCGCCAAACTCTCCAGTTTCATGGAATTTTCCTTAAATCAGAGAAAGTACATAAAATCATATAAAACTGTGAAAAGCATATGGAACCGCGTGTCAGCCGGCCGACCATGCCCTAGCCGTAGCCGGTTCCACACCTTGTGATTCCTTGTTTATTTATTATTTTCATCATCTCATGTATTTTTTCCGGTTTCAGCAAAACCATGGATTTTGCATATTTTCTCCAAATGTTGCTCAAACGTGCATCAGAAAATATTAAAATTATCAGGACTGAAGCACGGACACTATGGTGACACGGGAAAATCCCTTTGACCGACCAAGGGTGACCCTGAGGCTTGCAAACAGCTAGTCCCGCATGTTTTAATGATTTTAACCTAATTTGCTCAGTTGCTCATATTAGGTTCGAACTCTTTTCAAACAATTTGAAGTTCGCTCAAACGACCATCTACTGGTCCCACGACCATCAAGAGACGGTATCATGACCTCTTGGTCGGCCCCTCATATTTTCTACATCAGGTTTTATGATTTGTTTCTCACACGAGCATTATTTCAGTAAATGATTAAACCAGTATTTAATCATTCTTTAACCAAATGGTCCTCAAGAGACTTTGGTATGTTTTTGCTCATTCGAGCATCTGCCGTCATCCCATGTAGCCGGTCCCGTGTTGATTTGCAATAAATCGTCATTTCGGTAAAATTAGGGTTTTCAATCCAGAGCTCTGCAGAAACGTGATTCTGTACAGATTCGAACACTCTGATAATTTTATGTTGATTCCATGATTGATATTCATATTTATTTTGCTCGACCCAGCAGTCAGTAACTTAAATTAATATTTTATTTGGTCCATCTACCAACAATTCATCAAAAGAACAATATTTGCTCGAACTAGCAATATTCGCTCGAACCGGCAATATTTACTCAATTAGCAATATTCGCTCAGACTAGCAATATTTGCTCAAATCAAAGAATATTGGTTCAACTATCAATATTCAACAATTTAGCAACACAGTTTTGCTCGTCTTAGGTTATGATGATACCTCGTCTTAGCAGACACATTAAATTCATGAGTTTCGAAACATTTGCTAATCATGTTCAACTCAGCAATACATGGACTCATCGTCCCATAAAGTCAGCAACTGACTCCATAATCATGAGATTTCAATCGTGTCACATGGGGGGATACTAACTAGGGTTTTGGTCTGGCGGTCTACGACACGTGTGTTCACCCACGATGAGAATGTGAGCAAGTCGTGCAATCAGTTGGAAGAGTCAGCAAAGTAGTGGGTGGAAAGTTAACCAAGTCTCCGCACGATGAGTAATTGGTTTTAACACGATTTCCCCATTTCCCACTCTCTGATTCCAGCAACCGTCACACTTCATGGGATTATGGTGTTTTCAACTCCGGCATTATAAAATGTCTCTGAATCCTGATTGAAAAAAAAGAGGTTTTTTCGAACAATCGAACAACATTCGCCAAAACGAGCAATTTCTCATCAAAGTTCATACAAACAATCTTTCGTCTACACGAACTCACAGAAATTACTCTCAATTGAGAAACATTCAATCATTCAGAGCATTTTCACGCTGAATTCACAACACACCTACAATCTCAGATCACCATTGATCTCACACATTTCTCAGCTTCCCTCCTACGGATCAACCCATCCTCTCTTGTGACCGAATTGATTCTGGAACGGCCATTGTTCTTGGTTTAGACCGGGGTATTACAGATTGATCTCTCGAACTTAAAGCACTCCCTTCTTGCAGTGCATCTGTGTGAGGTTCAACATTTCGCTCGGTTCAAGGAGTCTCCACACGGTCGACTCTTCAATTCTGTAAAAACCAGTAAATCGTTTTCCCCCACTCACACCTCCCAATAATATCACACCCTTTCCTGACAAGCTCCGACAATAATCGCTTCAAATGAAGAAATTCATCAGCAGTTAGTACTGTGTGACACACGCAATTATTAATACCAGCAGTTCAGCAAAGAGTACCTGAATTGGGTGAAATTCAGTAATTCCTCTTCCAGCCAAAGCTTCAGTTATTTGACAATCAATCTCCAGCTTACGAATGTGAAGACCTTGATCCTTATTAGTACTCTTATCCAGCCTATATAAAAGAGCAAATTTAAATAAAACAAATTCCTCAAGAGCAGACAACAACTTCACTTTAGTAAATAGTAAGTAAAAACTTACTTCAGAATACGGTAAAGGCCAACAATTGGTGTATCTCCTTCTCGAGTAAAGAGTTCCCCTTTGTAAACCCACACCTTAATGTACGTGTGTCTCCCACCAACGCTAGCTGAACCATTGTTGGCATCCTTCATTGCCCGATGATGAATGGGAACCAATTCCATCATACTTGAGTCTGTACTCCAATAATCTCCCATAGTGGTTTTAGCCCAGGGCGCGCCGCTTCCGACACAATCAAAATCTTCTATAATAGAGTACACAAGGCACTGAGCATCATCACCATTATCTGAGTACGAATAAGACCTTATTTCAAGCTTCCCCTTTTCGCCTTTTTCGCTAATAAGAGCAGCAACCACGTAAGCAGTATCTCTAAGGGAAAAATACGGTTCAGTCCAAAATCCCATTTAAATATACTAGTTAGTCCTGACCCATTCAACTAGGTACAAATTAATCCTTTTTTATGGAATATACATAAAAAACTTACTGATTTACAATTTAGTACAAATATTTATAGTTTAGTCCAAAGTGAGTCGTGATGATGTCATCAGTTTTATATAATATAAAAAAATTAAAATCAATTTATCTTACGAATCGTTTGTCCAAATTTCACAAACTTTATATATTCGGAAAACTCTTTCCAAGAGCTACAAAAAGAGTACCCATATGACTATATAATTTTCATTTTAATTTTTTTTTAATATACACTAGTATAGATCTATATACACATCTGCAAAAAAAAATCAGAAAATCCAATATCAATGATAGCCAGACTGCCCAATCTAGTCTATATAGACCGACAAAAATATCAACCACGCCAAGCTCTAGTTAGATAATAGCCGTATTTCCAGAAGTTGGTTTAGCAATCAACCTGTATAGAGGATAAAACGATAAAACATAAGAAATCGCGGGTTGAAAAAGAAGGGATTAACCTTTCACCAACAACCATATAAAAAACAAAGCAAGAAAACAATCAAAGTAAAAAAGTTAATCAGTTACCGACTTAAAAGACACACAATCTATTTGGGTCTACAGAAAAGGCCACACATAGAGAATACCAGCGTACAAGTATGCACAATCTACAAAAAACAACAAAGTAGCGTATTTATTCAAACAAAACAATCCCTGCATTCACCACAGAGAATTTCAGTGAAGCAAATATGCACACGTCTACCAAAATATGACTGAACGCTCACCATGGTTCAAAATAGCATACACAACCTTCTCCAACATGGTTGATACCCTACATATTACAAACACATAAATAAAAAATATATACGTTGTACATTAAAGTGTACATGTTATATAAACAAAAACATATACCACTGTACAGACATGTACACACAAATCCAACGTCCATACAACTAAACATGACATACATCCATGAGAATGAACAATGGTGTACAACTATGTACAAATCTATAAAACTCCAGAAAAGGATACTACACTTAAAGGTAAAAATCTATGCAGCTGCAGCAAAATCTTATCAAGTCAACCTTTTTCTCATGTGCACAAATTTGCACACCCAAGTTACTTATGCAGGAATAAGCTTATGAAGTCATTTTTGCACATGTGCACTAGATTGTACACCCTGGTTATAGTTTATGTGAACCTGTTCTCTCTCTTTCTACATTGCTATTCAAGCATTCCAATCTTCCTAGAAAGAATGTACACACTATAACAATCTATAGTAGTTGAAAGAAATGAATGATATACCTCTTTGGTACTGAACTGAATGGAGGTAAAACCTCGTGGATCTCCTCGCTTTGGACCACGAGTGTGCCATAAAAAATTCTATGACTCGATCCTTCCATAAGGAGAAAACATCTCGATCAAGACCGACCTATAGTTAGGAATAAAAATCATGTGCACCAGATTGTACACAACTATGTCAACATGTGTACATTTATATGTACATTAAAAATCATGTGTACAATTATGTACATATTGACAATAAACAGGTGTACAACTATGTACACATTGACAAACAGGTGTACAACTATGTACACGTTAACAATCAATTGGTGTACACTAATAACTTTGGATCACATATTGCCTTACATAAAATATACTTCTTACGACAGAACAGGTAGCAGCTCCTTATCTTAAGGAAGTAAACCTAAGCACGTGATTGACAGAGGACACATGGTTGCTATGTTAAATAAATGGGATAAAGGGAGCATTGTTCTACTCTCTTAATGAGTAGTTAGCTAGCATTTCATTAAAAAAATAAGGTAAATGATAAAATCTTTAAGTGTCCAGACAAGTTTACCTCCGAAGAAGCCTCCTTATAACAATTTCGTCAAGGTCAAATGGCCTATTGGTAGCAGCAAGAAGAAGTGCACGTTCTTTGTCCTCCGTATTCAGAACGTTCCAGTTTACTAAAACTCATTTTTTATTTTGCGCATAGCCTCATGCTTCCCTGGATTTTCACGTCTACTCAACACGCTGTCAACCTATACGAGAAGAATCCAATCGAGACCAACTTAAAGCAAATCTTGAGAAAATAAACTGTGGGATCACTGTTTCACAAAAAAGTTAGCTAAAATAAAACAATGCATGTCAGAGACAATACTCCTAACAGTCGAGCAACGACAATTTTAAAACCCTGATGACAATCTTCTCCACAAAAACACGGAGGAAAGGAAGATGAGCAGGGATATATATATATATATATATATATATACGAGGATACGTCAAACGCTTACTGCCATAGAGACAGAACCCACTCAATAAAATTGATCAAGATGCTTCAGCAAATCGAATCCTCATGTTGCCGTAGTCGAACACTGTGTGGTAGTTACCCATGAAAATATCTCCCAAGATCCTGTAAAGAATAAGAATCCCACCCAAAGAATGATAAATAACAGTTCTTAACCTCCATCCAGCTAAAATGCTAACTGAACAAATATTTCTAGGATAATTAATATCAAGTAGAGTTAACAAGGAGTGGGCCACGTGGAGCAGGTATATTGAAAGCTGTAAATCCACTAATGCACTGAGCTGCTGCTCCCTCTCCGACCTTGAGAACATACTGTTTTAATCACCAAAAGCAAGAAACAGAAGTCACTATGAACCATTGTTGTCAATTGAGTTAACAGTGAAAATGCCTAGCGTGGGGCTCGAACTCGGAATTTCAATTGTTGGCAAAGGCCAACATGAAACTCGAACTAGTGACCGACCAGTATCAGGGAGTCCCCCCTGGTCAATTGGGCTGTTCCCCGTGGGTAAAAAAACGATTACTTTGCTTTGAGTTATAAGTTAAAGCCAACGACGAGCAACTAAGTTTTGATTAATTCATGGAATGAATAACAAGCTTCATATGAGCTAATCTCAAATTATTTGCCAGCTCTAACGAGAAAATTCAAAAACTAATCAACATACCTCATCAATAAAGATAACACTCGGAGCTATTTTACTAGCTAGTGAGAGCACTGCTTTTTCCCTCCTTCGCTGGACCATTATGAAATAATGAAACAGGTGTACCAAACGATTAAGCATGAACATTAGCTAGTGTGAATGGGTACCAAAATAAGATCCCGACAACTCATTCTCTCAAGTGTTGGAGACTAATATAAAAACTTCCAGCATTGTGATCAATATATTTAACTTGATAGTCACTAAATCATTCATATAAATTAAGATATATAATGTATTGTAATTCAATACTTTGATTATCTATCTGAATTCAAATATTACAAGGTGATAGGAAAATTTATGTACCTCTATTGAAAGGAAGTCTAAACAAGACAAGGGAGTTCCTACTGTTTTTCTGAGACACCTTTGGTGTTTGCAAATTTTTTGCCAGTCTCCCTTTTCCCGTGACCTTAAGAGGAAACTTAAAGACCAAATCCGGTTAAATAATTTACGCATAATATTGCTCTTCTAGTTCCACCTATAAAAAAAACCAATTGGATCTAAAAATCAACAAAACATGCTACTGGAAAAAAAAAGGATCTCAATCACATATAAGAATTCCAATCCCTATTAATTGAATTAAGCTTTAAAAAGAGAAAAAAGGTTTTATCAAAATCAAAAAACCTAAAATCAAAAATCAAATCAGAAAAAAAAAATCAAAAAACAATTGAATCATCAAGTTACAAAAACAACCAACATTTTGTTCAATTAAATTGAAAATAGTGATAGAAGGTTGAAAAGTAAGCATCCGAAATCGATAAAAAATCGATTAGAAAATGAAATCGAATTAAGATTAACGGATAAAGAATAATCAAAGTAGTTAAAATACTAACCTCAAAACTAATTGATCAAATGAACATTAATTCTCACATGAAGAAGATCTGAATCTCTTCATTTCTGATTTGTACATGAACCTCAGCACTGATCGATTTCAATAGTTTCAGAGAAAAACTACACAGATAAGAACAAGAGATGGAAAAAGAAATCCTTAATTTGAAAGCAGTAATAAAATTTCATTATCGCTGCAGAGCTCTGCTGATTGATGACAACGAAGTGAAGAACTAGTTTGTGAAAAAATGAATACAGTATACGATTTTTTTTCGGGGGCTATTTTTGGCATGAAAAAAAGAGAGTATTGGACCGAATCGTTAATAAAAGGACGAACTCGTTCCTCATTATGTAAATTTGGACATCTTGGTACTAGGCTTAAAAGGACAGGACTAGAGTGTCTAAAGCCCAACTAATATGGGATTAAAGTCAATTTATACTATTTTTAATTCGATAAGTTGCTAAGAGCAAGTATTATGGTGGAATCCAATCTATTCCAAGTGTGGAAAAACCATGGAATGTCAAGTCTAATGGCTTCCAAGTTGGGTTTTCCACAGAAAATCCAAGCAAAGTTCCACCGTTTCGTGGAAGGGTTCGTGGAATCCATCTGAACGCCAATAAGAATAGCGTTAAGAAAACGCTATTAAGAATAACGTTTTTTTTTGTCCGTAGATTTAGGATGAGTTGTTGAAATCTAACGGCTGAGAAAAAAACGCTACTCTTAATAGCGTTTTTTTAGCCCTATTAAGAATAGCGTTTTCACTATTCCACCACTACACTTGCACTTCCATCCACGGTTCCAAATGCTGAGGTGGCGTGGAAGATGGAAGATGGAAGATGGAACTCTTCCACCATAAGACTTGCTCTAATGGATCGTATACATTCTCTCTAAGCATCTCAAAAATTTGCTATTAAACGTGGGTGCAAGCATCCACCTCAGCATCAACGGCTCTTAAGTCCATCATATCTGACTCCATATTTTTGACGATCCTAGATGCGTGATAGTGGAACCCACCATGCAGAAAAACATAATCTCCATTGTTCACAAATTTGTCGCCTACTTTTTCTTCATACCATCTCCCAACACTCGTGAAATCGTTAGTTGCTTCTGTACATATAACTGGGTCTCCAACGTCTTTGTCGTCACGGGTAACTGTAGAATCGCATGATAACAAACCACCATCACATGCAAGCGATGCTATGAGAAGTGTACCCTTTATACGACTCATTGGTACCTAAACATCAAACAACATTATAAGAACCAGAAAAACAGATTAACTTAAACGACACATCATAGTACATACTAACTTAAGCGACACAAATTAATACCTTTAAAGCAATTGTTTGTTTCTGGATTTGAGATGCTGGACATATAGGTTGTTTGGTGGAATTCTTGCAACCTGCAGGTGCATCTCCACTGACTATTTCACGTACTCCTCCTACAAGTTTCTTGACTCGAGATGTAGAAGACCTGGTGCAACTATTCTCACGAGAGTATTGTTGGAGTCTTGCAACAATAGAAGAAACGTCAGATGTATCAAACAATAAATATGAAGAACCGTATCAAACAACTCTACCACGAACAAATTGATGAGGGCAGAATCACAGGTTCAACAAGCTGTCCTTAACACATTAGTTCACGGGTATACTCTAAAGTAATGCTAAACCCCAACGTGCGAAGATGTGTCCAGGATAAGACTGCCCGATATAACTTGTATTAGCACAATACAAGTTACCCACTCTTAAACTCAGCAACGGAGATGGAAGTAAAATGCCGCACGAAAATAAAAGCAAGAAGATGAAGAAAAGACCTAGAGATGGTCGCTGCTTGTGTGTTTTGAAAAGAGATTTTCGAGTTGTATTTATAGGAAAATTAACTTGCAAATCAAGTTAGGTTTAGGTTTTTTCTTATAAAACGAGTTTTGTTTCTTGTAAAACAATTAAACACAAAAAAGGAATTTTTCCATAAATAAAACTCTTAAATAAATTATTTATCAAGTTAAAAACTTGCAAAAAATAATTTCAAGTAGACACGGACTTGGTGCTTGGTACACGCGCATGGGCATGTGTCGAAACATGTATTTTTCGCCCCACCCGCTCCACCCACATTGATTTACAACATATCCATGAGAACATGGTAATATAGTGGAGCACCTCTTTAGTTTTCCACAATGTGGGACTAAAGGTTCCATTTCATTCACTCAAAAATGAGTGAGTATCCTTAGACCCTTAGGTCATGAGATCAAACCACACCAAGACCAAAAAATCATTTATTAAATAACTCATTTTCTCCAACAATCCCCCACATGAATGAAATCTCGGTAAAAAAACGAAAAATCAGAGTACGGAAAATACCATTTAGGCAAAGGTGTCCATGAGGTCTTTAACCTTGCTTAGAGAGAAGTTACCGGAACTACTAGCTAGTCAGTGAACTATGTCTTGAACTGCTAGCGTTTGGTGTAATTCTAATAACATCCATGCATGATATCCCCCAAGTGTTGCTAAGTTTGTGCCGTTTTGTCCATTTTGGCCCTGGACATATCCTGTTTCTCAAAATGCTTTAGAGAATCGGCTCCATTCTCATTGGAAGCGACCCACTTCCCCATTCAGATAGGTGAGTTCCATCAAGAGTGTTTACTGCTACACCCCACTTCAATCTTAAATTGAAACTATAGAACTCATTAAGACTTAATTAAAAGTCATCCTCCACATGCAGTCACACTATCACATCAACACCATAGGGAAGGGACAGAGAATAAAATTCTCTGATAGTGTTTACCCTTACCCACCATAAATTAGTTGTCTCATTCGAAACCTTGTTATTGGAATCTCCAGTCAGCAAGGTTGAGTATCCTTCATGGCAAGTTTAATTATTTGAGCCTAAGACCCATCCCCTTCGATGCTTTACTAACTATCTCCTTGGGAAAACCTTTCGTCAAAGGGTCCGCGATATTCTCCTTGGACCTTGTCCAATCTATGGAAATAACACCTGTGGAGATTAGTAATTTCAAAGAATCATGTCTTCTACGCATATGTATAGACTTTCCATTGTAAAAGCTATTCTTAGCTCTACCTATTGCAGATTTGCTGTCACAATGTATAAATATAGCTGGCACAGGCCTATGCCAGAGAGGAATATCTTCTAAAAAGTTTCTTAGCCATTCGGCCTCCTCTCCTGCTTTATCTAACGCAATAAACTCCGACTCCATAGTTGAGCGAGCTATACATGTCTGTTTGGAACTCTTCCAAGATACAGACGCACCTGCTAGAGTGAATACATATCCACTCGTAGACTTAGACTCCTCTGAGCCTGCTATCCAGTTAGCATCGCAAAATCCCTCAAGGACGGCCGTATACCCTTCGTAATTCAAACAAAAGGTCATTGTGTACTTCAAGTACTTTAGCACTCTATTAAGTGCATCCCAATGTTTCTGCCCTGGATTACAAGTATACCTGCTTAACCTACTCACAGCATAAGCAATGTCTGGTCTCGTACAATTCATCAAATACATCAGACTTCCTATGACTCTCGAGTATTCAAGTTGGTTAACACCTACACCCTTATTCTTCATGAGTTTGCAAGAAGAATCATATGGAGTGCAGACAGGTTTACAGTCAAACTGATTATATTTCTTAAGTATGGATTCAACATAATGAGACTGACTCAGACTATAGCCATTAAAAGTTTTTCTAATCTTCATCCCTAATATGACATCAGCGGGGCCTAAGTCTTTCATGTCAAAGTTCTCATTCAAAATTTTCTTAGTGGTATTAATAACATCCATGTTTGTACCTAGTATAAGCATATCATCAACATACAAGCATACAACCACACAGGCATCCTTGACAAGTTTAGTATAAACACACTTATCAGATTCATTAATTCTAAAACCACTAGAAATCATCACATGATCAAACTTCTCATGCCACTGTTTAGGTGCTTGTTTCAATCCATACAAATATTTCTTCAGTTTACAAACCTTCTTCTCACAACCTTTAACTACAAAGCCTTCGGGTTGTTCCATATAAATTTCTTCATCTAATTACACCGCTTGTTATACTCGATCACCTCCTCAGTTAAAGCTTCAGCATTCATCAATTCATCATGTGGAACAAGTACATAATCCAGTTCATGATGGCTTAGATAAAACAACATCTTGGATTGCCATCTCTTGAAATCCTTTCCATTAAACTTCTGTGGTCTTTCAACGTCGTTCTTTCCCATTGTTACAAGGAATAATAATGTGTTAAGATTGTTGGAGTCTTGCAACAATAGAAGAAACGTCAGATGTATCAAACAATAAATATAAAGAACCGTATCAAACAACTCTACCACGAACAAATTGATGAGGGCAGAATCACAGGTTCAACAAGCTGTCCTTAACACATTAGTTTGCGGGTATACTCTAAAGTAATGCTAAACCCCAACGTGCGAAGATGTGTCCAGGATAAGACTGCCCGATATAACTTGTACTAGCACAATACAAGTTACCCACTCTTAAACTCAGCAACGGGGATGGAAGTAAAACGCCGCACGAAAATAAAAGCAAGAAGATGAAAAAAAGACCTAGAGATGGTTGCTGCTTGTGTTTTTTGAAAAGAGATTTTCGAGTTGTATTTATAGGAAAATTAACTTGCAAATCAAGTTAGGTTTAGGTTTTTTCTTATAAAACGAGTTTTGTTTCTTGTAAAACAATTAAACACAAAAAAAGAATTTTTCCATAAATAAAACTCTTAAATAAATTATTTATCAAGTTAAAAACTTGCAAAAAATAATTACAAGTAGACACGGACTTGGTGCTTGGTACACGCGCATGGGCATGGGTCGAAACATGTATTTTTCGCCCCACCCGCTCCACCCACATTGTTTTACAACATATCCATGAGAACATGGTAATATAGTGGAGCACCTCTTTAGTTTTCCACAATGTGGGACTAAAGGTTCCATTTCATTCACTCAAAAATGAGTGAGTATCCTTAGACCCTTAGGTCATGAGATCAAACCACACCAAGACCAAAAAATCATCTATTAAATAACTCATTTTCTCCAACAATCCCCCACATGAATGAAATCTCGGTAAAAAACGAAAAATCAGAGTACGGAAAATACCATTTAGGCAAAGGTGTCCATGAGGTTTTGAACCTTGCTTAGAGAGAAGTTACAGGAACTACTAGCTAGACAGTGAACTATGTATTGAACTGCTAGCGTTTGGTGTAATTCTAATAACATCCATGCATGATATCCTCCAAGTGTTGCTAAGTTTGTGCCGTTTTGTCCATTTTGGCCCTGGACATATCCTGTTTCTCAAAATGCTTTAGAGAATCGGCTTCGTTCTCATTGGAAGCGAACCACTTCCTCATTCAGATAGGTGAGTTCCATCAAGAGTGTTTACTGCTACACCCGACTTCAATCTTAAATTGAAACTATAGAACTCATTAAGACTTAATTAAAAGTCATCCTCCACATGCAGTCACACTATCACATCAACACCATAGGGAAGGGACAGAGAATGAAATTCTCTGATAGTGTTTACCTTTACCCACCATAAATTAGTTGTCTCATTCGAAACCTTGTTATTGGAATCTCCAGTCAGCAAGGTTGAGTATCCTTCATGGCAAGTTTAATTATTTGAGCCTAAGACCCATCCCCTTCGATGCTTTACTAACTATCTCCTTGGGAAAACCTTTCGTCAAAGGGTCCGCAATATTCTCCTTGGACCTTGTCCAATCTATGGAAATAACACCTGTGGAGATTAGTAATTTCAAAGAATCATGTCTTCTACGCATATGTATAGAATTTCCATTGTAAAAGCTATTCTTAGCTCTACCTATTGCAGATTTGCTGTCACAATGTATAGATATAGCTGGCACAGGCCTATGACAGAAAGGAATATCTTCTAAAAAGTTTCTTAGCCATTCGGCCTCCTCTCCTGCTTTATCTAACGCAATAAACTCCGACTCCATAGTTGAGCGAGCTATACATGTCTGTTTGGAACTCTTCCAAGATACAGACGCACCTGCTAGAGTGAATACATATCCACTCGTAGACTTAGACTCCTCTGAGCCTGCTATCCAGTTAGCATCGCAAAATCCCTCAAGGACGGCCGTATACCCTTCGTAATTCAAACAAAAGGTCATTGTGTACTTCAAGTACTTTAGCACTCTATTAAGTGCATCCCAATGTTTCTGCCCTGGATTACAAGTATACCTGCTTAACCTACTCACAGCATAAGCAATGTCTGGTCTCGTACAATTCATCAAATACATCAGACTTCCTATGACTCTCGAGTATTCAAGTTGGTTAACACCTACACCCTTATTCTTCATGAGTTTGCAAGAAGAATCATATGGAGTGCAGACAGGTTTACAGTCAAACTGATTATATTTCTTAAGTATGGATTCAACATAATGAGGCTGACTCAGACTATAGCCATTAGAAGTTTTTCTAATCTTCATCCCTAATATGACATCAGCGGGGCCTAAGTCTTTCATGTCAAAGTTCTCATTCAACATCTTCTTAGTGGTATTAATAACATCCATGTTTGTACCTAGTATAAGCATATCATCAACATACAAGCATACAACCACACAGGCATCCTTGACAAGTTTAGTATAAACACACTTATCAGATTCATTAATTCTAAAACCACTAGAAATCATCACATGATCAAACTTCTCATGCCACTGTTTAGGTGCTTGTTTGAATCCATACAAAGATTTCTTCAGTTTACAAACCTTCTTCTCACAACCTTTAACTACAAAGCCTTCGGGTTGTTCCATATAAATTTCTTCATCTAATTACACCGCTTTTATACTCGATCACCTCCTCAGTTAAAGCTTCAACATTCATCAATTCATCATGTGGAACAAGTACATAATCCAGTTCATGATGGCTTAGATAAAACAACATCTTGGATTGCCATCTCTTGAAATCCTTTCCATTAAACTTCTGTGGTCTTTCAACGTCGTTCTTTCCCATTGTTACAAGGAATAATAATGTGTTAAGATTGTTGGAGTCTTGCAACAATAGAAGAAACGTCAGATGTATCAAACAATAAATATAAAGAACCGTATCAAAACTCTACCACGAACAAATTGATGAGGGCAGAATCACAGGTTCAACAAGCTGTCCTTAACACATTAGTTCGCGGGTATACTCTAAAGTAATGCTAAACCCCAACGTGCGAAGATGTGTCCAGGATAAGACTGCCCGATATAACTTGTATTAGCACAATACAAGTTACCCACTCTTAAACTCAGCAACGGGGATGGAAGTAAAACGGCGCACGAAAATAAAAGCAAGAAGATGAAGAAAAGACCTAGAGATGGTCGCTGCTTGTGTGTTTTGAAAAGAGATTTTCGAGTTGTATTTATAGGAAAATTAACTTGCAAATCAAGTTAGGTTTAGGTTTTTTCTTATAAAACGAATTCTGTTTCTTGTAAAACAATTAAACACAAAAAATGAATTTTTCCATAAATAAAACTCTTAAATAAATTATTTATCAAGTTAAAAACTTGCAAAAAATAATTTCAAGTAGACACGGACTTGGTGCTTGGTACACGGGCATGGGCATGGGTCGAAACATGTATTTTTCGCCCCACCCGCTCCACCCACATTGATTTACAACATATCCATGAGAACATGGTAATATAGTGGAGAACCTCTTTAGTTTTCCACAATGTGGGACTAAAGGTTCCATTCCATTCACTCAAAAATGAGTGAGTATCCTTAGACCCTTTGGTCATGAGATCAAACCACACCAAGACCAAAAAATCATTTATTAAATAACTCATTTTCTCCAACAATCCCCCCATGAATGAAATCTCGGTAAAAAACAGAAAACCAGAGTCGGAAAATACCATTTAGGCAAAGGTGTCCATGAGGTCTTGAACCTTGCTTAGAGAGAAGTTACCGGAACTACTAGCTAGACAGTGAAACTATGTTGAACTGCTAGCGTTTGGTGTAATTCTAATAACATCCATGCATGATATCCTCCAAGTGTTGCTTAAGTTTGTGTCGTTTTGTCCATTTTGGCCCTGGACATATCCTGTTTCTCAAAATGCTTTAGAGAATCGGCTTCATTCTCATTGGAAGCGACCCCACTTCCTCATTCAGATAGGTGAGTTCCATCGAGTGTTTACTGCTGCTACACCCCACTTCATCTTAAATTGAAACTATAGAACTCATTAAGACTTAATTAAAAGTCATCCTCCACATGCAGTCACACTATCACATCAACACCATAGGGAAGGGACAGAGAATGAAATTCTTTGATATTGTTTACCCTTACCCACCAAATTAGTTGTCTCATTCGAAACCTTGTTATTGGAATCTCCAGTCAGCAAGGTTGAGTATCCTTCATGGCAAGTTTAATTAATTGAGCCTAAGCCCCATCCCCTTCGATGTTTTACTAACTATCTCCTTGGGCAAACCTTTCGTCAAAGGGTTCGCGATTTTTCCTTGGACCTTGTCCATCTATGGAAATAACGCCTGTGGAGTTAGTAATTTCAAAGAATCATGTCTTCTACGCATATGTATTAGACTTTCCATTGTAGAAGCTATTCTTAGCTTTACCTATTACAGATTTGCTGTCACAATGTATAGATATAGCTGGCACAGGCCTATGCCAGAGAGGAATATCTTCTAAAAAGTTTCTTAGCCATTCGGCCTCCTCTCCTGCTTTATCTAACGCAATTAATTCCGACTCCATAGTTGAGCGAGATATACATGTCTGTTTGGAACTCTTCCAAGATACAAACGCACCTGCTAGAGTTAATACATATCCACTCGTAGACTTAGACTCCTCTGAGTCTGCTATCCAGTTCGCATCGCAAATTCCCTCAAGGACGGCCGGATACCCTTCGTAATTCAAACAAAAGGTCATTGTGTACTTCAAGTACTTTAGCACTCTATTAAGTGCATCCCAATGTTTCTGCCCTGGATTACAAGTATACCTGCTTAACCTACTCACAGCATAAGAAATGTCTGGTCTCGTACAATTTTTCAAATACATCAGACTTCCTATGACTCTCGAGTATTCAAGTTGGTTAACACCTACATCCTTATTCTTCATGAGTTTGCAAGAAGAATCATATGGAGTGCAGACAGGTTTACAGTCAAACTGATTATATTTCTTAAGTATGGATTCAACATAATGAGACTGACCCAGACTATATCCGTTAGAAGTTTTTCTAATCTTCATCCCTAATATGACATCAGCGGGGCCTAAGTCTTTCATGTCAAAGTTCTCATTCAAAATTTTCTTAGTGGTATTAATAACATCCATGTTTGTACCTAGTATAAGCATATCATCAACATACAAGCATACAATCACACAGGCATCCTTGACAAGTTTAGTATAAACACACTTATCAGATTCATTAATTCTAAAACCACTAGAAATCATCACATGATCAAACTTCTCATGCCACTGTTTAGGTGCTTGTTTCAATCCATACAAATATTTCTTCAGTTTACAAACCTTCTTCTCACAACCTTTAACTACAAAGCCTTCGGGTTGTTCCATATAAATTTCTTCATCTAATTACACCGCTTGTTATACTCGATCACCTCCTCAGTTAAAGCTTCAGCATTCATCAATTCATCATGTGGAACAAGTACATAATCCAGTTCATGATGGCTTAGATAAAACAACATCTTGGATTGCCATCTCTTGAAATCCTTTCCATTAAACTTCTGTGGTCTTTCAACGTCGTTCTTTCCCATTGTTACAAGGAATAAATGTGTTAAGATTGTTGGAGTCTTGCAACAATAGAAAACGTCAGATGTATCAAACAATAATATAAAGAACCGTATCAAACAACTCTACCACGAACAAATTGATGAGGGCAGAATCACAGGTTCAACAAGCTGTCCTTAACACATTAGTTCGCGGGTATACTCTAAAGTAATGCTAAACCCCAACGTGCGAAGATGTGTCCAGGATAAGACTGCCCGATATAACTTGTACTAGCACAATACAAGTTACCCACTCTTAAACTCAGCAACGGGGATGGAAGTAAAACGCCGCACGAAAATAAAAGCAAGAAGATGAAAAAAAGACCTAGAGATGGTCGCTGCTTGTGTTTTTTGAAAAGAGATTTTCGAGTTGTATTTTAGGAAATTAACTTGCAAATCAAGTTAGGTTTAGGTTTTTCTTATAAAACGAGTTTTGTTTCTTGTAAAACAATTAAACACAAAAAAAATTTTTCCATAAATAAAACTCTTAAATAAATTATTTATCAAGTTAAAAACTTGCAAAAAATAATTCAAGTAGACACGGACTTGGTGCTTGGTACACGCGCATGGGCATGGGTCGAAACATGTATTTTTCGCCCCACCCGCTCCACCCACATTGTTTTACAACATATCCATGAGAACATGGTAATATAGTGGAGCACCTCTTTAGTTTTCCACAATGTGGGACTAAAGGTTCCATTTCATTCACTCAAAAATGAGTGAGTATCCTTAGACCCTTAGGTCATGAGATCAAACCACACCAAGACCAAAAAATCATCTATTAAATAACTCATTTTCTCCAACAATCCCCCACATGAATGAAATCTCGGTAAAAAACGAAAAATCAGAGTACGGAAAATACCATTTAGGCAAAGGTGTCCATGAGGTCTTGAACCTTGCTTAGAGAGAAGTTACCGGAACTACTAGCTAGACAGTGAACTATGTCTTGAACTGCTAGCGTTTGGTGTAATTCTAATAATCCATGCATGATATCCTCCAAGTGTTGCTAAGTTTGTGCCGTTTTGTCCATTTTGGCCCTGGACATATCCTGTTTCTCAAATGCTTTAGAGAATCGGCTTCCATTCTCATTGGAAGCGACCCACTTCCTCATTCAGATAGGTGAGTTCCATCAAGAGTGTTTACTACTGCTACACCCCACTTCAATCTTAAATTGAAACTATAGAACTCATTAAGACTTAATTAAAAGTCATCCTCCACATGCAGTCACACTATCACATCAACACCATAGGGAAGGGACAGAGAATGAAATTCTCTGATAGTGTTTACCTTTACCCACCATAATTAGTTGTCTCATTCGAAACCTTGTTATTGGAATCTCAGTCAGCAAGGTTGAGTATCCTTCATGGCAAGTTTAATTATTTGAGCCTAAGACCCATCCCCTTCGATGCTTTACTAACTATCTCCTTGGGAAAACCTTTCGTCAAAGGGTCCGCGATATTCTCCTTGGACCTTGTCCAATCTATGGAAATAACGCCTGTGGAGATTAGTAATTTCAAAGAATCATGTCTTCTACGCATATGTATAGACTTTCCGTTGTAGAAGCTCTTCTTAGCTCTACCTATTGCAGATTTGCTGTCACAATGTATAGATATAGCTGGCACAGGCCTATGCCAGAGAGGAATATATTCTAAAAAGTTTCTTAGCCATTCGGCCTCCTCTCATGCTTTATCTAACGCAATAAACTCCGACTCCATAGTTGAGAGAGCTATACATGTCTGTTTGGAACTCTTCCAAGATACAGACACCTTCTAGAGTGAATACATATCCACTCGTAGACTTAGATTCCTCTGAGTCTGCTATCCAGTTCGCATCGCAGAATCCCTCAAGGACGGCCGGATACCCTTCGTAATTCAAACAAAAGGTCATTGTGTACTTCAAGTACTTTAGCACTCTATTAAGTGCATCCCAATGTTTCTTCCCTGGATTACAAGTATACCTGCTTAACCTACTCACAGCATAAGCAATGTCTGGTCTCGTACAATTCATCAAATACATCAGACTTCCTATGACTCTCGAGTATTCAAGTTGGTTAACACCTACATCCTTATTCTTCATGAGTTTGCAAGAAGAATCATATGGAGTGCAGACAGGTTTACAGTCAAACTGATTATATTTCTTAAGTATGGATTCAACATAATGAGACTGACTCAGACTATAGCCATTAGAAGTTTTTCTAATCTTCATCCCTAATATGACATCAGCGGGGCCTAAGTCTTTCATGTCAAAGTTCTCATTCAACATTTTCTTAGTGGTATTAATAACATCCATGTTTGTACCTAGTATAAGCATATCATCAACATACAAGCATACCACCACACAGGCATCCTTGACAAGTTTAGTATAAACACACTTATCAGATTCATTAATTCTAAAACCACTAGAAATCATCACATGATCAAACTTCTCATGCCACTGTTTAGGTGCTTGTTTCAATCCATACAAAGATTTCTTCAGTTTACAAACCTTCTTCTCACAACCTTTAACTACAAAGCCTTCGGGTTGTTCCATATAAATTTCTTCATCTAATTCACACCATTCAAAAACGTGTCTTTACATCCATTTGATGTATCTGTAGGTTATGGACAGAAGCTATAGCAATTAACATCCTAATGGAGCTAATTCTACTTACTTGAATATGTATCAAAGAAGTCTATACCTTCTATCTGTTTATAGCCTTTCGCTACCAACCTAGCCTTGTATTTTTCAATAGTTCCATTTATATTACGTTTTCTCTTGAAAATCCATTTACAACCTATGGCCTTAGACCCTGGAGGTAAATCTACAAGTTCAAAAGTACCGTTTTCTCGAACGGAATCCATTTCACTAATTGAAGCTTCTTTCCACCACGGAGCTTCAGGACAAGTCATGGCTTCTTTATAAGTCTGAGGATCAGACTCGGCTAGGTATGTAATGCAACCAGGATAGGTTTTCTTAGTTTTAACCCTTTTACCTCTTCTAGGTTCTATTTCTGGTTCATCTTCCTCTAAAGGTAATGACTGACTGGATGATGGAAATTCTAGGGGATCATCTAAACATCTCTTTCGAGAATCACGTTTCATAGGAAAAACATTCTCAAAGAACTCAGCATCCCTAGACTCCATGATAGTATTCAACCCTATGTCAGAAATTTCAGAACTCACAACCATAAACCTATGAGCACTAGAATGCTCAGGATACCCTATAAAAACACAATCAACGGTTTTGGGTCCTATCTTATTTGTCTTAGGAGGAGGGATGGCCACCTTTGCCAGCACCCCCACACTTTGAAATAATCATAAGATGGTTGTTTACCTTTCCATAACTCATATGGAGTTTTATCTGATCCTTTAAAGGGTACTTGTTCAGGATGTAATTGGCTGAGAGGATAGCCTCCCCCCACAAATTCGAAGGTAATCCTGAACTAATCAACATGGCATTCATCATATCCTTAAGGGTACGGTTCTTACGTTCAGCTACACCATTGGATTGAGGTGAATAAGGGGCTGTAGTTTCATGTATTATGCCATGTTCTTCACAGAAATCTCCAATAGGAATTAGATACTCACCACCACTCAGACCTAAAAGTTTTAATGGTAGCATTCAATTGGTTTTCAACTTCACGTTTATATATCTTAAAGGCTTCTAAGGCATCGTCCTTCCCTCTAAGCAAATAAACCTGACAGTACCTCGTACAATCATCTATAAAAGTGACAAACCATTTCTTACCACCTCTAGTTTGAACTGACTTCATGTCAACTACGTCTGAATGAATCAATACTAAGGGTTTAGTGTTTCTCTGGACATTCTTCCTGAATGATTTCTTAGCATGCTTAGATTCTACGCAAATCTCACACTTATGACTTTTATCAAAGTGAATTTGGGTATGCAGCCTACGCTAGCCAGTTTATGCATTGATTTGTAATTTACATGACCAAGTCTACCATGCCAAACATTCGATGACACACACATGTAAGCAGAAGAATCATTCAATTTCACTTCAGGACAGGTTACATTAAGTTTGTAAAGACCCCAGTCTTATAACCCTTACCCACATAATCATTGCCCTTAGTTACTATAAGTTTTCCAGACTCAATTGAAACTTTAAAACCCTTATCATCTAAAACAGAACAAGAAACAAGATTTTTGCAGATGTCTGGAACATGAAGAACTTCATTCAATGTGAGAGTCTTGCCAGATGTGAGCTTCAGACCGACCTTTCCTTTTCCTGCAACCTCTGATGCAGATGAGTTACCCATATAGAGTTTCTCGCCTTCCCCTACCCTCTGGTAGGAGGTGAACAGGTCTCTGTTCCCACAAACATGCTTGGTAGCTCCAGAGTCTACCCACCAGTCCATCACATTGGTCACCAAATTAACTTCAGACACTAGCAGAAAACTCGTCCTTGTTCTTTTCAACCAAGTTAGCACTATCCTTTTGTCCTTACGATGTCTACAGTGAACTGCCATATGCCAGTAACTCCACACGCATAACAAGCACCCTTAATTTTAGTAATGCTAGACTCTGGTTTTCGAAACATACCTTTCTTGGGAGGACCACGCTTAGAGTTACGATTGTTACTCTCACCTTTTCCAGCTTTGGAAGATCTATGTTCAGTCATATGAGCTTTGTTACTCATGTCCCTTGCAGAAGACACGTTCTTATCTTGGAGCACAACACTCTTCCACTTGAATCTTCTCCTAATTCAACCATGTTGATCTCGCCAGTTTCATGTCTTAGCTTTTTCTTGTACTCAGACCAGGATGGTAACTTCTCAATTACCGCAGATACTTGAAACGTCTCATCAATGACCATACCTTCAGCAAGAATCTCATTAATAATCTGTTGAAATTCGAGGAATTGATCAACAACAGGTTTATCATTCGTCATCTTGAAGTCCATAAACTTCGCCACCAGAAATTTCTTGCTCCCTGCAGTCTCCGCTTGATACTTTGCTTCTAACGCAGTCCACAAATCATAAGCACTGAAATTTTCTTTAGCATTGTAAAAATCATACATCGTATCTTCCAAACCATCATGATATGATTTTTCGCCAGAAAATACACCTCTTGTTATACGCGATGTTCAGTTTAAGCGTCAACATACATCAATTCATCATGTGGAACAAATACATAATCCAGTTCATGATGGCTTAGAAATACATCTTGGATTGCCATCTCTTGAAATCCTTTCCATTAAACTTCTGTGGTCTTTCAACGTCGTTCTTTCCCATTGTTACAAGGAATTAATGTGTTAAGATTGTTGGATCTTGCAACAATGAAGAAACGTCAGATGTATCAAACAATAATATAAAGAACCGTATCAAACAACTCTACCACGAACAAATTGATGAGGGCAGAATCACAGGTTCAACAAGCTGTCCTTAACACATTAGTTCGCGGGTATACTCTAAAGTAATGCTAAACCCCAACGTGCGAAGATGTGTCCAGGATAAGACTGCCCGATATAACTTGTATTAGCACAATACAAGTTACCCACTCTTAAATCAGCAACGGGGATGGAAGTAAAACGCCGCACGAAAATAAAAGCAAGAAGATAAAGAAAAGACCTAGAGATGGTCGCTGCTTGTGTGTTTTGAAAAGAGATTTTCGAGTTGTATTTATAGGAAAATTAACTTGCAAATCAAGTTAGGTTTAGGTTTTTTCTTATAAAACGAATTCTGTTTCTTGTAAAACAATTAAACACAAAAAATGAATTTTTCCATAAATAAAACTCTTAAATAAATTATTTATCAAGTTAAAAACTTGCAAAAAATAATTTCAAGTAGACACGGACTTGGTGCTTGGTACACGGGCATGGGCATGGGTCGAAACATGTATTTTTCGCCCCACCCGCTCCACCCACATTGATTTACAACATATCCATGAGAACATGGTAATATAGTGGAGAACCTCTTTAGTTTTCCACAATGTGGGACTAAAGGTTCCATTCCATTCACTCAAAAATGAGTGAGTATCCTTAGACCCTTTGGTCATGAGATCAAACCACACCAAGACCAAAAAATCATTTATTAAATAACTCATTTTCTCCAACAATCCCCCACATGAATGAAATCTCGGTAAAAAACGAAAAACCAGAGTACGGAAAATACCATTTAGGCAAAGGTGTCCATGAGGTCTTGAACCTTGCTTAGAGAGAAGTTACCGGAACTACTAGCTAGACAGTGAACTATGTCTTGAACTGCTAGCGTTTGGTGTAATTCTAATAACATCCATGCATGATATCCTCCAAGTGTTGCTAAGTTTGTGTCGTTTTGTCCATTTTGGCCCTGGACATATCCTGTTTCTCAAAATGCTTTAGAGAATCGGCTTCATTCTCATTGGAAGCGACCCACTTCCTCATTCAGATAGGTGAGTTCCATCAAGAGTGTTTACTGCTACACCCCACTTCAATCTTAAATTGAAACTATAGAACTCATTAAGACTTAATTAAAAGTCATCCTCCACATGCAGTCACACTATCACATCAACACCATAGGGAAGGGACAGAGAATGAAATTCTCTGATAGTGTTTACCTTTACCCACCATAAATTAGTTGTCTCATTCGAAACCTTGTTATTGGAATCTCCAGTCAGCAAGGTTGAGTATCCTTCATGGCAAGTTTAATTATTTGAGCCTAAGACCCATCCCCTTCGATGCTTTACTAACTATCTCCTTGGGAAAACCTTTCGTCAAAGGGTCCGCGATATTCTCCTTGGACCTTGTCCAATCTATGGAAATAACACCTGTGGAGATTAGTAATTTCAAAGAATCATGTCTTCTACGCATATGTATAGACTTTCATTGTAAAAGCTATTCTTAGCTCTACCTATTGCAGATTTGATGTCACAATGTATAGATATAGCTGGCACAGGCCTATGCGAGAGAAATATCTTCTAAAAAGTTTCTTAGCTATTCGGCCTCCTCTCCTGCTTTATCTAACGCAATAAACTCTGACTCCATAGTTGAGCGAGCTATACATGTCTGTTTGGAAATCTTCCAAGATACAGACGCACCTGCTAGAGTGAATACATATCCACTCGTAGACTTAGACTCCTCTGAGTCTGCTATCCAGTTCGCATCGCAAAATCCCTCAAGGAAGGCCGAATACCCTTCGTAATTCAAACAAAAGGTCATTGTGTACTTCAATTACTTTAGCACTCTATTAAGTGCATCCCAATGTTTCTGCCCTGGATTACAAGTATACCTGCTTAACCTACTCACAGCATAAGAAATGATGGCTTAGATAAAACAACATCTTGGATTGCCATCTCTTGAACTCCTTTCCATTAAACTTCTGTGGTCTTTCAACGTCGTTCTTTCCCATTGTTACAAGGAATAATAATGTGTTAAGATTGTTGGAGTCTTGCAACAATAGAAGAAACGTCAGATGTATCAAACAATAAATATAAAGAACCGTATCAAACAACTCTACCACGAACAAATTGATGAGGGCAGAATCACAGGTTCAACAAGCTGTCCTTAACACATTAGTTCGCGGGTATACTCTAAAGTAATGCTAAACCCCAACGTGTGAAGATGTATCCAGGATAAGACTTCCCGATACAACTTGTATTAGCACAATACAAGTTACCCACTCTTAAACTCAGCAACGGGGATTGAAGTAAAACGCCGCACGAAAATAAAAGCAAGAAGATGAAGAAAAGACCTAGAGATGGTCGCTTCTTGTGTGTTTTGAAAAGAGATTTTCGAGTTGTATTTATAGGAAAATTAACTTGCAAATCAAGCTAGGTTTAGGTTTTTTCTTATAAAACGAGTTTTGTTTCTTGTAAAACAATTAAACACAAACAAGGAATTTTTCCATAAATAAAACTCTTAAATAAATTATTTATCATGTTAAAAACTTGCAAAAAATAATTTCAAGTAGACACGGACTTGGTGCTTGGTACACGCGCATGGGCATGGGTCGAAACCTGTATTTTTCGAGTATTCAATTCATCAAATACATCAGACTTCCTATATGACTCTCGAGTATTCAAGTTGGTTAACACCTACACCCTTATTCTTCATGAGTTTGCAAGAAGAATCATATGGAGTGCAGACAGGTTTACAGTCAAACTGATTATATTTCTTAAGTATGGATTCAACATAATGAGACTGACTCAGACTATAGCCATTACAAGTTTTTCTAATCTTCATCCCTAATATGACATCAGTGGGGCCTAAGTCTTTCATGTCAAATTTCTCATTCAACATTTTCTTAGTGGTATTAATAACATCCATGTTTGTACCTAGTATAAGCATATCATCAACATACAAGCATACAACCACACAGGCATCCTTGACAAGTTTAGTATAAACACACTTATCAGATTCATTAATTCTAAAACCACTAGAAATCATCACATGATCAAACTTATCATGCCACTGTTTAGGTGCTTGTTTCAATCCATACAAAGATTTCTTCAGTTTACAAACCTTCTTCTCACAACCTTTAACTACAAAGCCTTCGGGTTGTTCCATATAAATTTCTTCATCTAATTACACCGCTTGTTATACTCGATCACCTCCTCAGTTAAAGCTTCATCATTCATCAATTCATCATGTGGAACAAGTACATAATCCAGTTCATGATGGCTTAGATAAAACAACATCTTGGATTGCCATCTCTTGAAATCCTTTCCATTAAACTTCTGTGGTCTTTCAACGTCGTTATTTCCCATTGTTACAAGGAATAATAATGTGTTAAGATTGTTGGAGTCTTGCAACAATAGAAGAAACGTCAGATGTATCAAAAAATAAATATAAAGAACCGTATCAAACAACTCTACCACGAACAAATTGATGAGGGCAGAATCACAGGTTCAAGTTGGTTAACACCTACACCCTTATTCTTCATGAGTTTGCAAGAAGAATCATATGGAGTGCAGACAGGTTTACAGTCAAACTGATTATATTTCTTAAGTATGGATTCAACATAATGAGACTGAATCAGACTATAGCCATTAGAAGTTTTTCTAATCTTCATCCCTAATATCCATGAGAACATGGTAATATAGTGGAGCACCTCTTTAGTTTTCCACAATGTGGGACTAAAGGTTCCATTTCATTCACTCAAAAATGAGTGAGTATCCTTAGACCCTTAGAGCATCTGCAATGGACGAGTAAACCCAAATTTTTACTCGAGTGGGCTGGCGTAGTGGGACGGACCATCGATCATAATTTGATCAAAGAGTAAAATCCAGAACAAATTTGGTCGGCGATCAAGACCAAATCCAAATATAGTCGGGCGTTAATATAATCTCCGCTACACGTCGGGCGTTGATATAATCTCCGCCATTCATCGCGCGTTGGTATAGTTAACGTCCAACGTGCGTGCATATAAACTTCGCCTGAATGGGGCGTTGGTAAAGATAACGCCCGATGGGGCGTTCATAAACTTAACGCACGAAATGGGGCGTTCATATACTTAACGCCCCACTCCACTTTTAAACTTTTAAACTTTTAAACTTTTGAAACTTGCATGGGGCGGGCTTTATACCTCCGCCCCATTATTATTTATTTTATTTTTTGTTTTGTTTTTTGAAGCGTATACTATACCAGCCACGTCGGGAGTTATCTTTACCAACGCCTGATCCCAGGCGTAATCTTTATCAACGCGCGACCAAATTTAATCTGCAACCACTACGCCACACGACGGACTAAACCCAAATTTGATCTTTTTTTTAGTCTTTGGTCTTTGGTTATACTCGCACCACTGTGAACGCTCTTAGGTCATGAGATCAAACCACACCAAGACCAAAAAATCATTTATTAAATAACTCATTTTCTCCAACAAGTATGTGCTGCGAGCTTCCGCGCTGAAGCAAGGATTAGTATTAGTTAGTTGCGCAGTAGACATAATATACCCAGAGACAGGAGGTGGAGTATGATGACTACGGTGATGAGGCATTGAAGCATTTGGATCCTTTGGTGGTGGCAACCTGGGTGGTTGTTGGTTCTGATAGATCTTAACTGGGGGAAAATGTAGTGGTGGAGCCCCAAGAACAGGCACTGGTGACCCACCAGGGAGACGAAACAAAGCAAAAAGCTTCTTTACCTGCACTTAAATTTCAAAATCCGTCAAAAATGAAAACTTAAGTTTCAATATCAGCAACAAAACCAAAATACGACAATCAATTAATTAAGTGACGGCACCATACCTGATGGTTACTGAGCTGCTGTTGGAATTTCGAACCATGATAGTTTTCTTCAATGGCGTATCTGAAAACACTCTCTGGTAAAGGTAAGCTTTCCTTGAAAATACTGAATCTCACCTACAAAAAGAAAGCAAGAAGGTCCACAAAGTGGGCTAGGGGTGAATCATTTTTTCAAACAGATAAACCAATACCAGGTTTCAGCCTATAAACCCAGACTGGGTAGCAAAAAAATATTTGCATTTCAAAAGATATGAAAATCCACTAGTAATCCAATATCCCATGTTCATAAAATAGTTACTAAATCCACATTAGTTCTAACATATACGCATTCCCTAGAATGTTAAAAATCCACAAAACTCATGAGTTAGTTACCCGAGCAGGAAATCTTCCTCCAAAAGCAGCTGGCTCTAGGCCAAATCCTCCTCTCGATGTAGCTATGTATACACCATAAAGAAACTTCAGGTTAACATCAAAGAGAAAAAGCATTGCACCAGGCTTAATGTTCTGTACAACAGCCAGTTTTCCGGCTGGGAGCCCAAAAACACCGTATTTGAAGCACTCTGGTTTTGTCTCCCTACTGCACATGAATATGAAACCCAGTGAATTTTCCTCGTCATCGTTCTCTCTCTTATCTTTTTGCTCGTAACTAGCTTCTTGTTCTTTTTCTACTCCATGGAATTTATTATCATCCTCTTCTTTATTTACTTCAACTGTTGTAGTACCAGTTTCATTTGTGGTAGCAGTAGAAGTAGAATCTAGAACAGTAAGAGCAGGAGCAGCACAAAGAATCTTCTTCTGATTCATATTTGTAGATTTCTTGTCTATGCTCCTATTTACAGTCAGGTGGTTGCTAGATGGGCCATTAATTCTTGAGTTATCAGCCGTATCACTTGTCCGCTTTCCCCTTGCCATCTTCAGAACTTTACAGAAAGAAAATGGAGAATTATTTAGAATGTGAGACTCAACGAAACAAAGAAAACTTACAAGGAAATCCCCCACAATAAAAGAAAAGAAAAAAAAAAGGAAAAAGAAAAAAATGTAGGGTAGGAAAAAGAAAAGCAGACAAGGGTATTTTGACGCGATGATAGCACTTTCAAATGTAACTACTGGATAGTGAATGATAGAGAGGAGTGAAACAAGGCATAAACTAGTGAATGAGTGACCATGACCAAGGTTAGGAGCGCTAGAGTTTCTGAACAACAAACTAAGTCCATCAGTAAATGGTTGTTCTTCCATTGAATACTTTAGTAATACAAGGAGATTCAGCATGCGTAGAAAAACATAGACTCTAAACATAGTCAGATAGTGGTAGATGTTACCTGGATTGGTTTTAAAGTTAGCCAGAGCCCAAGTCTCTGGTCCAGTTCTTCGAACCTGCAGATGTATGTAGTGAATCCTTCCCTTGGCAATATCCTACACAAAACTGAGATTTATTTCAGGGATTTTGTACAAATAATGAAACAAAAACAAAGGTGTGTAAACTGGAACAAAAATCACTTAACATCAAAAACAAAAATCAAAAATCGAAAATCAATTGTATTTTTCCACAAGTAAAGCAAACCCTATCGATTTCAAATCAAAATCAGTAGCTGATTGATTAAATTATACAAACAGAAAACTTCAATTTTGTATGTTTAGTTTTTATTGGTTTGGTTATTGTTTTAATCCAAGTAGTTGTTCATCTGTATTAGATTTTGTTAGAGTTGTTGAGTTCCATCGATCATTGTTTGAGGTGAAACCATGCTTTTATTGATGGAATTTAGATTTCGATCCAACATGAGATTTTTGTAATTTAGCTGATTGTTTTGTTTTGAGTTTGAGCCGATCCGTATTAAATTGAATCTATGTTTGGTTTGTTATGATTTTGGTCCAAGTGGTTATCGAACTGTATGAGAGTTCTGTAATTTTGTTGATTGTTATGGCCTGAGCTAGGAAATCTAGCTAAGTCACCCCGTTTCCTTTTCCCGAGTGATCTTATTGGTTTCCTAATTTATTAGTTTGATTTCTTTTTCTAGTTATAATGCTTTTAGGAAATATTGAAGCATATATTTCTTTTTCTAGTTATAATGTTTTTAGGAAATATTGAAGCATATATATCAGATGGCAATGTAGGAAAACTCTGAAACTCAGTTTTGTGCAGGTTATTATTAGTTAAACAAACAACTCCGATACTGGTGTTTGAGCTACCATGGATGTTGTGGATGTTGTTGATGATACACAGACATACAGATACTTTGATTCGTCATGTCTTAAAGTAGGCAAGGGAAGAAGGAACAACTCTGATACTGGTGTTTCAGCTATCAAGGATGATAACTCGGTAGAAAGATGCTTCGATAACTTAACTATTAAAGTCAAGACAAGGATCAAGCCACCAGTTGGCAGGGGAAAGAACAACTCTGGTGCTCCAGCTACATGGATAGACAGATACTTCATGAACATAAGATTTAGACTTGCACATGATGGTTCCCTAAAAAAACCTACATATCCAAGATCTGAAATCAAGGAACCATCAATAGATTTACAGTCTTCACTTAAGATGTTTTTCCAAGAAGCAGCATGTGATGCAGATGACTGGACGGATGTCAACATAAGGTACCGTGACAGGAGGTCATTCCGTAATTTTCTTGACCTGTTAGAACGATCTGGCCTGGGAAAGTATGCCTTCAATGAGGTATGCAACTAAGTTCAACTTTTGTTTATTCCTCCTCGCATCTCTGCCTTTATTCCAATCTCATGTCTCGTGATTTTATCATATTGGTACATGATACATTCTTACAGGACGATGACATCAATATTAGGTACCCGCAAGATAGATATTGGTTGACCCAGAAGGGGTCATCAGATGTTGTGGTTGCAAATAAATGCTATGATGGAAGCTTGTCGTTGATGAAACTTTTGGAAAGAATTTCTTCAGTATCTGGCGATGATTTCAGGCGAGAGCAGGTAACTAATATCTACTGCTGGAAATGCCATCTTTGCTTTATTTTGGTATAGGATAAGATTTTACATATTTTTTTATGACTGTGCATGTCTGTGTCTCTTGATAGGCTCGTTTATTGGGGTCTTTCCTCAATCACCTCATCAAGATACAACAGGAGCAGCGGTCTGTTGCAAATAGCTTCTCTGAGCATCTGGAACAATTGAGAAAGTTTGGTGATGGATATAGGCACAAGTGTCCTCTTATCCTTTCCGAGACCCCCGTGAACTACTATGTTTGGAAACAAAAGGTAAGTCTTTATCCTGCATCAATAAGTATATTTGCTAATTACGAATTACTTAACCTTGCTTTGATATTTCAGCACCTATTCGATAGTCTGTGTATCATGTCATGTGAATCGGCTTGGTTGCTGAGGAAACTCAAGGATTCCCCTTTTACTAGTCCCTCATCCATCGAGGAGTCCAACAAGATTCTTGGCAGCTTCTTTGTTTATATTCTAGAGTTCAAGAGATCAAAGGTACAAGATTGTGCATATATTTCCTGTTTGTTCTCATTGAGACCATTGAACGTTATAATTTACTTTTTTTTTTTTTTTAATATTGAGTTTCTGTTCTAGGAATTGTTGGATCTGTATCTTCTCAGGATAAATGGCCCCTCACGTTATTCTCCGTTTCGATTGATTGCGCGTAAGAGCAAGTCTTATGGTGGAATCCAAGCCATTCCAAGTATGGAAAAATCATGGAATGTCAAGTCTAATGGCTTCCAAGTTGGGATATTCCACACAAAATCCAACCAGTGTTCCATGATTTCATGGAAGGGTGGATGGAATCCAAGTAAAACGCTAATCAGATTAGCGCACTAGAAAACAAAAAACGCAATTAAGAATAACGTTTTGGGCAATCTAGAATTGCGTTTTGCGCTATTGAGAATAGCGCAAGATGTTATTTTGTTTTATCATAACTCTATCCTGTAGCATTTCCTGTTTTATTTAATTGTTAAATATATGAAATGTGTGTACGTGGTAATAGATTAGTGGGTGAAGGAAATCACGATCTTATTTTTCAACTAAAAAACTAAATGTTTATGGTAACGTGGCAACTAAATAATAGTCTTCTTTTCAAACATGGACTATTTCAGACCATTTTTTCTCATTCTAAAAAAACGCCATTTCCATCAGCGCTGAGCGCTATTATTTTTCGACGTTTTGAAATTTTTCCATCACTAAACCATTAGACTTGCACTTCCATCATCTATTTCAAATGTTAAGGTGTCATGGAGTTTGGAAGATGGAATTCTTCCACCATAAGACTTGCTCTAATACTGAAATATTAATGAATTTCGGAGGGTGCATAAAAATTCTACAGGAGCAAGGCGTTGAAAGAAATTCTCTTGCGGAAACACTGCTTGGATGTTTTGATTATGTAGTCAAATATGTACAAAAACCTCGAGTTAGGAAATCCGTTCAGGGACACCTCTTCTTCCGTTCAATGTGCGTTTTCTGAGGCTGCCAATGAAACATCAGAGTTGATAAATGAAGCAGTAGATAAACTAAATTCAATCCGGTATTTTTATCTTACCGGCGGAGGCTCTCCACTTGGATGTATCGCTTTGTGGAGGATTCTATTTGAATCGTCTCTAATTAATCTTCGGTTGGATCTTATATGTAAAAAGCACAGTGAAACAGTCAAACTCGGGGAACTCACGCATTCTTTTCTCACCATGTTTATACCTTAATCATGATTCCATTAAAATTATACCAATTGTTTCTTACATGCCTTCATCTGAATTGAATGTACTACAGGTTAAACTGTTTGGCACTGCCACAAACGATCAATTGGATAAAATTAGGCTGTTGATTGATAAACTACCTAGTTTAATTGGGGGCCATAACTTCTAATTGGGGACCATGCACTACGGGACAAAAAAGGTCACTCAATCCTAATTTGGGTCACCCCTTAAAAAAATATTTTTTAAATGGCAAAACTGCCCTTATATGATTAGTATTAGGAATTAATTAGTTTGATTAGTGTGGTAAGTGTATTTAGATTAAAATCTGATTTTAGGAAAAAAAATTTTATGGAAAATGTGTTTTATGTGTCTTATGTGTTGAGAAGAAGAGGAGGAGTTTTGAGAGGAAAACCTAGGATTTTTACAAATGGGTGATTCAAGTGGAGGGAATGAGATTGGTGAAGCTTCAAATAACAACAATGATTGTGTTGATGGTAAGATTATCTCAACTAATGATATGGGTTAGATGTTTGATGAGGATATGTTGATAGAGGAAGGCATGAACAATGGTTGGAATGAAGATCCCATTACTCAAGATGAAGGAACCAACACTCAAAATGAGGAACCCGAAGCTCAAAACAATCAGGTAAACATCTTATGCCCTTCGATTTGTCTGTTTGTTTCTCCAAGTGGTCGAATCATCCACACTATGGAACAACTCAGAGAAAGGGTCGTCAAAGTCGGGGGGTGTATACCCAAACGACTCTCCGAGGTCGTCAGTATATTGACACTACCAATAACGACTCAAACCTGCAACTTTTCCAGGTTATGAAAAATCGTTAGGGTAGTGTGCTAAACATTGACGACCCTTTTTAACTAGGTCACTTAGAGTCGTTTTGTTGTTTTGTTTACACATAGATGACTCTAAAACCAAAACTCTCTGTAAAAAGTAACACTTAGGGTCGTCATACATGTAGTCATATGAAATGACGATCCTAGCTATCAATTACTGATTTCTTTTAGAGTCGTTAGTTTGATTAGTTATATAAAGTAACGACCCTTGCACTAGATTCTCATAATTTTTGATTTCATAGAATCATTTCATTGAATCGTAAAAGGCATACATCTCGCATAGCGTTGCATTGAAGGAAATGAAATACAATAGATAATAAAGGTGCACTTATACACTTAATCATATATGGCGTAGTTATATCTAGTGCCTTCCAAGATAAAGTAGCAATCGTGGAGCTCAAACTTTTCCCCACGAAGCTCCTCATAATAGGGATACGCCTTCCCCAACTAAAAATGCAAATATACTTAGTTAGTATCGATCAAAGCTTTTTATAAGTTTTACCTCTTGTTCAAATACTTACTCTTACAACACTCAACATATTCGGAAAGGCTTCCCTAACAGCCTTAAGTTCTCTTTTCAAAACATCACACTCGAATTGTATCTTCTGGAAGCGTTCCTTGACTTGTTTCAAAGACCTTGAGTTGCAATTTCCGTCCAACGCCACAAAAACGATGAATACGCGGTTCCACCAAGCATCCGATGTTTCATCAATGTCTTTGTCTAGACTTTCAAAGTGGTTAGTGATTGTTTTCCAAGCTCTTGTAATGGCAAAATTCTCTTCATTAGTGAATTGATTCATGATGTTTCTCTTTTTTTTGCTCTTAAATGGTAATTAAATGAGAAGGAGAAGAGGAGGTTGATAATTAGGGTTTTGATATGGAATAGGTGAGATATGGGCCTCTATATATAGAATGGAGCGACCAAACTGCCTCAACCACATTTGGTTGAGTTAAATTCAAAAATAAATGCAACCACTAACATGAATCGTTAATCTGTAAAGATTAAAACCAAACGACTCTTCATATGTACCAGAGAACGACTCTTAGAGTCGTTATTTTATATGTATACAAGGTGACGATTCAAGGTGAAAACTGGGAAGAGTTGGTTATATCTATCAATGTAGAGTCGTCACTTTTATAAAAAGAGTCGTCATATGTCGAGAAAAGGGTCGTTTGTCTACATAAAATCTGGTGACGACTTAAAGAGTCGTTCACCTGTAAATTATGCTGACGACTGTCTGGGTCGTCATATTAACATCTTACAGAGTGACGACCCTATACTGACTTTGTTGTTCTTTTTCTGTAGTTGGTTATACGGGTGAGCTCTCAACCTGAAACCCTCAACACTGTCGGCATGTATAACATGTCGTTGTTGAACGTGACTAGTCATACTTCGGATAAGCAATCATTCACCGTGGCATGGTGCTTTATGGAAAAGGAAGGAATAGAAGACTATGTTTGGGATTTGGAACAAGTGAGGTTGATTTACCGTAGCGAAGAGACACCGCAGGTTATATTTACGGATATGGATTTTACAGTCATGAGTGTCGTTCGTCAAGTTTTTCCCCTTGCTCAACATTTTCTTTGTACGTGGAACATCCAAAAGAATCTTTTTAATAATTGCAAGAATCAAATCCAAAAGATCAAACCTGCAAAGGGTAATCAACGTTCCAAGGAGGAAGACGAGCGTCTTAGTAAACTTTCAAAAAAAGAGATAGCGGAAGAGAAAAAGAAAGCCAAGGAAAAATTTGATGAAGAGGGAGATTTATGGGAGGATATCTACAAAGATTGGGACCTTTTGGCCCATTCGAAGACCGAAGTAAAGTACTATGCAAATTTGCAAAAGTTCATCGATGTTTGGAGTACGGATTATAAGAAGGTAGTCGACTATTGCCAAGATACCTGGTTGAATCCTTGGAAGGAGAAGTTTGTTTATGCATGGACCAATAAGTACAAACACTACCAAAATGAGTCCGACAGTATCGCAGAGCAGTCCCATGGACGTTTGAAGAAAATTCTTCGAGAAAAGGTAGTTACTGTACATGAAGCTATTCATGAGCACGCCCAGGATGATCTTAGCAAGATAGTGACTCAGATGGAGTATAGTAAGGACCGTTTTTTGAAGCAATACCTGGAAGACAAAAAATTGCTACGCGGGGTTTCGCACCAAGTGTCATGGTGGGAAATAAAGCATATGATGGCTGAACTTCACAGATTTCGTGCGAAAGCTTCAAGTGGAAAAGTGATGAACTGTAATTGTACAACTGAGACGTGGCTTGGCCTCCCGTGTAGACATAAGCTTGGTGGTTACAAGTCGCTCATTCCTATTGAAGATATCGATCCTTTTTGGAAGCAACTTTCATTCACCCCTAATCCCACAGGAGCCGCTGATGAACAATTTGGAGACCTTGAGATTGGCAAGTATATCAGTGAGAAATATCAAAAAGAGCATTGTGCAGGAAGACATATATTGGTTTCTAATTTGTGGCCGGCTGCCCTTAAGAGCTTGGGAGTAGAAGAAGAGCCAATCAAATAAAAACCATCGGGAAGACCAACAACAAAAAAATCATTTAGAGAAACCGTGAATGCGGCCAAGAGTTGCAAAAGTGACCCGTCACGTCATGATTATGTCCAGGCGGAATATACAGAGTATGAGAAGTCTCTCCTCCCCAAGGAAAAGGGTCGACCAAAAAAGGATGATTTGAACCAAAGTGAAACAGAAGTGAAACGAACGGAAGACATGGATGTTGCAGAGCATGTGGTCGGTACCCAGAAAATCCAAACTAGCGGAATGGTGACCATAAGAGGAATTAAGGGAAATCCGCGCACCCCTAGAGATTCTCAAGGAAGACCACGTCGTGTTACTTATACTTTGTATAAAGAGTACACCGATCAACTTCCTCACGTCATCTTGGATCACCTTATATCCACCGAAGACTTTGACGACGATGGAAATTGTGGTTACCATGTTGCAACGGAACAATTAAGGCATTTCAACGAGGCCGGCGAACTTAAGCTCACCCAAATTCAAAAGCTGAAGAAGGTTGGCGCTCACCCGGTTACCTTTGCTGTCAGGAAATATAACCGACGCAAGGACATACAACAAATACCCAGCCGCCGCATAGCGACATTCCATATCAGAGAGACCTCATTCTTTTTCCTTCGTTTCTGTCCCAGAAAACATGTTCCTAATATCTACAAGTTTGAACTCTTTCTTCGGGTACTTAGGTCCCTTCTAGAAAAGCCCATTAGTCTTCTCAGAATCCCAGCCAAACAAGTTCTTGGTCCATGTATAGATGTCTTCCCAACTAGGCCTTCTCTTGAACTTCTCACCAAAAGGAAGTTGAAATGTGTCGACTTCAGCGTGATACCTTTCACAGAAACTAGATACTGCGACCTTGTCATACGCAATCACAGAGTTCACAATGGCATTGTACAAACCTGAGTTTTTAACCAAATCTCTAACTCTTGCACATTACCTTCTAGCGGCCACAACTCCATTTTCTTGAAAGAAGATTGGTGCCGGAAAAGACGTGCGGCATCCTTATGATCCTACTAAACATACAAACATGTATTTAAAAAACAAAACATAAAAAAGTTAACACCAACTAATCAAATAGAAAGAAAAATTTGGATTCTTACGATTGTCTCACTAATGCAATGAGCCCACGATCCAGGATATCCAAATAGAACTTTTCCCCCATCTCTAGGTTCTCCTCTAAGTTTACCACCTCGAAGAGGAGGCAACATCAAATGAGTAGCGGGAACGTGTCTCGCACTGGGTGCAATATCTGTTCCATCATTCTTAACCCTCTTTACCAGCTTTTTCGCCTTTGCATTCTCTTCCTCATCCTCAACAGTGGTTTTACCATCATCACCACCTTCATCATTTTCATCATCATTACCTTCATTCTTTTCCTCCTCATCATCATTATCATCACCGCCATTATTACCTTTATGTTGTTCCTCCTCATTACCATCATCCTCATCATCACCACTACCATTACCTTCACCCTCTTCCTCCTCTTCTTGCTCTTCTTCTTGTTCCTCTTCTTCTTCTTGAATCTCTTCTTCTTGTATCTCATGTTCTACACCCTGTTCCTCCTCTACTTGCTCTTCTTCTTGTTCATCTTCTTCTTCAGCACTAGTGTTAGCTGAAACAATAGGAGTGTCTGATTCTGACGAATCTGAAAACTCATTACCTTTGTCTCTTGGTTCGGTGATAGAAAATGATACCTCAATCGGCCTTCTTCCGCGAAATGGACCGGCAAGTAAGTATTTATCGTTGCGGGGAGGTTTCGAAGGAGGAGTTATCGTGATTTCAAGCTTGTCTTTCGTTTTCTTGTCACTACATTCCAAACACGAAAAAAATAATTATAAGACATCAACTTTATCTGTATCAGTTAAAGAGTCGTCAATGATATGCTCTAACAAACTAACGACTCTTCATTACAAAGTAACGACTGTAATTTATAAGGTAACGACTCTTTGCAAAAATTGGACAGTGAGGATGATTTTGGTCCTTAAAGGGTCGTTAAAGATTAAACTTGGGTCGTCAAACAAGTAACTGCCGACTCTATAAAAGAGATGACGACTCTAGGGATTATAGATTACTGACGACTCTCGTCTAGGGATTATATACTACCGACGACTCTATCGTTTTCTCCAACAAAACGCAGTTCAATTTCAACCCAGAGTCGTTACGCACTAATTTGGGGTCGTCAAACTACAGTCGTCATCTTCAACCTAATATGGCGACGACTCTATTCTAGGGCACAAAAGGTCGAAGTAGCAGAACAAGGGTCGTCATATTTACACTAACAGGTTAACGATTTTTCATAGAAAAAGCATGCAATGTAAGAGTCGTTAGGGTATTATTTCTTTGATACTAACGACTCTCACTCTGTAACTTCTATTTTTCAGTTACCAATCTCGATTTCACAATAAAAAAACAACCAAAACATCGAATAGGAGGTGGGTTTAAGTTCACGTACCCTCTAATTGGAGCCATTCTATTTTTGGGTTTCGATTTGCTTGCTTCAGGAGCTCTTCGCATGTACACCTTTGCATTCACCGTATCTACAAGATTAGGAATTTGAAGTGCTTTGCGAGCGGTTTTCTTTGTTTTAGCCATATTTGTAGAAGAAGTTAATCGTCGATTAAAGTTTTATCATCGACGATTACGCGATGAATCGGTTCGAAGAATCTTCCTCGGTGGAGGTGGAGTCGTTAATGGTGGAGGTGGAGAAGAGAAAGGGAGGAGAGGAAGATGAAGATGAAAAGAGAAACTGATTTTCTCTTTGATTTAATTAGGGTATATAGATTAGGGGCCTTAATTAGAGTAGTTAATTAGTGAAATTGATTTTCAATTAGTGAATGGTAAAATAGTATATTCATATTGCGATATTTACACCCATGAAAATTTTTGGGGGCAAAAAAAATTCCATGGCCCCCAATTGGAAGTTATGGCCCTCAATTAAACTAGGATAAACTATTGACAGTTGGGGAAAGCGTCCTAGTTGAATTTATAGCCATGCACAAAACGGTATATATACTCGATCTTTTAGCTTTGTCCACTAGAATCAAGCACTTTTTAATATGTTTTAACGGTTTATACGCTATCTTGTATTGAGTATTTGATAATATACAATGTTATCTTGTTTGGCTTTCTTGTTTGATTACTGCCAGTTTAATTTGACGAGGAACTCTGAAATGTCTTATTGTTCCTGTTTTTTAATCCCTACGGATTTGTAACTAGATTGTAAAAATAGTGTATGCTTCCTCCCTAGCTTGGTTAGGTCATAGTAGTTATTATTTCCATGTCCTTCAACTTGCAATCATTCTGATTACTATTTGTGTTTTTGTATTTTGATACCTGTTTTGCTATCTGCAACTGAAAAAATGCGCACTTTTGAATGGCAGGTGGCAGAAGTTTCTTATATGCTAGGAGATGCTTTTACAACTGGTGGTGCTGGTATGAGGGGTTTGAGTGATGTTACGCATCCATGCAAGCAAAATGACCATTTAATGGATTTGAACCCCGAAGATTTCCCTTGGGATAAACACAATGTTCCTAGTACTACGATTGGTTCTAATCCGGAGGATTGGCCAAAGTGCTACGAAGACTATGAGTAGTGCCATATTTTAGTTGTTCTCTCTCTTGAAAAATATACTGTAGTACCTTTTGACGACAAGACATAAGATAAATGTTGCTTTTTTGTGCTGTTGTGCTCATAATGATTACTCACATGTTCAAGACATAAGATAAATGTTGCTTTTTTGTGCTGTTGTGCTCATAATGATTACTCACATGTTCATTGAGAAGTGATGGATTTTCTTCAAAATGTTGTTCATATAAGAATGTAGAAATAATACATGGATATGTTGGTATTAAATAATGTCTTTGCAACTTCGATCCCCAAACTAAGTCGACGTGGTGTAGGTGTGAGGCTGATATAGTATGAATCCTATTGTTGGGGCTGCGCATGGCTGGGTTTATGGGGTTGCATAGGGTCATGAAATAGTGAACCATATAGCCCGAATTTTTTTGTAAACACTTTGTAGAAAAATGAGGAAACCCTTCCAACCTATTTAGGAACCATCTGAAGAAGCAAATACAACGGTTACACTAATCAGTAAGATTGAGGAAGTAGCAATTAATGCAAAAACCTCGATTCAAATCTGTTATAAGTACGGGAAAATATCTGATCTTTTTGATGTTACGACTGGGATGATGTGACAAAACAACCGCAAAATGTATTTACAGTCGGCAACTGAGGAACTCCAGGTTGTAAACAAAGGGAAGCGACTAGGAGAAGAAGAACTCACAACTGCAAATAGGTGAAAACAGATGGGAATTGATGAACTTCTGGTTGTAATTTGAGAGTTACAGGGAAGGGACTGCACTCATATCGGTATGAATAATGAGGATGCTCAAGTGTTAAGTAGTTATTTTTAGATACCGTTATACGAATGTATTGTATAATACTCTAGTTGAGTCTGACTCCTAGTGTTTTATTAATCTTCTGTCAGTTTAGTGTTAATGGTTCCGGTGCTCTGAAGATGTATCTCTCTTGGAAATCATTTTTATCCCTTAATACTTGAACTCGGCCCACAAACTATGGTGTTCATACTAGTTCATGTATCCTTCTAGGGTTGATATCTGTTCTTTCGAAGAAAACCTTGTGGTTACCGAATAATTGGTTGAATCTTTCATCGTACTTCGTCTTAGACAGAAAGCTCAACAAGATCTCATGAAACTATTGATCTTGATGATGAAGATGTCAAAAAAGGAAGTAGTTCTTTTCAAGAGTATATCCTGAAAAGGATGACTGCAAGAAAAGAACAAAACTCCTGGATTGCTGAGTCCATCAAGGATTAACTCTTTCTGAAAATGACTCAAAGTTTGATATTCCAAATCTACAATTGCAATTAAATCATCTTATTCATGGTCAAACCAAAATCTTTGAAAAAAAATCATGATACGGATCCAGAAGAAGCTGATATCCGAGTCCATTAAAGCTAAACAACTTGATCGTGTTGTTAATCAGAAGGTTGGTGTTCTAACCCACGAACATGGCGTCTCTACATTTAAGCGAATCAAGGACATCAGTGATTCGTTTTACGATGGAGTTTTGGAGAGGTGTGAAGAAATATAAGAATTATTTTGTTTTCGTTTATGTACTAGGAAACTTCTTGCGAGAATTTATTCTTCTGCTTAAGAAGGATAACTAGGTTTTGGTGTAACATATATTGTGATTACACAAACTATTTTCAACGATTTTTATCTTGCATGTTTTTAAATTTATCTATTTAAATTCTAGAGTTTTTGGAAGATGAACTTGCGATATTTAATGTTTATTGGTTTTAAATATTGCAAAGTCTTATGAGATATATGTGTCCTTTAGTTTTAGTGAATTTAACTGATATCTCATATATGCTCAAAAGTTAAACCTATTAAGTTTCATGAAATGTAAAATAGAACAAACTTTGTGAGAATTTTTCGCAGTATTGATATACATGTGGTCACACACCTGCATAATTACTACAGTATACTCCGTAAGATTTTCTTATGTTGTCGATTAAACTGTCTCTTTGTTCGTCACTGGCGTTGAGATTAATTTTTGTCGATGTTTAAGATACAAATTCATATGATTTGTTAATGTTTGACAAAAATCCTTATTTTAATTATATGGGCACTCATGATGGGGGAGAGTTCTTAAATGAACTTGTGCTTAATTGTTATATCTTTGTGGGGAGAGTGGATGTGGAATTTGTAGGGGATGCTTGTATCTTAAATATCCTTAAAGAAACACTATTATTATTTTTATTTTTTTTATTTTTTTTAAACTCGCAAGGAGTATTTATTGATAAGGAAAGGAAAAATAATGAGGGGGACTAGGCCGAAACCTCAAAAGACAGGAAAAAAGAAAGGAGCAAAAAATAAAAGTAAATAGAACGTACATATTACAGTTATCTAAAACGATAAACGGACAAACCCGATATGTTACTACCCATCACAGATCGAATAAAATATGGTGGATCATTCCACCATTGTGAACCAGTATAAAGCTCCCAAGTTAGCCAATAACTCCGCCACAACATTGCCTTCTCGGTAAATATGAGAATATCTAAACTGAATTGTAGATAAGAATTTCACAAAGTTCGCCCAGTGAACTGCCAACTTCCATGGAACCAAAGAATAATCTGACAAGGCCTTAATAACGTGCATCGAGTCACATTCAATCCAAATCCGAGTCATATGTCTAGAGAAAGCCATCCTAAATACAAAAATTCCTCCCCAAAACTCTGCTGAAACGAAGTTGTCTACACCGATGGATTGAGCCAAACTTCCATTTACCATACAATTACTTTTACAGATCACAACACCACAACCAGCTAGATCCGGATTTCCCAATGAGCATCCATATGCATTAATTTTGAACCACCCATATAAAGGAGACTTCCAACTTACTTCAATTATTTTGGAGCCTTGAAAGCTCTTCCTTCCACGTTGAAGAACTTCATGAGTATACAAAGATCCTCCATATTATTTCGCATATGAGCCTTACTTATTCTCTCAGATTCACCAATTAATAATTTTCACTTCGAAGCTTCCTGTTGAATAGGTGTCACCACAAATTGATACCGCAACTGATTTCTTATACTCCATATCTACTATATAAGAACTTACGTCTAGTATTATTGAGAAATATATGCTATATTATTTTATATTATTCAATAAGTTCTTGCCAGAGTTACACACTAACATAGAATATTCAATCAAAAATTCTGTCACATGTTCCTCATGAGTCCGTCCTAGACGGACTGCAAACTTGTATCAAAAACATGAGAAACTCTCCTTTCTAATAGAAAGATTGCAAGTGGTCTCCTTCTTTATAGAATCATACCGAAGTTTGATAGGACTACATATGATGAACTTCACTTCGGATACAATGATGAAATTCTTAGTCATACACCGCGGGTTAAAGACCATAGCAATAGATGTTTGTACAAAAACCTTACAGAGATGAAACATCCTCTTGCTAATATAGGTATATATGTGTTTGAGGGTGAAAACAGTTTCTGCTGATTTCGGTAATTTCACGTGAGTGGGTGAGAAACGAGTCTAAACCCTAAACAATGTACTGCACGGGAGTACTTTAGATTCGAGAGATCAACCTGTACAAATCTGGCCTAAACCAAGAAATGGCCGTTCCAGACTTGCTTCGGTCACAAAGTGAAGGAGAAAGGTTGGTTTTGGGGAGGGAAGCGAAGAGAGTGTTGAGACCAGAATAGTTGATTCTGGAAGAGTAGTTGTTTGACTTGTATCAGAAAGTGAAAGCTAACAGATGGGAAAGCTAACAAATGATTTCTGAGTGATGTATGCTCCTGAACAAAACTTGTTGTTCGGTGGAAATAGGTAAGACCTATTTATACAAGTCGAAGAGAAACGTACTCTGGTCTCGTAAGAAATAGAAACGAATGAGTAAATTGGAGGAGGTGGTAACAGGTAACGCCTGGAATTGATGTTCCATAATGAAGGAAAGAATTTCACCATTACTCCTTGTATATACTAACCGCCTCATTCTTATGACACTGTCTTGTAACGGGCGTAGTGTACGCCGCACGCTGTAAACCGCCAAACCAATACCCTGATGAGCAGCCCCCAGTTTGTGACATGTTTTGATGTCTCGAGTGTTTTCTTGGAAAACGTGTAGCAGGTTGCTACATGTGGTGTGGCCAAAGAATAGGCGTCGTATCCAGGTTGGTGTCCTGACCAAAGAATAGGCGTCGTAGCCAGGTTGGTGCCGTGACCAAAGAATAGGCGTCGTAGCCAGGTTGGTGTCGTGACCAAAGAATATGCGTCGTATCCAGGTTGGTGCTGTGACCAAAGAATAGGCGTCGTAGCCAGGTTGGTGTCGTGACCAGAGTGTTAGCCTTGCAGCCAAGACATTGTCATGAATCGTTTGGTGGCAGGTTCGTACGGATGAGATCCGCACCTCAGGAGGAAGGGTGGTCGTGGATCGTTGCAACCCTTCGTTTGGCAACCAGCGGCATGGTTGCAGCGCTTGCATGCTCTTGGCATGGTTAGGTGCGGCCAAAATTAGGGTTTTGGTAAAACCATGATGCTTGGCTTCAGGCCGCAAGTTGACATGCGTTTGGTGGTGAACTTGGACGGCTGAGATCTGCATCTCAGATGGAAGCGTGACCGTCGATTGTTGCAACCCTTCGTTTGGCAGCCAACGGCATGGATTTGGCATAGTGTAGGCACGGCAAAAATTAGGGTTTGGTAAAAACCGTGATGTTTGGATTTCGTCCGCAAGTTTCCATGCGTTTGGTGGCGAACTTGGACGGCTGAGATCTGCATCTCAGATGGAAGGGTGGTCGTTGATTGTTGCAACCCTTCGTTTTGGTAGTCGCAAAGGGAAGGCCGGCATGGCATGGTTTATGCGTGACAAGGTGGCTGGCACGTCATGCCATTGGCACATGTGGCATGGTCGACATGCCTTGGCGCAGTTTAGCGCGGCCAAAACTAGGGTTTTGGCGCTGTGCTAAAGGTTACCATGTGTAGGCTGGCGACCTTGGACGGCTAAGATCTGCGTCTTAGATGGAAGGGTGGTCGTTGATCATTGCAACCCTTCGTTTTGGCAGCCATGAAGGAAAGGCCGGCATAGCATGCCATTGGCACGGTAATGCGGCTGGCATGGCATGCCTTGGCGCGGAGACGTGGCTGGCATGGTTTGCCATTGGCACGGTGGTGCGGCTGGCATGGTTGGCATGCCTTGGCGCGGAGACGTGGCTGGCATGGTTTGCCATTGGCACGGTGGTGTCGCTGTCATGTTTGGCATGCCTTGGCGCGGAGACGTGGCTGGCATGGTTTGCCATTGGCACGGTGGTGCGGTTGGCATGGTTGGCATGCCTTGGCGCGGAAACGTGGCTGGCATGGTTTGCCATTGGCACGGTGGTGCGGCTGGCATGGTTGGCATGCCTTGGCGCAGGGACATGGCTGGCGTGGTTTCCATTGGCACGGTGGTGCGGCTGGCATGGTTTGCCATTGGCACTGTGGTGCGGCTGGCATGGTTGGCATGCCTTGGCGCGGAGACGTGGATGGCATGGTTTGCCATTGGCACGGTGGTGCGGCTGGCATGGTTGGCATGTCTTGGCGCGGACACGTGGCTGGCATGGTTGGCATGCCTCAGCGCGGAGACGTTGTTGGCATGGTTGGCATGCCTTGGCGCGGAGACGTGGCTGGCATGGTTTTCCATTGACACGGTGGTGTGGATGGCATGGTTGGCATGCCTTGGCGCGGAGACGTGGATGGCATGGTGGTGCGGTTGGAATGGTTGGCATGCCTTGGCGCGGTAGCATGATAATTAGGGTTTGGCACAGATGATGTCGGTCAATGTTAAGGGTTCTGCCGTGGAACGTGACCCACGTAAAAAAAAAGTACCCCGGTAATTCTTACGTAGGCATGCTGATTGATTCAATAAATGTACTAATAGTCATAGTGACGTCATGCCAGATGTACAGTTTTACGATTTTAACCCTAAGCTAAAACCACCATCAACATTAAGTCCCCTACTTAGCTCGGAACGGGATATTTGTTGCGAGGCAAGCATATGATAGTGATGGGCAAGTACAAAATCAAAATGACAAGGCGTGGGAAGATAGTCAAGAGGACCCGACTAACCTTTTTCGATAGGTAAGGAGAGTTTGTGATTCTCGTGTTGGCAGCCTTGCATAGATTCTACTTGTGGTGTTGTTGGCTAGACCGTGAAATGGTGAGATGTAGACTGTCGGCTTGACTTGGTCACACGTCATCTTGTTCGGGCTAGGGAACGCGTAGGTGCTGGCTTAGCGAGTTGTTAGCGTTGGTGCGGATTGAATGGAGCCGCTAGATTGCGCGGCTTGGAATGGAGCCAGCTTGATTTCCTTGGAAGGATGACGAATGGATTCAGTCCCGTGCAAGGACGACGATCGGCTTCAGTTCCTTGGAATGATGACAACTTTGTCTAAATTAGGGTTTGGCATGCCGAAACCCTAATTAGCGCCCCTTACTAGAATCGCTGTAGAATTCTCGTACGGACTCGTATTTTGACGGTCCGCCTCTCCATTCTGAACGGAAAATAATTTCTTATCTCCCCACGAGAGAATATTTGGGTTTTGAGCTCGTTCGGGAGGTGAAAACATCTCGACAGTAAAAATCAGGAAGAATCCAGGAGGAGGGATGTTGCGGGCCCGAGGTGGCATAGTCGCTCCCAGTCACCTATTCCCGTTCATGGATAAAGAAGGAATCTTCATTATGTTCAAACTCTAGAAACTCCGTCCGCGTGAAAAGAGGTATCGACCCTCTTCTGTTGCTCGGCTGGATATGTGCTTTCGTCTGCAGTGTCTCTCCAGTGGATTCCAAAATTTACCAAAACTCCACTGCATTCTTGGGATAGATGGATGAAATATATGCTCGTCAACGATCATTTCAGGGTTAATCTTGGAGATTGTTGTTGCGTTGTCGGTCCATCCTTGACTTTAGGTTGTTCAGTGTCTGGACCTTCTGATCGCGATGATCGATGTATTGTGGATGATTGTACGGTAGAAATCTTCCGAAGACACAATTTAAAATAGATGAGTTGGAAGACATTCTGTTGCCGTTGTGATTCTATCAAGTCTTCAAGGACTTTGTTCCAAGAGACATCCTTCGAACCAGTTTCTGAATCTTGGACTATCGTATGGAATGGGACGCGGTGAGCAGTCCCCAGTTATATTTCTGTTCGATCTGATGGAACGACCGAATATGTGAATATATCTTTGTGGTGTGCTTTTGGAGTCTTCGATGCACATGTATGGCTTCATGTTGAGAAATTCCTGCGGCTCGTAAAACTTCAGCAGTGACGATGTTGAAATCAGAAATAACCAGGTTGAGGGGAGTGAAGGCATCCCATGATGATAGTCCCCATTTGTAGCCTACTTTCATTGCATCGCCTTGAATCCATATCCACGGGATTTGATACAAGCTTATTGTACTCTTCTGGATGTGACGTTGGGATGCACGTGGACGAAATATTCTGGATAGCGGGGAAGTAGGAATGACAAAGTTATGTTGTTTATCGTGGCTCCCTATGTTCTTCAAGAAAATGTTTCAGCCGCATCTTTGGGGTTATCTCATGAATCTTTGATGGTCATTGGGATGGACTGCGATGAGCAGGCTCCAGTCGCACTTTTCTTTAGTTTCTGAAGTTATTTTTTCTGAGCATACTTGGGATCCACCGCGGCTTCGTAAAGTGTTGCAGGTGTCTTCTAGACAGATAGCTGATGATATTCTTACGCTACACCCTTGAAGAGTAAATGACCTCGTCGTGACTATGACTTTTTGGTTGACCGTGTCTTCTGAGCTTTGACAGTGAAGGGAGTCCGTGTAGATCCTCAGTCCCCAAATACGGTTTACATGTGTCCATCTTTGTAGTGATCGTTTTTTGGTGAAACTCTCGCTGGTACCAACAAACGAGCGACACCGGTTCTTGGCAGCAGATGTTATCAAAAGAGACTACATTGTCATGGGAACAAAGTAGGTTAGCTGGATGCGTAAGCGAGCAAACTGTCCATGACCAAGAGCTTTGGCGGGAAGGAGGTGTTGAAGCGGCTTCGGTTCTTGGATAGGACGTTGAGACTTATAGAACAAAACGCTGAAGATTCGTCTTCGGATCCTGGAACAGCTTATGGAGAGAATGCTGAAGCGGAGCGACTGCAGAAGTGGAGCCGCTGCTGGAGGACGTTGAAGAGAGAGGTTGCGTCGATCAGTATGTTGTCAAACTGGACACCCTTCAAGCGAACATTGGTTAGGAGTCCCTAGTTCTATATATCAATCGTGCTTTCCAAAACGGCTTCCTGGTTGGAAACAGCTGCTTTCCTGATGCATTGCGGTTGAGGGCTGCAAATATGTCTTGACGATGCGCCTTGGGGAAATATAGAATCTCACATAAATGTTTCATCATACACTGCACGATTTTGAGGGCGAAAGTCCCCAGAAATCATGCATTTCCTGACAGGAAAAGAGTCTTTGTGAACTCAGGGGGGTTGCTGATTTTTTTTTGCTTCGATTTTGGAGAAGTCGTTCCTGATCTTCACGTGTGATGAAATTGGATTGCTGATTCCCTTCTACTGGGCGTTCAAGAGCAACGTTGGAAGGATGCAAGCTGCTGATGCTGGGAAGATGCAAGTTGTTAGAGATGAAAAGGATGCAAGCTGTTGGCGCTGGAATGGATGCAAGCTGGCGCTGGAAAGGATGCAAGCTGGCGCTGAAAAGGTGCAAGTTGTTAGCGCTGGATGGATGCAAGCTGCTGGCACTGGAAAGGTGCAAGCTGTTAGCGCAGGATCGGCTTGGAATGGGAGTTGGCTTGGCATGGACGCTAGCTTGGCGTGGACGCTGGCTTGGCATGGACGCTGGATTGACGTGGACGCTGGCTTGGCATGGACGCTGGCCTGGAGTGGACGTTGGATTGGCATGGACGCTGACTGTTGGCTTGGCGTGGACGCTGGCTTGGCATGGACGCTGACTGTTGGCTTGGCGTGGCGCAACTTGTTCTTGCGGGCCCAGTTTCATTTTTCCATACGTAACTCAAATAGGAAATCCTTTCCTTACTCAAATTCCAAAAGTGTTATGCGTATGAAAAGGGTTGGCTCTCCTTTTTATCTCGTATCTTTGTTCTCACGTCCTGGTGTTAGCGGTAGAGCGGTAGCAATAGAGTGGGCAAGCATATTCCATCTATGTACTCCAGCGTTTCTCTTTCAATTTGTTTTCTTGTGTTGGTGCAAACCCTATCCATAAGTATACCTTCCATAAATATGTAGAAATATTGTTCTTTTGAACTGGTGTAAACCTAGCCGTGGGTATGCCTTTCATAAACTTGTAGAAATACTTCACCATAAACAATTCATCTTCGAATATCACGGTAGTAACATCGGCTACCTCATGAATAGCGACGGGTAATCATTATTATGCAAAGTAGGAACGTACGGGTAGGTGACCCCTTTTTTTTTTTGAAAGGCAAACAAAGCGCCTGGTTTATGGTTTGATTTGAATTGATAGATAATTGTTATCTATGAGGGTTTTGGATTATTCTTTTGTAATGAATTGTTTTAGAATAAAGTTTTCTTGGTTACGATTGCAAGTGACGCAAACATCCCAGGAAAACCATGGGACTGTGAGCGTTGCGTGTCGGTAGAGAGCATGGGATGAAACATAACATGGCTATTGGTTTTATCATTCCCGTGAAAGATTGAAGTAGTAAACCATGTATTTTGTCTAGGCAAGACTTACTCGTTTTTTTTTTGGATCTCTTGACGAAAATGAATCTTCCAGATGTAAGTCCCAGTTTTGTGGGAAATACCGTCGTGATTGTGGAAAGTCCTCAGTCGACCCTGAGTCACCTGATAACCGAGTCTTCGATCCCGGGCGGATCGCTTGCTTCTACCATCTTGGAAGTCCCCAGTCACCTCTTGTCGTGTCGTGACTGGTAACTGAGTCGTCGATCCCTGAGCGGATCGTTTGCTTCTACCACCTTGACGTCTGGGTTGATGTATGAGATTGGGAGTTGGAAATCGATATTGTAACCGAAAGATTAATCCTCCCGCTGTGGTCGCCAATTGTTTGAGGGTGAAAACGGTTTCTGCTGATTTCAGTAATTTCACGTGAGTGGGTGAGAAACGAGTCTAAACCCTAAACAATGTACTGCATGGGAGTACTTTAGATTCGAGAGATAAATTTGTACAAATCCGGCCTAAACCAAGAAATGGTCGTTCCAGACTTGCTTCGGTCACAAAGTGAAGGAGAAGGGTTGGTTTTGGGGAGGGAAGCGAAGAGAGTGTTGAGACCAGAACAGTTGTTTGACTTGTATCAGAAAGTGAAAGCTAACAGATGGGAAATCTAACAAATGATTTCTGAGTGTTGTATGCTCCTGACCAAAACTTGTTGTTCGGTGGAAATATGTAAGACCTATTTATACAAGTCGAAGTGAAACGTACTCTGGTCTCGTAAGAAATATAAACGGATGAGTAAATGGGAGGAGGTGGTAACCGGTAACGCCTGGAATTGATGTTCCATAATGAAGGAAAGCGTTTCACTATTACTCCATGTATTTACTAACTGCCTCATTCTTATGACACTGTCTTGTAACGGGCGTAGTGTACGCCGCACGTTGTAAACCGCCAAACCAATATCCTGATGAGCATCCCCAGTTTGTGACATGTTTTGATGTCTCGAGTGTTTTCGTGGAAAACGTGTAACAGGTTTCTACATGCGGCGTGGCCAAAGAATAAGCGTCGTATCCAGGTTGGTGTCATGACCAAAGAATAGGCGTCGTATCCAGGTTGGTGTCGTGACCAAAGAATAGGCGTCGTAGCCAGGTTGGTTCCATGACCAAAGAATATGCGTCGTATCCAGGTTGGTGCAGTGACCAAAGAATAGGCGTCGTAGCCAGGTTGGTGTCGTGACCAGAGTGCTAGTCTTGCAGCCAAGACATTGCCATGAATCGTTTGGGGGCAGGTTCGTACGGATGAGATCTGCACCTCAGGAGGAAGGGTGGTCGTGGATCGTTGCAACCCTTCGTTTGGAAACCAGCGGCATGGTTGCAGCGCTTGCATGCTCTTAGCATGGTTAGGTGCGGCCAAAATTAGGGTTTTGGTAAAACCGTGATGCTTGGCTTTGGGTCGCAAGTTGCCATGCGTTTGGTGGCGAACTTGGATGCCTGAGATATGCCTCTCAGATGGAACGATGGTCGTCGATTGTTTCAACCCTTCGTTTGGCAGCCAACGACATGGTTTATGGCCGGCATGGCTTCGGCATAGTGTAGGCGCGACGAAAGTTAGGGTTTTGGTAAAAAACGTGATGTTTGGCTTTGGGCCGCAAGTTTCCATGCGTTTGGTGGCGAACTTGGACGGCTGAGATCTGCATCTCAGATGTAAAGGAGGACGCTGATTGTTGCAACCCTTCGTTTGGCATCCAACGACATGGTTTAGGTCCGGCATGGCTTTGGCATAGTGCAGGCGCGGCCAAAATTAGTGTTTTGGTAAAAACCGTGATGTTTGGCTTTGGGCCGCAAGTTTCCATGCGTTTGGTGGCGAATTTGGATGGCTGAGATCTGCATCTCAGATAGAAGGTGGTCGTTGATTGTTGCAACCCTTCGTTTGGCATCCAGCGGCAGGTTTAGGGCCGACATGGCTTTGGCATAGTGTAGGCGCGGCCAAAATTAGGGTTTTAGTAAAAAACCGTGATGTTTGGCTTTGGGAAGCAAGTTTCCATGCGTTTGGTGGCGAACTTGGACGGCTAAGATCGACATCTCAGATGGAAGGGTGATCATTAATTGTTGTAACCCTTCGTTTTGGCAGCCGTAAAGGGAATACCGGCATGGCATGGTTTAGGCGCGGCAAGGTGGCTGGCACGGCATACCATTGACACATGTGGCATGGTCGGCATGCCTTGGCGCGGTTTAGGCGCGGCCAAAACTATGGTTTTGGCGTTGTGCCAAAGGTTACCATGCGTTGGTTGGTGACCTTGGACGGCTAAGATCTGCGTCTCAGATGGAAGGGTGGCCGTTGATTGTTGCAACCCTTCGTTTTGGTAGCCGCAAAGGGAAGGCTGCATGGCATGGTTTATGCACGGCAAAGTGGCTGGCACGGCATGCCGTTGGCACATGTGGCATGGTCGGCATGCCTTGGCGCGGTTTAGGCACGGCCAAAACTAGGGTTTTGGCATTGGGCTAAAGGTTACCATGTATCGGCTGGCGACCTTGGACGGCTAAGATCTGCGTCTCAGATGGAAGGGTGGTCGTTGTTCGTTGCAACCCTTCGTTTTGGCAGCCATGAAGGAAATGCCGGCATGGTATGCCGCTGGCATGGTGGTGCCGATGGCATGGTTGGCATGCCTTGGCAAGGAGACGTGGCTGGCATGGTTGGCATGCCTTGGCGCGTAGACGTGGCTGACATGGTTGACATGCCTTGGAGCGGAGACGTGGCATGGTTTTCCATTGGCACGGTGGAGCGGCTGGCATGGTTGTCATGCCTTGGCGCTGAGACGTGGCTGGCATGGTTTGCCATTGGCACGGTGGTACGGCTGGCATGGTTGGCATGCCTTGGCGCGGAGACGTGGATGGCATGGTTTTCCATTGGCAGGGTGGTGCGGCTGGCATGGTTGGCATGCCTTGGCACGGAGACGTGGCTGGCATGGTTTGTCATTTGCACGGAGGTGCGGCTGGCATGGTTGATATGCCTTGGTGCGAAGACGTGGATGGAATGGTTTGCTATTGGCACGGTGGTGCGGCTAGCATGGTTGGCATATCTTGGCGCGGAGACGTGGATGACATGGTTTGTCATTGGTACGGTGGTGTGGCTGGCATGCCTTGGCGCGGAGACGTGGCTGGCATGGTTGACATGCCTTGGCGCGGCAGCATGAGAATTAGGGTTTGGCATAGATGATATCGGTCAATGTTAAGGGTTCTGCCATGGAACGTGACCCACGTAAAAAAAAAGGTACCCCGGTAATTCTAACGTACGGATGCTGGTTGATTCAATAAATGTGCTAATAGTCACAGTGACGTCGTGTCAGATATACAGTTTTACGATTTTAACGCTAAGCTAAAAATCACCGTCAACAATATGGAAGGTGGAGCTTGGTTGGTTCTTGCAACGGTCTGATTTGTTTTAGTATACACGATGACACGGTATCTAATATTTGCATCTTTAATCCTTTTACTGAAGAATGCTTTAACCTCCCAACAATAGACTGCCAAAAAAAGTCAAATAGGCATTGGATTTGGTCATAATGCTTCTAGTAGGAACTACAAGGTTGTCTTAATTCATAAACAAAAAAATATCAGTCCAAGTATACACCCTTAGAGGTGATAGCAGTGGCCGGAGAAATATCGGAGAAACTAACTATGAACTGGTTGGTGTAGGTATCCTTTGGAATGGATCCCCTTCATTAGTTCGACACGAAGACATGGAAGAAGATGATTGTCGCTTTTAATTTGGCAGATGAAACATCCCGGTATCTCCCAATAACACCATTTTTCAGATATACCGCAGATACCAAACTTACACTATTGGGAGGATATTTCAGCATTGTTAGTATGGATCGAGATATTAATCACACAAAAATATGGTCGTTTAAAAATAAGCAGAACGATGATTTTGCTGTCGAAGAGGAGGGATATGATCCATCTTGGGATTGGAGTTTGGAGTTCAGTATAACATTTACTCTTGATGGTGACGAAATTGACGAGGGTCGTAGATCATATGAGCCTTTTGGCGTTACAGAAAACAATGAAGTTTTCTTATGGTACAGGAAGGTTGTAATGTCTGGATTGAGGATTAGAACAATTCTTTATTGCTATGACCCAAAAACTGACACATTAAACAAGGCTTTGGATTGTGGTGTGACTACATTCAATGGAATTCTACACGTCAATAGTATGGTGTCATTGAAAGCTCTAGGAGTAGATTCAAAGACAATAGACAAAATCCTAGCAGATTGTGCAGAATGCAGATCATAGAGTAGGATGTGAAGCAGTTTGCGATAAGATTCATGAGATTGACTAGGATTTTCTTTCTTTCTTATCATGAGAATGGCTAATATTCATAGATTTAGGAACCAGTGGGACTGGTTTCCGAATAAGTGAACAACATTCCATATTCATTTGTTTTACTTTAATTTAGGATTTCTTTTATAGTTCTACTTGGTTTCAGAGTTTAATTAATTTAGTTTTCTCAATATAACTAGTACTTTAAGAATCGTTCAAACCTATATAAGAACGTCTATCATCTGATTAATCAAAGTCTCCTATAACATAGAAATATTGCTAGTGGTCTCTTCTTTTTTTTTTTTTTTTTTTGAAGCACAGAATTTATGTTTCGGTAGATTGTTTTTCGATTTTTATAGAACAAAATGAAACACGAATATGTAAAAAAAGTAAAATCAAAACACTACTTATTTTCTTCCAAAGAGTACCCACTCCAGTACTTACTCAGTGAATGTAAAACATTTCATCTGCTCTGACTAGTTTTCTTGAACACATACCGAACAACATCCCTAAATTTACATGACAAATAGAAGAAAAGTGAATAAAGAAAAACCTTACATCATGGATGGGATAATTTATTAAGTTCCAACAAAAAGAAGCCGCAGAACATCATTCAAAACACCAATTGGTGAAGCAATATCCATGTCAATTTTCTAGGATCAGAATCTCGCAACAATAATATTTCAGCGAAATTGTCAACAAAACAACACAACAGCGTAGCAGAACAATTTCAGAAACTATATAATAAACGACGTCAGCCAAAATCATGAGAAAGATGTGATGATCCTGCGAAAATTAGAGAGTTTGCGAGATTAACATTTGTAAGGTTGCGAGAATGTCGCAAGCCATATCCGAAAATAAAGGACAGATTAGCTGTCATCCGCTATGTATTTCCCTATAAATAGTTGTTCAACTGTGAAGAAAAGGGGAGAGATCTTTTTGAGTAAGAAACAAGTAAATAAGAGAGAGAAAATCTAGAGTAGTGGTTATTCTTGATTCCTTTATCTTTTCTTGTAAAATTGTTCAAAGATTCATCAATAAAATTAAGATTGTCAATCTAAAATGAGTTGAGTGTTAATGAAATCATATGAGGGATGTAGTGTAGGATTTCCTGCAACTACATAATGACGCTAGAAACAGGGACGCATCGAAGATTATTCTAGAAAAAATTGAAGATTAATATTGAGATTTGTAAAGATTTGGAGTGATTGATTAAGAATTTTACATAATTTCTTGCAATTCGTTAACATTGAAGAAATGGCTAGGAGAAGAAATACATCAGAACAACCAACTACTATTACAAGAAGCAAGAGAATTGTTGGAAGAGAAAGAAGTGAAATGGGAGAATCTACTAGAATGAGAAATAATGGAGAAAATCAAATTCAACTACCAGTTCAACAAACACTAGTACAAGGAAGGAATATAGATTATGATAGGGTGAGTATACACACTTGGCAATCAAATTCCGCAGAAGAAGCAGAAGAAGAGCAGCAAACCAGAAACCATAGACAGGTAGAGAGAAATCAAGAAGCAGATGAAGGAATAATTCATGGAGATGAGGAAATTGGAGCATTAGAAACGTTGAGACGAAGAATACATGAAGAAAGAAGAGCTGAGGCAGAAAAACGTTCAAATCTAACAAGGCAAAATCACGAATTGAGGATGGAAAATATGATACTACAGAGTAGAAAATCGAGAAGTATTACGAAATCATATTCAAGATCGACTAGAAGAGATACGAGGCGAAACTCACCCACAATTAATGCTGGAAACAATATTCAAGAAGAAATATCAAATCCTAATGAAGAATATCGTGAAAATAGAGAAAGAGCCGATGATCGTTGTGTTCCACAAAATGAAACTTTTGATGATAGGCAAAATGGTAGAAATCAAGAGAATGGACAACGTCATGGACGAAATGATCAAGATGACGAAGGAAATCGAGAGGAAGGAAGGAGAATGTTACATGAAAGAGAAACTCAAAGAAATCAACAGACGATTGAAGAAGAAATTGAAAGACATTATGCTGAACAAGCACGTTTAATTTGCGAACGTGAAAGATTGAGAGCGGAAATGGAAGAACAAGAGCTTCAAGAGACAATTCGCCAGAACAATCACGAAAATCGAGAAAAAAAGTGTACACAAAACCGGAATAATGGTAATATCAATGAAGAATATGATAGAATACAGAGGATGGCTGAAAGACAGCGAATGGAGTTAATAAGAAATGAACAAAATCATGAAGGGGAAAATGAGAGACATAATCATATGCGAGTTCAAGATAGAGATGAAGAGACTCGCAGAAGAAGACGAGATGAGGATAATGAAGAAGAAATGCAAAATTTCGCGAGAGAAGAAAGACATGAACGCAGAAGAAGAGAGGCGAAATTAAAAAGACCAATGGATCAAAATTCAGGTGTAAATAAACAAATATTGAAAGAGTTAGAAGAAATGAGAGGAATGCTAAATAATCGAGGAGAAGTAGGCAGAAGACAATTGGATGAAGCTATAGAAGAAGCTGCGAAAACTCCATTTACAAGGGAAGTACAATTAGGAGGAATACCACCGAAATGCAATTTGCCCGCATTAACCAGCATTTTTGATGGAACAACTTGTGCAATTCAACACATTAAAGCCTACGTGAGGTGCATGTTGCAATGGGAAAATCATGATGCTGTATTATGCAAGTATTTCGCATCCAGCTTAACAGGGGAGGCGTTAAAATGGTTCGAAGGTCTACCAAAGAATACAATAACATCCTTCAATCATTTGCTGACTACATTCCTGGGGGCATATATAAGTAATAATTTTTCGCGACCTGGTATTGAAGACGTGTTTGGATTAAAACAAAGGATTGGTGAAAGTTTGAAGCACCTAACTAAAATATGGAGGACTATGTGTAGCGAAATAGCTGGCCGTGTAGATGAGAGATATCTTATATTATCATTTATCAATGCTATGTTTGCAACCAACCTATTGTATGTCCAAATTTTCAGAGTCAAGAATACATCACAATGACTGAATTGCGAGAACTTCAAGAAGATATATTGCTCTAGAGGAAAGGAAAATGAAATGGAATCATACCCAGTTGCGAACACCAGTTCACAAACACGAATGCAAGCTTATTACCCAAGCTAATAAACACAGTGAATACTTCGCAAGTACAACAAGAGAAGGTGACGGTAACAATCAACAGAAACTGGTGGCTATGGGAAGCCGAGATCAAGAGGAGTATGAAGGAGAAAAATTTCTACAATCGTGGTGGAAATAACAAGATTCAAAGACTCGATCAACCACAAGAAACTTATGGAGGTCAAAGACAAAACTATAATAGAGGACAAGGAGGTCACAAGGTAGTATGGGAAGAAATCAAGATGCCACCTCTAAATGCAAGTGTGGAGAAAATATGGGAAGCTATAATTTTATGGAGAATATACCAACACCATGGAACATGGGAACGGAACCACCTCCAAACCACAGAAGTCATGAGTTTTGTTCTTATCATCATTTTCATGGACATACAACAAATGATTGCAGAAATGTAAAAAGAATTATTCTGAGAATGATAGATCAAGGAAAACTAAACCACTTTTTGGTAGGGCACCCACAATCTCAACCATTGCCACCACCACCAGAGCATCACAAAGTAAACACGATGAAAAAGAAGGAAACATTCTTCATAGAAGTTGGTGCAAAAGCAAAGAATCTATTCTGTCACTCTATCGTACATTCATACAAGACAATTGAAGATTTTCATGACAATGTTTTAGTAGAGTGTTCGCAAGAGATAATGATGGAAGAGAAATTATGAATATTGCGAAAATCTCGCCACTAGAGGAATGGCAGAAACAGATCATTTCTTTTACCGCAGAAGAAATCCCCGAAGGTGAAGAGGTACATGATAATCCATTGGTAGTAAAATTAGAAATTAATCCAAAACCGAAAGAAGATGAGGATGATGAAGCTGAAGATTCATGGGAATTAATAGAATTCTAATCGATACTGGAAGCTGAGTGAACATCTTATTTTATCATACTTATAAAACTATGGGAGGAAGAGATGATCTTATACCATCAACATATAAGATTAGGTTTTAATGGTACTGCTAACAAGCCGAAAGGGAGGTTACTATGCGAATTCCATTGAAGGGCATATCTTCTGAAATCTTATTCTGTGTCGTTGATGTAGAATCACCCTACAATGCATTAATTGGTCGACCTTGGCTACATGGGATTCTAGGTGTAGCTTCAACTTTCCACCAGTGCATCAAATTCCCTCACCCCAGCGGTGTAGGAATCAAAAGGGAGATTGGGTTGAAGGAAAGAGGTGTTACGAAACTGAGATAGAATCTTGCGAAGGAAGAGCAAACAAGAAGGAAAATTGGCGACACAAAATCAAAGAGACACAAAGAAGTGAGAGGTTGATGGTGGATGCAATCGAAAGAAAAGAAGAAGAGATGTTGCGAAACTAATGCTAGCTCAGAATAAAAATGATGAACATACCACTACCAAGGAAGCAGTAGCAGAAAATAATAAAGAAGCAGAGGATGGCAAAGGTTAAAAACAAGAAATGTATGAATGATTAATTGTTGCGACACTCTCGCAATAAGTAAAATTCTCAAAAATACATTTTATTGAATGACAAAATTGAGATTGCGAAATGCAAATACAATATGATGTGCGAGACTCTCGCAGAGATAATGAATTTTACAGAAGACAATCAGAGAAAAATGACAAAAAGAAAGGGGCGAACCTTTATGGCGTACACCCTAGTTCGCGAATACAATTTCGCAAGAGGCAAATGTAAGACCTAAAGTACGTCATATAAGGGGGTACCTGTTGCATGGCTCAGGGAAAGGCTACACCGCCACCGGAACCTGAGTCATGGAGATTTGGGGTCAATAAAGCCCATCCGGGAGAGGCACCTTGGATTCTCAGCTTAAGCATATGACTTAGGTTGGGCGACTAAGGTAATAAGGACTCTCCCAAGGAGTGCAGATCTGATCAAGGCGCCGAGGTACACGGTTGAGTCAAGAGTGCCAGGGGCGTTTGAAGCGTACTTGCCATTCTTGACAAGTCTTGGCTTATACTGCACTCGGCCTGAAGAAAACCCCACTTAGGGTGCAGTCTCGTAACCATAAGCCCTATAGGTAAAAGGGATAAGAGGCTGCGAAAACAACTGGTTGTTGTTAAGACTGGATGGGAGGAGCTAACCTTGTATGGTAGAAGTACGCCTCCTTGAAGGGGCAACCAGGGGGAGATAAGGGCGGCACCCTCCATTAGGGAGCTGATAAGTGTCTTAAGACGCAAATGTCATGAGGCTTTTTATTCGCAAGGGTATTAAGGCTTGTCATATTTGTGCAACAATCCTGAAGAGGCAATAATACAAAAGAAAAAGATAAGACGAGATCAATGGGTTTTCGCATGAAAGTGCGAAGACGTCCTGCGATTTCGTCGCAAGACGGCAATGTCATGGGGCTTTATTTTCGCAAGAATATTTAGGCCTGTCATATTGTCGCAACATTCCTGAAGAGGCCATAATACAAAGAAAAAGTTAAGGCAAGATCAATGGGTTTTTGCATGAAAGTGCAAGGACGTCCTGCGATTTTGTCGCAATGACAAGAGGTGGCATAATAAGACCTTTAATTAGGAAGGCAAAATAAGACCACACAAATGAGATTTTGAAAAGAATCAAAATTCACTTCGCATAAGATTGCGAAATTATACATAATTAACTGCGAAATTGAGGCAAAATAAGAAAAATTTATAAAATCTCTCATTTGGATACAAATAACAGAGGCAAGTATGGGAATGAATGAAATTAGAAAATGTTATTTGTCTCCATATGATAGATTTACACAAAATTCAAAAATTAATGATTATATTGATTAACTGTATTGCAAGGAAGAATTGTTTTAATGAATGCAGGTCAAAATGAAAGAAACACAAATATACAGAAAGAAGGAATAAATGTACAAGTATTACAGAGATCAAAGAAAGAAACAAAGACTACTTCTTAGTTGATCCTTCATCATCTTCATCAGACTTGTTCCCTTCTTCGTCTGCGTCAGAATCTTCATCACCATCAGATTCATCATCATCATCTTCGCTATCAGAAATAATCAGACTGGGAGTATTCTGTGGGATCTCTTCCAAGAGACAAGGATAATCAGAATGAGGGATACTATGGTCGTCACAAACCATTTGGATAGTTTGATTGCGAAAATGCATAGCATCATTCTTAAATTCGCAACAGTGATCTTGATTTGATTCTTTAATCTAGAATACTTGTCGTTGCGAGAAGAAAGATTCTTTGCGAGTTCCTCTTTTCAGCTTCAGTTCCTCAATCTTTTCACGATATCTACTTTCAGAATCTGCGAGCAAAAGACAATCAATTATAACTTGATGAAAATTCATAAGAAACAAAAGATTAGTAAAGAAGAAGTTAATAACCTTCTCTGTCAGAAATCATATCTCTAATCAAGGTGTATGCTCAACTTGGAGACTAACATTTACACCTAAATCTTTTCTGGCATCATCTAAGATTTTCGCAGCCCAAAAAATTCATCCTCATTACTTATAAGAAGACGAGAACGAATTTGGTTTTCTCTTTCGCAGAGCTCGATGTTCTTGCGGTAGCTTCATCTCGTTCAAGTTGAACTTCAAGAAGAGTCTCTTGGAATTTCGCCAAAGCCTTAGCACCTTGATCAGAGATGCGATCCTTATCATCTATGACCGCTAATTTTGGTTCTTAACTCATTGATTTTCTCTTTAGAATCAAGAAGGAGACGCTTAAATCGGTTGGCTAAGCCTAAACTAGATCTATGGTCAATTTCTAAGAGGCGAAATTTAGATCTAAGCTCATTCAGAGAAAGAGATGAAATTCTATCATTTGAGAAACTATTTAAGAATTATTAAGACGCTCAAGAAGGGTATCATTATCCAAGGCATTAGGAAATGAACGAAGAATAGCTTCATCAGAAAGACCATAAATGTCTGCAAAAAGGATCATTTAAATAAGATAAAAAACAGGATGAATGAATGAAGGGAAAGGAAAAGTAACATACCATAAGCTGATTATTAGCTTGCTGAGACTAGAGATTTTGTTCTTATATGAAGAAGAATCAATTTCTAGTTTGTCTGTTTTCTCGCGAAGACATTTGACTTCAGCTTCCAATTCTTCATTCTTTGTGCGAAATTGAAGATTCTTCTTTTCAAGATTTTCGCGTCTCCTCTCTAGATCTGAGGCAACAGCGAAAGAAGCTTTTCCAGCCTGCGAGAAAATATAAAAATATTAATAAGAAAGAGATTTTGAGTTAACAATGAAGAAGTAAAAGGATGAAAGTATACCAGACTATTAAGAGAATGCAAGAAGTCGGGAGTCACTGATCTAGAAACTCCACGAAGAGAACTATCACCATCCATAAAGGGACATCGCAAATTGTAGCGAGAGCTTTGCAGGTGTTAGCGAATTGGCTATCTCCCATTCCTTGCAAAGAATCAGAAAAGAGGCCAGAGAGCTTAGCCATAGAAGATTCAGGTGGAGAATCTTCACTTGCGGCAAGGTCATCATTATCCTCATCATCCTTGTCACTTTCGGAATTTTCATGAGAAGGAATATTTGAAGGAAAGAAGAACGGATTTTTTTCTTTGAAGGAGGAGCAGTTGATTTTTCCCTGCGAAGAGCACCTTTGCCTTTATCACCAGTCTTCGCAACATGGCAGGTTCTTCTATTTCAGCAATAATCTTCACACACAGATAGAAATAAGAAATGGAAGCAACAATTGTTTAAAATCATAAGAGAATTTCTTACCTCATCTGTGTATGAGCGAAGAGCTAAAGGTACTAGCTTCCCAGTCCTGTTATAACTATCTTTCAGTTTTTGGATCTGTAGAATGTCGCAAGGTCAGCGAACAAAAGAATAAAGACAAATAAAGAAATATAAAGTGAGAAACTGGAAGAAACATACCTCTTTCTCCTTCTCGGGCCAAGAGAATACCCAAGGTTGATAGTAGAGATTCTCAGGAAGAAATTTGACCCAGCAATAAGGTCCTTTAGCATCAAGGGAAAAACACACCATTTATCATCTTTGGATTGGCGAGGAGTTGTGTTCTTACCAGAATGCCAATCAATATCTTGCAAGTTTTAGCTTCATCAATGTTATCTTTCCTTTTCAAACGAATACCCCAGCGAGTATTCTCTTTCTTCATGGAGATCAATTCATAATTTTCAAAAAACTCGCTACTGTATATTTCTCAGCAATTATCTCAAGTCTGCGAATTTAGGATCCCTAAGTTCTTTGGAGTACAGAGATCCTTTACCAGCACCACGGTTAGCGAACTCTAGCATCAGACGGATGCAATCCCCACTCAATTGGAAGATAGCTCGCGAAAATCCCGAGTGAGCGAGAATTTCATAGAACAGGAATATCTGGATCATAAAGAGGAATGGAAAGACCTGCGAGAATTTGACCAAGCGAAATTATGATTGATTGATTATCACAATATTGATCAGAAAAAAGTTTGATAGATAGAATTGACTTGGCACTTTCACCAGGAATGGTAGAAAGTGTGAAACCTTTCTCTGCAATATCTTTTTGGACGTCTTTTAAGTTTTTCTCATGTTTATGGCCACTTGGAGGCATATTTGAACATAGAATATCGGAATGAATAAAAAGTAAGAAGATTGAAGAAGGAAGGATTACAGTAGCGGAACTTACGGAAGAACAATAGAGTTGCAGAGATGAGAAAATAAAAAGAGAAGATAAAGTAAAAAGAAAGTGGAAAGAAGAGTAAGAAGAATATATAAAGAAGATTTTTTACTCGAAGAAATAAACACCATTAAGACGAAAAGACATGAGCGGTTGAAAAGCAGCGGTTACAGAAGACGTGTCAAGAAATAGATGGAAGGAACAATACGTGTGATAAATGCAGAATATGAAGATATAAACAGTTGCGGCATTTCTCACATCATTCTCTACTTTGCAGAGAAGATATGAGAAGAGGCAAAATGTAGGATCAGAATCTCGCAACAATAATATTTCAGCGAAATTGTCAACAAAACAACACAACAACGTCGCAGAACAATTTCAGAAAATATATAATAAATGACGTCAGCTAAAATCATGAGAAAGATGTGATGATCCTGCGAAAATTAGAGAGTTTGCGAGATTAACATTTGTAAGGTTGCGAGAATGTCGCAAGCCATATCCGAAAATAAAGGACAGATTAGCTGTCATCCGCTATGTATTTCCCTATAAATAGTCGTTCAACTGTGAAGAAAAGGGGAGAGATATTTTTTGAGTAAGAAACAAGTAAATAGGAGAGAGAAAATCTAGAGCAGTGGTTATTCTTGATTCCTTTATCTTTTCTTGTAAGATTGTTCAAAGATTCATCAATAAAATTAAGATTGTCAATCTAAAATGAGTTGAGTGTTAATGAAATCATATGAGGGGTGTAGTGTAGGATTTCCTGCAACTACAAATCTCATCGAGAACCTATAAGAAGGAAACACAGACGAAGGGGCCGGAGTGTAACGTGAAAGTAGTGTAACAAAATCCAGATACAAGGGCCAAATTAAGGATCCAGGATACGATATACATAGTTTATTTATTTTGTGTTCGATTACAATATACATAAGAAGTAAAATCGAACTAAGATGTGATTGGTTATTCAAATCCAAGCTTCATGTGAAAAAATGGCGATGGACACAATATATGAATGACCATAACAAAAAAACTCAAGTAGAACTTCGATAAATTGATGCTCGATAAATTGATTCTCGATAAATTAATTACTTCGCTGAAATAATAATATTCTCTGATCCCAACTAGATTTGGATAAAGTAAATTTTAACTCGATAAATTAGTAACTTCGGTAAAATAATAATTCTTTGGTCTCAACGCCATTAAAATTATCAAAGTTTTATTGTATACTACATATGTAAGGTGTGGATCTCACAGTCATGTCCACCTGCCATGACTGCTTATGGAATCCCTTAATAACTTTAGCTTTTTTGTTGGTGCCATTTGCTGAAACGAAGCCAGATTAGAAACATTAAGAACGTACAAACTGTATGTTATAAAGATAAAAGTTATGTTAATATTTAAATGAACCATATCCAATAAATTCCAAAAAATCTTATTCAGTCAAGCGATACTAATTAAAACCATATATTTTTTTACCTTGACATGGTTCTGCATACTTCTCGAGACCTTCATATCTACAGACTATAGAAAAATAGCAAAAGTTACAAAAACTAAATTAAGTTTATCTGAAAAATAATGAAATAGAGAATGGAGAAAGAGAGAGGTTGAAATGAAATTACATGATGTTAGGCTGACATGAATTGCATGCAGCAAGCAGATCTACTCCTGCCACTCCATCAAATTTCGGCCACAATCAACATAGGCCGTGAAGTCTAATGCTCAACTACACTTTCTATCCTAATCCGAGACTTAGCTATAAGTAGACTAGAAATCAAGACTTAGAGTTTTGACAACTAAACTTGACAAACAAACTTGAGATAGCAATGCTTGCGAGTTCGACCGAGCAGTGCTCTAACAACGACAACGTCTATTATATGTCCACTGGTTCACGGACAATAGAGAAAATCATTTTCTTCATTTAGGGTTGACAATATACTCCCATATTCTTAAGAAAATTTCGGTTCCACGGTTCTAGTGACAAGAGGAATCACCAAAAAGGTTCTTCCTCAACTTGTCTTTTATCTATTTGTCAACAAGATAATGATTTTAGGGCTAAAGTGAAGAACTTCGTATCTAAGGGGAATGATTTAAAGTTTCGAATCAATCGTTCTTTATGAGATAACTTACTATGAACACTCAGTGGCTCAGTCAAAAAGTACCTTTGAGCAAACTGAGGGCAGAACCTAGTGAGTTAACAGACATTTCTGAAGACTTAGAAAAACTAAATGATCATATCATCAATGAGCTTTTCAACAATGAGAAGGAATTCTCTGCTCATAATATTAAAAATCTGATGCATATCTAGGAAACTTCTTTTGAGAATTTTTTATTGAGAAGGATAACTAGGGTTTGATATAGCAAAGATTGTGATTATACGTAGCTATTTCCAACGTTTTTTCATCTTGCATGTTTTTAGATTTATTTATTTAAATTCTAGGGTTGTTGGAAGATGAACTTGTAGTATGTAATCATTATTGGTTTAATTATTGCAAAAATCTTATGAAATATTTATGCTTTTACATTTTCGTGAATCGAGTTAATCTTTCATATATGCTCAGAAGTTAAATCTATTATGTTTTCATAAATGGAAAATAGAACAAACTCTTTGAGATTTTACTCGTAGTATTGATCTACTTATGATCACACTCCGTAAGATCTTATGTTGAGTAAAATCGAGTAAAATTGTCTCTTTGTTCGTAACTAGCCTTGAGATTAATTCATGTCAATACTTTGTGTTAGAGCACTGCTCGGACGAACTCGCAAGCGTTGCTATCTCAAGCTTGTTTGTCAAATTTAGTTTCCAAAACTATAAGTCTTGATTTCTAGTCTACTTATAGCTAAGTCTCGGATTAGGATAGGAAGTGTAGTTGAGATTTAGAATTCACGGCGTTCATCGAATGAAAACGAAAAATTACTCAAGGAAACTTGTGGAACTTGTCTCACCAAAAGGTATGTGGAGACTTGAACTCATCTATCAATCAAAAGTCTATCTACTCTATCTCCTATTTGAGACAAAAAGTCGTGTTGCTATATAGACTTTAATTATACACATTTTTTATTTCGAGCAAAGTTTATCTCGCTCATCTATTTCTCGAAATATGTGTTGGTAAGTTTTCGTTTTAACCAAGTTCATCTTTTAGTCTTGACGAAAGTCAAAAGATGATCTTGTGAAAATCGCCTTGTAACATCTTACATGATTCGTGTGAGAAAATCATTTGATGTAGACTCAGAATGTTTCGTATTGATTATTCGATCACTTGAAAATTGCTTTGAATCAAATAGTTTGTATGAGACAGCTACTGTCGTCTTCCAAGAATGTTTCAAAGATTGAAATGAGAGTTTCGAACATGTAACCATGATTGGATATAAACATAGTGTGTATTCACATTTGTGTAATGTCCAAAACCGGGAACCATGGTATGCGTACCCGTACGCGTACTGGTTGGTTGCTAGAAATCCGAAAACTAAGTATGCATACCCGTACGCGTTGGAGGAAGTTCAATTCCGTGAATTTATGCTGGAGTTTGGAAGATTAAATGGTATGGGTACCCGTACGCGTACTGGCGTAACCAAACTCAGTCCGTCTACTTAGGTATGCGTACCTGTTCGCATACTTAAGTAGGTTATGTTCTAAAATCGGTTTGTTCATGAACTAATACATTTATATAAGAAGGAATGCAATATTTTTCAAACTGTGGCTATAATGTTCATGAAATGATTCGAGTGAATCAAAATCGATTTTGCTTCAATTGTGTCTTGTATACTTCTATGAGAATATAAAAAATTGAACAACTCTCTAACTAGTTTCATTTGAGTCATTTTAACTAGTTATGATAAAGATGAATAAGGTTGATATGAAATTGCTCATATGTCTAACCATTGGTTAACTATTGTTGAACCAACTAAGTGTACACGTTTAGGTACGGTTACTTTTATCTAAATGATGGTACATTTCATCAGTGTATAACAAGCTAAGTTCGATTTAACAGTTGAAAGATATTAGATTGAATCTAATCAGGTTTTCATCTAACGGTGAATATTGAATGCTTTGTTACCAAGGTAGCATTGATCGCAAACCCTGATTTGGAAACTATATAAAGGAGAACTCTATCAACTGGGAAACCTAATCCCCACACCTCCTGTGTGATACTAGTTGCGACTAGAATCGATTCTCCTTTAATCTTAGGTTTTTTACGAAACCATGTAGGTTAACGAATTGAAGACTTCATTGGGATTGTAAAGCCAGACCCAACTATTTCTCTATAGTTGCTTGTTCTGATCTTGTTGTTTTTTATCGTGTTGAGTACTATTTTCTTTAAGATTTGCTCGAGATTTATTCTCCGATAGGCTAGATTGAAAAGTAGTCACAAACATCTTCGTCTCATCGTTTGTGATTCCACAATATCTTGTTTCGTTAATCGATTAAGATTATTGTGAGGTGATTGATAATACTAGGTCGTTCTTCGGGAATATAAGTCTGCATTATCAATTGGTTCCTGTCACCTTGATTTATGTGGGAGACAGATTTAACAATTCAATATATTTTTATGTGTGATACATATTTGTTTATCAAGTCTTCGACTTTGGCTCGTACAACTCTTAGTTGTGGGTGAGATCATCTAAGGGAATCAAGTGCACAGAAACTGGTGTGGTTCAAGAGGCGTAAGAAACACAACTGTACCTTAATCAGTGTGAGGTTGATTAGGGATCAACTACATTCCAGACCGAAGTTAGCTTGGTAGTAGGCTAGTGTCTGTAGCGACTTATTACAGTGTGGTGTTCAAATCTGGACTAGGTCCCGGGGTTTTTCTACATTTGCGGTTTCCTCGTTAACAAAATTTCTAGTGTCTGTGTTATTTCTTTTCCGTATTATATTTTAGCTATATAATTGAAATATCACAGGTTGTGCGTTGAATCGATCAATTGGTAAATCCAACCTTTGGTTGTTGATTGAAATTGATTGATCCTTGAACATTGGTCTTTGTTAGAGCATAGCTCAGTCTACCTCGCATTCGTTGCTATATCAAGCATGTTTGTCAATGTTAGTGATCAAAACTATAAAGTCTTAATTTCTAGCCTATTAGCTAAGTCTCGGACTAGGATAGGAAAAGTGTAGTTGAGCTCAAGGACTTCATGGTGATACAACGACAACGACGAAGATCTACACCAAGGAACCGTGGAACTTCATCCACAAAAAGGTATGTGAAGACTTGGACTTATCTATCACTCGAAAGTCTATCTATTCTTCTCCTACTTCTTATGATACAAAAGTCGTATGCTATATAGACTAGATCATATACACTTGATATTTATAGCTGAGTATTCATTGCTTATCTTTTACTCGAAATCATGTGTTGGTAAAGCGTTTCGCTTTGATCAGATTTATCTTCTCTTAGTGACGAAAGTCATGAAAGTTTCAATCACTTTGGAAATTGCTCTGACGAGAAAGGCATTCCGTAAGGTTTTCCTTATGTTGAGTACTTGAACGGTTAAGTTAGTCACCTCCATATGATTAACTTAGTCGTAGCCTGTTACTCCGTTAGTTTACTTATATTGAGCACTTTCAATTAAATTGATCACTTTTGTGGTTTTGATTTTATTGCGTAATTCAATTAAAATACTCATGAGTTTACTTGTGAGTAAATTGATTGAGTTTTGGATATAAGAAATCATTCTTGGTTTTTGGTATCCAAATAAAAATCCTTCTTTTCTTTCGAAATTAAGGTTGCTCTTGTTGTTCCTTTGGGAATGACATCAAATGGGGGAGAGTTCTTTTTAACTTGTGCTTAATGGTAATATCTTGCGGGGAGTGCGGCTGTGGAATTTTATAGAGGTTATCTTGCGTCTTAAAACTCCTTGATGAATGTTGTTAGCTTCGCCCATAAGGTTGCATCTAAATTAAGATGATATGTTGTCTTTATTTTGGTCTATGAAATGTCTCTTGTGGAAATTTCATTATGATCTCGTTCTTGTACCTTTGCCATTTTTATTGACAAAAAGGGGGAGAAATATTGTAGGTCACACTACAAATACATATGGTTTTCGGATCATTGTGTAAGGGGGAGTGGTTTCCATGATCGAGATGGAGTATTGACTAAGGGGGAGTGATACATATCACCATAGTATTATTGTTAAAGTCGTGATGCAATTGGACTTTGATGTTCATAATAATACTATGACACTGTATAATAATGATCGAGAATCTCGATTTCTCTCATTGTTATAGTTATGGATCTTCAACAACGGTGATACTAAACTTACAACCTTTGGGATCATTGGAGTACTTGGAAGGACAAAGATTTCAAGGAACGTTGAAGATTGGACTATGGAATAGGAGCCACTAAAGTTTATATTTTTTGTATTCCATATGTATTAATAGTTTTGTCACTAAAATTGACAAAGGGGGAGATTGTTAGAGCATAGCTCTGTCTACCTCGCATGTGTTTCTATATCAAGCATGTTTGTTTATGTTAGTGATCAAAAATATAAAGTCTTGATTTCTAGCGTACTAGCTAAGTCTCAGACTAAGATAGGAAAAGTGTAGTTGAGCTCAAGGACTTCATGGTGATTCAACGACCACGACGAAGATCTACACCAAGGAACCGTGGAACTTCATCAACAAAAAGGTATGTGAAGACTTGAACTTATCTATCACTCGAAAGTCTATCTATTCTTCTCCTACTTCTTATGAGACAAAAGTCGTATGCTATATAGACTAGATCATATACACTTGATATTTCGAGCTGAGTATTCATTGCTTATCTTTTACTCGAAATCATGTGTTGGTAAAGCGTTTCGCTTTGATCAGGTTTATCTTCACCTAGTGACGAAAGTCATGAAAATTTCAATCACTTTGGAAATTGCTCTGACGAGAAAGGTCTGTTGTTCTTCACGACTGAATATCGCCCTCTGAGAATGTTTCAATGATTGAAATGAGAGTTTAGATTATATAACCATGTATTCATTGAACCGAATTTTTCGAACTTTGTTGATCAAAAGAAATCAGTAGGATTGTGGAATTGGCTTGCCAAGTCCGCGAACTGACGGAAGTTCTCGACCGAGAATTTCTGCTCGGATTTCCAAAACTCGTTTGTGTGCTAAGTCCGCGAACTGGCGGAAGTTCTCGACCCGAGAATTCCTGCTGAGTTTGGAAAACTCAACCGATTAGCTTAAGTCCGCGAACTTGTTTGTGAGCTTAATAGGTTATGATCTAAAGATGTGCTCTGAACATGAAACATTAATTATTAAGGAATGCTTTATGCAAACCGTGGCTATAATGTTCATGAGCCGATTCTAATCGAATCGAATCATCTTTGTTTCAATTGTGTATTGTGTAGTTACATAAAATCTCATAGCAATTGAAAAACTCTTAACTAGTTCTTTTGAGTCAATTGAACTAGTTATGGTGAAGAAGAACATGATTAATATGAGATGCTCATATGGTTGACCTTTTGGGTTATCATGTTGAACCAACATAATTGTATTCGTTTGGGCATGGTTTTCACGAACCCAGTAAACGTATATCCAAGTGTGTGTGACAAGCTATGTCTTTCGATCTAACGGTTGAGATATATTGGCTTGAATCTAAATCAGGTTTTCATCTAACAGTGAATAAGAATTGCTTTGTACCTAAGGCAAAACCCTGATTTGAAGGCTATATAAAGGAGACGTATATCATTGAGCAAACCTAATCCCCACACGTCTGTGTGCTACTAGTGCTCTCACTAGAGTCGATCTCCATTAACTCTTGAGTTTCTCTCTAAACTCGAGTTAACGACTTAAAGACTTCATTGGGATTGTGAAGCCAGACTAATACTACTTTTATCGTAGTTGTGTGATCTGATCTTGCATCTTCTATCGTACGAGTAAAATCGATTGATTGGCTTGAGATCGTGAGAGTTCTCCGATACGCAAGATAAAGAAGTCACAAACATCTTCGTCTCACTGTTTGTGATTCCTCGACAATCCGCTTGTGTAGTCAAGAAGGATTGTAGAGAGGTGATTGATTAATCTAGGTTGTTCTTCGGGAATATAAGTCCGGATTGTCAATTGGTTCCTGTTACCTTAATTTTATATCTAAAGACGGAACAAAACCTAGATTTTATCTGTGGGAGACAGATTTATCCTTTCGATAGACTTTTCTGTGTGAGCCAGATTCGTTTATTATCAAGTCTGAGATTTTGGGTTGCAACAACTCTTTGTTGTGGGTGAGATCAACAAAGGGAATCAAGTACGCAGTGTCCTGCTGGGATCAGAGGCGTAGGAGTACAACTATACCTTGTACCAGTGGGAGATTGGTAGGGGTTCAACTATATATCAGTACGAAGTTAGCTTGGAGTAGGCTAGTGTCTGTAGCGGCATAATACAGTGTGTATTCAATCTGGACTAGGTCCCAGGGTTTTTCTGCATTTACGGTTTCCTCGTTAACAAATCTTCTTGTGTCTGTGTTATTTCTTTTCCGCATTATATTTTATATAATAGAAATAATACATGTTGTGCGTTCGTGATCATCAACTTCTCTAATCCAACTTTTGGTTGTTGATTGTAGTTGATTGATCCTTGGACATTGGTCTTTGGTACCGTCCAAGTTATCTCTCTTTGATAAAGACTCGCTATTGATTTTAGCTTGAGTAGAAATCAAATCGAGAGATTGAGATAATAACTCCTTGAGATACCTTTTATCTAGATTGAGTCTGAATGTCTAGTTGATTCTCTAGCAAAGTATCTCGGAGTTAGTCCATACAGATTGCTAAGCGAAATATTGGGTGGTGTTGTTAGACCCCCGCTTTTTCAATTGGTATCAGAGCAGGCAAACACGTTTAAGACCTCATCAGTCTGTGTTTGTAGTGATCTGACTCTATGGACAGAAGTGCTATCTCTGTTAACGTACCACCAGTCCTCGATGGCTCAGACTATCTATGGTGGAAAGTTGCTATGCGCACATTTCTTCAATCGCGTAACTTCCAATCGTGGATATGTGTTCTGAATGGATATGCGACTCCCGTTTTTATGGAAAGAGATGTGGTTGTACAAAAGATTTATGTATGTACAATACTGCCGAGTTAGTTGTTGTAAGACAAAACTCTGACGGGTTGAATGTCATTCTGCATGCTATTACCCCAAACCTTAGACATTATGTGGCATCATGCACTATGTATAAAGAAGCTTGGGATACTTTAGAAAGCGTATTCGAAGGTAACCCCAGTGAAAATGAAGCCAGGCTTAAAAACCTTAATTCCGAATGGGAAGACCTTTATATGGCAGAAGAAGATTCGGTCGACGATTTTTATCACAAACTGTCTGAAATTGTTAATGCATCATGTGCATTGGGCAGGACCATTCCAGAAAAGGAAATTGTGATGAAAATCCTTCGGTCGCTGCCATCTAGATACGAATCTAAAAGACATGCCATCATTGAAGGAAATAACCTTAATACTCTTTCGTGAAACACAATTGTCGGAAAAATTAGAATTTCCGATCGCGAATATATGGCAAGAAATGATCATCAATTGATTCGCAACCGTGTCACCTCTCATGATCATAAGTCTTGTCATCTGAAATTGACGAAAGAGAAAAATGAGAATTGCTTTATTTCTACGCTGTCTATGTTTATACAAAAACTTAAGAAAATCCTCAGACGCAGTAAAAGAAAATCTCAAAAGGAAACTCAGCTAGTCAATATAAAGGATAAGAATACCGAGAAGATCCATATTAATGAAACTAGTCTTGTGTGTGTTCAAGTCTCTTCAAAAAATCCTGAAACTGAGATAAAAGAGATAACTAAAGCATGGATGAATACTCTTGATTATTGCCCAGAGGAAATCTATGATTGCTCTCTCAGTCTTTTTGCTGAAAATCATTCTCATGATTCTGTGGGTCAGCAAACCTCTCCTGATCGCGTATCGAACTCCAGGAGTTTCTCGGAAAAGATTTTACCAAATCGCTCTGTTCAGTTGAGTTCATCTCAGGATCATCTTAGCACGTCAAATCAAAAGGTGTTTTCAAAGACGGTGCGGGATTGGAAGAGATCAATAGTCAAGTTTCTTAAAATTGTGATTACATTGGATAGGAAAGTCCTTCATAATTCTCCTTCTCAAATGGGTAAGCAGAAACCTAGTACATTGAGTGATTTCTCTCTCTGCAGGATTTATCCCAGTCTAAACTTAGATTGGAGGCCTTGTGTTCAGTAATCTTGTTGAAAATGGTTCTTGCGTTTCTTCCTCTTACACAAGGATCATGATATACAAGATGACTGTGATATAATCTGTGTGTGCTTCTACCAGGACGTGTTCATAACGGCTCCATATTTTCATGTAACTAACTTCTGTTAGGGTTTGTTAAAAAGGGTGTTTCTGGGATTTCTACTCCCTGGTTTCTTTTTAAGCTCAACCTCTTCTTCTGTCTCATTTCATCTTCTCTACCATGTCCTCCTCTAGTCTTTCAAGTAAAGAAAGTGATGTATGGACGGTCTTGTTTCCTTCAAATAAGATTCGTTTCGACTCTTCTGATAATGAGACATGCTATGACAAACATGTCTCTTCTTCTTCTGATGAGAACCCTACTGTCTCTCTGTTTGATAAGCTCTCTTTAACAATGAATCTCGTCTTGGAACAAGTTCGTGCTCTGAAAAATGAACTTGAAGTTTCTCCAAAAGACTTGAAGAGAAAATGGATATTCTTGAATCAAAGATTGACCTAATCGAAGATGAGCTTGAAGAATATAGGGAATACGAGAAGAATATTCAAATTAAGTGAAATGATTTGCAAGAGGTTTAGATGCCTAGTATGTCTTTTTTTTGGTTTAGTTGGAAGAATAACTAGTGCCTTGAATAGCGATGATTGTGACTACACATAGCTATTGTTGTTTTCATCTTCTTATGTTATTTTTTAGGTTTATTGGTATTAAATTCTAAAAATATTTGGAGGATGATGATTATTGCAGTATTTTCTTGGTTTGTTATATTGCAATATTTTTATGCGATATGTATTGTTTAAGTTCGTGAACTTGAAGGTCCCATATTACGGTCAAAAGTAAAGTCGTTCATGAATTGATATTCGTTGATGAAAGGACAAATGAAATTTTGACATATACAAAAGTAATGTCTATGCAATCATGTATTGATGGAAAATAGGATTAAATCTTTTGTATGACAAGGATAAAGTCTATTATGTTGTTATGCGTATGATGATGCAAAGATAGAATAGATCCTTGTATGTTATGCACGGTATTGATCTTCATTGATCCATTTTATTATGTTTTACCGTGAAGGCTCCATTGTGTGTCTTATATTGAGCACCTTACAACTAAGTCGATTAACCTTGGCTTTGTTGGTTGTTCTGTAAGATGCTATATGTTGACCATTATGAACTAAATTAATCATCCTTGGTTATTTAGTTTTGTACTCCATAAGTTTTTTCTTCTTATGTTGAGTACATGCGGTTAAGATGGTCATGTTCCATGATAATCTTAGTCAGGGTTCCATAATCTCTTATGTTGAGCCCAAAATAATTAAATTGATTACCTCGGTGATTAGTTTAGTTATTTGCTTGTATTCCGATTAGATTAATTATAGGTTATCTTGTAGTTAATCTAATTGAGTTTTCATATATTCCAAAATTTTGTGTGTTGAGTATATAAACGGCTATACTATCATATTTTATTGGTTAATATAGTCACCTATTCCGTAAAGTTTTCCTTATGTTGAGTACCTGAACAGTTAAGTTAGTCACCTCCATATGATTAACTTAGTCGTAGCCTGTTGCTCCGTGAGTTTACTTATGTTGAGCACTTTCAATTAAATTGATCACTTTTGTGGTTTTGATTTAATTGCGTAATTCAATTAGAATACTCATGGGTTTACTTGTGAGTATTTTGGTTAAGTTTTGGATATAAGAAATCATTCTTGGTTTTTGGTATCCAAATAAAAATCCTTCTTTTCTTTCGAAATTAAGGTCGCTCTTGTTGTTCCTTTGGGAATGACATCAAATGGGGGAGAGTTCTTTTGAACTTGTGTTTAATGGTAATATCTTGCGGGAAGTGCGGCTGTGGAATTTTATAGGGGTTATCTTGCGTCTTAAAACTCCTTGATGAATGTTGTTAGCTTCGGCTATAAGATTGCATCTAAATTAAGACGATTTGTTGTCTTTCTTTTAGTCTATGAAATGTCTCTTGTGGAAATTTCATTATGATCCCGTTCTTGTACCTTTGCCAATTTTATTGACAAAAAGGGGGAGAAATATTGTAGGTCACACTACAAATACATATGGTTTTCAAATCATTGTGTAAGGGGGAGTGGTTTCCATGATCGAGATGGAGTATTGACTAAGGGGGAGTGATACATATCACCATAGTATTATTGTTAAAGTCGTGATGCAATTGGACTTTGATGTTCATAATAAACTATGACATTGTATAATAATGATCGAGAATCTCGATTTCTCTCATTGTTATAGCTATGGATCTTCAACAACGGTGATACTAAACTTACAACCTTTGGGATCATTGGAGTACTTGGAAGGACGAAGATTTCAAGGAACGTTGAAGATTGGACTATGGAATAGGAGCCACTAAATTTTATCTTTTTTGTATTCCATATGTATTAATAGTTTTGTCACTAAAATTGACAAAGGGGGAGATTGTTAGAGCATAGCTCGGTCTACCTCGCATGCGTTGCTATATCAAGCATGTTTGTCAATGTTAGTGATCAAAACTATAAAGTCTTGATTTCTAGCGTATTAGCTAAGTCTCAGACTAGGATAGGAAAAGTGTAGTTGAGCTCAAGGACTTCATGGTGATTCAACGACAACGACGAAGATCTACACCAAGGAACCGTAGAACTTCATCAACAAAAAGGTATGTGAAGACTTGAACTTATCTATCACTCGAAAGTCTATCTATTCTTTTCCTACTTCTTATGAGCCAAAAGTCGTATGCTATATAGACTAGATCATATACACTTGATATTTCGAGCTGAGTATTCATTGCTTATCTTTTACTCGAAATCATGTGTTGGTAAAGCGTTTCGCTTTGATCAGGTTTATCTTTACCTAGTGACGAAATTCATGAAGGTTTCAATCACTTTGGAAATTGCTCTGACGAGAAAGGTTTGTTGTTCTTCACGACTGAATATTGCCCTCTGAGAATGTTTCAATGATTTAAATGAGATTTTAGATTATATAACCATGTATTCCTTGAACCGAAGTTTTCTAACTTTGTTGATCAAGAGAAATCGGTAGGATAGTGGAATTGGCTTGCCAAGTCCGCGAACTGTCGGAAGTTCTCGACCGAGAATTTCTGCTCGGATTTCCAAAACTCGTTTGTGTGCTAAGTCCGCGAACTGCCGGAAGTTCTCGACCCGAGAATTCCTGCTGAGTTTGGAAAACTCAACCGATTAGCTTAAGTCCGCGAACTTGTTTGTGAGCTAAGAGGTTATGATCTAAAGATGTGCTCTGAACATGAAACATTAATTATTAAGGAATGCTTTATGCAAACCGTGGCTATAATGTTCATGAGCCAATTCTAATCGAATCGAATCATCTTTGTTTCAATTGTGTATTGTGTAGTTACATAAGATCTCATATCAATTGAACAACTCTTAACTAGTTTGTTTGAGTCAATTGAACTAGATATGGTGAAGAAGAACATGATTAATATGAGATGCTCATATGGTTGACCTTTTGGGTTATCATGTTGAACCAACATACGTGTACTCGTTTGGGCATGGTTTTCACGAACCCAGTAAACGGGTATCCAAGTGTGTGTGATAACCTATGTATTTCTATCTAACGGTTGAGAGATATTGGCTTGAATCTAAATCAGGTTTTCATCTAACGGTGAATAAGGATTGCATTGTACCTAAGGCAAAACCCTAATTTGAAGGCTATATAAAGGAGATGTCTAGCATTGAGCAAACCTAATCCCCACACGTCTGGGATCGTGAGAGTTCTCCGATGGGAAAGATAAAGAAGTCACAAACATCTTCGTCTCACTATTTGTGATTCCTCGACAATCCGCTTGTGTAGTCAGGAAGGATTGTAGAGAGGTGATTGATTAATCTAGGCTGTTCTTCGGGAATATAAGTCCGGATTGTCAATTGGTTCCTGTTACCTTGATTTTATATTTAAAGACGGAACAAAACCTAGGGTTTATCTGTGGGAGACAGATTTATCCTTTTGATAGACATTTATGTGTGAGACAGATTCGTTTATTATCAAGTCTGTGATTTTAGGTTGCAGCAACTCTTTGTTGTGGGTGAGATCAACAAAGGGAATCAAGTACGCAGTGTCCTTCTGGGATCAGAGGTGTAGGAGTACAATTGTACCTTGTATCAGTGGGAGATTGGTAGGGGTTCAACTGTAGATCATTCCGAAGTTATCTTGGTGTAAGCTAATGTCTGTAGCGGCTTAATACAGTGTGTATTCAATCTGGACTAGGTCCCGGGGTTTTTATGCATTTGCGGTTTTCTCGTTAACAAAACTTCTGGTGTCTGTGTTATTTCTTTTCCGTATTATATTTTATATAATAGAAATAATACAGGTTCTGCGTTCGTGATCATCAACTTCTCTAATCCAACTTTTGGTTGTTGATTGTAGTTGATTGATCCTTGTACATTGGTCTTTGGTACCGTCCAAGTTATCTCGCTATTGATTTTAGCTTGAGTAGAAATCAAATCGAGAGATTGAGATAATAACTCCTTGAGATACTTTTTATCTAGATTGAGTCTGACTGTCTAGTTGATTCTCTAGCAAAGTATTTCGGAGTTAGTCCATACAGATTTCTAACCGGAATATTGGGTGGTGTTGTTAGACCCCCGCTTTTTCAGTCTTTGGTATTGTTCAAGTATTTATCGTATATTCAGTCGGGCTCGTAAATTCCTATTTGTTGATTGCAGATGGAATCACAAACGATGAGACAAAGATGTTTGTGACTACTTTTCAATATTTCCTATCGTAGAATAAATCTCGAGCAAACCTTAAAGAAGATAATACTCAACATGATAGAAAATAACAAGATCAGAAAACGCAACTACAGAGAAATAGTTGGGTCTGGCTTCACAATCCCAATGAAGTCTTCAAGTCGTTAACCTACAGGGTTTCGTGAAAAATCTAAGGTTAAAGGAGAATCGACTCCATTCGCAACTAGTATCACACAAGAGGTGTGGGATTAGGTTTCCCAGTTGCTAGAGTTCTCCTTTATATAGTCTCCAAATCAGGATTTGCAATCCATGCTACCTTGGTAACAAAGCATTCAATATTCACCGTCAGATGAAAACCTGATTAGATTCAAGCTAATATCGTTCAACCGTTAGATCGAACTTAGCTTGTTATACACAAATAAAATGTACCATCATTTAGATAAAGGTAACCGTACCTAAACGTGTACACTTAGTTGGTTCAACAATAGTTAACCAATGGTTAGCCATATGAGCACTTTCATATCAACCTTATTCATCTTTATCATAACTAGTTCAAATGACTCAAATGAAACTAGTTAGAGAGTTGTTCAATTTTTTATATTCTCATAGAAGTATACAAGACACAATTGAAGCAAAATCGATTTTGATTCACTCGAATCATTTCATGAACATTATAGCCACAGTTTTCAAAAGATTGCATTCCTTATTATATAAATGTATTAGTTCATGAACAAACCGATTTTAGAACATAACCTACTTAAGTGTATGCAAATGGGTACGCATACCTAAGTAGCAGGACTGAGTTTGGTTATGCCAGTACGCGCACGGGTACCTATACCATTTACTCTTCCAAACTGCAGTAGAAATTTACGGACTTGAACTTCCGCCAGTACGCGTATGGGTACACATACTTGGTTTTCGGACTTCCAACAACCAACCAGTACGCGTACGGGTACGCATACCATGGTTCCCGGTTTTGGACATTACACAAATGTGAATACACACTATTTTTATATCCAATCATGGTTACATGTTTTAAACCCTCATTTAAATCATCGAAACATTCTTGGAAGACGACAATAGATGTCTCACACAAACTATTAGCTTCAAAGCAATTTTCAAGTGATCCAATGATCAATACGAAACATTCCGAGTCTACATCAAATGATTGTCTCACACGAATCATGTAATATGTTACAAGGTGATTTTCACATGATCATCTTTTGACTTCCGTCAAGACTAAAAGATGAACTTGGTTAAAGCGAAAGCTTACCAACACATATTTAGAGAAATAGATAAGCGAGATAAACTCGTCTTGAAATATCAAATGTGTATAATTGAAGTCTATATAGCAATACGATTTTTTTCTCAAATAGGAGATAGAGTAGATAGACTTTAGTGATAGATGGGTTCAAGTCTCCACATATCTTTTGGTGATGAAGTTCCACAAGTTCTCTTGAGAAGTTCTTCGTCTTCATCCGATGAAAGCTGTGAAGTCTAAAGCTCAACTACACTTACTATCTTAATCCGAGACTCAACTATAAGTAGACTAGAAATCAAGAATTATAGTTTTGGCAATTAAACTTGACAAACAATCTTGAGAGTTCGACCGAGAAGTGCTCTAACAATAGCTTGCTTGTAGCACAACAACTTTTTTTTCCCGTTGTGGCAGCTATTGCACTGACTGCTATAAATGTTGGCACGTCTCTTGGATAATATATATCTTTTTTGAGACAAGAGTTCGTGGTTCCACTGGCGCAAAACTTGGTGACATTTTGTGATTGCAGTGAGTGAAAGACTTAAGCATGCACTTGTGATTTGAGGACGTAGATTCCAACACGACGGAATACTTTGTGCTCGTACTATAGTTGTTGTATAACTTCGCAGTTCGGAAAAAGCTGACGTAATTCTTGTGTGGAGTATAAACGATTGTGCTTAGATCTGTCTGATGCTGTATAAATATAATACAATTGATGTTACAATAATGATGGTGATGCCAAATCGTGATCTACACCTTTTAGATGGTTGTAAAATATCACAACTGCTCATGCATTGAGAGCTTGATAAGTGATATTCTTCGAGTGATGCTTCACTACATCCAAAACATTCTGATCCAGCAAAAATTCTTTATAAAATATATTTTTTAATCGTATAATGAACTCTCATTACCCTGATAATGGGGTTCAATTGCTCATGGAACAAGGTCCTTGCTGTTCTTGAGCCTGCACTGAACCGGTTTAGGTTTAGCTTGCTCGCAAATTTGCGCAAGTATCGACTAAGACCGTGCAAGGATTTTCCTATAACCAAAGTCAAGTTGGTTTGGTTCTCACTTCCCTGAGTTCCATTTCCCATGGAACAAGGTCCTTGCTATTATTGAGCCTGCGCTAAACCAGTTTAGCTTGCTCACAAATTTGCGCAAGTGTTGACTAATACCGTGCAAGGAATATTTTTGAAATTATTCCTCTAATCAAACCCAAGTTAGGATCGGTGCTAGATATTCGAGAGTTATTGTTTAACTACTCTGGCTAGTATACTCGAAGTTTGTGTCCGAACTTAGCTATGCGAGTATTATTGATAAACGACTTTGGGTAGTACCGAAGTGTGTGGGCATGCATTAGTTTATGAAATTGTGCATTTGTATGTGAATTGTGCATTTTTTGTAGGACTAGAAAATACGAGTACTGTAAACGAATTGAGCAATCGTTTAGGCTTACCTTATGAGGCATGAGTATATTCAGCATCGAAAATATGCTTCTCATAGTTAGTATAGAACTATTTCCAAGTTGTCGAAGTTTGAAGTTTTGGGCTTCATTTTGCTGCTCTTCAATCGGTAGAACTTTCCTCCTACAAGCTTATCTATCAGGTATGGTCTTCACTAGACGCCCCCTAGTTGTTCGAATATTATGAGTAAAACTCGCAATGGCGTGTAAGTCCAGTTATTTTAAACTCTTGCATGTTTTAACTTAGATCCATCAGAAATAACATCGTTGATTGGATAGACGAGCTGGATCACTAGTTGGATCAACGAGCTAAATTGCTGATGGAACCGATGACTTGGAATGTTGGGTCTAACGAGTTAGAGCATTGAAGAAGTCTTGTGTTTGATTAACCGACCAAGGGCGCATGTACGAGCAAGTAACACTTGAGTTGGAGTAGAAATATACTAAAACTATTTTCCACCGATTTGTTGTGATTATACTACTTGAGATCGCTTATGTTTGCAAGGCTAAGCTAATAGAGTGTGTGCGAATTGAGTACATTGATTGTGTTGCAACTGAGTTAGACCATTGACGTTCATTTCACATACTTTTGATGAATACTATTTTCATATGCGTCGGTCTATATGTGTCTTTCTTTTATCTAGAATTGGAAGATTGCATCCATAACGACATACGTTAGGGACTACTCACATAAATGATATCCATGTAAATTTTCTCTTATTTGAAGGAAAAACTTTCCATTTTGATTGTCATAATACTCCTTCCATTTTTCGAGGAATTCCTATCGACTTTGCATGCTTGTCAGGGTATATCTCTTGCTCGCGCATGTTGTTCTGTCGATGACTAGATACTGATTTTCCTTCCGATTCTATGACGGTGTGATGTCTTTCATAGCGGTGTTTTTTCTTTGATACATTGCTTGACTTTAGGAGCTTCCCTTTCAGATAATTCATGTATCTTATCGTAATCACTTCATACCCTTCGCGCTCGTCAACCCTCATGTGAAGATTATGCATGCTGATGTAGAATGACACTTTTTATTTCTCGTTTACGGTCTCTTATCTAGTAAAGCTTTCAATAATCTTTTTTCCTTATATAACTCTTGCAATATTTCACGCAGACTCAGATCTACGGGTGTTACTCCATCCGATCTGCTTGCACAATACGCGAGGCTACACGAAATCCTCTATTGTCAAGGGTGTTTGGATGCGAGTTTAACATGTTTTTTTGACGCTGATCTAAATATCTTGGGGATTTGTTCATATTGTTACCTTCTTTTAACGGGATGTTGCAATACGTACCCAGCGATTTACTCTACTTACCCACATGGGGATAAGTTCTCACAGAAGGACATCTTTATAATGTCGTTGTGGGTAAGGTTTAAAATCATTCTCGAAATGGGTGATCAACATCTCTCTGAGATTGTCGCATTCTCGCACATGCATTTTCATTCATACTGCTCCGACTTGCTTGTGATATAGCAATGGATCTTGATATGTTTTTCTGAATATTCCTTTTCTGCCCCACGTGGGCGCCAAAAGATGTTGTAGCAAAAATGTTCCTACAACGCTCCTCGATATTTGTATTGAAAGATATAATCTCAATCGTTGGATGAGTCAAGATTTATACCTGATGGATGATTTGTATACCGTTTAGATGACTCACAATTTTCCTCGTGATGCATTCTTGATGATGAAAATTTTCCAGCTCAGCTCTCCAATAATATTGGCTTTCTAAATATTTTTGATGAATGAAGAAGGGGGGGTACCTGCAAGGACACTCCGATGCCTCAATGAGTAAGATCTCTAAGCATATTTTAGTTGAGAGAAAAGGATTAGAAAATATGTACCTTTCTAGTTGAAATTCCTCCTCTATTTATAGGTTGTAGAGGGTACGCATCCATTCAATTACCTGTCTGCATTCATTTCGATAATGTACCTAGACCAAATGCTCTCCAGGTTCATCTTTATTTGAAATCAGAATTATGTATCGAGACATTAAAAATGTACTTAGTCCAATAAATAATCTATATTTATCCCCTCTTTTCAGGATGAGCAAATTAATTAATGTATTTGGACTAAATACGCATCAAGATTAATTATAACTTCCTGGTTTGAGTTTATGCTTGGTCTTACCATCAACAAATTCATCCACCTTTTAGGGTACAACGAATTTAGTCACCTTTAATAAAGGACAATAAATTAGGTTTTTAACCCTTAATGGATTTAGGCTTCAATCCATGATCCAATTAAATATTTTTGTTTAAGGCTAATGGGCCGAAGATCCTATTAAGCCCATTCTATATTTATAAGGTCCAAACATAATGATACGGAACCAGAAAAAGATGAGCTCCGAGTGCACAAAAGCTAGACAACTTGCTCGTATATTCAGTCATAAGGTTGGTGTCTTTGTTAGAGAATGGCTCGGTTGAACCAACCAAGCGTAGGTATGTCAAGTTTGGTTCTCATATTTTAGTGAATCAAAACTCATGTTAAGAGTCACTTGATTATGTACTAGAGTCAACTTCGTATAGGTTAGCTTGAAAGTATTAGGATATGAGACATTACAATTATTGCGAAGTCTTGATGTGAAGAAGCAAGGGGCTACAACGACAACAATCATCCTTCCACTTGAGGTTAGTGATATTTGACTTGAACTGTTTCATTCCCTAACGTATCTTTCAAGTCGTGCATATTGAAAACGTAACGGCGAAGCATGTTTGGACTCTAGATAGACATAGTATTAAGGAATACAATACGAGGTTTATTGCTTAACCATTAAACTTTGTAGATAAGACATCGCCATAATCATTTGAATGCTATTGTGATTATGTACGGGTATGAGGTGAGGATTTCATCCTAGGGAACAATGTTTACATGTGTTCTAAGGAAGTAAGTTCATAAACTTGTTTGTAAACCGAAAAGGAAATTGCCAGGTGTTATTGGTTTTGTTATTCATGCATTGCATATCTTATGAACAATCAATATGTGTGATAGAGTATAACCGCTCACAACTTCTTGTGTTCTTGGTAGAACTATTTACAAAGGACTGACTTATGTATTGGTATAAATTTTATTAGTAAAACCGATCTTAAGTAATCACCTGTGGTATGATCGGGTTTGTATGTCTGACAACTTTTGGAAAGGGGAACCGATCCTAGTAAGGGGTGTAGTACATCAAGGGGAACCGATCCTTGTATGGGGTGCAGCAAGGTTTATAGCAGAAAGGGGAACCGATCCTATGGACATGTGCAACACGTTTTTAGGCAAAGGGGAACCGATCCTATGGACATGTGAAACACATATAAGTTAGATACCATATATATGTGGGGAACCGATCCTAGTACCTAGTCAACTGAATTTTTGGAAACCTAGTGTGCCTATGCACATTACTCACATGGAGGTAGAAACGAAACTTGTTTTGGTAGAACCGTTAAACCCATGATTGTGATTGAATGTTGGTATGATCAATCACATAGTTCTTGAAAGTCAGATGAACCAATTCTAAACTTGTTTGGAAGTGTGTCAAATCGGTTTCAAGGTTGTAAGTGTGAAAGAGAACTTACAAAATAAATGTTAGAGCGTAGCTCGGTCAACCTCGCATGCGTTGCTATATCAAGCATGTTTGTCAATATTAGTGATCAAAACTATAAAGTATTGATTTCTAGCATATTAGCTAAGACTCGGACTAGGATAGGAAAAGTGTAGTTGAGCTCAAGGACTTCATGGTGATTCAATGACAACGACGAAGATATACACCAAGGAACCGTGGAACCTTCATCAACAAAAAGGTATGTGAAGACTTGAACTTATCTATCACTCGAAAGTTTATCTATTCTTCTCCTACTTCTTATGAGATAAAAGTCTTATGCTATATAGACTAGATCATATACACTTGATATTTCGAGTTGAGTATTCATTGCGTATCTTTTACTCGAAATCATGTGTTGGTAAAGAGTTTCGCTTTGATCAGGTTTATCTTCACCTAGTGACGAAAGTCATGAAAGTTTCAATCACTTTGGAAATTGCTCTGACGAGAAAGGTCTGTTGTTCTTCACGACTGAATATCGCCCTCTGAGAATGTTTCAATGATTGAAATGAGAGTTTAGATCATATATAACCATGTATTCCTTGAACCGAAGTTTTCGAACTTTGTTGATCAAGAAAAATCGTAGGATTGTGGAATTGGCTTGCCAAGTCCGCGAACCCAGTCCGCAGACTCAGTCCGCAAACTAACGAAAGTTCTCGACCGAGAATTTCTGCTGGGATTTCCAAAAATCGATTGTGTGCTAAGTCCGCAAACTCAGTCCAAGAACTGGCGGGAGTTCTCGACCCGAGAATTTCTGCTGAGTTTGGAAAACTCAACCGATTAAGTTAAGTCCGCGAACTTGTTTGTGAGCTTAAGTGGTTATGATCTTAAGATGTGCTCTGAACATGAAACATTAATTATTAAGGAATGCTTTATGGAAACCGTGGCTATAATGTTCATGATCCGATTCTAATCGAATCGAATCATCTTTGTTTCAATTGTGTTGTAGTTGCAGGAAATCCTACACTACACCCCTCATACGATTTCATTAATACTCAACTCATTTTTAGATTTATAATCTTAATTTTATTAATGAATCTTTGAATATTCTTACAAGAAAAGATAAATGAATCAAGAATGACTTCTGCTCTAGACTTTCTCTCTCCTATTTACTTGTTTCTTTCTCAAAAAAGATCTCTCCCCTTTCTTCCCAGTTGAACGACTATTTATAGGGAAATACATAGTGGATGACAGCTAATTTGTCCTTTATTTTCGGATATGGCTTGTGACATTCTCGCAATCTTACAAATGTTAATCTCACAAACTCTCTAATTTTCGCAGGATCATCACATCTTTCTCATGATTTTAGCTGACGTCGTTTATTATATCATTTCTGAAATTGTTCTGCGACGCTGTTGTGTTGTTGATAATTTCGCTGAAATATTATTGCTGCGAGATTCTGATCCTACATCTTGCCTCTTCTCATATCTTCTCTGCAAAGTAGAGAATGATGTGAGAAATGCCGCAGCTGTTCCTCTCTTCATATTATGCATTTATCACACGTATTCTTTCTTCCATCCGTTTCTTGACACGTCTTCTGTAACCACTGCTTTTCAACTGCTCATGTCTTTTCGTCTTAATGGTGTTTATTTCTTCGAGTAAAAAATCTTCCTCATATATTCTTCTTACTATTCTTTTCACTTTCTTTTTACTTTCTCTTCTCTTTTAATTCTCTCATCTCTGCAACCCTATTGTTCTTCCGTAAATTCCGCTACTGTAGTTCTTCCTTCTTCAATCTTCTTACTTTTTATTCATTCCCATACTCTATATTCAAATATGCCTCCAAGTGGCCATAAACATGAGAAAAACTTAAAAGACGTCCAAAAAGATCTCGCACAGAAAGGTTTCACACTTTCTACCATTCCTGGTGAAAGTGCCAAATCAATTCTTTCTATCAAACTTTTTTCTGATCAATCAATCATAATTTTGCTAGGTAAAATTCTCGCAGGTCTCCCCATTCCTCTTTACGACCCAGATATCCCTCTGTTCTATGAAATTCTCGCTCATTCGGGATTTTCGTGAGCTATTTTCCAGTTGAGTGGGGATTGCATCCGTCTGATGCTAGAGTTCGCTAATCATGGTGTTGTTAAAGGATATCTATACTCCAAAGAACTTAGGGATCCTAAATTCGCAAACTTAGAAATAATTGCTGAGAAATATACAGTAGCGAGCTTCTTTGAAAATTATGAACTGATCTCCATGAAGAAAGAGAATACTCGCTGGGGTATTCGTTTGAAAAGGAAAGATAATATTGATAAAGCGAAAATACTTATGAAAGATATTGATTGGCATTCTGGTAAGAACACAACTCCTCGCCAATCCAAAGATGATAAATGGTGTGTTTTTCCCTTGATGCTAAGAGGGCCTTATATTGCTAGATCAAATATTCTTCCTGAGAATCTCGCTACCTATCAACCTTGGGTATTCTCTTGGCCCGATAAGGATAAAGAGGTATGTTTCTTCCAATTTCGCTCACTTTACATTTTTTTATTTGTCTTTATTCTTTTGTTCGCTGACCCTTACGATATTCTATAGATCCAAAAACTGAAAGATAGTTATAACAGAACTGGGAGGACTAGTACCTTGTTAGCTATTCGCTCATACACAGATGAGGTAAGAAATTTTCTCTTATGATTTTAAACAGTATATTGTTGCTTCCACTTCTTATTTCTATCTGTGTGTGAAGATTATTGCTGAAATAGAAGAACCTGCCGATGTTGCGAAGATTGGTGATAAAGGCAAAGGTGCTCTTCGCAGGGAAAAATCAACTGCCCCTCCTTCAAAGAAAACAAAAGTCTGTTCTTCTTCTCCTTCAAATATTCCTTCTCATGAAAATTCCTAAAGTGACAAGGATGATGAGGATAATGATGACCTTGCCGCAAGTGAAGATTCTCCACCTGAATCTTCTATGGCTAAACTCTCTGGCCTCTTTTCTGATTCTTTGCAAGGAATGGGAGATAGCCAATTCGCTAATACCTGCAAAGCTCTTGCTGCAATTTGTGATGTCCCTTTACTGGATGGTGATAGTTCTCTTCGCGGAGTTTCTAGATCAGTGACTCCCGATTTCTTGCATTCTATTAATAGTCTGGTATACTTTTCATCCTTTTACTTCTTCATTGTTGTAACTCAAAATATTTTTATGTATTTATATTTTTTATATTTTCTCGCAGGCTGGAAAAGCTTCTTTCGTTGTTGCCTCAGATCTAGAGAGGAGACGCGAAAATCTTGAAAAGAAGAATCTTCAATTTCGCACAAAGAATGAAGAATTGGAAGCTGAAGTCAAATGTCTTCGGGAGAAAAACAAACAACTAGAAATTGATTCTTCTTCATACAAGAACAAAATCTCTAGTCTTCAGCAAGCTAATAATCAGGTTTATGGTATGTTACTTTTCTTCTTCCCTTCATTCATTCATCCTGTTGTTTTATCTTATTTAAATGATCCTTTTTGCAGACATTTATGGTCTTTCTGATGAAGCTACCCTTCTACGTTCATTTCATAATGCCTTGGATAATGATACCCTTCTTGAGCGTCTTAATAATTCTTTAAATAGTTTCTCAAATGATAGAATTTCATCTCTTTCTCTAGATGAACTTAGATCCAAATTTCGCCTCTTAGAAATTGACCATAGATCTAGTTTAGGCTTGGCCAACCGATTTAAGCGTCTCCTTCTTAATTCTAAAGAGAAAATCAATGAGTTGAGAACCAAAATTAGCAGTCTTATAGATGATAAGGATTGTATCTCTGATCAAGGTGCTAAGGCTTTGGCGAAATTCCAAGAGACTCTTCTTGAAGTACAACTTGAACGAGATGAGGCTAACCGCAAGAACATCGAGCTCTGCGAAAGGTAAAATCAAATTCGTTCTCGTCTTCTTATAAGTAATGAGGATGAATTTGTTTGGGCTGCGAAAATCTTAGATAATGCCAGAAAAGATTTAGGTGTAAATGTTAGTCTCCAAGCTGAGCATACAACCTTGATTAGAGATATGATTTCTGACAGAGAAGGTTATTAACTGCTCTTCTTTACTAATTTTTTGTTTCTTATGAATTTTCATTAAGTTAATAATTGATTGTCTTTTGCTCGCAGGTTCTGAAAGTAGATATCGTGAAAAGATTGAGGAACTTGAGCTGAAAAGGAAGAACTCGGAAAGATTCTTTCTTCTCGCAACGACAAGTATTCTAGATTAAAGAATCAAATCAAGATCACTGTTGCGAATTTTAAGAATGATGCTATGCATTTTCGCAATCAAACTATCCAAATGGTTTGTGACGATCATAGTATCCCTCACTCTGATTATCCTTGTCTCTTGGAAGAGATCCCGCAGAGTACTCCCAGTCTGATTATTTCTGATACCGAAGCTGATGATGAAGAATCTGATGGTGATGAAGATTCTGACGCAGACGAAGAAGGGAACAAGTCTGATGAAGATAATGAAGGATCACCTAAGAAGTAGTCTTTGTTTCTTTCTTTGATTCTCTGTAATACTTGTACATTTATTCCTTCTTTCTGTATATTTGTGTTTCTTTCATTTTGACCTGCATTCATTAAAACAATTCTTCCTTGCAATACAGTTAATCAATATAATCATAAATTTTTGAATTTTTGTGCAAATTTATCATATGGAGACAAATAGCATTTTTAATTTCATTCATTCCCATACTTGCCTCTGTTATTTGTATCCAAATGAGAGATTTTATAAATTTTTCTTATTTTATGCCTCAATTTCGCAGTTAATTATATATAATTTCGCAATCTTATGCGAAGTGAATTTTGATTCTTTTCAAAATCTCGTTCATGTGTGGTCTTATTTTTCCTTCCTAATTAAAGGTCTTATTATGCCACCTCTTGTCATTGCGAAAAAATCGCAGGACGTCCTTGCATTTTCATGCAAAAACCCATTGATCTTGCCTTAACTTTTTCTTTTGTATTGTGGCCTCTTCAGGAATGTTGCGACAATATGACAGGCCTAAATATTCTTGCGAAAATAAAGCCCCATGACATTGCCATCTTGCGACGAAATCGCAGGACGTCTTCGCACTTTCATGCGAAAACCCATTGATCTCGTCTTATCTTTTTCTTTTGTATTATTGCCTCTTCAGGATTGTTGCACAAATATGACAAGCCTTAATACTCTTGCGAATAAAAAGCCTCATGACATTTGCGTCTTAAGACACTTATCAGCTCCCTAATGGAGGGTGCCACCCTTATCTCCCCCCTGGTTGCCCCTTCAAGGAGGCGTACTTCTACCATACAAGGTTAGATCCTCCCATCCAGTCTTAACAACAACCAGTTGTTTTCGCAACCTCTTATCCCTTTTACCTATAGGGATTATGGTTACGAGACTTCACCCTAAGTGGGGTTTTCTTCAGGCCGAGTGCAGTATAAGCCAAGACTTGTCAAGAATGGCAAAGTACGCTTCAAATGTCCCTGGCACTCTTGACTCAACCGTGTACGTCGGCGCCTTGATCAGATCTTCACTCCTTGGGATAGTCCTTATTACCTTAGTCGCCCAACCTAAGTCATATGCTTAAGCTGAGAATCCAAGGTGCCTCTCCCGGATGGGCTTTTATTGACCCCAAATCTCCATGACTCAGGTTCCGGTGGCGGTGTAGCCTTTCCCTGAGCCATGCAACAGGTACCCCCTTATATGACGTGCTTTAGGTCTTACATTTGCCTCTTGCGAAATTGTATTCGCGAACTAGGGTGTACGCCATAAAGGTTCGCCCCTTTTTCTTTTGTCATTTTTCTCTGATTGTCTTCTGTAAAATTCATTACCTCTGCGAGAGTCTCGTACATCATCATATTGTATTTGCATTTCGCAATCTCAATTTTGTCATTCAATAAAATGTATTTTTGAGAATTTTACTTATTGCAAGAGTGTCGCAACAACTTAATCATTCATACATTTCTTGTTTTTATTACCTTTGCCATCCTCTGCTTCTTTATTATTTTCTACTACTGCTTCCTTGGTAGTGGTATGTTCATCATTTTTATTCTGAGCTAGCATTAATTTCGCAACATCTCTTCTTTTCTTTCGATTGCATCCACCATCAACCTCTCATTTTTTTGTGTCTCTTTGATTTTGTGTCGCCAATTTTCCTTCTTGTTTGCTCTTCCTTCGCAAGATTCTACCTCAGTTTAGTAACACATCTTTCCTTCAACCCAATCTCCCTTTATGATTCCTACACCGCTGGGGTGAGGGAATTTGATGCACGGTGGAAAGTTGAAGCTACACCTAGAATCCCATGTAGCCAAGGTCGACCAATTAATGCATTGTAGGGTGATTCTACATCAACGACACAGAATAAGATTTCAGAAGATATTCCCTTCAATGGAATTCGCATAGTAACCTCCCCTTTAGGCTTGTTAGCAGTACCATTAAAACCATATATCTTATATGTTGATGGTATAAGATCATCATCTCTTCCTCCCATAGTTTTATAAGTATGATAAAATAAGATATTCACAGAGCTTCTAGTATCGATTAGAATTCTATTTATTGCCCATGAATCTTCAGCTTCATCATCCTCATCTTCTTTCGGTTTTGGATTAATTTCTAATTTTACTACCAATGGATTATCATGCACTTCTTCACCTTCGGGAATTTCTTATGCGGTAATAGAAATGATCTGTTTCTGCCATTCCTCTAGTGGCGAGATTTTCGTAATATTCATAATTTCTCTTCCATCGTTATCTCTTGCGAACACTCTACTCAAAACATTGTCATGAAAATCTTTGATTGTCTTATACGAATGTACGATAAAGTGACAGAATAGATTCTTTGCTTTTGCACCAACTTCTATGAAGAATGTTTCCTTCTTTTTCATCGTGTTTACTTTGTGATGCTCTGGTGGTGGTGGCAATGGTTGAGATTGTGGGTGCCCTACCAAAAAGTGGTTTAGTTTTCCTTGATCTATCATTCTCAGAATAATTCTTTTTACATTTCTGCAATCATTTGTTGTATGTCCTTGAAAATGATGATAAGAACAAAACTCATGGCTTATGTGGTTTGGACGTGGTTCCGTTCCCATGTTCCATGGTGTTAGTATATTCTCCATCAAAATTATAGCTTCCCATATTTTCTCCACACTTTCATTTACAGGTGGCATCTTGATTTCTTCCCGTACTACCTTGTGACCTCCTTGTCCTCTATTATAGTTTTGTCTTTGACTTCCATAAGTTTCTTGTGGTTGATCGAGTGTTTGAATCTTGTTATTTCCACCACGATTGTAGAAATTTCTTTCTCTTTCATACTCCTCTTGATCTCGGTCACAAAATTGAGACCCAAAATCAAAATATCCCTAATTTCTAATAGAATTTGTCTTCCCAATATAGCTGACATATTGTCTACCTAGCAAAATACACATGGTTTAATATTGTATTTGTCTTCAAAGTTTCATTTTTCACATTTTATAAGCCAAAGGAAGAAGGAAGAAAAAGCATTTGGAATGACTCTGTATTAAGACTCACTTAATTAGCATGTGATTATGAATTGCCCGCAATAGGGAATCCGATTCCACTTTTGTCTCTTTTTCATACCTATTTATCTATTATAATTGAGTGGAAAACCAATTTCCAAAAAGAAACGTGCCAACTCATTTTCCGACGAAGGAAGGATTTCAATTTCCGTGTAAAGTTCATTTTCCTCCCATTTTAACAGGGCCAAAAACTCATTTTTGTACCACCTCTGCGATTCCATCGTGCCAAACACACGGTATCGGGAATCAAATTCTCGCCCTCTCTCAAAAAGGGGCAAGGACATATATTGTACCAGACAATGAGCTCATTTAATCTTGGAGACTTTTTCTTAGATAATTTAATCTTCATATATCAACCATTATGTAGTAAGTAATAACGAGTTTACATATTAAAAGCAGAAATCATAAGCAAAAAGTACGTATTTTGATTTCCAAAAAATTTACTTTTTCACTTTTAGAAGTCGTTTAAATTTTTATAACCGAACTAACTTCTAGATGTAGGAAAATTACTTCTGCATGTTTATCCAAACAGCCCATTAGTGCCCAACAGTTTACTTGCTCAGAGCCTCAGACATTGAACCATGGAATCAAGGGTTCAAATTCCAGTTTTCCCTGGAGTGGGAGTGGGGAAATTTTTGTTTATTTCTCATAGACTTACAGCGAGGGGAAGCTCACAATTGGATTTGGTTGCTCTTCTAGTGATTGTTGTTTGTTGGATGTTACCAATGCGTGTTAAATAATCCCTGGGCAACTAAATGTATATGGACTGGTGGCAAAATGGTACAAATCTTTCCTGACCATTTGGTTCCCTCTATCTTCAATTTTATATTAATTGCATGATACAATTTGCATCTGTCTCAATCTCTATTAAATTCATACATGTAGTAGTAGAAAATCTTTCTACCACACCCTTAAACAATTTATCTATCAAACTAAGAAGACATCATGAAGAACACTTAGAAATAGTTTTATTTAGTATAGAAATCAATATAAAGACGATAGATAAAATCCTAACTTGGGAAACAAATAACTTTCTCTCTCCTAAAGTTCTATCTCCACTCTCAAAAAGATCTCTCTCTATCACAAGGTGGCTGGTCCTATTTATAGGGATTTTACATAGCGGAGGACAGCTAACAAAGCCCCTATTTTCGGATCTAGTATGCGATGTCTTCACACCCATGTATCTGGTCTTCTCGCACGTTCTCCTCAACTTCGTATAGATTCCACACTTCACCCCGTGACTTTGTGACGTCACTGATTCCGTCATTTAAGATATGCCACGTGCAAACTCTGTTCGTTCCTTGGTAACTCAGTTGTATTCGCATGATTATTCACGTGTGCGGTATTTAACCCCTACATTTTGCCTCTTCTCTTATCGATCTTTTTCTTGAAAAGAGCGATAAGAGAACTGTTTTTATTATCTTCTTCGCACCATTTATGCGATTTTCCGCACTTTGTCAACTTTTCATCTTCTCTCTTAACCGATAAGTTTCCGGATTTCCCGTGTAACCGTTTACACGTCCTCACCTTTGCACTTTTCGCTGACACGTCATCCCTTTTACTTGGTACAGCCGGTTATCTTCTTCCTTATTTAACCCCTTTTCAGAGAGAGAGACTTTCCTTTTTAGTTCTCCTTCTTCACAGAACTTTTTCGGATTTTCGTTCCCTCAAATCTTCAGTTTCTTTCCTTCTGTTAGCATTTGAACTCAATGGATTCTCCTCAAAGGTTCGTCTTATCTATTTTGTTATGCTTTTTGTTGGGTATGTCTTGTTTTTGTTGTTGTCTGTTACTGTGAGCCGTCATTATTGATCTTTTGTTGTTTTCCATCCATTGTTATTTCTGTTATGGTTGTTCATAATTCCCATACTGGTATTGTTGCACCAAAACCGCTTCCGCTGGAACTTGTTTCACCGTTCCAAACCCTAACTCCTCTTCAAGGCGCGAAAATGACAAATCTCTCAAGAGGAAGCCTTCGCATGACAAGGTAGTAAGAAACACCTTATTCCTTTGAAACAATATTGTTGCCTCTGTTTCTTATCTACATTGTTATTCGCAGTCTGATGCGAAAGAGAAAGAGAAGAAGCCCAAAAGGAATAAGCAACCTCCTACTATTGATACTCGCATGGCCCTCCCGAGTTTCAAAAAGAAATCTAGCTCTGCCCAACAAGCTCCCTCTGGTGATACTGTCTCCGTTGTTCGGGAAAGTATGGTCGCTTCCCATCAGGCGACTACTACGTCATATTTATCGTCCCTCATCTCTCCTCCAGCGAACATCATCGCCGTTTCATCATCTCATTCTCCTACTGAGAATCCCTGTAAGGATCTTATTCTTTCAACTTCGCCACCTCTCTTTTCTTTTCCACCAACAACTTCTACCTCTCTGGAACTAGCTTTGGTGACTCAGGCCATAACTTATACTACTGAAGAATTTGTTGCATATATGCTAGACACTCCTATTACTACTCCTTTGGCTATTCCCGTATCTATGGATCACTCTGTATCATCTCTTTTGGATGCTGCTGCTGCTATTTCTTCCATGAGCACTGTTCTGACTACTTCTCCTCTTCGCACAGCTGATCTTTCTCAAGCGAAATTTGTCACTCCTGAGGTTGGTACCTTTGATGCTGATGGTTCAGGGGCTGGGCCTCTTCTCGATATTGTCCAGCTCGCACGCTCATCCTCTAATGACCCATCTCAACTTCGCTTGTGCGAGTCTCTCGTCAAACTGTTGGGCAATTCTTCTTTGGATAAATCGGACAGGAGCGAGATCTTCGCTCAAATGGACTCATCCATGAATGCTGCCTTCGATTGTTTGGAATCCCGTCGCCGCTTTATTCAACTCGAAGGTTTTGCAGAATCTAGCTCTACAATTCGTGAGCTTACCCGTCAGAATGCCCAGTTGAGAGCTGATGTTCATGCTGGGGAGGTTACAGCCGAGAAACTTCGCAGCAAGAATCAAGAACTTAGAGGTATATCCAATTTCCTTTTACTCATTTTGTGATTTCATTACATCTTGCTCTTTCTATTTATTCGCCGGTACCTTTTCCCTTCTTTGCCTCTGTTCGTGCGAACATATAGATTTGTGCCAAAAGCGAATTATGGAGAGACATGAGTTCCAACATTCTGCTGAGGATGCTAGTGCAGAGAATAAAGAGCAGTGGCATCAGCTGAATCTACTGCTTAGTGATCGCTCATATTTAGTTGATTAAATCGATAATTTGAAGAATGAAAATCATGGCCTTAGTACTCAGTTTGACTCCCTGAACTCCCAAATATCCCATATTTCTGGGCTTTTATATGACACTGACTTAAGTAATCAAACTTTATCAGAGAAAAATCGCACCCTTATGGGAGACAATGAATCCCTTTTTAAGGAGAAAACGAATCATACCCAGCAATACCTCGCTCTTCGACGAACCTGTAATGAGCAAGAGGAATCTCTTCGTACTCTGAGGAATCAATATGACAGAGATATAAGGAGAGTGTCCTTAGAAAATGAGAAGATTATAAATAGCAAGGTAAAAATGACTGTCAAAATGAAGAAGCTTCGCGAACAGTACACCCGGTTGGAAAGCTCGCATGATATCTTGAAGAAGAAACATGCCTCTCTTGCTAAAGATGAGAATAAGATTCGCTCGCGTCTTGAAAGCTTGATAGGTGATGACTTTGATAAACACTTGGAGGTTATGAGAAGTAGTAGTCTGGCCCTTTCTCAGTATTATCTTTCTCAGATGCAAGGTAGTCACACCAAGCTGGCTACCTTTAATTGTATTTTTAGCTTCTTTCGAATGTTGCTTCTTTCATGCGGTTTCTAAGCTAACTCTAGTATTCTTTGTTTTCGCAGTTTCTGATAAGGCCAACCAACTCCTTGTTCAAAAGCTGAGGTCTGATTTGGCTAAATCTCGCAAGGATGTTAGTGATCTTGCCTCTATGCTTTCATCTTCTCGTGATAGGGCAGAGAGGAGACAAATATATCTCGAGCAGCTGATGAGAATTTATGTCAAGAATGCTCAGAAGGATGTCGCGCGCGATGCTCATCTTCAGGCTAAGGCTTATGCTGATGGGATATGTATCGCCAATTCGCTGCCTCTGGAGGAAGTTGAACCTCTCGACATTTCTGAAAATGAAGCTATTCCACAACCTGATATCGACTATGATTATGTCAGCTGTGACGAGGAAATCCCTCTTCCTGAAGATCAACCTGAGGGGGATGGTGCTAGCGGCAATCTTCTTGATGTACCTAATGCTGAAGATATTCCTCATGTTGAAGCTCAAGGTATTCCCCATGCTGAACCTTCTGCGAAGGCCTTTATTAAAAATTCTCCTCCTGATTGAAGCCATTGATTCACACGATGAAATTCCTCTAAATGACCTTTAGCTTCATTTTATTTCTACATTTTTGAACTTGTTTGGATCTCGCATCTTTTGTTTTTTTTGCTGCACATTTAAGGAAAAACAAAGCATGCAATTTTACAAATTATTTTTTAAGTATGCGAGCAATATTTTCTCCCTAATTTGTTTCTATGCAAGGTTATTTTCTAATCATGCGAATAATACTTTCTTTCTGTAATTCCCACACTTTCCTCTATTATTAGTATGTTAGATAATGATCTGTTCATGGATTTATTAGAAAGATGATACTTACACAACGGTTGAAATATATGTTATGCGAATATAAGATATTATTTGTGCTAATATAGGATATTAATTATCCGAATATAAAACTTTATTCATGTGGATGTAAGATATAACTTATGTGAATATGTTGTAATATGTATGCGAATATGTAAATATTTTTTATGCGAATACAACTCCTTTTAGAAAACAAAGATTTCTATGACATGGGCATTTATTTAGGTCTCTTGGTGTTTGATAGTGAGGTCTTATTGAGCCTCCCTAAGTAGAGGTCGTAATCAGCCTCTCCTGGTGATAGGGCTTATCTTTGCCTCAAGATATCGTTTTGGCCATGCGATAGAGTCGCAGGACGTCTTTACGTTTTCGCGTATTGACCCATTGACCCTACCTTATCATCTTTCGTATTATTGCCTCTGCAGGATATGTGAATATGCATTAATACGACAAGTCTAATTACTCCCATGAGTAAAAGCCTTGTGATATTAACGTGTTTGACACAATTCAGCTCCCTAGTGGAGGGTGCCGTCCTTATCTTCCCCCCGATTGCCCTTTCAAGGAAGCGTACCCCTACCGGGTTGGGGGTGGGCTCTTCCCATCCAGTGATGCAACAACCAGTTGTTTTCGTGGTCTCTTATCCATTATCCTATGTGGATTATGGTTTCGAGACCACACCCTAGGTGGGGTTTCTTGAGGACTGAGTGTATCATAGCCAGGACTTGCTAAGAGCGGCGAGGTACGCTCCAGACGCCCCCGACACCCTTAGCTCAACCGTGTACCGCGACGCGTGCCCTGGTCGAGTTTCTACACTCCATAATAGAGAACTTAGTACCTTAGCCTTTCGACTAAGGAGTCTCTACCGGATAGGCTTTTATTTCGCCCCCACCTTCCATGACTCAGATCCCAGGGATGGTATGGCTTTCGCTTGATCCATGCATTACCAGGTTTTCCCCCAATTATGACGCGCGTTAGGGCTTATTTATTTTTCCTCGTGCACAAGTGCGAACTAGGGTGCACACCATAATTGGTTACCCAGCCTCCCTAGTTAGATGTTTTAAATTTTATTGCCCCCTATTGAGGTCTTATCTTTGTCTATTTCTTCTGTTTGTATTTTTATAAATCATTGTTTTGAAGGGTGCAAATATTTTCTTTCTATTCATAACTTCCGGCATACATTATTAGCTTGTCTCTTCTTCTTTCGGACACATTAATCTATTAAACATCATATGGATAATATTTTTAAGGTACAATCTATTCCATGGATGATCGAGCCTTCTCCCAACATCCTTTCCATCCTTGTCCATCAACTCGTACGCTCCATTTCCTACAATTCGCTTGATTATATAAGGGCCGTCCCATTTCTTCTCCAACTTTCCATCTCCTCCCTTTTGATAAGATGGTATTTCTCTTAACACTAGCTCACCTAGTTGAAATTCCCTTGGTTTAACACGCTTGTTGTATTCCCTTGCCAATCTTTTATGATAGTTCTCCATGTGTCGCAAAGCATCCTCTCTAGTTTCCTCCAAGTCATCCAACTTTGTTAGCATCAGGGTTGTATTTAGATTTTGCTCCCAAGCTTTTTTCTTTGTCGTTGGTATGATGACTTCGGTTGGTAATAAAACTTCTACTCCATACGTTAAACAGAATGGTGACAGTCTCGTTGCTTCTCTTCGTGTTGTTCGATATGCCCATAAGACATTGTGGATCTACTCGCACCATCCTTTATTGTGACCTTCCAACTTATTCTTCAGTATATTCGCAAGTGTCTTGTTAGTTTCCTCAGCCTGTCCATTACTTTGTGGATATAATGGAGTTGATTTTCCAATCTGGATCTTGAAGGCATTTAACAACATTTCTATGTTCTCACCCTCGAACTGTTTTCCATTATCAGACACCAATTGCACAGGGATGCCGAATCTACAGATGATATTCTCGAATATGAATGTAAAGATGTCCTTATCACGTATATGTTGGACTTCTTTTGCCTCTGACCACTTTGTGAAATAATCTGTTGCGACAATAAAATATCTTCTTTGGCCTGACCCTGGTATGAATGGTCCCACGATATCTAAACTCCACCTTGCTAATGGACAAACACTGGTTGATGAGCTTAAGTTCGCTCCTGACGCATGTATTCTGTTTCCATGCCTTTGACATTCTTCGCATCGTCTAGATACTTCCCTCGCGTCTTCATGCATGTATGGCCAGTAATACCCTTGTATCTTTGTCTTGTTTTCCAATGACCTTCCTCCGCTATGATCCCCTGCATCTCCATAATGTATTGTCTTTAGTATTTCTATTCCTTCTTTTCGCGTCAAGCATCTGAGCGAAGGCCCAAGGAATGATCTTCGGTAAAGTACTCCATCTCTTAACTCGTAATTTGTCGCATGGCTTTTTATCTTGTGTGCTTCCAATCTGTTTCTTGGTACTTCTCCATTCTCCAAGTAAGAATGAAGCTGCAATCTCCAATCTTCTTTGTTTCCCTCCTTTTCTCCTTCTTCATCTTCTATCATCATTACATCTGCTTCTCCTTCCTTTTTGATTGATGGCAGGCAAAGTGTTGTAATATTTATATATCGTGCAGTCGGATCTTCCAGCATTGACGCGAGAAATGCCAAAGCGTCTGCGAATCTGTTGTCTTTCCGGCATATGTGTCTCCACATCATGTTTTTTATTTTTGCTGACAACTCCTCCGCGAGCAGCTTGTATTTCTGTAATGAAGGCTCATTCGTGATGTATATCCCTAATATCTGGTTGATCACTAGTTGTGAGTCACTGGTTATTCTGACGTCATGTAACTCCATTTCCACTGCCAATCGCAACGCGTGTATTACTCCTTCATACTCTGTTTCATTGTTTGTTGATGCGAACTCCAGCTTGAATCAATATGCCATTATTTCCCCAGATGGCGATATAATTATTATTCTTATTCCATTTCCTTCTTCGTTTACGGATCCATCAACTAGTATCTCCCACATTTATGAATTTCGTTCTCTTAATAGATTTTGTGGGTTCCCTTGTTCTTCTTCTATCTCCATCATGTCTTCTACACTCTCATCTTCCTTTGAGGGGAACTCTGCCAAAAAGTATGTGATAATTTGTGATTTTGGTGATGATAATATCTCATATTTGATTTGGAATTCTCCCACCTGTGCGTTCCATCTTTCTATTCTCCTAGACCGTTTTGAATTCTTCATCACAGATTTAATTGGTAACTTTGTAAGAACTCTGATTTTATGGGCTTGAAAATACGTGCGAAGCTTTTGAGTTGCATATACCAGTGTGAGAATGAGTCTCTCAATTTTCGTATAATTCTTTTCTGCTGCATTGTAGGTTTTGCTTATGTAATAAATCGGTTTCTCGACTCCTCCATCCATGTGAAGTAATACTACACATAATGCATGTGGTGTCGAGGCCAAGTATAATAGTAGCTCCTCTCCTGGTTCGGCTTTCTGCAAAGTAGACATGTTCATTAAGTAATTCTTTATGCCTTGTAACGCCTTTTCGCATTCGGCTGTCTATTCAAACTTTGCTCCTTTCTTTAGAATGCTAAAGAATTGCTTGCATTTATCTGAAGAGCGCGAAATAAACCGTCCCAACGAGGCTAAAAGTCCATTCAACTTTTGTACATCTTTTAATGTCGCTGGTGTTGGCATGTCGCGAACTTCTTGCACTTTCCGTGGATCTACTTGTATTCCTTTTTCTGATACAATATATCCTAGGAATTTCCCTGATGCCACTCCGAAGATGCATTTCGCAGGATTTATCTTCATTTTGCACTGCCTCATTCGCGCAAATATTTCTTCCAAATGAGTTACATGATTTTAGATTTCTTTTCTTTTCACTAGCATGTCATCAACATACACCTCTAAAGTTTTGTGAATTCATTCTGCCAATACCTTTTCCACCATTCTCTGGTACGTCGCACCGGCATTTTTCAATCCAAAAGGCATTCTAGTGTAACAGTATAATCCTTTAGGCGCGAAGAAAGCCGTGTGTTCCTGATCTTCTTATGCTAATGGAATTTGATTGTATCCTTTATACCCCGTCCATAAGTGACAATCTTTTATATCCGGAGGCAGCCTCTACCATCTGTGGTATATCAGGTAACAGGACATGCCTTGTTCAAATCGCTGAAATCGATGCAAATTCTTATCCCTTTGTTCTTTTTCGGCACCACCACCATGTTTGCTATCCACTCCGAGTATTTTTCTGGTCGAATTATTCCTGCATCTAGCATCTTCTGTAACTCCGCTTCTATTTGCGGATGGTATGTGGTTGCTATTTTTCTTATTCTTTGCTTGAACGGTCGCACGTCCTTCCTGATGTCTAACCTGTGACATGCGATATCATGATCCATCACTGGCATTTCATCCATGTCCCATGAAAAGACATCATTGCATTTTCGCAGAAGGTTTATTGTCTGCTCTTCTTCTTCTGCATCCATCTCTGTCCCTATCCTTATCATTCTGGGCTCCTCTTCAGTTCCTATGTTTACTTCCTTGGTTAGCTCTGCTGCAACAAAATTTGCTTTAGGTTCACTTAACGGGGATGATTCTTTTATTTCTCCTGCTGGTGCGCCTTCCTCGTCTGGGATTTAGGTCGGTATGCCTCTTCCTTCTTTCGCTCGTATCATGTACACCCTGAATTCTTCCTCCTTTCTTGACTGCTTCGCCTTTCTCCAGTTATCTTTTCTCTTCTTAGCTCCGCCCTCATAATTCTTCACATCTAGCTGATAGCAGACACTTGATTTTTCTGAGTCTCCTACAATCTCTCCTATTCCGCTTGGCATTGGGAATCGTAGACATCGGTGCAAGGCAGTTGCCACTCCTTTTATGTCGTGTAGCCATGGTCTTCCCAATATCATATTATATGGTGATTCCACATCCACCACACATAGTGTTACCTTCACCTCTATTTCTCCTAGCGGAATATTTATAATTACCTCCCATTTCGGTTTTGTTATAGCTTTGTTGAAACCATGTATGTTGTATGTAGTTGGTAGTAAATCCGTATCGTTGTACCCCATCTCCTTGAACGTGTGATAGAACAAGATATAGGTCGCGCTCCCGGTATTATCAAAGTTTTTTCTATCCCCCATTCCTCTGGGCCTTCCGCATCGCCATTCTTTATCATTATTCACGCAGGTACAATTATTACCAATGGATCTGTTCGCCCCAAGATTTGGTATGGTATGTCATCTGCTTCAACACATGATCTTCTGCTTTTGCCATTCGTGTAAGGTGAAATATTTTCTACCATCGAGACCTTCCTTACTTCGTAATCACGCTTGTGGATCTTTCATGTGAGCCATGCACTGAAATCCATAGTATCTATACCTGAATTTGTTGTCATGTTGCACCGTAGACATTTGATTCCTTTTTCTGCTCCGACATTCTTTACTATTTCTCTGAATCTATTCACTCCCTGCATTATATATATGCTTGTTCGCTCCTCTTATCACATCAAATGGTTCTTCTTTCTTTTACGTGTAAGCAACCTCAACTTGAAATCTACGGATAACTCCTCTAACTATCTCTATGGAAACCTTTTTCAGATCTATAAACTTTCCTTTTAAAAACGGGATTTATAGCCTCAAAGATTATTCTATAAAACTTCTTTCTTAATTTAAAACTGTGTTCTTAATGAATGACCCCAAATATTTTACTTTCAAAAAAACAATTAAACTTCAAAACAAGACAATAAGAATCTTCACTTTAAAGGAAATTTTTTGAAACAGAAACCTAAACTAAAATTTTCACAAACAGGTTCAATCCCAATCCCGAGCTGTATTCTAGCGCCAAAATGTAGTAATAGAAAATCCTACTACTACACCCCTTAAACAATCTATCTATCAAACTAAGAAGACATCATGAAGAACACTTAGAAATAGTTTTATTTAGTATAGAAATCAATACAAAGATGATAGATAAAACCCTAACTTGGGAAACAAATAACCTTCTCTCTCCTAAAGTTCTATCTCCACTCTCAAAAAGATCTCTCTCTACCACAAGGGTGGTTGTTCCTATTTATAGGGATTTTACATAGTAGAGGACAGCTAACAAAGCCCCTATTTTCGGATCTAGCATGAGATGTCTTTGCACCCATGCATCTGGTCTTCTCGCACGTGCTCCTCAATTTCGTACAGATTCCACACTTCACCCGTGACTTTGTGACGTCACTGATTCCGTCATTTAAGATATGCCACGTGCGAACTCCGTTCGTTCCTTAGTAACTCATTTGTATTCGCATGATTATTCACGTGTGTGGTATTTAACCCCTACAATACGTACACTCAGTTGGTTAGGGAATGGAAATATCCAAGAGATGCCAATATAATTAGCAGACATTTTTTCTTTTGTCTTATTTTAAGAATTCACTGTTTCTCCCTTCTCATTCATTTTGATTCAGGCACTTACATTTGTATATTTTGCGCTTTGTGGAAGCCTAAAATTCCGGCCATTTATTAAAATGACTTTCTGGCACCAATAATTTCGAGGAAGACAAACTTGTGAATTTTTTTGATCGGGAAAAAAATTCCCAAGTTTGTCTTCCTGCAAAATTATTGGTACTTACTGATGTCGAAAACAGAATTCGAGAAATGATGTTGGTATTGATGAAGATCAAGCTGATGTCGAAAGTTTGTTTTTTTAGTTTTTAATGAGAATCCATTCTACAGTACTTGCGGGGATGTTCAGTTGCGTTTGCAGGTAAATGGCTTAATGCCTATTATATGCACATATAAACTAATCTCTTGTTATTCATGAGAAATTCAGGCACTAATTAAGTTTAACTTTTTGTAGCTTTTGTTTGCACTAGCAAGTATATTTAAGAACAATGGTTTGCGAAATAGATTCCATTTAACGAAGAAAGAGTCACATATTCTTCAAGAATTTATCAATGCTTTGTTTTATGTTGTGGTTTATGAATCTTTTTCTTAGGTGATTTACTAGTATCTTTAGTATCAGGTGTTGTGCGAGATGCAATTCATCAACATGGTACAAACGAAGATACCATAAATGCATTTCCCCGGAGGAAAGTGAGGTTATGGATTCAATTTCTACTCATGGGGAAATTAAAGAAGCAGTGTTTGATTTGGGAGCTGACAGTGTTTCAGGACCGGATTGGTTCAATGGTATTTTCTATAGACATTGTTGGGATATCATAAGTTCTGACTTGTATAATGTTGTTAAGAACTGTTGGGAGATGAAGAAGATTTCAAATGATATCAACTCTAGTTTTATTGTCTTGATACCTAAGAACAACGCTTATGATGATGCTGTCAAGGAATTTTAGGGGGAATTGGTGACTTTATGTTTCTGTCAGTATGTTTGGTTGCCAAAATCCCTTGGAATCACGTTTCCTACGAGAATTACTTTTCCAGCAAATCCTCCATATGTAGTCCAATCCCTCCTCCCTAAGATTTGCTGGGAAACTTATCAAGGGATTTATGGACTCATTTTTCCAATCCTTAAATTCTATATATATACAATTTTAATATTGTGAAGGTAATGCCAAGCAGTACACGGACTGTAAAACAAGGGAATTCGATGAATCCTAGGTATTTTAACCGAGTTACGAAACACAATGTGGATTTGCATGAATCCCGGGATTTTTAATCCCATTGGAATTTAAATTCCTCAGAATTGTGAATTCTGCAAACAAACCCACTATTAGTAACTTCTTCTTCAAATTTTTCACTAAGATTCTGGGCACAAGACTTGGTAAGGTGTTGGGTAAGTTGGTTTCTGAGGAGCATGTGGATTTTATGAAGGGTTGAAGTATTCATGAAAATATTGCTTTGGTTTCTGAAATGATTAACGAGATTGGAGTGGATATAAAACATGGCAATGTTGGCCTCAAGTTAGACATTTTCAAGCTTTTGACACTTTAAGCTGGAAATTCGTAGAAGAAGTCTTTCGTAGGTCCGTTTACTCTGACACTTGGTATAGCTGGATTTTGAACAATTTACACTCGACAAAAAATTCAGTTTTGGTTAATAGAAGCCCTGAAGGTTTCTGTAATATTTCAAGAGGCTTGCGGTAAGGTGAGCCACTTTAACATTTGATTTTTGTTCTAATTGAATATATTTTAAGGAGAAACATATCTAAATTGTTTGCTTCAAAGAAAATGAGCTATATGGTTAACAAGAAAGGGGTAGCATCATTTTTCAGATGATATTTTAGTTTTTTGCAAGGGAAATTGGTATAACCTGCAGAGTTACTTGACTTGTTGCAGATGTACCAGTGTGCCTCAGGCAAACAGTTAGCAGGCAAAAGAGTAAGTTTTACTATGGTGGTGGTTCGTATTCTAGGGGTAAGGCCATTGCAAATTTCTGGGGAATAGAAAGAGCTTTGTTCCCTGATCGTTACTTGGGTGTAATTCTTAAACCTGGTTTACTAAGAAATATTTATGTTAGACAAGTAGTTGAGAAGACTATAAATAAGTTGGATGGATGGAAAGGTAAACTGCTATTGTCTCAGGCTATGCTTGTTCTTGTTTGTTCTGTCATATCTAGTTATATTGTTCAATCTATGGTTGTCTATCGAAGGCCTATGATGATGATTGAATTAAGTTTTAGGTCTATCCGGAATTTTTTGTGGTCTGGAGATTCTGAGAAGCAGAAATGGTTCATTGTGGCTTATGATATATAGTTTGTGTTGTCCTTGTAAAGAGAGTGGTTTGGGGATAAAGAGGATGGTTGTTGTCAACAAATCCATGCTAATGAAACTCTGGTGGAATAAGGATTGAGCAATGTTTTTGAAGGCCAAATATTTCAAGGTGAATGGAAATATAATCGATTACAAGATGGTGTCCTCTGTTTTTCCTGGCATCATGTGGATTTTTTATTTTTTTTTTGATTTTTTTTTTGTAGAAAGACACACGAGATGCATCATTTATATAGGTTTGAATACATATTTATATTTTGATAATTGGTGTGTTGATTTCCCATTGGCAAGAAGACTGGACTTATATTCTGCTGAAAAGGAATGATTTCGTGGCGAAGGTTCGTGATTTGATTGTTATTCGAGAGTGGGTTATTCCAGATTGCAGCGAAGTAGGTATAAATAATATGTCGGTTATTGTTGGTGGTGATGATTATAAAATTTGGGATTTGGACCAAAAATGTGTCTTTTATGTTAAGGCTGTAAAGGATGTAGTTAGGACAAGGTATGATGAGACTGCTAAAACAATGCTTATATGGAAATTTTTGGTACATCCTACCCTTGTAGTGCAGTGTTGGAAGATTTAGAAAGGTGTGTTTTTCGCAACTCAGGATACACAGATCCATAAGTCGGGAACTGAGATGATTATATGATGATGCTTATGCAAAAAGAATGTTGAGAATGGAAGTTTATCATTATCTAACCTAAATACCTCTTATGGTTGCATTCGAGGAAAAAAGCCAACCGTAAACTGCTCTGATAACTTTAAAAAATCAATCTTTTTACATACTTTCACCATTATGAGGTGTGTAAAAATAGATTTCTCTATCATATATGGATTCACCCACCTCGAATTTGTCACTAAAATCACTTGTTTGAGTGAATCAAAATCTAAGGTTTTGAAAAAATAATTTATTTTTTCTTTCTACCTCTCTTCACTCCAAAAGATAAATCAAAACACTAATTCTAATTTTATATCAAAATTATTAATCTAATAACTAATACTAGATTAGCTAATATAATTAAATGATAACACCTAATAAAATGAGGGTTATTTAGCAATTAAAAAATATCTAGGGAAGGAGTTTTCGAAATCACTAATTGGTGACCCAATTTTGTTTTATTAGCGCATCCCTTCTATAGGAATCAACAGTCCCTATAGCATATTAAATTCTACGGATATTTTAATTTTGGATTCCAATTTTGTGACCAGAGGTGCATTTGGGTCCTAAAAAGTTCAATATTAGAGTTTGGGTCCCAGGACTGCGGTCGACTTTCTTGACTGTTAAGATTTTTCTCTTTTTTTAAAATCTTATGTAACATCGTTAGTTAATGTTAACATGTGAGACGCACATGTCAATTTAAACACATCTAATGGTGAGAATGGATAAAATCCTACGGACCACATAATAAGAAGAAAGCTTGCTGCTATTTCTTTCGGGACTTTTCTCAAACATGGTGTACTCCCTTTCATAGTGATCCAAAGAGCATTTCCTGTGCTTGTTCTTCAGTCCGTTGCTCGTCCTGCACTTCTACATAGAGCCAATAGCATAGTGGAGCCACTAATATGATCTCAATCGAAGTGATCAATATATATGTTGTTCAAATTCTATAATAGAGATAGCCTGATAGCCATAATGGTTTGATTTGGTGGTTGTGCAGGGAAGCCACTTTGGAAAAAAGACAGTTAAAAGCAAACAAAACTCCATTAGTCTAGTGAGGTCAGGAGATTACTCCAATTTAGAGCACCAGTTCAAATAACGGAAATTTCGCCGGTAATTTCTTTCCCTTTTTTACTTTGATTTTTCGCCGGTAATTCTAAACCACACGCTTATATAACAGAAATTAAAATGGTATAGTTAGTAAATAAATCTAAACCTAATATTATATGGGTCATTTCCATATTTATCGGATTTCCTAAATGTTAAGATGGTCAACTAAAGTCATGGGACCCAAACTCTAATATTAAATGTTTTGGGACCCAAACGCAACTCCGGTCACAAAATTGAGACCCAAAATCAAAATATCCCTAATTTCTAATAGAATTTGTCTTCCCAATATAGCTGACATATTGTGTACCTAGCAAAATACACATGGTTTAATATTGTATTTGTTAGGTACAATAATCAAAAACAAGAAAAAATCAAATAAACTAAAATTGTTGAAGAAAATTTTTGCATTTAATGATTTTGTGTCGCCAATTTTCCTTCTTGTTTGCTCTTCCTTCGCAAGATTCTACCTCAGTTTCGTAACACCTCTTTCCTTCAATTCAATCTCCCTTTATGATTCCTACACCGCTGGGGTGAGGGAATTTGATGCACTGGTGGAAAGTTGAAGCTACACCTAGAATCCCATGTAGCCAAGGTCGACCAATTAATGCATTGTAGGGTGATTCTACATCAATGACACAGAATAAGATTTCAGAAGATATTCCCTTCAATGGAATTCGCATAGTAACTTCCCCTTTAGGCTTGTTAGCAGTACCATTAAAACCATATATCTTATATGTTGATGGTATAAGATCATCATCTCTTCCTCCCATAGTTTTATAAGTATGATAAAATAAGATATTCACAGAGCTTCTAGTATCGATTAGAATTCTATTTATTTCCCTTGAATCTTCAGCTTCATCATCCTCATCTTCTTTCGATTTTGGATTAATTTCTAATTTTACTACCAATGAATTATCATGCACTTCTTCACCTTCGGGAATTTCTTATGCGGTAATAGAAATGATCTGTTTCTGCCATTCCTCTAGTGGCGAGATTTTCGTAATATTCATAATTTCTCTTCCATCGTTATCTCTTGCGAACACTCTACTCAAACATTGTCATGAAAATCTTCGATTGTCTTATATGAATGTACGATAAAGTGACAGAATAGATTCTTTGCTTTTGCACCAACTTCTATGAAGAATGTTTCCTTCTTTTTCATCGTGTTTACTTTGTGATGCTCTGGTGATGGTGGCAATGGTTGAGATTGTGGGTGCCCTACCAAAAAGTGGTTTAGTTTTCCTTGATCTATCATTCTCAGAATAATTCTTTTTACATTTCTGCAATCATTTGTTGTATGTCCTTGAAAATGATGATAAGAACAAAACTCATGGCTTCTGTGGTTTGGACGTGGTTCCGTTCCCATGTTCCATGGTGTTAGTATATTCTCCATCAAAATTATAGCTTCCCATATTTTCTCCACACTTTCATTTAGAGGTGGCATCTTGATTTCTTCCCATACTACCTTGTGACCTCCTTGTCCTCTATTATAGTTTTGTCTTTGACTTCCATAAGTTTCTTGTGGTTGATCGAGTGTTTGAATCTTGTTATTTCCACCACGATTGTAGAAATTTATTTCTCTTTCATCCTCCTCTTGATCTCGGCTTCCCATAGCTACCAGTTTTTGTTGATTGTTACCCGTCACCTTCTCTTGTTGTACTTGCGAAGTATTCGCTACTGTGTTTATTAGCTTGGGTAATAAGCTTGCATTCGCTCTTTTTGAGCTGGTTTTCGCAATTGGATATGATTCCATTTCATTTTGCCTTTCCTCTAGATAAATGTATTCTTCTTGAATTTCTCGCAATTCAGTCATTGTGATCGTATTCTTGACTCTGAAAATTTGGACATACAATAGGTTTGTTGCAAACATAGCATTGATAAATGATAATATAAGATATCTCTCATCTACAGGGCCAGCCATTTCGCTACACATAGTTCTCCATCTTTTAGTCAGGTGTTTCAAACTTTCGACAATCCTCTGTTTTAATCCAAACACGTCTTATATACCAGGTCGCGAAGAATTATTACTTATATATGCCCATAGGAATTTAGTCTGCAAATGATTAAAGGATGTTATTGTATTCTTTGGTAGACCTTCGAACCATTTTAACGCCTCCCCTGTTAAGCTGGATGCGAAATACTTGCATAATACAGCATCATGATTTTCCCATTGCAACATGCACCTCACGTATGCTTTAATGTGTTGAATTGCACAAGTTGTTCCATCAAAAATGCTGGTTAATGCGGGTAAATTGCATTTCGGTGGTATTCCTCCTAATTGTACTTCCCTTGTAAATGGAGTTTTCGCAGCTTCTTCTATAGCTTCATCCAATTGTCTTCTGCCTACTTCTCCTCTATTATTTAGCATTCCTCTCATTTCTTCTAATTCTTTCAAGATTTGTTTATTTACACATGAATTTCGATCCATTGGTCTTTTTAATTTCGCCTCTCTTCTTCTGCGTTCATGTCTTTCTTCTCTCGCAAAATTTTGCATTTTTTCTGCATTATCCTCATCTCGTCTTCTTTTGCGAGTTTCTTCTTCATCTCTATCTTGAATTCGCAAATGATTATGTCTCTCATTTTCCCCTTCATGATTTTGTTCATTTCTTATTAATACCATTCGCTGTCTTTCAGCCATCCTCTTTATTCTATCGTACTCTTCATTGATATTACCATTATTCCAATTTTGTGTACGCCTTGTTTCTCGATTTTCGTGATTGTTCTGGCGAATTGTCTCCTGAAGCTCTTGTTCTTCCATTTCCGCTCTCAATCTTTCACGTTCGCATATTAAATGTGCTTGTTCAGCATAATGTCTTTCAATTTCTTCTTCAATCGTCTGTTGATTTCTTTGAGTTTCTCTTTCATGTAAAATTCTTCTTCCTTCCTCTCGATTTCCTTCGCCATCTTGGTCATTTCGTCCCTGACGTTGTCCGTTCTCTTGATTTCCACCATTTTGCACATCATCAAAAGTTTTATTTTGTGGAACGTAATGATCATCAGCTCTTTCTCTATTTTCGCGATATTCTTCATTAGGATTTGATATTTCTTCTTGAATATTGTTTCCAGCATTAATTGTGGGTGAGTTTAGCCTCATTTCTCTTCTAGTCGATCTTGAATATGATTTTGTAATACTTATCGATCTTCTACTCTGTAGTCTCATATTTTCCATCCTCAATTCGTGATTTTGCCTTGTTAGATTTGCACGTTCTTCTGCCTCAGCTCTTCTTTCTTCATGTATTCTTCGTCTCAACGTTTCTAACGCTCCAATTTCCTCATCTCCATGAATTATTCCTTCATCTGCTTCTTGATTTCTATCTACCTGTCTATGGTTTCTGGTTTGTTGCTCTTCTTCTACTTCTTCTGCCGAATTTGATTGCCAAGTGTGTATACTCACTCTATCATAATTTGTATTCATCCCTTTTACTAGTGTTTGTTGAATTGGTGATTGAATTTTATTTTCTCTATTACTTCTCATTCTAGTAGATTCTCCCATTTCACTTCTTTTTCTCCCAGCAATTATCTTGCTTCTTCTAACAGTAGTCGGTTGTTCGGATGTATTTCTTCTTCTAGCCATTTCTTCAATGTTAACAAATTGCAAGAAATTATGTAAAATTCTTAACAAATCACTCTAAATCTTCACAAATCTCAATATTAATCTTCAATACGTCCCTGTTTCTAGCGCCATTATGTAGTTGCAGGAAATCCTACACTACACCCCTCATACGATTTCATTAATACTCAACTCATTTTTAGATTTACAATCTTAATTTTATTGATGAATCTTTGAATATTCTTACAAGAAAAGATAAAGGAATCAAGAATGACTTCTGCTCTAGACTTTCTCCCTCCTATTTACTTGTTTCTTTCTCAAAAAAGATCTCTCCCCTTTCTTCCCAGTTGAACGACTATTTATAGGGAAATACATAGTGGATGACAACTAATCTGTCCTTTATTTTCGGATATGGCTTGCGACATTCTCGCAATCTTACAAATGTTAATCTCGCAAACTCTCTAATTTTCTCAGGATCATCACATCTTTCTCATGATTTTAGCTGACGTCGTTTATTATATCATTTCTGAAATTGATCTGCGACGCTGTTGTGTTGTTGATAATTTCGCTGAAATATTATTGCTGCGAGACTCTGATCCTACATCTGTCTTGTGTAGTTACATAAGATCTCATAGAAATTGAACAACTCTTAACTAGTTCATTTAAGTCAATTGGACTAGTTATGGTGAAGCAGAACATGATTAATATGAGATGCTCATATGGTTGACCTTTTGGGTTATCATGTTGAACCAACATACGTGTTCTCGTTTGGGCATGGTTTTCACAAACCCAGTAAACGTGTACCCAAGTGTGTGTGACAAGCCATGTCTTTCGATCTAACGATTGAAAGATATTGGCTTGAATCTAAATCAGGTTTTCATCTAACGGTGGATAGAGTTTGCTTTGTACCTAAGGCAAAACCCTGATTTGAAAGGATATATATAGGAGACATCTAGATAGAGCAAAACTTAATCCCCACATGTATGTGTGTTACTAGTGCGCTCACTAGAGTCGATCTCCATTAACCCTTGATTTTCTTCTCTAAAATTGGGTTAACGACTTAAAGACTTCATTGGAATTGTGAAGCCAGACAGATACTACTTTTATCGTAGTTGTGTGATATGATCTTGCATCTTCTATCATACGAGTAAAATCGATTGATTGGCTTGAGATCGTGAGAGTTCTCCGATAATCAAGATAAAGAAGTTGAAAACATCTTCGTCTCACTGTTTGTAATTCCTCGACAATCCGCTTGTGTAGTCAGGAAGGATTGTAGAGAGGTGATTGATTAATCTAGGCTGTTGTTCGGGAATATAAGTCCGAATTATCAATTGGTTCCTGTTACCTTGATTTTATATCTAAAGACGGAACAAAACCTAGGGTTTATCTGTGGGAGACAGATTTATCCTTTTGATAGACTTTTCTATGCGAGACGGATTTGTTTATTATCAAGTCTGTGATTTTGGGTTGCAACAACTCTTAGTTGTGGGTGAGATCAACTAAGGGAATCAAGTACGCAGTGTCCTGCTGGGATCAGAGGCGTAGGAGTACAACTGTACCTTGTATCAGTGGGAGATTGGTAGGGGTTCAACTATAGATCAGTCCGAAGTTAGTTTGCAGTAGGCTAGTGTCTGTAGCGGCTTAATACAATGTGTACTCAATCTGGACTAGGTCCCGGGGTTTTTCTGCATTTGCGGTTTCCTCGTTAACAAAACTTCTGGTGTTTGTGTTATTTATTTTCCGCATTATATTTTATATAATAGAAATATACAGGTTGTGCGTTCGTGATCATCAATTGAAAATCCAACCTTTGGTTGTTGATTGATATTGATTGATCCTTGGACATTGGTCTTTGGTACCGTCCAAGTTATTCCTTGTATTTGATAAAGACTCGCTATTGATTTTAATTTGAGTAGAAATCAAATAAAGAAATAAATATTAACTCCTTGAGATACTTTTTATCTAGAATGAGTCTGACTGTCTAGTTGATTCTCTAGCAAAGTATTTCGTAGTTAGTCCATACAGATTTCTAAGCGAAATATTGGGTGGTGTTGTTAGACCCCCGCTTTTTCAATTGGTATCAGAGCAGGAAAACACTGTAAACCTAACAAGTTTGTGTTTGATCGTTCCTTTTAAATTGTCTCATGGGAAATTTATTAGGAAAGATTGTTTCTGGCATCTGTAACGCACACCAGAATTTCTTAAGGATTGTTCGAGGATTATTATGGCTAAAACCTCCTGGCTTTCATGATAATCTCTTTTCATCTAAAAGGGAAGATTTAGATGATAAGAAGCAATCTAAAGAAAAAAATAAAAAGAAGGGTAAACGCTCAATACGCTCAAGGATATGGAAACTCTCTAGATTAACTCTTGATCTCTATGAGGAATACTATCGTGATGGATCAATTGACAAAGATATGTTTAAAGCGTTCGAAGGCGTTTTTAAATTCTTAGAAAAACTTAAAACTGTTAAGTCTAAGAAACATTCCGGAAGGGGTTTTGGTTGTGTTAATTCTGATAACACTGAACGACCCAGAAATCGGAAGAATCCTTCTTCTAGCCAGAATAAACGAAGGATAGAAAGCTCTAACTGCCCTGACTATCATCATTACTTTGATTATACTACAGGGACTGTTCACACATATCAACCAGATGACCCGTATGAGCGCCTCTCTGCGTATCATGCCTCTTGGTAACAAGACCGGCCTTCCCCATTTGTACATATCTTGAAGTGGGGAAAGAAATAGTTTGAGTTGTGTACAGTTGTGTTGTTGTTCGGTTAGCTTTCTATTGCTTCTGGTATCTTTCATGTCATGTGCGAGTCACGGTTCGTGAACATCCCAAGCCCATGAATGAGGGATATATATGTATATGGTCCGCGAACCTTCTCCCTCCTCAACTTCCGTCCGCGTACGTGAACTAGGGTTTGTGCTTCTCCACCATTAAAGCTTCTTTGAAGAAATCAAAAGGAAGGGTGTTTGAGGTTCTCGTCAAGTAAGTAATCTCCTTTTGTTAATCTCTTTATGATGATTTCTAGAAGCATGAAAAGGAGTTCTAAAAACTCAAAATCCCCTTGCTTGAATTCTCCTTGTGATCAAAATTCTCTTAGAATTAGGTTTGTGGATGATTCTTGTGCTAGAACTTTTGATAGGATTGCTTCAAAAGGTTTTATTCTAGAAAAGAGGTTAGATTTTTCTAGTGGGCATGAAGAGGATTTGGTATGCTTTTCAAAATTTAAGCTTGGAAACCTCTTTGATGGTCTTGGTCAAGGATTTGATTCACTTACAAGGGTTTTCTATTCCAATATTCATGATGCTAATTATGATAAGATGGAATTCAAATCCATGATTAGTAAGAATAGGTTCCTTGTTGATAGAGAGCTAATTTCAAGGATTAGTAAATTCAGTTGGGTAACATACGGCTTCCTAGACCAAGTGATGAACGTCCATCATATGATGATATCTCTATTGGACTTTGTGGAAAGAAGGTTGTTTGGAGTCAAGGAAAGTTTCCTACTAATGATCTTAGCATTGCTTTAGTAGCTTTTGGAAACTCGGTATCTCTAACCTTTGTCCATCCATTATTGAGAATTCTTGGTGGAGTTATGAGTTCACATAATTAGTTTACTTCCTTGAATCGGGTAATACAAATCTTGACATTTGTGGTTTTATCATCTTTCAAATGATGACAATGACCTCACACATCAAGATGTTGGGCTATCCTTGTTTAATTAGGCAAATTTACCGTGATCGTGGACTTGATTTTATTGTAAATTCTCCCGGGGTTCCCAAACTTGTTCGTCCATGTACCTTTCGGCGTATAAGGGAGAATATTCGTAAGCGACAAAGAGGTACTCCTCTTGATGTTGAAGACCCTTCTACCTTCAGGCTTATTCAAAAGGTCTACAAGGGAGTATGCAAGATTGAAGTGCTTAAAATATCAAGTGTCGTTGATTGGAACCAAGTGTCCCGAGATCAAGGAATAGTTGGATTCAATTCAAGCAACTTGGAAAGTGTCCGATGATGAAGGTGATGAGTAATGCATCTTCTTATATGCCTAGTAAGTCTTCTTTTTGGATTAGTTGGAAGAATAACTAGTGCTTTGAATAGCGATGATTGTAACTACACATAGCTATTTTTGTTTTCATCTTCTTATGTTATTTTTTAGGTTTATTTGTTTTAAATTCTAAAAATATCAGGAGGGTGATTATTATTGTAGTATTTTCTTGGTTTGTTATATTGCAATATTTTTATGGGATATGTATTGTTTGCGTCCGTGAACTTGAAGGTCCCATATTTTGTCAAAAGTAAAGTCGTTCATGAATCAGTATTCGTATTGATGAAAGGACGAATGGACTTTTGACATATACAAAAGTTATGCTATGTGTGGATGGGGCAAAACGATTTGCTGGTTTTTAAGGAATTGAGGAGATGACCGTACGGAGGAGACTCCTCGAACCGAGCGAAATTTTAAACCTCACACAGATGCACCGCTGCAAAGGGGGTGCTTTAGATTCGAGAGATCAATCTGTAGTACTCCGGACTAAATCAAGACAATGACCGTTCCAGAGTAAATTCGGTCACAAGAGAGGATGGGTTGATCTGTAGGAGGGAAGCTGGGAAATGTGTGGAATCAATGGTAATCAAAGATTGTGGGTGTGCGAATTCCGAATATGATAAGCTCTGAATGATTGAAATTGCTCAATTGAGAGTAGTTACTCAATTGATGAGTTGATGATCTCGTGTTGTCAATGAGAGACGTGAGATTGATGATAATGTTGATGTTGATGATTCAATCATGATTCAGAGACTTATTTATATTACTGGAATTTTAGACACCATGATCCCATAAAGTGTGACAGTTGATGGAATCAAGGAGTGGTGAAGTGGAGATCGTGTTTGAAACCAGTTGCTCAACGTGTGGAGACTTGGCCGATTTTCTACCCACTACCTCGTGAATTCCTTCAACTGATTGCACGACTTGCTCACATTCCATCATGTGTTTGAACACACGTGCCGTAGACCGCCAGACCAAAACCCTAAGTGATATCCCCCAAAGTGACACGATTGACGTCTCGTGGTATGTTAGTCAATTGATGACTTCGTGGTTTGATGGGACGATGAGTCCATGTAGTTGCTGAGTTGAACATGATGTTCTGAAACTCATGAATTGAACATGTCATGAGACAGAGGTAAAGTTCTTACGATGAAGTGAGAAAGTATTGCTCATTTGATGGATCGTTGAATATTGATTGTTGAACCAATATTCCTTAGTTTGAGCAAATATTTATCATCTGAGCAAGTGTTGCTCATGTGATGAATTGTTGAATATTTATCGTCTGAGCATGTGTTGCTCATCTGATGGATTATTGGCAGCGCACCAAAAATATTAATTAGAATACTGGTCGTTGAACCGAGTATAATTAATAAAATTAATGACCATGAGGTCGTCGTAAAATTATTAAGGTCGGAATCTGGAATGGTGATCCTTGGATTCAGAAACCCTAATTTGATAAATTGATGATCAATTCATGGTTCGTCAGAATTTTAACCATGTGACGAAGGAGGGAGCGACTACATGGGACCGTGGATCAACCATGTAGTGTCCATATGCTCACTTGAGCAAATACAAAGAACTCTTGAAGAGTTGACGATTTATTGGTGAAAGAATGATCAAATGCTGGTTTAATCATTTATTCGAAAATGCTCGTCTGAGCCTTAGGTGAGAAAACCTAATTAATTATGACAGAGTGAGGGACCGACCATGGGGTCATGAAACCAGCCCTGGGTAGTCACGTGACCTCCTGATGATCACTTCATGAAAATCCAAAGTGTTTGGAAGAGTCTTGGACCTAATACGTGCAATTTTGCAAATTAGGTCAAAACTGTGAAACTTGATGGGACCGGCTTCTGTAAGCCAAACAGCCAATCTTGGTCGGTCAAGATAGCGTGCTCGTGTCCCCAAGGCGTTCGCGTCTCAGTCCTGAGAATTTTGATATTTTCTGGCGTGCAATTGAGCATCCATTCGAGAAAATATGTCAAAATTAGGGTTTCGACGAAACTGAGGAAAACACCATGAGATGATAGAGAATAATTATAAAATAAGGAATAAAGAGGCATGGGACCGCCGAGGCCAAGGAATGATCGGCCGGTCGTGGCCACGGTCCTGTGGTGCCTTTTCCTTAATTTTATAATATTTTGATGATTTTATGAAAAAATCATGAATTTAAAGAGATTTGATGAATTTAGGGAGTTTCCCTGAAGTGAAGGAGTTTTCATGAGTTCAAGGAAGCAAAAATATTAAAATAATAAAAACAAGAGCGTGTGGGGCCGTGGGAGGCATGGCCGGACGGCTAGGGCCCGGTCCCACAAGTTTTCATAATTGTAAAAAATTATAAAAAACTCGTGGGACCGGGCCATAGCCGGCCGGCCATGCCTCCATGGTCCCACACGCCCGTGTTTTTATTATTTTACTATTTTGATTCCACGAACTCATGAAAACTCCTTCAATTCATGGAAACTCCCTAAATTCATCAAATTTCTCAAAATTCATGAATTTTTCATAAAATCATCAAAATATTATAAAATTAAGGAAAAGGCACCACGGGACCGTGGTCACGACCGGCCGACCATGCCTTGACCACGGCGGTCCTACGCCTCCTCATTCCTTATTTTATAATTATTTTTCATTATCTCATGGTGTTTTCCTCAGTTTCGTCGAAACCCTAATTTTGGCATATTTTCTCGAATGGATGCTCAATTGCACGCCAGAAAATATCAAAATTCTCAAGACTGAGACACGGACGCCTTGGGGACACGAGCACGCTATCTTGACCGACCAAGATTGGCTCTTTGGCTCACGGAGGCCGGTCCCATCAATTTTCACAGTTTTGACCTAATTTGCACAATCGCTCGTATTAGGTCCAAAACTCTTCCAAACACTTTGGATTTTCATGAAGTGATCGTCAGGCGGTCACGTGACAACCCAGGGCCGGTTTCATGACTCCATGGCCGGTCCCTCGCCTTGTCATAATTAATTAGGTTTTCTCACCTAAGGCTCAGACGAGCATTTTTGAATAAATGATTAATCCAGCATTTAATCATTCTTCCACCAACAAATCGTCAACTCTTTAGGAGTTCTTCGTATTTTCTCACGTGAGCATATGGACACTACATTGTTGATCCACGGTCCCGTGTAGTCTCTCCCTCCTTCGTCCCATGGTTAAACTTCTGACGAACCATGAATTGATCATCAATTGATCAAATTAGGGTTTCTGAATCCAAGGATCATCATTCTAGATTCCAACCTTAATAATTTTACGACGGCCTCATGGTCATTAATTTTATTAATTATGTTCGGTTCAACAACCAGTATTCTAATTAATATTTTTGGTACGCTTCCGATAATCCATCAGATGAGCAACACATGCTCAGACGATCAAATATTCAACAATTCATCACAAGAGAAACACTTGCTCAGATGATAAATATTTGCTCAAACCAAGGAATATTGGTTCAACAATCAATATTCAACGATCCATCGAATGAGCAATACTTGTTCACTTCATCGTAATAATTATACCTCTGTCTCATGACATGTTCAATTCATGAGTTTCAGAACATCATGTTCGACACTCAGCAACTACATGGACTCATCGTCCCATCAAACCACGAAGTCATCAATTGAATAACAAACCACGAGACGTCAATCGTGTCACTTGAGAGGATATCACTTAGGGTTTTGGTCTGGCGGTCTACGACACGTGTGTTCAAACACACGATGGAATGTGAGCAAGTTGTGCAGTCAGTTGAAGGAATTCACGAGGTAGTGGGTGGAAAATCGACCAAGTCTCCACATGTTGAGTAACTGGTTTCAAACACGATCTCCACTTCCCCACTCCTTGATTCCATCAACTGTCACACTTCATGGGATCATGGTGTCTAAAATTCCAGCAATATAAATAAGTCTTTGAATCATGATTGAATCATCAACATCAACAGCATCATCAATCTCACGTCTCATCGACAACACGAGATCATCAACTCATCAATTGAGCAACTACTCTCAATTGAGCAATTTCAATCATTCAGAGCTTATCATATTCAGAATTCACACACCCACAATCTTTGATTACCATTGATTCCAGACATTTCCCAGCTTCCCTCCTACAGATCAACCCATCCTCTCTTGTGACCGAATTTACTCTGGAACGGTCATTTTCTTGATTTAGGCCGGAGTAATACAGATTGATCTCTCGAATCTAAATCACCCCCTTTGCAGCGGTGCATCTGTGTGAGGTTTAACATTTCGCTCGGTTCGAGGAGTCTCCTCCGTACGGTCGTCTCCTTAATTCCTTAAAAACCAGCAAATCGTTTTTCCCCATCTACAGATTGGCGACCACAATGGGAGATCATTCTCTCGGTTGCAATCTCACAATTTCACAAGATGGTTGATCTCAGGTCAGGTTCAGTTACGAATCCTAACGCAAACCGTGCTAGCACTATCAACAACAACAATCAGAATATCCCAGAGAAAATTCCGACCTCCAACACTGATGGTGGTGACATTAGTCCTCCTCACGTCGAAGGTCATCCACTGTCCGGACACACCCTGAAGAAGTCAGAGGAAATCCACCACCTACCATTCCTGATCTTATCAAAGCACAGGAGACCCTTGCAAAGAATCATACTGACATGGCTGCTGCACAGAAGGAGCTGTGTAATTATCTTAAAACTCTTACTGACAAGATGTCAGAAAAAACTCAAGAGAAGGGAAAGAAGAAGGAGAAATCCTCAGGCGAAGATCCTGAAATAATTCCAATCCATACAGTAGAAGACGACGAAGTCCGCAAAACTGCTGCAAACAACTCATCAGTGAAGGATCATCGAACTTCATTACTCGCGAGGATCTGGAGCACCTCTTAGAGAACCATGGAAAAGGAAATACATCGCATGACCATCGTCATCAACCTCCTTATCCTGCCGCTATGCAGAGGATTCCACTCCCCAAAGGTTACGTTTCTCCAACTTTCACCTTGTATGATGGAACTGGCAATGCTCGGGAATATGTCTCTCGTTTTCTCGAAGCCCTGGGAGAAAATGAACATAATCATGTCGTCCGTCTCAAGGAATTCTCAAAATCTCTGAAAGGCAGGGTATACACCTGGTATAACAGCATCACACCAAGGACCATCAACAATTGGGGAGAAATGGTTAACACATTCTACAGGAAATACTTCTTCGTGTCAGAACAAGTCACCCTCTCCGACCTTGGAAGAATGTTTCAGAGGGTCAGTGAAAATACCAATGATTATGTGAAAAGGTTCAGAGTCCAAGCCCTGGATTGTCATGACCCAAACGTCACGGAGCAACAACTGGTGGACTTGTACATCAATGGCATGCTCCCGGTCTAGAGGGCCTTGTTGGAGAACCTTCGATTCCAAACTTTCTCAGAGCTTCACGAAGCTGCGAAAATGTCGGCAACCACTGCACCCGCTCTTTTGGAAAGAGCAAAGTCTACAAAGACTGAGGATTCAAAAGACACTCGAGGAAGCAGGCGTTTGATCAACAAGCAATACAACCTGCGACCTTCAACAAATACTGTCGCAGAAGGGAGTAAGCGAAAAGCAGAACCACAGCACAAGAATACTTCCTCCACCTCTTCGAAGGCACACAAGAAGGAGAATTCGAAAGTCCCTCCTCGGCATACGGAAGATCCAGAAGCACCAGATTTTCCCTGTTCGATGGAAGAAGTTAATGAATTACTCGATGCCTGGATCCAAGATGGTGCAATCAAATTGCCTTATGTCAAGAAGGAACCAACTGAAGAATCCATGGAAAATCCTCGGTATTGCCGCTTCCATAGATACGTCATCCATCCCACAAGTGATTGCAAAATTTTGAAGCGCATATTTAAAGAAAAGGTCGAATCAGGAGAGCTTAACCTGGGAACTGAGGGAGTACACAAAAAACCCCTCCCAGTCAGAACTTTTACCATCTCTGAACCTCCTGTCAAGGAAGCGGTCCAATCTCTGATCGAACATGTATGCTAGTTGTTGTATCTTTCGAAAGCTCAAAGGAAAGACATGTTTGCTGCATTGAACCACATCGTGTCCGGAAGACGTCTGCTGATCCAAGAGACCACCACCAGACCTTCAACCACCGACACAGAAATGTATGACTGGGGACTGCTCACCACAGTGCACATTAAAGGAAATGAGTTCAAGAGGGCGTTCGTCGATGTTGGTACCGCTGTCAACATCATCCCTTTGAAAACTCTCAGAGCTGCTGGTATTACTCGACGGGAAGCCACCCACGCTCCCATAGCAATCAGGGACCACGAAGGAATCTCCAGAGACGCATACGGCTTCATCACTCTCAAAGTTACGGAAAGATTGATTTGCACTGAGGCCAAGTTTTTCATAATCCGGGAAGACCCTGGATACGACATGGTCCTTGGGAGAACTTGGATTCATGCTGGAAGAACAACGATGCCTTCAACACATCCTGTTATCGACAAGGATTCCGAGTCGGAAGACGAAGCAGAGGACGCACCACCGTTTGAGCACCTGGAAGAAGTAAAAACTCTGATGGGACTTACACAGGAACTTGGAGATAATCCGCATACCTTTGTCAGAAGGTTTCGAGCTCAGGCAAGTCTTATTCCTCCTCATGCTCCAATATTACCAATATTCAGATATGCTACTATGGTCCAGGGACTTCTCCACATGAACAATTTAGCAGTTATCAAAAGATACGAGTGGGTAACCTCACCTCAACAATATTACACTCAATGGTTGGGTTCAGAACTTCTTCAAATCGGTCACTCCATCGAGAGGTTTATTGCTGAAGACCTGGCTAAGCATGATCAACACTATGCTTGATACTCTCTTCCGCGCGAGTGTCCATATGTGCCATAATCGTGGAATTTCGTCAAACAGGGAATTCCGAATCAGCGGAAGATATTCAAGGCACGATTGATCAAGCCTAACAAGTTTCATGAAGGGGACCTGGTTCTCAAAGCAGTTCAGCGCGGTCTTCATTCAATAAGGAACTCCAATTGGGAAGGACCATTCATGATCGCTAAGTCCGTGGCCGGAGGATACTAAAAATTGATCAACACAGATGGCAGAACCCTACCAGTAATTCATGAAAATTGGCTCAAGGCGTTTATCTGAAATTATTGGACATTTAAGGTATTGGGCGTTCGAAGCATTCATGGCGTGTGGATTTAACATTTAGGATTTTCTTTCATATGTATTTCAATTCCTCCATAACATTTGCAATACTTGCAATCAGTATTTTAATTTAGCAATTTATCAAAATTCAGTTCATATTTCGTAAAAGAAAATCTCTATCAAATCTACAAGAAAATCCTTAACCATCACTCAATTCAAAACCATCTAAATATCAAAACCCAAGTATAAACCTCACATCTCTCAGAAGTTCAGAAGTTCAAGAGATCAGCAAGAAAAGGCTTTCGCTCATCAGCATCCTTCAAGATTTGCAAAGCCTCCCTCTTCTTGTTCAACTCCTCGGTCAGTTTGGAAATCTTGTCCTCCGTCTCCTTCACAGCATCATTGGGAAAGGGTATGTTCTTCTCACATGAATCCTTGATAACATTTATTTGCTTACGAAGCCATTTCACGTTGAGGCCAAGTCTTTCTGAATTCTTCAAGTTAAACTCCCAATCAAAGAGTATATCTGGAGTCACGGTATTCCTGGGTCTCGTATACATATCACTCACGACACGCAAGATAACGCCTACTTGCATGTTTAAATCATAAGCATGCCCAGGGTTCCTGTCAACGATCATGTGGCCAAACTTCTTCCATATCGTCTCGTACAAGCGTGCATATCCAATGGGAACGCTGAATCCACCGACCAGTTCATGATACGGGAGTGAAGTGTTAAAGGGAGGATCGAAAGAAACCCCTGAAGTTGTATATTCATACACTATTATACGGTTCTCAGTCACTGGAGCGGCTTCCACGACCAAAGCAACAGTTCCTTCGGTATTCTCCGCTGCTATCTCAGTTTCTTCTATCACTGAGGCAACAACCATCTGGTTTCCCATAACATCAGCAACGACCTTCTCATGGCCTCGAAGTGCAGGGATGTCCATCTCTTCATCAATAACTTCGGAAGGGTTAGAGTTATCATCATTGGCTCCAGTATCCTCAACTTCCGTATTTAGCACCTAATACGAAGATTACATGAGGTTAGAGTCACGAAGCCAAAGGATATTATGAAACACAATATACCCGCAAGGAAATATCATCAAAGTTCATCATACTACATTCAAGGCACGAGCAAATAACATGAAAGTCATGAAAACACATTTTACGATGAGTCCGTTTGAAGAAACTGAACTCTTCCCTGTACTAAGAGACGAACTGGGATAAATATACAAGTAATATGAGGATGGGTTATATTCCATTCTCTTCGTATGGATGTTCTCTATGACATGTCAAAATTTCATGACAATCCGATGAACGAGCGAGTAGATGTGGTCAAAATATCAAGTGATGCGCAATCTGAAAAAGTTCTAGAAGACTCTTGGAAGTTTACTATTTCGCCTTTTTCAGGCTCTGAAAGTGCTCAAAACTTAAAAATATTCTCTAATAAAGCTTGGAAATTTTCCGGGCTTGAATTTTCACATGCAGATCATCAAAATCCGACTCCGGATGAAGATTCTACAACGTTTCTACTAAAAAGCTGGGTTCTGAATTTTCTGACGACGAAATTCGACTAAGTTTTCATATATTCAAATGGGTTCTCATTCATTCATTCACAAGTCAGCACTTTTATACTTATATGAATAATATACATGATATATACTTACTTGAGGAGTCTCCAAAGTGTCCAAGGGGTTGGAATTGTCCACATCAACGACAAGAGGAACATCACTTCCATCCGGCTCCGAATCTTGGGAATTACCTCCATCCCCATTCCCAGAGGATGATTGAGTTCCATAATTCTCCATCTCCATGACGACATCCTCCTGTACACGTCCTTTACAATCAATATTTTCATCTATGAAGCACCACATTTGAACATGTGAAGAAATACTTACAGTTTCTTCGTCACTCAAATCAACGATTGCTTGTTCAGTAGCAGAAAATTGAAGACCTTCAAGACTTGATGGAGTAAAATTCTGCAACAAAATTAACAACATTGGCTTCATGATTCTAATGTTAATAGCAATGAAAGTCACGGTGAGAAATATTGGGAACTCACCAAAGAACGAACTGGGGACTTCAAGGTATTAGGTAACAGCTTATAACTTTTGTTCCTTCATTCTCCGCCGTGAACAACTTCTCCAATATCTGAAAAATATGCCTGGATCCGAGGTCTTACGCTACGACCGTCCTGTAAATAATTCAATAACATGATCAGAATACAGTTACCATGGTTTCATAAAAGACATGTGGAGAATCTTACTTGAGAACATCCTGGAGATAATTTTCGTTTATCACCAGAAAGGTACTTCAGTCTTGGTCGACCAGAGATCATCTCAGTAGACGGAGGAATCTTCACTGGAGGCTGACTAACTGTCACGAATTCATGCAACCTCTCAAATTGTTGATGCCAGAATTCTATATAACCTGGGGATACATATGCAAATCTATCAGAACCAGGAAACCAGTAACTACTCCCTTCCATGTGAGTGTGATCTAAACGAGACACAAGCTGATCAACTGATGGTTTCCTTCTCCGGGTAGTTGGAACACAATGATCCATACCCATTTGTCGAGCCGCCCTATCAATGTTGTATTCTTCTACGGCCCACTCTCCATGAATAATGGATAACAAGTGACCAGGAGTACAGCTCAACATGAAGGATCTCTCACCATCATTCGGGTTCGCACCAGATTTCAGAGTCGTGCTCTCTCCAGTATTGAAAGTCGTTGGTTGAGAAACATAATCAGGAACCGACACCCACGGACAAAATTAGAACTCCGATTCTTCATCCAACACATCAATGAGGCGTGCTTTAGACCGAGGCTGCTTTGTGGACCAACGCATGATTCGGGCATTATCTTTCTCGGCGAAGATGTGACGGGTATCAGTATTTGGTCCTTGCAGGATATTACGTGGGATATGCGCATAATTCTTGAAGTGTTCCCATATCAAAGCTTGAAGAAACATCGTGTTAACATAACACTCAATCTTCATGAAGCCATTTGACACGCTGGAATCGAACACCAAGGAGTCTAAGTTAGAATACAAGGAACCCAGGAATAAGTTACCTATTGGGAGTTGCTCACCTTGAGCCATCTTAATAGCAAAAGGGATTACGAAAGGCTTCAACAAATGTCCACTGTCTTCGCATATGTCTTTGGATAACCATAAACATAAGAAAGCGGCAATAGGTAACATACCGGTGATGGGACTATCAGAAACTTCATCTCTTGGCCACCAACGTGTCAACCAATGGGCATAACAACCTTTACTACCAGACGCCTTGTTCACTTCTTCCATCGCAGCTGTCAGAGTGTCAAAAACCACTTTTTCCTCATCCGAAAGACCTCCAGAGAAATTACCTGTAATCGGGAGATGCATCAAAGCAGCCACATCTTCTAAGGTAACAGTAAATTCTCCCCATCTACATATGAAGGTGTGAGTGGGAACACACCAACGAGCCAGCAAAGCCACGATACTTTTCACATCATGATTAATAGACAAGTCTCCAGAAGCTTGAATAGCTCTCGTCACTTGCGCCTGGTTGAGCATAGCCCTGACATGAGGGAAACCCAACATATGCCTCGCCCATCCAAATTTTTTCCAAAGGGCGTCGAGAAAGCTTAAACTCTATGGTCGATGCAAGGAAAAGCCCTCGTTCGAGCCGTATTACCATCTTCGGGGTCACCAATTTCTTCTGAGTCACAGTCCTAGGGTTGATCAGAAGACGATATACTGGGGACTTGAGATATGCTTCAGCTCCTTTTGGATCCTCCTCAAAGAATGCGTCGTCTATATTCGGAATGTTCTTCACGCCAGTGGCATCCTCCTCTTCTTCACCAATGGAGGTCTCCGTGCATGCATCATCCCTGGAGATGTCATCATCAGTATGCGATTCGTCCCTTGAAGTATCGTTGGCTGGGGAATTGGTCATTTTGCTAAAACAACTGCAAAGTCCACATTACATTCTACTTCAGTATGCTGTCCAGACACGAATCAAGGAAATACTTTTTTATTGCCAAAATCTAATTTTCTAAGGATTTCCTTATTGGTCCCGACCCGCGAATCCTAACCGACCATGGACTCGTCGTCCAAACCAGTGGATCAACACCAATTTATGCTCATCAAACGATGCTCCAATCATGACATTGAAGCCTTCATCAAGTCGTGGTTTGCTAATTCTCTCTAAATCCGGTAACGTCTCAACTTACGACTAAGTTCAATTACTGGTATTATTATTTTTGTCCAGAAAATCACCATTTAATGCTGACTGAGGAACACAGCTTTGCTCAGTAAGCAGGGGACTTAATGTAGATGGTGGATTTTCGACAAGGTCTAAAATCGTAAACTCATAATTATACGAAGCTTTGATCCAGAAATCATACATGAGTATCGAGACACGGGTCTCTCATCGGATTCTCAACAGAGAGTACTTTCTCTCAGAGTACATGTAGATATGTAGTCTCACGACTGGACAACGACATATCTCATGAATGCTGAATACTTTCAGTGATTAATTCTATATATTATCACGAGATGGACAGCTCCTAGACAGATTGCTCTGCTAGTATAGAGCGATAACGTCTTCAGGAACAAACAACGAGTTTACCCTGACTATATAAAGGATATGACTTACGGACAAGCTCATATCGGGATAATTAATGCTCCTAGACAGCTTGTTATGCTAGTATAGAGCCACAAAGTTAATTATTCCTAATTACAATTGCTCCTATTCCATGGTCGAATCCACGACTGGTCCTATGGAATGGCAATAACAATTGCTCCTATTCCATGGTCGAATCTGTGACTGGTCCCACGGAATGGCAATAAACAATTGTTCTGATTCTATGATCGAATCCACGGCTTGATCTCATAGAATAGCAATAACTATATATCATTACTCCGATTCCATGATCGAATCCACAACTGGTCTCATAAATGGTAATAGATAAATCTTAATTACTCCGATTCTATGGTCGAATCTACGATCCCATGGAATGGTAATGCTCATTTTATTATTCTGAATTCGTAGTCGAATCCTCAGCTGATCCTGTGAATTAATAATAAACATCTTATTACTCAGTTTTGCAAATTATTCTTCACTGAATTCCACAATTAGTAATAAATAATCAACAACCGGGCGTCTGAGCTACCTTTAAGTAAGCCCCGATTCAAATGGTGAAAGTGTATTCAACGACGATGCACTAATAGTCACCGTACGAACGAGTATTTCAAAATACAACAAAACGATGAACCTATGCAAAATAGGGAAGAAAATAATAAATAATTAAAATATTGACCAAGGTGCTGGGAACATGGACACACGACCTACCGACCGTGCCGTGGTCAGTTCCACGCCAGTTTTATATTTTTAATACATTTTTATTATTTTCCATGATTTGATGCAAATTCTCTCATCTGATCAAATCTCCTTCGTCTCAAGGAAGCTCCTCGGTTTCATGGTACTTCCATAAATCCATAACAAATAATATAAAATTAAGGAAAGGAGTGTGGGGCGTGACCATTGGCCAACCATCCATGCCTTGGTCCCATCCAGCCCTACACCCCACGATTCCTTATTATTTTATTATTATTATTATTTCTCTAATTTCATGAAAAAACTCCTTGATTTCATGGTATTTTTTGCACACATCATCATATAATAATAAAATAAAATAAAATAATGAAAACTTGTGGGACCGTGCCACTAGCCGGCCATGCCCTAGCCGGTCCCACATGCCCTTTTGCTTTATTATTTTATTATTATTTATCCTATTTTTCCTCGAATTCATCAAAGTCCTTGATTTTATGGTATTTCTCTCAAATTAGAAAAAATACCTAAAAAATATTAAAAAATTATAAAAAACTCGTGGGACCGGGCCATAGCCGGCTGGCCATGCCTCCATGGTCCCACACGTCCGTGTTTTTATTATTTTAATATTTTGCTTCCATGAACTCATGAAAACTCCTTCAATTCATGGAAACTCCCTAAATTCATCAAATTTCTCAAAATTCATGAATTTTTCATAAAATCATCAAAATATTATAAAATTAAGGAAAAGGCACCACGGGACCGTGGTAATGACCAGCCGACCATGCCTTGACCACGACGGTCCCACGCCTCCTCATTCCTTATTTTATAATTTTTTTTCATCATCTCATGGTGTTTTCCTCAGTTTCGTCGAAACCCTAATTTTGGCATATTTTCTCGAATGGATGCTCAATTACACGCCAGAAAATACCAAAATTCTCAGGACTGAGACGCGGAATCCTTGGGGACACGAGCATGCTATCTTGACCGACCAAGATTGGCTCTTTGGCTCACGGAGGCCGGTCCCATCAATTTTCACAGTTTTGACCTAATTTGCACAATCGCTCGTATTAGGTCCAAAACTCTTCCAAACACTTTGGATTTTCATGAAGTGATCGTCAGGCGGTCACGTGACAACCCAGGTCCGGTTTCATGACTCCATGGTTGGTGCCTCGCCTTGTCATAATTAATTAGGTTTTCTCACCTAAGGCTCAGACGAGCATTTTTGAATAAATGATTAAGCCAGCATTTAATCATTCTTCCACCAACAAATCGTCAACTCTTTAGGAGTTCTTCGTATTTTCTCACGTGAGCATATGGACACCACATTGTTGATCCACGGTCCCGTATAGTCGCTCCCTCCTTCGTCCCATGGTTAAACTTCTGACGAACCATGAATTGATCATCAATTGATCAAATTAGGGTTTCTGAATCCAAGGATCATCATTCCAGATTCCAACCTTAATAATTTTACGACGGCCTCATGGTCATTAATTTTATTAATTATGTTCGGTTCAACGACTAGTATTCTAATTAATATTTTTGGTATGCTTCCGATAATCCATCAGATGAGCAACACATGCTCAGACGATCAAATATTCAACAATTCATCACATGAGCAACACTTGCTCAGATGATAAATATTTGCTCAAACCAAGGAATATTGGTTCAACAATCAATATTCAACGATCCATCGAATGAGCAATACTTTCTCACTTCATCGTAAGAATTATACCTCTGTCTCATGACATGTTCAATTCATGAGTTTCAGAACATCATGTTCGACACTCAGAAACTACATGGACTCATCGTCCCATCAAACCACGAAGTCATCAATTGACTAAAAAACCACGAGACGTCAATCGTGTCACTTCTGGGGATATCATTTAGGGTTTTGGTCTGGCGGTCTACGGACGTGTGTTCAAACACACGATGGAATGCGAGCAAGTCATGTAGTCAGTTGAAGGAATTCACGAGGTAGTGCGTGTAAAATCGACCAAGTCTCCACATGTTGAGCAACTGGTTTCAAACACGATATCTACTTTCCCACTCCTTGATTCCATCAATTGTCACACTTCATGGGATCATGGTGTCTAAAATTCCAGCAATTTAAATAAGTCTCTGAATCATGATTGAATCATCAACATCAACAGTATCATCAATCTCACGTCTCATCGACAACACGAGATCATCAACTCATCAATTGACCAACTACTCTCAATTGAGCAATTTCAACCATTCAGAGCTTATCATATTCAGAATTCACACACCCACAATCTTTGATTACCATTGATTCCACACATTTCCCATCTTCTCTCGTACAGATCAACCCATCCTCTCTTGTGACCGAATTTACTCTGGAACGGTCATTGTCTTGATTTAGGCCGGAGTACTACAGATTGATCTCTCGAATCTAAAGCACCCCTTTTGCAGCGGTGCATCTGTGTGAGGTTTAACATTTCGCTCGGTTCGAGGAGTCTCCTCCGTACGGTCGTCTCCTCAATTCCTTAAAAACCAGCAAATCGTTTTTCCCCATCTACACCTGGTCAATATTTTTAATTAATTATTATTATCTTCCCTATTTTGCATAGGTTCATCGTTTCGTTGTATTTTGAAATACTCGTTCGTGTGGTGACTGTTAGTGCATTGTCGTTGAATACACTTTCACCATATAAATCGGGGCTTACTTAGAGGTAGATCAGACGCCCGGTTGTTGATTATTCATTACTAATTGTGTAATTCAGTGGAGAATAATTCACAAAACTGAGTAATAAGATGTTTATTATTAATTCATAGGATCAGCTGAGGATTCGACTACGAATTCAGAATAATAAAGTGAGCATTACCATTCCATGGGATCGTAGATTCGGCCATAGAATCGGAGTAATTAGGTTTTATCTATTACCATTTATGAGACCAGTTGTGGATTCGATCACGAAATCGGAGTAATGAGATAATATAGTTATTGTTATTCTATGAGATCAAGTTGTGGATTCGATCATAGAATCAGAACAATTGTTTATTACCATTCCATGGGACCAGTCGTGGATTCGACCATGGAATAGGAGAAATTGTTATTGCCATTCCATGGGACCAGTCGTGGATTCGACCATGGAATAGAAGCAATAATAGATTATTCTGGGAATTCAGTAGTGAATGTCACAGCAGAATTAATCTTAATTAGGAATAATTAACTTTGTGGCTCTATACTAGCAGATAAAGCTGTCTAGGAGCATTAATTATCCCGATATGATCTTGTCGGTAAGTCATATCCTTTATATAGTCAGGGTAAACTCATTGTTTGTTCCTGAAGACGTTATTGGTCTATACTAGCAGAGCAAGCTGTCTAGGAGCCGTCCATCTCGTGATACTATATAGAAATAATCACTGAAAGTGTTCAGTGTTCATGAGATATGATGTTGTCCAGTCGTGAGACTACATATCTACATGTATTCTGAGAGAAAGTACTCTCCGTTGAGAATTTGATGAGAGACACGTGTCTCAATACTCACGTCTGACTGCTGGATCAGAGCTTCGTATAATTATGAGTTCACGATTTTAGTCCTTGTCGAAAATCCACCATCTAAATTAACTCCCCTGCTTACTGAGGAAAGCGGTGTTCCTCAGTCAGCATTAAATGGTGATTTTCCGGCCATAAATAACAATACCAGTAATTGAACTTAGTCGTAAGTTGAGACGTTACCGGATTTAGAGAGCATGAGCAGACCACGACTTGATGAAGGCTTCAATGTCATGATTGGAGTGTCGTTTGGTGAGCATAAATTGGTGTTGAACCGCTGGTTTGGACGACGGAACCTTGGTCGTTTAGGATTTGCGGGCCGGGCCCAATAAGGAAATCCTTGGAAAGTTAGGTTTTGGAAATAAAAAATTGTATAAAAGGAATTAATTTTTTTTTTTAATTTCTCCACGTCCAGCTCTCCATCACCTCTCATCCTTCACGCCAGCAGCTTGAAGTTTCGCCGCCACCTGATCGTCGCCGTCGTCGCCGCCAGTCGCCGGCCAACTTCCGGCCGACCAGGTGCGTGCGTTTTTTTTTTTTTTTTGATGTTTGCTGATGTTGTGATGTTCATGAGTTTTTCATGTTTTGATCATGAGGAAACCATTTACATGTGTGTATATATTGGTACGAGTTTTATGAAAACCCTCGTTTTTTTGAAAACGTATGTTCGTTCGACTGTTAGTTTTGAAAACTAATTATAATCCCTGATTTAGGAGAGATTTTTTTTTTTAATATATGAACTTAGGTCCAGTGATAAAACTTAGTGTATGAGCTTTCATGTGTACCACGGTTTTATCATAAAAGGAGTAAATTTTCACGAAATCGAAATAATCCTTCGTTTTAAAGGAAAATTACGACGACTCGAAGGGAAATTCATATGATGAACTTGTGTACAGTGATAAAATTTTGCTTATGAGCTTTCATGTAAATAGAAAACTTATCATATGTATGAGATGTGAGCTTTCACAGTATTTTGAAACAAACCTTCGTTTTAAAGACAAATAACGACGATACGAAGGAAAAATAGTTTATATATATATATATATATATATGCATCCGTGACATATATTGTGCAAAATATGATGATATATTTTATTTTCATGAGTTTGTTTTCATTAAATAAAATCCTTGAGAGTTTATGTATGCAAGTTGCATTAATTGCTTCTTTTTTCGAAAAATCAAAGCGTGTGTTTTGAGGAACCTTCGAAGATAGACAATATATTTATAATGAAATATTTTATTGTTATAAACTTCATAGGTCATTTGTGTGAATGTTCACATTATGAAAATTGTGTCCGTGATTTTATGAAAAATCAGTTTCGGAAATTAAATAAAGTTTCGTTCGTTTTTGCAGTTTTCGAAGAGGCGAACGATTTTGAGGTATTAACTCTTACGGCATAACTACTACCATTAGTAGAATTTTAAAGAGGTAATAGTTCAGAGTTACCTTTTCTGCTGATGTTTGTTTGTTTACATAGTAGTAATCTTTGATCTTCCGGTTCCAGAAAATGTCGACCAACAACAACAGCAATTACGATTACTGGTATTCCTCTTCTTCCCATGGCTCTTCTGATGAGGATTCCGATGCTCCTGTGGAGAGATCAAAGGCTAGGGTTCCCAATGAAGGGGAGAATCCTAATTTTCCCTTGGGTGAGCGAAGAGTCTCTTTTGCTGAACTCAAGAAAAGAGGAGTTGAAGACAAAAAGGATGATGCCCGTCAGCGTGAGACAAATCGCACCCGACGTAAGAGACAGAGGGTTGAGGAGAAGCGTCGATTCTTGGATGGAGTGCCTTATGATTCTGATGCTAATGCTTCTGAAGAATAGATTACATGGGAACCATCCGAGCGTTACATTAAGCCTGATCGATATGAAAGAGAGCATCAGAGGATGATGAAGAAAATTGAAGCTGAAGCTGCAACAGAAAATGACTCGGATTCAGATGATGATGATATTATCTTCCGTCCACCGGACTTCACCAATGATTCTGACAGTGACTCTGAAGAAGATGATTCCGAGAAGGATAGTGACGATGAATCTGACAATTCAGATGAGTCCGACGAGTAGTTTTACTTCCATCTTCTTTAAACGTTAGAGCATTCCCTTTTAGTCTTCATAGTGGATATCTTTCTTTTGACTGTTTAAATGACTTTACTTCAATTAGACTTTTCTTCTGAATGATGAAAATTTTGTTAACGTCGATTTCTTCTAATCCATGACATGGACCAATTTCCATACATCCAAATTCATCACGACTTGTCGATTTTCATGAGAAGTAACATAACACGGGGCTGAGAATTCATGACGTGTACAAGGCCGCGTGGCCTATCCTTTGACCGTGATGTTCAGCCCCAGTGCGTTATTTTCCTCCGCGTCTTCAGTATCGATCTTTGAAGCCTAGGGTTTCAGTGAAACTCGTAACTGAGTTGACTATTCGCGAGTGATGACTATCGCCTGATATATATATCTTCAAGACTCCAAATCTATGATCCACGCAAATATTTCTTCCATTCCTGAGTCAGTTTCATCGTGCAGAGAAGTTTTGATCCTACCTCCTTGCGTCATGTCGAGCAATAGCATTTCTTCTCAAGATGATCTTCAGTCGAAGCGTGAAATAGAAACGTCTATCTCAGTAAGTTGTACACTTCTTCTTCTTCTCCTTTCTTGTCTTTGTTCGATCGAGATTGTTGATCACAAGAGAATGATTTGTCGTAGGACTGTAAGAAGAATGCTACTCCTCATAATGCAAGGCCTAAGCGGACTGTTAGAGCTCCTGCCCGGTATGGATCGGCTCGTGCTGAAGCTGGATCTTCTGTAAGTAAACCTACGATTCTTGAGATTGTACTGAGTCCCGGGATTAACACTCCTTCGTTTCATCGTAGGCGGATGTCCGTGTCGTCGTCGATGCTAGACGAAGAAAGAGTGGAAAGTCCGTGACCGTGGTTGAGGTTGAGGAAAGCAGCAACCAGGCATGTGAAGATTCTGCAAGATCCGTGGAGACTGGAGATAGTTTCCATGTTCGTGAATACCCAACCGCTGGACTCTTATTCGAAGCTCCATTGATTAATACCTTCCCAGACAATGAAGTGGTCGGTGGATTCGTGATTCCCAAATGTCATGCGCCTCTGTACACCAATATTTGGAAGAGGTATGGTCACATTGCTACCACAAAAGTGTGGAAAGGTTTTCTTCCAACTCTTTCAACCACGGTAGCGGGGCTATTGCCGATCATCGAGGAAATAAACCAGGTGCATTTGCGAGACGTCAAAAACCATGAACTGCACAAATGGGATGAAATGATCTCGAATTGTGAGGTATTGCGATTCAATGTAAGCTGGCTCCGTCGTCGTCTTGAGATAATCAAGGTTCATAAGGCGGCAGAGGCTGCCGATGTTATTTCCATGAATGCCGCTTTACTGGATGAGGAGAGGATACTGGCTCTGGAGTCAGCAAGGGTTGAGAAAGCGGTTGAAGACTTGAAGGCAAAGACCAAGATTTTTCAGAAGAAGCTTGACGAGGATTCTTACAGGGATTATCCATTGCTGAATGGTTTGCTCTGAGTGAGCATTTGTGGTTGTTGTTTTTTTAATAAATCTGAGTTTCTAGTTAGGTGAAACAGTTGATCATGGTATGAACGAATTTTTCTCATTTATGAAATGTTTAATGAACAAAGGAGAATTCGCATACTCTTTGGAGGAATGAAATTACATTTTTGAAAATGCTTGAAATGATGAAGAGGTAGTTTGTTCCATGGATCAGGCATAATAAGCTTTGAGCCATTTGCCATTGATGATGTTTCCTTCTTTTCCTCCATCGAATTGCTAAAATTTTGTAGTATCCGCTAGACACTACTTTGATAACAACATACAGTCCTTCCCATTTAGGAGAGAATTTAGGAGCAGACATGTCTTGTTGAATGTGCTTTTCCGTCTTTAATACCAGATCTCCTACTTGAAATGTTCGAGGTCTTACCATTTTGTTGTAGGCTCTGGAGATCCTATGTTTGTAAGCTTCCACATATTTTTCCACCTTGGTTATCCTTGATTCGAGCATATCTATCTCAGCGATCCTTGATCTGGAGATTTCAGCCTCATCCCAGTGTACACCACTGGATGCTGCAATCCTGGCTGAGAGAACTTTGATTTCTGCTGGAAGTATGGCGTCGGCTCCATAGACAAGGGAATATGGTGAAGTACCTATCGAGCTCCTTGGTGCAGTTCCATAATCCCATAGATCCATGGGTAATTGCTCATGCCATGATCGAGGATTGTCATGAATCGTCCGACTGATAATCCTGATCAAAGTCTTATTGGTACTTTCTGCTTGACCATTTCCTTGTGGATAGTAAGGTGTGGAGAATATTTGTTTGATCCCATATTTATTGAGCAGCTTCTCAACATCTTGATTGGAAAAAGGAGTTCCGTTATTTGTGATGATATGCTTAAGAACTCCGAATCTGCATATTATGTGCTCTTTAATGAAGGCGGAAATCGTAACTCTAGTGGTTCTTCGAAGATGAATAGCTTCGACCCACTTGGTGAAGTACTTTGTCGCAGTGATGATGTATTCATGTTGTTTTGAAGATGCTGGATTGATCTTCCCAATGATATCTAGTCCCCAGCTGTAGAAAGGCCACAGACTATTCACAGAATTCAACGGGAGACAAGGAGTGTGGATGAGATTACCATGGGTTTGGCATTGGTGACACCTCTGAACGTGTGCGGCTGCATCATCTTCCATGGTTGGCCAATAATATTTCTCATGAATTTGAAGAAATAGTTTCCTCTTTACTTGATGTTCTCCATCATGTACTTCCTTCAGGATTGTAGGGATTTCGTATTTTGCTAAGCACCTCAGTAAATTCCCACCAAAGCTTTTGCGGTATAAGATCCCATCGAGATAGACGAATCTGTTAGCTTTCTGAATGAGTTTGACTTCTTGCTTCTTTTCCAATGGTAGTTCGTTATCCTGGAGGTATTTGATGTAAGGCTCATTCCAGTCCCCGGTGCGGTGGACTATCAAAATCTCCAGGTGATGAGGAGGTGTTTGGCAATCAGGACAAGATCCTTGTAAATATCTTGACTGAGTTTCCATGGATGGCCAGTAGTATCCCATTCTTTGAAGCTTTCTGTAAAGTGTTACCACTAACGTTTGCCTGCAAATTTCTTCATGTACGCGCTTGAGTTGTTCTTCCGCTTCGTTGCTCCGAAGACATCGTGATAGAGATCCATCAGGGTTTCGATAATATAGTCCTCCATGGAGCAAGAAGTAGTTCTTTAATTCTTTGAGGCTGACTTGGCCTTCTGAAAACAGAGCTGCTCAATTCATGAATGATGGGTGCTCGCCAGTCGTTTGCTGGAATGTCTTCTATCTGAGTGAGTCAAGTTGAAGATACGGTAAGCCTCTATAAAGTGATCATTTTCTCTGCTCCTTCAAATTACAGCTTGGAGGCGAGAGTTGCTAGGCAATCAGCATGCCTATTGTTAGTCCGTCCAGTATGGACGATCGTTGCGTCAGCAAAATAGGTCAACAGTCGCTGAGCTTCAGTTCTGAATGGAGCAAGTGTGATTTCCTTGAGAGAATACGTTCCATTCATCTGGTTGACCAATAATTTTGAATCCCCCCTTATCTCAAGGTGTGTTGCTCCTGCTTGCTTGGCCAAGGATAATCCTAATAGGAAGGCTTCATATTCTGTTGAGTTGTTGGTGCAGTGGAAATCTAACTTGAACGAATGTGAGAAAACTTCACAAGATGGAGACACCAGTACTATGTCCGCTCCTCCGGTGTCACTACTAGGGGTGGCCGATCCATAAAAGTATAGAAGCCATGTTTCTTCCTTGATGACCAAGATGTCTGGGAATTCGCCGGGCACTTCTTCATGTAGTGTTGTTGTGTCTTCCCCTAGAAAAGCAGCGAGCAAGTCTGCGACCGCTTGACCTTTGATGGCTTTAGGTGGCGTGCAAGCTATGAAAAATTCTGACATTTGGAGTAGCCACTTCGCTGGTCTCCCTATCAAGGATAGATTCGATAGCAAGAACTTTACGGGATCAGCTTTGGAGATGAGTACGACCCTGTTAGATAGTAAGTAATGTCTGAACTTATGGATTGCATGTACTAATGCCAGGCATGCCCTTTCGGCCTTTGGATATCGGAGTTGACCATCTCTCATTGTGCGGCTGAAGTAGTAAATCGGTCGTTCGACGCCTTCGTCGTCTTCCTGAGCGAGGAGTGCGCCGATGGCGACGTCACTGGAGGCTGTGTAAAGAATCAGAGGTCGTCCCTGCACTGGAGACCTCATGACGTCCGGTGAAAATAATATTTGTTGTATTTTATGGAAAGCTTCTTGTTGAACAGTTGTCCAGGTGAAGCTTGATCCTTTTTTCAGCAGAGGTGTGAACGAAGCAATGAGTTGAGTTAATCCAGGAATGAAGCGCAGAATATAATTTACCTTGACCATAAAGCTCTGTAGTTCCTTCACGGTTCTTGGAGGAGGCATGGTGGTAATAGCTTTTGCCTTGTCTGGGTCGACTTTGATCCCTTCAGCCGTGACCAGGAATCCTAAGAATTTTCCGGAAGAAACTCTGAATGCGCACTTTAAAGGATTCATTTTTAATTTGTATTCTATGCATCTTTCAAACAACTGCCTTGGAACTTCGAGATGATATGCTCGAGTCTTCGATTTTACCACCACATCATCCACATAGTCTTCTACTTGCTTGTGCATCATGTCGTGGAATATGGAAGTCATGGCTCGTTGATAGGTGGCACCAGCATTCTTTAATCCAAAGGGCATCATAGTGTAGTGAAAATTCCCAATGGGAGTACGGAACGCAGTCTTGTTGGCGTCATGTTCATACATCTTGATCTAGTTGTACCCACTATAGCCATCCATGAATGAGAACATACCGTGACCACTAGTTGTATCGACGAGCATGTCAATGTTGGGTAGAGGAAAATCATCCTTTGGACAACATTTATTCAAGTTCCTGAAGTCGACACAACATCTGATTTGACCATTTTTATTCTTAACAAGTACCACATTTGCTAGCCATGTTGGATGAAGAATAGGCTTGATGAACCCTGCTGCCAACAGTTTTTGGATTTCGACCTTGATTTGCTCCTCGACTTCGTGTCTAAATTGTCTGGGCGGTTGTTTGACATCTTTGGAACCAGAGACGATGTGCAGGTGATGGGTGACGAGTTTGTCATCCAAACCCGGCATTTCTCCGTACATCCAGGCGAAGACATCTTGATATTCTTTCAACAATTTTATCATCTCGGTCCGCTCATCTGGTGATAGTGCTGAACTGATCAAGATTGGCCTTGGATCGTCTTCAATCCCAATGTTGATTGTTTCAAGATCGTCAGTGGTAGAGTCAGTGTCGTTCTGTAGTTGTCGTGGGGCATCCTGGACTTCTTCTTCAAGTGATAGCTCACTCTGACACGATTCTTCATGGTGGGGAGACTTTTCATCGTTCTCCCCGATTAATTGCTAATCTTTCTGTCGGCGATAAATGACTCTCCCTTTGTAGATAGGGAAAAACGATTTGCTGGTTTTTAAGGAATTGAGGAGACGACCGTACGGAGGAGACTCCTCAAACCGAGCGAAATGTTAAACCTCACACAGACGCGCCGCTGCAAAAGGGGTGCTTTAGATTCGAGAGATCAATCTGTAGTACTCCGGCCTAAATCAAGACAATGACCGTTCCAGAGTAAATTCGGTCACAAGAGAGGATGGTTTGATCTGTACGAGGGAAGCTGAGAAGTGTGTGGAATCGATGGTAATCAAATATTGTGGGTATGTGAATTCCGAATACGATAAGCTCTGAGTGATTGAAATTGCTCAATTGAGAGTAGTTGCTCAATTGATGAGTTCATGATCTCGTGTTGTCGATGAGACGTGAAATTGATGATACCGTTGATGATTCAATCATGATTCAGAGACTTATTTATATTGATGGAATTGTAGACACCATGATTCCATGAAGTTTGACAGTTGATGGAATCAAGGAGTGGGGAAGTGGAGATCGTGTTTGAAACCAGTTGCTCAACGTGTGGGGACTTGGTCGATTTTCCACCCACTACCTCGTGAATTCCTTTAACTGATTGCACGACTTGCTCACATTCCATCGTGTGTTTGAACACACGTGTCGTAGACCGCCAGACCAAAACCCTAAGTGATATACCCCAAGTGACATGATTGACGTCTCGTGGTTTGTTAGTCAATTGATGACTTCGTGGTTTGATGGGACGATGAGTCCATGTAGTTGCTGAGTTGAACATGATGTTCTGAAACTCGTGAATTGAACATGTCATGAGACAGAGCTATAGTTCTTACGATGACGTGAGAAAGTATTGCTCATTCGGTGGATCGTTGAATGTTGATTGTTGAACCAATATTCCTTGGTTTGAACAAATATTTATCATCTGAGCAAGTGTTGGTCATATGATGAATTGTTGAATATTTGATCGTCTGAGCATGTGTTGCTCGTCTGATGGATTATTGACAGCGTACCAAAAATATTAATCAGAATACTGGTCGTTGAACCAAGCATAATTAATAAAATTAATGACCATGAGGTCGTCGTAAAATTATTAAGGTTAGAATCTGGAATGATGATCCTTGGATTCAGAAACCCAAATTGGATTAATTGATGATCAATTCATGGTTCGTCAAAATTTAAACCATGGGACGAAAGAGGGGGCGACTACATGCGACCGAGGATCAACCACGTACTGTCCATATGCTCACGTGAGCAAATACGAAGAACTCCTGAAGAGTTGACGATTTGTTGGTGAAAGAATGATTAAATGCTGGTTAATCATTTATTCGAAAATACTCGTCTGAGCCTTAGGTGAGAAAACCTAATTAATTATGACGAGGCGAGGGACCGACCATGGAGTCATGAAACCGGCCCTGGGTTGTCCCATGACCGCTTGACGATCACTTCATGAAAATCCAAAGTGTTTGGGAGAGTTTTGGACCTAATACGAGCAATTGTGCAAATTAGGTCAAAACTGTGAAAATTGATGAGACCGGCCTCCGTGAGACAAAGATTCAATCTTGGTCGGTCAAGATAGCGTGCTCGTGTCCCCAAGACATCCGCGTCTCAGTCCTGAGAATTTTGATATTTTCTGGCGTGCAATTGAGCATCCATTCGAGAAAATATGCCAAAATTAGGGTTTCGACGAAACTGAGGAAAACACCATGAGATGATGAAAAATAATTATAAAATAAGGAATGAGGAGGCTTCAAAGCATGGTCGGTCGGTCGTGACCACGGTCCCGTGGTGCCTTTTCCTTAATTGTATAATATTTTGATGATTTTATGAAAAAATGAATTTTGAGAAATTTGATGAATTTTGGGAGTTTCCATGAATTGAAGGAGTTTTCATGAGTTCAAGGAAGCAAAAAATATTAAAATAATAAAACAAGGGCGTGTGGGACCGTGGAAGGCATGGCCGGCCAGCTAGGGCCCGGTCCCACGAGTTTCCCTAATTTTATAATGATTTTATGAAAAATTCATGAATTTTGAGAAATTTGATGAATTTAGGGAGTTTCCATGAATTGAAGGAGTTTTCATGAGTTCAAGGAAGCAAAAAATATTAAAATAATGAAAACAAGGGTGTGCGGGACCGTGGAGGCATGACCGGCCGTCTTGGGCCCGGTCCCACGAGTTTTCATAATTTTTTAATATTTTTTAGGTATTTTTGATGATTTGAGGGAATTTTTCCTAATTTGAGAGAAATACCATGAAATCAAGGAATTTGATGAATTCAAGGAAAACTAATAATAAAATAATAAAACAAAGGGGCGTGTGGGACCGGCTAGGGCATGGCCGGTCGGCCAAGGCCCGGTCCCACAAGTTTTCATAATTTATTTTATTTTATTATTATTTGATGATTTATGCAAAAATACCATGAAATCAAGGAGTTTTTTCATGAAATTAGAGAAATAATAATAATAAAAAAATAATAAGGAACCGTGGGTGTGGGGCCGATTGGGACCAAGGCATGGCCGGTTGGCCAATGGTCACGCCCCACACTCCTTTCCTTAATTTTATATTAAAATTTTTATGGATTTATGGAAGTACCATGAAACCGAGGAGTTTCCTCGAGACGAAGGAGATTTGATAAAATGAGAGGATTTTCATCAAATCATGGAAAATAATAAAAATGCATTAAAATATAAAACTGGGGTGGGATTGACCACGACACGGTCAGTCGGTCGTGTTTCCGTGCTCCCAGCACCCTGGTCAATATTTTTAATTATTTATTATTTTCTTCTCTATTTTGCATAGGTTCATCGTTTCGTTGTATTTTTGAAATACTCGTTCGTGCGGTGACTGTTAGTGTATCATCGTTGAATATACCTTCACCATTTGAATCGGGGATTACTTAGAGGTAGCTCAGACGCCCGGTTGTTGATATTTATTACTAATTGTGGAATTCAGTGGAGAATAATTCACAAAACTGAGTAATAATAAGATTATTATTAATTCATAGGATCAGCTGAGGATTCGACTACGAATTCAGAATAATAAAGTGAGCATTACCATTCCATGGGATCGTAGATTCGACCATAGAATCGGAGTAATTAAGGTTTATCTATTACCATTTATGAGACCAGTTGTGGATTCGATCATGAAATCGGAGTAATGAGATAATATAGTTATTGCTATTCTATGAGATCAAGCCGTGGATTCGATCATAGAATCAGAACAATTGTTATTGTCATTCCATGGGACCAGTCGTGGATTCGACCATGGAATAAGCGAGCAATTAGGAATAATTAACTTTGTGGCTCTATACTAGCAGAGCAAGCTGTCTAGGAGCATTAATCATCCCGATATGAGCTTGTCGGTAAGTCATATCCTTTATATAGTCAGGGTAAACTCGTTGTTTGTTCCTGAAGACGTTATCGCTCTATACTAGCAGAGCAAGCTGTCTAGGAGCCGTCCATCTCGTGATGCTATATAGAAATAATCACTGAAAGTATTCAGTATTCATGAGATATGTCGTTGTCCAGTCGTGAGACTACATATCTACATGTACTCTGAGAGAAAGTACTCTCTGTTGAGAATTCGATGAGAGACGTGTCTCGATACTCACGTCTGATTGCTGAATCAGAGTTTCGTATAATTATGAGTTTACGAATTTAGCCTTTGTCGAAAATCCACCATCTACATTAAGTCCCCTGCTTACTGAGGAAAGCTGTGTTCCTCAGTCAGCATTAAATGGTGATTTTCCGGCCATAAATAATAATACCAGTAATTGAACTTAGTCGTAAGTTGAGACGTTACCGGATTTAGAGCATGAGAAAACCACGACTTGATGAAGGCTTCAATGTCATGATTGGAGCATCGTTTGATGAGCATAAATTGGTGTTGAACCGCTGGTTTGGATGACGAGTCCGTGGTCGGTTAGGATTCGCGGGTCGGGCCCAATAAGGAAATCCTTAGAAAATTAGGTTTTGGAAATAAAATTGATATAAAAGGGATTAATCCTTTTTTTTCTCACGACCAGCTCTCACACCTCCCTTCACGCAGCAGCAGGAGAAGACCCGCCGCCGCCGCCATCGCCGTCGTTCGCCGCCGGCCAATTCCGGCCGACCAGGTACGTGTTTTTTTTTTTTTTTGTTGCTGATGTTTATGATCCTCATGAGTTGTTCATGCTTTGATCATGATGAAGTTATATACATGTGTATATTAGTGTGAGTTTTATGATCGTTTTTGAAAACGTATGTTCGTTCGATCGTTAGTTTTGAAAACTAACTTAATCCCTGATTTAGGAGAGATTTTTTTTTAATATGAACCTAGGTCCAGTGATAAAACTTAGTGTATGAGCTTTCATGTATACCAAGGTTTCATCATAAAAGAAGTGAATTTTCATGAAATCGGAATAATCCTTCGTTTTAAAGACAAAATGACACGAAGGAAAATATGTATGATGAACTTGTGTCCAGTGATAAAATTTTGCTTATGAGCTTTCATGTAAATACAAAACTTTATCATATGTATGAGATGTGAGCTTTCACAATATTTTTTGAAATAAACCTTCGTTTTAAAGACAAATAACGACGATACGAAGGAAAAAAATTTTTTATATATATATATATGTAGCCGTGACATATATTGTGTAAAATATGATGGTATTTTATTTGCATGAATTTGTTTTCATTAGATAAAATCTTGAGAATTTATATGCAAGTTGCATTAATTGCTGTTTTTTTCGAAAAATCAGAAACGTGGGTTTTGAGGAACCTTCGAAGATAGACAATATATTTATGATGAAATATTTTATTGTTGTAAACTTCATAGGTCAGTTGTGTGAATGTTCACATTATGAAATTGTGTCCGTGATTTCATGAAAAATCAGTTTCGGAAATTAAATAAAGTTTTTCGTTTTTGGCAGTTTTCGAAGAGACGAACGATTTTGGGTGTTAACTCTAGCATTACTATCACTATTGTTAGTGGAAGTATAAAAGGTAAGAGTTAAGAGTTACCATTTTTGCTTGTATTTCCTTGATTTATATCTGGACGGCATACTGAAGTAGAATGTAGTGTGAACCTTTTCAGCTACTTAGCAAAGATGTCCAATTCCCAAGCTGACGACGCCTCGAGGGAAGAGATGTGCGTTGATGATGGTATCTCCAGAGATGAGACATGCATGGATGAAACTTCCGTTGGGGGAGACGAAGACGAAATCCCTGGGATTAAGAATGTCCCGAACATAGATGATGCATTCTTTGAAAAAGATATCCCATGAGCTGAGCAACATTTGAAATCCCCAGTGTATCGTCTTTTGATAAATCCCAGAACTGTTACTCAGAAGAAATTGGTGACTCCTAAGACAGTGATTCTATTTTGTCTTGAACGAGGGGTCTTCGCCTCATCAATCATAGAGTTTAAGCTTTCTCGACGACCTTTGGAGAAATTTGCCGGTTGGGCGAGGCATATGTTGGCTTTTCCGCATGTGAGGACTATGCTCAACCAGGCGCATGTGACGAGAGCTATTCAAGCTTCTGGAGAGTTGTTCATTTATCATGACGCAAGTGGTATTGTGGCTCTGTTTACTCGCTGGTGCATTCCCACTCACACTTTCATATGTAGATGGGGAGAGTTTACCATTACCTTGGAAGACGTGGCAGCTCTGATGCATCTCCCGATCACGGGCAATCTTCCTAGGGATCTTTCAGATGAGGGGACCGCCGTTTCTCATGTCTTGACAGCTGCAATGGAGAAAGCGAATAAGGATGGTAGTAAAGGATGCTATGCTTCCTGGTTGACACACTGGTGGCCCAAAGACGAGGTTTCTGATAAACCCATCGACGGTATGTTACCCATTGCTGCTTTCTTATGTTTATGGTTGTCCAGAGACGTTTTTGAAGACAGTGGAAACTTGTTGAAGCCTTTTGTGATTCCCTTTGATATTAAGATGGCTCAAGGTGAGCAACTTCCGATAGGTAGTTTATTCTTAGGCTCCTTGTATTACAACCTGGACTCCTTGATTATAGACTCCAGTGTGTCGAACGGCTCTATGAAGATTGAGTGTTATGCCAACACGATGTTTCTTCAAGCTTTGATGTGGGAGCATTTTAAGAATTATGCACCTACTCCACGTAATGTTCTGCAAGGACCGAATACTGATGCGCGCCATACTTTCCCTGAGAAAGATAATGCTAGGATCATGCGTTGGTCCACCAAGCAGCCTCGTTCTAAAATACGTTTTATTGATGTGTTAGATGAAGAATCTGAGTTCAATTTTCGTGGGTGTCAGTCCCTGATTATGTTTCTCAGCCGATGACTTTCAATACTGGAGAAGGCACGAGTTTGACGTCTGGTGCGCATCTGAGTGATGGCGAAAGATCTTTCATGTTGAGTTGCACTCCTGGTCATTTGCTATCAGTCACGTTTGGAGAGCTTTCAGTGGAGGAGTATAATATTGATAGAGCAGCTCGACAAATGGGTATGGATCAGTGTGTTCCAACCATACGGAGAAGGAAGCCATCAGTTGAGCAACTCAGGACTCATTTGGATCATACTCACGTGGAAGGGAGTAGCTACTGGTTTCCTGGTTCTGATAGATTCGCCTATGTAACCCCAGGTTATGTAGAATTCTGGGACCAGCAACTTGGGCGTTTGCGTGGCTTTGTAAGATTTCCCAGACCTCCATTCAAGGATCTTCCTTCGGCTGAGATGATTTCCAGTCGACCAAGATTGAAGTATCTTTCTGGTGATAAACGAAAGTCGTCTCCAGGATGCTCTCAGGTTTTTTTCATATAATCTTCACGAAATTATAAGAACTGTATTCTGATTATATTACTGGATTTCACCACAGGACGGTCGTAATATACGACCTCGAATCGGTGTAGATTTCTCAGAGACTGAGGCGGTTATTCATGGCGGAGAAGGCAGGCATAAAGGTTATAAGCTGTTACCAATACCGTAAAGTCCCCAGTTGGTGCTTTGGTGAGTTCCCAATATTTCTCACCGTGACTTTCATTGCTATTACATTAGAATCATGAAGCCAATGTTGTTAATTTTGTTGCAGAATTTTACTCCATCGAGTCTTGAAGGTCTTCAATTTTCTGCTACTGAACAAGCAATCGCTGATTTGAGTGACGAAGAAACTGTAAGTATTTCTTCACATGTTCAAATGTGGTGCTTCATAGATGAAAATATTGATTGTAAAGGACGTGTACAGGAGGATGTCGTCATGGAGATGGAGAATTCTGGAATCAATCATCCTCTGGGAATGGAATGGAGGTAATTCCCAAGATTCGGAGCCGGATGGAAGTGATGTTCCTCTTGTCGTTGATGTGGACAACTCCAACCCCTTGGACACTTTGGAGACTCCTCAAGTAAGTATATATCCTGTATATTCTTCATAGAAGTATAAAAGTGCTGACTTGTGAATGAATGAATGAGAACCCATGTGAATATATGAAAACTTAGTCGAATTTCGTCGTCAGAAAATTCAGAACCCAGCTTTTTAGTAGAAACGCTGTAGAATCTTCGTCCGGAGTCGGATTTTGATGATCTGCATGTGCAAATTCAAGCCCGGAAAATTTCCAAGCTTTGAAAGAAGTTTTTAAGTTTTGAGCACGTTCAGAGCCTGAAAAAGGCGAAATAGTAAACTTCCAGGAGACTTCCAGAACTTTTTCAGATTGCGCATCACTTGATATTTTGGCCACATCTACTGCTCGTTCATCGGATTGTCATGAAATTTTGACATGTCATAGAGGACATCCATACGAAGAGAATGGCATATGACCCATCCTCGGATTCCTTGTATTGCTCCCAGTTCGTCTCCTAGTACAGGGCAGAGTTCAGTTTCTTCAGACGGACTCATCGTAAAATGTGTTTTCATGACTTTCATGTTATTTGCTCGTGCCTTGAATGTAGTATGATGAACCTTGATGATGTTCCTTGCTGGTATACTGTGTTTCATAATCTCCTTTGGATTCGTGACTCTAACCTCATGTAATCTTCGTATTAGGTGCTAAATACCGAAGTTGAGGATACTGGAGCCAACGATGATAACTCTAACCATTCCGGAGTTATTGATGAAGAGACAACCATCCCTGTATTTCAAGGCCATGAGAAGGTCGCTACTGTTATGGAAACCCAGATGGTTGTTGCCTCAGTGATAGAAGAAACCGAGACAGCAGCGGAGAATACCGAAGGAACTGTTGCTTTAGTCGTGGGAGCCACTCCAGTGACCGAGAACCGTATAATAGTGTATGAATATCCAACTGCAGGGGTCGCTTTCGATCCTCCCTTTAACACTTCACTCCCGTATCATGAACTGGTCGGTGGATTCAGCGTTCCCATTGGATATGCACGCTTGTATGAGACGATATGGAAGAAGTTCGGCCATATGATCGTTGACAGGAACCCTGGGCGTGCTTATGCTTTAATCATGCAAGTAGGCGTTATCTTGCGTGTCGTGAGTGATATGCATACGAGACCCAGGAATACCGTGACTCCAGATATACTCTTTGATTGGGAGTTTAACTTGGAGAATTCAGAAAGACTTGGCCTCAACGTGAAATGGCTTCGTAAGCAAATAAACGTTATCAAGGATTCATGTGAGAAGAACATACCCTTTCCAAACGATGCTGTGAAGGAGAAGGAGGACAAGATTGCCAAGCTGACCGAGGAGTTGAACAAGGAGAGGGCGGCTTTGCAAATCTTGAAGGATGCTGATGAGCGAAAGCCTTTTCTTGCTGATCTCTTGAACTTCTGAACTTCTGAGAGATGTGAGGTTTATACTTGGGTTTTTGATATTTAGATGGTTTTGGATTGACTGATGGTTGAGGATTTTCTTGTAGATTTGATAGAGATTTTCTTTTACGAAATATGAACTGAATTTTGATAAATTGCTGAATTCAAATACTGATTGCAAGTATTGCAAATGTTTTAGAGGAATTGAAATACAAATGAAAGAAAATCCTAAATGTTAAATCCCAACACCATGAGTGCTTCAAACTCCCAATACCTTAAATGTCCAATAATTTCAGATAAACGCCTTGAGCCAATTTTAGTGAATTACTGGTAGGGTTCTGCCATCTGTGTTGGTCAATTTGTAGTATCCTACGGCCACGGATTCAGTGACCATGAATGGTCCTTCCCAATTGGAGTTCCTTGTAGAATGAAGACCGGGCTGAACTGCTTTGAGAACCAAGTCCCCTTCATGAAACTTGTTAGGCTTAGTTGATCGTGCCTTGAATATCTTCCGCTGATTTGGAATTCCTCGATTGTGGCCCGTATGGACACTCGCGCGGAAGAGAGTATCCAGCATAGTGTTGATCATGCTTAGCCAAGTCTTCAGCAATAAACCTCTCGATGGAGTGACCGATTTGAAGAAGTTCCGAACCCAACCATTGAGTGTAATATTGCTGAGGTGAAGTCACCCACTCGTAGCTTTTGATGACTGCTAAATTATTCATGGGGAGAAGTCCCTGGACCATAGTAGCGTATTTGAACATTGGTAATATTGGATCAAGAGGAGGAATAAGACTTTCCTGAGCTCGAAACCTTCCGACAAATGTGTGCGGATTATCTCCAAGTTCCTGCGTAAGTCCCATCAGAGTTTTTACTTCTTCTAGATGCTCAAACGGTTGTGCGTCCTCTGCTTCGTCTTCCGACTCGAAATCCTTGTCGATGACAGGATGTGTTGAAGGCACCGTTGTCCTTTCAGCATGAATCCAAGTTCTCCCAAGGACCATGTCGTATCCAGGGTCTTCCCGGATTATGAAAAACTTGGCCTCAGTGCAGATCGATCTTTCCGTAACTTTGAGAGTGATGAAGCCGTATGTGTTTCTGTAGATTCCTTCGTGGTCCCTGATTGCTATGGGAGCGTGAGTGGCTTCCCGTCGAGTAATACCAGCAGCTCTGAGAGTTTTCAAAGGGATGATGTTGACGGCGGTACCAACATCGATGAACGCCCTCTTGAACTCATTTACTGTAATGTGCACTGTGGTGAGCAGTCCCCAGTCATACATTTCTGTGTCGGTGGATGAAGGTCCGGTGGTAGTCTCTTGGATCAGCGGACGTCTTCCGGACACGATGTGGTTCAGTGCAGCAAACATGTCTTTCCTTTGAGCTTTCGAAAGATACAACAACTCGCAGACATGTTGGATCAGAGATTGGACCGCTTCCTTGACAGGAGGTTTGGAGATGGTAAAAGTTCTGACTGGGAGGTGGTTTTTATGCACCCCTTCAGTCCCCAGGTTGAGCTCTCCTGATTCGACCTTTTCTTTGAATATGCGCTTCAAAAATTTTCAATCACTCGTGGGATGGCTGACGTATCTATGGAAGCGACAATACCGAGGATTTTCCATGGCCTCTTCAGTTGGTTCCTTCTTGACATAAGGAAATTTGATTGCGTCGTCTTGAATCCAGGCATCGAGTAGTTCATTAACTTCTTACATTGAACAGGGAAAATCAGGTGCTTCTGGATCTTCCATATGCTGAGGAGGGATTTTCGAATTCTCCTTCTTGTGTGTCTTTGAAGGGGTGGAGGAAGTCTGCTTGTGTTGTGGTTCTGCTTTTCGCTTACTCCCTTCCGCGACAGAATTTGTTTAAGGTTGTAGGTTATACTGCTTGTTGATCAGACGCCTGCTTCCTCGAGTGTCTTTTGAATCTTCAGTCTTTGTAGACTTTGCTCTTTCCAAAAGAGCGGGTGCAGTGGTTGCCGACCTCTTCGCAACTTCGTGAAGTTCTGAGAAAGTCTGGAATCGAAGGTTTTCTAGCAAGGAACTGTAGACCGGGAGCATGCCATTGATGCACAAGTCCACCAGTTGTTGCTCTGTGACGTTTGGGTCATGACAATCCAGGGCTTGGACTCTGAACCTTTTCACATAATCATTGGGATTTTCACTGAACCTCTGAAACACTCTTCCAAGGTCGGAGAGGGTGACTTTTTCTGACATGAAGAAGTATTTCCTGTAAAATACGTTAACCATTTCTCCCCAATTGTTGATGGTCCCTAGTGTGATGCTGTTATACCAGGTGTATGCCCTGTCTTTCAGAGATTTTGAGAATTACTTGAGACGGACGACATGATTATGTTCATGTTCTCCCAAGGCTTCGAGAAAACGAGAGACATGTTCCCGAGCATTGCCAGTTCCATCATACAAGGTAAAAGTTGGAGAAACGTAACCTTTGGGGAGTGAAATCCTTTGCGTAGCGGCAGGATAAGGAGGTTGATGATAATGGTCATGCGATGTCTTGCCTTTTCCATGGCTCTCCAAAAGGTGCTCCAGATCCTCACGAGTGATGAAATTCGATGATCCCTTCGCTGATGAGTTGTCTGCAGCAGTTTTGTGGACTTCGTCATCTTCTACCGTATGGATTGGAATTACTTCAAGACCGTCGTCCGAGGATTTCTCTTTCTCCTTTCCCTTCTCTTGAGTCTTCTATGAAATCTTGTCAGTAAGAGTTTTGAGATAATTACACAGCTCCTTCTGTGTAGCAGCCATGTCAGTCTGGTTCTTTGCAAGAGTCTCCTGCGCTTTGATAAGATCAGCAATGGCAGGCGGTGGATCTCCTCTGACTTCTTCAGGGTGTCGTCCGGACAGTGGATGACCTTCGGCGTAAGGAGGAGTAGCGTCACCACCATCAGTGTTGGAAGTCAGAATTGTCTCCGGAATATTCTGATTGTTGTTGTTGCTAGTGCTAGCACGGTTTGTGTTAGGATTTGTAACTGAACCTGACCTGAGATCAACCATCTTGTGAAATTGTGAGATTGCAACCGAGAGAATGACCTCCCACTATGGTCGCCAATCTGTAGATGGGGGAAAACGATTTGCTGGTTTTTAAGGAATTGAGGAGACGATCGTACGGAGGAGACTCCTCAAACCGAGCGAAATGTTAAACCTCACACAGATGCACCGCTGCAAAGGGGGTGCTTTAGATTCGAGATATCAATCTGTAGTACTCCGGCCTAAATCAAGACAGTGATCGTTCCAGAGTAAATTCGGTCACAAGAGAGGATGGGTTGATCTGTAGGAGGGAAGCTGAGAAATGTATGGAATTGACGTAATCAAAGATTATGGGTGTGTGAATTCCGAATACGATAAGCTCTGAATGATTGAAATTGCTCAATTGAGAGTAGTTGCTCAATTGATGAGTTGATGATCTCGTGCTGTCGATGAGACGTGAGATTGATGATACTGTTGATGATTCAATCATGATTCAGAGACTTATTTATATTGCTGGAATTGTAGACACCATGATTCCATGAAGTGTGATAGTTTATGGAATCAAGGAGTGGAGAAGTGGAGATCGTGTTTGAAACCAGTTGCTCAACGTGTGGAGACTTGGTCGATTTTCCACCCACTACCTGGTGAATTCCTTTAACTGATTGCACGACTTGCTCACATTCCATCATCTGTTTGAACACACGTGTCGTAGACCCCCAGACCAAAGCCCTAAGTGATATCCCCCAAGTGACACGATTGACGTCTCGTGGTTTGTTAGTCAATTGATGACTTCGTGGTTTGATGGGACGATGAGTCAATGTAGTTTCTGAGTTGAACATGATGTTCTGAAACTCGTGAATTGAACATGTCATGAGACAGAGGTATAGTTCTTACGATGACGTGAGCAAGTATTGCTCATTCGGTGGATCGTTGAATATTGATTGTTGAACCAATATTCCTTGGTTTGAATAAATATTTATCATCTGAGCAAGTGTTGCTCATGTGATAAATTGTTGAATATTTGATCGTCTGAGCATGTGTTGCTCATCTGATGGATTATTGGCAGCGTACCAAAAATATTAATTAGAATACTGGTCGTTGAACCGAGCATAATTAATAAAATCAATGACCATGAGGTCGTCATAAAATTATTAAGGTTAGAATCTGGAATGTTGATCCTTGGATTCAGAAACCCGAATTTGATTAATTGATGATCAATACATGGTTCGTCAGAATTTAAACCATGGGACGAAGGAGGAAGCAACTACATGGGACCGTGGATCAACCATGTAGTTTCCATATGCTCACATGAGCAAATACGAAGAACTCCTGAAGAGTTGACGATTTGTTGGTGAAAGAATGAATAAATGCTGGCTTAATCATTTATTCGAAAATACTCGTCTAAGCCTTAGGTGAGAAAACCTAATTAATTATGACGAGGCGAGGGACCGACCATGGAGTCATGAAACCGGACCTGGGTTGCCCCTTGACCACCTGACGATCACTTCATGAAAATCTAAAGTGTTTGGGAGAGTTTTGGACCTAATAGGAGCAATTGTGGAATTTAGGTCAAAACTGTGAAAATTGATGGGACTGGCTTCCGTGAGCCAAAGAGTCAATCTTGGTCGGTCAAGATAGCGTGCTCGTGTCCCCAAGGCATCCACGTCTCAGTCCTGAGAATTTTGATATTTTCTAGCGTGCAATTGAGCATCCATTCGAGAAAATATGCCAAAATTAGGGTTTCGACGAAACTGGGGAAAACACCATGAGATGATGAAAAATAATTATAAAATAAGGAATGAGGAGGCGTGGGATCGATGTGGTCAAGGCATGGTCGGCCTGTCGTGACCACGGTCCCGTGGTGCCTTTTCCTTAATTTTATAATATTTTGATGATTTTATGAAAAATTCATGAATTTTGAGAAATTTGATGAATTTTGGGAGTTTCCATGAATTAAAGGAGTTTTCATGAGTTCAAGAAAGCAAAAAATATTAAAATAATAAAACAAGGGCGTGTGAGACGGTGGAAGGCATGGCCGGCCGGCTAGGGCCCGGTCCCACGAGTTTCCCTAATTTTATAATGATTTTATGAAAAATTCATGAATTTTGAGAATTTTGATGAATTTAGGGAGTTTCCATGAATTGAAGGAGTTTTCATGAGTTCAAGGAAGCAAAAAATATTAAAATAATAAAAACAAGGGCGTGTGGGACCGTGGAGGCATGACCGGCCGGCTTGGGCCCGGTCCCACAAGTTTTTATAATTTTTTAATATTTTTTAGGTATTTTTGATGATTTGAGGGAATTTTTCCTAATTTGAGAAAAATACCATGAAATCAAGGAATTTGATGAATTCAAGGAAAACTTATAATAAAATAATAAAACAAAGGGGCGTGTGGGACCGGCTAGGGCATGGCCGGCCGGCCAAGGCCCGGTCCCAAAAGTTTTCATAATTTATTTTATTTTATTATTATTTGATGATTTATGCAAAAATACCATGAAATCAAGGAGTTTTTTCATGAAATTAGAGAAATAATAATAATAATAAAATAATAAGGAACCATGGGTGTGGGGCCGGTTGGGACCAAGGTATGGCCGGTTGGCCAATGATCATGCCCCACACTCCTTTCCTTAATTTTATATTATTTTTTATACATTTATGGAAGTACCATGAAACCGAGGAGTTTCCTCGAGACAAAGGAGATTTGATAAAATGAGAGGATTTTCATCAAATCATGGAAAATAATAAAAATGCATCAAAATATAAAACTGTCGTGGGATTGACCACGACACGGTCGGTCGGTCGTGTGTCCGTGCTCCCAGCACCCTGGTCAATATTTTTAATTATTTATTATTTTCTTCTCTATTTTTCATAGGTTCATCGTTTCGTTGTATTTTTGAAATACTCGTTCGTGCGGTGACTGTTAGTGTATCATCGTTGAATACACCTTCACCATTTGAATCGGGGCTTACTTAGAGGTAGCTCAGACGCCCGGTTGTTGATTATTTATTACTAATTGTGGAATTCAGTGGAGAATAATTCACAAGACTGAGTAATAAGATGTTTATTATTAATTCATAGGATCAGCTGAGGATTCGACTACGAATTCAGAATAATAAAGTGAGCATTACCATTCCATGGGATCGTAGATTCGACCATAGAATCGGAGTAATTAAGGTTTATCTATTACCATTTATGAGACCAGTTGTGGATTCGATCATGAAATCGGAGTAATGAGATAATATAGTTATTGTTATTCTATGAGATCAAGCTGTAGATTCGATCATATAATCAGAACAATTGTTATTGTCATTCCATGGGACCAGTCGTGGATTCGACCATGGAATAGGAGCGATTGTAATTAGGAATAAGTAACTTTGTGGCTCTATACTAGCAGAGCAAGCTGTCTAGGAGCATTAATCATCCCGATATGAGCTTGTCGGTAAGTCATATCTTTTATATAGTCAGGGTAAACTCGTTGTTTGTTCCTGAAGACGTTATCGCTCTATACTAGTAGAGCAAGCTGTCTAGGAGCCGTCCATCACGTGATGCTATATAGAAATAATCACTGAAAGTATACAGTATTCATGAAATATGCCGTTGTCCAGTCGTGAGACTTCATATCTACATGTATTCTGAGAGAAAGTACTCTCTGTTGAGAATTCGATGAGAGACTCGTGCCTCGATATTCACGTCTGATTGCTGAATCAGAGTTTCGTATATTTATGAGTTTACGAATTTAGCCTTTGTCGAAAATCCACCATCTACACCCTTATACATCTCGATCGGTCGTGAAGTTTGACCCTGGAGTTGAGACTTGACCATTATGGCGTTTAGTCGGTGTAGTAGGTGACTTGATCATTTTATCAGCTGAGGATGACGGATCGTTACCAGCCTTCTCGATAGTCTTCCAGCTTGGGAGTGGAGTACTGTGAATCCTGCTTGGAGGTTCCGAGACGCCCTTTTGAGATTCAAGGATCTCAGTATCATAGACGGGAGCATAAGGAGATGATGAAGCTGGAATGCGAACGATCTTGTTGTCGAGCAGAGCCTTCATGCATTGATGGTATGTTTAAGGAACCACCTTGTTATCATGGAGCCATGGGCGTCCCAGTATTATGTGGTAGTCAGGTTCTTGCTCGATCACATGAAACTTTGCTTTCGATCGAATCGGCCCAACCCTCAAATCTATGTATGCATATCCATATGTGTGGCTTTGACTTCCTTCAAATCCTGTCATTAGGATGGGATAGCGAACGATTTTACCTTGTGGGAATCTGGCCATCCTGAGAGTCTTCATAGTGACAATGTTAGTGGAAGCACCGGTGTCGACAAGAGATCTTCTAAATTCGGTGCCTTTGATGAAACCAGTAACATACAATGCTCGGTTGTGTCCTTCATCCGTCATGCGATCTTCTTCTCCAAAATAGATGTTGTCGATCGAATGTCAGGCACTAGGGAGACTTCTTCAACTGATGGTGTTGGTGGCGTTATTTGCACGCTGGATGATATCTGGTTGAGTGCTGAAAATGTGTTTGTGCGCTGATCCCTGGATAAATGTAGGAGTTCACATAGATTTTCAATCAAATGTGTGACCTCTTGTTCCACCGGCTTCTCGTATGTGGTGAAGTTATTGATTTGAGGGTCAGATGACGCTTCAGTCCCCGGTGTTGAGGCTTCTGGAGCGGAGATACCGCCTAACTCGGATGTTAATCTGATGAGAAAGTCGAGGATATGGTTTATCGTCTCCTTCATCAGGTCCATGTTCCTGGTATGGAACTCTAGGATTTGAGCTAACTCTGCCAAAGTCGGGATCCCTCTGCCTTCCATGCCGCCAGGTGTAACATGAGGAATGTCGCCGTTTGAAATATTCTGATCTGAATTAGTTGAATTAGTCCTAAGACCAACCATCTTTTGGAATTGTGAGATTGCAACCGAGAGAATGATCTCTCACTGTGGTCTCCAATCTGTGGATGGGGCAAAATGATTTACTGGTTTTTAAGGAATTGAGGAGACGACCGTACGTAGGACACTCCTCGAACCGAGCGAAATATTAAACCTCACACAGATGCACCGCTGCAAAGGGGGTGCTTTAGATTCGAGAGATCAATCTTTAGTACTCCGGCCTAAATCAAGACAATGACCGTTCCAAAGTAAATTCGGTCACAAGAGAGGATGGGTTGATCTGTAGGAGGGAAGCATGGAAATGTGTGGAATCAATGGTAATCAAAGATTGTGGGTGTGTGAATTCCGAATATGATACTCTCTAAATGATTGAAAATGCTCAATTGAGAGTAGTTGCTCAATTGATGAGTTGATGATCTCGTGTTGTCAATGAGAGACGTGAGATTGATGATACTGTTGATGCTGATGATTCAATCATGATTCAGAGACTTATTTATATTGCTGGAATTTTAGACACCATGATCCCATGAAGTGTGACAGTTGATGCAATCAAGGAGTGGGGAAGTGGAGATCGTGTTTGAAACCAGTTGCTCAACGTGTGAAAACTTGGTCGATTTTCCACCCACTACCTCGTGAATTCCTTCAACTGATTGCACGACTTTCTCACATTCCATCGTGTGTTTGAACACACGTGCCGTAGACCGCCATACCAAAACCCTAAGTGATATCCCCCAAAGTGACACGATTGACGTCTTGTGGTATGTTAGTCAATTGATGACTTCGTGGTTTGATGGGACGATGAGTCCATGTAGTTGCTGAGTTGAACATGATGTTCTGAAACTCATGAATTGAACATGTCATGAGACATAGGTAAAGTTCTTACGATGAAGTGAGCAAGTATCGCTCATTCGATGGGTCGTTGAATATTGATTGTTGAACCAATATTCCTTAGTTTGAGCAAATATTTATCATCTGATCAAGTGTTGCTCATGTGAAGAATTGTTGAATATTTGATTGTCTGAGCATGTGTTGCTCATTTGATGGATTATTGGCAGCGTACCAAAAATATTAATTAGAATACTTGTCGTTGAACCGAGCATAATTAATAAAATTAATGACCATGAGGTCGTTGTAAAATTATTAAGGTTGGAATCTGGAATGATGATCCTAGGATTCAGAAACCCTAATTTGATCAATTGATGATCAATTCATGGTTCGTCAAAATTTTAACCATGGGACGAAGGAGAGAGTGACTACATGGGACCATGGATCAACCATGTAGTGTCCATATGCTCACGTGAGAAAATACAAAGAACTCCTGAAGAGTTGACGATTTGTTGGTGAAAGAATGATCAAATGCTGGTTTAATCATTTATTCGAAAATGCTCGTCTGAGCCTTAGGTGAGAAAACCTAATTAATTATGACGGAGTGAGGGACCGACTGTGGGGTCATGAAACCGGACTTGGGTAGTCACGTGACCGCCTGATGATCACTTCATGAAAATCCAAAGTGTTTGGAAGAGTCTTGGACCTAATACGTGCAATTGTGCAAATTAGGTCAAAACTGTGAAACTTGATGGGACCGGCTTATGTAAGCCAAAGAGCCAATCTTGGTTGGTCAAGATAGCGTGCTCGTGTCCCCAAGGCGTTCGCATCTCAGTCCTGAGAATTTTGATACTTTCTGGCGTGCAATTGAGCATCCATTCGAGAAAATATGCCAAAATTAGGGTTTCGACGAAACTGAGGAAAACACCATGAGATGATGGAAAATAATTATAAAATAAGGAATAAAGAGGCGTGGGACCGCCGAGGCCAAGCAATGGTCGGCCGGTCGTGGCCACGGTCCCGTGGTGCCTTTTCCTTAATTTTATAATGTTTTGATGATTTTATGAAAAATTCATGAATTTAAAGATTTTTGATGAATTTAGGGAGTTTCCTTGAAGTGAAGGAGTTTTCATGAGTTCAAGGAAGCAAAAATATTAAAATAATAAAAACAAGGGCGTGTGGGGCCGTGGGAGGCATGGTCGGCCGGTTAGGGCCCGGTCCCACAAGTTTTTTTAATTTTATATATTTTTTTATTGTATTTTTTCATGATTTGAGGAAAAATTTCCTAATTTGAGATAAATACCATGAAATCAAGGAATTTGATAAATTCAAGGAAGATAAAATAAATAATAATAAAATAAAGGGGGTGTGGGACCGGCTAGGGAATGGTCGGCCGGCTAGGGCCCGGTCCCACAAGTTTTTCATAATTTTATAGTATTTATTTCCTAATTTTTGCAAAATACCATGAAATCAAGGAGTTTTTATGAAATTATAGAAATAATAATAATAATAAAATAATGAGGAACCGTGAGGTGTGGGGCCGGCTGGGACCAAGGCATGGCTGGTTGGCCAATGGTCACGCCCCACACTATTTTTCCTTAATTTTATATTATTTTCATGGGTTTATGAAAACACCATGAAGCCGAGGAGTTTCCTCGAGATGAAGGAGATTTGATAAAACGAGAGAATTTTCATCAAATCACGGAAAATAATAAAAATGCATTAAAAATATAAAACTGGCGTGGGATTGACCACAACACGGTCGGTTGGTCGTGTGTCCGTGCTCCCAGCACCCTGGTCAATATTTTAATTATTTATTATTTTCTTCCCTATTTTGCATAGGTTCATCGTTTCGTTGTATTTTGAAATACTCGTTCGTGCGGTGACTGTTAGTGCATTGTCGTTGAATACACTTTCACCATATAAATCGGGGCTTACGTAGAGGTAGCTCAGACGCTCGGTTGTTGATTATTCATTACTAATTGTGCAATTCAGTGGAGAATAATTCACAAAACTGAGTAATAAGATGTTTATTATTAATTCATAGGATCAGCTGAGGATTCGACTACGAATTCAGAATAATAAAGTGAGCATTACCATTCCATGAGATCGTAGATTCGACCATAGAATCAGAGTAATTAAGTTTTATCTATTACCATTTATGAGACCAGTTGTGGATTCGATCATGAAATCGAAGTAATGAGAAAATATAGTTATTGCTATTCTATGAGACCAAGCTGTGGATTCGATCATAGAATCAGAACAATTATTTATTTTTATTCCATGGGACCAGTCGTGGATTCGACCATGGAATAAGAGCAATTTTTATTGCCATTTCATGGGACCGGTCGTGGATTCGACCATGGAATAGGAGCAATTGTTATTTCCATTCCATGGGACCAGTCGTGGATTCGACCATGGAATAGGAGCAATAATAGATTATTCTTGGAATTCAGTAGTGAATGTCACGGCAGAATTAATCTTAATTAGGAATAACTAACTTTGTGGCTCTATACTAGCAGAGCAAGCTGTCTGGGAGCATTAATTATCCCGATATGAGCTTGTCGGTAAGTCATATCCTTTATATAGTCAAGGTAAACTCGTTGTTTGTTCCTGAAGACGTTGTCGCTCTATACTATCAGAGCAAGCTGTCTAGGAGCCGTCCATCTCGTGATACTATATAGAAATAATCACTGAAAGTGTTCAGTGTTCATGAGATATGCCGTTGTCCAGTCGTGAGACTACATATCTACATGTATTCTGAGAGAAAGTACTCTCCATTGAGAATTCGATGAGAGACCCTTGTCTCAATACTCACGTCTGACTGCTGGATAAGAGCTTCGTATAATTATGAGTTCACGATTTTAGCCCATGTCGAAAATCCACCATCTACACTATGCAATCATGTATTTAATGGAAAATAGGATTAAATCTTTTGTGTGACAAGGATAAAGTCTATTATGTTGTTATGCATATAATGATGCAAAGATAGAATAGATCCTTGTATGTTATCCACGGTATTGATGTTCATTTATCCATCTTGATATGTTTTACCGTGAAGGTTCCATTGTGTGTCTTATGTTGAGCACCTTACAACTAAGTCGATTTACCTTGGATTTGTTGGTTGTTCCGTAAGATGCTATATGTTGAGCATTATGAACTAAATTAATCATCCTTGGTTATTTAGTTTGTACTCCATAAGTTTTCCTTCTTATGTTGAGTACATGTACGGTTAAGATGGTCATGTTCTATGATAATCTTAATCGGGGTTCCGTAATCTCTTTTATGTTGAGCCCAAAATAATTAAATTGATTACTTTGGTGATTAGTTTGGTTGTTTGCTTTTCTATTAGATTAATTATAGGTTATCTTGTAATTAATCTAGTTGTGTTTTCATATATTCCACAATCTCATATGTTGAGTATATGGAAGGCTACACTCTCATGTTCTATTGGTTAATGTAGTCACGTATTCCGTAAGGTTTTCCTTATGTTGAGTACTTGAGCGGTTAAGTTAGTCACCTCCATATGATTAACTTAGTCGTAGCCTGTTGCTCCGTGGGTTTACTTATGTTGAGCACTTTCAATTAAACTGATAACTTTTGTGGTTTTGATTTAATTGCGTATTCCAATTAGAATATTCATGGGTTTATTTGTGAGTATTTTGGTTGAGTTTTGGATATAAAAAATCATTCACATGGTTTTTGGTGTCCAAATAAAAATCCTTCTTTTCTTTCGAAATTAAGGTCGCTCTTGTTGTTCCTTTGGGAATGACATCAAATGGGGGAGAGTTTTTTTGAACTTGTGCTTAATGGTAATATCTTGCGGAGAGTGCGGCTGTGGAATTCTAAAGGGGTTATCTTGCGTCTTAAAACTCCTTGATGAATGTTGTTAGCTTCGGCTATAATATTGCATCTAAATTAAGATGATATGTTGTCTTTCTTTTGGTCATGAAATGTCTCTTGTGGAAATTTCATTATGAACACATTCTTGTACCTTTGCCAATGTTATTGACAACAAGGGGGAGAAATATTGTAGGTCACACTACAAATACATATGGTTTTCGGATCATTTTATAAGGGGGAGTGGTTTCCATGATCGAGATGGAGTATTGACTAAGGGGGAGTGATACATATCACCATAGTATTATTGTTAAATTCGTGATGCAATTGGACTTTGATGTTCATAATAATACTATGACACTGTATAATAATGATCGAGAATCTCGATTTCTCTCATTGTTATAGCTACGGATCTTCAACAACGGTGATACTAAACTTACAACCTTTGGGATCATTGGAGTACTTGGAAGGACGACGATTTCAAGGAACGTTGAATATTAGACTATGTAATAGGATCCACTAAAGTTTATCTTTTTTGTATTCCATATGTATTAATAGTTTTGTCACTAAAATTTACAAGGGGGGAGATTGTTAGAGCATATCTCGGTCAACCTCGCATGCGTTGCTACATCAAGCATGTTTGTCAATGTTAGTGATCAAAACTATAAAGTCTTGATTTCTAGCCTATTAGCTAAGTCTCGGACTAGGATAGGAAAAGTGTAGTTGAGCTCAAGGATTTCATGGTGATTCAACGACAACGACGAAGATCTACACCAAGGAACCTTGGAACTTCATCAACAAAAAGGTATGTGAAGACTTGAACTTATCTATCACTCGAAAGTCTATCTATTCTTTTCCTACTTCTTATGAGACAAAATTCGTATGCTATATAGACTAGATCATATACACTTGATATTTCGAGCTGAGTATTCATTGCGTATCTTTTACTCGAAATCATGTGTTGGTAAAGCGTTTCGCCTTGATCATGTTTATCTTCACCTAGTGACGAAAGTCATGAAAGTTTCAATCACTTTGGAAATTGCTCTGACGAGAAAGGTCTGTTGTTCTTCACGAACGAATATCTCCCTCTGAGAATGTTTCAATTATTGAAATGAGAATTTAGATCATGTATAACCATGTATTCCTTGAACCAAAGTTTTCGAACTTTGTTGATCAAGAGAAATCGGTAGGATTGTGGAATTGGTTTCCCAAGTCCGCGAACCCATTCCGCAGACTCAGTCCGTGAACTGACGGAAGTTCTCGATCGAAAATTTCTGCTGGGATTTCCAAAACTCGTTTGTGTGCTAAGTTCGCGAACTCAGTCCGCGAACTGGCGGAAGTTCTCGACCCGAGAATTTCTGCTGAGTTTGGAAAACTCAACCGATTAACTTAAGTCCGTGAAATTGTTTGTGAGCTTAAGATGTTATGATCTAAAGATGTGCCCTGAACATGAAACATTAATTATTAAGGAATGTTTTATGCAAACCGTGGCTATAATGTTCATGAGCTGATTCTAATCGAATCGAATCATCTTTGTTTTAATTGTGTCTTGTGTAGTTACATAATATCTCATAGCAATTGAACAACTCTTAACTAGTTCATTTGAGTCAATTGGACTAGTTATGGTGAAGAAGAACATGATTAATGTGAGATGCTCATATGGTTGACCTTTTGGGTTATCATGTTGAACCAACATACGTATACTCGTTTGGGAATGGTTTTCACAAATCCAGTAAACGTGTACCCAAGTGTGCGTGACAATCTATGTCTTTCGATCTAACGGTTGAGAGATATTGGCTTGAATCTAAATCAGGTTTTCATCTAACGGTGGATAGAGTTTGCTTTGTACCTAAGGCAAAACCCTGATTTGAAAGGCTATATATAGGAGACATCTAGCTAGAGCAAAACTTAATCCCCAAACATCTGTGTGCTACTAGTTCGCTCGCTAGAGTCGATCTCCATTAACCCTTGATTTTATTCTCTAAAATCGGGTTAACGACTTAAAGACTTCATTGGGATTGTGAAGCCAGACCGATACTACTTTTATCGTAGTTGTGTGATCTGATCTTGCATCTTCTATCGTACGAGTACAATCGATTGATTGGCTTGAGATCGTGAGAGTTCTCCAATAGGCAAGATAAAGAAGTCACAAACATCTTCGTCTCACTGTTTGTGATTCCTCGACAATCCGCTTGTGTAGTCAGGAAGGATTATAGAGAGGTGATTGATAAATCTAGGTTGTTCTTCGGGAATATAAGTCTGGATTATGAATTGGTTCATGTTACCTTGATTTTATATCTAAGGACGGAACAAAACCTAGGGTTTATCTGTGGGAGACAAATTTATCCTTTTTATAGACTTTTCTGTGTGAGACAGTTTCGTTTATTATCAAGTCTGTGATTTTGGGTTGCAACAACTCTTAGTTATGGGTGAGATCATCTAAGGGAATCAAGTACGCAGTGTCCTGCTGGGATCCGAGGCGTAGGAGTACAACTGTTCCTTGTATCAGTGAGAGATTGGTAGGTGTTCAACTATAGATCAGTCCGAAGTTAGTTTGCAATAGGCTAGTGTTTGTAGAGGCTTAATACAGTGTGTATTCAATCTGAACTAGGTCTCGGGGTTTTTCTGCATTTGCGGTTTCCCCGTTAACAAAACTTATGGTGTCTGTGTTATTTCTTTTCCGAATTATATTTTATATAATAGAAATAATACAGGTTGTGCGTTCGTGATCATCAATTGGAAATCCAAATTTTGGTTGTTGATTGATATTGATTTATCCTTGGACATTGGTCTTTGGTACCGTCCAAGTTATTCCTTGTATTTGATAAAGACTCGCTATTGATTTTAGCTTGAGTAGAAATCAAATCAAGAGAGAGATATTAACTCCTTGAGATACTTTTTATCTAGATTGAGCAAGACTGTCTAGTTGATTCTCTACCAAAGTATTTCGGAGTTAGTGCATACATATTGCTAAGCGAAATATTGGGTGGTGTTGTTAGACCCCCGCTTTTTCAGTAAATATGTCGACAAACTTTGAACATGTGCTATGAATGTTTATTCAAAGATATTCCTTAACGGCTAAGGGAAGAGAATCCCAGGATCGAAACATAAGTAAGTTAAGAATCTTTTAATTAAGGTTATTAATTTCATTTTGTAGGGAAATTCCAGAATTAGTATTGTGCATTTACTAATTATATTTTCCGAGAGATTTCAATCATTATTTTTGGACCGAGCATTTCCAGGAATTATGGAAACCGAATTTGTGCTTTATTGAATATCTTGAGAATATTTTCGGTTTTGGAAATTTCTTGGTGTCCACATTTCCTTGTCTATAAATACACGAAGTTTTCCTTTCTAGCAAACTAATCCTTCTTAACAACAGATTTACTCTTTTGTTGTTGTTACTGGTGTAGCCGCCTATTCAGAGAGGAGAATAACCTAATTAGGTGAAATCTCTTACATCCGCTCAATTTAAAGTCTTCTTTGGGATTGAGAAGCTCTAGCGCGACCCGCTCAATTTAAAGTCTTCTAAGGACCTGACGAAGAAGTTTATGTTAAGATAAACGGAAGAGCCTTTGTCCGACTCATATCACTTGAATAGAGTTGATACGAAACAGATTTGTTGTTCCTTTACTGTTTGGAATACGAACCAAAAGAATTGTTCCAAGTACGTGACTTATTTATAAGTTGGAGGCGCGGGAATATAGAAGGAACTAAGTGAGTTATAGGGTTAGTTACTTGGTCTCAACTATACGAAGTTAGGTGTAATTTTGTGTAGCGTCTTAATCCTGAGTGTATTCAATTCTAGACAAGGTCCCGGGGTTTTTCTGCATTTGCGGTTTCCTCGTTAATAAAATCTTGTTGTGTCATTTACTTTTATTTTACGCATTATAATTGTCTTATTATAATTAAGTAAATTACACAAATGTTAATTCCCATTTACTTGATAAGAAATCCTATTGTGTTTGGTTAAGTCCGAACCTTTGTATCAAGTAAACATACTTCATTGTTGTATTGTCTCGATCTCGTATCCATAGACGATTGATAGGTGTCACAAACGCCTTGATTTACTATCTATTGTTTATGCTTTCTTTGCTACTTTTCTTGTAAATTATGTATCTTATGATTGCTTTTGAGTTTATCAGGTGCAATGGAGTCATTATGAGCAAAAGAAGGAGAAAACATCCATTTGGAGCGTAAAGAGCAAAAATGTCAATTCACGTGCGGTACTTGGAGCAGGCAAGGTCGTGCAAGAGGAGTTATGCAGGAAATTAAACTGTCAGTCTCCTAGAATTGACAGTTGGACTGAAAATTAGGCTATCGGTTTTCTGAGACCAACAAGCCATGGTTGAGCTGATTAGCCTTTAACCACCACAACTGGGTACCCCTTATCTACCTCATCTGGGTCCCTATAGCTATTCTGGTTACTACCAGAACCCTGAGAAAACTGAGACAATAATTTCTCAATCATTTTCATATTGAATTCAGAGGAGGCGGCTGAGTGTTGTCTGAGAGTTAGAGAAACAGAAAAATTCATGAGTAACTGCAGCCGAGAGAAGATGGATCTGAGGCCGTGAAGGAGATGGGTTTTGTAGGTAGAATCTGGGAGTTTACCGAAGCTGTTAATCGAAGAAGGAAATTAGGGTTTAGAGTTGTATTTTCAATTGATCTATGAAGATGAATTTCAGGTCGAAACCAGTGAAGATGTTCCATTGATTGGTGGATGCTCAGATGGGAACTGGTGGTTTGATGGGATCTGAATTATTTTTGATTCTTGGTAAGATTGATTCAAGGGTTGAATGAAGAGATGTTTGTCTGTGGTTGGAGCTAGAACGAGTTCTTGCTGACTGAATGAAATGGCTCAGAGTTGATGAACCTGGTGGCTTGATTGAGCTGGTGACAAAGAAGAATTTGGACTTGATATTGAAACCGAGAAGAACTTGTGTGTGCTGGAAGGGTTTGAAGAGATGAGGAACATGGAGTTTTGGGTTCAGGTTGAATCTGCTTTTGATTTGAGATAAGAAATGGTCAGCGAGGAAGATTAATGAAGAGTACAGGGTCTGAAGTTGTGTTCGAAGTGCGGGTCTTGATACAGGAAAGGAAAAAGATGATTCTGCGTCAATGGAGTTGATGGAATGTTGCAGTTGATACTAAAGAAGGATTACAGGGCAATTGAATGATGGAGCTGAACTGAAGAGCTGGAATCACAAGGGCTGTAAGGTTGTGGCGTATGAATTCGAAGAAATCAGGGAAGAAGGAATTTGAGGTGGTTGATGCTGATACATTGCAGTTGCAGTTGGAGGTTTGACCTGGTTGTCTTTGTTTGTGATGTTGCATTCAAGTGAGGTTCAGTTACAAGGTGATGCAGCTGTAGGAGATGGGCACTGATGCTGATTCAAGAGATTTGAATTGATATTGGCTATGATGCTAAAGTGAATGGAGGCCGGAATGAGATGTTGATGTGGCATCAGCATGAGGTTGAATTGATATTGGCTATGGTGGAAACTCAGATGCAGATATTGTTGGTTGTCCTGAGATGGAATCAAGCACTGGAACTAATTGGTGCTAGTAATGTTACTGAGCTACATAAAACGTATTGGTGGTTGACAGTGGCTAGGGCTCGAACTGCAGGTTATGGCGCAGATTGAGGATTTTGTGTTTGAAACTTCACTTTGCTACAATGGGTTTCTGGTTGTGTTGGTGGTCACTGCCATGGGAAGATGGTGGAGTTAACTGCAATGGGTTGGTGAACGACAGTTGGCATTTTACAGAGAAGGAGAAGTAGTTGGTACTGCAGTATGTATGAAATTGCAGGGAATGATTGCAGTGAATGAGCAAGTCAATGAAGAACAAGGATCTGAATTACTGTTGCAGTTGAGTTGAATTGCAGTGGTAACTGGTGCCGTTGGACGAGGTATTGCAGGATAAACTTAAGAGATGATAGTCATGGGTTGTGAGGCATTGGTGGTTTGCCACGGATATAGGTTAATGGAACTGAGGATGTTGAATTAAAAATGCAAGTGAAGCAGATGGAAGCGGCATGAAGTGTGGTTGCAGTTTATTATTGAGTTTCTGTGGTCAAATGAAGGTGTGATTTTGCAGAAAAGCGTTGTGATGTTGAAGTTGGAAGGAACGCAGGGAAGCTGCAGAATTTGCGCGAAAACACAGCGAGAATGGCGAGACGGTGGTACTAGTTCCGGTTGTCGGATTTTGGAACGGAAAGTGGGAATCATAAAGTTTCAATGAATCATGAAGGGGGTACGAAGCAGATGTAAAGTTTGGCGGCCGGGTACATGAGTTTGGAGCTACGCTTTTGGGTACGTTTTTGCAAGAACATGGAATCGGATAAGATGGTATTTTGTGAATGTTGAACTGCAGAGAACTAGAGTGAGCTGCTGGAAGTATGCAACTGCTTGGCGACAGTTTCCTGATATGTCAGGTGGCCAGAATCAGTTTCCCGACGACCAAATCCCGGTGACCGGATCCGGCGATGACGTCATCAACCCGACCACTCAGTTTTGGACCCAGGATTTCCAGAAGAGATGTTTCAACACATGGGCTTGGTGGACCAATTAGGGATGGATTTTGAGAATACTTGACCTGCTTTTGGAAAGAGTATCCTTTTGGAATTGGAGAAGCATATAAATAGAAAAGTCTTTCTCTAAACCTAGATATCTCCATTAGGGAGGCTTCTACTTTTGTTCTAGGGTTTCACATGATAGTTCTTCTATGCTTTCTATGATGATTTCCAAAAACACAAGTAACTAAGTTTTATTATTGGTTAAAGATGTAGTTGGATTTTGCAACCAAGTTATTGATTTTATGAATTAGTTTTCTCTCAATATTATCGTTATATTTCTACTGCGTATAATAATTGCATGATTGTTGTATTGCAATATGATTGAATGTTTGTTTAGTTAAGTCTAGAATTGATTGAACTCACATCCATATCTATAGCTAATTTAGGGTTCATCATCGAGCGATAACCTTGAATATGAGTAGCATGATATGATTACGGTTTGTAGTGATGCACTCTTGTAATCATATGTAGAAATTGACCTTTGTATGAATTGTCATGCACAATGTATGACAATTGCAATTGATTATCCTATTTCTGAAACTTAATGCTCCTAGGAATTGAACTTAATTAGCGCAAGGCGTTAGGTTATTCTTTAGGTAGAATTCACACTCGCAGCTCTAATGTGTGTTAATGAACTTAGGAAATTGACGGAGTATTCTTGCAATAAGGTATTCTAGGGCTTTTGATGATAGCGAGATTAAATAAGAATTCTAATCATATATTCAGAAACTTGTTTACAATTGAAGATGAAACCTTTACCCAATATTTTCACACCCTTGCTTTCGTGATTTATTTCTTTGCTTTGCTTTTATTTTGGTATACTTTTATAAAAATCAGAAAATCCCCCCTTGTTACCTATAAGAAACCATAACATATTGACAAGCTAAGTCCTCTCTGTGGGAACGATCATTTTTTTCCCTTGCTTCATTATATATTTTGAGTAGTAAGAAAGTGTAATTATTTTTGACGCCTACGACAACGATCAAATTTTGGTGCCGCTGCCGGGGAGGCAGCGGGTTGTTATTTGTTTTTGGTTTCTTATCTTTGTTTTAGTTTTTCTTATTTCTGGTTTTTGACATAGTTTTGAGACCTCTTGTTTCAGGTACCAATTTCTATGGACGGAGCATATTGGAACAATGGATACGGTTTTCAACAACCTCAACACTATGAAAATTACCCACCATCTATGAGATACAATCAAAACCAATTTATTGGCTATTATGCATATCCTAGAAAACCTTATGGTGATTTTCATACATACCAACAACAACCTTGTAGTGGGTATGTAAGTCAAGCACCAAGGTGGGATAATTCTACTTCTAATTGGCTTCATTCAAGTTGTACGCAGATTATGAATGGATTGCAAGACATGCAACAAAGACTAGAACAACTTGACCGTAGTAGAGAGAACGTCGCACAAACCAATTTCTGCAACACTTTTTCTTACTCGACTCTGGATCGTAGTTATGATCATTCACCCATTCAAAGGGAAGAGTCATGGGAAACAGAACCTATTATAGATAACGGTGCTAAGCATGTGAACGTCAAGAAACTTGCACAGAAATTATACAAGTTGGAAGATGATGGAGCCTCGGAAGAGCTTGTCGATGAAATTAGTAGGACCATTCACATGGAGCTTAAACGACATTGTGATAAAGGTTGGGAAACTGATGACTATTCTTATTATGGTGAGTCTAAAAAGGTAGATGATTGTGTTGAAAAGGACCAACCTTTGGAGATATTTGATGACATTAGTTTAATTGACTCAACTCTTGATATTTATAATGATCAAACACCTATTCAAAAGGTACATGAGTATGATGTAACCAGTGTTTTACAGAACTTCCTTGCAATAAGGTTTGAGCCTAATGATGGCCAGTGTGTTGAGAATGTGAACGATTTGACCAATATTGTGGAAGACCCAATTGAGCTTGCAAAATTGTAATGATGATGTTTATGTCGAGACTTTGTTTAAGGCAGAAACGGACGAAGAATGGTTGCAAAGTTTGATAGAGGACCATGATATACAAGAGGTAATTAATTCACTTGAGTTTTTCAAGGATGAAGAGGATTCCGTGATACAAGAGATTGTAATAGGTTTGTATAACCCTTTGCATATTGTTTCTTCTCCTTTACCTCTTATTGGTTTGAATGTATGTGCTTCGAGAGTATTGTTGAATGACTTTATTTCGCGATATCCTCCATTAGAGATACTTGATTCTTATACTATGCAGGTTTTGGAACAAGAAACCGTGGTAGTCCCTTACTTCTATATTCTTTATACACTTCCAAGTGTGGACAAAAATAAGTGTGGGGGAAACTTCTTTCGGTCGATAGCTTCGTTTCTGTTTTATATTATTAATATTTGTGCGAAGCTAGTGTTTGCAAAACAGGTGCTACCGGTGGATCCCCAACTTTTCCGATAATTGGTGTATGGAGAATTCGCCTTGCAAGTCGGGTTGACGACTTTAAACCAAGCGCTAAATGGGAGGCAACCCACTGGTTTTGTGTACCTATCTCTATCTTTTTATTTCTCAAGTCTTTTATCTTTATTTTCTTACTTTGGATATGTGCATATCAAAACTCCAACTTTTAGAGATTTTTGAACAAATTATAATAAACACTAGCCTTTTTAAGTAGATGGAATTTTTTTCTTGAGGATGAGGTATATATTGGCTGAGTTGGGATTAGATGCCAACTAAATAGCTTGTTTAGTGTTTATCCTCTATTGTTCGGAAATAGCTATGAGTTGGAGTATCAGTTTTTATTATGCATTTCATTTTCTTATTGTGTATATATATCATGTTATGAATTTCCCATCTTGAACTTTACTTTGAATGACTAAATTTTACATTGAGGATAATGTAAAGTTTAAGTGTGGGGGAGTGTTCACATATAGAGTTTTTAGTCTTGATAGTTTTCCCTGGCGTTTATAAATAAATAAAATAAAATAAAAAATGAAATAAACTAAAATAGAAAAATTAATAAAAAAAGAAAAAAAAGGATGATAAACTCCCAAGTCTAGAAACTTGTGCCTTATACTAATGGAAACATCGTGGTTGTAGGAGTTGAGGTACCCATTAGTAGAGTCTATTAATATGAAAACGAAAAAAATATAAAAGTAAATAACATGTTAGTTGTCACCATATCTCGGAGTCGTCACCAAATCACGTTCTATTTTTATTTTTCCATATTTATCTATTATTTGTCTAAGTGATTTGGTGGGGCACCAGTATCGAATTGTTATCACTGCTAGGATGAAATAGAGTGATTGAGTTACTAAAAAAAAAAGAGACCAGACCAACTTGACCAAACGGTGTACAAAAAAAAAAAAAAAAAGATTGACACTTTGATAGCAATATGTGTGTGTTCTCCCTGTCTCCGTCGCCTAAACAAGCGTGGAATGCAGGATCCATGGGAATTACCATGTAATCTGCTAACAAGAATCATGCGCTTGGATCAAAAAGATCCAATCATGTTGTCGATTTGAAAAAGAGAAAAAAAAAAGAAAAAAAAAATTGGAAAAAGAAAAGAAAAAAATATTATTATTGTGTTGAATAAAATCGATCACTGGTTCCCTTGTATATGCCAGTGAATTTATCTATAATTAAGTTTGTCGACCGCTGGTTCCCTTGTATATGCCAGCCGTGTTAATATTAGAATTCAGACCAGTAGCTCAATCCAATAGGATTTTTAGGTTTGTTTTGGCAGTGACCTTTAGACAGATATGGGAAATACCGTTCACCTTAGCCAACAGTCCGCCACCATCTATTTTCTATATCCATCTTCTTATTCTTTTCATGTGATTGTGATTGATTCGATTCCGAGTATTCTGGTTGTGTTCAACATTCTGATAAAGCTATATTACTAATTTATGAATTGGATTTGAAAATGGGTACTTCCTCCTGTAATCATTGATAGTATGCCAATTACAAAATGTTTAGTGTAATTTTTAGACTTTTCACATGTGGCTGGAGTTTGGAAGTATAGGTTTTGTAGGTACACCTCTTGTAAACCTTCACGAGACTATAACTCGTCCACTAGGGACACCTAGGGGTTTAAAGGCTTGTTATACATGCTAAGTGTGACCGTAGCCTCGACGATACGGAGTTGTATGTATGTTTTAGAATTGTTTTGTTTGATTTGTTCGAGGACTAGCAAAGTCTAAGTGTGGGGGAATTTGATAGGTGTCACAAACGCATTGATTTACTATATATTGTTTATTCTTTCTTTGCTAATTTTCATATAAATTATGTATCTTATGATTGCTTTTGATTTTATCAGGTGCAGTGGAGTCATTATGAGCAAAAGAAGGAGAAAACATCCATTTGGAGCGTAAAGAGCAAAAAGGTCAATTCACGTGCGGTACTTGGAGCAGGCAAGGTCGTGCAAGAGGAGTTATACATGAAATTAAACTGTTAGTCTCCTAGAATTGAAAGTTGGACTGAAAATTAGGCTATCGTTTTCCTGAGACCGACAAGCCATGTTTGAGTTGATTAGACTTTAACCACCACAGTTGGGTATCCCTTATCTACCTCATCTGGGTCCCTGTAGCTATTCTGGTTACTACCAAAACCCTGAGAAAACTGAGACCATAATTTCTCAATCATTTTCATATTGAATTTAGAGGAGGCGCGGCTGAGTGTTGTCTGAGAGTTAGAGAAATGAAAAAATTCATGAGTAACTGCAGCCGAGAGAAGATGGATCTGAGGCCGTGAAGGAGATGGGTTTTGTAGGTAGAATCTGGGAGTTTACCGAAGCTATTAATCGAAGAAGGAAATTAGGGTTTAGAGTTGTACTTTCAATTGACCTGTGAAGATGAATTTCAGGTCGAAATCAGTGAAGATGATTTCGTTGATTGGTGGCTGCTCAGATGGGAACTGGTAGTTTGATGGGATCTGAATTGTTTTTGATTCTTGGTAAGATTGATTCAAGGGTTGAATGAATAGATGTTTGTCTATGGTTGGAGCTAGAACGAGTTCTTGCTGACTGAATGAAATGGCTCAGATTTGATGAACCTGGTGGCTTGATTGAGCTGGTGACAGAGAAGAATTTAGACTTGACATTGAACCCGAGAAGAACTTGTGTGTGCTGGAAGGGTTTGAAGAGATGAGGAACATGGAGTTTTGGGTTCAGGTTGAATATTCTTTTGATTTGAGATAAAAAATGGTCAGCGAGAAAGATTAATGAAGAATACAGGGTCTGAAGTTGTGTTCGAAGTGCGGGTCTTGATACAGGAAAGGAAGAAGATGATTCTGCGTCAATGTAGTTGATGGCATGTTGCAGTTGATACTAAAGAAGGATTACAGGGCAATTGAATGATGGAGCTGAACTGAAGAGATGGAATCACAAGGGCTGTAAGGTTGTGGCGTTTGAATTCGAAGAAATCAGGGAAGAAGGAATTTGAGGTGGTTGATGCTGATACATTGCAGCTTCAGTTGGAGGTTTGAACTGGTTGTCTTTGTTTGTGATGTTGCAGTCAAGTGAGGTTCAGATACAAGGTGATGCAGCTGTAGGAGATGGGCACTGATGCTGATTCAAGAGATTTGAATTGATATTGGCTATGATGCTGAAGTGAATGGAGGCCGGAATGAGATGTTGATGTAGCATCAACATGAGGTTAAATTGATATTGGCTATGGTGGAAACTCAGATGCAGATATTTTTAGTTGTCCTGAGATGGAAGCAAGCACTGGAACTAATTGGTGCTAGTAATGTTACTCAGCTACAGAGAACGTATTGGTGGTTGGCAGTGGCTAGGGCTCGAACTGCAGTTTATGGCGCAGATTGAGGATTTTGTGTTTGAAACTGCACTATGCTGCAATGGGTTTCTGGTTGTTTTGGTGGTCACTTCCATGGGAAGATGGTGGAGTTAACTGCAATGGGTTGGTGAATGGCAGTTGGCATTTTACAGAGAAGGATAAGTGGTTGGTACTGCAGTATGTATGAAGTTGCAGGGAATGATTGCAGTGAATGAGAAAGTCAATGAAGAACAAGGATCTGAATTACTGTTGCAGTTGAGCTGAATTGCAGTGGTAACTGGTGCTGGTGGATGAGGTATTGCAGGATAAACTTAAGAGATGATAGTTATGGGTTGTGAGGCATTGGTGGTTTGCCACGGATATAGGTTAATGGAACTGAGGATGTTGAATTCAAAATGCAAGTGAAGCAGATGGAAGCGGCCTGAAGCTGTGGTTGCAGTTTATTATTGAGTTTCTGTGGTCAAATGAAGGTGTGATTTTGCAGAAAAGCGTTGTGATGTTGAAGTTGGAAGGAACGCAGGGAAGCTGCAGAAATTGTGCGAAAACACAGCGAGAATGGCGAGACGGTTGTACTAGTTCCGATTGTCGGATTTCAGAAGGGAAAGTGGGAATCATAAAGTTTCACTGAATCATGAAGGGGGTACGAATCAGATGTAAAGTTTGGCGGCCGGGTACATGAGTTTGGAGTTACGCTTTTGGGTATGTTTTCGCAAGAACAGAGAATCAGCTTAGATGATATTTTGTGAATGTTGAATTGCAGAGAACTAGAGTGAGCTGTTGGAAGTATGCAAATGCCTGGAGACAGTTTTCTGATATGTCAGGTGGCCGAAATCAGTTTCCGGACGACCAAATACCGGTGACCAGATCCGACGATGACGTCATCAATCCGACCACTCAGTTTTTGGATCCAGAAGAGATGTTTCAACACATGGGCTTGGTGGACCAATTGGGGATGGATTTTGAGAAGACTTGACCTACTTTTGGAAAGAGTATCCTTTTGGCATTGGAGAAGCATATAAATAGAAAAGTCTTTCTCTAAACCTAGATATCTCCATTAGTGAGGCTTCTACTTTTTTTCTAGGGTTTCACATGATAGCTCTTCTATGCTTTCTATGATGATTTCCAAAAACACAAGTAACTAAGTTTTATTATTGGTTAAAGATGTAGTTGGATTTTGCAACCAAGTTATTGATTTTATGAATTAGTTTTCTCTCAATATTATCGTTATATTTCTATTGCGTATAATAATTGCATGATTGTTGTATTGCAATATGATTGAATGTTTGTTTAGTTAAGTCTAGAATTGATTGAACTCACATCCATATCTATAGCTAATTTAGGGTTCATCATCGAGCGATAACCTTGAATATGAGTAGCATGATATGATTATGGTTTGTAGTGATACACTCTTGTAATCATATGTAGAAATTGACCTTTGTTCGAATTGTCATGCGCAATGTATGGCAATTGCATTGATTAGCCTATTTATGAAACTTAGTGCTCCTAGGAATTGAACTTAATTAGCACAAGGCGTTAGGTTATTCTTTAGGTAGAATTCACACTCGCAGCTCAAATGTGTGTGTTGATGAACTTGGGAAATTGACGGAGTATTCTTGCAATAAGGTATTCTACGGCTTTTGATGATAGCGATATTAAATACGAATTCTAATCATATATTCAAAAACTTGTTTACAATTGAAGATGAAACCTTTACCCAATATTTTCACACCCTTGCTTTCGTGATTTATTTCTTTGCTTTGCTTTTATTTTAGTATACTTTTATAAAAATCAGAAAATCCCCCCTTGTTACTTATAAGAAACCATAACATATTGACAACCTAAGTCCTCTATGTGGGAACGATCCTTTCTTGCCCTTGCTTCATTATATATTTTGAGTAGTAAGAAAGTGTAATTATTTTTGACGCCTACGACAGCGATCAACGATCACACGAAGTGTGAACCGGTTAGTTGTATTGTCTCGACTCAGTCCATATACAATCACTTTCGGAGAAAGGACTTATATGTAGGAAAAGTTTTAGCTTGAGGTATATTTGGGTACCCTCGCCTTTTCAATTGGTATCAGAGCAGGAAAACACGAAAAGATCTAAAAATCTGTGTTTGGTGCAATCCAACCTATAAGAATTGAATCTAATGTCTGATTCAGGTAACGTTATGCAAGAGTATGAATACTCAAATGTTGAAGATGCTACCACTTCGTTAACTCATGCTCCAGGAGTTACGAGAGCATCTATGTCTATCTCTGATGAAAGAGAAGAAGTTGATAAAGAGTTGGTAAAACTCCTAAATCCTGTACAGTCTTTGTCTTCTAAAGTGATGATTTTAAAGACAGAGTCAAATCTTCTTAAACAGGAGATCAGAGAAAAGAAATTCAACTGAACTGTCTAGCCAAAGAGAAAATAGATCTCGCTGTCAAACTAGAAGCTCTTGGTAAATCTCTTACAGATAAAGAGACATGTCCCATGATTCTGACTAATGATGTTGTTGTGATTTCTTCTGATGAGGAAACTAAAAGTCCTTTCTCGACTTTTACAGACTGTGACAAAAACCAGGTTAATCACATCTGAAACAGATCAAGATGATAGTAGTTTTCCTAACTACATCAAGTTAGAAGAGGATGAGAAACCAACTTCTAGATCTACTGATGATCAAACGAAATCTTGTCCAAAGGAAACTTTGAACCGACTCCGTGATGACTCTAAGGAATACAACTTTCAGTCACTTGACAGGAAACTTATACTTCTTCAACATACGGTGGCAAAAGTTTTGGAAGAAGTTTCTTGTCTTAAAAAACTGAAAGATTATTCCTCAATAGAAAGACATAGTATACTACATCCCAATAAGATCAACTCAAAGAATTCAGAGGAAAGAGTTGATAATCGCTTCTGGAAAAAGGTTCCTCCACACCCATATCGAAACATTTCTGGTTTTGATGAAGAACGACTTCAGAAGGAAGGGAAAGAGCGAATCTCTGCCAAAAGAAACAATCAGGATTTTCCGATAGATGTTTCAGATGATCACACTGATGTGAATAATAAGGAAGTCCTTAGAATGAGAAAATCTTATGAAAATCTCATTTAAGAGAGATCTATCTATCTCCGAGAATTCTCACATTAGTACATATCTCCGAGAATTAAGAGAGATCTAGCTATCTCCGAGAATTCTCCACATGATCATATCTCTAGAGTTAGAAAAGATCATCATCTTGGGAGAAAATATTTTGGGCAGAAATTCCCTAAAGGAAACATGAACTATGTTTCTGATGTTCACTGTAAGATGGGAAAAGCTTACTCTGATGCAACTTAGTTGTATCGAAATTGTGCACTCTCATCCCTTACTGTGCTCTTAATATTGGATGAGAAAAGCACATAAAAAACAAGGGCACATATTAAAGGAAGTTTTTAGTAATAAGAGATATTAGGAATATCTTTTGATTCACTTTTCAATAAAAAGAGATGTTCAAAAAACATATTTGTATATATTTTCAAAAATCCTGGTTCGAAAATCCTCTCTTAAGACTATTGTCTTTTCTTGATAAAGATGTCTCCTATAACTCGCAGCGTTACAAGAAGTGATAAAAGGGAAGTACGAAAAGTAAGAAACTGTCAAGGGTTTGTCCCTTATCAGAGAATCAGGAAGATTGTCTCAAGAAGTTTGTCTGATAATAACTCTGATAGATCTCAAGAAGAAATAAGTCTCTTTGCGATCGATGATTCAGATTCTTCCAAGTGGTTCTCCACTGATGGTATGCACGAAACTATGCATGGGTTTGATGAACTCAAAAGAAGTCTTTTCTCCTTGATGCAAGATCGATATGGACTGAAAGAAAGTCTAGAGGAGGAAAAAAGTGAGCTTGCTAACTTGAATCTTCGAATGGAAGATCTTATGAAATATAAAGTGGTTGCGGACAAGTCTATTGAGAGATGCTTTAACAGTTTGAACACTGAAGAGACCTCGGTGAACAACAAGAGCACCACTGGAGATTAATTTATTTGCTGTATTACTTAATCTAGTATAATAGACATCAATTTTTGATTTCTTTCATTGATTGTATTGGTCTATTATGAATAAAACTATTATGAATAAAATTATTTGATTGGTAATTTTTCTTGTGATAGTTTTTGGTTTACATAGCCTGTGCTTAATTGCTTTTATCTTATTGCTATGTATGTTTATGGGATGTTTGATTTCGATTTTACTACCTTAATATTCGATCTCATATACTGTGAACCCTCATGGTTTGGGTGACTTTTTGATTTAGCGGGATTAAGTTCTAGCCCTAGTAGGTAGGCTTTATCAAAGAATTATGAGGGGTTCTAATAGAAACAATATGTGAAAAAGTCACAATATGTTGAATCGGTTTTGGTTTAGCATAAAAGCATATGTGTTTCGACGGTTTTCAACTTTTGCTTGCAATTGTTAAAACCGGTTTTCAACCTTTCTCTGGTAAAGGTTGAGGTGTGTTGTTATTCTTTTGTTTACACATAAGGATGACAACGTGGTGATATTTCGATATCAATTATCCCTGGACGAAGATGCAATCATATTGGAGAAGTGGATGCGAAATTTGAGGTAACAATCTTGTTAGTTAATTGTTTTCCTGTTTAAGAAAAGCCTGAGTTTATGTTATATATTTGTTGCTTTTTCTTAACAAAATTTCGGTTCAATTGATATTTATTCCATGGTGTGTGTGTGGACGTGTGTTTCAATTGGTTCCGGTTAAGAAAAACTATTGTTACCTTGTTTTATTGTGTGGTATCAATCGTTTAGGCTTACAAAATTTCGGTACACTTGATGTGTGTGTGTGATTCAATTGGTTCCAGTTAAGAAAAACTATTGTTATCTTGCTTTTGTATGGTATCAATTATTTAGGATTACAAAATTACGGTGCAATTGCGGTGCTATTAATGTCTATGTTGTTTCAATTGCTTCCGGTTGAGGTGAATAATTATGCAAGTTAATTTATTTTGGTTTGTATGAATTATTTATGGCTTAACGAAATAATTTGTGTACGGGATGAGTTGTTTAGTCCAATTCGATTCCGGATAAGATAAACTAAGTTAATTCTGATCTTAGTTAGACTTATCGAAGTGAGGTTTCAGTTATTCAAGTCTAATCGAATTCCTAAACAAGAAATGCTAGTTAACTAGCCTAGTACTTGTCTTGTTTAAAATTGAAAGGTCTAAGTTTATGGATAATTAGAACCTGTTGAGAAAAATGGAGTTTATTTTTATTTTGGTCTTATCGAATTAAGCGGTTGTTTTTGAACAGTCGGTTTAGCAAAGGGACTAATGTACTTAGTTATTTTTGGTTTGCTAAACTAAATTGGAAAAATTGTTTCGGATAATTGTTTCCTTGGTAACATATCAAAATAAGACTACTTATAGTTTCGGTTCTGATATTGGTTATCAGAACATGATGTGTGGAACCCTCGTGCCTAACTCTACAGGTTTGCAAGTATATTCTGAGATTTGTAAGATTCTTTTCGTGTTGTCCTTTATTTTTTCGTTTCTTTGTCATTTTTGTGACAAAAATGGGGAGAAATATATGGAGTAAACAGGTGATGTTGTCATTTATTTTATATTGATTGGCGTCGCTAGGGAAAAGAACATTGGCACTTGAATGTTTTTATCTAACGAAAGAGTAAAAGCACAGACTAAGGGGGAGTAACATGTCATATGAAGTGGTATAACAAAGACGTGCGGATTGAATATCTACCTATCTTCCTTAGGGGGAGTATTAGCTTTGTTATTATAATGTCAACATCGGCATTTTCAAGGATTGAATGTAAGCACCTTTACTGTGCTGTTGAATAGGGAATCAAGCAGATTGTAATGAATTCTTGTAATTTGTTTATCCATATGATGTAAGAGTTTTGTCACTAAAATTGACAAAGGGGGAGATTGTTAGAGCATGGCTCGGTTGAACCCACCAAGCGTTGGTATGTCAAGTTTGGTTGTCATATTTTAGTGAATCAAAACTCATGTTAAGAGTCGCTTGATTATGTACTAGAGTCAACTTCGTATAGGTTAGCTTGAAAGAATTAGGATATGAGACATTACAAGTATTGCGAAGACTTGAAGATGTGAAGAAGCAAGGAGCTACAATGACAACAATCATCCTTCCACTTGAGGCTAGTGATATTTTACTTGAATTGTTTCATTCCCTAACGTATCTTTCAAGTCATGCATATTGAAAACATAACTGCGAAGCATGTTTGAACTCTAGATAGACATAATATGAAGGAATACAATACGAGGTTTATTGCTTAACCATTAAACTTTGTAGATAAGACACAACCATAATCATTTGAATTTTATTGTGATTATGTAACAAAGGCCTGACTTATGTATTGGTATAACTGTTATTAGTAAAACCGATCTTAAGTAATCACCTGTGGTATGATCGGGTTTGTATGTCTGACAACTTTTGGGAAAAGGGAACCGATCCTACTAAGGGGTGTAGTACATCAAGGGGAACCGATCCTTTTATGGGGTGCAACAAGGTTTATAGCAGAAATGGGAACCGATCCTATGGACATGTGCAACACATTTTTATGCAAAGGGGAACCGATCCTATGGACATGTGCAACACATATAAGTTAGATACCATATATATGTGGGGAACCGATCCTAGTGCCTAGTCAACCGAATTTTTGGAAAGCTAGTGTTACTATGCACAGTACTCACATGGAGGTAGAGCCGAAACTTTTTTTGGTAGAACCGTTAAACCCATGATTGTGATTGAATGTTGGTTTGATCAATCTGTTAGAGCATAGCTCGGTCAACCTCGCATGCGTTGCTATCTCAAGCATATTTGTCAATGTTAGTGATCAAAACTATGAGTCTTGATTTCTAGCCTACATAGCTAAGTCCCGGACTAGGATAGGAAAAGTATAGCTGATCTCAAGGACTTCATGGCGATTCCACGACAACGACGAAGATCTACACAAGGAACCGTGGAACTTCATCAACAAAAAGGTATGTGGAGACTTGAACTTATCTATCACTCAAAAGTCTATCTATTCTATCTCCTACTTCTTATGAGACAAAAGTCGTATGTTATATAGACTAGATCATACACACTTGACATTTCGAGCTGAGCATTCATTGCTTATCTTTTATCTCGAAATCGTGTGTTGGTAAAGCGTTTCGCTTTGATCAAGTTTGTCTTCACCTAGTGATGAAAGTCATGAAATTTTCAATCACTTTGAGAATTGCTCTGACGTGAATCGGTCTGTGAATAACGGCTACATAGCGTCCTCTGAGAATGTCTCAATGATTGAAATAAGGGTTTAGATTACATAACCATGTATTCCTTGAATCGAAGTTTTCGAACTTTGTTGATCAAGAGAAATCAGGAGGATTGTGGAATTGGCTTGCCAAGTCCGCGAACTGACGGAAGTTCTCGATCGAGAATTTCTGCTGGGATTTCCAAAACTCGTTTGTGTGCTAAGTCCGTGAACTCAGTCCGCGAACTTGTTTGTGAACTTAAGAGTTTATGATCTAAAGATGTGCTCTGAACAAGAAACATTAAATTACTAAGGAATGCTTTATGAAAACCGTGGCTGTAATGTTCGTGAGCCGATTCAATCGAATCGAATCATCTTTGTTTCAATTGTGTCTTGTGTAGTTACATAAGATCTCATAGAAATTGAACAACTCTTTAACTAGTTCATTTGAGTCAACTGAACTAGTTATGATGAAGAAGAACAAGGTTAATATGAAATGCTCATATGGTTGACCTTTTGGGTTACTATGTTGAACCAACATGTACGTACACGTTTGGGCATGGTTTTCACGAACCCAGTAAACGTATACCCAAGTGTGTATGATAAGCTAAGTTTTCGATATAACGGTTGAGAAATATTAGCTTGAATTTAAATCAGGTTTTCATCTAACGGTGAATAAGAGTTGCTTTGTAACTAAGGAAAAACCCTGATTTGAAGGTTATATAAAGGAGACATCTAGCATTGAGAAAACCTAATCCCCACACGTCTGTGTGCTACTAGCGCGCTCACTAGAGTCGATCTCCATTAACCTTTGATTTTCTTCTCTAAAATCAGGTTAACGACTTAAAGACTTCATTGGGATTGTGAAGCCAGACCGATACTACTTTATCGTAGTTGTGTGATCTGATCTTGCATCTTCTATCGTACGAGTACAATCGATTGATTGTCTTGAGATCGTGAGAGTTCTCCGATAGGAAAGATAAAGAAGTCACAAACATCTTCGTCTCACTGTTTGTGATTCCTCGACAATCCGCTTGTGTAGTCAGGAAGGATTGTAAAGAGGTGATTGATTAATCTAGGCTGTTCATCGGGAACATAAGACCGGATTATGAATTGGTTCCTGTTCACCTTGATTTTATATCTTAAGACGGAACAAAACCTAGGGTTTATCTGTGGGAGACAGATTTATCCTTTGATAGACTTTTCTGTGTGAGACAGATCTGTTTATTATCAAGTCTGTGATTTTGGGTTGCAGCAACTCTTGGTTGTGGGTGAGATCAGCTAAGGGAATCAAGTGCGCAATATCTTGCTGGGAACATAGGCGTAGGAGTGCAACTGTACCTTGTAGCAGTGGTAAATTGATAGGGGTTCAAATATAGTCCAGTCCGAAGTTAGTTTGCAGTAGGCTAGTGTATGTAGCGGCTTAATACAGTGTGTATTTAATCTGGACTACGTCCCGGGGTTTTTCTGCATTTTCGGTTTCGTCGTTAACAAAATTTCTGGTGTCTGTGTTATTTCTTTTCCGCATTATGTTTTATATAATTGAAATAATACAGGTTGTGCGTTCGTGATCATCAATTGGAAATCCAACCTTTGGTTGTTGATTGATATTGATTGATCCTTGGACATTGGTCTTTGGTACCGTCCAAGTTATTCCTTGTGTTTGATTAAAAAGACTCGCTATTGTTTTATCTTGAGTAAATCAAAACAAGTGAAGATATATTAACTCCTTGAGATACTTTTTATCTAGATTGAGTCTGACTGTCTAGTTGATTCTCTAGCAAAGTATTTCGGAGTTAGTCCATACATATTGCTAAGTGAAATATTGGGTGGTGTTGTTAGACCCCCGCATTTTCAATTGGCATCAGAGCAGGCAAACACGTTAAAGACCTTATAAGTCTGTATTTGTGGCAATCTGAGTCTGTGGATAGAATCTCATACGCATACCAAAATGCCTCTTAAAGCTGTCAACTTTGTCAAGTCTCTTGGAAATACCTCAAGGGGTCACTCCTTAGATGATTCTTCCGAATCCCGAGGTAGGAAGACTGTTCCATCTTGTGTTGGTCATTCTTCCTCCAATGAGACTTTGGACATAATGGCAAAAGATGAAATGGAGATCACCAGAATTTCAAATTTTTTTACAAAGTTTGTTGATCTCAAGGATCATGTACAGCTCATGGATGAATTTGAAAAGTCTATTGATCGTGAACAAGTACTCTACAACATTATAAGGTCATTCTCTAGGAAATTGAGAAACTTCTTCAAGAAAAAAATATACAGCGTGAAAAGATTTGTGATCTTGAAAAGCTGGTCAAAGAAGGCTCAATTAGAGAAAGTTGGTTGATCAAGATGCATTCATCCGATCTAGACAGACTTCGTGTTGAGAAGGAGAAAGTTGAAGCATCGCTTGTCTTAGCCCATGGACAGTGCAAATCCTTGGAAAAGGAAAACTCTGTTTTAAAGAAAAATTCTTCTGCGCAAACTAATTCTCATGAGTTACCGTACAGAATGAAATTTTCTCCAAGAGAAGATTGTGTCAAGAAAATTTTTCATAACTTACAATCTTCTCCAGTGTCTATGAAGTTTAAACAAGTACCTGTTGTTGCTTATCCTCCACGAATATGTACCTTATGTGGAAAAGGAAATCACTATGCTATCCATTGTTTTTCTAGAAAGAAACGTGTCTCTGAACTTCACAAGTTTCTTCTTTCTACTGTCAATGGAGTAAATAGTCGGACGACTACCACAGTGAAGGTCTCTTTCACAGGAAACCACGCATCTTATAAAAATGATCTCTCTCCTAGAAATCATCACAGGACATTTGTAAATTCTTGTGCTTATAAGATCGAATCTGATAAATCTAAGTCTAGTGTGTGGAGACGAATTTTGGAAAATCCCCTAGAACCTATTTCTAGAGGTCCTAGACTTTGTCATCAGAAATGTTTCCATCTTGTGATTCCCAAAAGGACTGCAAGTCACACCCTCTTTCCTGGAAGTTGCGGTGAAAGGACAAGAAGTGCTGAGAAAAGGTATCCTAGAGGAAATTACAGCTACTCTCTCAGAACCGATGGTGAGACTATGTCTTCCTCTGGTACCTAACAGCAGAATGGTCCATCCTTGTGTCTAAATTGAGAGATACAATGATGAGGATTTGAGAGATGCTCAAGTATTGTGCTATATTGTCTCTAAATTGTATATCCCTTGTTGTAATGATCTTCTCTAGTCTCTTTTTGTCACTTTAATCTTTTTATGGTGGACGTTTTGGATGTTGTACAATATATCTCTTTAGGACCATTTGTTTTGTCAGCCCACGAACGCCCGTATCTCCTCAAGGAAATTTAGGGTTTCTAGACAGGGTATTCACGAACATATATAAATCTTATCTTATATGTGGTTCATATTTCTTTATAAAGGAGCTCTATGGAAACTTTTCCCAAAGAAGAAGTTAACCCTATGGTTGAGGATGATCTCAAAGGATGTGATTCTGGTCAAGAGTTTATACGGAAGAAGATGCTTGAAAGAAAAGAGTATAACACTTGAATTGGTGAATTGTCAAGGATCTGATTCGTGTTCAGAATGAAGTTAAGAACGAACTGGCTAACCTGCAATTGCAGATAAACCAGCTTATTGATGGACAGGCGAAAATCCTTGGTACTCAGAATATCTTGATCAGAAATCAGAAGAAAGTTATCCTTGACTGTGCAAAGGCTCGTCATTATGCTCGCACTATTGATCGAAAAGTCAACGTTTTGACTCTTGAACATGGTGTCTCTACGGCTAACAGAGTCAAGGATATTAGTGACTCTTACTTTGATGGACCATTTCAGAGGTATGAAATCATCAAGGAAAACTAAGTTTTTGTCGCCTAGTATGTCTTCATTTTGGATTAGTTGGAAGAATAACTAGTGATTTGAATAGCGATGATTGTGACTACACATAGTTATTTTGTTTCATCTTCTTATGTTATTTTTTAGGTTTATTGGTATTAATTTCTAAAAATATTTGGAGGATGATGTTATTGCAGTATTTTACTGGTTTGATATATTGCAATATTTTTATGGGATATGTATTGTTTGCGTCCGTGAACTTGAAGGTCCCATATTGCGGTCAAAAGTAAAGTCGTTCATGAATTGATATTCGTATTGATGAAAGGACAAATTGACTTTTGACAATTACAAAAGTTAAGCCTATGCAGTCATGTATTTGATGGAAAATATGATAAAATATTTTGTTTGACAAGGATAAAGTCTATTATATTTTTATGCATATAATGATGGAAAATAGAATAGATCCTTGTATGTTATCCACGGTATTGATCTTCATTGATCCATTTTATTATGTTTTACCGTGAAAGCTCCATTGTGTGTCTTATGTTGAGCATGATACAACTAAGTCGATTCTTCTTATTGGCTTGTTGGTTGTTCCATACGATGCTATATGTTGAGCATTAAGAACTAAATTAATCAACTAATTTGGTTACTTAGTTTGTACTCCATAACTTCTCTTTCTTATGTTGAGTACATGTACGGTTAAGTTTGTCATTTTCTATGATGAAATTAGTCGGGGTTCCATAAGTTCTCTTATGTTGAGCCCAAAATAATTAAACTGATTACTTCGGTCATTAATTTGATTATTTGTATTCCAATTGGATTAATTATAGGTTCTATTGTAATTAATCTATTTGAGTTTTCATATATTCCACAAATTCTTGTCTTGAGTATATGAACGACTACACTATCATGCTCAATTGGTTAATTTAGTCGTATATTCCATAAGGTTTTCCTTATGTTGAGTATATGAACGATTAAGTTAGTCGTATCCGTATGATTACCTTAGTCGTAGCTCCGTAAGTTTACTTATGTTGAGCACTTTCAATTAAATTGATCACTTTTGTGGTTTGATTTAGTTGCATATTCCAATTGAATTAATCATGGGTTTACTTGTGATTAATTTGATTGAGTTTTTGGATACAGAAAATCATTCCTATGGTTTTTGGTGTCTAATTAAAAATCCTTATTTTCTTTTGAAATTAAGGTCGCTCTTGTTGTTCTTTCGGGAATGACATCAAATGGGGCAGAGTTCTTTTGAACTTGTGCTTAATGGTAATATCTTGCGGGGAGTACAGCTGTGGAATTTTATAAGGGTTGTCTTGTATCTTAAAACTCCTTGATGAATGCATATAGCTTCGGATTTATGATTGCATATAAATTAAGTGGGTATGTATTTTTCTTTTAGTCTTGAAATATCTCTTGTGGAAATTTCATTATGATCCCGTTCTTGTACCTTTGCCAATTTTATTGACAAAAGGGGGGAGAAATATTGTAGTTCACACTACAAATACATATGGTTTTCGGATCATTGTGTAAGGGGGAGTGGTTTCCATGATCGAGATGGAGTATTGACTAAGGGGGAGTGATACATATCACCATAGTATTATTGTTAAAGTCGTGATACAATTGGAATTTGATGTTACATAATAGTACTATGACACTGTATAATAATAATCGAGAATCTCGATTTCTCTCATTGTTATATCTACGGATCTTCAACAACGGTGATGCTAAACTTACAACCTTTGGGATCATTGGAGTACTTGGAAAGACGAAAATTTCAGGGAACGTTGAAGATTAGACTATGGAATAGGAGCCACTAAAGTTTATCTTTTTTGTTTTTCATATGTATTAATAGTATTGTCACTAAAATTGACAAAGGGGGAGATTGTTAGAGCATAGCTCGATCAACCTCGCATGCGTTTCTATCTCAAGCATGTTTGTCAATGTTAGTGATCAAAACTATGAGTCTTGATTTCTAGCCTACATAGCTAAGTCTCGGACTAGGATAGGAAAAGTGTAGTTGAGCTCATGGATTTCATGGCGATTCAACGACAACGACGAAGATATACACAAGGAACCGTGGAACTTCATCAACAAAAAGGTATGTGGAGACTTGAACTTATCTATCACTCAAAAGTCTATCTATTCTATCTCCTACTTCTTATGAGACAAAAGTCGTATGCTATATAGACTAGATCATACACACTTGACATTTCGAGCTGAGCATTCATTGCTTATCTTTTATCTCGAAATCGTGTGTTGGTAAAGCGTTTCTCTTTTATCAAGTTTGTCTTCACCTAGTGACGAAAGTCATGAAATTTTCAATCACTTTGAGAATTGCTCTGATGTGAATCGGTCTGTGAATAACGGCTACATAGCGTCCCCTGAGAATGTCTCAATGATTGAAATAAGGGTTTAGATTACATAACTATGTATTCAATGAACCGAAGTTTTCGAACTTTGTTGATCAAGAGAAATCAAGAGGATTGTGGAATTGTCTTTCCAAGTACGCGAACCCAGTCCGCAGACTCAGTCCGCGAACTGACGGAAGTTCTCGACCGAGAATTTCTGCTGGGATTTCTGAAACTCGTTTGTGAGTTAAGTCCGCGAACTCAGTCCGCGAACCCAGTCCGCGAACTGGCGGAAGTTCTCTTGCCGAGAATTTCTGTTGAGTTTGGAAAACTCAACCGATTAACTTAATGATAGACACAATTTTATGTCTAATTTATCTCGATTCTATATATTGATAGTGCTCATTTTTGTACTTATTATGGTGTTTTATGTGTGTGTAGGTATTTTTGGCCAATAAACATTTTTGGAAAAATCTGCTCGAAAAGTTGCGCGGGGCACCCCCGGAGGACACTTGCTATTCAGACCCCTCAAATGGATAAGGGGTAACCAATTACTAAGGGGCATCCATTTCCAGGCAGCTGCTAAAGGGAGACCAGCACAGGGAAGGGGATAAAGTCATTGGAGCAGTCGCAGAGGAGTTTTTAACACCACATAGCTGAATTGATCAAGTTGCAGGAAAACCCGAGTTTCTGCTGCTGCTGCTGAAGAACAAACGTTGCAAATAAGAACAGCGTCTCAAATTTGTAACGCTGCTACAATAACTTCTTTGTAACAGTCAGTCCTTTGTTTTGCAACGCCATTATATCGTTGCAAACAATCAGCTTTATAGTTTTTCATTCTTTTAATCAACTTTTGGGCTAAGAACAAATATTTTGAGCAAGTGATTAATATGAGGAGCTAAACCCCATTGCTGAGGCGACGGAGGAAGCCATTTTTCCAAATATTATGTGGTAAATTCTATTTAATTTAATTTTTGTAATTCTTTTATGATTATTTGCACTGAACTGAAATTGAATTTATGATTCTGATTAAGTGGTTGTGTTCTCAATTGATGGGTCATGCTTAGGTTAAGTCTTTTGATGGTCCATGCTTTCGATTTACAGCTATTGTTTTGAGAATATACTTGTCTAGGCGAATATTGGAATCACTTCAAACGTAAAGAGTTGCATAATTATTGACTAGATTAAATCACATAAAAATTGGAGATTGGTGGAATCCTGAGTCTCAGTGCTTTTTATAATCTTGATAACAATTTCTTTTTAAGTTTTCTATTTTAATTTGAGTCTAAAATCGAGTCCACACAATCCAAGTTGAACAAACTTTACTACCACTTTAAAAACTACATCAATTTTTGGCGCCGCCGACGCAGATTTGTATTAGGTTTTAGGTTCAGATTTATTTTATTAATTTTAGAATTTTTGTTCTCTTTTACGCCTTTGGTATTTTTCGATTCTTTTCAGATTGGAGCGAAGCTACAAGGAAAGAAAAAGTGCTATAAAAGGAAAGCATCGCCAAAGAAGGAAAGAAAAGAGGAATCCGAAAGGAGTGAAGAGGAATATTTTGTGTATAGTTATTTTGTTTTATTTTTAGAAACTGTAAATAGGGTTTTATTTTTTGTAATTTTTATTTTTATTTTTGGACACTTTTTGCTTTTTATTTTTGGACTTGGACATTATTATTTTTAAACCCTAAGGAAGGGTTAAGATTAAATATAAACTGTTTGCAGGGAAGGACGACAATTACGATACTGTCTCGGCCCCTCGGGTTCGTACACTGACATTAGAGTTGGTGGCCTGAGTCGACTTCAACGGTTCATCGCCCGTCTGGTACGGGAGGTAAGACTCTATCCACCCACGAATCCCCTGTCAGTGGGTTTTATTTTGTGTGACAACTCACACCCCTGCAATAGAATGTCAAACTGGTATTACAAGATCCAATACAACGAATATCCGACTGAGTTTCAAAATGGACGTTACTACTTTGACCATAGTGTGAATAGTGGTTGGGAACATCAGCCTTTTCAAGGTTATGGCTCATACCTTGATGAGCCCAATTACTATCCACACACGCAACGATCATACGAGAAAAATTCTTATATTTCTCCTTTAGAAGAGTCCCTTAGAAAATTAGAGGAGTCGACACGTAAGTTAGCTGAGATGAATAACTTAGTTTATGACGAAAGAGAACTTTCTATAGAGGAATCCTTCAAGCTGATAGCTGAGACGAACGAAAGAATTGCTCGAAATAATCTTAATTTCCAATACAATGATTCCAATAGTACCCTTGAAAATGAGGATAGTTATTTGCATAATCAAGATGACGAGGATAAAATTGGTAACACTACTTGTTTATATGAGGTTCAACCATTTTCATGTTATAATGATGATTATGATGTGGATAGTGTTGATGAAGAATTTGAAATATATAGGCATAGTGATCAGGAATTTGTTACTCCAAATGAACTTTATGATGATAGTGTTATTTCTGGTTCAGATCCCGATAATTTTAATGATTATTCACCTATTCAAAAGGAAGAGGATTTGATTAGAGATACCACTTCTTTCGATGATGTAGTATTTCCTTTTGATTACGAAGTCAATAATGGTTTAAAGGAACGAGTTTATTCTGAGAATACCGTTTTAGAGTCTAGCGATTTAGAAACAATGGTCTTAGACGAAGAAAATGAACTCGTACAACTATTAATTATGAGTGAGGATGCGTCACTTGAGTATAACCTAGAAGAAGAAATTGACTATTTTCAGGATTCCAACGATCTAGAAATTGAGGAAGTTGTGACTAGTCTTTCTAGAGACACTGAAAACTCTAAGTTTGGGGGTGATTATCATTCTCCATGTGCTTTAACTATTAGAAAGGTCCCTCACTTGGGAATTGACATATGTGCCTCAACCATTTTACAAGATTATCTTCATACACGTTTTCCTGAACCTAGTGATGTCCATAAGGAAGTTCAGTTGTTAGAAACCCATCCTCTGGTTGATGTGGTTTACCCAGGCTATGATATCCAGATTGACTTTGTTTTCCCACCAAATATTTTTCAATCGATTGTGGGAATGTGTAAGTTTCAGATGTGTCAGTTATTAAGTTTTGAGACTAAACCTAATTACTTTAGGAGATTAGGATCGACACATTTGTTTAAGGAAGACCACCACTCTTATTGTGGTCAGCTGTGTGAGTCAAAACTGATTGACTTTAAGGATCCACAATTATTCAGGTTATTATTATGTGCTTCTAAGTTTTTACTTGAGTTTTTCCAGACTCTAATACCTGAACCGGACCTTAGCTTTGAGGAATTCCAGCGCATGAAAATATTTTATCTAGACCCTTTCATAGAGCCTGAACCTGAACCACAGCTAGATGTAGTTGTCTTAAACAGGAAACTAGACAAGGGTGCGCTTTATTTGTTAATTTTCTTGGCATGTTGCAGATTCCTTTTACTTGTGATAGCTCTATTTGGTTTTGATGACCCACGGATATTTCGGCTATTACTTTATGATACGAGGTGATTAATCCTTTCTTATGTATGGCTGAAGACGTTAAACTTAGCACTTCTTGGGAGGTAACCCAATCTCATGCAACACGGTAATATCTTTCCTTATCTCTTTTGCTTCAAATGGTAATAGTTTATCCTTGTTCATGCTTTTAATTTTATCTTTAGAACATTGAGGACAATGTTAGATTTAAGTTTGGGGGTATGGGAGAAACTTTTTAGTTGCAATATGAATAAATAAACTCCAGAGCCTAGGAATTTATGCCTATTTAGGATTGCACTAACTAATCTAAGTGGATGGAAGCATTTTGATTGTAGGAGTTGAGGAACCAATCTGATTAGATGGCAACATCTAGAAGAGTCTATTCATAAAAGCACATAGCTCAGGTGTTAGAAATAACATGATAGTTTCACCATATCTCGTTTAGTCCTTTTCACTTCTATTTTTATTTTATTTTGTTTTTAAAATATGTTTATAGAAGTGATTAGGTGGGGCCCACGATTCAAGTTGTTACCAATGCTAGGGTGAATTAAAGTGATTGAGTTACAAAGAAAAAGAAAAAAAGACCAGACCAATTAGACCAAACGGATCAAAGAAAAAAAATCAGTGAATAAAGTCGACCACTGGTTCCCTTGTATATGCCAGTTGTGTTGAACTGAATTAGGATTATCGATCACTGGTTCCCTTGTATATGCCAGTTGTGTTGATATTAGTCAGACTAAGTATCTCAATCCATTAGGATAGGTTCATTTTGGCGGAGGCCTTCAGACAGATATGGGAAACGCCGTTCACTAGTAAACATCAAAACCATCTATGTTTTTCTATTTCCATCTTCTTGATCTATCCATGTGATTAGTTTTGACTCCGGATATTGATGTCCATAGTGCGACTATCTGAGTAGAGCTCTGTCACTTTATATGAATTTTAGTATGCTTGAGTGCAAACTCGTGTACAACAATTGGAATTTCGCATCAGGGTACTTCTTCCTGTAGTCAATAAGTATGCCAACCAAGGAGATTCTTTAGTGCCTTCCAAGGTTCTGCGTAGATAGCTAAGGTCTAGAGTAAAGGTTTTGTGGGTATACCTCTTGTAAGCCCTCCGGAGACAACACTCCGCCACTAGGGACACTTAGGGGTTTAAAGGCTTATTGCATACGCTAAATGCAATCGACGATGCCTGCGTCAGTGAGTTAGGATTTTATTTTCTATTTTAGATTTTCTCGAGGACTAGCAAATAATAAGTTTGGGGATATTTGATAGACACATTTTTGTGTCTAATTTATCTCGATTCTATATATTAATAGTGCTCATTTTTGTACTTATTATGGTGTTTTATGTGTGTGTAGGTATTTTTAGCCAATAAACATTTTTGGAAAAATCTTCTCGAAAAGTTGCGGGGGGAACCCCCGGAGGACACTTGCTATTCGGACCCCTCAAATGGATAAGGGGTAACCAATTACTAAGGGGCATCCATTTCCAGGCAGCTGCTAAAGGGAGACCAGCACAGGGAAGGGGATAAAGTCATTGGAGCAGTCGCAGAGGAGTTTGTAACACCACATAGCTGAATTGATCAAGTTGCAGGAAAACCCGAGTTTCTGCTGCTGCTGCTGAAGAACAAACGTTGCAAATAAGAACAACGTCTCAAATTTGTAACGCTGCTACAATAACTTCTTTGTAACAGTCAGTCCTTTGTTTTGCGACGCCATTACATCGTTGCAAACAATCAGCTTTATAGTTTTTCATTCTTTTAATCAACTTTTGGGCTAAGAACAAATATTTTGAGCAAGTGATTAATATGATGAGCTAAACCCCATTGTTGAGGCGGCGGAGGAAGCCATTTTTCCAAATATTATGTGGTAAATTCTATTTAATTTAATTTTTGTAATTCTTTTATGATTATTTGCACTGAATTGAAATTGAATTTATGATTCTGATTAAGTGGTTTTGTTCTCAATTTTTGGGTCATGTTTAGGTTAAGTCTTTTGATGGTCCATGCTTTCGATTTACAACTATTGTTTTGAGAAGCTACTTGTCTAGGAGAATATTGGAATCACTTCAAATGTAAAGAGTTGCATAATTATTGACTAGATTAAATCACATAAAAATTGGAGATTGGTGGAATCCTGAGTCTCAGTGCTTTTTATAATCTTGATAACAATTTCTTTTTAAGTTTTCTATTTTAATTTGAGTCTAAAATCGAGTCCACACAATACGAGTTGAACGAATTTTACTACCACTTTCAAAACTACATCACTTAAGTCCGCGAACTTGTTTGTGAACTTAAGAGGTCATGATCTAAAAATGTGCTATGAACAAGAAACATTAAATTACTAAGGAATGTTTTATGCAAACCGTGGCTGTAATGTTCATGAGCCGATTCAATCGAACCGAATCATCTTTGTTTCAATTGTGTCTTGTGTAGTTACATAAGATCTCATAGCAATTGAACAACTCTTTAAATAGTTCATTTGAGTCAATTGAACTAGTTATGGTGAAGAAGAACAAGGTTAATATGAAATGATCATATGGTTTACCTTTTGGGTTACTATGTTGAACCAACATGTACGTACACGTTTGGGCATTGTTTTCACGAACCCAGTAAATGTATACCCAAGTATGTGTCATAAGCTAAGTTTTCGATCTAGCGGTTGAGAAATATTAGTTTGAATTTAAATCAGGTTTTCATCTAACGATGAATAAGGATTGCTTTGTAACTAAGGTAAAACCCTGATTTGAAGGCTATATAAAGGAGACATCTAGCATTGAGCAAACCTAATCCCTACATGTATATGTGCTACTAGTGCGCTCGCTAGAGTCGATATCTATTAACCTTTGATTTTCTTCTCTAAAATCAGGTTAACGACTTAAAGACTTCATTGGGATTGTGAAGCCAGACCGATACTACTTTATCGTAGTTGTGTGATCTGATGTTGCATCTTCTATCGTACGAGTACAATCGATTGATTGGCTTGAGATCGTGAGAGTTCTCCGATAGACAAGATAAAGAAGTCACAAACATCTTCGACTCACTGTTTGTGATTCCTCGACAATCCGCTTGTGTAGTCAGGAAGGATTGTAGAGAGGTGATTGATTAATCTAGGTTGTTCTTCGGGAATGTAAGACCATATTATCAATTGGTTCTTGTTCACCTTGATTTTATATATTAAGACGGAACAAAACCTAGGGTTTATCTGTGGAAGACAGATTTATCCTTTGATATACTTTTCTGTGTGAGATAGATCTGTTTATTATCAAGTCTGTGATTTTGGGTTGCAGCAACTCTTGGTTGTGGGTGAGATCAACTAAGGGAATCAAGTACGCTGGGATCAGAGGCGTAGGAGTACAACTGTACCTTGTATCAGTGGGAGATTGATAGGGGTTCAACTATAGTCCAGTCCAAAGTTAGTTTGCAGTAGGCTAGTGTCTGTAGCGGCTTAATACAGTGTGTATTCAATCTGGACTAGGTCCCGGGGGTTTTCTGCATTTGCGGTTTCCTCGTTAACAAAATTTCTGGTGTCTGTGTTATTTCTTTTCCGCATTATATTTTATATAATTGAAATAATACAGGTTGTGCGTTCGTGATCATCAATTGGAAATCCAACCTTTGGTTGTTGATTGATATTGATTTATCCTTGGACATTGGTCTTTGGTACCGTCCAAGTTATTCCTTGTGTTTGATTAAAAAGACTCGCTTTTGTTTTAGCTTGAGTAAATCAAAACAAGTGAAGAGATATTAACTCCTTGAGATACTTTTTATCTAGATTGAGTTTGACTGTCTAGTTGATTCTCTATCAAAGTATTTCGGAGTTAGTCCATACAGATTGTTAAGCGAAATATTGGGTGGTGTTGTTAGACCCCCGCTTTTTCACAATCACATAGTTCTTGAAAGTCAGATAAACCAATTCTAAACTTGTTTGGAAGTGTGGCAAATCGGTTTCAAGGTTGTGAGTGTGAAAGAGAACTTACAAAGTAAAGATGTCGACAAACTTTGAACACGTGCTATGAATGTTTGTTCAAAGATATTCCTTAACGGCTAAGGGAAGAGAATCCCAGGATCGAAACATAAGTTCGTTAAGAATCTTTTAATTAAGGTTATTAATTTCATTTTATAGGGAAATTCCAGAATTAGTAATGTGCATTTACTAATTAGATTTTCCGAGAGATTTCAATCGTTATTTTTGGACAGAGCATTTCCAGGAATTATGGAAACCGAATTTGTGCTTTATTGAATATCTTGAAAATATTTTTTGTTTTGGAAATTCCTTGGTGTCAAAACTTCCTTGTCTATAAATACACGAAGTTTGCCTTTCTAGCAAACTAATCCTTCGTAACAACAGATTTACTCTTTTGTTGTTGTTACTGGTGTGGCCGCCTATTCGGAGAGGAGAGTAACCTAATTATGAGAAATCTCTTATGACCGCTCAATTTAAGGTCTTCTTTGGGATTGAGAAGCTCTAGCGCGACCCGTTGGTGGGAAACTAGATAATTGCGGTTTATCTTTGTTTCCGATTGATTTGATTGACTAACGGTGGTTGAAATATGATTGCACCTAATTTGTTTATTCTTGAGAATCTTCTCTTTTGATATAAGATCTCAGAGTTTCGACAGATATCTTTAGACTGTTGTTAGTTCCAAAGACGATCTTGTGATAATCCATTGTTAACAGACTCCGTTCTGTGCGTGATTGATCACAAGAGATTCAAGTGTTCGTGTGTAGGTTTTTATTGAAGATTTAAGAAGATTTGAAGACAAAGAATATATTGAAGATCTGACTTGGGTTTTATAATCTTTGGTGTGCACAATACTTGTTTCGGTAAAAGAGGATCCAATTAATAATCGGTTTATCCTTGTGGTAGATTGGATTGATTAATTGAGTAGATCGACATCAACACGATTCTTCGGATTAAAGGTGTTGTTGGCTTAATCTTAAACGATTACCTTTGGGTGATTGAACATAAGATAGATCTAAGGACCTGATGAAGGAGTTTATGTTAAGATAAACGGAAGATCCTTTGTCGACTCATATCACTTGGTTGAATAAAGTTGATAGCAAACAGATTTGTTGTTCCTTTACTGTTTGGAATACGAACCAAAGGAATTGTTCCAAGTACGTGACTTATTTATAAGTTGTAGGCGTGGGAATACAGATGGAACTAAGTGAACTATAGGGTTAGTTACTTGGTCTCAACTATACAAAGTTAGGTGTAATTTTGTGTAGCGACTTAATCCTGAGAGTATTCAATTCTGGACAAGGTCCCGGGGTTTTTCTGGATTTACGGTTTCCTCGTTAACAAAATCTTTCTATGTCATTTACTTTTATTTTCCGCGTTATAATTGTCTTAATATAATTAAAGTAAATTACACAAACGTTAATTCCTATTTACTTGATAAGCAATCCTATTGTGTTTGGTTAAGTACGAAACTTTGTATCAAGTAAACATGCTTGGTTGTTGTATTGTCTCGATCTCGTATCCATAGACGATCACACGAAGTGTGAACCGATTAGTTGTATTGTCTCGACTCAGTCCATAGACAATCATTTTCGGAGAAAGGACTTATAGGTAGGAAAAGTTTTAGCTTGAGGTATATTTGGGTACCCTCGCCTTTTCAGTCTTAACCCACGAGCATGGCCTTTCAACAGTTCAACGTATTAAGGATATTAGTGATACGTTGTATGATGGAGTTTTGGAAAGGTACGAGGAAATAGACGAATCTTAAAGTTATCATTAATGGTTCTTTTGGATACAAGGAAACTTCTTGCGAGAATTTATTCTTGTGTTCGAGAAGGATAACTAGGGTTTGGTATAGCATATATTGTGAGTACACAAGATATTTCGAACGGTTTTCATCTTGCATGTTTTTAGGTTTATTTATTTTAAATGTAAAGTTTTTGGAAGATGAACTTGTTGTATTTAATCTCTATTTGTTATATGTGTCCTTTGCATTTTGTGAATTGAACCAATATCACATATATGCTCAAAAGTTAAATTTATTAAGTCTTTATGAATTTACCGACTAAAGGTAGAATAAACTTTGTGAGAATTTTCCGTAGTATTGATCTCTCCATGGTCACAGTTTTGTGAAATTACTGCATAATCAACTCCGTAAGATTTCTCTTATGTTGAGTCATATCGTTTAAATTATCTTCTTGTTCGTAACTGGCGTTGAGATTAATTTATGTCGATGTTTCTGGATACAAGTCCATGTGATTTTTTAAGCTAATTGTGAAGAACAAGTACCCATTTCCGCTATGGCCGACTTGTTCAATAGATTATCCAAAGCTAAGTTCTTCACCAAGTTGGATTTGCGCTTAGATTATTAGCAAGTGCGCATAGCAGAAGGAGATGAACCAAAGACTGCAAAAGTAACTAGGTATAGCTCGTATGAGTACCGTGTAATGTTATTTGGCTTGATGAATGCTCCTGCAACGTTTTGCAACCTGATGAATGACGTATTCTCTGAATATATTGACCACTTTGTAGTAGTATACTTGGAAGACATAATTACTTATAGTGAGACTTTGGAAGAGCATTGGATGCATCTTCTCAAAGTGTTTGCAAAGCTTAAGGGAGCAAGTTTGTATGTGAATAAGGAAAAGTGTGAGTTTTCCCATACCACGATAACTTCCCCTGGCCATATAATAATGCAAGAGTGTGCGCATAAGGACCAAAAAAAGGTAGAGGCCATTATGGATTGGCCTGAGATGACTATTACCGGCGTTTCATAGTTGGCTATCCAATGAAAGTAGCCCCTTTGACAAATTTGTTGAGGAACGACAAATCTTGGGCATGGACTGACGAGTGTCAGCGGTCATCCGATGTATTAAAGTAAGAGGTCACGAAAGAACCGGTTATCCGTTTACCTAGCTTTGATATATCATTTGAAGTGCACACTGATACTTCAGACAGACTCTAGCGGAATTCATGGTGCAAAATGGCCATCCGGTAGCTTAAGAGAGTTGTAAACTTAACGATGCTGAAGGGAGATACACGGTGCATGAAAAATAGATTTTGGAAGTGATACATTTCCTAAGAACATGGCGCCATTTTCTTTTGAGAATTTATTTCATCATAAGAACAGACAATATGGCCAGTACGTTCTTTACCATCTAGAAGTAACTTTCGCCAAAAGAAGCAAGGTGGTTGGACTTTTAGAGCGAGTTCGACTACAAGTTCGAACATAAGCCAAGAAGGTTTAATTATGTGCCAGATACGTTGAGCAGAAAGTTGGTAGCAGAATATGTTGCGGCACTGACCACGATTGAGGCTGAATTGTTGCCTCGAACCAAAAAAGAGATGAAGAATGATCAGGAAAGTGTGCGCCTGACTAAGCAGATCTGTGATGGGATCGTTCGTCGATATTGTATAGATGATGGATTCATCTATGCCAAAGGAGGGAGAATTTATGTACCAAATTTAGGTGGATTGAGAAGGGAACTCTTACGAGAGATGCATGATTCTATTTGGACTGGTCATTCTGGCATGGAACGGATGCATGCTTTGATATCTCATTCCTATTACTGGACAAATATGGAAGAAGATGTTAAGTTGTATGTGGGACTTGTTTAGTGTGTCAATTGGATAAGACGCAAAGGAAAAATGTGTCAGGGTTTCTACAACCTTTTCTGATACCAGACAAGCCATGCAATGCTTGTCGATGGACTTTATCAATGGACTGCCGAAGGTGCGAGGTTTTAGCTCGATAATGGTCGTCGTTGATCGCTTTTCGAAGTATGATACATTCATTATCTATCCCCATTCTTATAATGCAAACGTTGTAGCGAATCTGTTCTTCAAGAATGTAGTGAAGTATTGGGGACTTCCTCAAGGTATTGTGAGTGATAGAGATTCACGGTTTACAGGCAGGTTTTGGACTTCCTTGTTCGGATTGCTTGGGTCTGAACTAAAGTTTTCTACTAGAAGTTATCCCTAAACTAATGGTGATACATAGAGGATAAATGCATTGTTAGAAGAGTATTTGCATCATTATGTGACTGCAAGCCAGGGAAATTGGGTGTCATTGACAGATAAATGGAGTCGAGTCCTTTTGAGTTCGCAACAGGACGAAAACCATTAACCCCTCATGAGGTACCAAAGGCTAAGAAGCAAGGTTCCTGTCCAACATTATATCGCTATGCAAGGTCTAAAACTGAGATAACTGGGCAAGCGCGCGATAGTTTATCCAAGGCAGTGAGAAGGATGAAGAAGTATGCTGATTTACGTCGTAGACATGTGAAATTTGAGGTGGGAGATATGGTATTATTGAAGGTGACGCCCCAAATTTGAAGAACATTTCTAGCAAGACAGTGCATAAAGGCCTAATTCCAAGGTAAGATGGTCCTTTTGAAGTGATGAAAATAGTTGGTAAGGTGGCTTACAGACTCGTTTTCCCGGAACGATTGAAAGTGCATCCTTTTTTTTATGTCAGCTTCTTGAAAAAGTACCATCCTGATTTGTTGGACACTTCGAGACAACAAGCGAAGCGTGCACCACCAGTAATCAGATTGTAATTTGACAAGCAAGTAGAGTGTATACTTTATGATCGAGTTGAGGGACATAGCAAGAAGAATGAGAGAACTTATTATTTGGTAAAGTGACATGGTTTACCAGAGTATGAAGCTTCTTTTGAGAAGGATACTACATTGTGGGAATTTGAAGAATAAATTCATACTTACCTACAACAAAAAGAATCAACGAGGGTGTCGAGTTCATCTGGTGCGGGAGATCTATGAACGGTCGATCAAGCAGCCTAGTAATAAAGCGCCAAGATGGCGTAATACTTGCAACATGACACAGGCCAAATATGCATGGTGCATCCGGAGTTGCAAGATAGGCCAAGGCATGGGCCAAAGAAGGTTTGAACATGGCCAAAGATGCGAGTTTAGCATCAAGAGGTGCCAAAAGAGTTTGGCACATATCCTGTGTGCATGAGGCATGCAGAGATGCAAACAAGACTTGCATTAGCACGCTTGCATCGCTGAGGGATTGATGCACAACTATGATGGTCGTACTTTGGCTGGTTTAAGATATCATCGTGCAACAAGGCTAGATGACATGTGCCAGGCATATGGCCTTGACGGTTACAAGTTGGTTACACAAGTTAGTGTTTACTTTATGTTTTCTAAAAGACTAGGAACTGCCTCTATGGATGTAGGAAGGAAGTTAGGCAAGTTGACACGGTTGGCCAACTGCCTTGTAAAGCAAATCCGTAACTGCTGGTTAGTTATTTGTATATAGATTTTGTAAGTCTATAAAATCCTGATCTTGTGATGGGTTCGGTGTCCAGAACAAGAAGAATTTTTGTAACCTTAAGTGTGCAGTAATAATAAGGCTTCGTCCAATATTAAAGCTAAGTTATGGTTGTGCATTTACCCCTTTTTTTGGCTTATTATTTTATGCATCAAGCGTAATGTGCGTGCTAGTTTTTTGGATCGAATGTTTGTGAGCAGAAACTCTGTTTAATATGGACTGAATAGAGTTTAAGTCAAGAAGTGAAGAAATTGGCTAAGTGTGAATTGGTTGAGACTATGTTGTGGAGCATAGTGTCGTTTTCAAGAAGTGAAGAAATTTGGTGTGCTAACGCACTGTTAACTAACCATTTGGACCACAACGAGGAACCATGTTAACCTTATATCGGTAAACGTAGACTGATTCCGAGGACGAAATCATTTTTCTTTTACGGGGAACATTCTATGCGAAAAAGAAATTAAATGTAAATATTCTTTAGCGGCCCTTTTGGCTATTGTGTATATTTAGTCTTCCTATTAGTCAAAAAGAATTATCTTTTATTGCGGATTTCAAATAAAGTCACCGTATATTGTGGATTTATTGTTAAATACGGAATCTTAAATTCTGTGATTCTTCTCCACATAAAAATAGGGCTACGTTTTATTTTTATCAAATCTAAAAGAAGTCAATTACTAGAAAAAGAAGAGTAGTTGCGGCTTTTAGATGTAGAGTTTGGAGAAGGAAGTACAACAATGTTTCCGGTATTGTGATCTTGCTGTCAGTAGAAAAGTAGAAGCACCATCTTGTGCCGTTATCAAATAGGTTCTACCCCTTATGATCTTTTAGGATCTATGGAGTTTTAAAGATATATATATATATCAATTCCTCTTAGTATAAAGGTGAATGGTTTTGCTGATGTGACATCCTCACATTAATTAACACATTTTCTTGAATGATAGAGTGCCACATGGCAAGTAAAAATTTGATGAACCTGTCCACCAATGGCAACGTTTGGCCCAAGAGATACAATATATATTAATAGGAAACGTTCACGATGAAGGAGCTGTTCGCTAAGAGACGCTAATGAAACTTGAAACAACGCATTTAAATGCATCGGTTCAAACACTATAAATTTGTCAAACACCCACAGGAAATGTGTATTGGTGAGTCGAATTTTTAAAATCAGATACATCTTCTTTGAACTTCTCTTCGCGTTTTGGCTTATGTCGTTCTTATAATCTTTCTGTCCATTTAATGTTCTTAAAAGTTCATCAGGGTGACATGGTGGGAGGTAAAATGTGCATTCTTTTAGTTAAAATTTCTGGATGATTGGTTAAATATTTTGGGTTAATTTTTTTTCTTTTGTTTCAAAGTTTCTGGTGCTCGCTAAAACCGAGTGCGTGCTTATTGCTTCCAGTTGTTGCAGTCTCTTAGGTCTTCAAGAGGTGAGTTTACCAAACTGATAGAAGAAGAATTATCTGAAATAAACTTGGAATCATTTTTTGGTTCATGTACTTTCAATCTTAAACGAAACATGACGTATCATTTCGCAGGCTCGAAAAATTCTCTTTTGCTTGCAAAACGTTTGGTAATATTCTTAAACGACATTGATATCTGAAAATACGCCCATCTTTGTTATTAATTTACTTTGGGAGAAACGTGTACTGAGTCGCATACCAAAAAATTGAGAGAAAAGTTAATGAAGTTTCATGTCTGTAAAAGAAGCATAAAACTGATATTGGTGATTCATGAAGTTCTTCGGAGCCGCTTCAATTTTTACTCTAAGATGTAACTTAAAGCAGGTACGTATGTTTGTTCATAAATTCACTTCTTTGTGAACCCATCATAGGTCAGTTTTTACACATCCAGTCATTATCTTTTCATCTTTTATGATTTAGTTTTAACGGTGTTTCACACTCCTCAATCCTTTTTGAAGAGGATTTAAGAGGCGAAAGACCACCCCTGGTGACTCGGTAAGGTATCTAATTTCTTTTGCTAGGCCTACCCAAACTTCCAAAAGCATAGAAGAAGTAAGGCAGGTTTTCCTAGAAGCATGCATACCAGAAGAATTTTTGAACATACAGAACCAGTCTATTGAATGGATGTTGGATGTTGAAGATGGTGAAACGCGACGTACCGAATCTGAAGCCGGTCCCATGGATATTAGTTTGTACGCTCAAACTATTTATGACAACAACACAAAAGCTATATCGAAATTGAACGAGTTGGAAGCCCAGAATTGTACTACGTCATTCAAGTTTATAGTTTGGAATCTTTTGGGTCATGAAGGTTCAAGTTTGTAACTTTTTTTTTCCATAAATTTCATGTCTCATATATATTAATTGGTAGTGATTTCAACTTTTGATTAGTTTTAGGTGCTGAATAACCATATGATGGATGAGCAAAGGAAAACTGCAACGCAGAATATAAATGCCTTGATTCAGATGAAGAAGAAGATATTTAATTTACTTCATGTAGCAAAAAACTTGACTTTGTTTATTCCAATGGAAAATGGCATGGCGTTGTAATTTTGGAGCTCCGAATAATGGCATCGTGTTGTTATAGTCATGACCGTTGTTGGGTCGCCCATTTTTGAGTGATCGAGTCTGTCAAGATGAAACAATAGCCCGTGCATTTGCACGGGGATGAAAAGACTTGTATATATATATATATTAACGGATGCTACGGTTTCAACCATCAATAATTATGTGTGTTGTAATGTTGTCATTGAGCACCCGTTACTAGTTATGTTTTCATGTTTGTATTGGGCATCCGTTTACTGGAGTACTGGCATCTCTAGTTGCATACCCGGTAATGCAAATGTCATTTCTTATGTTCTTAATTTTGTCTGATAGTATCTCCCTTATAAAGCATAGTTTGGACAACTTAGGCAAGTTAAAGAGCGATCAGGATTCATTCTTGGGAAAGCTAAATCTACGGTTGTAAGATGATCAGTTTAATTAACTTTCAATAATAAATATTCTATTAATATTTGGTAATAAATGTTTATTTAACCAATCAAATAAATACACTTTCATCAATACAGTACATAATAAATTTCTTTTATACTAAATCAGTTGACACTAATGGTGGTTGTGATAGTTTGGACAAGTTTGGCATGTTAAAGAGTGGTCCAGATTTTTCCTAGGGATAGCTAAGTCTACGGCTGTAAAATGATCAGCTTAATTAAATTTCAATAATAACTGTTTTATTAGTATTTCATAATAAATTGTTTAACTAATCAAATAAATATGCTTTCATTAATACAGTACATAATAAATTCATCTTATACTAAATCAGTAGACATTAATGGTGGTTGTGATGGTTTGTGGGGGTGGTGGATCAATGATGGGTATAATGGTGGTGGGTGTTGGTGAGAATGATTGAGTGATGACGTTGATGGTGGTGGTGGTGGTGGTGGAAGAAGTAGTGGTAATGGGATGAGAAATATGTCATAAGGTAGATAAATTACTTAGTTATCATTGGTTAATTTTTTTATTTGATATTACTTTTTTTGAAATTTAAAATAACATTTTCGTGAATACTGTACATAATAAATTTATATTATATTGAATCAGTGGACATTAATATTAGTTGCGATGGTGGGCGGGGGTGGTAGATCATCGGAGAGGATAATGGCGGTGGGTGTTGGATGTGAGAGTGGTGGAGTGATGACCATTAATGGTGGTGGTGCTGGAAGAAGTAGTGGTAGGGAAAGCTAAATCTATGGCTGTAAAATGATCAGTTTAATTAAATTTCAATACTAAATGTTCTATTAGTATTTCATAATAAATGTTTTTTTAACTAATCAAATAAATATGCTTTCATTAATGCAGTATATAACAAATTTATCTTATATTAAATCAGTAGATGTTAATGGTGGTTGTGGTGGTGGGTGGGGGTGGTGGATCAACGGTGGGGATGATGGTGGTGGGTGTTGGTGAAAATAGTGGAGGGATGACGTTAACGGTGGTGATGGTGGTGAAAAAAGTAGTGATAGTGGGATGAGAAAGGTGTCCTAAAGTAGATAAATTACTTAGTTATTCTTGGTTTACTATTTTATTCGATGCTATTTTTCTTAAAAAAAATTAAAATAATACTTTCGTTAATACTGTACATAATAAATTTATATTATATTGAATCAGTGGACATTAATATTGGTTGTGATGGTGGGGGTGGTGGATCAGCGGTGAGGATATTGGCGGTGTGTGTTGGATGTGAGAATGGTGAAGTGATGACGTTAACGGTGGTGGTGTTGGAAGAAGAAGTGGTAGTGGGATGACAAATGTGTCATAAAGTAGATAAATTACTAAGTTACCTTGGTTTATTTTTTTGTTTGATATTAATTTTTAAATTTCTATTTCTTTTATTTTTTATCTTTTTAAATTTAAAATAATACTTTCATTAATATAGTACATGATAAATTTATATTTTATTGAAAAAGTGGACATTATTATTGGTTGTAATGGCGTACAGGGGTGGTGGATCAGCGGTGGTGATAATGGTGGTGGATGTTGGACGGGAGTGGCGGAGTGATGACGTTAATGGTGGTGGTGCTGGAAGAAGTAGTGGTAGTGGGATGAGAAATGTGTCAAAAGGTAGATAAATTACTTAGTTACCCTTGATAAAAAAAATTGTTTGATGTTAGTTTTAAAATTTATTTTTATTTTATTCTTTAAAAAATTTTAAATTAACATAAATATTATGGGAAAATATTTGTCGGGTCGGGGCATGAAAGAAAATGAATGGTTGAGGACTATAAGGAAACCAAGCTCATTTTGAAAGTTAGATACCAAACAAGTATAAAGCGCGGTTATAACTGAAAAAATTATTTTGCAAAAAAAAAATGTCTCGGAAGGCTTTATTAAAAAACAAAAGAACAAACATTTACACAGAGTTGATTGGTAGCTGAGTGACAAGCTGGACCCCAACCCTTTTTGACATCTAAAAAACTATTTACATGTAAACTCTAAATAATGTTTTATTTTGCATCCATACCAAAAAAAACTGTAAAATTATTTTTCTGTGTATTAATTTAAATTTTGCATATAGACAAGTTAGGCAAGATACCAAGCGGCTGAGATTTGTTTAGGGAAAAGATACATCAATGGTTGTGGTTGTTTACATCATTGTTGTATCATTAACTTCACATAATAGATATTTTACTAATCTCTCATCATAAATAAAATAATTTTTCATTAACTAAATAATAAATTTGTTAATAATCATTACGGATGATCGGGGTGGTCTTTGTGAGTAGTGGTGCATGGAGCCGGTAACGATATTTTTGGTGGTGGAAAAGGTTGTGGTGATGAGTGGTTCCGGTGATGGTAGTGCAGGTGCTCAGTGTGTTAGTGGCAATGTTTATTCTATGTCGTTAAGACATAAGTAACATTTTATTATGGAAGTTGTGGTTAATTTTCTTAATGTGAAAATAAGATGGTTATTAATACAAAAGAAACAATTGTACATGCTGGCCACAATTTTTTCCGAAAAACAACCCCTGAAAAACCCAGCGACGATAGAGATAGTAAAGGTTTTCAGTTGGTCTCACTACATGTTTCGCCCAGTGATTTTTTTGAAAAAAATATTTGGGTCAACCTAACAATTCTCAGAAAAAAACATAAAAATTAAAAACATGAAGGATAATTGTCATTTTATATAAAGCGAATAAAAAAATGACAAATATTAAAATTGACATAATTTTTTTACTTACTACAGAGGCCGTGCCGTTACAACACGGTGAAATTCTAGTATCTATATACGTGGAACTTTAGGGCATATCATTTCACATAAGTGCTTTAGTTTTGACAAATATTTGCCTTGATATGTTTCCTAGCACCTCGTAGTTCGTACTTTAGTTGGACATAAAGAGTCTTTACCCTAGTCGAATTACTTAGATCAATTTATTGTTGAACTACCTAGGCAGGAATATATTTCTTTTGTTTAGAAGTGTAGATGGTGGATTTTTGACAAGGGCTAAAATCGTGAACTCATAATTATACGAAGCTCTGATCCAGCAATCAGACGTGAGTATTGAGACACGGGTCTTTCATCGAATTCTCAACGGAGAGTACTTTCTCTCAGAGTACATGTAGATATGTAGTCTCACGACTGGACAACGACATATCTCATGAACACTGAACACTTTCAGTGATTATTTCTATATAGTATCACGAGATGGACGGCTCCTAGACAGCTTGCTCTGCTAGTATAGAGCGATAACGTCTTCAGAAACAAACAACGAGTTTACCCTGACTATATAAAGGATATGACTTACCGACAAGCTCATATCGGGATAATTAATGCTCCTAAACAGCTTGCTCTGCTAGTATAGATCCACAAAGTTAATTATTCCTAATTAAGATTAATTCTGCCGTGACATTCACTACTGAATTCCCAGAATAATTATTATTGCTCTTATTCCATGGTCGAATCCACGACTGGTCCCATGGAATGGCAATAACAATTGCTCATATTCCATGGTCGAATCCACGACTGGTCCCATGGAATGGAAATAAACAATTGTTCTGATTTTATGATCGAATCCACGACTTGATCTCATAGAATAACAATAACTATATTATCTCATTACTCCGATTTCATGATTGAATCCACAACTGGTCTCATAAATTGTAATAGATAAAACTTAATTACTCCGATTCTATGGTCAAATCTACGATCCCATGGAATGGTAATGCTCACTTTATTATTCTGAATTCGTAGTCGAATCCTCAGCTGATCCTATGAATTAATAATAAACATCTTATTACTCAGTTTTGTGAATTATTCTCCACCGAATTCCACAATTAGTAATGAATAATCAACAACCGGGCGTCTGAGCTACCTCTAAGTAAGCCCCGATTTATATGGTGAAAGTGTATTCAACGACAATGCACTAACAGTCACCGCACGAACGAGTATTTCAAAATACAACGAAACGATGAACCTATGCAAAATAGGGAAGAAAATAATAAATAATTAAAAATATTGACCAGGGTGCTGGGAGCACGGACACACGACCAACCGACCGTGTCGTGGTCAATCCCACGCCAGTTTTATATTTTTAATGCATTTTTATTATTTTCCATGATTTGATGAAAATTCTCTCGTTTTATCAAATCTCCTTCGTCTCTAGGAAACTCCTCGGCTTCATGGTGTTTATCAAATCTCCGTCGTCTCGAGCAAACATCAGCAAACAAGGGTTCTTCTTCTCTAAAATTAAGGAAAAGGCACCACGGGACCGTGGCCACGACCGGCCGACCATGCCTTGGCCTCGGTGGTCCCACGCCTCCTCATTCCTTATTTTATAATTATTTTCCATCATCTCATGGTGTTTTCCTCAGTTTCGTCGAAACCCTAATTTTTGGCATATTTTCTCGAATGGATGCTCAATTGCACGCCAGAAAATATCAAAATTCTTAGGGCTGAGACGCGGACGCCTTGGGGACACGAGCACGCTATCTTGACCGACCAAGATTGGCTCTTTGGCTTACAGAAGCCGGTCCTATCAATTTTCACAGTTTTGACCTAATTTGCACAATTACACGTATTAGGTCCAAGACTCTTCCAAAAACTTTGGATTTTCATGAAGTGATCATCAGGCGGTCACGTGACTACCCAGGGTCGGTTTCATGACCCATGTTCGGTCCCTCACTCCGTCATAATTAATTAGGTTTTCTCACCTAAGGCTCAGACGAGCATTTTCGAATAAATGATTAAATCAGCATTTGATCATTCTTTCACCAACAAATCGTCAACTCTTCAGGAGTTCTTTGTATTTGCTCACGTAAGCATATGGACACTACATGGTTGATCCACGGTCCCATGTAGTCGCTCCCTTCTTCGTCCCATGGTTAAACTTCTGACGAACCATGAATTGATCACCAATTGATCAAATTAGGGTTTCTGAATCCAAGGATCATCATTCCAGATTTCAACCTTAATAATTTTACGACGACCTCATGGTCATTAATTTTACTAATTATGCTCGGTTCAACGACCAGTATTCTAATTAATATTTTTGGTACGCTGCCAATAATCCATCAGATGAGCAACACATGCTCAGACGATCAAATATTTAACAATTCATCACATGAGAAACACTTGCTCAGATGATAAATATTTGCTCAAACCAAGGAATATTGGTTCAACAATCAATATTCAGCGATCCATCGAATGAGCAATACTTGCTCACTTCATCGTAAGAACTATACCTCTGTCTCATGATATGTTCAATTCATGAGTTTTAGAACATCATGTTCAACTCAGCAACTACATGGACTCATCGTCCCATCAAACCACGAAGTCATCAATTGACTAACATACCACGAGACGTCAATCATGTCACTTTGGGGGGATATCACTTAGGGTTTTGGTCTGGCGGTCTACGGCACGTGTGTTCAAACACACGATGAAATGTGAGCAAGTCGTGCAATCAGTTGAAGGAATTCACGAGGTAGTGGGTGGAAAATCGACCAAGTCTCCACACGTTGAGAAACTGGTTTCAAACACGATCTCCACTTCCCCACTCCTTGATTCCATCAACTGTCACACTTCATGGGATCATGGTGTCTAAAATTACAGCAATATAAATAAGTCTTTGAATCATGATTGAATCATCAGCATTAACAGTATCATCAATCTCACGTCTTATCGACAACACGAGATCATCAACTCATCAATTGAGCAACTATTCTCAATTGAGCAATTTCAATCATTCAGAGCTTATCATATTCAGAATTCACACACCCAAAATCTTTGATTACCATTGATTCCACACATTTCCCAGCTTCCCTCTTACAGATCAACCCATCCTCTCTTGTGACCGAATTTACTCTGGATCGGTCATCGTCTTGATTTAGGCCGGAGTACTACAAATTGATCTCTCGAATCTAAAGCACCCCCTTTGCAGCGGTGCATCTGTGTGAGGTTTAACATTTCGCTCGGTTCGAGGAGTCTCCTCCGTATGTTCATCTCCTCAATTCCTTAAAAACCAGCAAATCGTTTTGCCATATCTACAAGAAGTTCAGTAGAACCTAGTGTCGGCTTCCTTATCCTTCTTTTCTTCCTTCCGTGTATGTAGTTTGTGCATATATCCTCAACCTAGGATTTCACTTTTGTGAGAACGAGATTACCTAGAGTTATATACTTTGCTCCTTTAGACTCGTTTTCATGGGCTAACCTCAATCACACCTAAAATAAGGTTCTGACCTCACAGATGATTGTGCGAGAAAAATGAGTTCCTAATTAATTAACCACAGTAACACTTTTTATGTTCTCGTAATCTCATGTGTTTTGGAGTTTATGTTTTGGCACTCTCAAAGTACCACTTTATGTTCCTAGTAAGTGGTTGTCTATTAAGGTTTCAGTGACTCGTATAACAAACTATAACGATGCTAAAAATCAGTTTGATAGTGGGAAAATGTGGGTGTTATGGGGAGCTAATGTACCCATGAAAAGCTTAGGGGTAAATAGTGGTTCCCTAAATATGTGAAAACTTTGTAGATTACTGGAGTTTTTTATAAATTGTGGGCAATAGTGGATTGCTCTTTTAAAGTTGATGGTTGGGTTATTTGATGTAGATAGCATGTTGGTGTAACTCCACTTTGGATCGAACTACGATTTAAGTTGCATAAATAAGATGCGAGTCTCATACTAAATTTTACGATGTAGCATAACTGGTACAGGCCATACGGCAATGCTATTAGAGTAATTGTTATTGTTCGCTATCTTACCTGTGAGTGAAGTGTCGCATATGTAATGCTTGGAAAACTGAAAAGTGCAATAAATGGGGGTTTCTTTTAGTGTTTGCTAATGCACGGTTAGCTATAGTAAGTCAAAATGCGGTTTGTTTTTGTGAGAATTTAAAGGTGCATGTTTAAGCTGGTTAGAGGGGTTCGCTAGTACTAAAGTAGTCTTGTGGATAATTCTGGCTTCTCGGAATTTTTTTCCATTAAGGTTCCGTTTTCTTTTTACCAGTCGGAAGTGTTAAATATTTTGTCAACCATGTCTATATTTTTTTAACTAGTAATTCTACTAAATGCTTTGTTTTAGCTTAAATATTTTGTTTAATGATTTTATTTAGATTCCCATGGAGTATTCTACCGAGGTTATAAGCGTGCGAAAATCTACTATTAGTTGGGTTCTGACCCAACTTAGTATTTTTTGAGAAAACCATAACAATGGAGCAGCTTAGCCTAGAAATTGCATTTTCGATCGAAAAATAAATATTTTCTTCTTTTTTTAGATGGACCGCCGAAGTATGCACTTATTTCCTTTATGTACTATCTTAAATTTTTCTTTCACAAATTCCTTGTATTCATTCTCGGGATCGACCTGCGCGTCGATAGATTTTTCGTTTTTTGTTTTAAAGATTTCTGTTAATTTTAGAACTTTTTTATCAACTTCGAATAAAGTTAAACTATTTTTGGATTAATGTGATTATGCTCATGTGGATGGTGGATTTTAGTTCAGGGCTAAAATTGTAAAACCAAGATTAATGCGCTGACATCCTGCAAAGGATAGAGCCACTGATAAGTGATGAATGCTTTTTCACTTTCCTAATCTACCTAGAATGGAGCATGTAGCAACAATCCCATATACCTTATGAATTTATAGCATTATCAATTAATGCATGACCAGCCTTGTATTTCCAGTGTTTTGTTGTTCCTGATGAACTTTCATTATTGGTGCGGCATGACGACTGAGTGTTGCTCTCAGCACAGTAACACGAATGTCCAAGTGTCACTAATGAGACATGCACGAAATACCCGTACAGGCTGCAACTCTCGATGTGTTATACTACCCGATCGAGCATCTGGACTGTCTACGTCAGTCTTAGAAATAATCACGACCACGCAAGTCGGCCACATAGGTGCAAAGTCACGCCTGACAAAATAATCACCAAACGCCAGCCCAGAATGGGATATCCAGACTGGTGTGGAGCAGCTTGGAAAATTTCGTGTGCACAAGACCGCCTACAACAGTCTCAAATTCATCATGACCGTCCAACTTCACCAGCATGGTTGGACGGCGTAGATTATCCCATGACCGGTTAGGCAAAGCTTGTCCTGTACACTGGCGGACCTTCTTCCTACCTGCATGACCGAGTCTTCCCTAACCTTACCAGATTGAAATATACGATTGTCCGAAGTTGGGTCAGCGTGGAGAATTGAGGGTCGCAGAAAAGTCCACTAAAAACCTAAAATTGATCACGACCATCCAACTTCACCAGCATGGTTGGATGGCTTAGATTAACCCTGAGATGGTCGGACACATACCACCATACTCAGCATCGGCCTAATAAGTGCCCCACACAATCGGCCTCTCCAGATGAGGTATATAACACGTATTTTCGGTTAGCCAAACTATCTAACACGCGGCCGGCCAAAAACCCTAATTAGGGTTTTGTGTCGCAAATCGATCACGAGCGTCCATTTTCTCCTGCTCGAATGGAGGGTCCAGGAATAGACTAAGCAGGCCTGGTGAGTATCAACACGATTACTATGGGTCCACCTATCTCCACACCCAATCGGCCAAGGTATACCATGGCTGGTTGCTACGATTCGCACGTCCAAACTAGGCGTGGTCACACTTCCCAATTGCAAACCAATCTCGACCACTCAACTTCACCGGACAAATTGAGTGGCTTAGATCACGTTTCTATGGGACAATAAGGTACAGACGTGTACACTAGCCAGTCGTCTGCACGCCTGGCTGATCGGCCAAGACCGACCAGGCTTGGTCGTCCCGAAACGCGTGCCCGAAGTAGGCATGACGCGCGGCCTTTGCGGCATGAGATTTCTGTCGCAAATCAATCTCAGCATTCCTCTTTGCCTGACAAATTCAGTGGTCTAGATTGCACCTTCATGAGACAGTAAGGTATAGGCGCCTACAACAGCATGCCATCTACACGCATGCCCGATCGGCCCTGCCAAATATGTCTCCCATGCTTGGATTCGACCAAGCTAAAGTTTGGTGTTTGAGAACCTCCTAAACCCTAATCCAGCGGTCGCAGATGTGGGTCGCAATCCATCTCGTTCGTCCAACTTCACCAGCTTGGATGGACAACCTAAGACAGGATTTAGGGGACCAGTGAGGCATCACCACGATCACCGTCCACCACTCTTTCACACAAAGTGATCGGCCAAGTCAGGACTTACCTATACAGCCTCCAAACGATCACTCGAAGATGGCTATACATGCATCTATTTAAGACACTTAACCGTGACTTACTCCGTTAAGCCTTAAAACAGCTATGCTTCACACATGTTGATTATATTCGATGCATTACCTGCATAGAATACACACGATATTTCACAAATATCGACTTCCTAAATAACTTAGTTATTTAATCTAGCATCACATGCTACCTTTTGTGGGTCCCACGATCTACACACTCGAGACATTAATCATGTCAAAAACTAGGGGGTACATACTGGGGTATTGGTCTGGAGGTTTACAGCGTGCAGCGCACAACGCGCCATCACAAGAACGTGTCAGGAAGACATGGACGGTTAGTGATGATGGGAGAAGTGGGCAAGACTAATCGTGTGACACTAACACACGCAACTCCACTACTCCATCACTCCACTTTCTCCACTTCCCATGAGAGACGTGGGTAAGGCTCAATGAATTTTATAAATAGGTTCTCCTCCCTATTTCAAGGCAACACAAAACAGAAACCAAGTGTTGATACAATCGTATTCCAACACCAGAAATGATAGCTTTCATTCTGCAAGCCAGTTCAGCTTTCTGATACAAGTCATACACAACCAACACCTTCACAATCTCAACACCTTCTTCGCTTCCCTCCCTAAGATAAACCCCATCTCCTTCACTTTGTGACCGAAGCAAGTCTGTAACGACCATTTCTTGGTTTAGGCCAGAGTTGTACAGATTGATTTATCGAATCACAAGCACTCCCGTGCAGTGCATTTGTTTAGGGTTTAGATTCATTTCTCGTCCACACACCCCAAATTACCAAAACCGGCAGAAATAGTTTTCACCCATAAACAGCTCCATACAATAACCTGATCTCCATTTTTTGGCTTGATGGTTTGAGTGTGTAAAATGCTACATGAGTAAGCTGCACTTTGGATTTTAGGGAGGCCGACCTAGAATTCGAAATGGAGTGTTACAAAGTGGTACCAGAGCTCTGGTAACATAAATACTTTAGAGCGGGTACGGGTGTTAGAGCATTGCTCGGTCGAACCCGCATGCGTTTCTATCTCAAGCATGTTTGTCAATGTTAGTGATCAAAACTATAAGTCTTGATTTCTAGTCTACTATAGATAAGTCTCGGACTAGGATAAAAAGTGTAGTTGAGCCCAACAACTCCATGGAAATCATCATAAAAGACGAAGGACTACTCAAGGAACTGGTGGAACTTCATCGACTAAAAGGTATGTGGAGACTTGAACTTATCTATCACTCAAAATTCTATCTACTCTATCTCCTATTTTGAGACAAAAGCCGTTTCGCTATATAGACTTTGATTATACACATTTGCTATTTCGAGCCGAGTTTATCTCCCCTATATATTTCTCGGAATATGTGTTGGTAAGATTTTTCTTTGGCCAAGTTCATCTTTACCTGGTGATGAAAGTCATGATACGTTTCAATCACTTTGAAAATTGCTTACTTTGACGAAAAATAGTTTGTGAATAACAACTATATAGTAACGTCCTCTAAGAATGTTTCAATGATTGAAATGAAAGTTTAGATTATATAACCATTGATGGATATAAGCATTGTGTGGCAACACATATATGTATAAGTCCTTTTTCCTTGAACCTAAGTTTGTAAACTTTGTTGATCAAGAGAACCGGAACAAGAGTCGTGAACTCAGTCCGCGAACTGGCGGAAGTTCTCGACACGAGAAAATCTGATGGAGTTTGAGAACTCCTTCCGGGAACTTAAGTCCGCGAACTAAGTCTGCAAACTTAAGATGGTTATATCTAAAGACGATTGTTTGTGAACTTATTTATATTAACTAAGGAATGCAAAATGCAAACCGTGGCTATAAAGTTCATGAACCGATTCGAGTGAATCAAATCGTTTTTGCTTCGATTATGTCTTATGTAGTTACATAATATTTCCTTGCAATTGAACAACTCTCTAACAAGTCCAATTGAGTCATTTTGAACTAGTTATGGTGAAGAAGAATATGGTTGATATGAAAGTGCTCATATGGCTAAACATTTGGTTAACTATTGTTGAACCAACAAATGTACATGTTTGGGTACGGTTTCACAAACCTAAAATCGTGCATTTCATTTGTATGTAACAAACTAAGTTTTCGATCCAACGGTTGAAATATATTAGCCTGAATCTAATCAGGTTTTCATCTAACGGTGAATATTGAATGCTTTGTTACCAAGCTAACATTGATTGCAAACCCTGATTTGAAAGACTATATAAGGGAGAACTCTAGCAACTGGGAAACCTAATCCCCACACCTCATGTGTGATACTAGTTGTATTATGTCGATTCTCCTTTAACCTTAGGTTTCTTCTTAAAAACCAGGTTAACGACTTAAAGACTTCATTGGAATTGTGAAGCCAGACCGATACTGCTTTCTCGTAGTTGTGTGATCTGATCTTGCTGATTCTATCCTTTTGAGTACAATCGTAACAATTGGCTTGAGATTTATATCTCCGATAGGCAACATAGAAAAGTAGTCACAAACATATTCGTCTCATCGTTTGTGATTCCACAATATCTTCTTTCACCGCGTCGATTAAGATTATTGTGAGGTGATTGATAATACTAGGCTATTCTTCAGGAATATAAGTCTGGTTTTTCAATTGGTTCCTGTTCACCTTGATTTATTAAAAGACGAAACAAAATTTGTAGGTATTTCTGTGGGAGACAGATTTATCTATTCCTGTAGACTTTTCTGTGTGATACAGATTTGTTTATTAAAGTCTTCGACTTTGGGTTGTAGCAACTCTTAGTTGTGGGTGAGATCAGCTAAGGGAATCAAGTGCGTAGTATCCTGCTGGGATCAGAGACGTAAGGAGCGCAATTGTACCTTGAATCAGTGTGAGATTGATTGGGGTTCAACTACAGTCCAGACCGAGTTAGTTTATAGTAGGCTAGTGTCTGTAGAGTCTTAATACAGTCTGGTGTTCAATCTGGACTAGGTCCCATGGTTTTTTTGCATTTGCGATTTCCTCGTTAACAAAATTCTGGTGTCTGTGTTATTTCTATTCCACATTATATTTTGTTATATAATTGAAATATCACAGGTTGTGCGTTAGAATCAATCAATTGCAAATACGACCTTTGGTTGTTTATTGAAATTGATTGATACTTGAACATTACTATTTGCTTGAGTAAGAATACCCTTGTATTGCAAATACGACCTTTGGTACCGTTCAAGTGATTTCTCTTGTATTCAATTTGACTCGCAGATTACTATTTGCTTGAGTAAGAATTGAATCAATAAACAGAGATATAACTCTTTGATATACTTTGTTAAGATTGAGTCTAGTTGATTCTCATGAAAGTATATTGGAGTTTGTCCATACAGATTGCTAATCGAAATATTGGGTGAGGTTGTTGTACCCCCGCTTTTTCAATTGGTGTCATAGTAGGCAAACACGTTTAAAGACCTTACAAGTCTGTGTTTGTAGCGATGTGACTATATGACAGAGGTGTTATCTCTATCAACGTACCACCAGTCTTCGATGGCTCTAAAATTGTTATGCGATCTTTCCTTCAAGCACGTGATTTTCAATCATGGGTATATGTTGTTAATGGCTATGATGCTCCTGTTGTGGCAGTAGGAAATGTAAACGTTCCCAAGAATATTGGTGAATACAGTCCTGCCGAGATACTTGCTGCAAAGAAAAATTCCGACGGTTTGAATGCCATCATACATGCCATTACCCCAAATCTTCAACACCATATGTCAAATTGCAATAAGTCTAAAGAAGCTTGGGATATCTTAGAAACTGTATTCGAAGGTAATACCAGTAAAAAGGAAGCTAGGCTTCAAAACCTTAATTCCGATTGGGAAAACCTTCGTATGGCAGATGAAGAAACATTTAATGAGTTTAATCACTAAGTGTCTGAAATTGTTAATGCATCTTTTGCATTGGGTAAGACTATTCCTGAAAAGGACATTGTGATGAAAATTCTCAGATCGCTGCCATCTCGATACGACTCTAAAAAGCATGCCATCGTTGAGGGAAATAACCTTGATACACTATCCAGAAATTCCCTAGATGGAAAGTTGAAAATTTTCGATCTTGAACTTGAACAAAGAGAGAAACATCATTTGCTTAACAACCTTGTTGCTGCATCTGATCGTAAGTCTCGACGTTCTAAATTGACTGACAAAATAAATGAAAATTGATTTAATTCAACTATGGCACTGTTTATACAACAACTTAAGAAATATCTTAGACAGAGAAAAAGAAAGTCTCAAAAGAAAGCTCAGTCAATCAATAAAAAGGTTCAGAAAAACTATGTTAACAATTCTAGTTTCAAGTGCTATAGAAGTTTTCACAATACTTCTAATTTTCCTGATACATAGATGAGCAAGATAACTGAAGCATGGATGACTACTCTTGACTACTGTCCTGAGGATGATGTCTATGATGGTTCTATTAATCTATTTGTTGATAATCACGTTTGTCCTCCTAACAGTCTTGATTATTCCATGATAAATAATCTTACTTCCTCGGAAATACTTCAACTTGAAAAGGAAGTATTAATTAAAAAGATTGAAAATTCGGAATGCCAACTGTATAATTTAAAATTGAAGATGTACAATCGTGATTCTTACAGGACATATCGAACCTCTTCGACTATGAATTGTCAGCAAATTCCTCCTGATTCTATATCATTCGTAAGTCATCTTTGTAGTTGCAGGATTTCCTACAACACACCCCTTGTATTATCATGACTATGATTTCTAGATCTAAACTTATTTGATATGAAAATAAAGATAAATATAGTGAAAATAGAAAATAAGACACAAGATTTACGTGGTTCGATCAATTTGATCTACATCCACGGGGTTAGGTTTCACTATGATCATTAAATTACATATGAATTACATTGAGACTCCATTAATGAGTATTTGGAGCTCTCTCTCTCTCTCTCTGGTTTTTAGGAAGAATAAGAAGATAATAATACAAGTTACTTTTCTCTCTCCTACCTTTCTCTTTATATAGGATGCTACCTAGTGGATGACAGCTCATATTTCCTTTTATTTCATATTTCCATTTATTTCCTATTTCCTTTTATTTCATATTCTCCGTGCGACATTATCGCACAACCTTTTATGTATCTCGCACACTTACAAATACTTGTGCGATATTTGGATCCTACATCTTGCCTCTTTTTTCTTGAATATTGCTTGAAGAGCGATCTTCAGGAAAAAAATCTGTTGTTGTAGTTGTTGGAGCGAGATACGTGTTGTTGGAGTAGTCTTTGATCTTTGTTGATGAAGAAACGAGCGAAAGAATACTGGATTTGAAAAGTACGTACTTGCCTCTATTCTTTTGTGAAGTTCCGGAATGTTGCGAAGTAAATAAGAAGTATCATCTTTTGAAGTATGCGAAGTATGAAGTATCCTTGAAGAAGTATAAGAAGCATGAAGTATCCTTGATGAAGTATAAGAAATATTCAATTCTCGAAATGTAAGAAGTATCCGTCCTTGAATGAGAATAATAAGTATTTCCTCTATTCATGCGAAATTATTACTCCATTTTTGGTGATTCTTGCCGAGAAGATAAAGAACATAAAATGTTTTCTTGGTAATCCATAGTTGCCTCTGTTCTTTATCTATGAGGGTAGAATCTTTGAGAAAATGTTGAATGTGCGAATTGTTTCTTCATTCTCATATTTCCTCTGTCTCATGTTTTGTGCTCATGCCATAGTATAATCTCTTCAAGTTGCTTATAATTGAGCGAAATGATCATATCGTTCGAAATAATCACATTCTGCGAAATAATCACATTCTGCAAAATTCTGACACATTCTACGAAATTCTGACACATTCTGAATAATCCTACGAAACTCTGAATAATCCTACGAAATTCTGAATATTCCTGCGAAATTCTGAATAATCCTGCGAAATTCTGACACATTCTGCGAAATTCTGAATAATCCTGCGAAATTCTGAAAAATTCTGCGAAATTCTGAATAATTCTGCGAAATTCTGCGATATTATTGCGAAGTTCTGCAATATTATTCCGTACAGTTTTGTAAATTACTTGTGCGAATATAATGCTTATGTGATGATTATGTTATGAAATGTGTATGCGATGTTTATGCTATGAAATGCTTATGCAATGCTTTTATGATGCGAGTATGATGTTTGTATGATGAGAATGCTTATCTATTGCAATGTATATCTAATGTTTGCGTTACTTAGCTCATTTTGCACGCTAAAATTGATGTAGCTTTAAATTGCCTACATTCTCCATTTCTCTGGCTTTTTCTTTAGTGTATGCATTCCTCTTCGTGTAGTTATTGTTCCTCACAAGTTCTTACTTGTGTTTCATCTTTCCTTTTTCCTGTAATATTAGTATCTCATAACAGTATGATCATAATATCAAGTGTGCGGCATTTTCACTGCCTCAGTTTCATTTCCATGTACATATTCGCAAGCTTGTTTGCTTACATATAATCATTCTCGCAAGCTTACTTGCTTACTCATTTTCTTATGTGGTCTTATTTTGCCTTCCTAGTTAAAGGTCTTATTTTTCCACCTCTTGTCATTGCGACAAAATCGCAGGACGTCTTTGCACTTTCATGCAAAAACCCATTGATCTTGCCTTAATTTTTTTTTTTTGTATTATTGCCTCTTCAGGATTGTTGCGACAATATGACAGGCCTAAATATTCTTGCGAAAATAAAGCCCCATGACATTGTTGTCTTGCGACGAAATCGCATGACGTCTTCACACTTTCATGTAATGACCCATTGATCTTGTCTTATCTTTTTCTCTAGTATTATTGCCTCTTCAGGATTGTTGCACAAATATGACAAGCCTTAGTACCCTTGCGAGTAAAAAGCCTCATGACATTTGCGTCTTAAGACACTTATCAGCTCCCTAATGGAGGGTGCCACCCTTATCTCCCCCTGGTTGCCCCTTCAAGGAGGCGTACTTCTACCATACAAGGTTAGCTCCTCCCAACCGGTCTTAACATCATGTAGGACCCAAATATCGCACAAGTATTTGTAAGTGTGCGAGATTCATAAAAGGTTGTGCGATAATGTCGCACGGAGAATAGGAAATAAAAGGAAATAGGAAATAAATGGAAATATGAAATAAAAGGAAATATGAGTTGTCATCCACTAGGTGGCATCCTATATAAAGAGAAAGGTAGGAGAGAGAAAAGTAACTTGTATTATTATCTTCTTATTCTTCCCCAAAAACCAGAGAGAGAGAGAGCTCTGAATACTCATTAATGGAGTCTTAATGTAATTCATATGTAATTGAATGATCATAGTGAAACCTAACCCCGTGGATGTAGATCAAATTGATCGAACCACGTAAATCTTGTGTCTTATTTTCTATTTTCATTATCTTTATCTTTATTTTCATATCAAATAAGTTCAGATCTAGAAATCATAGTCATGATAATACAAGGGGTGTGTTGTAGTAAATCCTGCAACTACAATCTTGACGACGAGAATCATATAGAAAATCATAAGGATTTATCTAATCTCATGATTTCCTCATATGATCATCAGGATCAGCCTAAAACCTGTGTCATTATGAAATAGGAAATGTTCTCCTCTGTCAAACGTCGTTTGCAGAAGAAGAAAAAGAAATCTCATACAAAACTCTCATCTTTTGTAAAAGAGGTTTCCAATATAATGCATAGTTTACGAAAACCAACAATCAAGGTATTCAAATCTGTGCTAAAAGAAAGAAAGGATGAAGTACATAACTCTTCTTTCTTAAAAACAAGACAGAAACAAGGTATAACAAACACTTCATCCCCTCGAAAGAAGTTACCCAGTCCTGCAGAGGATTGGAACAACTACAGTTTGTAGTACTGTATTGATGATTCTTGTCTATCCCTCTTATACAAAAATCATAATATTCAAAAGGGTTGTGATGAATTATTTCTGTTATTGTTTTAGCCTAGAACTGTTTTTTTTTTCAAACGGTTTTCTACTTAAGACCAGTTCTGAGGATAGTCTTTTTAGGGTTTTGGTCAAAGGTTATTTTGGATATTTATCTCTTATCCTCAGTTCCTCTTAAAATGAAGTTTTCTCCTCTGCATAAACATGTCATCTATCTCTTCTATCATGTCCGAAAAAAAGGGGGACTAACAACACCACCCAATATTTCTCTTAGCAATCTGTATTGACAAACTCCAATATACTTTTTATGAGAATCAACTAGACAGATAGACGCAATCAATAAAAAGATATATCAAAGAGTTTATATCTCAATCTCTCAATTTGATCTTCACTCAAGCAAATGGAAATCTGCGAGTCTTTATCAAAGAGAGATAACTTGGACGGTACCAAAGACCAATGTCCAAGGATCAATCAATATCAATTAACAACCAAAGGTTGGATTTCCAATTGATGATCTTTAAAGCACAACCTGTATTATTTCAATTATATAAAAAACATAATGCAGAAAAGAAATAACACAGACACCATAAGTTTTGTTAATGAGGAAACCGCTACAGACACTAGCCTACTCCAAGCTAACTTCGGACTGGACTATAGTTGAACCCCAATCAGTCTCCCACCGATCCAAGGTACAGTTGTACTCCATACGCCTTTGATCCCAGCAGGACACTGCGCACTTGATTCCCTTAGCGGATCTCACCCACAACTAAGAGTTGTTACAACCCTGTGGATGGGGATTTGCTGGTTTTCACGGGATTGAGGAGACGAACGTACGGAGGAGACTCCTTGAACCTAGCGAAATGTTCAACCTCACATAGATGCACTGCAACAAGGGAGTGCTTTGAATTCGAGATATCAATCTGTAGTACTCCGGCCTAAACCAAGGCAATGGCCGTTCCAGAGTAAATTTGGTCACAAGAGAGGATGGGTTGATCTGTAGGAGGGAAGCTGAGAAATGTGTGGAATCAATGGTAATCAAAGATTGTGGGTGTGTTATGTATTCTGAATAAGATAAGTTTTGAATGATTGAAGTTGCTCAGTTGAGAGTAATTTCTCAATTGATGAGGTGTTGATCTTGTGTTGTCTGTGAGACGTGAGATTCTTCGTTCCTTTTCAATCATGATTCAGAAACTTATTTATATTGCTGGAATTGTAGACACCATGATTCCACGAAGTGTGACAGTTTATGGAATCAAAGAGTGGGAGAATGGAAATCATGTTTGAAACCAGTTGCTCATCATGCGGAGACTTGGTCGATTTTCCATCCACTACTTTGTTAACTCCTTCAACTGATTGCACGACTTGCTCACATTCTCATCGTGTGTATGAACATACATGCTGTAGACCGCCATACCAAAACCCTAATTGATATCCCCCATGTGACACGATTGACGTCTCGTGGTTAATTAGTGAGTTGTTGACTTCATGACTTTATGGGATGATGAGTCCATGTATTTGCTGAGTTGAACATGATTTTGCAAAATGTTCCGAGACTCATGAATTGAACATGTCTGGTGAGACAGTGGTATAATGCTCACGTTGAGGTGAGCAAGTATTGATCATTCGATGAATTGTTGAATATTGAGGGTTGAACCAATATTCCTTGGTTTGAGCAAATATTGCTCATCTGAACAAGTGTTGCTCGTCTAATGAATTATTAGTAGTGTGACCAAAATAAAACATCTAATTTAAAATACTGGTAGTTGAACCGAGTATAGTAAATAAAATGATGATCATGAGATCGTCGTAAAATTATTAGTGTTCGAATCTGGAATTATGATCCTGGGACTCAGAAACCCTAATTTGATCAATTGATGACCAATTGATAGTTTATTTGAGAATTAACCATGGAATGAAGGAGGACCGGCTACATGAGACCGTGGGTCGATTATGTAGCATCCATATGCTCGCGTGAGCAAAATACCAAGATCTCTTGAAGAGTTGGTATTTGTTGATGAAAGAATGATTAAATGCCGGTTTAATCATTTATTCGAAAAATGCTCGTCCGAGCCTTAGGTGATAAAACCTAATTAATTATGGAGAGGTGAGAGACTGACCAAGGGGTCATGAAACCAGCCCTGGATGGTCGTGGGATCGAATGACGATCACTCCATGAAATTCCAAAATTATTTGGAAGAGTTTTGGACCTAATATGTGCAATTGCGCAAATTAGGTCAAATCATGAAAATATGCGGGACTCGCTCATTGCGAGCCAAAGATCCAACCTTGGTCGGTCAAGGTAACATGCTCGCATTGTCAACACGTCCGCGTCTCAGTCCTGAGAATTTTGATATTTTCTGGCGTGCGTTTAAGCAACCATTTGAGAAGATATGACAAAATCGGGGTTTTGCTGAAACTGAGGAAACTTCATGAGATGAAGGAAAATAATTATAAAATGAAAGAATGATGAAGCGTGGGACCTCTGAGGCCAAGGCATGGTCGGCCGTCCAGTGACCACGGTCACGTGGTGCTTTTCCTAATTTTATATTATTTTTCATGAATTTATGAAAATATCATGAAATAAAGGAATATGTTGAAATTAAGCAGTTTTCTTGGAGTGAAGGAGTTTCCATGGGATCAAGGAAGCAAATAATATTAAAATAATAAAAATAAGGGCGTGTGGGACCGGCTAGGGCATGGCCGTCCGGCTTGGGCCCGGTCCCACGAGTTTCCCTAATTTTGTATGTATTTTCCGTGTATTTTTCCATGATTTGAAGGAATTTTCCTAATTTGAGAGAAATACCATGAAATCAAGGAGTTTCATGGGATGAAGGAAACTTTAAAATAATAATAAAAAATAAAGGGGCGTGTGGGACTGGTTAGGGCATGGCTGGTTGGCTGGGACCCGATCCCACGAATTTTCCTAATTTTATACTCCCTCTGTTACGATTTACTTGACGTTGTAGAGTTTTTCACGGAAATTGAGAAATATCAGAGAGAATAAAATCTTCCCACTTCTACCCATATTAATTCTTTTTAAAAATCTAAATGGCCTAGTTTTTAGTTTCTAGATTCTAGGAATATTTATCAATTCCGTAGTGATTTACTTGGGATGTACTACCAAATTCTCCATCATTTTGGAACATAATACAAAAATAGAATAGATTTAAATATTAGAGTACTGATTACAATAAAAATTAATGATATTGTGTGATTTCAAAGCAAGGATAAATCAGTGAGAATATGAGAAAAATACTAAAATTATCATTTATTTTGGAACTCAAAGAAATCCCTAAAATATCAAGTAAAATGGAACAGAGGGAGTATTATTTTTCATGGATTTGTGAAAATACCATGAGACGAAGGAGTTTTCATGAGATTAGGGAAATAATAATAAAATAATGAGGAACCATGAGGTGTGGGGCCGGCCGGGATCAAGGCATGGCCGATTGGCCAACAATCACGGTCCCACAATATTTTTTCCAATTTTATATTATTTCTTTCGTGCGAAGGAAGCACCATGAAACTGAGGAGTTTCCTCAAAACGAAGGATATTTGTTCAAATGAAAGGATTTTCATAAGATCAAGGAAAATAACAAAAAATATGATAAAATATAAAACTAGCGTGGGACTGGCCATGGAACGACCAGCTGGCCGATGAGCCCAATCCCCTGGCGCCTTGGTCAATATTTTAATTATTTATTATTTTCTTTCCTATTTTACATAGGTTCATCGTTTCATCGTATTTTGAAATACCCGTTCGTGCAGTGATTTTAAGTGTATCATTGTTGAGTACACTTGCACCTTTTGAGTCGGGGCTTACTCAGAGGTAGCTCAGATGCCCGTGCGTTGAATATTTATTACTAACCCATGGAATTCTGCTGCGAAGAACCATAGATTGAAGTAACGAAATACTGCGAAAATATTTGAATATTTTCGTAAATTCAGTGGATGAATCCAAGAATTTAGGAATAATTAACTTATAGCTCTATACTAGCAGAGCAAGCTGTCTAGGACCATCAATTATTCTGACATGAGCTTGCTGGAGCTTCATATCCTTTATATAGTCAGGGAAACTCGTTGTTTGTATCTTGAAGACGTTATCGCTCTATACTAGCAGAGCAAGCTGTCTAGGAGACGTCAATCTCGTGATTCTATATAGAAATAATTACTGAAGTGTACAGTATTCATGAGATATGTCGTTGTCCAGCCGAGAGACTACATATTTGCATGTACTCTGGGAGAAAGTATTCTCAGTTAGAGGATTCAATGAGAGACCCGTGTCTCAATACTCACATCTGATTGATGTATCAGGAGTTCGTATAATTATGGGTTCACGATTTTAGCCTTTGCTGAAAATCCACCATCTACATTAAGTCCCCTGCTTAGTTTGGAAAACCGTGTTCCTCAGTCAGCATTGAATGGTGATTTTCCGGTCATAAACAATATAAGTAATTGAACTTAGTCGTAAGTCAAGACGTTACCGGATTTTTATAGTGCAAGGAAACCATGACTTGAATGAAGATCCCAGTGGCATGATGGAGCACCGTATAATGAGCATAGATTGGTGTTGAACCTCTGATTCGATGACGAGACCTTGGTCGTTTAGGATTTGCGCGCCGGGCCCAATAAGGAAATCTTTGTGAAATTAGGTTTTGGAAATAAAATTTGGTATAAAAGGAATTAATCCTTTTTTTTTAATTTCTCCTTCACACACAACCAGCACCTTCATCACCTCTCCATCACCTTCATGTCAGCAGCGAGTGGAGGAAAAACATTTCGCCGGAGCACCACCGACCGCCGTCGTCCGATCACCGACCGTCCAGATTCCGGCCGGCGCCGACCAGGTAAGCGGCAATTTTTTTTTGTTTTTTCAGATGTTATGATTTTCATGAATTGATCATGTTTGAGTTATATATACATGTGCATATATTAGTGTATGTGAGTAGAATTTTTGTCGAAAAACCCTTGTTTTTTGAAAACATATGTTCGTTTGATCGTTAGTTTGAGAAACTAATAGTAATCCCTGATTTAGGAGAGATTTTTTTTTTTTGTATAGACCTAGGTCCAGTAATAAAACTTAGTTTATGAGATTTCATGAGAACCAAGGTTTTATCGTAAAATGGGTGAATTTTCACAAAACCGAAATAAACCCTCGTTTTAAAGAATGACGATAATACGAAGGAAAAAGTTTTTTTTTTTTTATATATTTGGACTTGTGTCCAGTGATAAAATTTTGTTTATGATTCATGTAAATCAAAACTTTATCTTATAATGTGTGAGCTTTCACAAAATTGAAATAAACATTCGTTTTAAAGACGGATGACGATACGAAAGAAAAGATTTATATATATATATATATAAAATCGTGGTATGTCCACGAAAAATATTTTTGTATGCAAAACCGTGACATGCTCACGGAAAAGAGTGCTCTCTCTTTTCTTTTTTAGCGTGAGTTATCACTCACAAAAAAAATAAAACGTGAATTATTGTTTATGTTTTTGTAAACATATACTTTCAAAAACCCAAGTTTGATTTTGAGTAACATTCAAAGTAAGCAATTATTTATGATGAAATAATGTTTTAGTTTTCATGATACTACAGTGGTGGAAGTGTTCATGATTTTATGAAAATATGAGCTTCGTTCGTTTTTTGTAGGTTTCGAAGAAACGAACGATTTTTGAGGTGTTAACTCTAGCATTACTATCACTATCGTTAGTGGAAGCGTAAAACATAAGAGTTAAGAGTTACCATTAGATGTTTGTACTTCCTTGATTTATATCTGGGCGACATACTGAAGTAGAATGTAGTGTGAACTTTACAGCTACTCCGCAAAGATGTCCAACTCCCAAGCTAACGACACTCCAAGGGACGAAATGTGTATTGATGATGATACCTCCAGAGATGAGACATGTATGGATGATACTTCCGTTGGTGATAAAGAGGATGAAGCCTATGGAATTAAGAATGTCCCGAATATAGATGATGCATTTTTTGCGGAGGTTGAGGAGGAAACTGAGAATCATCTCAAATCTCCAGTGTATCGTCTTCTGATAAATCCCAGAAATGTTACTCAGAAGAAATTGGTGACTCCTAAGACAGTGATTCGGTTTTGTCTTGAACGAGGTATCTTCCTTGCATCCATCATAGAATTTAAGATTTCTCGACGACCTTTGGAATAATTCTCTAGGTGGGCGATACATATGTTGGGTTTCCCTCATGTCAGGGCTATGCTCGATCAGGCGCAAGTGACTAAAGTTATTCAAGCTTCTGGGGACTTATTCATTTATCATGATGCAAGAGGTATTGTGGATCTACTTGCTCGCTGGTGCATTCCCACTCACACCTTCATATGCAGATGGGGAGAGTTCACCATTACCTTAGAGGACGTGGCTTCTTTGATGCATCTCCCAATCACGGGAAATATCCCTGGGGATCTTTCAGATGAGGAGACTGCGGTTTCTAACATTTTGACATCTGCAATGGAGGAAGTGAATAAGGAATCTGGTAGTAAAGGGTGCTATGCTCGTCGGTTGACACGCTGGTGGCCAAATGACGAGGTTTCTGATAAACCCATCGATGGTATGTTACCCATTGCTGCTTTCTTATGTTTATGGTTGTCCAGAGATATTTTTGAGGACATTGGAAACTTGTTGAAACCCTTCGTGATCCCCTTTTCTATCAAGATGGCTCAAGGTGAGCAACTTCCAATAGGTAGCTTATTCCTGGGCTCCTTGTATTACAACTTGGACTCCTTGGTTATAGACTCCAGTTTGTCGAATGGATTTATGAAGATTGAATGCTATGCTAATACAATGTTTCTTCAAGCTTTGATGTTGGAGCACTTCAAGAATTATGCACCTATCCCGCGTAATATTTTGCAAGGACCGAATGCTGATGCTCGTCATATTTTTCCTGAGAAAGATAATGCTAGGATCATGCGCTGGTTCACAAAGCAACCTCGGTCTAAAGCATGCCTCATTGATGTGTTAGATGATGAGTCTGAGTTTAATTTCCGTCCATGGGTGTAAATTCCTCCTTATGTTTCTCAGCCGATGACTTTCAATACTGGAGAGAGCATCAGTTTGACGTCTGGTGCAGATTTGAGTGATGGCGAGAGATCTTTTATGTTGAGTTGCACCCAAGGTCATTTGCTATCAGCCACGTATGGAGAGCTTTCAGTGGAAGAGTATAATATTGATAGAGCGGCTCAACAAATGGGCATGGATCAGTGCGTTCCGACCATTCGGAGGAGGAAGCCATCAGTTGAGCAACTTATGACTCATTTAGACCATACTCATGTGGAAGGAAGTAATTATTGGTTTCCTTGCTCTGAGAGATTCGCATATGTGACCCCAGGTTATGTAGACTTTTGGGATCAACAGCTTGAGCGATTGCATGACTTTGTGATGGTTGGTCAGCCTCCAGTCAAGAATCTCCCTTCTGCTGAGATGATTTCTGGTCGACCAAGATTGAAGTATCTCTCTGGTGATAAACGAAAATTGTCTCCAGGATATTCTCAGGTATGTCTCTTCATATAATCTTCATGAAATTATGAGAAATGTATTCTAATTATGCTGCTGAATTTTACCACAGGACGGTCATAATGTAAGACCTCGAATCCGTGTAGATTTCTCAGAAACTGAGGCTGTTGTTCACGGTGGAGAAGGCAGAAACAAAAGTTATAAGTTGTTACCTAATACCGTAAGTCCCCAGTTGGTTCTTTAGTCAGTTCTTCATGCTTCTCTTGTTGTGACTTTTTATCGCCCGCGTTATTAGGATCATGAAACCAATGTTGTTATTCTGTTGCAGAATTTTACTCCATCAAGTATCGATGGTCTTCGGTTTTCTGCTACTGAGCAAACAATTCCTGATTTGAGCGATGAAGAAGGAGCCATAAGTATTTCTTCGCATATTTACTTATGATGCTTTATAGATAAAATGTTGATTGTTGAGGATGTGTCCAGGAGGATGTCGTCATGGAGACGGAGAGTGATGATACCCGACCATATTCCGAGAATAGAGACGAAAACACTTCCAAAGATTCGGAGCTGAATGAAAGTAATGAGCCTCTTGTCGTTAACACGGACAATCCCAATTCCTTGAATACTTCGGAGACTCCCCAAGTAAGTACATTTCCTGTATCCTCTTCATAGAAGTATGAAAGTGCTGACTTGTGAATGAATGAATGAGAATCCATGTGTATACACGAAAAACTTAGTCGAAATTCGTCGTCAGAAAATTCAAAACTCAATCTTTTAGCAACAACGCCGTAAAACCTTCATCTGGAGTCGGATTTTCATGATCTGCATATGCATATTCAAGCCCGGAAAATTTCCAAGCTTTTGAAAAGAAGATTTTTAAGTTTTGAGCACGTTCAGGGCCTGAAAAAGGCGAAATAGTAAACTTCCAGGAGACAATCAGAAATCTTCAGATGGTATATTTCTCAATGTTTTGACCACATCTCCTTGCTTGTTCATCGGATTGTCATGAAATTTTGACACGCTGCAGAGGAAATCCATACAAAGATAATGGTATATAACCCATCCTCAGAATCCTTGTATATTTCTCCCAGTTCGTCTTTTAGTACAGTGCAGAGTTCAGTTTTTCAGACGAGGTTACCGTAAAACGTATTTTCATGACTTTCATGCTATTTGCTCGTGTCTTGGGTGTATAATGATGAACTTTGATGATTTTGCATTGCTTGTACACTGTATTTTAAAATCTCACTTGGTTTCACGCTTAAATGACTCTAACCTCATGTAATCTTCGTATTAGGTGTCAAATACCGAAGTTGAGGATATTTAAACCAATGAGGATAACTCGAACTGCCCTGGAGTTATTGATGAAGAGACAACCATCCCTGAACTTAAATTCCCTGAGAAGGTTGTCACTGAAGTTACGGAAACCCATATTGTTGCTGCTTCAGCGATAGAAGAAACCAAAACACCAATAGAGAATACCGAAGAAACTGCTGCCCTGATTGTAGAAGCTGCTCCAGTAATTGAGAACCGTATAGTGGTGCATGAATATCCAAGTGCAGGAGTTGCTTTTGATCCTCCGTTTGATGCTTCACTACCTTATCATGAGCTAGTTGGTGGATTCAGCATTCCCATTGGATATGCAGGCTTGTATGAGAAAATATGGAAGAAGTTTGGTCACATAATTGTTGACAGGAATCCTGTACGTGCTTATGCTTTAACAATGCAAGTAGGTATTATCTTGTGTGTTGTAAGTGATATATGAACTAGGGCCAGAAGTACTGTGACTCCAGATATACTCTTTGATTGGGATTTTAACTTGGAGAATTCAGAAAGACTTGGCTTCAATGTAAAGTGGCTTCGTAAGAAAATGAAAGCTATCAAGGACTCATGTGAGAACAACATACCCTTTCCCAATGATGTTGTGATGGAGAAAGAAGACAAGATTGCCAGGCTGACTGAAGAGTTGAACAAGGAGAAGGCGGCTTTGCAGGCCTTGAAGGATGCAGAGGAGCGAAAATCCTTTTTTGCTGATTTTCTTTGATTTCCTTTTTCATGATCTCTTGAACTTCTGAACTTCTGAGAGATATGAGGTTTTTATTTGGGTTTTGATATTAGCTGGTTTTGGATTGGTAGATGGTTAAGGATTTTCTTTTGGATTTGATAGAGATTTTCCTTTAAGAAATATGAATTGAATTTTGATAAATTGCTGAATTCAAATACTGATTGCAAGTATTGCAAACGTTTTGGAGGAATTGAAATGAAAGAAAATCCTAAATTCCAAATCCATACGTCATGAATGCTTCAAACGCTCAGTACCTCAAATGTTTGATAATTTCAGACAAACGCCTTAAGCTAATTCTCGTGAATTACTGGTAGGGTTCTGCCATCTGTACTGATCATTTTGTAGTATCCTCCGATTATGGACTTAGCAACCATAAATGGTCCTTCCCAATTGGAGTTCCTTGTAGAATGAAGACCACGCTGAGCTGATTTGAGAACCAGGTCCCCTTCATGAAATTTGTTAGGTTTGGTCGACCGCGCTTTGAATATCTTCTGTTGATTCGGAATTCCTCGTGTGACGAAATTCCGTGGTTGTGGCACATATGGACATTCGTGCAGAAAGGAGTATCCTTCATAATGTCTGTCATGCTTAGCCACATCCTCCGCAATGAATCTCTTGATTGGATGATCAACCTGAAGAAGTTTTGAATCCAACCATTGGGTGTAATATTTCTGAAGCGAAATTATCCACTCATAGCATTTTGCAATTGCTAAATTGTTTGCGGAGGGAAGCCCTTGAACCAAATAAGCATATTTGAAAACTGACGATATGGGCACATGAGAAGGAATAAGACTTGCCTGAGTGTGAAATATCTTGATGAAAGCGTTTGGATGTTCCTCATGCCTTTGTATAAGTTCTGTCAAGGCTTTGACCTTCTCCAGATACTCGAATGGTGAGATATCTTCTTTTTCTTCCTCTGAGTCAGAGGTTTCTTCTGTGGAGAGATGTGTAATTGAAGGTGTCACCTTCTCATCATGAATCCATGTGCATCCAAGAATCATGTCATATCCTGGATCTTCTCGGATTATGTAAAACTTGGTCTCAGTGCAGACTAAATTTTCTTTGACTTTGAGTATGACGTAGCCGTACGCGTCTCTGGAAACTCCTTCGTGATCTCTGATTGCCATGGGGGCATGAGTAGCTTCCTGTCGAGTAATACCAGCGGCTCTGAGAGTTTTGAGAGGTATGATGTTGACGGCAGTGCCAACATCAACAAATGCTATCTTGAACTCGTTTCCTTTGATGTGCACTATGGTGAGCAGTCCCTAGTCATACATTTCTTTGTCCGTCATTGGAGGCTCAGTGAATGTCTCTTGAATCAGTAGACGCTTGCCTGACACGATGTGGTTTAATGCAGCAAACATGTCTTTCCTTTGAGCTTTTGATAAGTATAGCAATTCGCAGATGTGGTCAATTAAGGATTGAACTGCCTCTTTGACGGGAGGTTCATAAAGAGTGAAGGTTCTGACGGGAAGGGGATGTCTTTGTACTCCTTCAGTCCCCAAGTTGAGTTCTCCCGATTCGACCTTTTCCTTAAATATACGCTTCAAATTTTTGCAATCACTTGTGAGATGGATGACAAATCTATGAAAGCAACAATAGCGCGGATTTTCCATGGCATCTTCAGTTTGTTCCTTCTTGACATATGGCAACTTGATTGCACCTTCTTAAATCCATGCGTCCAGTAATTCAATAACTTCTTCAATGGAGTAGGGGAAATCAGGTGCTTCTGGATCTTCCATGTGTTGAGGAGGAGCTTGCACATTATCCTTCTTTTGCGCCTTTGAAGGGGTTGAGGAAGTATGCTTACGTTGTGGTTCAGCTTTCCGTTTGCTCCTTTTCCGCAACAGCATTTGTGGAAGTTTGAAGGTTGTATTGTTTGTTGATCAAACGTCTGTTGCTGCCTCTGGCCTCTCGTGGTTCTTCAGCTTTTACAGTCTTAGTCCTTTCTAGTAGAGCAGGTGCAGTAGTTGCCGACCTCTTGGCTGCTTCATGGAGTTCTGAGAAAGTCTGGAACCTGAGATTCTCCAATAAAGCTCTGTAGACTGGAATCATTCCATTGACGCATAGGTCAACAAGTTGCTGTTCTGTGACATTCGGATCATGGCAATCCAACGCTTGAACTCTGAACTTCTTCACATAGTCGTTAGGATGTTCGGTGTTCTTTTGAAACATCCTTCCGAGATCAGAGAGGGTGACTTGCTCTGAAACAAAGAAATACTTTCTATAGAAAGCATTAACCATTTCTCCCCAATTGTTGATAGTTCCTGGTGCGATGTTGTTATACCAGGTGTATTCCCTTCCTTTTAAGGATTTTGAAAATTCTTTGAGACGAACAACATGGTTATGCTCATGTTCACCCAAAGCTTCCAGGAACCGAGAAACATGTTCTCGAGCATTGCCGGTTCCATCGTACAAAGTAAAGGTTGGAGAGATATAACCTTTGGGAAGAGGAATCCTTTGAGTAGCAGCAGGGTATGGAGGTTGGTGACGATGGACATGTGGGGTCTTTCCCTTCCCAAGGTTCTCCAGAAGGCGTTCCAAATCCTCCCGAGTGATGAAGTTTGACGACTCCTTCGTTCATGGATCGTCTGCAGCTTTGCAGAATTCATCATCATCCACTGTATGAGTCGGAATTACCTCAGGATCAGCGTCTGAGGATTTTTCCTTCTCTTTTCCTTTTTCTTGAGTTTTCTCTGACATCTTGTCAGTGAGAGTCTTCAGATAATTAAACAAATCTTTATATGTAGTAGCCATATCGGTATGATTCTGTGCAAGGGTCTCTTGCACTTTGATGAGATCAGCAATGGTAGGTGGTGGGTTTTATCTGACTTCCCCAGGGTGTGGGCCGAACAGAGGATGACCTTCCGTGTTAGCATTTGGAGGAGTAATATCATCACCGCCAGTGTTAGAGGCCGGAATTGTTTCCGGGATATCCTCATTTTTGTTGTTGCTGGTGCTACCATCGTTTGTGTTAGGATCTGCAATCGTATGTGACCTAAGATCAACCATCTTGTGAAAGCTTGAGATTGAAACCGAGAGATTAATCTCCCACTACGGTCGTCAATCTGTGGATAGGGCAAAATGATTTGCTGGTTTTCACGGGATTGAGGAGACGACCTTACGGAGGAGACTCCTTGAACCGAGCGAAATATTCAACCTCACATAGATGCACTGCAAGAAGGGAGTGCTTTGAATTCGAGAGATCAATCTGTAGTACTCCGGCCTAAACCAAGGCAATGGTCGTTCCATAGTAAATTCGATCAGAAGAGAGGATGGGTTGATCTGTAGGAGGGAAGCTGAGAAATGTGTGGAATCAATGGTAATCAAAGATTGTGGGTGTTTATGTATTCTGAATAATATAAGTTCTGAATGATTGAAGTTGCTCAGTTGATAGTAATTTCTCAATTGATGAGGTGTTGATCTCGTGTTGTCTGTGAGACGTGAGATTCTTCGTTCCTTTTCAATCATGATTCAGAAACTTATTTATATTGCTGGAATTGTAGACACCATTATCCCATGAAGTGTGACAGTTGATGGAATCAAAGAGTGGGAGAATGGAAATCATGTTTGAAACCAGTTTCTCATCGTGCGGAGACTTGGTCGATTTTCCATCCACTACTTTGTTAACTCCTTCAACTGATTGCACGACTTGCTCACATTCTCATCGTGTGCATGAACACACGTGTAGTAGATCGCCAGACCAAAACCCTAGTTGATATCCCCCATGTGACACGATTGACGTCTCATGATTAGTCAGTTGTTGACTTCATGACTTTATGGGACGATGAGTCCATGTATTTGCTGAGTTGAACATGATTTTCCAAAATGTTCTGAGACTCATGAATTGAACGTGTCTGTTGAGACAAAGGTATAATTCTCACGTTGAGGTGAGTAAGTATTGATCATTCGATGAATTGTTGAATATTGAGGGTTGAACCAATATTCCTTGGTTTGAGCAAATATTGCTCATCTGAACAAGTGTTGCTCGTCTGATGAATTATTGGTAGCGTGACCAAAATAAAACATCTAATTTAAAATACTGGTAGTTGAATCGAGTATAATAAATAAAATGATGACCATGAGATCGTCGTAAAATTATTAGTGTTCGAATCTGGAATTATGATCCTGGGACTCAGAAACCCTAATTTGATCAATTGATCACCAATTGATGGTTTATTTGAGAATTAACCATGGAATGAAAGAGGACCGGCTACATGAGACAGTGGGTCGATTATGTAGCGTCTATATGCTCGCGTGAGAAAAATACCAAGATCTCTTGAAGAGTTGGTGATTTGTTGATGAAAGAATGATTAAATGCTGGTTTAATCATTTATTCGAAAAATGCTCGTCCGAGCCTTAGGTGATAAAACCTAATTAATTATGGAGAGGTGAGAGACCGACCAAGGGGTCATGAAACCATCCCTGGATGGTCATGGGATCGAATGACGATCACTCCATGAAATTCCAAAATTTTTTGGAAGAGTTTTGGACCTAATATGTGCAATTGCGCAAATTAGGTCAAATCATGAAAATATGCGGGACTGGCTCATTGCGAGCCAAAGAGACAACCTTGGTCGGTCAAGGTAACATGCTCGTGTTGTCAACACGTCCGTGTCTCAGTCCTGAGAATTTTGATATTTTCTGGCGTGCGTTTGAGCAACCATTTGAGAAGATATGACAAAATCAGGGTTTTGCTGAAACTGAGGAAACTTCATTAGATGAAGGAAAATAAATATAAAATGAAGGAATGATGAAGCGTGGGACCACTGAGGCCAAGGAATGGCCGGCCGGCCAGTGACCACGGTCCCATGGTGCTTTTCCTAATTTTATATTATTTTTCATGAATTTATGAAAATATCATTAAATAAAGGAATTTGTTGAAATTAAGGAGTTTCCTTGGAGTGAAGGAGTTTCCATGGGATCAAGGAAGCAAATAATATTAAAATAATAAAAATAAGGGTGTGTGGGGCCGGTTAGGGCATGGTCGGCCGGCTTGGGCCCGGTCCCACGAGTTTCCCTAATTTTTATGTATTTTCCGTGTATTTTTCCATGATTTGAAGGAATTTTCCTAATTTGAGAGAAATACCATGAAATCAAGGAGTTTCATGGGATGAAGGAAACTTTAAAATAATAATAATAAAATAAAGGGGCGTGTGGGACCGGTTAGGGCATGGACGGCCGACTGGGGCCCGGTCCCACGAGTTTCCCTAATTTTATATTATTTTTCATGGATTTGTGAAAATACCATGAGATGAAGGAGTTTTCATGAGATTAGGGAAATAATAATAAAATAATGAGGAACCATGAGGTATGGGGCCGGTCGGGATCAAGGCATGGCCGATTGGCCAATAATCACGGCCCCACAATGTTTTTCCCAATTTTATATTATTTTCTTCGTGCGAAGGAAGCACCATGAAACTGAGGAGTTTCCTCAAAACGAAGGATATTTGTTCAAATGAAAGGATTTTCATAAGATCAAGGAAACTAACAAAAAATATGATAAAATATAAAACTGGCGTGGGATTGACCACGGCAGGGCCGGCCGGTCGATGAGCCCAATCCCCTGGCGCCTTGGTCAATATTTTAATTATTTATTATTTTCTTTCCTATTTTGCATAGGTTCATCGTTTTGTCGTATTTTGAAACACTCGTTCGTGCAGTGATTGTTAGTGTATCATCGTTGAGTACACTTGCACCTTTTGAGCCGGGGCTTACTCAGAGGTAGCTCAGATGCCCGTGCGTTGAATATTTATTACTAACCCATGGAATTCTGCTGCGAAGAACCATAGATTGAAGTAACGAAATACTGCGAAAATATTTGAATTTTTTCTCAAATTCAGTGGATGAATCCAAGAATTTAGGAATAATTAACTGATGGCTCTATACTAGCAGAGCAAGCTGTCTAGGAGCATTAATTATTCTGACATGAGCTTGTTGGAGCTTCATATCCTTTATATAGTCAGGGAAACTCGTTGTTTGTATCCTGAAGAAGTTATCGCTCTATACTAGCAGAGCAAGCTGTCTATGAGCCGTCAATTTCGTGATTCTATATAGAAATAATTACTGAAGTGTACAGTATTCATGAGATATGCCATTGTCCAGCCGAGAGACTACATATATGCATGTACTCTGGGAGAAAGTATTCTCAGTCATAGGATTCAATGAGAGACCCGTGTCTCAATACTCACATCTGATTGCTGGATCAGGAGTTCGTATAATTATGGGTTTACGATTTTAGCCTTTGCCGAAAATCCACCATCTACAAACCCAAAATCGCAGACTTGATAATAAACAAATCTGTCTCACACAGAAAAGTCTATCAAAGGATAAATCTGTCTCCCACAAAAGAACCCTAGGTTTTTGTTCCGTCTTATGATATTAAATCAAGGTGAACAGGAACCAATTGATAATTCGGTCTTATATTCCCAAAGAACAACCTAGATTAATCAATCACCTCACAACAGTCTTACTTGTATAAATAAGAGGACGTCGAGGAATCACAAACAGTGAGAAGAATATGTTTGTGACTTCTTTATCTTGCCTATCGGAGAACTCTCACGATCTCAAGCCAATCAATAAGATTGTACTCGTACGATAGAAGATGCAAGATCAGATCACACAACTACGATAAAAGTAGTATCGGTCTGGCTTCACAATCCCAATGAAGTCTTTAAGTCGTTAACCTGGTTTTAGAGAAGAAAACCAAAGGTTAGAGGAGAATCGACTCTCGCGAGCGCACTAGTAGCACGCAGACGTGTGGGGATTAGTTTTGCCCAATGCTAGGTGTCTCCTATATATAGTCTTCAAATCATGGTTTTTCCTTAGGTACAAAACAATCAATATTCACCGTTAGATGAAAACCTGATTTAGATTCAAGCTAATATTTCTTAACCGTTAGATAGAAAACTTAGCTTGTCACATACACTTGAGATATACGTTTACTGGGTTTGTGAAAACCGTGCCCAAACGTGTACGTGTATGTTGGTTCAACATAGTAACCCAAAAGGTTAACCATATGAGCATTTCATATTAACCTTGTTATTCTTCACCATAACTAGTTCAATTGACTCAAATGAACTAGTTAGAGAGTTGTTCATATTGCTATGAGATCTTATGTAACTACACAAGACACAATTGAAACAAAGATGATTCAGTTCGATTGAATCGGCTCATGAACTTTATAGCCACGGTTTGCATACTGCATTCCTTAGTAATTTAAGTTTCATGTTCAGAGCACATCTTTAGATCATAACCCACTCAAGATCGCAAACAAGTTCGCGGACTTAAGGCAACCGGCAGAGTTTTCCAAACTCAGCAGAAAATCTCGGCAAGGAGACTTCTGCCAGTTCGTGGACTTGAACTTGACGAACGAATTTGGAATCCCAACAGAAATTCTCGGCAAAGAACTTCCGACAGTTCTCGGACTGAGTTCGCGGACTTGGCAAAGCCAATTCCTCCGGTTTCTCTCAATCAACAAAGTTCGCAAACTTCGGATTAAGGAATATGACTTATGCACATATTTGTTACCACACAATGCTTATATCCATGATTGGTTATATTGACCTAAACTCTCATTCCAACCATTGAAACATTCTTAGAGGACGTTATATAGTTGTTACACTATTTCTCGTCAAAGCTCTTTTCAAAGTGATTAAAACATTATGACTTTCTTCATTAGGTGAAGATAAACCCGATCAAAGCGAAACGCTTTACCAACACATGATTTCGAGATATAGATAGGCGAGATATACTCGGCTCGAAATATCACATGTGTATGATCCAGTCTATATAGCATACGAATTTTGTCTCATAAGAAGTAGGAGATAGAAGAGATAAACTTTTGAGTGATAGATAAGTTCAAGTCTCCACATACCTTTTTGTTAATGAAGTTCCACGGTTCCTTGAGTAGATCTTCGTCGTTGTATGATGAATCACCATGAATTCCTTGAGCTCAACTACACTTTTCTATCCTAGTCCGAGACTTAGCTATGTAGACTAGAAATCAAGACTCATAGTTTTGATCACTAACATTGACAAACATGCTTGATATAGCAATGCCTGCGAGGTCGACCGAGCTATGCTCTAACAATGTCCTCTTCAAGTTTTTCAAGCAAACAAAGTGATGTTTGGACTGTTCTCTTTCCATCTAAGAAGATATGGTTTGTTTCTTCAGATAATGTGATGAGCCCTGACATTCAAGGCTCTTCTCTGGACGGGAACATCTCTGTATCTTATTTTGATAAGATCTTTTTAACCATGAATCTCGTTTTGGAACAATTTCGTTCCCTAAAAAGTAAACTTGAAACCTCTTCCAAGAAACTTGAAGAAAAGATGGATCATCTGGAGTCTAGAATTGATCTGATTGAAGATGAGCTTGATGAATACAGAGAATATGAGAAGGGTATTCAAAGTAAGTGAAATGCTTTATAGGAGTTTATTGTCTAGTAAATCTTCTATTTCTTATTTTGTTTAAGAAGAATAACTAGAGTTTGGAATAGCCATTATTGTGATTACACATAGCTACGTCCAACGTTTTCATCTTCATGGTTTTAGATTTATTGGTTTAAATTCTAAATTTGTTTGGAAGATGATTTTTGCAGTATTAATCTTTATGGTTTTATATATTGCAATTTATTATGGGATATTTATGTTTGCGTCCATGAACTGTGATTGTCCCATACTTTGTCAAAAGTTAAGTCCTTTATATGTCAATATGCATGTGTTGATAAAAGAAGGAATGAAATTTTGACAATACAAAAGTTAAGCATATTATGTCAATTATTGATGGAAGATAGGTTAAAATCTTTTGTTTACAAGGATTATGTCTGTTGTATGTCATTGTGCATGGTGATGGAAAATAAAATGAATCCTTGATTATTCCACAGTATTTGGTCGATCTCCGGTCTACAATTTTTGTGCATATACCGTGTTGTTCCATAAGGTGTCTTATTTTGAGCACAATCGACTGAGTTATTTATTCGCTTATGATTAGCTTAGTTGTTGCTCCGTGAGGTACTTTGTGTCGAGCATGATCAACTAAATTAATCATTCCTGTTTGGTTATTTAGTTGTTTCTCCGTAAGTTCTCTTATGTCGAGCATGACCAATTAAATTGATTACTTCATGTGGTTAATTTGGTTGTGTATTCCAATTAGATTAATTATGGGTTCTCTTGTGGTTAATCTAATTGAGTATTTTTGAGTCTCCATAAGTTCACTTATGTTGAGCATTTCTGATTAAATTAATCATGGGTTCTCTTATGGTTAATTTAATTGAGTATTTTGGATTCAAATTCATACTTGTATGTGATTTGTTATGTCCAAGGAAATCCTTATTTTCTTTTTGAAATTACGGTCGCTCTTGTTGTTCCTTAGGGAATGACATATTATGGGGGAGAGTTCTTAATTGAACTTGTGCTTAATTGCCAAATCTTTGTGGGGAGTGCGGCTGTGGAATATTATAGGCGTTATCTTGTATCTTTATAAACTCCTTGATGAATGCATTTGGCTTCGGCTTTATGATTGCATCTAAATAAGATGATATGTGCTTTCTTTTGGTCATAAAATGTCTCTTTCGGAAATTTCATTAGGATCCCGTTTTCGGGGAAATTTCATTGTGCTTTCTTTTGGTCATAAAAGGGGGAGAATTAATATGTAGTCACACTACAAATACATATGGTTTTCGGATCATTATGTAAGGGGGAGTGGTTTCCATGTGAGATGGAGTATTGGTTAAGGGGGAGTGATACATATCACCATAGTATTGTTGTCGAAGTTGTGATACAATTGAACTTTGGTACTATGACCCTGTATAACAATGATTAAGAATTCTTGTTTTCTCATTGTTATAGCTACGGATTTTCAACAACGATGATGCTGAACTTACAACCTTTGGGATCATTGGAGTACTTGGAAGTGACGAAGATTTCGAGTAATGTTGAAGATTAGGCATGTGGAATAGGAGATACAAAATTTAATTCATTTATTTTTTGTATTCCATATGTATTGATAGTTTTGTCACTAAAATTGACAAAGAGGGAGATTGTTAGAGCATTGCTCGGTCGAAATTGCATGCGTTGCTATCTGAAGCATGTTTGTCAATGTTAGTGATCAAAACTATAAGTCTTGATTTCTAGTCTACTATAGCTAAGTCTCGGACTAGGATAGAAAGTGTAGTTGAGCTCAAGAACTCCGTGGCAATCATCATACAAGACGAAGGACTACTCAAGGAACTGGTGGAACTTCATCGACTAAAGGTATGTGGAGACTTGAACTTATCTATCACTCAAAAGTATATCTATTATATCTCCTATTTTGAGACAAAAGTCGTTTTGCTACATAGACTTTGATTATACACATTTGTTATTTCGAGCCGAGTTTATCTCGCCTATCTATTTCTCGAAATATTTTTTGGTAAGCTTTTGCTTTGTACAAGTTCATCTTTACCTAGTGACGAAAGTCATGATACGTTTCAATCACTTTGAAAATTGCTTACTTTGACGAAAAATAGTTTGTGAATAACAACTATATAGTAACGTCCTCTAAGAATGTTTCAATGATTGAAATGAGAGTTTAGATTATATAACCAATGATGGATATAAGCATTGTGTGGAAACACATATATGTATAAGTCCTTTTTCCTTGAACCGAAGTTTGTAAACTTTGTTGATCAAGAGAACCGGAACACGAGCAGTGAACTCAGTCCGCGAACTGGCGGATTTTCTCGACCCGAGAAAATCTGATGGAGTTTGAGAACTCCTTCCGGGAACTTAAGTCCGCGAACTAATTCTGCGAACTTAAGCTAGTTATATCTAAAGACGAATGTTTGTGAACTTATTTATGTTAACTAAGGAATGCAAAATGCAAACCGTGGCTATAAAGTTCATGAACCGATTCGAGTGAATCAAATCGTTTTTGCTTCGATTGGAATTGAAAAACTCTCTAACTAGTTCAATTGAGTCATTTGAACTAGTTATGGTGAAGAAGAATATGGTTGATATGAAAGTGCTCATTTGGCTAACCATTTGGTTAACTTTTGTTGAACCAACAAATGTACATATTTGGGTACGGTTACACAAACCTAAAATCGTACATTTCATTTGTGTGTAACAAGTTAAGTTTTCGATCGAACGGTTGAAAGATATTAGCTTGAATCTAATCAGGTTTTCATCTAACGGTGAATATTGAATGCTTTGTTACCAAGCTAACATTGATTGCAAACCCTGATTTGAAAGACTATATAAGGGAGAACTCTAGAAACTGGGGAACCTAATCCCCACACCTCTTGTGTGATACTAGTTGTATTAGCTAGAGTCGCTTCTCCTTTAACCTTAGGTTTCTTCTTAAAAACCAGGTTAACGACTTAAAGACTTCATTGGGATTGTGAAGTCAGACCGATACTACTTTCTCGTAGTTGTGTGATCTGATCTTGCTGATTCTATCGTTTTGAGTACAATCGTAACGATTGTCTTGAGATTTATATCTCCGATAGGAAAGATAGAAAAGTAGTCACAAACATCTTCGTCTCATCGTTTGTGATTCCACAATATTTTCTTTCGTGGGTGAGATCAGCTAAGGAAATCAAGTGCGTAGTATCCTGCTGGGATCAGAGACGTAAGGAGCGCAACTGTACCTTGAATCATTGTGACATTGATCGGGGTTCAACTACAGTCCAGACCGAAGTTAGTTTGTAGTAGGCTAGTGTCTATAGCGGATTAATACAGTGTGGTGTTCAATCTGGACTAGGTCCCGGGGTTTTTCTGCATTTGCGATTTCCTCGTTAACAAAATCCTGGTGTCTGTATTATTTCTATTCCGCATTATATTTTGTTATATAATTGAAATATCACAGGTTGTGTGTTAGAATCAATCAATTGGAAATCCGACCTTTGGTTATTGACTGCAATTGATTGATACTTGAACATTAGTATTTGGTACCGTTCAAGTGATTTTTCTTGTATTCAATTTGACTCGCAGATTACTATTTGCTTGAGTAAGAATTGAATCAAGAAAGAGAGATATAACTCTTTGATATACTTTGTTAAGATTGAGTCTAGTTGATTCTCTTGAAAGTATATTGGAGTTTGTCCATACAGATTGCTAATCGAAATATTGGGTGAGGTTGTTGTACCCATGCTTTTTCAACAGGGCCTTGTTTTATTACGTAGGCACATTTTTAGAAGCATATTGATTGTTTTGCTTGATGAATTTAGTGTTAGGCTATCTGTAATGTAGTGTGTATATCAGTTGTAAAAGAAAAGAAAAAAGTGATGCGAACGCATTGTAGTGTTCATTCTTTTCAGAGTCTGTCATTCTTTGATGTTGTAAACATATTAGTGCTAGACTAGAATTAATCGTTTGGATACTTGTTAACCGTTGCCCGCAAGTGGCTCGATACCCATATATATCAACGTTCGCCTAAAAGATATGAATCTATTATCTTGGAATGGGATCGACGACACTTAGCTCTCTGCGGTATGATAGTTATGTGGACTACACAAGGGATGATACAGTACTTCTATATGAGAGTGAATAGTATCATTCGGGTGCTTGATTGTTCTGTGCTTTCTTGTAGTTGGCTCGACTCCCATAAGTTATTTTGGGATGGTTGAAGGCTCGCCTAGAAGATATGACTCTATTATATTTGACTGAGATCAAAAACACTTAGTTCTCCATCTCACGGTAGGAGGATTAAGTAGATTACTTGAAGATTAATGCAATAATAGCATGCGAGAGCAAATAATGTTATTTTTTGTTGGTGTTTTTATGTGGTTGGCTCGAATTTCATAAGTTATTTATGCGATGACCAATGGGTCGCATATATGTTGTTATGCATGGGTACTTGCGATGACCGAGAGGTCGCATTTGTGTTTCTTAGATGGTCGAAAACTTTCAACATGTCGATGCGAATATTTGATATGCTAACACACTGTTAGCTAATCATTTGGACCACAACGAGGCACCATGTGAATCTTATATTGGTAAACGTAGACTGATTCTGATGACGAAATCGTTTTTATTTTGGGGTTGGGGGGGGGAGGAGATTATAACAATCCATGAAAAAAAAAATGTAAATTATTCATTAGCGGCCCTTTTGGCTTATTATGGATATCTAGTCTTCCTATTAGTCAAAAAGAACCACCATTTATTGCGAATTTCAAATAAAATCACCATTTATTGTGGATTTATTGTTAAATATGAAATCTTAAATTCTATAATTCTTCTCCACATGAAAATAGGGTTACGTTTTATTTTTATCAGGTCTAAAAGAAGTCAATTACTAGAAAAAGAAGAGTTGTTGCGGATCTTAGATGTAGAGTTTGGAGAAGGAAGTGTTAGAGCACTGCTCGGTCGAACTCGCAAGCGTTGCTCTCAAGTGTTGCTCTCAAGCTTGTTTGTCAATTTTAGTTGTCAAAACTATAAGTCTTGATTTTTAGTCAACTTATACTTATGTCTCCGATTAGGATAGTAAGTGTAGTTGAGCTTTAGACTCCACGACGTTCCTCGAATGCAGACGAAGAACTACTCAAGGGAACTTGTGGAACTTCATCAACAAAAGCTATGTGTAGACTTGAACTTATCTATCACTCAAAATTCTATCTATTTTATCTCCTATTTGAGACAAAAGTCGTATTGCTATATAGAATTCAATTATACACATTTGGTATTTCGAGCTGAGTTTAACTCACTTATCTATTTCTCGAAATATGTGTTGGTAAGATTTCGCTTTAACTAAGTTTATCTTTACTCTTGACGAAAGTCATATTGATTATTTCAATAACTTGAAAATCACTTTGATGCTAATAGTTTTTGGATAACAACTATTGTCATCCTCTAAGAAAGTTTCAATGATTGAAATGAGAGTTTAGAAAAAGTAACCATGTTTGGATATAAACATATTGTGTATTCACATTTGTGTAAAATCCAAAACCGGGAACCTAAGTATGCGTACCCGTACGCGTACTGGTTGGTTGTTGGAAGTCCGAAACTAAGGTATGCGTACCCGTACGCGTACTGGCCGAAGTTTAGGTTCCGTGAATTTCTGATGGAGTGGAAGTGTGAACTGGTATGCGTACCCGTACGTGTACTAGCGTAACCAAACTCGGTCTGGTTACTTAGGTATGTGTACCAGTTTTCATACTTAAGTAGGTTACTTTCTAAAATCGCTTTGTTCATGAACTAAAACATTTATATAATAAGGAATGCAATATTTTGCAAACCGTGGCTATGATGTTCATGAATTGATACGAGTGAATCAAAATCGATTTTGCTTCAATTGTGTCTTGTATACTTCTATGAGATCTAAGCAATTGAACGACTCTCTAACTAGTTTCATTTGAGTCATTTGAATTAGTTATGGGAAAGATGAATAAGGTTGATATGAAAGTGCTCATATGTCTAACCATTGGTTAACTGTTGTTGAACCGACTAAGTTTACACGTTTAGGTATGGTTACTCAAACCTAAATGAAGATACATTTCATTTGTGTGTAACAAGCTAAGTTCGATCTAACGGTTGAAAGATATTAACTTGAATCTAATCAGGTTTTCATCTAACGGTGAATATTGAATGATTTGTTACCAAGGTAACTTAGATTGCAAACCCTGATTTGAAATCTATATAAAGGAGAACTCTAGCAACTGGGAAACCTAATCCACATACCTCATGTGCGATACTAGTTGCATAAGCTAGAGTCGATTCTCCTTTAACCTTAGGTTTTTCACGAAACCCTGTAGGTTAATGCCCTGAAGACTTCATTGGGATTGTGAAGCCAGACCCAACTATTTTATTTGTAGTTGCATGTTCTGATCTTGCTGTTTTCTATCGTGATTGAGTACTATCTTGTTTAAGATTTGCTCGAGATTTTATCTCCGATAGGCAAGATTTAAAAGTAGTCAGAAACACCTTTGTCTCATCGTTTATGATTCCACAATATCTTGTTTCGTTAATCGATTAAGATTATTGTGAGGTGATTGATAATACTAGGCCGTTCTTCGGGAATATAAGTTTGGTTTATCAATTGGTTCTTGTTCACCTTTGAAAAAGCGGGGGTCTAACAACACCACCCAATATTTCGCTTAGCAATCTGTATGGACTAACTCGAATATACTTTCAAGATAATCAAAAAGACTTAATCAATTAAAATTATGTCAACGAGCTTATATCTCTATCTTGATTTGATTTACTCAAGAATATCCTGTGAGCTGTAATCAAATACAAGGAATAACTTGGACGGTACCAAAGACCAATATCCAAGGATCAACCAATGATAATCAATAACCAAAGTTTGGATTAATCGAATTGATGATCTAAACGCACAACCTGTATAATTTCAATTATAAAGATAAACAATATAACGCGAAAACTGAAATAACACAGACACCAGAAATTTTGTTAACGAGGAAACCGCAAATGCAGAAAAACCCCGGGACCTAGTCCAGATTGAATACACATTGTATAAAGCCGTTACAGACACTAGCCTACTCCAAGCTAACTTCGGACTTGATTATAGTTGAACCCCAATCAGTCTCCCACTGATCCAAGATACAGTTGTACTCCCTACGCCTCTGATCCCAGTAGGATACTACGCACTTGATTCCCTTAGCTGATCTCACCCACAACTAAGAGTTGATGCGACCCAAAATCGCAGGCTTTAAAAATAAACAAATACGTCTCACACAGACAAGTCTATAAAAGGATCAATCTGTCTCCCACAGAAAAACCATAAAGTTTTTGTTCCGTCTTTTGATAATAATCAAGGTGAACAGGAACCAATTGATAATCTGGTCTTATATTCCCGAAAAACAACGTAGATTAATCAATCACCTCACAACAATCTTAATCGTATGGTAGCGAACAAGATGTTGCGGAATCACAAACAATGAGACGAAGATGTTTGTGATTACTTTTTATATCTTGCCTATCGGAGAAATCAAACAATCTCAAGCCAATCAATATGATTGCACTGTTACGATAAAAGATGCAAGATCAGATCACACAACTACGATAAAAGTAGTATCGGTCTGGCTTCACATTCCCAATGAAGTCTTTAAGTCGTTAACCTGGTTTTAGAAGAAGAAAACCAAAGGTTAAAGGAGAATCGACTCTAGCACGCAAACTAGTATCACAAGTAAGGTGTGGGGATTAGTTTTGCACAATACTAGATGTCTCCTTTATATAGACTTTCAAATCAGGGTTTTGACTTAGTTACAAAGCAATCAATATTCACTGTTAGATGAAAACCTGATTTAGATTCAAGCTAATATTTCTCAACCGTTAGATCGAAAACTTAGCTTGTTATACACAAATGAACTGCACGCTTCTAGGTTTGTTAACCGCACCCAAACGTGTACATTGTTGGTTCAACAATAGTCTACCCAAAGAGGTTAACCAGTGTTTCATACCAACCATGTTCTTCTTCACCATAACTAGTTCAAATGACTCAAATGAACTAGTTAAGAGAGTTGTTCAATTGCAAGGAAATATTATGTAACTACACAGGACACAATTGAAGCAAATATGATTTGATTCACTTGAATCGGTTCATGAACTTTAATAGCCACGCTTTACAAATGCATTCCTTAGTCTTTTAAGATTAAGTTCATAAATCATCTTTAGATATATAACCTTCTCAAGTTCGCAGACTAGGTTCGCGGACTTAAGAAACCCGATAGAGTTTACAAACTCCAGCAGAAATTCTCGGGTTTGAGAACTTCGCCGGTTCGCGGACTGGGTTCGCGGACTTGGCTCACGCAAGTAGTTTGTCAACTCCAGCAGAAATTCTTTGGTTTGAGAACTTCGGCAGTTCGCGAACTTGGCATTTGCCATACTTCCGGTTCTCTTGATCAACAAAGTTCTAAAACTTGGTTCAAGGAATCCATTGGTTATGTAATCTAAACTCTCATTCCAATCATTGGAACATTCTTAGAGGACGTTATATAGTTGTTACACTATTTCTCGTCAAAGTAATTTTCAAAGTGATTGAAACATATCATGACTTCCGTCACTAGGTAAAGATAAACTTGGTCGAAGCGAAAAGCTTACCAACACATATTTCGAGATATAGATAGGTGAGGTATACTCGGCTCGAAATACCAAATGTGTATAATCTAGTCTATATATATAACATACGACTTTTGTCTCAAAGAGTAGGAGATAGAATATATAGACTTTTGAGTGATAGATAAGTTCAAGTCTCCACATACCTTTTTGTCGAGAAGTTCCACCAGTTCCTTGAGTAGATATTCTACTTGTATGATGAATCTCCATGAAGTCCTTGAGCTCAACTACACTTACTATCCTAGTCCGAGACTTAGCTATAAGAGATTAGAATTCAACGCTTATAGTTTTGATCACTAACATTGACAAACATGCTTGAGATAGCAACGCATGCGATTTTGACCGAGCAGTGCTCTAACAATCTCCCCCTTTGTCAATTTTAGTGACGAAACTATTAATACATATGGAATACAAAAAAGATAATGAAACTTTAGTAGCTCCTATTCCACATGTCTAATCTTCAACATTCCTCGAAATCTTCGTCATTTCCAAGTACTCCAATGATCCGAAAGTTTGTAAGTTTAGCACCATCGTTGTTGAATATCCGTAGTTATAACAATGAGAAAGCATCGGCCTCGATCATTGTTATACAATGTCATAGTATTAGTACACAGTGTCAAAGTCCAATTGTGTCACAAATTCAACAATAATACTATGGTGATATGTATCGCTCCCCCTTAGTCAATACTCCATCTCACATGAAAACCACTCCCCCTTACACAATGATCCGAAAACCATATGTATTTGTAGTGTGAACTACATATTAATTCTCCCCCTTTTTGTGAATAAAATTGGCATAGGTACAAGAACGGGATCATAATAAAATTTCCATAAGAGATATATCATGACTGAGAGAAATAAACACACATCATCTTATTTAGATGCAATCATATAGCCGAAGCTAACATCATTCATCAAGGAGTTTAAAGATACAAGATAACCCCTCTAAAATTCCACAACCGCACACCCCTCAAGATATGACCATTAAACACAAGTTCAAAAGAACTCTCCCCCATTTGATGTCATTCCCGAAAGAACAACAACGAGCGACCTTGATTTCAAGAGAAACGAAGGATTTTTATTGGACACCAAAACCATGAGAATGATTTTTATATCCAAAACTCAATCAAATTATTCAAAAGTAAACCCATGAATAATTTAATCGGAATACATAATCAAATTAAACACAAAAGTGATCAATTTAATTCATTGTGCTCAACTTAAGTAAACTTACGGAGCAACGACTAAGATAACCATACAAGAGAGTGATTGGCTTAATTTTTCATATACTCAACACAAGAGAACTTGTGGAGTAATAACTAAATAATCAAGAAGATGACTAAATTAGTTCTAAATGCTCAACATAATGTACCTCACGGAACAACCAACAAAGTTAATCAAAAATAATCAACTTGGTTGTATCGTGCTCAACATAACATCACGGAGCCTCACGGAAATACAAAAAGATAGATCAATGAAGATTAATATCGTGGAATACACAAGGATTCATTCTTTTGCACAAGCATATGCAATAGCAATAATCCTTGGATACAAAAGATTTTAACCTATCTTTCATCAAAGATTGACAATATAGGCTTAACTTTTGTATATGTCAAAAGTCCATTCATTCTTTAATCAACATGATCATATCGATTTATGAAAGACTTTACTTTTGACAAAAATATGGGACAACATAGTTCACGGACGTAAACACCAATATCCCATAACAAATTGCAATATAACAAATCATAAAGATTAAATACTGCAAAACATTATCCTCCAAATAGTTTTAGAATTTTAAACCAAAAATCTAAAAACAAGAAGATGAAAATAATAGCTATGTGCAGTCACAATCATCGCTATTCAAAGCACTAGTTATTCATCCTACTAATTCAAAAAGAAGACATACTAGGCAACAATGATAAACTCCTATGATACATTTCACTTACTTTGGAGGTTTTTCTCGTATTCCCTATATTCGTCAAGTTCATCTTCGATTAGACCAATCCTAGATTCAAGATTATCCATCTTTGTTTCAAGTCTTTTGGAGGAAGCTTCGAGTTCGCTTTTCAGGCCACGTACTTGCTCCAAAACAAGATTCATGGTTAAAGAGAGCTTATAAAATTGTGAGACAGAAGGAATTTCATCATAGGATGAGATACTTTTGTCATAACACATTTCGTTATCATAGAATCAAACCGAATCTTCTTTGGAGGAAATATAACAATCCATACATCACTTGCTTTGCTAGAAAGGCTATAGGAGGACATGATAGAGAAGATAAATGAAATGATTCTTCAGAAAAAAGGAGAAACTTCATTTTAAAGGAATGAAGATTGGAAAATTCCAAAAATGACCTTTAACCAAACCCTAACAGAATTCGGTTATCTTCAGAAAAAGTCTTTTAAAGAGTCAGAAACCGTACATGAACAATCAACGGTACTAAGGAAGAATAAACTAGAGAATAACAAACACATTCCATTACAACCCTCTTGAAAATCATGATTCTTGCTTAAGAGGCACAGACGAGAGAATCATGAGAAACAAGATTACAGATCATTCCAATCCAATAGGACTGGGATATTTCTCATGAAGAGGGGAATTGTTTGTTAAATCAAGTTTATGCTTACTCTTTAAACAAGAGTTATGCACATCATTCTTTTCCCTTTTAATCACAGTTTTGAGGAACTTGAATGTTGAATTGCGCAAGTCTTCCACTGTTCTAGAAATCAATTTTTGAGAGAAAAAGGATTTCATAGAAGGTTTCTTCATCCCTTTTTGCACACAACGTTTAGCAGAGAAGGACTGCATTTGACTATTTGTGCTAAGATGATCCTGATTTTTACACAAGGAACCCGAAAAATTTGGTTGCATCTTGTGTCTTTCTGTATCAATATTGTTGTCAACATGACTAGGGAGTGATACAAGGTCAGGTGACATTTGCTGACACAACTTATGAGACATGGACGGAATAATTCGGCATGTCGTATAAGGATTACGGTTGTGATTTTCAGCAAAGATATTAAAAGAACATGCATGGTTTTTATCCTCAGGATCACAATCAAGAGTATTCATCCATGCTTTATTTATCTTATTCTCCTTAAAATCTGGATCATTGAGAGTATGAATACTTTTAAAGCACAAGAGACTAGTTTCGCTAGTACAGTTTTTCTGAACTCTCTTATCCCTCTTTTTGATTAATTGAGCCTTTTTTTTTAAACTTTCTTTTACTTTGTCTAAGAATTTTCTTAAGCTATTGTATAAGCAGAGACAACGTAGAAATAAAGCAATTCTCATTTTTTTTATTAATCAGATGAGGGCGGTGATATTTTCCATCAGTAGTAGTAAAATGATTACTAGACACTTGATGTTTATCTTTAAGTTCGCGATCGAAAATTTTAAGCTTCTCAACAAGCGTATTTCGCGAAAGAGTATTAAGGTTATTTCCCTCAACGGTGGCATGTTTTTTAGATTCCTATTTAAATGGAAGCGATCTGAGAATCTTCATCACAATTTCCCTTTCAGGAATAGTCCTACCCAATGCACATGATGCATTAACAATTTTAGATATTTTGTGATAAAATTCATCAAATGAATCTTCTTGTGCCATATGAAGGTTCTCACATTTAGAATTAAGGTTTTGAAGCCTAACTTCCTTTTCGCTTGTGTTACCTTCAAATACAGTTTCTAAAGTATCCCAAGCATCTTTAGACGTGAAGCAAGAAGCCACATGGTGTCGAAGATCTGGGGTAATGGTATGCATGATGGCATTCAAACCGTCGGAGTTTTGCTTTGCAGCAAGAGACTCAGCAGCAGTATATGTACCAATGTTTTTAGGCATGATAGCATCTTAAACTATAACGACAGGAACCTCATAGTCATTGACAACATAAACCCATGACTGGAAATCACGCGATTGAAGAAAAGTACGCATAGCAATTTTCCACCATAGGTAGTTTGAGTCATCGAAGACTGGTGGTACGTTAACTGAGATAACACAGCTGTCCATAGAGTCAGATCGCTACAAACACGGACTTATAAGGTCTTGAACGTGTTTTCCTGCTCTGATACCAATTGAAAAAGTGGGGGTCTAACACCACCACCCCATATTTCGATTAGCAATCTGTATGGACAAACTCAAATATACTTTCAAGAGAATCAACGAGAATCAATCAATTAAAAGTATATCAACGAGTTTATATCTCTCTCTTGATTTGATTTACTCAAGCAGATCCTGCGAGTTCTAATCAAATACAAGAAATAACTTGGACGGTACCAAAGACCAATGTCCAAGGATCAATCAATGATAATCAACAACCAAAGGTTGGATTAATCTAATTGATGATATAAACGCACAACCTGTATTATTTCAATTATAAAGATAAACAATATAATGCGGAAACTGAAATAACACAGACACCAGAAATTTTGTTAACGAGGAAACCGCAAATGCAGAAAAACCTCGGGACCTAGTCCAGATTGAATACACACTGTATTAAGCCGCTACAGACACTAGCCTACTCCAAGCTAACTTCGGACTGGACTATAGTTGAACCCCAATCAGTCTCCCACTGATCCAAGGTACAGTTGTACTCCCTAGGCCTCTGATCCCAGCAGGATACTGTGCACTTGATTCCCTTAGCTGATCTCACCCACAACTAAGAGTTGTTACGACCCAAAATCGCAGGCTTTAACAATAAACAAATATGTCTCACACAGACAAGTCTATCAAAGGATCAATCTGTCTCCCACAGAAAAACCCTAAAGTTTTTGTTCCGTATTTTGATAATAATCGAGGTGAACAGGAACCAACTGATAATCCGGTCTTATATTCCCGAAGAACAGCCTAGATTAATCAATCACCTCACAACAATCTTAATTGTATGGTAGCGAAACAAGATGTTGCGGGATCACAAACAATGAGACGAAGATGTTTGTGATTACTTTTTATATCTTGCCTGTCGGAGAAATAAAACAATCTCAAGCCAATCAATATGATTGTACTATTACGATAGAAGATGCAAGATCATATCATACAACTACGATAAAAGTAGTATCGGTCTGGCTTCACAATCCCAATGAAGTCTTTAAGTCGTTAACCTAGTTTTAGTAGAAGAAAACCAAAGGTTAAAGGAGAATCGACTCTAGCACGCAAACTAGTATCACACGTAAGGTGTGGGGATTATTTTTGCACAATACTAGATGTCTCATTTATATAGCCTTTTAAATCAGGGTTTTACCTTAGTTACAAAGCAATCAATATTCACCGTTAGATGAAAACCTGATTTAGATTCAAGCTAATATTTCTCAACCGTTAGATCGAAAACTTAGCTTGTTATACACAAATGAACTGCACGCTTCTAGGTTTGTTAACCGCACCCAAACGCGTACATTGTTGGTTCAACAATAGTATACCCTAAGAGGTTAACCATATGAGTGTTTCATACCAACCATGTTCTTCTTCACCATAACTAGTTCAAATGACTCAAATGAACTAGTTAAGAGAGTTGTTCAATTGCAAGAAAATCTTATGTAACTACACAAGACATAATTGAAGCAAAGATGATTTGATTCACTTGAATCGGTTCATGAACTTTAATAGTCATGGTTTGCAAATGCATTCCTTAGTATTTTAAGATTAAGTTCAGAAATCATCTTTAGATATATAACCTTCTCAAGTTCGCAGACTAGTTTCGCGGACTTAAGACACCGTATAGAGTTTACAAACTCGAGCAGAAATTCTCGGGTTTGAGACTTCGCCTGTTCGCGGACTTGGTTCGCGGATTTGGCTCACGCAAGTAGTTTGTCAACTCCGACAGAAATTCTCTGGTTTGAAAACTTCGGCAGTTCGCGGACTTGGCACTTGTCATACTTCCGGTTCTCTTGATCAACAAAGTTCAAAAACTTCGGTTCAAGGAATCCATTGGTTATGTAATCTAAACTCTCATTTCAATCATTGAAACATTCTTAGAGGACGTTATATAGTTGTTACACTATTTCTCGTCAAAGAAATTTTCAAAGTGATTGAAACATTTCATGACTTTCGTCACTAGGTAAAGATAAACTTGGTCGAAGCAAAAAGCTTACCGACACATATTTCGAGATATATATAGGCGAGGTATACTCGGCTCGAAATACCAAATGTGTATAATCTAGTATATATATATATAGCATACGACTTTTTTCTCAAAGAGTAGGAGATAGAATATATAGACTTTTGAGTGAAAGATAAGTTCAAGTCTCCACATACCTTTTTTTCGAGAAGTCCCACCGGTTCCTTGAGTAGATCTTCTACTTGTATGATGAATCGTCATGGAGTCCTTGAGCTCAACTACACTTACTATCCTAGTCCGAGACTTAGCTATAAGAGACTAGAAATCAAGACTTATAGTTTTGGTCACTAACATTGACAAACATGCTTGAAATAGAAACGCATGTGAGTTTGACCGAGTAGTGCTCTAACAACCTTTATTTATCAAAAGACGGAACAAAACTTGTAGGTATTTCTGTGGGAGACAGATTTATCTATTCCTGTAGACTTTTCTATGTGATACAGATTTCTTTATTAAAGTCTTCGACTTTGGGTCGTAGCAACTCTTAGTTGTGGGTGAGATCAGCTAAGGGAATCAAGTGCGTAGTATCCTGCTGGGATCAGAGACGTAAGGAGCGAAATTGTACCTTGAATCTGTGTGAGATTGATTGGGTCTCAACTACAGTCCAGACCGAAGTTAGTTTGTAGTAGGCTAGTGTCTGTAGCGGCTTAATACAGTGTGGTGTTCAATTTGGACTAGGTCCCGGGGATTTTTTGCATTTGCGGTTTCCTCGTTAACAAAATTCTGGTGTCTGTGTTATTTCTATTCCGCATTATATTTTGTTATATAATTAAAATATCACAGGTTGTGCGTTGAATCGATCAATTGATAAATCCAACCTTCGGTTGTTGATTGAAATTGATTGATCCTTGAACATTGGTCTTTGGTACCGTTCAAGTTATTTCTATTATATTCAATCAGGCTCGCAAATTCCTATTTGTTTGATTGCGGATTGAATTGAGAAATTGAGATACAACTCTATGATATATTTTTTCTTAAGATTGAATCTGACTGTCTAGTTGATTCTCTTAAAAGTATAATGGAGTTAGTTCATACAGATTGCTAAGCGAATTATTGGGTGAGGTTGTTGTACCCCCACTTTTTCAGAGTCTGACTGTCTAGTTGATTCTCCTGGAATTATATTGGAGTTTGTCCATGAAAATTGCCTAAAAGAAATATTGGGTGTGGTTGTTAGACCCCCGCGGTTTGGAATCAAGTGCGTAGTATCCTGCTGGGATCAGAGACGTAAGGAACGCAACTCTACCTTGAATCAGTGTGAGATTGATTGGGGTTCAACTACAGTCCATACTGAAGTTAGCTTGGTAGTAGGCTAGTGTATGTAGAGGCTTAATACAGCATGGTGTTCAAAGCTGGACTAGGTCCGGAGGTTTTTCTGCATTTGTGGTTTCCTCGTTAACAATATTTCTGGTGTCTGTGTTATTTCTTTTCCGCATTATATTTTGTTATATAATAGAAATATCACAGATTGTGCGTTATATTCAATCAGTTCTTGAATCCGACCTTTGGGTTGTTGATTAAATTGATTGACACTTGGATATTGGTTTGTGATACCGTCCAAGTTATTTCTCTTATTCAAACGGGCTCACAAATTCTTATTTGCTGATTGCAGATTGAATTGAGAAATTGAGATATAACTCTTTGATATACTTTTTTATAGATTGAGTCTGACTGTCTAGTTGATTCTCTCGAAAGTATATTGGAGTTAGTCCATACAGATTGCTAAGCTAAATATTGGGTGAGGTTGTTAGACCCCCGCTTTTTCAGGTAGTACAACAATGTTTTTGGTATTGTGTTCTTGTTATCGGTAGGAAAGGAAAAGCACCATCTTGTGCCGTTATCGAGTAGGTTTTCTACCCCTTATGATCTTTTAGTTTGATCTATATAGATTATATAATATATATATCAACGGATGCTACAGTTTCAGCCATCAATGATTATGTGTATTCTAATGTTGTTATTGTGCACCGGTTACTTGTTATGTTTTCATGTCGGTACTGGGCATCCGTTTACTGGAGTACTGGCATCTCTGGCTGCATACCCTATAATGCAAATTTCGTTTCTTATGTTTTCAATTTTTTCTGATAGTATATCTATATACATGGAACTTTTAAGGTATATCAGTTCGATAAGTGCTTTAGTTTTGACAAATCTTTGCCTTGATCTGTTTCCTAGCACCTCGTAGTTCGTACTTTAGTTGGAGATAAAGAGTCTTTACCCTGATCGAATTACTTAGATTAGATCAATTTATTGTTGAACTACCTAGGCAGGAATATATTTCTTTTGTTTAGAAGTTTTGTAGAACCTACTAGTGCCAGCTTCCTTATCCCGCTTTTCTTCCGTCCATGTATTGATTTTGTGCTTATATCCTCAACCTAAGATTTCAGTTTTGTGAGAACTAGGAATTACCAATAGGTACCATTATAGTGTTCTTAGTTAGTGGCAGGTCCACCCACTAAAGCCCACTAATCAGAGGTGCATAATTAAAAGAAAACATGAAAACGGACCAAATTTTTTAAGCCCAGATCCTGCACACGTGTGGGATATACTACGCGCATTTTTAAAATTCCCAAAACACCCTTATGTATATAAAAGCAGGGTAACTAAATTTCATTTCACTTTTTTGTTTTCATTTTAATTTCTCATATCCAAACCGGGAGAGCTGCTAGAAGAGAATTTTTTTTTTAGGTTTTCATCGCCGAATCCGAGAATTATTTCGATTTTGTTTGATTAACCGAGATTTAGTTAGTTTTAATGTTGTTTTATTTTATTTTAAGCTATTTAGATCTTGATTTTCACTGTAATGGAGAAATTCAATTGAGATACGTACATGAAGTTGTTGCTACCTACAGATCAAGATGATCAACAAAGAATCAGTCAAGGTATGTGGTGTATATTTTATTCTTAGGTTGATTATTCAACTCATCTCAATCTGTTGTTGGAGATCATTATAGATCTTAGTTTTTATTTATTGATGGTAGTACACATAAATCTTAGTTTTAGGTTTATTTTTGTTTTGGTTTGTTTTTTATGAATCTTGATCGTAATTACTCAATTTTTTGGTTAGATTATGGTGTTTTTAACATATTTGAACTATCGCTTTGATTATCTTGTTGTTTTCGCTTCTTTATTTTATCAAATTCGTGCTTGTTTGTTATTTCAGGGGTATTATCCAGCAGTACATATGTTGCATACTGATACAAATTGCTTTTGATTCTGTTTTATTTTTAGTTTTATCTTATCACTTGTTATTGTTCGATCCATAAGTACATATCTTCGATACTGAAATAAGACTCTCTCGATTCCGTTTTTTTGATATATTCATTACATATGGTTGTTTTTTAGTTCATGAATTAGCAGTACATATGTGTCATACTGATACAAACTGCTTTTGATACTGTTTTATTTCTTAGTTTTACCACTTGTTGTTTGATCCATAGGTACATATATGCGTTACTGAAATAATACTCTCTCGATTATTATTTGTTTGTTCGTTTTTTTTTGTAAATGATGTCTATAATTTCTTTGATCAGCTTATGCAGTGGGTAAGCGTATTATATAGTTGATATAGAATCACTGAAATGTGGTTTTTAAGCGATTTTGTCCTGGAATCAAAATCAGCTAATGTTCCGGCAGGTCCTATGTTTTATTGCAGATAAATCATATTGTATATACGATGCACTGCAGAAAAATCACAGTATATATACGCTGCACTGCTGAACAATCATAACTTAAAAGCAGCACTCCATATAAAATCGCAGTGCATAAACTATGTATTGACAAGTGGGTGAAGGAAAGTGCATAAAAGCAGTACATAAAAGCATCACTCCAGAGGAAAGGCAAGCTTGAAGTCCAAAATAATCTCTGAAGAGGTGAGAATTTCTCTTGTGACTTGCTTAAGTTTATTGAGAATCTCTCTGAACAAAGAATCCTTAAATTTTATACAATTATTCATTACAGTTTAAGTTTATTGAGCAAGTGGTCACCATATAAATTGAGTGCATATTTGATGTATTGAGCATGATTATGAAAGATTGTATACGTTAAACTTTGTTAGTTGATATAGTTTTCTAGTGATAAGAAACTAGCAATGTCATTGGTTCTTAAATAATAAAACCACTATTGATATTGAAACTTTAGAAATGTTGGGGATTGGAAATTAATTTTAAATGCCCTTCCACCGAATTGTTGAGCATATTTGTTGTTACCATTTTTTCAAATGGACAGTACCTATGTTTTTGCTAAACCAAATTTAGACGGAACATATCATCTATTCTCTACTGAAAACTCAATTTTCACGTAGAAACATATAGATTTTCTTATCTAAAGGGCAGTTCTTATTTGACAAAGAACCAATTATGGAGCAGGAGAAGAATGGTTAGGTTGTGGATGGGTTTTCCACTAGCAAGGACCACTGCTATTTTGATACATGATTACGATACATAAGCGAAGTACTGAAATATGTATTGTATTTCTCATTTTTTACTGCATTCTCATGCATTTATAGTGTGTTTGATGGAGTGCGTAATCAGTGCACTGTATTTTCATTTTTTTTATGTATTATGATGATGGAATGAACTAATACTCATTTATATCTGTTGTTCATCATGGTCGTGTTAATATTGTTATGTTTTGGTCACATTTACAGGTTCAAGATATTTAGTTCTAATCCAAACACTAGGAAATTTTTAAGTATACCATCTATGTTCTGCAGATTAACTAGTTTTGTTTTTAGTATAACATTTATGTACTGCAAATTCATAGTGTCTAACATACGTAGACTCATATATGTAAGCATAAACATGGGTTTTTAATCAGTATGGAAGTTATGTACCGAAAATTCTGAGTCTTTTTCCGGTTTCTATTAGTGTTGCTTTTTAGTTTCTGAGAGTATATCATATATGTACCGTTATATTTTGCAGGTTTATTATCCTCTAGCATATGCTTAGTTTCTGGAGAAGACGTTACACTAGTTCCTGAAGAAGATGTTGCTTCTTGGTCCTCTTCAAATAAGGATAATCTCATGATGTTTGATTTCTTATGATAACACATTTTTTGTTTGGATGAATACATGTTTATACATGTGCATGGTAAAACTAAAGCTCATGAGGATCTGCATACTACAAGTCTTATTAATGCATGCATATAATTTCATCTTTTTAGCTTGATTATTTGAACCAATGATAAGTGGTTTAGTTCTTATATGTGCGGGTTAGAGAGTATAAAGTTGATTGACTACTATTGTAGGCTTTATCTTGGTTGCAGCATGACTTGCTGAGATAGAGAAACCCAAGTTGCATCTGACATGTAGTGGTCTCTAATACCACCAAAGTATGTCTCATTGGTCTCCATGTCTGCATATTGATACTCATTTTTATCTGCTGTTCATCATGGTTGTGTCAATATTGTTAGGTTTTGGTCACATTTACAGGTTTAAGATGTCTAGTTCTAATCTAAACACTAGGAACTTTTTGAATATACCATTTATGTTCTGCAAATTCACATTTACAGGTTCAAGAGTTTAACGCACATAGACTCATATATGTAAGTATAAGCATGGTTTTTTAATCAGTATGTAAGTTATGTACTGAACATTCTGAGTTTTTTTTTCCGGTTTCAGTTAGTGTAGATTTTTAGTTTCTGAGGGTATATCATATATGCACTGTTATATTTTCTTTAGTAGCTGAATTTTACATGAAATAATGCTCTGGTGTTGGTTGTTGTCCATGAAAGGCAATCGATGGTGCTAAACAAGTTAAACCGGGATTTGGGAAGAGCAATTTCATTGTTCTGGGAACTATAGAAGGGTAACTTGTGAAATTATGGAGGAAAGCCTTGCATACCTGGAGTTAAAAGTGAATGAAAGTGTTTTCAGTCATTATTTTTCTTTTAGTGCATCCATTATGCACTCACTTTCTCAGTATGTATCAGATGTACTGATTTTTTGGTTGTATGTGAAGTACTTGAAATTAGTATGTAATAAACCAACACGCCTTGGTTTTTGCTCAAGCTTATGTAATTTTTTATTTATTTCTTTTCATTGCATCTATTGCTAATTTTGAAGTTTCCATTGTACACTTTTTTTTTGTAGTACAACCAATATACATTTTTTTTTTGCAGTACAACCAATATATACTGAATTTAAACTTTTTGTAGTACAATCAATATATACTCTATTATTTTTGAGTAGAACAAATACTAACTGAATTTAAACCAGTACATGTAATTATAGACTTGAACTAATTAAAGCAGTGCAGCAGATATACACTGAAATTTATCACACACATACATTGAGTGATCACCATAAATTAATGCTCAGATGTAAATTTATTTGAGTTTTAACTGTGTTTTTTATAACCAATATACATTGTAGTATTTTTTTCATAGTACAACTAATATACACTGCTAGTATTGAGCACCTTTACTTCCATAAGAATGTGGCTTTACTTCCATAAGTGTCCAATGCTTGAAGGGAGGTCCGCGAATGACGATGCTTCGTCTATCTTTTGTAATTGCGCATCACTCAAAGTATATCCACTCAATCTAATGTTGGCTACTAAAATATGTAAGTCTTTGAGTCCAGATCTATACAACTTCGTACCAGGTTTTGGCACAACCTTCCCTACAAAAATTTAGTTAATTTTATTTCAGTATAGCATTTATGCACTGCACAATCATCATGTCTGAAACACAATCATATATGGAAGCATAAACAATGTTACTTAAACACAATCATATATGGTTATTCAACAGTTTTTGAGTTATGTGTACTGAAAAACCTACATGCAAGAAACACAAACAATCTTATATAGAAGCATAATCAATGTTACATAATCAGTACTGGCCTTATGTACTGCATACTCATATGCCTAAAACACCCAAAATCACATGTGAAAGCATAATAATGGTTACTATTCAGTATGTGAGTTATGTACTTGATGTTCATAGGGCTTAAATCCAATGAAAGCATAAAAGACTTATCTCTTAAGTACTAGAGATATGTAATGGTGGATCATTATCTCATCAACCAAAAATAATAAACAACATATTGATTTTTTTGAGTATATAAACAATATAGTGATTTTTTACCTCGGTATTGTATATATGTACTGGTGGATCTATGTGTCAGAAAACAATAAAAACACACCGCGTGTCACTTTGATTGTTATTCAATCAGTTTTTGAGTTATGTACCCACAAATCTATATGTCAGAAAACACAAACTACAAACACAAACACTAAACGCATATCACTTATGATGATTTTCATCAGATTTTGAGTTATGTACCTCTGATTAAACAGTCAAAATCCAAAAAAAAACATCTTATACGCAGTGATGTATCATATTGGTTAAAATAAATTAGGTTTTTCCCGTACATCATATATATACTTCTGATTCATACCTTTTTCTGCTACTGATTTCGATACTCTTTTTTTGTTTGTTTGTTTTTTGCTCGCTTATTTGGTTTTTTGTGTTGGTGATTCTTCATAATCATCTTCTTCTTATATAGGAGCAGTACTATCTTCGTAGATTTAGAAAAAAAATCTTGATTCAATATGGAAAATCGAAATCTAAGTTTAGAGTTTAGAGTTTTGGTTTCTCAAAGATCGGAATCTAGGTTTTTGGTTTGTGATTCCTTGATTGAATCACAAGAATTCTCTTAGAATAGAGAAGGGAAAGGAAAAACGAAGAGAGACGAAGATAGAAGGTGCTTTTGCTAACCAGTGGGTTCGAACTTCGAATAGAGAGAAGACGTTCACACGTATCATGGAGGGGCAGCCAGGTCTTTTCCATCGTATGGACCTAAGAATAATATTAATTTTCGGTTGGACCCAGGAATAAATAACTATTTGGACCTAGGACCAAACAAGAAAATTTCCTTGTGAGAACGGGATTTCAGAGAGTTATATCCTTTGTTCCCTTTGGACTCATTTCCATGGGCTAACCTCAATCGCACCTAAAATAAGGTTCTGACCTCACAGATGATTGTGCGAGAAAAATGAGTTCCTAATTAATTAACCAAAGTAACACTTTTTTATGTTCTGGTACTCTCATGTGTTTTAGAGTTTATGTTCTGGTTCTCTCAAAGTAACACTTTATGTTCCTAATAAGTGGTTGTCTGTTAAGGTTTCAATGACTCGTATACCAAACTATAACGATGCCAAAAATCAGTTTGATAGTGGGAAATGTGGGTGTTATAGGGAGGTATTGTACCCATGAAAAGCTTAGGGGTAAACAATGGTTCCCTAAATATGTGAAAACTTTGTAGATTACCGGTGTTTCATATAAATTGTGGGCAACGGATTGCTCTGTTAATGTTGATGGTTGGGTTATTTGATGTAGATAGCATGTGGGTGTGACTCCACTTTAGATCGAGCTACGATTTAAGCTGCATAAATAAGTTGCGAGTCTCACACTAATTCTTTACGATGTGGCATAACTGGTACGACACATACAGTAATGTTATGAGAGTAATTATTATTATTTGCTATTTCACCGGTGACTGAAGTGTCAAATATGTAATGCTTGGAGGACTAAAAAGTGCAATAAATAGGTGTTGCTTTTAGTGTATGCTAATGCAGGGTTAGCTATAGGTAAGTCAAAATGGGGGTCGTTTTTGTGTGAAGTTAAAGGTGCATGTTTAAGCTGGTTAGAGGTTCGCTAATACTAAAGTAGTCTCGTGGTAATTCTGGCTACTCATATTATTTTGCCATTAAGGGTCCGTTTTCTTTTTACCAGTTGGAAGTGTTAAATATTTTGTCAACCATCTATATATTTTTTTAACTAGTAATTTTATTAAATGCTTTGTTTAGCTTAAATATTTGTTTGGCGATGTTATTTGAATTCCATTGGATTATTTTACCAAGGTTATAAGCGTGCAAAAAACTACTATTAGTTCAGGAAACCGTGACAGTGGAGCACTTTAGCATACAAATCGCATTTTCGATCGAAAAATATATTTTTTTTAGATGGACCGCTGAAGTATGCACTTATTTCGAACGCGCGATTGGGGGATACTTAAACTAATTGGGATATATAAATTACTTTCCCCAACCAACAGTGTTTGCTAAAGGGTGTTTTATGGGGGCAAAATACTAAAATACCCTTCCCTCAAACTAAAAATCAAAAAACTTAAAATCAAAAAAAAAAATCATATCTCCCATTTCCTTTCAAATTCTAAATTTTTTCCACCCTTTCAGATTCTCTTCTCCTTCTCTGCCGGCTCCTCACTTTGAAAACATTTTTTTCTTTTTATATTCGGAAGTGATGAAGATCATGCCGGTAGTGATGAAGACCATGCGGGAAGTGATGAAGACCATGCCGATAGTGATGAAGACCATGCCGGAAGTGATGAAAACATGTCGGTAGTGATGAAGACCATGCGGGTAGTGATGAAGACCATGCCGGAAGTGATGAAGACCATGCCGGTAGTGAAGACCATGTCGGAAATTATTATTTTTTACATCGTCGAAAATGATGAAGACCATACCGGAAAATGGTGTCGGCATGCTTGGTAACTAACATTCAATACCGTAACTAAATGACGACATGCTCGGTAGAAATATATCAATGCCCGAAGTCAAGTGGAAAAAAAATCAATTTTTTGAATACTTTACATCATGTGCCAGCAAAGAAATTTAAGCAACATACTATGCCGTTAGTAGTATCGGCATGCTCGAGAATTAACTAACTGTGTCGGCAGTGGACTGATTAAAACCAGGAAAAAAATCAAAATGGAATAGGTCGAACACATCCGGGAGGGGCTACGCTCCCTCGGACCCCCTGGATAGCGGTAGGTAAAAAACAACTTTTGTACCGGCATAGTTTTTTGGTTGAATACTATGCCGACTTGAATTTCAAAATGGAGGATAAGCTCGGTGCCAGCATGGACGTGGTATGAATACCATGCCGGTATGGATGCTTCCGGCATTGTATTCATACCACGTCCATGCCGGCACCGAGCTTTTTCAGCTGTAAAAATGGTGGATTCAAAGAAAAAAATCAAATTTTCAACCTCGTAGCAGCAATTCTCTCTTCACAATCATCCTCCATTTTCACCAAAAAAAATTCCCTCTCAAATACTTTTTCCCTCCTTCTACTCTCACCTCACTCATCCAAATACAAATAAAAATACACACTAATCATGTAACAAATACTTAAGATTTCTCCTAATTAAAATTAAACATTAAACCTGATTAATGAGGGTGGATTATGAATTTTATAAAATATTTAAATAAGGGGTGATCCTGATTTGATATTTAAATCCAGTTTTTGTCATTTTCCTCTATCCCCCAATTAGTTTTAGTATCCCACAATCGCGCGTTCCTTATTTCCTTTATCTATTATCTTTAATTTTTCTTTCACAAATTCTTTGTATTTATTCTCGGGACCGGCCTGCGCATCGATGGATTTTCCATTTTTTAAAGATTTCTTTTAAAATTAGAAATTCTTTATCAACTTCATTAAATAATATTAAATTATTTTTGGATTAATGTGATTATGCTCCATACAATAACCTGATTTCCATTTGTTGGCTTGACAGTTTGAGTGTGTAAAATGGTACATGAGTAAGACGCATTTTGGATTTTAGGGGGCCGACCTAGAATTCAAAATGGGGTGTTATAAGAAGGCTGGTCGAGTTTGTTGTTGTTCTTGAAGTTGGTTGTGAATTGTATTTGAAATGAAGGATCCCAACTAAGAGTACAATACCTAGAAAGGATGGGACGAAGATCATGCCAAAGGTTAGCATTAAAGGTATATGAACCTTATATCCATAAATCATCAAGCGATGATCAGACACGAAGGATGTCCTCGGAACAACTTGGTAAGGGTGAAACGAGTTGTTCTACATATCAGAACTACACTAAGGGTACCAGACACGCTACAAGTGCTAATGAGATATTGCACGATGCTGGGAAGGCTCAACATGATGTTGGTATGGTCCAACAATGAAACATCAATCACTTATTGTGAAGTAAGGCACACACCAAGAAGAAGATATCTTCTAGATTGATGTAGATTGATGTGTAGATCAACGGAGAGCCGGTATTGGCGATGGCTGATACCAGTGCTACTAAGTCCTTTATTCGTCCAGACATTGGATTAGTATTGAACTTAACAGTCACTAGCGCGGCTAGCACCATCAAGGCTGTTAACTCAGGAACACAAACCAATCGAGGGAAAGTTCGCAGTGCGGATGTTCAAGTTGCAAAATGGAAAGGAAAAATATATTTTCTAGTGATGGTCATGGATGATTACTCCTACCAGCATGTGGGTTGCGTCTCGATAGGCTGACGGCCAGTGTAAAAAAAATTCGCATCTTTGGAGATAAGATCGTTACGCTGTTTATCTCTGCTCGACCTGGTACTTGCTACTGGAAAAGAACTTTGGTTTTGGTTTTGGTCATGGATGATTATGAATTTATATTGGGCATGGATTTATTTTGCGCGGCGAAGGCGTCGCCATTACCTCATAGAGATTGGATATTAATTAAGCATCCTCAATGCCCATGATTTGTCCCAAGGGTGAGACAAAGCGATGAACCAGACAAGACACTTTCCTAGGCGTGTTGGTTGAGATCAAACCAGGAAAGGTAGTAGAAGTTGAAGATGGGATAGTTGAGGTCTTAGAAGAGTTTACATACACGATGCCTGCAGAACTACCTAAGTCGCTACCGCCATGGCATAAGATCAATCATATAATTGAGTTGGTGTCAGGGGAAATGCCGCCTGCACAAGCACCATATCGTATGTCATCGTTAGAAGTTGAGGAAATGTGCAAGCAGATTTCTGAATTGCCGGAGGCAGGTTATATACAACCATCTAAAGCTCTATTTAGTGCTCCGGTTCTGTTCCAAAAGAAGCAAGATGGCTCGCTCCATATGTGCGTAGACTATAGAGATTTGAATAAGATAACTGTGAAAAACAAGTACCCAATTCCTCTAGTAGACGAATTGTTTGACAGATTATACAAGGCTAAGTTCTTCACCAAGTTGGATTTGCGCTCAAGTTGTTACCAAGTGTGCATAGCAGAAGGAGATGAACCAAAGACTACAATGGTAACCAAGTATAGCTCGTCTCAGTACCGTGTAAATCCATCCGGCTTGACAAATGGTCCTGCAACATTTTGCAACTTGATGAATGACGTATTTCCTGAATATATTGACCGCTTTGTAGTAGTATACTTGGACGACATAATTATTTACATTGAGACTTTTTAAGAGCATGCGATGCATCTTCCTTAAGTGTTTTCAAATCTTAAGGAAGTGAGTATGTATGTGAAGAAGGAAAAGTGTGAGTTTTCCCTGACTACGATAACTTTCCCTAGCCAGTGATATCGCATGGGTGCGTGCATATGGACCAAAAAAAAGGTACAAGCCATTATGGATTGGCCCGAGCCAAATAAATTAGGAGAACTTCGTTCTTTCTTTGGTTTATCTAACTAGTACCGGCGTTTCATAGTTGGTTATTCAAAGAAAGTAACCGCTTTGACAAATTTGTTGAGGAAGGACAAATCTTGAGCATGGACTGACAAATGTCGGTTATCGTTCGATGCATTAAAAGAAGCAGTCTCGACAGAACTGGTTCTCCGCTTGCATAACTTTGCATTGATGCTTCAGACAGGTTCTAGGGGAAGTCTTGGTGCAAGATAGCCATCTGGTAGCTTATGAGAGTCGTAAGCTTAATGATGCTTAAGGGAGATAAACAGTGCATGAGAAATGGATGTTGGCAGTGATACATTTCCTAAGAACATGGCGTCATTATATGTTGGGAACTTATTTCATCATAAGGACAAACAATATGGCCATGACGTTCTTTACCATCAAGAAGAAACTTTCCCTGAAAAAAGCAAGGTGCCAGGAATTTTTGAGCGAGTTCGATTACAAGTTCGAACATAATCTAGGAAGGCTTAATTTTGTGCCATATGCGTTGAGCAGAAAGTTGATAGAAGAATATGTTGCGGCATTGACCACGATTGAGGCCGAGTTGTTGCCTCAAATCAAAGATGGAGAATGATCAGGCATGTGTGGGCCTTACTAAACAGATATGTGATGAGATCGTTCGTCGATATTGGATAGATGATGGAGTCATCTATGCCAAAGGAGGGAAGATTTATGTATCCAATTCAGGTGGATTGAGAAGGGAACTCTTGCGAGAGACGCATGATTCCATTTGGGCTGGTCATCCAGGCATGGAACAGATGCATACTTTGGTAGCTCGTTCCTATTACTGGCCAAAGATGGAAGAAGATGTTGAGTTGTATATGAGGACTTTTTTAGTGTATCAATTGGATAATACGGAAAGGAGAAATGTATCAGGGTTTTTACAGTCTTTGTTGATTCCAGAAAAGCAATGAAAATGCTTGTCGATGGACTTTATCAATGGGATTCCGGAGGTGCAAGACTTTAGCTCGATAATGGTCATCGTTGATCTCTTTTCGAAGTATGCTACATTCATTCCCTATACCCATTCTTGTAATGCATACTTTGCAGCGGATCTGTTCTCCAAGAATGTAGTGAAGTATTGGGGACTTCCTCAAGATATTATGAGTGATAGAGACTCACGGTTTACATGCAGGTTTTGGACTGCCTTGTTCGGATTGCTTGGGTCTGAACTAAAGTTTTATACTAGCAATCATCCCCAAACCGATGGTCAGACAGAGAGGATAAATGCATTGTTAGAAGATTATTTACGTCATTATGCGACTGCAAGCCAGGGAAATTGGGTGTCGTGATGGATATGACCCAATTTTGTTACAATTTTCACAAGAGTTCATCAATGGAGTTGAGTCCGAGTTAGCAACATGACAACAACCATTAACCCCTCATGAAGTACCAAAGGCTAAGAATCAAGGTTCCTGTCCAGTAGCATATTGCTATTCAAGGTCAAAAACGGAGATGACTAAGCAAGCGCCCAACAGTTTATTCAAGGAAGTGAGAAGGATGAAGAAGTATGTTGATTTACGTCGTAGAGATGTGGAATTTGAGGTGGGAGATATGGTATTGTTGAAGCTAACACCCCGAATTTTGAAGAAGATTTCTAGCAAGACAGTGCATAAAAGCCTAATTCCAAGGTAAGATGGTCCTTTTGAAGTGATGAAAAGAATTGGTAAGGTGGCTTACAGACTCGTTTTGCCGGAACAATTGAAAGTGCATCTCACTCTTCATGTCGGCTTCTTGAAAAAGTATCATCTCGATTTGCTGGACACTTCGAGACAACAAGCGAAGCGTGCACCACCAGTAATCATATCGCATTTTGACAAGCAAGTAGATTGATGATCGAGTTGAGGGGAAAAGCAAGAAGAATGTGAGAACTTATTATTTGGTAAAGTGGCATGGTTTACCAAACTCCGAAGCTTTTTGGGAGAAGGATACTAGATTGTGGGAATTTGAAGAACAAATTTTGACTTACCTACAGCAAAAAGAATCGACGAGGGCGTCGAGTTCAGTTGGTGGGGGAGGTCTATGACTGTTCGATCAAGCGGCCTAGTAATAAAGCGCCAAGCTGGCGCAATACTTACAACATGGCATAGGCCAAAGATGCATGGTGCATCAGGGGTTGCAAGATAGGCCAACGCATGGACCAAATAGGGTTTGGACATAGCCAAAGATGCGAGTTTAGCATCAAGAGGTGCTAAAAGAGTTTGGCACATAGCCTTGTGCATGAGGCATGCAGAGCTGCAAACAAGACTTGCATTAACACACTTGCATTATTCGGAGATTGATGTACAACTATTATGGTCGTACTTTGGCTGGTTTAAGCTATCATGGCGCAGCAAAGCTGGATGACATGTGTCAGGCACATGGCCTTGACTGTTACAAGTTGGTTACACGATTTGGTGTTTGCTTTATGCTTTCTAAAAGACTAAAAACCACCTCTATGACCGTAGGAAGGAAGTTAGGCAAGTTGGCACGGTTGGCCAACTGCCTTGTAAAGCAAATCCATAATTGCTAGTTAGTTATTTGTCTATAGCTTTTGTAAGACTATAAAAGTTTGATCTAAGAATTTGCGTAATTCCAAGTGTGCAGTAATAATAATAATAAGGTTCCAAGTGTGCAGTAATAATAATAATAAGGCTTCGGCCAAGATTAAACCAAAATGTGCAGTATAAGGCTTAGGCCAAGATTAAACCGAAGTGTGCAGTAACAATAAGGCTTCCGCCAAGATTAAACCGAAGTTCTGTTTATAGTTAAGAAGCGAAATCAGGGAAGAAAAGTCAAGAAGCGAATTGCCTAAGCGTGAATTGACTGGTACTAAAATTGTCCAAGTGTGACTGGTACTGAAATTGGCCAAGTGAAAATCAACTGGTACTGTGCCTTGCGAGTTACTCAATGGTCTGTTTCATTTGGCAACCACGAGAGTACGTAGCAAAGATGGGTTCAAGAATACAAGACGAGGCATAAAGTGGAACCTTCCCTAAGAAAGAAGAAACACCGTAAGTATTAAATAACAGATGGGTTGGAAAGCCCACAAGAATAATATCCAACATCATGATCAACAAGAAGAGCAGTGAAATACATTGTTTCTTCTTCCATCCCTATCAAAAAAGAAGGCTGTTTTTAGGCATACCTAAAACTTTTTAGGCATACAAAGTAAAGACAAAAAGGGATGTCAAATAACAAAATCAGAGAGCCCCTTAACCAAATCTTTTTATAATGATAAATCTGCCCTTTATGTATTAGTGTTAATAATCTGGATTAGTGATTAAATATTTTTTTTAGTGATTAAGATAATTTTCAGAATTATAAGGTTTGTTTGTGTAGATGATAAATTTTGGGGGGGAAATTTTTTTATTGAGAAGGAGAAGGAGAAAGTGAGAAAAAAAAATTCTTGATTCAACAGAGGATGAGAAGGGTCATTCTTCATACAAAAAACCTAGGAAAATACATATCAACTACAACAATGATTCCCAAATGGCTAATTTCTTAGATTATGAAAATGATTTTACACAAACTCAAGCTCAAGCTCAAACTCAAACACGAACTCAATATGATGCGTTTTATGAGTCAAATCCATATGATGAAACATTGATGAGGAACCCAATGCTTCTAGTACACAGGTACACTTCTATATTATGCTTAATCTCACTTTTATAGCTCGAAATTGATCAGGAAGAGGTTCGGCTTACATCTGTGAGCCGAACCAATCCCTTGATGAACAGTTCGGCTAGCTGAAACTGTTTAGGTATGCGCCGAACATATATTTTCCACTTCGAACCCATTTGCTAGACACTAGTTCGGCTTGTATAAAATTTTCCTAGCAAGCCGAACCTATTCCCGAGAGTTCTGGAATAAAAAATGTTAATGGTTCGGCTTATGTAATGAAAATCGTATGAGTCGAACATAACATTAAAAATCGTTTGGTACAAAATTTGTTGATTGTTCGGCACATATTTAGAATATCGTATAAGCCGAAACCTCTGTATGTACAGGATTCGGCACATTATATGATTATCGCATAAGCCGAATCTAACTATTAGTTTTTCCTTCTTTGTATTGAACCTTGTGATATTCTTTGTAGATCACGTTTGTCGTACTTGTACCGATGCCCCATGAAAATGAAGTCAACTATATTAGGCAACGATTGTTACAAACGCTACGTCGGAACAAGTTCCACATTCAACCCACTAAAATCAAGTAGATTTTATCTTCATCTTCGAGAGAATGAAAATACGAAGATAACGCAAAAAGAATGAGGTCATTCCGACATCGGACGAAGAAGTTATGATCAAAACAAGATCGAAAGAATTGAGGCTACAGAGGGAAGTTCGGCTGATAACTCATCAACATGAGTCAGCCGAACCTAAAGCCTATAAATCAATATTTTCGAAGCGTTTACAGAGATATGTTCGGCTTGAAAGTGATCTTATCGGGTTAGCCGAATCTAACACTGTATTAACCACCTGGGAAGTTCGGCTATCGTTTATAAATGAATTATCAGCCGAACTGTTCATAAGCACTTTCAGAACGAAGAACAGTGAACAGTTCGGCTCATAATTCATCTCGCTAATCAGCCGAACTTCGTTCTGTAACCACAACAAGTTCTAGTTTTTTTCTCAATTAATCATATTTCATCAATCAAGAACAATAAAAAAACAATAAAATAAGAGAGGGTTTATAGAAAATACATTCTAATCATCATTTTAGGAGTTGGTTCTTCATTCCGTTGAATTTATGCGTCTGATCCTTCAATTTCTTCGTGTTATTTTTGTAGTTGTATTTCCTTGTGCCAGTTATTTTTGTAGTTGTGTTTGATCAACGATCATCCTTCAATTTCTTCGTGTTATTTTTGTAGTTGTATTTCCTTGTGCCAGTTATTTTTGTAGTTGTGTTTGATCAACGATAAAATTTTTGTAGTTGTGTTTGGTCAACGATCAAATTTTACGATTTCCTTGTGCCGGTTATTTTTGTAGTTGTGTTTGATCAACGATCAAATTTTACGATTAAACTTCCCCGATCAAATTTCTTGTCGATGGTTGGGATCGGGTAGAGAAGAAGAGAAGATGTTCAAATTTAAAACTGATTTTGATTTTTGGTTTTTAAATTAAGAATAAAGGTAATTTAATAATATATATTGTTTAAGGGTATATAGGTCATTGCATACCCATTAGACACCCCTTATAAACACACCCTAGTTGGGAAAATAAAGTTGTATGCCTAGAAAGTTTTAGGTATGCCTAAAAACAGCCTTCTCAAGAAAAGGTATTCTTGTGATAATGTGTGTCTAAAGCAAACCAAACCCATCAAAATTAAAATAAAGAAAAGAAAACATCCCATGAAAAACTAATAATTATATGATCGTCTGCCTAAAACAGAAAGATAGGAGTAATAATAGCCACTCATTAACTTAAGCTCACATCTTCTCTCCATATGAAGTAACAAACAGAGACTGCAGTAATAAAGTCCAAGAGTTCTTCTCTATTTGGATCCAGAAATGTCCTTGACAGCACAGATCTGCTCCTCTCCCATGGCAGACATAACAGACAACACAAGGTCTTTTCCCTCTGCAAAACCTTCTTTGATCTGCATCAATTTCGAATAACAAAATTTAGTCACTAGGATTTAAAAATGAAAAGTAAGCAACCATACAGATGCATTTACTGCACTGAAACACATCTGAAGGGCAATCATATCTGTTAATATCTAATATTCTACTGCAGCAAAGACTATTTATAAGAAAACCAAAGATGAAGCCGCTTAACTAAAAGTTCCTTGAAGTAAAAAAAAATGGATCATATAAACAACCAAGCATGCAGTGGAGCACAGAGATTCAGAGAATGCAAATTCTTCACTGAGTTACACCCTACTATCCATGTTGATAGATGAAATATAAATGAAGTACTTGTCAATGACAAGACAAGCTTTCAGATGAACCAAAAATAATGAAATTTGGCCAAAAAATCAAAAACAAACCTGGGTGAGAACGACATCATCAGTGGGTAGCTTCAAATCATCCTTGGTGCCACCATTATCAGTGAGGAGACTCACAAATCCATCCTCAGAGATATCAATCAACTGGTAATCAGTACGGTTAACATGTGGAATCTGCAATGCAAGTGGATATTTCAGTTGACATATACAACCAAACATCATAGAATACAAAAGTGTATATGCAGGTCATACGTCACAATTGTGGGAAGATGGCACAATATCTTCAAGCTTCTTGCCGTTGAAAATATCAATTGCGACAAAGTGACACTTAGCATGACCGTGCTTGCCAGTTTTGGAGGTTGAAACTTCAACAACCTGTACAAAAAACACAAACTAACATTATCACCCAAAATAACTAAACCAAGGTCAAAACCTCAATACTAACAAGAATCTAGCAACCAAAAGGTGAGAAGACAAACAGAACCCTTGTTTCATAGTCTGAAACATGGATACAACAATTTTCAGGATTACAGCTGCAAGCAGAAATTCACAAACGAGACCCTAATCTCAATCAACAGTAAATCAACAGCATACTACAGAAGTTTAAACAAAAAACCCTAGTTCCAACCTCAATAATACTCAAAAGCATCAGTGACATCAGGAATAAAAGATGAAACTAATGATAAAGTTAAAATTCCATCACCTATAGAAAAGAAATTCATCACCAACACCCACAAATGTTTGAGGATAAAACAAACTACAAAAAATATACCTATTAACGCATTAAGATGGAATAAACAAATCAACTAAATTGCAAACATGTATTCAATAGAAACAGAAAATAATTTTACGTGTTCTAATAAAAACCGACAGAAAGAATCATAATAGATCTTCAAGCCAGCATGCAATTCATAATAGAAACTAAAACCCTAGCTCAAAACAAAAGCCAAAGCTATGAGATCAACAATAACCCTAACCCAAACAAACTATCTCAAATCAGGAAATCAACATAAACATAAACAATCTCAAAATCGAATACAGAACAATCATATACGAAAACATAAAAACAAACATCATTAACCACATAAAACCAATACGAAAACCCTAAACAACAAATCATAATAGATCCCAAAACAAAAACCTAAAGAGCACAAACAAACGTCAGATCTAGAGAATACAGAAGCGAAAAAGAAAGGATGCAAACCTTGCAGGCTCTGCCCTTGATAACGATATGTCCGTTCTTACGGATGGTACCAGCTTGTTGAGGGTAAGTCTTTGAAGCTCCTGAATCGGCTTTTGATTCGAAATGATGCTCTTCGTCAGACATGATGATGAAGATGAATGAGTTTCACAGAGCTTTTTCTTAAGGAGAGAAGAAGAATCGCACAGAGATAGAACTCTTGAAGAACAAAATATAGAGGCTGTGAAAGACTCTTGTATATTCTTATTATATAGATGAACCAAGAGAAAATCAATAGAGAGGAGGGGTTATCTTTCTCTCTCTCTCCTCTTTCGGGGGTATATATCCTTTTCTCTCTCTCTAGAAGCCCAAAAGTAGATTCCCCATATGACCTAGGGTTTCATAAAGCCACACGTAAAATCAGCCGTCGGATTATATATTTCTCGCGTTGTTAGTACGCTACAGATTATGATGAATGTTCCGCACGTGTGCTTTTCTTTTTCCTCTTTTTTCCTTTTATCATTTAAATGGTATTTTCGTCATTTAATAGATAAGGGTATTTTAGTCATTTAAAATCTATAAACAGGTGGTGAGATATAGACGGTTGGATTGATGTATATCTAGGTCAACCATTGTGGATCGGTACTGTCGATGTTTGATTACATAAAAGAGGAAAAAAGAATAATGGATTTTCGGAATGGGAAACAGTTTTGTTCCATTAGATGGACAAATTCAAGCAATGATTCTGATTATCATCTTTTAAGCAAATTCTTGTTCTTTTCAGAGCAGTTGTTGTAGTAGTAGTACTATAGTGCCATTCAATTCAGGGTTGGCATTAATTTTCCCAAACCCCATCGCACATGACTTTGTAGTAGTAGTACTTACCCGAAATGTTCAGCCACATAAAGATGAGTCTGTGTCCGATAAAGAGTCAGTTTACTGCACTCCGACTCAGTGTTTAGTGGGCATCCGTTCTCTGATATGTAGTGCTTCATTTGGCACCTTGGACCAAGAATAATTTTATCCTTTTTGGCTTCTATTAAAAGGGGTTGAAGTTAATACATGCACCCATCATGATTCTGGATCAGGTTGGTTCTATTTGGATAACGAAATTCTTCGATTGTGAAAGGGGATGAGTCAACAAATTCACCATGTATGTCTATTCACTATTCAACCCGAATCTACCACAAGGCTAGTTAGCATACTGGTAATAAAGCTAACACCTAACAAAACACAGTAAAGAATCACTAAAAGTTTATACACATTTGGTTTGAATTACACTACTTCCAGGCCCAGATTAGGAGCGATGTAATGTTGGCATATACAAGTTCTATCAAACTTAAAAGCTACTGAGATACAATATTATCCTAAAAAAGAAATCATATCTGCAATCAGACACTAAATACTACTCCCAGTTATAAAAATGCAGAAATTAACCTGGGCAGTAAGCTTTGTGTGACACCTACACGTTGTTTACTTCGACCTTGAAGTTCCACCAGCCATTCAACCCATATGGGGCCATGACTTTCTTGTTCATTTCATGTATAAGTGTTTGTGGAGACTCTTCTCTATTTACAGGAAAGAAAGAAAGACATGTAGTTACTAATGTAGCATAATATTACCGGAGTACAAAGTATAAAACCCCGGAAATATCAAGAAAAGAACCAACTTCTTGTTAGCTTCTTGATGAGCATAGCTTGATGCAACAGCTAACAAAAATAGGGTTTAGAAGTTATATGATAAAGATGCCACAATGTTATTGTTATATGATAAAGATGCCACAATAGCATAGCTATTGTTATATGATAAAGATGCCACAATGTGGGGGTACTTTATGAACTAGCGAGAAAACTAGGGTTTAGAAGTTAGAACACTACATGGCATAAGAGACAAAATTTGCTTTCATTTATATCTGTCCATTACTAACTGAACTTTTCTTTTGAATGACCAGAAAGATGAAACAAGAATTTTAGAAACCTGGAAATGCTATGAACACTAGTTACCTATAACAGTCTCTTCCTACTCCGAGCGCCTAAATAATAGCATACCCCTCATTATCACCGGTGACAGAGGTGTCATAATGGCTAAACCAGCATAATTCAAATATCAATTGAGAGATTGTCAACCCTACAACACCAATCTAAAACCATATATAAATAAGATTAAAAAAAAAAGTACCTTGGATCAAACAGGATATCGTTCGCAGCAACAAGATGGTGTTTCCCATCCCTTGTTTTTGGTCGACATTGAAACATACAGCTGTAATAAGCATTCATATTAAATTAAAGTATCGTTGGTCCATAAACATCTAGAGCAAACATATGAACCTCATTTCATTTGCATTGGAATCAAGACACATCACAGCAACATGTTCACCCACTGATCCAACTGCATATCCTGCATGAAAGAATTAGAGAGCCAACATCAAAGACTTTCTTCAAGTACAATATGTAATTTTGATATGGTGACAGCACAATTACATCCCCGAGGTCGTAAACATATCAAGTTGCATTCATTTGTAAGATCTTCCTATATAAAAACAACAAGATCCCGTAGTTGAAAAATAAAATAAGGATAAGAGTGGTACCTTTAGAATTAGGAAACTAACCCACACAACTGACTGGATACTCCATGGAATATTATATTTCTAGTGGTCATATATTGTTTGATGTTCCTATTCCAACGGCCAAATGATATCCACATAAAGATATGGACTCTACCTCTGCACCAACAAGGCCTGAGTATACCATAGATTTTTCCGTGCACATATCCCATGATTTATTCTTTTGTTCAAACCTCCAGTAATCGCTTGATCTATAACGAGAGAAATCAGATCATTACACCTTATGTAAGTGGGCATTAAGCAGTCAGAGCTTCAAGGAATGCAAGGTACATTTTATCGTGATCAGATAACTTACAAATTTCCTCAGAATGTTCAACACACATATCATCGTAATCAATAACTTTATTTGGTTATCTGAACTACTGACACAAACATTAAACTTTAAGGAGATATGTGTCAAAAATAAATCTGTTAATGCATAATGATTAAGTTGTAGAGCAGTTAAAGGCAGAACTAGTTGTTGAAGATGTCTCCAGTTCAGCAAAAACAGTAACAAACGTGAATACTCAACAGTGGTTTCTTGGTGTAGTTCATGTAAGTTTTACCCATACGTCTATAACACAGACGAACCTAAATCATTTGATCTTCAAATAGTTTCATTGGCAATGGTGCTTCCTCAAGCATTCAATTTAATAAGAACCAAAAAGGATATGGCAACTGATGTGTGGAATCTGAAACTTGCAGGAAATCTACATGATGATGATAATAGTATAAAACAGGATCATGGAAATTAGGTTTCTTAGCTTTATTTTGTTTTGACCATTTACTATTCAACCAAAATGATGATTTCCCATTTAAGCAGCATTGGAACCCGAGAGCTATTCAGAGGTTTGTTTCTTTGCTAGGAGAGCTTGCAGCTGCAATCCTAACAATGTGGTGAGGAATCAGACCAATAGTTTGTTTCATGTACAGTTTCAGCTTGTTCGAACCTGTTTGGGCACGATGAGGAATCGATAATTAGTTACCTAATTGAGACTTGCTCGGTTTTAGTTGGTGTATGCACAATTTTTTTGAAAATATAATTGTGATTGTGTAGTGCAAGCATTTCTGAAACTCTCCATGTGGGAGAGGGGGAAGATGAAAGTAGAAAAAGAAGATCTAGATCTTGCTTCCTTGCACTATATGGTGGATACTGTGATTAAAGAGGGATGCTATGATTTCTTCCAAAAGCAGAAGAATACTGTGATATCCATTTTCTAATCTATTATTGATGTAAAACGTGTAAGTGTAAGATTTTCAGGGGATCATCTTATAACATGTGAGTGGTAAATTAAAAAGCTGTAAGGCTGTAACGTATACTTATTGCTTGATTAGCCTGGTTCATGTTATTTCAGAAGTGCTTCAGCTAGCTTTTCAGTGAAAATTTTGCCTTTGTGTAAGCTAAAAAGATCTCCATAACAAGAATTTTCATGACCGGCGCACTTCTAAGTGGGCAAGATGAAGAGGTAAAAGAAGTATGGTTTGCATGTCACAAGGGTTCATGCAGCTAGCAAAGTCAACTTAATCAGATTTCCCGAATGTGTTCAGTAAAAGGAAATTTCTGTTGATGATTGAAGTTCAGAAAGTAATGAAACAACAAATGACTATGTTTTAAGTCTGCAGACTGAAACTGTACTTGTTATGGTTGGGATGCAATGCATAAAAAGAATAGGTTACAGGTTTGGTATCTAAAAACAAAACCAAGCTTAAGTAAACTGCAGATTTCACATAAATAGGATACATACAAACTGCAAATATTACTCTCTGCCACCGTATGAGCTATATCTACAAGTTTCACATAAAATTTACCTACAAATATTCCATTAACCCTTTTCTACCTTTTTAGAAACCCTACAATGACACCACCAACCATGCTCAAACGACAATTTATATTTCACTCAAAAAACAAGTTACAAGAAAACCACATTCTCTACCATGAATCAGCTACCCACAGTTTGCTATATCTACATGTATATTGAAGATTTCATAAATCCAAACGTTCCATTAAACTTCACAAGTTCAAATCATCAAACCTATTATGGGGATACAAAACCAGAAAACTAGAACCTAAAGCATGAAAAATCACTGCCCAATAATAGCCTGAAAAAGAAAAATGAAGTAACCAAGGCAAAAGGTAAGCAACAAACCCTCCAAGCAAACAATCAGAACCAACGCTGAACGCAATAGATTTATCCTGGAAACAGCATCAAAGAAGTCCCACTTCTAATGGCATTTCTGACCTAAGTTTAGAGGTACCCACTCCACATCATATGATCGAAGATTCTGAAGATTGAATCTACCAGAAAAGGTCAGTTGGGGATACAAAATTGAAACCCAGATACTGTCCAGTTTCCAAGATTACTCGCAGTCTATCCCAAGAGGAGATAAGTAGATTGTTGAATTAAAAGCAAAGCAAACTTTAGAAATTGCATCTCTAATTTCAATCTTTAAACATTTTCCTTCCATCTAAACCAACTGCGAACAGTTTTCCCCTCATTGAAACAAATTGGAAATTGTAGCTAATTTAGATCTTCAAAAGTTTTCCCTAATGGCCTAATCTTCCCAATTGAACGAGGAGTGGGAGATTTTAAATTAGATGACACGATGGGGGTGATGAACGACCACGAGAGGCAGCTTCAGTGGACAATAACCAAGCGGGACTAGCCTATGCTGCCCAGCCTAGTCGGCCATGAGCCTCACTCTCGTCTCCATGAGCCTCACTCTCGTCTTTGAGGTCAGCGGATTGTGTCTCCATTTAAAATAGGATCCCAAAAATTTCTTTCCATTAGAACAAAAAACAAAAAAAAAGTACAGTGCATCGCTTGCTTCAGTTGGCAATTACCAGGGTAGCTGAGTACTTTTTTAACTGAAAAAAGCAACACAAATTCTTATCATTAGCAAAACTTGCAACAAACTTACGTACAAACTTTCATGTTCTGGAGAATTTCCCAACTTGTTCCAGACCTAAACATTTTAAATTTACTTGGTTATATTTTTCTTCGGATTTGAGATGAGTTATGAAGCAGAGAATTACTGTGTTCACTCATCAGGAACGAAGAAATTGAACTTGACATCAACAGAGCCAGTGGTTTCACCAGTATCTTTGTACTCGATGTTTGTTATGGATCCATGCTTAGGGCTGCACAACTGGTAGGGTGGGTAGGATATGGTCTATACCCGCCACCCTACCCGTTTACTGGCGGATAAGAAAATTTTTACCCGCCACCCTACCCGCCATTAAATGGGTAAGATCCTACCCAACCCATTCTCTGGCGGGTCGAGTAGGGTAGGGTGGCGGGTATAACCGTCTATATCACCTGCAATACAAAATTTCAAGCCTGCTCCTGCCATCTCAACAGAACCTCAACCACAAGTATAAACATGTAAAGAAGACCAACGATGAATTTAGAAACAAAAGCATAACCATAAAAAATGTACAAACAAAAATATTCTCAAGAAAAGAGTTGTATTCTTCATATAACAGTATCATCACCAAAAGCTCTTCATATTGACCTTCTTCTTCAATCATCATCTACGATGATGGAATAAGTACTAAGATCACCAAATAAATCTGCATACAAGTTATCTCTTGTTAGATTCAGTCATAATAGTGAACGATTTGATTCAAAGTTCAGTCATAATACCAACATCAAGTAAGAGATATCACAACATCCTACTATGGAATACAATATCACAACAAGTTCAGACTTTTGGTTCAGTCACAATATCAAGTAATATCACAATATCAAGTGTTGTTTTAAAGATATTTATAAGTATACACATGCATAAGTTTCCCAAATTTTAGTGAAATATCACATTGCTGCTCTCGACAATTTCTGATATCATAAAATCTAAAATTTAGGTTGGATACACCCTAGAGGTTCCATGGTAGGCTAGTTTACCCTGTATTGAAGCTCGATTTTACATAGACCAATATGGAGGGGAGAATGACGTCTGGATTGCCAAAACACTATACAGGTTTTTATATAAATATATTTACTACTAACATTTTTGTTTGTTTGTTTGCTTAGTGAACTAAGTACTCATTCAACATATATAATCACTAATCAGGTTGCCAGATGTGAGTAACAATACTAATCTGGAGCTGGTAAAATTAGACTTCAACACATGCCAAGAACAGTATCAGCTCGAGTGGCTCAACGTACAAAAGTAAGCAACTAAAGTTGTGACAAATTATCAACTGAGCACGGTAGCGTGTTTCCGTTTAACATGCAAGTTCCTTGACTAGAAATGGAAAGTTCTAAACAACATTCAAACTTCCACCAGTACTTCCCACAAAAAAGCACAAATGGATACAGACAGATAAAGAAAATGCCAACTAAGTCGTTTCGCAAACATAGTGAAGACAGATTAAGAAAAGCAAACAAAAGAGTAAGGAAACCCAAATGTAGGAAAGTTGTATACCTGATTCTAAGACGTCATCCTCCTTCTCTTCAGCTCCAAATGTAGATGGATCCATGTCAATCGGTGTCCTTAACCATGGTAAAACTTAATAGTTCAAAGCCTAAGCAGATTGCAAGTGAGGGAAAATGGTCACCAGCATCGTTTCTCTTAAGAAATATCTGTATGCATAATCAAATAGATGAAGCAAAGAGTTAATACACAATAAATCAGGGCAGCCACATAGCAATCTAATTCAAAACACTTACATTATGGAAAACCAAGTATAATCAAATAGATGAAGCAAACAGGGTTTTATATAACAAAGCAAACAAACCCAAGCAAAAGAATACAGAGAAATCCTAATTCCCACGTTCTATTTCAGTAGTATAGGGTTTTTCATAAAAATCTCAAAATCAGTTACTGATATAAAATAGAAAATCTAGGTTTGTACTAATCAACGAAAGTAGTAATAGAGAATATCAGTGTGTACTAATCCAATCAAGAGTTGTAGTAATGATAGCAGCAACTTAAAAGTGGACGGATAATAAACCCCAATAGTTTCAGGACCTTATTCTCTTGCAACCCAAAGGTACAATGAGCAAAAGACAATGAAAGCACAGTGAGTCCCATTATAACCTAGAAACTCTACAAGGTTAACCATGGTAAAACTAGTATGATAAGAATCACCAATTGAGTGAAAGAAGACAAACCCACTCCAAGTACTACTAGACCAGTTGCCACAACAAGCACAGAAAATTGAAACGGTTTTATTCTTCTAAAAAAAGACGAAATCACCACATTTTATACACAACACCGAACTGACATAATATGTGGAATAGAAACGAACACTACAAGATCCTAGTTACTGAATCATAGCATACAATGAATCTATTAACAGAAAGAAGAAAGATGATTTACATTCCAAAAGAAAACGAAGCAACCAGCATGTGAAAACTAATATCATAAGAACCTTATGACATATTACCTTCACATCATACCATGAATGACCTTTAACAGTTTTACTCATCAACCACTATTTCAAAGAATCCATAAGTAATTACTAGAAAGAGTAAGATACAATATGATCAGTAGACATCCTATATCATCAGTAGTAGTCTAATTAGTTAAAAAGTAACCCCTCAATCCCAGAATCGTAAGCTTACTCATAATTGGGGCGTGATAGCCGTTTTTGATAACATTAGAAGATCACTAACTAAATTAAAAACAACTTTTAGTAAATCCCAAAATCAATTTAGAAAAACCTAGAAATTACTTCAAATAACTTCGCAATTAACTTCGAATCAGAAAGAAACCAACCTTTGATGAATTTGGAATTGTACTTCAACTCGAGGTCGTATCCTGCCACATGCATGAAACAGTAAAAACCCTAATATTTTTTCAATCAATTTAACGGAAAAAAATAAAATGAAACAGAATCAACTTTGAAGTTGGATCTTACCTTGAACCAACCGATTAAAGGGTTTTAAACGAGACCTTGAAAGATGAACATGAGATCGAGTAAGGTAGAGGAGAAATGGTTGAAGGAGAATACTGCAACCAAATTTTTTGATAACGAAAAGTTTATTTCACAAAAGAAACGCAGTAAGACATTTTGTTTGTTGAAGAAAATCCATTTACTTTGTAATTTATCCCTATTATGTTTTAAAATAACAAAAAAATAGGCAGGAGGAGAAAACAATACAAGGGTTACTTTGTCTTTTCAGTATTAGACGGGTAGGCGGGTAAGGTAGGATAATTTCGAGCTTTATCCGTCACCCTACCCATCTAACGGCGGTTAAGAAAATCTTTACCCGTTACCCTACCCGCCAAATAGTGGGTAGGATAGGATACGGTTAAAACACGGGCGGGTAGGGTAGGGTTGGCGGATATGGGTAGGGTATGTGCACCCCTATCCATGCTCATCCTTGAACTGATATTCAGGTTTGACTCTTCAAACAGGCACGGTAACCGAGTAAAAAGTTCCAAGCTCGGGATCTGTTGAAACACTAAGCTGAACTTTATCTTGTGAATCTATAATCACAAAATCAGATAATACACAGATGATTTTGCTGATGATCTTCTCCTTTGCTTTATCGCTTACTTCACATTGATCCGAAAAAAGTACCATTTTCAAACGCTGCTTGGCAATGTATGCGTTGGAGTTCTTTCTTCTTGCTGGTTGAACCGATGGGAATAAAACCTTCCACGCTAAGTTTAAACGCTCTGAGAAGCTCATGTTAATCGCTCCGAGAAGCAAATTTTCTGCTTGTGGAACTATGGGTTCTGGGGAGACCTTGTTTTCTCCCGTGATCCGAAATGACTGTGGCGGTCGGGAAACGATCTTAAGTACGCCTGATTTTCCAGTGAGAGAAGTATTGAACCCTACCTGCAATGTTTCACAATGAAAGACAAAATGAGAAAGTTGATTACCATTACTGAATAACTAAGCCTGCATTCCTGCTTTCTCATAATCAAAAGTTTTTAAGAAACTCTACTTGACAGAAACTACGCAGACATATTTTTTAGCAAAATATACTAAAGTAAGACTTGTCAACACCAGCCTACCATTCTGTCGGGTAGTTGATTTCATTCTTTCTCCATTAAGAACAAATTTTATAAAAGAAACAAGTTCCATGAGTTTCGGCTTCATTCAAAAATCTCCAGTCGCCCACCTGGTCTCTGTACAAACATTATGCATTTCCTGACCCCTAAAGCTGGCCAACTACCTATTAGTTCGAAACACTTTGATACATCTAACGTATACTTTCTTGAACTATGTTAAACGTGAACATTTAACGTATACAAAATACTGCCTCTAATCCTATATGCAGCCAGACCTTACAGGAAGATGAATAAAGCATCACAAGGAAGAAAAAAGTGGCAATTGGAAACTTCTTTGCAACACGAGCCTTATATTCTGCAGTCTAAAAGTGGAGCTTTTAATGTCATTAACAAGTGCAATCAGAAATTTTAGATGGATAACAATTAAGCTTCATAATTTAAATGAACATGAAAATTTTATAGCTTTTCATTGAAGAAACAATATTGTTGGTATGGAAGCGGGATACAGACTAATTCAACATAAACCAATTACGTATAGAAGCACATTCATGGAGTGTTCTGTTTCAATATCCAAGCTTCTATAAACAAGTTCTCACAACAACACATTAAGAAATGAAGACTAGGATTGGTAAGATTAGCCGTCTAAGATGGTGAAAGACCCAAACGACCAGTATAAATGCCGAGTCCAAGTTCAGTTATGTACAGAAAATTCTAATCACATGAAGCCCCAGATTGCTGGAAATAAGAAGAGATTCGGTTGATCTCACCCAAAATTGTTTTCAACATAAAAATTTCAAGCTTGAATTTTGAATAAACCTAAATTGAAAGTGACTAACTGTAACAACAAACAAACTAACCTTAGAAGTTGAACGATAACTTCGTAGTGGATTTGACTGAACCCTAAAATTTCCTGAAGTCGCCATTTTCTTGTCTTCTCCTGATCTCACGCCAATTCATCTGTCACTAGTTGTAAATTCATTCCTAGGGTAATAACCTTTTCCCTTCAAAGGGTATTTTAGGCATTTTAAATATCATTAATCTGATGTGGTACACTGTATTAATATACTCGTGTAGTATAACATCATTGACTAATTAAAATATTTGCCTAGAGATGTGCATTTTCAATGAGAGATGATAAATTACATAATAGGTGTATCGTAAGACGATACTCCACAATCTTAGGTACTTTACTAAAACCTGCAGAAGAAGAAAGAAAAGAACTGAGAATGGGGAGATGGGGAGTTCCTTCAAATCTCCTTAAAACCCTAATCTTAAAGACCTCACCTTTTAATTCATTCTGTTCCAATCATCAACTAACTCATCAACTACCGTTAATTTCAGGAATTGGAAAAAAGCAATTTTTTATCAATAGTTTTAGATTTCTATCTGCTAATCCTTGTCCAAGTAGCGATGTATATGACCAAGATTTTGTTAGTGGGGATTCTGATTTTAAGTCGAGGTATGGTGTGGAATCAAAGGAACAACAAGAAAAAGAAAATGATGACGAGGAAGAACGAGGAAAAATTCCAGTAAAAGCTTATTTTCTTTCTACCAGGTGTGTGTATCTTTGTTTCTCAGATTTCTGATTTTATTTTTCTTTTAATAGTATTGTGATATGGGTTTCGTCTGTAATGGTACTTTACACTCTGGGTTTCTTTTAATTTGAAATTTTGTTAGAATGATAATGTGTTTTAGGTTTGGGGATTGGGTTTCCATGGATTTTGGGTGCTGTCGTAATTGTTGGGGTTGAATGAAGCAAGGGTTTAGGCTAACTAATGCTTAATAGTTAATGCAGAACTAATAAAATTTGGATCTTGTTCATCCTTATTTGAGTTTCTTTGAGTTTGAGGTTCTGAAGTTTTAAACATGTGCATAGATTCTTACATATACGGATTTGGTGTGAGAAACTGAAACAAAGTTTTGATTCTGATTAATGAAACTCCCACTAGTTCTGATGTTGTAATCAAAGAGCTAATTTGTTCTGGGCAAAGTTCTAGCTGGGACGGTGTTGTTTAAAATGTATAGGGCAGGCGGTGTTGGAGCTGTGGCGCTAAATGATAACCTCCTTTCTGTGTAATGTGAACATTTAAAGCCTTAAATGTGTAGTTTTATGGGACAAATAATTGGTCCAAACAAGTCCATGCACCCATTTCTTTAGATTAGCGTCTTTCTGTTCTTTCATGTTTAGCATTGTTGGGCCTCTGAAAATCTCTTTGTATTTATCATATGCCATTGTAGTTTCTGATTTGTGATATACCTTTTCGCTCTAATTTTCTAACTGTCTGTCATTATCTCTATAGTTCTCTCAGCCTCTGAAATATGGTTTTTGTAGTATAAATTTGAAAAGCATGCAAGCTGAGAATTCAAGATATGTCCTTCCTGCTACTTCTCGCTCGACGAATTTTATCACACTCAGATATTGCAATTTCCCTTCAGAAACTACTGTAAGATGGTTCGAACTTTCTCCAGTTGATATTTTTATGTCTTGTTGTCCTGTTGAGCATCCCAATAGTTTCTTTATTGTATGAGATAAGAGACTTAAAGGAATGGAGTGTGTCCAAAGAGCTGGCTTCGGACAGAAACGCGTGGAAGTTAGCGGTCCACGTACCAGAACTATGACCAAGGGAGTTTGGTTAAGATTTGTCTAGGGGTGTTATTAGAGGCTAAAGATCATCAGACTAGTGACCCTGGATCAAGGATGTAGAGCTTAAGACTTTGGCCCCTAGGATCTATTAGTATAGTTTGTATCTGGATTTACTAGCATTATCGGTAGCATTACTATTATTATTTTTTATTACTTTTTTCCTATGTTTCTACATCGGTTTCATTTCTAGCCTACCCCAACTTGTTTGGGACTAAAGGCCTTGGTTATCGTTCTTGCTGCTGTTGTTGTTGGATGAGATGAGAATAACGTCGGGTCATATGGGTACTGGTAATTTAGTTTATTTGGCTAGTAAACTCCTGCAGCCTTAAGGGTAGAGTGTTTCATTTTGAGGTTTCAGAGGTCTATTATTTTTATTTCCAGTTTATAAATATGCTAATCTCTGCTCCACTATTTTTCTTTTCCATTTTGATGACATAAGAATGTTATTTTAGGGCGTCCAGATTAAAGAAAGTGGAAACGGCTATAGCTGCATGGTTGTTTTCCATTATGGATCTGCAGTTTTATTTAACGTTGAGGATCAAGAAGTTGATAATTATCTTGATATAGTTAGAAGACATGCTTCCGGATTGCTTCGAGAGATGAGAAAGGATGGTAAGTTTCTTCTTGGGGACTTCACCTAAAAGTTTGGCTTATACTGTTTCCATTGATTGTTATTTTTATTTATTTATTTATTTATTTTTAAATCAGATTATGCTGTAAAAGAAAAGCCAGAGCTGGAGGAGGACATGCAAGGAGGTCCTGACCATATTGTTCTTAAACATTTAGATGCTGATGGCATACGTGTTATTGGAAGCGTGCTTGGTCAAAGTATTGCCCTTGATTATTTTGTTTCACAGGTAGTCATCTCCAGATAGTCCCTCAGTTCTTTCTTGAACTTAATTTGTCTGCTGGAGACCTTATGAAGTTAATTTTTCAATGAACTGTTGTCTGTAAGCTATTACTTTTTCTGGCAGGTTGATGGATTAGTTGAGCAATTTACCCATATAAATCGAAGTATGGAAAAGACTGGTACCTTCACTATGAAAAGGAAGAAGCTTTTTCAGCTTGTAGGGAAGGCAAATTCACATCTTGCGGATGTCATTCTGAAAGTAGGTCTTTTTGATAGGTATGTTTCCATCCCTAATTCCAGCGATATCATCTTTACTTTTGGGAAAAGCTTTTGGGTCCCATCAATGTATTAACTATTTCCATTGTTGAGTATTGAATCCACCAGAATCAGTTTGTGAAGAAAGTACATTACAAATGTTGTTGTGTGTTGTAATTTGTAAACCTGTATGGCTGGTTTACACTTGTTACAGATCAGAAATTGCTTGGCGAGATGCGAAGTGTGCCCAAATACTGGAATACTTGCGAGAGGAGTATGAAGTCACACAACGATTTGGCAACCTTGATTTCAAATTGAAGTTTGTCGAGGTACTCATTCTTTTCGGTTTTCAGAAGTTCAGGAAGTTATTAAGTTTACGTCTTAAGACTCTCAGTATTCTGAACTGGAGTTTTGAAAATTTGCTTTAGGCGGAAACTAATTAGCTTGGATTCTTCCTTTGCAGCATAACATCCACTTTTTTCAAGAAGTTCTACAAAACAGAAGATCGGACCTCCTAGAGTGGTGCATCATTTTTTTATTAAGCATGGAAAATGTATTATCAATATATGAACTTATTCGTGAGTCTGCAACTCCATAGTGAAAATGTAGTCCAATTTTTTGCAGCAAAAAAATAATTTTTATGGTATCATTCTACTTTTTTTAAGTATAATGCATACATAATAGAGTTGGTTTCTGTACCTGCAATTCCTTTGTTCCCTATCTACTGCTGTGTTCTATCCGTTTTACTTGTTCATTTTTAAAAAAATAAATAGGAAAGCGATCTTTATTATAAATTAAAAGGATTGTTTTTCAACACTGCTAATAGGTTACATGGGATTTGATATCCTCCCTCAATAAACCGGTAGTCTCGATTATTTTTGTCCCGTTGGATTAGATAATTTATCCAAACAGGCATACTACACAAATAATCAAAAGAAATAATTTTAAACTTTGCAATTTTGTCTGCTAAAAGGTTTGCGTCTGACAATCTCCTTCTATGTGAATAAATATTTTTTCTTTCTCTATTGCCCACAGTACAAATCCAAGAAGGGATTTAGCCTCCGCCTGTGTCATATCACGTGATGGTCCTCAACTGTTTTAGGGGTAAGGCTAAGTCCTATGGGCTAGATTGAGCTGTTAGATTAGCAGAAAAGTGTTGCAGTTTTTTAGAAAAAAGTATTGTCTATTTGTTAACACTAGTTCTCTCTCCTAACAGTTGCTCGCACTTGAACTAACAGTGAGATGGTTGCGCTGAATGGTTCGGCGCCACAAAAATCAACTTTTCGCTGAATGGTTCAGCGCTCCTAGATTTATTTTTTGATCTGATGGCTGAGATGGTGGCGTTGAACCAAACAACGCTGAGACTGCTAATCTAGCTGCTAGATTAGCACTGTTATAGGACTTGGGAGGTTGTCCTATCTGACGTGGACTGCTAATCTAGCTGCTAGATTAGCACACCATAGGACTAAGCCTAACTCGAAATTGGATGTGAGCAGTGATAAGTTGGTTACTGTATAATTAACAGTTAAATAGTTATTTAATTAGTTTAATTAATTTTTGAGCAGTAATTACAAGAACACCCCTGCCACGGTAGGGAGGGCCGATCGAAGAAAAACAAAACGTCGCTGATTGCATAACGCGCTATACATCCTTTCTTTTTGTTGGAATAATATTTTTAGGAATATACATCGTTTTATTAGTTGCACCTGAAAATTAGTGGATGCATAAACCACAATATGGCTGCATAATGTGTCATGCATCTTTTGTGGTGGATTGCATGATTGTGCGTAAAAGGATAAACACCTCCGAATTTTTCGTAAAAACTCTAAATTTGAACTCTAAATATTTCCGACGAGATAAAATTTGTAAAGTTCCAAGGCAAGGATTTTTAGATATGTTATATTCTAGTTTGCTTGCCAATTATACCCCTAAAAAAATATGATACGTAAAGAGTTATAATAATTGGACTAAAAGAGTTGGGCATTTTTGGTTTTTTTTAATAGCAGTTATTTCCTATCTTTTTATCAAATTGCATATTTTTGTAAGGTTACAATTTACAAAAAAGTGGTCATAAAAGGGACTACTTCCTTTCGCGTCATCCGTTCGGTCGGCCCAGCTATTAGTAGTGGACGGTCAGGATGAGAGTTGAGATGTTATCTCGAGGTAGGTTTTTGTAAGGAAACTATTTAAGCAGCCTTGTGCTTACCAGGATGGCAGATGAAGTGTCGTCACTTTCAATGATAGCTTCATGAGAAGCGTAAGAGCATACATCATCTATTAAAAGGACAAAGGAGTTGATGAACAGTATTAAAGAACTATCTCAGCAGAATTCCACCATACAAACTGTGTTACTTCAGTTATTGAACAAGGACAGTCATAAAGAGGAAGATGCAGAGTCAGGAGCACATGGCTTCTCTGAAACACAAGATAAAGAGTCAAGTATTCGTTACAAGAATCAGTCTCACTATGACACTCATAGACCTTCAAAGCTAGATTTCCCCCAAGATTTGACCGGGAGAACCCAAGATGTTGGATCAAAATTTGTGAAAGGCTCTTCTCCATTAAGAGTACATGAAAAGTCTGAGAAGGTTGATACATATTCACTTTCTCTGGAGGGTAAAGCAGACTCTTGGTTTTGGGACTACCATACAGGTAAAGAATATATATCTTGGTCTCATTTATCTTTGGCTATTTGTACTCGTTTTGAAGATTTAGCAAATAATAATTACATGGGAGTGTTTAATAAGTTGATTCAAATTGCTAAGATGAAGGAATATTTTGAGAAGTTTGAAGCCTTGAAGGCTATTATGCTTATTAAAGACCTGCATCTCACTGAAGGCTATTTTGTGTTGAGTTTGATAAGTAGGTTGAAAGAATAGATTAAAAACATTCTTCAAATGTTTAAGCCTATCGTTCTATTGGAAGCATTCCACTTGGCCAAGCTGCAAGAACTCTATGTTGTTGTTGATGGACAACAGAGAAAGAACAAGTCTAGTTACAAACCTCAACCCACCACCACTCATTTTCCATCATCTTCGAAAAACAACTCACTTGTTCCAACAAAAACTACCTTTACTAAACCCCATTTTCAACCACGAGATACTACTCTAAGACCTAACTACCCTCCTATAAAGAATTTATCATATGAACAAATGCAGGATGGAAGAAATAAGGGGCTTTTTTTCAATTGTGATGACCCATTCAGACCTATACATAGGTGTAAGCAATTCTTTATGTTGTTAACTAAAGAAGTAGAAGAAGAGGAAGAGCCAGTAATTTGACACAATGATGAGGAGAAAATTGAAGATTCACCAGTAGAATCAGATATGGGAATTTCAGTACATGCCCTTACTGGCAATACTAGTGGTGAAACTATTAGGATACCTAGCTATATCAAGAAAAAGTTCGTCTCCATCTTGGCAGCACACACAACTTCATTAATACCATCTTAGCTCAACAATTAGAATGTAGAGTGAAACCCACATCTCAACTTCTGTTGACATTGGTCAGTGAGGATAAAACAATCGGCTCAAAAGTATGTAATCAATTACAGTGGTTAATGAAAGGCGAAAAGTTTTCTATGGAGCTGAGATTAATACTACTTGGAGATTGTGACATGGTGTTAGGATTTGATTGACGCAGAACACTTGGGGATGTGATGTTCAACTTTGAGAAGTTATTTATCAGTTTGACATGGTGTTAGATCGTGATAAACAGATTCTATATAAGAGATAATAAAGGTAAAAATAGAATAGTATCCACTATACTCTCTAGTGTTATTCATTTCTTAAAAATCTTTATTAGCAAGAATACAACAGCAGTCCAAGCAAGTTAATGCAAGTTTATATGATCTTGATATCATTCATCGATGCAATGCCAGATGTTCCATTGTTTTCCAGAGCTAGAGATTTCCTTCATAGTCTTGTTCTGTGACCTTGTCAGAAATGTTTGTTAATATATTTTCCTTTTCTTTTTTCTTTTTTCTTTTTTTCTTTTTTGTAAAGACCTTGTCAGACGTGAAATATTATTATATCATAATGTAATTGATTTGTTGACAAAAAAAAATAATTAATATGGCGATGTGTAATTGCTAGAACCTTTATGGATGTTTCACGAATATGTTTCATAGTTTGTATCTAGAAATTTTCTTAACTTTCACATAAAGCATGTGTAAAACAAACGAATGAGAGAGAACTTCCATCCATGGTGTTTGATACTAGAAACCAACCCCCGTAGCTTCGCTGCGTATTTTCTACCGTGGTTGTTTCTACTTTAGACGGGATTATCTATCTTCCGGTTTCTTCTTTCAAGGTATGTGATGGGATGTAGATACTATCACTTTAAGTTACTCTCTCTCTTCCTCGTAATTTTTTGCTCTTTATTGGTGATTTTGTTCACTTACTTGTAATGTTGGGACTGGAATGTTGGATGCTTAATAAGTTCTACTATGTTTTACTTTATTTAAGCATGAAATGAAAGTTTCTCATACTTTATAGTCATTAAAATTTGAACTTTTTCTTAATTTTTGATTGTTTGGTCTTATATTTTTATTCAAAGGTTTCCTAGGCTTCTGTTTGCGGCACCCATTGTAGATAAGATAGGTCGCAAGCTCGTGTTATCAATAATGTTTTTCACTTCTTGCATATTCCTCTTACCTTTAACGCTCCATCAGCCTGGGAATCTAACCACGACTCTTATGTTTGGAGATCTTTTTGTATTTAAGGAACTTCCATTGTTTTATACATTTATGCCACACAGGTTAGTCAGTTATTAGTATTGGGCATCATAAACCTGCTCTTAAATTCATTAACATTTCAATCATCTTTCTAACTCAGCAGGGAGGCAGATTTGGCATTTTATTCCTGCTGCAGCTAAAAGCTTTTTACATTTTTTTCTTCTTTACTTTATATATCTTGTTTTTAAGGTTTTTATGTTACTGCATGTGTAGTTGCCAAATTGGATGCATAACCTGTTATGCAGTTATAAAAATGGATGCATTATCTGTTTCAGAATTCGTTAAAATCGATGCATAACCTATTATACATCCGATAAAATCGAGGTGTAACTTTTTATACATCCGAGAAAATAGCTTCATAACGTGTTGTACAACAATTTTTTTGTTAACACTAAAAACAACCAAAAAAACAGTTGTATAATATGTCATGCACTAGATAAAATAACTGCATAACACATTATCCAACATTTTTTTGTTAGCACTGAAATATAAAAGTTGTTGTTGTTAGAGCACTGCTCGGTCGAACTCGCATGCGTTGCTATCTCAAGCATGTTTGTCAATATTAGTGACCAAACTATAAGTCTTGATTTCTAGTTGTTAGAGCATGGCTCGGTTGAACCCACCAAGCGATGGTATGTCAAGTTTGGTTGTCATATTTTAGTGAATCAAAACTCATATTAAGAGTCGCTTGAGTATGTACTAGAGTCAACTTTGAAAAAGCGGGGGTACAACAACCAAAAGGTCGGATATTCTAATTGATTGAACAACGCACAACCTGTGATATTTCAATTATATAACAAAATATAATGCGGAAAAGAAATAACACAGACACCAGAATTTTGTTAACGAGGAAAACGCAAATGCAGAAAAACCCCGGGACCTAGTCCATATTGAACACACACTGTATTAAGCCGCTACAGATACTAGCCTACTCCAAACTAACTTCGGTCTGGACTGTAGTTGAACCCCAATCAATCTCACACTGATCCAAGGTACAGTTATGCTCCTACGCCTATGATCCCAACAGGATGTTACGTACTTGATTCCCTTAGTTGATCTCACCGACAACTAAGAGTTGCTACGACCCAAAGTCGAAGACTTTAATAAACAAATCTGTATCACACAGAAAAGTCTACGATAATAGATAAATCCATCTCCCATAAATATACCTACGAGTTTTGTTCCGTCTTTTAATAAATAAAGGTGAACAGGAACCAATTGATAAAGCGGACTTATATTCCCGAAGAACAGCCTAGTATTATCAATCAACTCACAATAATCTTAATCGACACAGCGAAAAAAGATATTGTGGAATCACAAACGATGAGACGAAGTGTTTGTGATTACTTTTCTATCTTTTCTATCGGAGATATAAATCTCAAGCCAATTATTGCAATTGTACTCAAAACGATAGAAACAACAAGATCAGATCACACAACTACAAGAAAAGTAGTATCGGTCTGGCTTCACAATCCCAATGAAGTCTTTAAGTCGTTAACCTGGTTTGGAAGAAGAAACCAAAGGTTAAAGGAGAATCGACTCTAGCTATGCAACTAGTATCACACGTAAGGTGTGGGGATTAGGTTTCCCATTTGCTAGAATTCTCCCTTATATAGTCTTTCAAATCAGGATCTGTAATCAATGTTAGCTTTGTAACAAAGCAATCAATATTCGCCATTAGATGAAAACCTGATTAGATTCAAGTTAATATTTCTCAATCGTTGGATCGAAACCTTAGCTTGTTACACACAAATGAAATGTCCAATTTTGGGTTTATGTAACCGTTCCCAAACATTAACATTTGTTGGTTCAACAATAGTTAACCAAATGGTTAGCCATATGATCACTTTCATATCCACCATATTCTTCTTCACCATAACTAGTTCAGATGACTCAAATGAACTAGTTATAGAGTTGTTCAATTGCTTAGATATTATGTAACTACACAAGACACAATCGAAGCAAAAATGGTTTGATTCACTCGAACCGATTCATGAACTTTATAGCCACGGTTTGTTAAAGCATTCCTTAGTTTATATAAACATGAGTTCAAGGACAACCGATTTTAGATATAACCTACTCAAGTTCTCGCACTGGGTTCGCGGACTTAAGCTCACGGAAGGAGTTCACAAACTCCAGCAGAAATTCTCGGGTCGAGAACTTCCGCCAGTTCGCGGACTTGGCTCACGCCACATTCCGTTTCTCTTGATCAACAAATTTCGCAAACTTTGGTTCAAGGAATAAGGACTTATACATATATGTGTTTCCACAACAATGCTTATATCCTACTCATGGTTATGTAATCTAAACTCTCATTTCAATCATTGAAACATTCTCAGAGGACGTTATTTAGCCGTTATTCACATACCATTTTTCGTCAGAGCAATTTCCAAAGTGATTGAAACATAACATGACATTTGTCACTAGGTAAAGATGAATTTGGATAAAGCGAAAACTTACCAACACATATTTCGAGAAATAGATAGGCGAGTTAAAATCGGCTCGAAATAGCAAATGTGTATAATGAAAGTCTATATATCAAAACGACTTTTTTCTCAAGAATAGGAGATAGAGTAAATAGACTTTTGAGTGACGGATAAGTTCAAGTCTCCAGATACCTTTTAGTCTGTTAGAGCATTGCTCGGTCGAACTCGCATACGTTTCTATCTCAAGCATGTTTGTCAATGTTAGTGATCAAAACTATAAGTCTTGATTTCTAGCCTATATAGCTAAAGGTCTCGGACTAGGATAGAAAGTGTAGTTGAGCTCAAGACTCCATGGCAATCATCATACAAGACGAAGTACTACTCAAGAAACTGGTGGATCTTCATCGACTAAAAGGTATGTGGAGAATTGAACTTATATATCACTCAAAAGTCTATTTACTCTATCTCATACTCTTGAGAAAAAAGTCGTTTTAGTATAGACTTTCATTATACACATTTGCTATTTCGAGCCGAGTTTATCTCGTATATCTATTTCCCGAAATGTGTGTTGGTAAGCTTTCGCTTTAGCCAAATTCATCTTTTCTTAGTGACGAAAGTCATGTAATGTTTCAATCACTTTGGAAATTGGTCTGACGAAAAATGGTCTGTGAATAACAGCTATATAACATTCTCTGAGAATGTTTCAAATGATTGAAATGAGAGTTTAGATTACATAATCGTTGGTAGGATATAAGCATTGTTGTGGAAACACATATATGTATAAGTCCTTATTCCTTGAACCAAAGTTTGCGAACTTTGTTGATCAAGAGAAATGGAAGTGGCGTGAGCCAAGTCCGCGAACTGGCGAAGTTCTCAAACCCAAGAATTTCTGATGGAGTTTGTGTACTCCTTCCATGAGCTTAAGTCCGCGAACCCAGTACGCGAACTTGAATGGTTATATATAAAACCGGTTGTTCTTGAAATCATGTTTAAATAAACTAAGGAATGCTTTTGCAAACCGTGGTTATAAAGTTCATGAACCGATTCGAGTGAATCAAACCGTTTTTGCTTCGATTATGTCTTGTGTAGTTACATAAGATTTCCTTGAAATTGAACAACTCTGTAACTAGTTCATTTGAGTCATTTGAACTAGTTATGGTGAAGAAGAATATGGTTGATATTAAAGTGATCATATGGCTAACCATTGGTTAACTATTGTTGAACCAACAAATGTTAATGTTTGGGTACGGTTCATAAACCCAAAATTGGACATTTCATTTCTGTGTAACAAGCTAAGGTTTCGATCCAACGGTTGAGAAATATTAGCTTGAATCTAATCAGGTTTTCATCTAACGCTGAATATTGAATGCTTTGTTACCAAGCTAACATTGATTTCAAACCCTGATTTGAAAGACTGTATAAGGGAGAACTTTAGAAACTGGGAAACCTAATCCCCACACATTTTTTGTGATACTAGTTGTGCTAAGATAGAGTCGATTCTCCTTTAACCTTTGGTTTCTTCTTCTAAACCAGGTTAACGACTTAAAGACTTCATTGGGATTGTGAAGCCAGACCGATACTACTTTTATCGTAGTTGTGTGATCTGATCTTGTTTTTTCTATCGTTACGAGCATAATTGAAATAATTGGCTCGAGATTTTATATCTCCGATAGGCAAGATAGAAAAGAAGTCACAAATATCTTCGTCTCATCGTTTGTGATTCCGCAATATCTTTTTTCGCTGCGTCGATTAAGATTATTGTGAGGTGATCAATAATACTAGGATGTTCTTCGGGAATATAAGTCCGGGTTATTGACTGGTTCTTGTTCACCTTGATTTATCAAAAGACGAAACAAAACTCGTACGTATATTCGTGGGAGACGAATTTATCTATTACCATAGACTTTTCTGTATGACACAGATTTGTTTATTAAAGTCTTCGATTTTGGGTCGTAGAAACTCTTAGTTTTCGGTGAGATCAGCTAAGGGAATCAAGTACGTAGCATCCTGCTGGGATCACAGGCGTAGGAGCATAATTGTACCTTGGATCAGTGTGAGATTGATTGGGGTTCAACTACAGTCCAGACCGAAGTTAGTTTGGAGTAGGCTAGTGTTTTTAGAGGCTTAATACAGTGTGTGTTCAATTTGGACTAGGTACCGGGATTTTTCTACATTTGCGGTTTCCTCGTAACAAAATTCTGGGGTCTGTGTTATTTCCATTCCGCATTATATTTGTTTATATAATTGAAATATCACAGGTTGTGCGTTGTTTAATCAATTAGAATATCTGACCTTTTGGTTGTTGATTTAAATTGATTGACACTTGGATATTGGTCTTTGGTACCATCCAAGTTATCTCTCTTTGATAAAGACTCGCAGATTTCTATTTGCTTGAGTAAAGATCAAATCGAGAGATTGAGATATAAACTCTTTGATATACTTTTCTCTAGATTTGAGTGTGACTGTCTAGTTGATTCTATAGAAAGTATATTGGAGTTTCTCCATATAGATTGCCAATCGAATTATTGGGTGTGGCTGTTGTACCCCCGCTTTTTCATAGTCCATGAAGTTCCACCAGTTCCTTGAGTAGTCCTTCGTCTTGTGTGATGATTTCCATGAATTCTTGAGCTCAACTACACTTTCTATCCTAGTCCGAAACCTTTAGCTATATGGGCTAGAAATCAAGACTTAAAGTTTTGATCACTAACATTGACAAACATGCTTGAGATAGCAACGCATGCGAGTTCGACCGAGCAATGCTCTAACAAACTTCGTATAGGTTAGCTTGAAAGTATTAGGATATGAGACATTACAAGTATTGCGAAGTCATGAAGATGAGAAGAATCAAGGAGCTACAACGACAACAATCATCCTTTCACTTGAGGTTGGTGATATTTGACTTGAACTGTTTCATTCCCTAAAGTATCTTTCAAGTCGTGCATATTGAAAACAAAACTGTGAAGCATATTTGAACTCTAGATAAACATAGTATTAAGGAATACAATACGAGGTTTATTGTTTAACCATTAAACTTTGTAGATAAAACATCGCCATAATCATTTGAATGCTATTGTGATTATGTATGGGTATGAGGTGAGGATTTTATCCTAGGGAACAATGTTTTACATGTGTTCTAAGGAAGTAAGTTCATAAACTTGTTTGTGAACCGAAAAGGAAATTGTCATGTGTTATTGGTTTTGTTATTCGTTGCATATCTTATGAACAACCAATATGTGTGATTGAGTATAACCGCTCACAACTTGTTTGTGTTCTTGGTAGAACTATTCACAGAGGCATGACTTATGTATTGGTATGACTTTTATTATTGAAACCGATCTTAAGTAATTACCTGAGATGGTATGATTGGGTTTGTGATTTTATGTCTGACCAAATATGGGAAAGGGGAAACGATCCTAGTAAGAGGTGCAACACATCACAAAGGGGAACCAATCCTTATATGGGGTGCAACAAGGTTTATAGCAGAAAGGGGAACCGATCCTATGGACATGTGCAACACGTTTTTAGGCAAAGTGGAACCGATCCTATGGACATGTGCAACACATATAAGTTAGATACCATATATATGTGTGGAACCGATCCTAGTACCTAGTCAACCGAATTTTGGAAAGCTAGTGTGACTATGCACAATACTTACATGGAAGGTAGAACCGAAACTTGTTTTGGTAGAACCGTTAAACCCATGATTGTGATTGAATGTTTGTTTGATCAATCGCATAGTTCTTGAAAGTCAGATGAACCAATTCTAAATGTGTTTGGAAGTGTGGCAAATCGGTTTTAAGGTTGTAAGTGTGAAAGAGAACTTACAAAGTAAGGATGTCGACATACTTTGATCACGTGCTATGAATGTTTATTTCTAATTGTTCAAAGTTATTCCTTAATAGATAAGGGAAGAGAATACCATGATCGAAACATAAGTTAAGAATATTTTAATTAAGGTTATTAATTTCTTTTTGTAGGGAAATATAAGAATTAGTAATATGCATTTACTAATTAGATTTTCCGAGAGATTTCGATCATTATTTTTGGACAAGGCATTTCCAGGAATTATGGAAACCAAAATTTTTCTTTAATGAATATCTTGAGAATATTTTCGGTTTTGGAAATTCCTTGGTGTCCAAACTTCCTTGTCTATAAATACTTGAAGTTTGCCTTTCTAGCAAACTAATCCTTCGTAATAACAGACTTCCTCTTTTGTTGTTGTTACTGGTGTGGCCGCCTATTCGGAGAGGAGAGTAACCTAATTATGTGAAATCTCTTACGACCGCTCATTTTAAAGTCTTCTTTGGGATTGAGAAGCTCTAGCGTGTACCATTGGTGGGAAACTAGATAATTGCGGTTTATCTTTTGTTTTCATTGATTTGATTGACTAACGGTGGTTGAAATTTGATTGCGCCTAGTTTTTTTATACTTGAGAATCTTCTCTTCTGATATAAGATTCACTCAAACTAGTTCAGAGTTTCGACATGGAACTTTAGACTGTTGTTAGTTCTAAAGACGATCTTGTGATAATCCATTGTTAACAGACTCCGTTCTGTGCGTGATTGATCACAAGAGATTCAAGTGATTGTGTGCAGGTTTTTATTGAAGATTTAAGAATATTTGAAGACAAAGAAGACATTGAAAATCTGACTTGGGTTTATAATCTTTGGTGTGCACAATACTTGTTTCGGTAAAATAGGATCCAATTAATAATCGGTTTTATCATTGTGGTAGATTGGATTGATTAATTGAGTAGATCGGCATCAACACAATTCTTTGGATTAAGAGTGTTGTTGGCTTAATCTTAAATGATTACTTCGGTAATTGAACATAAGATAGATCTAAGGACCTGACGAAGGAGTTTATGTTAAGATAAATTGAAGAGCCTTTGTCCGACTCATATAACTTGGTTGAAGAGAGTTGATACCAAATAGATTTTTTGTTCCTTTACTGTTTGGAATACGAACCAAAGGAATTGTTCCAAGTACGTGACTTATTTATAAGTTGGAGGTGTGGGAATACAAACAGAACTAAGTGAACTATAGTTTAGTTTCTTGGCCTCAACTATACGAAGTTAGGTGTAATTTTGTGTAGTGGCTTAATCCTGAGAGTATTCAATTCTAGACAAGGTCCTGGGGTTTTTCTGCATTTGCGGTTTCCTCGTTAACAAAATCTTGTTGTGTCATTTACTTTATATTTCCGCATTATAATTGTTTTATTATAATTAAAGTAAATTACACAAACGTTAATTCCTATTTACTTGATAAGTGAATCTTATTGTGTTTGGTTAAGTCCGAATCTTTTTATCAAGTAAGATACTTCGTTGTTGTATTGTCTCGATCTCGTATCCATATACGATCACACGAAGTGTCTCGACTCTGTCCATAGACAATCACTTTCAGAGAAAGGACTTATAGGTAGGAAAAGTTTTAGCTTGAGGTATATTTGGGTACCCTCGCTTTTTCACTAGTCTACTATTAGCTAAGTATCGAACTAGGATATAAAGTGTAGTTGAGCTCTAGACTCCATGGCGATCATCATACAAAGACGAAGAACTACTCAAGGAACTGGTGGAACTTCATCGACTAAAAGGTATGTGGAGATTTGAACTTATCTATTACTCAAAAGTTCATCTACTCTATCTCCTATCTTGAGACAAAAGTCGTATTGCAATATAGACTATGATTATACACATTTGCTAGTTTGAGCCGAGTTTATCTCGCTTATCTATTTCTAGAAATATGTGTTGGTAAGCTTTCGCTTTATCCAAGTTCATCTTTACTAGTGACGAAAGTCATATTAGTTTCAATTACTTTAAAATCGCTTTAACGAAAAATAGCTTGTGAACAACAACTATATAACGTCCTCTAAGAATGTTTCAATGATTGAAATGAGAGTTTAGAATATAACCTTGAAATGATATAAACATTATGTGATAACTCATACGTGTGTAAGTCCTTATTCCTTGAACCAAATTATGCGTACTTTGCTGCTCAGGAAAACCGGAACTGAAGTCCGCGTACCAGTACGCGCGCTGTCGGAAGTCCACTTCCCGTGAATTTCTGCTGGAGTTTGTGAACTGAAAACAAACTTATTCGGGGTACTTAAGTTTACGTACCAGTATGCGTACTTAAGTGGGTTAGTTTCTAAAAACGATTATTCGTGAACTTAAACTTACATAAACTAAGGAATGCATACTTGCAAACCGTGGCTATAAAGTTCATGAATTGATTCGAGTGAATCAAATCGTTTTTGCTTCGATTGTATCTTCTTATATAATTATATGAGATCAAAGCAATTTAACAACTCTCTAACTAGTTTTCTTGAGTCATTTGAACTAGTTATGGTTAAGATGAATATGGTTGATATGAAAGTGCTCATATGGATAACCATTTGGTTAACTACTGTTGAACCAACTAAATGTACATGTTTGGGTAGGTTACACAAACCTAAATAAACGTGCATTTCATTTGTGTGTAACAAGCTAAGTTCGATCTAACTGTTAAAAGATATTAGCTTGAATCTAATCAGGTTTTCATCTAACGGTGAATATTGAATGCTTTGTTACTAAGCTAACATTGATTGCAAACCCTGATTTGAAAGACTATATAAAGGAGAACTCTAGCAACTGGGAAACCTAATCCCCACACCTCATGTGTGATAATAATTGTACTAGCTAGAGTCGATTCTCCTTTAACCTTAGGTTTCTATCGAGACCATGTAGGTTAACGACTTGAAGACTTCATTAGGATTGTGAAGCCATACCCAACTATTTTCTCTGTAGTTGCGTGATCTGATCTTGTTGTTTCTATCGTATTTGAGTACAATCGTAAGATTGGCTTGAGATTAATTTCTCCGATAGGCAAGATAGAAAAGTAGTCAAAAACACCTTCGTCTCATCGTTTGTGATTCTACAATATCTTGTTTCGCTAGTCGATTAAGATTATTGTGAGGTGATTGATAATTCTAGGCTATTCTTCGGGGATATAAGTCTGGGTTATCAATTGGTTCCTGTTCACCTTGGTTTATCAAAAGACGAAGAAACTCGTAGGTATCTCTGTGAGAGACAGATTTATCTATTATCGTAGACTTTTCTGTGTGATGCAGATTTGTTTATTAAAGTCTTCGACTTTGGGTCGTAGCAACTCTTAGTTGTGGGTGAGATCAGCTAAGGGAATCAAGTGTGTAGTATCCTGCTAGGATCAGAGACGTATGAAGCTCAATTGTACCTTGGATCGGTGTGAGATTTATTGGGGTTCAACTACAGTCCAGACCGAAGTTAGTTTATAGTAGGCTAGTGTTTGTAGCGACTTAATACAGTGTGTGTTCAATCTGGACTAGGTCCCGGGGTTTTTATGTATTTGCGGTTTCCTCGTTAACAAAACTTCTGGTGTCTTTGTTATTTCTTTTCTGTATTATATTTTGTTATATGATTTAAATATCACAGGTTGCGCGTTGAATCGATCAATTGGGAAATCCAACCTTTGGATTTTGATTGAAATTGATTAATCCTTGAACATTGGTCTTTGCTATCGTTCAAGTGATTTCTCTTGTATTCAATTAGACTCGCAGATTTCTATTTGCTTGAGTAAGTATTGAATCGAGAAAGTGAGATATAGCTCTTTGATATAATTTTATTAGATTGAGTTTGTGCATACAAATTTTTAAGCGAAATATTGGGTGTGGTTGTGTGCCCCCCGCTTTTTCAATTTGTATCAGAGCAGGAAAACATGTTTAAAGACCTTATAAGTCTGTGTTTGTAGCGATCTGACTCTATGGACAGGAATTCTATCTCCATAAACGTACCACCAGTCTTGGATGGCTTAAACTACTTATGGTGGAAAATCGCTATGCGTGCTTTTCTTCAAGCTCGTGATTTTCAAACATGGGTACGTGTTGTTAATGGCTATGATCCTCCGGTTAATATAGAAGGCGATGTATCTATACCTAAGGATATTGGTAGATATAGTCTGGAAGAAATCCTTGCTGCGAAGCAGAATTCTGACGGCTTAAATGCTATCATACATGCCATTACCCCAGATTTTCAGCACCATGTGACTATGTGCACAAAGTCTAAAGAAGCCTGAGATATCTTAGAAACCGTATTTGAAGGAAATACCAGTGAGAAAGAAGCTAGGCTTCAAAACCTAAATTCTGATTGGGAAAACCTTCGTATGGCAGATGAAGAAACATTTGATGAGTTTAATCAAAAAGTGTCTGAAATTGTTAATGCATATTTTGCATTGGGTAAGACTAATCCTGAAAAGGACATTGTGATGAAAATTCTCAGATCAGTGCCATCCAGATACGATTCTAAGAAGCAGGCCATCGTTGAAGGAAATAATCTCGCAACACTATCCAGAAATACTCTGGTTGGGAAGTTAAAGATCTTTGATCATGAGCATACATCCAAGTCTAGTAAGGATGTTGCTTTTAAAGCACTAAAGAACACTAAATTACTTGATAAAATTAAAAGTGTTTGCATCTCTGAAGATGATTTTTCTGAGGCTGATTCATTAGATGAAGATCTTGACAAGTCAGTCTCGTTGATCACAAGACAGTTTAGAGATCTTCTTTTGAAGAGAAGTAAACGGTTCTCCAGAGATAAATCCAGGTCATCAGATAAACCCCATAATCGTGTTCCTCCTAAAAATAGGGATAATGATAAAACTAATGACGAGGATATGCCTCAGTGCTTTAAGTATAAGGTTTTGGTCATTTTGCAAATGAGTGTCCAAATCGAAAGAAATACATTCGGAACAAAGGTCTTGCAGCAACTCTTGATGAAATGTCTGACAACTATGATTCTAATGAAGACGAAAAATCAAGTATTGCACTTCTTTGTGAAAATATTGATTTTGATAATTGTAGAAATACATACATCAATCTTGATATTCTTTTAGAAGAAAACTCAGCCAATCTTGAAGATAAAATTGACCCTCCTATTGGAAACTCTTTGTGTAATATTTGAGGTTCCACTATGTGTCTAGCAGCTTGCACATCTCAGATGCCTGAATTATATCAAAGATTGACGTGCTCATATTGTTCACTCAAAGGTCATGAACTATCAAAGTGTTACAAGTATAAACACAAATTGAGGCATGTAAACAAACTTCAACGAAGATAAAATCGATTAGCAAACAAGCTCAAACTTGCTCAAAAGACCGCTGAGGTATGTAAGGTTTTATATTCGTCAAAGAAGTTAGTTCCCAAGGAAAAAATAAGACCATTGGAGATAAAGTTATGGTCTAAGAAGTATGAGAAACATGGTTCTATGAATTCCGATCAAAAGGATTTGATGGACAAATTATTGTTCTTCCCAGCACAACTTAAATTGTGTTGGTAAGTGCATCTTGTCTCATGTGCCTGATTAAAAAGAGACAAAATCTTGCACACCTCAGGCTTTAAGAAAAGAAAATTCTATGGTTGTCTTGATATTTTTCTTTTTTTTTTAAACTAGTCCGGAATTCACGTTTCTTTTGACATCTAATTTATTTTGGAAAGAACTTCCCTGTTTAGTCAATAAAAAGAGGGTTAAAATAGACAATTCTGCCTTTTATAGGCTTGAGAGTTGTGTGTCCACGAACCTATTGATTATTAATTTAATGGGGGTTGTAGTAATGAGGTTCAAACTCTCGGACTTGTGAAGGATAATTTTTTTAGAAAATAAATATATATAAAAATATTGACAAATTGGTAGAGAGTTACTGGAACTAAGGACTTGGCCAATTCTCATGCATATGGTACATTTTATTTATCCTTAACAATTATCGCTCAAAACATAAAATGTAAGGACTCTTATTTTGTCAATATAGATTCTCAGAATATTAGTTATAAATCGTAAGCATGGGACATCAAACATTTAAGAAAGCATGCCACATCAAATAAAATGATAACTAATTAATCAAAATCATTTTTCAATTTTAAATCAATGCAAAAGTCATAAAAAGAATAAATTAAATTTACCAGAATGACGAAAATCGCCTCCTCCGTTGTCCCAATGTTGGGTTTAGCTCATCATGGTGAAATACCTCTCAAAATATTTTATTAAGCTCAATTGGTGTTTACAATAAAGAGAAGAAGAGAAAATGGTGTGAAACTGTAATCTGCGACGCACAAAAGGCGTCCAGAATAAACGATAAAATCTAACTGTTGTTGTCGCTATGGTTCTAAGACCCACACCTACGACCCACGAGACACTGTCGTTGTCACTGTTGAAGAACGACGATTTCTGAGAGTCTGTTCTTCGTGTTCTTCGTGTTCATCAGCAGCATAAAACGGCAGCAGGAAGCTTGCTGTTCATGGTGATTTCTTGCTCCTCAGTTCTCCTCAATCCCCCAAACTCTCGACAACCTTTCTCTGACCTCCAAGGACTCTATTTAAACCCGAAGCATGCATAGAATCTCCTCCATAACTCCACAAATCCTCGGCAGTGAAAGAAAATATTTTCGAATATTTTCTTACCAAACTTGGAATTTCTTGCGTAAACTTCCTCCCTCCACGCTCCAAATCGATTATTCACGACCCAAAGTGATGCTCGAGCCATTCCACATCATCAGAACACGTCCATAACTCTCCATGACGCGTGATTATCATCCTCCAGTGCATGCTTGCCCTGTTTTGAACTCGAGAATCAAAACACGTATTCCATCCAAATTTGATCGAAACCACCACCCAAACTTTGTTCCTTATGCCAAATCACATCTTTCTGCCAATTTTCAGCGATTGAATCGCACTCTAACCCATTCATTTTGACAATCAAAATTCTGCCAGTTGAAAACTTCATTTCCCGCCAAAAACACAAATTCAAATTGTTGAAGAAGGTGCCCCTTATCCAGAGTGCTGGGGTGCGAATATCAATTGGGGTGGAAATAGTAATTTTTCTGGGTTCCTCCGGGACATTTCTTGGACGCTTCCGGTGCATTTCTGGGTGCCTACGATACATTTCTCCGGGGTGTAAAACACTGCTTTTTGAGCCCATTTCGCCGCAAGGGCTTATTTCTCTAAAATTTCCTACAAGAACACAAAATAACACAATAAGTACTTAATCGAGTCTAACAATACAGAAAATTGAGAATAAAATAGACACATAAATGCGTCTATCAAATACCCCTAAACTTATTATTTGCTAGTCCTCGAGCAAATTTATTCTAGAAAGGAAAATCATTTGAACCCCTAGGTGGCCCTAGTGGCGGAGTGTTGTCTCCGGAGGGTTTACCAGAGGTGTACCCACAAAACCTTTACTCCAGACCCTAGCTATCTACGCAGAACCTTGGAAGGCACTAAAGAACCTCATTGGTTGGCATACTTATTGCTTATGGGAGGAAGAACCCTGATGCGAAATTCCAATTGCTGTACACGAGTTTGCACTCAAGCATACTAAAATTCATATAAGTGACAGAGCTCTACTCAGATAGTTGCACTATGGACATCATATTCGGAGTCAAACTAATCATATGGATAGAAAAAGGAGATGGAAATAAAAAAATGTAGATGGTTGATGTTAACCAAATGATCGATGTTTCACATATCTGTCTGAAGGCCACTACCAGAATGAACCTATCCTAATGGACTGCGATACCGGTCTGACTAATATCAACACAACTAGCATATACAAGGGAACCAGTGGTCGATAACTTAAATCTAGATCAACAAACTGACAAATACAAGGGAACCAGCAGTTGACTACACAGAACAATAACCATTTTTTTTTAACTTAACGGCATGAATAGATCTTTTTGATCCAAGCGCATGCTTCTTGTCAGCATATTACACGATAGTTCCCACGGGTCCTGCATTCCACGCTTGCTTAGGCGACGGAAACAGGGAGAACACACACATATTGCTATCCAAGTGTTAATAGTTATTATGATTGGTCTAACTGGTCCGGTCTTTTTTTTTTTTTTTAGTAACTCAGTCACTCTAATTCACCCTAGCAGTGGTAACAACTTGAATCGTGTGCCCCACCTAATCACTTAGAGAAACATAGTTTAAAATGAAAAAATAAAACAGAAATGAAAAGGACTCAACGAGATATGGTGCAACTATCATGTTATTTCTAACACCTGAGCTCTGTGCTTTTATGAATAGACTCTTTCGATGTTTCCATCTAATCATATTGGTTCCTCAACTCCTATAACCAAGATTTTCCCATCCACTTAGATTGGTTAGTGCAAACCTTAATAGGCATAAATTTCTAGGCTCTGGAGTTTACTAATTGCAACTGAAAAGTTTCTCCCATACCCCCAAACTTAAAATTAACATTGTCCTCAATGTTTTAAAGATGAAATTAAAAGCATGAACAAGGAGAGACAGTTACTATTTGAAGCAAAAGAGTGAAGGAAGGATATTACCGGGTTGCATGAGATTGGGTTACCTCCCAAGAAGTGCTAAGTTTATAGTCTTCAGCCAGACTAAGAAAGGTTTAATCACCTCGAATCATATAGAAATAGCCGAAATAATTGTGGGTTATCGAAACCAAATAGAGCTATCACAAGTAAAAGGAATCTGCAACAAGCCAAGAAAATGAACATGTACTGCATACCCTTATCTAGTTTCCTGATTAAGATACCTATGTCCCATTGTGGTTCAGGTTCAGGTTCTATGAAAGGATCTTGATAGAATATTTTCATTGGATGCACTTCCTCATAGCAAAGATCCAACAGTTCAGGTTTAAAAGTCTGGAAAAACTCAATTAAAAATAATAACAACCTGAATAACTGGGTATCCTTAAAGTCAATCAGATTTGACTTACACAGCTGACCACAAAGAGAGTGGTGGTCTTCCTTAAACAGATGTGTCGACCCTAATATCCTAAAGTAATTAGGTTTAGTCTCAAAACTTAATAATTGACACATCTGAAATTTATATGTTCCCACAATTGGTAGAAAATTTTTTGGTGGGAAAACAAAGTCAATCTTGGTATTATTGCCTGGGCTAACCTCATCAACCAGAGGATGGGTTTCTAACAGTTGAGACTCGTGTTGAATATTATTAAGTTCGGGAAAACGAGTACGAAGATAGTCTTGTAATATGGTTGAGGAATTGATGTCAAGTCCCACGTGAGGGATTTTTATAAGATTTAAAGAACATGGAGAATGATAATCACCCCCAAACTTAGAGTTTTCGGCGTCTCTAGGTAGACTGGTCATAATCTCCCTAATTTCTAGGTCATCAGATTCCTGAAAGTGGGCGATTGATTTTTCTAAGTCAGGTTCATCCCCTCTAATCTCTACGAGTTCATCTAAGACTATTGTTTCTAAATCATTTGACTCAAAAACAGTACTCTCAAGATAAAGTGGTTCCTCTAAACTATCATCGGTTTCGTAATCATCTTCTAAAACGGGGGTATTTCTAGTCAACTCCTCGTCCTTTTGAATAGGTAAATAATTATTAAAATTATTTGGATTTGAACTAGAAATATCATTATAATCATCATCACCATCCTCCTCCTCATCATCATCACAATATAATTTTTGATATTCACGAATTCTCAAGCTTTGTTCCCAACTACATGGTCTATGTTTATAATATTTCTCATAGATCGTTAGAGGTGATTCCTCAATAAAAGTTGGAGTATCCATATATCGCTGCCCACGCATATATTCACCGAGAGTCATTTCCGAAGATGTCTCTTGATAACGAGAATTTCTAGACATATATTCTCGTAACGTCATCTCAGGTGGCGTCTCCTGAAAAGGATTCATCACCGAGGAAACACAAACTACAGAGGAATTCTACACAATCGCAAACAAGGTTGACTCGACCAAATCAAACCTATAAATTCTAGCAAACAAAAAGCATGATGGCTCCACTTAGATTGTTTCTAGACTAGCTTCTATCTTTCGAAAGGGAATTCGTTGCAATTTGAGCAAACCCCTCTGGAATCAATCCGAGTCAAAGTAAGTTGAATAGAGACGAGGGAAGCTTAGTAGAGCTTTGATACCCAAGGCCTCACCACATTAGAAGGCGGCGCAGTCACGCATTCAACTCACAGAAACCATCATGAACTTTGAAGCGTGCTTAAGAGCAACCAATATTTTTCGAACGAGTTTCCTATTAAGCTCGTTACCCTATAGGTCTCGTTCTAGTCAAAATTTTAGGCTTAGGATCGCGTTTGGTTTCTTTTTCCCAAGGCGGGCAAGAATAGAACGGTGATGAAATCCGAACCCTTATCTTGTATTGGCCAGGCCTTGCCCTTTACTAGGAATTTAAAACAGACGTATTCAAGACCTCAGCATATATTCACCTTAAGGCAAACAGTAAACCCGCTTGCAGGAGATTCGCGGGTGTTTAGAAGCTTACCTCCCGTACCAGACGGGCGAAGAACCGATGTAGTCGACTCGGGCCACTGACTCCGGTGTCAGTGTGCGAACCCGAGGGGCCGAGACTATATAGTAATCGCCGTCCTTCCCTGCAAACAGTTTGTATTAATTTTTTTTTTAACTTATAACCCTTCCGTAGGGTTTTAAAAATAATGTCCAATGTTCAATGTCCGGAAAGAAGACGAAGGACTTTTTTTTATTATTATTTTTTAGATATTTTTTTTTATGGTGAAATACCTCTCAAAATATTTTATTAAGCTCAATTGGTGTTTACAATAAAGAGAAGAAGAGAAAATGGTGTGAAACTGTAATCTGCGACGCACAAAAGGCGTCCAGAATAAACGATAAAATCTAACTGCTGTTGTCGCTATGGTTCTAAGACCCACACCTACGACCCACGAGACACTGTCGTTGTCACTGTTGAAGAACGACGGTTTCTGAGAGTCTGTTCTTCGTGTTCTTCGTGTTCATCAGCAGCATAAAACAGCAGCAGAAAGCTTGCTGTTCATGGTGATTTCTTGCTCCTCAGTTCTCCTCAAGCCCCCAAACTCTCGACAACCTTTCTCTGACCTCCAAGGACTCTATTTAAACCCGAAGCATGCATAGAATCTCCTCCATAACTCCACAAATCCTCGACAGTGAAAGAAAACTTCCTCCCTCCACGCTCCAAATCGATTATTCACGACCCAAAGTGATGCTCGAGCCATTCCACATCATCAGAACACGTCCATAACTCTCCATGACGCGTGATTATCATCCTCCAGTGCATGCTTGCCCTGTTTTGAACTCGAGAATCAAAACACGTATTCCAGCCAAATTTGATCAAAACCACCACCCAAACTTTGTTCCTTATGCCAAATCACATCTTTCTGCCAATTTTCAGCGATTGAATCGCACTCTAACCCATTCATTTTGACAATCAAAATTCTGCCAGTTGAAAACTTCATTTCCCGCCAAAAACACAAATTCAAATTGTTGAAGAAGGTGCCCATTATCCAGAGTGCTGGGGTGCGAATATCAATTGGGGTGGAAATATTAATTTTTCTGGGTTCCTCCGGGACATTTCTTGGACGCTTCCGGTGCATTTCTGGGGTGCCTACGATACATTTCTCCGGGGTGTAAAACACTGCTTTTTGAGCCCATTTCGCCGCAAGGGCTTATTTCTCTAAAATTTCCTACAAGAACACAAAATAACACAATAAGTACTTAATCGATTCTAACAATACAGAAAATTGAGAACAAGATAGACACATAAATACGTCTATCACTTATGTGTTTATAGGTTTCGTAATCATACATATCTTTTCCTTCTCTGAAACTCTTTTCAATCGAAGACTGCTTGTTGAGCTTATTTTTTGATTTCCTCTCACAAACTCATACGCATATGGATATCCCAAGCATCATGTCTTTTGATGGAAAAGATATGAATATGATTGATAAGCTATCAATCATGAAGGAAAAAGAAAAATCTCTGATACCTTCAACTTTGAAAATAAAAAGAAGGAATGTGAGGAAGCCAAGAGTTGTTCCTTCAAATTCTCAGAAGTTCTCTGACGTTCTTGAAGAGTTAAAGGAGACAAGGAAGGAGATTCAACAAATAAAGGCTTTTTTTTAGAACTCTTGAAATTCAGAAGGTCTTGGTTCGACATCTTCAGCCTAGAAGATTTGTTGGAATTGACTTCTTTCTTCACGAACCATATGTACCCATGGTAGTTGACGACAAGGAGTTTGGGGACGATAAAGAATTTTTTAGAGGCCTCAATGTCTAGTAAATCTTCTTATGAGAATTTTATTCTTGTGTTTTTAGGAAGAATAACTAGAGTTTGGAATAGTCATTATTTTGATTACACATAGCTATGTCCAACGTTTTCATCTTCATTGTTTTTAGGTTTATTTGTTTAAATTCTAAAGGTGTTTGGAAGATGATTTTTGCAGTACTAATATTTATGGTTTTATGTATATTGCAATTTGTTATGGGATATGTGTGTTTGCGTCCGTGAACTATGATTGTCCCATACTTTGTCAAAAGTTAAGTCTTTCACATGTCGATATGCAAGTATCGATAAAAGAATGAATGAACATTTGACATTACAAAAGTTGAGCCTATTGTATGTCATTATGAAAATATTGATGGAAGATAGGATGAAATTTTGTTTACGAGGATTATGTCTATTGTATGTCATTTTGCAAATAGTGATGGAAAATAGAATGAATCCTTGACGTCTATTCCGCAGTATTGATCTTCCATGATCCATATTTTTATGTATATACTGTGCGGCTCCATAAGTTCTCTTATGTTGAGCATTTCCGATTAAATTAATTATGGGTTTTCTTATGGTTAATTTAATTGAGTATTTTGGATTCAAATTCATACTCGTATGTGATTTGTTATGTCCAAAGACTGACAGAGACACATTGTATAATCTGGTATACGAGTAAACGTCCTTCTTGTGTCGCACCATAATTATGACTTTTACACATTGTATAATCTGGTATACGAGTAAATTAATCACGTGAAATACAGTGCACACGACAGTTTTCACTTTGCAACCTGTACTATTATTTAGTCCTTTTTGACCATACAAAATCATGTTTGCATCCATTGTAATTGTTTTTATATATCGGTTCTTAATATATCCAACGACCACGCAGAAGAAACTTGACATTTTCTTCCTATTTTACTCTGAAAGTGTATGTATACACATAGGTTTAAATGTTGAGGTTATCCTAAGCAAAACAATTACCTACGAAAGCTTATTTCTGTGATCTTTTGAAATTAATTTACTAAATGCTACTCACACAACGAACACCACATGCAGTCTCTCAGTGGTCGCTACAACCTCCATTCATTGCCTGAAATGAGGGCATACGTCATTAACCTTATCTTCTTAACCTTTTCTTCTTGGAACTTGATTATAAATTCAGCAATTCAGAATGTTTCAGAGATTTCTCAGCGTAAAATGTTGTAGCGGAATAATGTCATCACAAGATGATCAATATTCAGCATTGTAGTAAAAATGGGACTCGGTGTTTTCCTCTTTGGATGTTTTTGATATTTTTAGTTAATCCAAGGCTGACAAAGACACAAATGTTTTTATTTTGAACACAATTATGCAGCAGATGTAATAATGGAAGAATGACGATGGTGAAACTCAATTAGTAAACTGTATAGAATCTCGGGCATAATAACGTAAACCAACATGCATAATAATTAATAAAAGAGATTTACCTGATTCCCGTACTAAGCTGAATCTCGTTGATGTTATGATGTGTCCCAAGATGGTCAAAATATAGCACTGCAGCAGAAATGGATTAGGAGGCCGGTTTCATCGATGGTAGTCTTTTTCTTGGTCAATTGCAAAGGAAATTAGTGATGGTAACGGATGAAATATGTCGGTGAAATTAAATAATGTCAACATGAATAATATGAGCAATAGTGATTTATAAACCTCGCACTTCTTAGATATTTTTTTTAATAGTGAAACGAATGATATTGATTCGCACAACAACAACACCGCATTCTCTCAACCATCGCACAAGTATCTAGTGCTTGAAATAATGGCACACCTCATCAAATTTTGTTGCCTTCTTTTTCCTTGGACTTTTGTGAAGCAGCAGCTAAGGAAAAGACACCTGGCACATCTTGATTCGTATATATATATTATAGAATTGACGGAAACCACCTATGTGAGTAGATGTTCGAATAAAAACAATTATAATCCTCGTTGTTTATGGATATAATATTTTCCATAGAGAAATGATGTTTTTTCGCAACTTATTCTCTCACCGGTCACTCAAACCTCTGTTTCTTGAAATGAGGGCATACTTCATCATCATTTTCTTACCTTCCTCTGCGCAGCATGAATTGAAATTAAGCAATCTAGAATATTGCTTGTGTTGTTTCACATTCTTTGTTTAGGTAATTGTACCTCATGGTGTAACCCCTTTAGGATTTTAGGTCGAGTGTTTCAAAGGTTTCTCAACTCTAATGTCATAACGAAAAAAGTTAAGGTGGGATGATGTTGTGGTTGACAAACGTAAATCGCACAATCGTCCCTCCAGAGTCGCACTTTAATCACACTATGTATTGTGGTGCACGAATAATTAATCACGTGAAACATCGTGCAAAGGGAACTTTTCACTCTAAACACTATATTATTATACGGTCCTTTTTCCCCATACAAAATCATGTTTGCATCCTCTGTAAATGCAAATTAACTAGATTCTACTCCCACAACAAACACCACACTCATTCTATCAATGATCGCTTAGACATCTATTACCTGAAATGAGGGCATACGTTATCAACCTTTTCTTACCTTCTTCTTCTAGGATCTTGATTAGAAATTAAGCAATTCAGAATATGTTCATGTGTTTCGCTTTGGCTGGTTTGTTATTTGTCACTAATGGAGACAAAATATATAACTATCCAACAACTCAGGTCAAAATGTTCCAAAGATTTCTCACCGTAATTGTCCCACGATGATCAAAATATAGCACTTCAGTAGAAATGGATTAGGAGTTTTTCTCGATGGTAGTCTTTTTCTTGGTCAATTGCAAATGAGATTAGTGATGGTAACGGATGAATTATGACGGTGAAACTAAATAATGTCAACCTGAATAATATGAGCAATGCAAGTGATTTCTAAATCTCACACTTTGTAGATATTTTTTTTAATACTGAAATGAATGCTTTGGATTCGCACAGTGACATCACCACACTTTATCAACCATAGCACAAATATCCGGTGCTTGAAATGAGGGCACACCTTATCTCCATTTTGTTGCTTTCTTTTTCCTTGGAATTTTGTGAAGAAGCAGCTCCGGAAAAGACACTTGGTTTTTTCCTAATTGGTCTGGTTTGGTCCGGTTCCAACGAAAAACCGAAACCATGTTCAGCCCTACATCCAACAATAGAAAAAATGTTCGACCGGTTTCTAAACCTTTAGAGTTAGGGGTTAGGACTCTAGAAAAGCAGAAAAGGAAAGGTTCTGATGACTCACATAAGTATATGAAGTTCAACTTGGCGACGTTTGTTTTCAATGGAGTGAAGAATTATTTTCACATGTTTTAAGTACAATATTAGGGTTTCACCTTGATCCAATAGACGTTTAAGAATTAAGATTCATCCGTCCAAGTACAAGATTAGGGTTTCACCTTGATCCAATAGACGTTTAAGATTCATCCGTCCATCTCCCACAGAAACCATATCTAGTAGAAGATTCCAGTTTGAATTTTGTATCAATAGGTAGGTCGGTTTTTTATATTCTGAATTTTTATTTTAGGTCCTCTGATAATCTGCAAGTGCAATCCGAATTTCTTTCTTTCTCATTTATTTTTCTGTTTCAGAATTTGGTTCTCTTTTGTCGCCGTTGTCCTAATTTACTCCTTGTCTAAATCTGTAACACTGACTGTAGGTTTCAATCTTTATTAAGGTCTCCAAAATCTAACTCTAATTCTAGGTTTTGATTTTTATTCTTTTTTTTTGAAGCATTTATTCAGTTTAATGGAGGATCGGACAAAGATGGAAAGTGGGCTAGGTGGCGACGAAACAGCATTGGAAAGCCCTCAGAAGAATAAAACAGGATTGGGGGAAGTTGTGATGCAAAGAAAGAAAGGAAAATCAGAGGGAAAAGCTCCGAACAATGAACCGAAAACAGGTACGATTATCAGATAAGATTTATTGATAACAAAAATTAGCCATAAAATATTCTTTGTTCAAAGAATAAAAATTGATAAAAAGAATTATGCGAGGTATTTTTTTTTTTTTTTTTTTTTGCACTTGGTATATTTCATTCTGAATCTCTGATGGTGCAAACACTTTCTTTCATCCTATGAGGCACTGTAGAAAAATCTATACATGGATGACTACAAAAATCTTTGTTTTATATTTTACTGAAGTCTCTTCCACAGAAAGTGCTATCTGCTAAGTGTCACTCATTTAACTCTTAAGACTTTTTGTGTTTTGCACAACAAATCTCCATATGGTTAAGGTTGCACCATATGGCAAACACAAGCAATGCAGTTGTGAGTTTATCTATACGATGTACCAACTTGACATTATAACCATTTAAGAAGTAATTCCGGATTTGATGAGAGATTCATGTACTTGAGTATGTTAATACTAGTTTTAAGTCTGCATGTGGTTAATGTTATATGATTTTTACAGTGAACCCTGAAAGTTAAGGATCTGATTGATGCTTCTCTGCTTAGTATATTTTCTGACTGTTGTTAATGTTTGATCTTTGATAACACTACTAATCAGTGGCCGAGAATGATGATATTAAAAAAGCAGCAGGCAGCGGTCATTTAAAGCAGGCTTGGGTCCCTTGCAAGATCTCTTTGTTTGTATGGAGGAGGAGAAGTTACTGCATGATAATAAACAGCGGGATCTGCTAGCAACAACTCCTTTGGAATTTACTACAAAAAGTGTTTATCAACAACCAAATTACTAAAGATGAATTCGAGAAGCCAGCCTCTGGGCTAAAAAATTTGAACAACTCGTACATAAACTCAGAAGATGGGAGAGGAGGATTTCTAGGAAGTGAAGAAGGATATGAACGTACTCTGCAGGAAGTGGCTATTATTTTCGGAATGCAAGGAAAAGACTGAATAGAGATATGAGCAGTTTATCCAGGCAATAATGACTTGTTCTTGCCAATGTAATTTTGAAGTATAGTGGTCAAGTCACTGGGTGATGATACCAATGACTTGAGTTAGAAACTCGCCAGCATCAAATTCTTTACTGTGGTAAAGTAATAGTTTTTTTTTCTCAATGAAAGTGATGAATTCTATTTCACGGGTATTCACTGAATAAAAGCTCGTGTTTTCTGATTATGCCATTAGAAATTGTACAAGCTTCTGCCAATATTTGTCTAGTACAGTGGAACGATTCTCACTGGAAGGTTGGATCCCCCCACCTCTCTGTGTACCAATTTTGTCTCTGTGTGTAGCAATTTCCTCTCCTCTCTCTCTCTGTGTACCAGTTTCCTCTCCTCCCTCTGTGTACCAATTTCCTCAATTTGTAGTAATTTCCTTTGTGTAGAGGGTCGCGATTGTATCTTGTTGATGGGATGGCTAATTGGATTAGCACTCTCTGTTTACCAATTTCGTCTCTGTGTAGCAATTTCCTTGGAGGACACTTAATGAGATGAAGGGTCTATTTAATTTGAGTCTTGCTAGATCCCGAACACTAAGTTGCTGGATAATGTTACTACATACAGACTCAACTGAAGGCCTTCTTTCCTTTAAAACATTATTATTTCCAAATCCTTTTTGCTCCTTAACTGATGATGCAAAAACAAAATCATCATCAAACAAGTTTTCTTTGTTTTCATGGAGCATCTATATGGCTTGTTCATTATTGTTTGATTCCTGATTCAAGCAATAATGTTAGAGTATGCAAATATTATATGGAAAGATTTAGTACATAGGGTTATATTTAGTATTTGATATTTTTAGTATGAATTGATTTACAAGTATTAATCTTGCATACCAAGTTATGGTATGGCTATATATACCCTATGAGTTCTCAATGTAAATCATCTCAATAGAATTATCTTTTATCTTTATATCTCGTAGTTCTGATTTGGTATCAGCGGGTTCGGTCCGGACCTGTTGCCCACCTCGTTTTATTTTCTAACCGGCGGCGGTAGCCTCCAATGCTACCGTCCGCCGAATCTTTCTTCTGCTTGCAATATGATTAGTTTTTCTTATTCGATTTTTATTTTTAGGTTTTTCATCCATATTTGCCAAATCCTTAATCCAACCCCTTAATTCAAGTTTTCAGATTTTGTTGAAGATGTCGGGAACGCCACCTCTCCTTTTCCAGAAGTTTTATTATTTACCTGACGGTTCTGATAATTCCATTAATTCTTATAAAGATTATGGATCCAGTTATCATTGGTTCTTCTAATAAATTATCTCTTTTTTCTACGGCAGCGCGATTCTTCGTCAACTTTTCTAATCCCTATTTTCCTGTTTTTTTTTTTCTCTTCTTATCGATGGTTCTTATATGCTCCATCAACGGTTCTGTGAATTTCGCTGCTTTAGCGGTTCTCCTAATCAATATTCTCTTTAATGGCGACGCGCTTCTTCTTATACTTCTCAGGCGTTTATTGGCACCGCAGTTCATCAACAACTTTCAAGGCCAATCTCAAGCGATTTTTCAATCCCTGAGATTGAGGGAGGGTGTTAGAGTATGCAAATATTATATGGAAAGATTTAGTATTTAAGGTTATATTTAATATTTGATATTTTTAGTATGGATTGATTTACAAGTATTAATCTTGCATACCAAGTTATGGTATATTGGTATCGCTATATATACCCTATGAGTTCTCAATGTAAATCATCTCATTCAATAATAGAATTATCTTTTATCTTTATATCTCGTACTTCTGATTAATAGCAACATATTAAAATAAGTTTACACGAAGAGGGGAAAAAATAAATAAAGAAAGATTAAAAACCAAAGACAATTCTGTTTCTGCAGAAATATAAAAATATACTGTACAATCACCGGACTTAATAAAAAAACCTAAGAACATGATTTCAGTTCATTGCAACCATACCTTTCAGTTTGATCCTTGGTATATGTTTCAATCACAAGCGGTAAAGTATATGTTTATGCAAAATAAAAACCAGAATAGGAAAAACAGATTCGTTTTTGCTCAATTTCATATAATGTGCAATTGAGCAAACGTAGAAACCAAATCTGGAATTTTCGCATAAACCGAAAAATATAGGTAACAAGATATAGCCATATTTTAGGTCCAATAAAGTCGCGGTCAAATTGGATACTAAAACTAATATTCCTAGAAAATAGCTTGCAAAAGATAATATTCACCGATTTAATTTTTGATAATTTTATTTTCTGCAAAATGACACAGTTAGTAAATTGCAAAATAGCTATGGTTGTTTGAATATTCAAAATTATAAAACCGGCTAGCAATTTCAAATTGTGGTCATATTTTCAAAAGTTTGATGTGTAAATACTAATATGAAGATTCTTATTTGTGTAAACACTCATTCCTATTTCTCATTAGGTAGTTATTTTTATCCAAAAGTCAATTGTCTTCCTCTTCTAAATTCATTTTTTCCTAGATTTTCTACCCGGATCTTGATTTTATTAAGATTTGGGTAGATTAGTTTAGTTTTCTTTCATGTTTTGAATAAATAAGATTGCATTATAGCAATGATCAGCATACTTATATTATACTTATCTTTTAATTCTCATTCGTATGGCAAGTGTATGCCATTACGTTTTCTCATACCTCCTGGAGGGCCTTCGATTTCGTTTAATCTTTCATCCAACCAGTTACGAACGTAAGTTGATGTGGAATTTGGGCATGTTACTTCTTTTACGGAAGCATCATATCTTTCCAGAGAGTATCCAACAAAATGGTGACAAACCATTAGAAGATTTCAATTAACCTATTGTTTTACCTATATTAGGTGCAAAATTTTCTTTTCGATTTCTTTCGATTCAAGATTATTATTGTACCAATCATGTAATTCGATTTATGGATGTAATTGAATATTATGCATGTAACTGAATAGAGGGAGGAAAATATGGCCTATTCTTATCTTTTCCATTGTCAGAGCTATTTGGGATGAAATAAATCGCAGGGTTATAGCAAATAAACCCCATAAAGTTGAAGGAATAATCATCAATGAAGTTAAAGCTTTGATCTTTCAATGGGGCAATGCAGAAAAATGGTTTTGGGGTAATCATTTAGAGATCTTGTAACACACTGGAAAGTTATGATTGATAGCTCATAAATCTCTGTAACACAAAAATGGGGACCTTCTTTGGTCTTATTACATTTTTTTTTATACATTTTAACCTTACTCTTCAAAAAAAATTTTATTATGCATGTATATCTAACTATTAATAAAGTTTGGGGTTTTCATGCTCCTTATTCCTTCAAAAAAGAAAAGAAAGAAGCACTACTGTATAAGAGATTCCATAAAGTATTAAAAAAGTGTAAGTGGTCTTGGTAACTACCAAATGCATGAACTAAACAATGCTTCTAGACCCACCGAAGAATTTGCACCGAGGGAGATCACACGACCCAGGACAGCGTTTGATGCATTGGAATAGGGGTGGGTCACAAGTGGGCCCACCCATCCTCTCACACGGTGGGAATGTAACTAAATTAGCTAATATTGCTGGTTACCAAAAAGATATTAAAAATTAGTTAATATCACTATCCTTTAGCAAGGTTATGGAAGAAACCACATTGGAAATGGTTTTATGCCCATATATAAAGAATTTTATTCTCTTCCTTTAAATTGGGGATGGTGGAACCAAGGGAGTAAACTCTAGACAGTTGTCCCATGTCTAGAGTTTTCCAATGATAAACGTGTTGAATGTACTCAGAAAGAGAAGATCTAACAAACGTGTTGCAGTCTCTAAAATTTTTTGGGAATTCAATCGAATTAAATGCAATGAATTTGTAGGAGTAGGAGACTAACTAAAGTTCCTTCCTAATCCCAAACATTGCACCGGACTGTTATAACTTACACCAAGGACATCACTACGTGTAAATCCGACATCAAAGACGCCACATCATTGGATCCTATCCGAATCCCAAACATTTCCTTTTCCACCCTACAAATAAATAGGTCTCACAATTGAAAGGCCCCGTTAATCAAGTACTACAATATTCAAACGGTAAACAGAAGTGAAAACAAGTACACAAAGTTAGTCTTTTGCTATTACAAAATGGAGCCTTTCTTAATGGAATCAACAGCTGCAAAGAACACAATTCTTAGTGCAACTCTGATAACTGATAAAAATATTTAATTTACGCCAGATGAAGTGATCAAACAGATCGACAGGGAATGGATAAATCTCACCTCAGCATATTCTATTCAAGTGCTTCATAATGGTTGTTTAAGTATCAAGTTCGAGAATGTAAAGGATAAAATGATGGTTATGGATTCTGCACCATGGCTGGTCTTTTAAAATCAATATGTACTTCTTTTAAAAAAGTGGTGTAGTCCATATGTACCTCCTCCTAAGATTAAGTTCACTACTTGTCTGTTCTGGATCCAATTACATAACATACCAAGGATCATGATTACAGAAAAATTGGGTTTCAAAATTGGCGAAGTTATTGATTATCAAGTCTTGAAAGTCGAACTTTGTGAGAAAAGAAGGAAGAGAAATAATTTTCTGAGAATTAGACTAGTTGTGGATGTTACTAAGAGACTGGCTACTGGTTTTTGGTTGTGTATTTCAAGGAAACTTAATGAAGTGTATTGGGTGTCTCTAAAGTATGAGAATTTACCTAAAAAGGTATGTTACACATGTGGTATTCTAGGTCATGATAAGGATTGTTGTTCTGATGGTAAGTTACTTGAAGTACCCATTGGAGAGAAGTGTATTGTGAATTATATTTCTAATAGTTTTGTGTATGTAGGAGCAGTGCCTTCAAGGGTTTCTGTTGATGCTAAAACTTTAAAGGAGGATGAGAGTGAGAGAGGTTATGGACCTTGGTTGTATGAAGAAGAAGATCAGGATATTGAGGATGAGGATGAGGATAGTGAGGATGGTGATGGTGGAGACGTTGACAGTGAGAACGGTAAGTAAGATGGGGTAGTCTACGATGAAGATTAGTGAGTATAGTACTTATGAATAATTATATGTAGATAAGTTATTCGATCCGATTTCAACACAAGTAGCTGGATCCTTAATGCATCTTTCACAGGCAAACGCAACCACATTCTCTTCTTTTTTTTCGAAGAAGAAGGTTATATTAAAGAGAGAAAAAAAAACCTTTACAAAAAGTGAAGGAAGTTACACAGACATAAGAGTCTCCCAATTACTCCAAATGAGACTCGAGGCACATGCAAACTTGTTGCTGAAACTCAGTTGCCAAGCTAAGAAAACCAAACCAGGAGTTTTTTCCTTTCACTGAACCAGCACGTAGTGAGATTGGATTAATGCGTATTTAAAATGGTTAGTTGTTCTATTTATTTTTATGGTATTGAAGTTTCAGGTATTATGTATACTGTGAAGAACTAATTTTTATGTGTTTGCGAGATTGGATTTAACATGTGAAAAACTAATTTTTATGTGTTTGCGAGATCGCTGATAGCATCTAATTAATCTTATGTTTTTCAAGTGACTGTTTTCTGTGGTAGGCTTGCAAATTGCAACATACCATTGCACGGGAATCTGTTCTTATCCGGGTAACAAAACTGGAGGCAAAATTTAGTCAGGTAGACTAAAACCTCTATATAAGAAGACTAGGCAGCTGAGATAGCCAGCTTGTACGGTTAGTCAGGGATGAATGTCAGTTAAAATTAATGCTTTTTATGGTTAGTCAGGGAGGTCAGTTAAAATTAACGCTAAGTATATGTCGTGATAATAAAAGATATAGCAGTAATATATTTGTTATTTTAATTAGGAAATCGTTAAATAAAAAAAATACGGTCATATTAAAAAAATCATTACTTAAATTAGGTTGAGTTAGGCTAAAGTGAATGAGTTAGAAAAATCATTATTTAGTGGGGCTTCTATATATTCAACAGGATAGAATATACATGAGCATTGAGGCATTGAGCTTTCCAATGTACACAAAACGATGCTGAGTATTTTAGTTGGCTACATAAAATTTTAATCTAGATTTATTACTTTTTTTGTTAGTTTAAGCATCGTACACATTCATAATACATTTTTCTCAAATCAAAACAGATTGAAAAAAATAAAATCCAATTTTTTTAAGTATCTTATGGTCCGACAGTTTCCAGACTAAACAAAGGGGATGATCTATACACCATATGGAATGTGAAGGCGGAGGTTGAGCAACATGTGTACTCTCCCATTTCTTATTTAGTTTACAATTGATACATAACTGTCTAACTTGGTATGAGACTTCCCGATCTATTTGCACTTTGTTCTATTTTCTTATCTTTCTTGGAGGAGATGCATGACTGTCCAACTTGGCTTGACACCTTCCGATCTATTTGCACTTTGTTTGGGGCAGGAAATAATTGGCTAGTTCAGCTGATGAACATAATAGTTGATATCCTTAAGGATGCAAAACAATCCAGAAAGAAAGCAATTGCATTATTGACTTATCACTTCAGCTGCGACTTACCGTTTCAGCTGCCCAAACAGTTGTGTTATCAGCTTTCACTTAAATAACGTCATCCGTAGGAGCCATGGGCTAGAAATCCAACAAGGGGATGATTCAAAAATAGTTCAAAACTACTAAATACGAGTAGTTTACTAAAAATATAGTTCAAAACAACCATTTTTAGTTTTTTACCTAAAAAACTATTCGAGAATGGAAAAGATTGGGGATTTCATTCAGTAATCATGTAGCTAATTCTGGGCCTAGATCAACCAGGGTCAATGGTAGAAGAGGTTCACAACGAGTAAGAAGTTTATTTCATGGAATGGGAGGGGCTACGCTCTGCAGTACGTAGATTGATAGTTAAAAATCTCATAAAAATCAACCAAAGCTTCTATAATTTTTCTGCAGGAAACAATGATGGAAAATTGCACTTAGAAGGACATTGCTCAGATTTGTGGTTCTATTAATTTCGGGTGGGTTGCTCAAAAATCAATTGGTCGTTCCGGTGGTATGTTAATTCTTTGGTGTCTTTGAGGTTGTTTCTGTTTTTGAAGGTAATTACTCTCTCACTGTTGAAATTTTTTTGAAAGATGACAGATTCCTTTGTTGTCTGACTAATGTATGTTAGTTAATGTGATGTGCAGTTTACATTCTTCACATGAACTAGTATGTTAGTTCATGTGATGTTTGCTTTCTTCACATGAACTAGAATGATAGTTAATGTGATGTTTCTGTTTTGCACCAAAAAGTTGTGTAACCTATCTCTAATATTAGGTCATATGTTGACTTAGTATAAAAAGAAAGAGATAAGGAAAGAGAAAGGATGAAGAAGATATTATCTTCAAGTGAATGAAAGAGAGAATGAGAAGAACTAATCCAGTTCCCACTTCTCCACTATCTTGCACCCCATCGTAGAATGCCAAAACCTATAATGGTAGAATAAAGGTGAAAACACTATCTTTCACCCGTAACACAGGTGAAAAAGAAGTTTCCACTCAATCTTTCAAAGAAAGGTGACAAGTGAAACGCATTGGTTCACCCGAAACACAGGTTTAAACAAGAAGTTTGGAGATTTTCAACACAAAACTTTCACAACTGAATACATAAATACAGGTGCAAAACTAAATATTCTCAAATTGCAACAAAGAACGTAAAAAACCAAGTTTTCGTTGTTAACAAAAAATGCAAAACTTCTGCCCCACTCCTATCACAATGCATCGAACCCTGCCCTGGGTCCGTGCAGTTTCCCTCGCCATTCATGTGCAAATTCTTCGGTGGGTCTAGCAAGATTGAAAGTGAATTTAGCATTTAAGAAAGAAAAAAAAGGTAAATGTTAACCTACGCTTTCACAATGTGGGGCTTCGATGATTTTAGAATCGCTAAAATAAAAGGTTAAAAAGCAATGTTCCACCATATTCGGACAAATACCAAATGTTAAAGACATACTTCCTCCGTCCCAAATTAGACAAACTAGTTGGTTTAAAATTTTGTCTCATAAATAACAAAAATGAGCTATTTCTCTAATCGAGGAGATATTTCTAAAATTACCTTTTTAATTGATTATTATTGCTACTATAAGAAATATGCATAAAAGACCCTGGGTCCAACTATAGTAAGTCTGTATTTATTTAACTTTTTAATTTATTTAACTCTTTAGTAAGTCCGTACCCACCTCGGTACCCATCCTTCGGTGTATCTATATTTTTTGAAATAAATATCGTCATTCGTGTGTAAGTAGTATATTAAATGTTGCTGACCATTCTGTCTCTCTGCATGTTGAACGTACCAAAGAAGGGTCTTGTCCCTAGGCCTAGAATAGAGAAAAGCATTTGTGAGATGCAACGTCTTGTGAGAAACTTGGAAAAGCATCGGATAGCACTACTCCTGCACAAAACCGAAAAGACGAGAAAGAAGCCAGATGAGACAAGACGAGACGTTTGCTTTTCTCACGCTATCCCAAAACCCCGTGCTTACTGGTCCGTACGAAAAGATGTTTGATTTATCCTATTTTTTTACTATTAATCCTCGAGTCTCGAACTATTTTACCCTTCGTAATAATAAGTCTTCTCAAGTACATTTCAGAAGTCTCTCGACCTATACGGTGAAAAACCAACAATGCTTAGTCTACCGCGGATGGAATCCCTCCAAAGATCCCGCACCTCACAAATTTTAGTGGGACACATATGCCCACTCCCCTCCCAAATCCAGCGGGTCCCAGGGCTCTCTCTTGCGGGATTTTTGACGGTAGATACCGCGGTCAACATACCATCGTTGGTGAAAAACACATTCTCTTTCGAGCAATGATAGACCCCTCCAATGCTAAGAACCGTGATTTACACATTCAGCGTAATTCTTTCTTTGGCCTGCCCCGTACCTCCCGGTTTTACATGATCGGAAGATTCTGAACAAAACACAAGGCAAAAGCCGTTTCATTCCTAAACTAAACTCTAAAAGGAAATGGGAACCATTTAGGGGAATTATGGATTAGGGTGCTCTATTTGTATTAATCACAGCTGGTTTTGTCGGTACACAATAATATACTAATAGCCATGCGGCCAATGCCTATTATAATCTGAAATATTGTGCTAACGGGGTGTTGCACATGCGAATTTCATTCTGAACTGCAAAAACATATTGCATCTACACAGGCAGTGCAAAAAATACATTTCCTCATAAAAAATCTTGTACCAAATATACAAAATCTAGGAATATCTATTCTATTATATAAAGGGAAGACCCCTTAGGCACCGTTCATGAACAACGTTGAAGCTGTAAACTTTGAATTTCCAAAACTGCCCTTTTTTCATGCCTACACAAATTATGTATGAAAATGAAAGTGAGGGTATATCAATAATTTTAGTTTAAACTTAAAAATACAATTACAAACAGGGTAAATCCATGTCTGCCCACAAATAGTGATGCTGTGATGGGCTCCATTCCAGATTGCACGTGCGTATGTACGTGCGGAACAATCTTGTCTTGTGATATATAAGGGAACTCCCCTTAGTTGAAGCTGCAATTTTCGCTTCCTATTTTACCCTCAGTTTTAATTAATCATTTAACCATTACATAAATATATTAGGGTCATTTAAGTAATTTCATAAATAACCAAATTATCAAAATCAGAATAAATGAAAATACATTGTATGACACTCATGACTGAAAGATTGAAGCTTAATATTAGAGTGGCAGCGATGGATGCATCGGGGTTGCCTTGGATCGTTGGACCTGAGGCATGCCATGCACGCGCAAAAGCGCTTGCCGGTGTTCTAGTCTAGGAATAATACTAACAAGTATCTTGGTTGGAACTCGGAATGGTCTCGTGACTCTCGTCTTGTATTGTCTAATTGTTTTGAAAGTGTAGACCAGCTAAACCCTATAGTTCTATAGTGTGAAAAGGAAAACACTCTGCTCTTGCCTTGTATTTTCTACCGACCCCTTCCCCCCACTTCTTTCTACCGCTATGTCTAGTTTTCCATATGTTGAACCTAACCCTAGTCTTATCTCTCTCAAGAGTTTCTGTTCTTGATAAGGAAAGAAGACAAGATGGAGAGAGATAGGATTAGAGATTAGGAGTTTGATTGTTGGACAGTTTAGAGGATGGCTGTGATCAGAGATGGTCGGGGATGGATTTTATGGAAGGAGGTGAAATGAAGGTTTTGCAGAGGTTAGACGGTTGGAGAGAAATTGAGATTTGATATGAAGGTGGTGTTTGGTTTCTGCTTGATTAAGGGAGGAGACAGGAGACCAGGGTATCGGGCGGATGCTTCAGATGTTGATGTAACTTTTGTCTTTTGGTGATGTCGTTGGATGTTGAGGAGCTTCTGGGTGTTAAACGATTGTAGATCTTGGGTCCTCTTGGAAAATATTCTTCTAGGCCCATATCTTCTTCAAGCCCACTTCTAGTTTCAGGTCGTGCAAGCGACATTCTTCACTTGTGGATGAGTTTACAAACGAGGTTCTTCACTTGTGTACAAATAAAATGAAATGAATAGACTGATAAGAACTTTCGGTCTCTCTCACCATACTCTTCAGACATTTTATCACGGTTTTTCTGGCGGTCCATTAAGAATGATTCATTTCCAAAACAAAAATAATCGATTTCGAAAACAAGAATTTTGAACTTAAACCCAGATGTGGTTTAGATTCCAAAAAGTCTGCAAGGACCGTCCAAATGGACCGTTAAAAAGGGTTGATTTCCAAAAAAAAAAAAAATCAATTTCGAAAACAAAAAATTTGAACCTAGACCCAGATGTTGTTTAGATTCCAAAAAGTCTGCAAGGACCGTCCAAATGGACTACATAAAAACCTTGCAGACTGGGGCATTTTAAATTGGAGGGAGGAATATGGAGGTGGAAAAGAGAGAGTTGAATAACATTAAAGTTTTAATAGAGAAGAATAATCAATTTCTTATGCACATGTATAAGGTGTAAACCCTAGTTGATAAGGTGTAAACTCTAGTTAGTTATTTGAAGAATCTAATACCGCTAAACGTAGTAGTATAAAACAGGAGCTGATTAAGAAGTGAAAAATCAAATTATAATAGGTAAAAGCTTAATCAAAATCTAAGTCAAATTGCGTAGGAATCCGAAATATATAGGATTGAAGTACAATGGTTATCGTCAAAAAGGATTTTTCTCTTCAGAGTTCCAGGACTGATGATTTCTAGTCAAATTTTCATAGTCTGCATAACCTGATTCAAGAGGAGAGTGAAAATATTGGTCTTTCCGATAAGTTCAGTCTAATTCTCGGAGAACTGGAACAGTTGCATCAGTTAGCTACTACTCCAAGACAACAGGTAATCGATGCTAAAGTTCTGTCGGTTTTTATTTGTAAATTATCTTTATCTATCAAGACTTTTAGGAACAAAACTAGTACTACTGATTTCATAACGTGTATGCTTCACAAATACGGTGAAAAAAATAGCTCAAATCAATCCAGATCGTTGAAGTGGAATGAAATTGGTAAAGATGTATGTGATATATTCGGTCAGGTGTCTTTATGTTCTATTACCATGGTTGCTGAACCAAATAAGAAGAAGATGGTTTCGAAGAAACGAATGAGATCCATAATGGAAGTTGACTATCCAGAAGATCTTGACGGCAATGCAGTAGCGGAGAAGACAAAAACTATTAAGACTATTGATACGATGTTTGAGGTTTTGAAGACGAGGAAGAAATCGGTTAAGTTCGAAAATGTTATTCTGAACCGAAATTCGTTTGGGCAGACCGCAAAAAATTTATTTGCACTTTCTTTTTTGGTAAGCATGGGTAGAGCTGAAATTAAAGGAGATGATGATGGTCATCCGGTGGTTTCATTAAGAAATGCACCAAATTCAAATTTAATAAAATGCGGGGAAGTTCAGTGTAAGCAGTTCATACATGTGCTTGGTTACAAGGACTGGAATATGATGAAAGATTTAGTTGGTGTTGGGGATGAGGTTATGCCACATCGCAACTCAGATAACATCGAAGGTGATCTCTCTGCTGGTAACTTTTTGAAACTAGAAAATGTGTAACTACAAGCATGGCTAAGTGAAAGGAGTTCCGGTAGTACCTAGGTAATTGGATTTCACTTCAATCTGCTGTTAAACGGTGGTTTTTTTTTTGCAACATTGTAATAGGGGGTACTAAATTAAGTGGGGTACCAAAACTATAATGAGACAAAACAGATTTTCATATAGGACAAAACAGTTTTTGCCTTGGCTTGGTACACCCTTATTTAACCTGGCACCCCCATTAGCAGTCTTTTTTTTTTTGGGTTGTTTTAAGACATGGCTTGTGTGGTTCTTTTTTTGGGTTGTTTTCATGCTTTTACCTTTGTCTTATTCTCAATAGTCACTTCAATTTCCCATTCAACATAAATAAGGGTATGTTTGTCAAAAAACGTCTTGGAACTACAACTCCCCTATTAAATGCAACTTATCAATCAAAATAGAGGTGAGAACACAACTAATCACTCAAAATTCGTTTGGCCAAAAGAGTTTTGTACTTTTTGAAAATTTGAAAGGGTGCAAATCGTGTCTAATATTGGTGGAAATTACGTTTTTCACTTTAAAGACTGACTAGATTTGTACCCCGGCAATGCACCGGGAATATTTTTTATTTTTAATTTGGGGGCGCGAGGCCTCTCTCTGGGGCTTCGCCTATTCCTTGGCAATCATCTCATCTTTTGTGTTTTTAGATCATAAATTATCCCAAATCCCGTATTTTTACTGTTTTCAAGAATACAGTAGAACTTCGATAAATTAATTACTTCTCTAAAATAATAAAATTCTCCGGTCCCAACTAGGCTTGTACAGGCTAAATTTTAACTCGATAAATTAATAACTTCGCTAAAATAATAATTTTCTCCGGTCCCAACGCTATTAATTTATCGAAGTTTTACTGTAATTCCTTTTACTGGGTTATTTTATGTTTTTAGGTAGTAGCAAAGCTTGGATGATGGCATCATGTGGTGAAGGCACCATAGTGGGTGCATACATGCCAAATATTAAATTTTACCATGTGCATAGGAATAGGCCTTATATGTTAAATTTTGCTGACAAGCCCTTTCTGTCTCTCTCTCCTCATGCTGAACGTACCAAAGAAGGGTCTTGTCCCTTGACTAGTCACTAGAGGAAAGCATCTGTAAAAAGTCTTATGGTTGGAAACTTGGAATTATGCATACTGCATAGACTCTACACTTAATGACCAATGGCCGAAGAGAAAACTAATCTCAAATTGAGCTTACAGAAGTAACAGACCCCATAAAAAGAAGCTCAAAATGAGCATAAAAAAAAACATACCCAACAAACCCAAATTAATAAAGAAAGGAAAGTTTGGGACATTATTTGTTATTTATGTTCAACTTCATAATATGTATAAACATATAAGGAAGTATGTGGCCCGACAGCGACGGAACCTGGAATCCACATACAGGTGGGCTAAAAAAATATTCCATAAATACTCAACTGAAAAACTGATAGGCATGATAAAGTCATCAAAGTACCCGACGTTGGGTATGGAACCGAACATTTATCGGGACAACATTTCAACAATGAAGATTTTGTACAAAGCATAGATATCAATATATTAGGTGGTCGTAGGCTGCATAAAATGTTGGAAATTTTATATATTTATTAGAGCTAAATAACACTGTGACACTTGAAAATATACTTGACTAATATATCAGGCACCATCGCTATATTATAGTTACACTAACTAACATGTCAGGATATGGTGAACTCGTTCGGAGTTACACTATACTATCGTTATAAAATAGTTATTTTATAGTTACAGTATCGTTATACTATAGTGACACTATCGTTTACGAAGTTGTTCTTCATAAATACGGGATATGGTGAACCTGTTTGGACCTGCGATGTGTCCTGAGCTGAATGCTTACACCAATTCGGTAGTGACACATAGGCGGGATATTTTTTTGGTATATGGATATGGAACCGGTAGAAAACCAATGGTCACTACAGTATTGGTTCTTTGTAAGAAGTTTAAATCAACCAATGATATTATTATCTTGTTACGTGCACACCCTTTAAAGGAGTGTGCACAATGTTGGACTCAAACCATGTTCTGTTCATTCTCTTTTTAAAGTTTTTTCCATAATAAAATCCTAATACCACAGCTTATTCAATGAGTCTCAATTCCATTTTGGAGAATAAAATCATAATTTGCCTCATCGTTGAATGATGTTAACTTAGAATAGAACGATAATTTGAGTTTTTATACAAGAACTAGTTGATAGTTCTAGTTTTTACGTGAGACAAAAAAAAGGTGAAAGTTTGATCATTCACCTTGTCAACAGGTGATAATATAAATTTTCACATGGAACTAGATGATAATATGGATTTTCACATGAGATATCAAGTTTGTATCACAATTAGGGTATCCATAAACTATAATAAATACATGTATCATAAACCCTAAAAATATATCTAACCATTAAAATATATCTAGGTTAGCTAACCATTAAACGTTGAAAATTTATTATATCTTATATCTTATTATTTATTATATATATATATATATATATTTTTTGTTTTCAAGACTAATAAGTCAAACAAAATATATTAGTTAATATATATATAATCTGGCAACGTTTATAAATATATAAATATATTAGTTTATAAAACGTTTTCAAAACGTTATATATAACGTCAAACAGAATATATTAGTTATATATATATATTCTGTTTCAATAATGATATATATATATATATATCAACTTTATTTATTATATCTTATATCTTATTATCTATTCTATTATATTATATAAAGCAAACACTTGTTGCTACATGAGACTGAAGCTGCAAATTGTGTTTGACTGTGTCCTTACTTTAATTTTTTTCAAGTGCCGATCAATGCAAGAATGCAAGGGTTGTTTCGTAATTTAAGTTTAAGCTAAAAAAATTATGAAAACCAAAACGATGGAGAATTCAGAAGAATCTAAATAGAGAGGAAAGCAGGAAAGGGTTGTTTTACAATTGGGTTTTCAGTCTAATTTATGATTGGAAGTTACTGATTTAGTTTTTCTGCTTTTGGGAATTAGATAATCCAGTGATTGTATCGGTATTGGATGGGAAGTCTCTTTGTATATCCTTGAAGATGATTCTGCAATAGCAGAGAGTTTAGCCCAGAAAATAGGTGTTGAATGGTGGTTGTTTTAGAGTTTCTTTTCGAATGGGAGGAGTAGGATTATTGGGTAATGGTTGGATTCAAATTGCAGGTCAAGAAAGCTAAAAACAGGGCTAGATGTACACAGTGAACCCACCTGCTCAAGAACAACATAATGCACATAAAGTGTTTGATTAAAAGCTTGAAAGAAGAAAAATTAAAAGGGTGAAAGTCACGCCACAACGCCTATAGTTTTGTATACTTTTGTATTTTTGTATGAAATGTTGTTTTTGTTGTCGATGAGAAAAATGATTCTAACACGCGTATACGCGCGTGCCAGACGTTCTTGTTTATTGAAAATGTCATTTTTCATCTCATGTTATTATTTATTATATCTTATATCGGAATCAACTTTCAACTCATGTTATTATATTCAACTTTCAACTCATGTACCCTATTTATTATATCTTATCTTATATATCGGAATCAACTTTTTACTCATGTAATTATATCTTATATCGGAATACGGTCAAATTGGATGATGTCGTGTTTACAACCCACTATCACACTTTGGTATCCCCTTCGTCACTCCTACAGTAGAATTTAAGCAATCTAGAATATTGCTTGTGTTTCAGTTTCTCTACTAAGTTATGTCTAATTGATGGTGCCTAAATGTAAGCATTGAGGACTTCAGCACAAAAGATTTCAACTCATGTTATACCAGAATACGGTCAAATGTGATGATGTAGTGTTTACAACCCACAATCGCACTTTGGTATCCCCTTTGTCGCACTGATATTACGCCTTTTACACGTTAAAGTATGGTGCACAAACAATTGATCACGTGAAATGTGGTGCATAATACTAATTTCACCGGATCAAGGTTGTATATCTTATACCAGAATACGGTCAAATTGGATGATTTAGTGTTTAAAACCCACAATCGCACTTTGGTATCCCCTTCGTCGCACTGATATTACGTCTTTTACACTTTAAAATATGGTGCACAAATAATTGATCACGTGAAATGTGGTGCATAATACAAATTTCACCGGATCAAGGTTGTCAAGTGGGGAGGGGACAGTATGCTATGTGGCCATGCCCGGATTACGTTATACCCATGGGTCACAAATGCAACAGTGTTTTCTCGAGTAGGGTTGCCGTTAAAGAGTGGTAAAAATTTACAAGAACTGGAATCAATATCAACTAGATTATCCCATGAAAACCTAAAATGATTTTTCTCTATCATGTATCTTCGGTGAAACATATCAAACTTGACTTCAGAAATCTACTCCAAAAGACTTTTACTATTACAAAAGGTAACAATAACATACAGGAAAGCAAACATCTGTTCATATGAACCAGTAATCATGGGGTAGAGTGGGACTGGATTTCCGTTGAAAAGCAGACGTCTCGTGACTCTCGTCCAGTCATATTCCGTCTTGTCTTCTCGTCTTATCTAGAGTCCTCGAATTAGTAGAATAATTACTAATGAGACGTAACCAAATCGCTCACCGATGACTATCAACTCTAGATTCTAGAGTCCTTGAAGTAGATTAATGACTAGAGTAATGACTAATGAGGTGTAACCAGGGGCAGCAGATTTAAGAGATGAGCTGTCACAAAAAACGCTAGCTATCCCCCACTCAGGTCGACCAAACGTTTCCACCACGAGGTGTCATGAAGAAAGTGGTATAATACTACACAAAAGGGCCGCCCTGCTAATCTCAATCCAGGGGATCAACGGGGTGCATAATTCCACAGGATTTTCACTGAAAATGCTTTTCTCAAGGGAGAAACCCCTCCTTTTGAATGTACGGTACGCGGTTAGGGAGAAAACCCTTTATTATATATATAACACTCCTAATTTCACACTATCTCGCACTTTTGGCGATATTTCTTTTAATAAAACTTACACGATAGCGTATTTCATGCTAATATTTTGGGATATTTTCGTCTTATAATGCTCTACGTATCCATAAAAAATGAACAAATTCCAAAATACTAAACCTCACCATCTACCACCGTTCGTTCTTAAAACCTCAACCTTTGTGCAAAAAGCAAGAGGTTTATAATTACATAATCGCTACAGTATTATTTAGACTTATAAACCCAATTATATTTATTTTTTCTAAAATTGTTTTTTTTCCCGTTTTTTCTTTCCGGATAACATATATTTTAATGCGAATTTATTAAATCATTTTTCCCGTTTTCAAGCTAGTTATAACCAATTCTTTAGAAAAAACAATATAAAAGTATTTTGGTATTTTTTTAACGGTTTATAACGAATTTTGACGTTTTATAATGAATTTTTGTTTTTCTATTTTCCATTCTTTTCTATGTCCTATGGACCTGTATTGTCTACTATTGCCATATTAGGTGAAGATTTTGTTTTCCACCCTTTATATGTGAAAATTTCATATTTCTCCTAAATAATTTAAATTAAAACTAAAACTTTAATTTGAATTTTGAGTGAAAATTTTGTTTTCACCATTATGTTTTTGGAAAATTCTTATATTTTCAACATAACTTCGGTTTTGAACCAAATCCAAAAGAATGTATCAATTTAAAGATTAATTAATGGAATTTTAGCATATAATTATTAGTAAGTAACGAATTGTAATTTTTGATTTTTGGTTCCACTAATTAAGAAAATAATTAATTATATAAGATTAAGTGATTAATGACATTCAACATTCAGATTTTTCCCACGAAATTTTCAAAGTAAAAAATGTGAAAAAATAATGTTGTAACAAAACACAGGTGCAAAACAAAATATTCACAGTAAAAATTTGAAAAAAGAAATTTCTGTTAAAACGGGTTAAAAAGCAAAGTTCCATTGTAATCGGATAAATCCTAATGTTAAAGATATAAGGCTGAGTGTAGTGGATTGATGGAAAGAGGCAACGAAAAGGGACATAAAGCAGGGGCTAAAGCCTCTGAAAGCGAAATATATATTAAATTAATTAGTGTAACAAGACTATCATAAATAGGGGTATTCCTTATTTTCAAAAAATAAAATAAAAAATAGGGGTATTACTGGAAAGAGTCGTTTGGAAACTTGAACTGTGGCTATATAAATGGATAACCAAAAATTGATTCTCCGCCTTAGACGGAGCAAGTGGCTTTGAGTTTATAAGTGGTCTGTCGTAGAGGAAAGAAATGGCATTTTAGGGTTAGCTTAATTTTATATCCTAAAATTTTACTTGCTGAATATCTAGTTATTTTTTGATGTTGGATTTTCTATTTCTTAAAAATAGATCTTATAAACATTTTATTTTCATTTGTGTATTCTAAATTTCTAAGGTGTGGAACTAGAACCGGAAAATCCTTACATGCACAGGTACAGTAGCTCTCTGGGAACGCTCCGTATTTCTCAGGTAAGCTTCTCACCAAGTTAAATTTTATAACGGATCTTCAATAAAGCATATTCTCTTTTCCTTTCCGACTGCTGTGTCTTAATTTATTAGTACTCACTCTTGCAAATATACAAATATACCGGGCAACATTAGTTGATCAAAGTAAAGGTGAGTTTGTTGCGGTTCTGTGTAAAATAGAAAATAAGAGTATGTTATCTCTATGTTCAATTAGTGAAGGATCACATAATTTGAACATTGAGTTGGAGGAAAAGAAAGATGTTGTTGTCTTGGATGTTGTCGGCGAGAGAAAAGTGCATATGATTGGTTTCTATTTTGGGCTTAATGGTCGATGTGGAAATGGTGATTACTTTCTTTTTTGATTTATGACTTTGTATTTGTTTGAATGTGTTTCTTAAACTCTTTTATTTTAATTATATGGGGTTTGGAATTCATCAGAAATATCCCTCTCACAAATCTCTAATTACTTAAGTGTTATGGTTTCAAAAAGAATTAGAAATATATCCTTTGCAACGGTTTTCGTCCAAAAGGTGTTAACTACTTAACTTGTTGTTAACTTAACACGGTCGCACAATATTTGTACCTTGAACTGTATTACTCTCTAATGGTTTTGTCTCCCCTAAGTCACTCATCACCAGAACAGATCGAAATCCTAAAATTTTCCGTATAGAAAACGGCTTTTTTTTACTCTCATTTTTACAGTCGAAATTCAATTTTGGTACTTTTTCGGTATTTTGGCGAAAGTCAAATTTTGGGTACTTTCTCTCTCATTTTTATTCGTTGTACTAAAAAGCCTTTTTTTTTATTTAGATTTGATGGAAACAGACATGGGACTTCCAAAAGAGATTCTACAGATTCGGGAAGAGGTGTGTCAGAGGCTGTACCAAAGGACAAGAGATTGTACAACTCTCCCTGAGGTACTTTTTCGGCTAGGATTTTGGGTTACAGACGTGAAAAGCAAAGAAGAGGTCAGTCAAAATATTATTTATGTTGTTAAAAATAATTCAGATCCGATTTGAAGTTCCATGCTTGATAGTATAATTCACTGTTCTTTATGTCGTTTCTACTGTAATGACGTTTAATAAGTTTTGAACGCAGCTACAATTGATTACCTTGAGAGCATTATATATGTTGCATCCTGAGAGAGATATCAACCACACACTGCTTGAACAAGTTGAAGCATCTGAGAAAACGGTAGTTATTAGGATGTGGAAGGATGTCGAGCTTGGTACAGGAGAACGTCATGAATCGAAGATGACTCCCGCGGCTGGCCCATTACTAGGAGGTACAGTGCATCAACAAAAAAAGGGAATTTCCTTTTTGATTGATAATCACATCGGCTTAACCATTGAGGACGGTGATGAGTTTCCTTCTTGATTGTTTCTGTTGTTCTCTATTCGTTCTCCATCCGGCTATGAACTTTTCTTTAGTATGCATGTTCCTTGTTCTCCTGTGGTTGTTTTTCTTAGATTAGAATACTAAGTCTTTAGTTAAACTCTTGTTCTATTGCTTTTTCCTAGAGCTTTATGCTCTTGTTTAGTTGTAATCTGTGTGCCTTTAATCTATTTAGGTTTGTCGTTCAACAAAAAACAATAAATTTCTGAAACAAGAGTATTACAAAAAATCTTAACAAATCAGGTGAAAAAACCACACGAAAACCGACCCCTCACATGGGGGAGGGTCCCACACCCCTTTGAAGTTAGCAGGGGGCTATTTTTGGGCCCCACCATGGGAAGATTTTTGAGACACTCTCACATTAATGCCCCCTAATGAAGGAGCGGTTTTTTTGTAGTTTTTTTTCGCGGTACAACCCAGAAAGGAAACGACTTTTTGGAATGTTAAAGATGGAAGAAGATTAAAAGCACCAAAGCACAATCGTTACTGGTCTAGTACAAAAAATTGGTAGAGGAAGTACCTTTTGTTTGAAGATTCGATGTGACGCCTCGTTTTCTACTCCCTCCCCCGTTCCACTTTACTTGATGTTTCAGGTTTTATTTTCGGTTCAATAATAGATGAGAGTTTTAGTATTTTCCCCAAATCCCCTTAGTCTGCTATTCACATAGATAAAGAAGAATACACGTCATTAGCCAGTAGCCAGTGTTGGTTCATTGGTTAAGCTCATCAGTTTAAGATGAGGTGCTCGAATCTTGTGTCACACCTTAAAGTTTTTTTCTTTTGTTTTCACACAACAAACACACAACTTATTTTCTCAATGGTTTGCTCAAACATCTACATCTTCTTGGAACTGGATTAGAAATTAAGCAATTCAAAATATGTTCTTCAGTTTTACTTGGGCCGGTTTGTTATTTATCACCAATGGTGTCTGAATATAACCATTCAACAATTCAGATCAAAATGTTTCAAAGATTTCTTGGTGTAAATATTGTAGCGAATAATGTCATCATATCCCAAGATGATCAATATTCATCATTTCAGTATAAATGGGACTTCAGAGTTTTCCTCTTTGAATGTTTTGATGATTTTAGATTATCGAAGCTTGAGATGCAATTTTTTTTTCTTTTGAATACAATTATACAAAAACTATAATAATGGACGAATGACGATGGTGAATATACAATTAAAAAAAGAATTTGCATCATAATAATTAAAAAAAGAGAATTACTTGATTCCCAAACTAAGCTTGTTGATCTTATCAGTGTCCCAAGATGATCAATATATAGCACTTCAATAGAAATAGATTAGGAATTTTCCTCGATGATAGTCTTTTTCTTGGAATAATGACTACGGTGAAACAAATATCAACGTAAACCAACATGCATAATAACTAATAACACTATGTAAACTTTTTCACCCGATGAACTTACACGGATGTAAACAGAAAGTTTCACTTCAGAGTCGTGAATAACTCAAATTTTCTCTTCTACAATACAAAACATTCCTTTAAAGAAGGGTTTCTTTCTATTTGTAGATAGCACTAACGAATTTTACTTTTCTTTGTTTTTTTCTTTTCCTTTTTTTCTCATCTGGGTATGCTTTAAAGTAGAACTCATTTAACAGTTCTTCAACCTCATAATGCAAAGTTTTCCCATTCAGCTTTTTCTTTTCCTTTGCATCCCACCTTCTCTTAACTGACATTCTCAGATAATCATACTTATTTTTCTGTATGAGCAGATGTTCTTGATCAACATTTCCAACTCCTTTATCTCCTTGCACTATTGATCGTACCTCATAATGCACAGTTTTCCCATTCATCTTCTGCTTTTCCTTTGCATCCCACCTTCTCTCAACTGACATTCTCAGATCATCATACTCATTTTGATGTATGAGCAGCTGTTCTTGATCAACATTTCCAACTCCTTTATCTCCTTGCACCGTAGATCGTACCTCCTTCTGCATAATAATTTCATTTTGTTGAGGCTGACCTTCTCCTGGTTTACAAAAAAGTAGTTGATCTTGTTGATGTATCCGCATTCTCAAGCTATTCAATGTTTGTTTTTCTACTTCTGAGTATGCTTCAATGAAACCCTCGGATATCTGCACATGTAGGCATACATATGTTACTTACAATAGTACAGTGCACTTTAGATAAAATTTAGTTATAACCCAAAAAGACACTAACTTAGTTGTTATTATTCTTACCTCAAGACTCTGGAAATCTGTTAGTATAGCACTGCAAATATTTTGGAGGTTCCACCTAGGAAACCTAGGAAGTCCTTCGGCAATCGGGGTTTCCTTAACTCCGCTTTTTATATGCTCGACGAACCAGATCTGAAAACACGAAATAATGTGGTCACTTTTTTATGATACTTTCACAAAACCGCGTATTTTATGTTTTTATTAAATTAAATAACAAAAATGTACAAATTGTAAGCTCACCAACAGATAGACTACACATCCAGTTACTAGCGTAGTACTAGTATCTTTATGATTGTTTAGGTTTGCTATTAAGTGATCGTGAACCAAATCAGGCCATGATAAGCTGTTTGTTTTCAAAGGGATATCAAAAAGTTTAAGATATTTTTTATTCAACCGGCTCCCTGCATGAGATGTGAAGAACAAAGTTGCACACATGAATAACCCAATCAGCTTTACCAGATCTTCATTTTTCTCACCTGATTTTACTAGCCCAACAATATTGTTTTCCAACATACATTTTGTGATGATTGTTGAAGAACCAAAGTAAGTAAGGTAAAACTCACTTTGTGAGTACGATTTATCCCATTTTGTAAGGCTTTTCTCCTTTCCTCTTCCTTCAATTTGTGGCATTCTAAATATCACAGCGAGCTGTTCTCATGTTGACCTCAACTTATATTCGTTCCCCCTGTGCGTGAATACAAAATAATGCTCTCTTTTTTCCGGGTCCTCTCACGTACCACTTCAACACTTTGTTGCAAGCTTCTGGAATCTTGGTCCAATGATTTTTAGAATGCGTTTTGCAAGGATGTTCTTTAGTATTTCTAGTTTCATGGAACTCCATAAAAATATACCCAAACGGAGAATTCTGTATCATTCCCAACTGTTCTTCACTGAAACTCAGCTTTTCGTTTTTATAGATTCTGTTTATCAGGGACCATAGGGGAGTGAAACCTGCTCTAAATTTTCTGCCTTTTGTTGATTGAGATATAACCTCCCCTGAACCAAAACAAATTATAAAAGAGCAGTTACATTGAAAGTTAATTCGCATAATCATACATTTGGTTTTGTACTCTAGTCTACAAATACTATTGAACCATTACTCATTCAAACATAAGACAATCTCTTTCGATCTGGTGCACTCAAACATAATTATCTTAGAGAACATATACAATCGGACCAAATACTCAATAATATATTTCACAAATATAATAAGCAAGTTAAAATTCTAGCGTACCCGGGCAGAAACACCATAAAATTCATTCAAAGACCAAATTATCTTCTAACATGCAGGTATGTAACTATGTGAAATAAATGAATCGAAAGTGGTGATTCTTCATAACAAGAAAAAAAGAAATGCACCTTCATTTGCTTTAAAGTCTTTTCTCTTTAGAGGTATTTTTGCTTTTTTTGCAGGTCGTTTCTTCGAATCAATATCTTCTGATGATGTACCCTCTTCAATGATCCTCTTATTCTCCTTACCAATTTCTGCAACTTCTTTTCCATCTAAGATTTCAACACCGCCTACAACTTTCTCTCCTTCCACTGCAACCCTTTTCCTTCTACTAAACGTTTTGGCTACTCCCGACTTTTTTGATGAAATACTACATGGTCATTGTGATGCTCAGTAGATGCAGAATTTCATTTATTACTATTCGTTCATTGGAATCAATCAAAATCAGATAAACATGGTGTATTAGTGGAAGCCAGTGATATGGAACTCTACCTTTGAACAGCTGAATGGCAGGGACATATCATCTCACGAGCTTCCTGTTACAGGACGAAAATTAGACCAGGAGAAATAATAGACAATAAGTTGAATTGCATTGCACACAACGAAAAAATTTGGCTCACTAATCAACAAAAAGTGATGTATCATCAATAATGCACCGTTTAACCCATTAGCTATTAAACCTCGATAAATTCTAGTTTTGAAAACAAACACAATTCTACTTCAATAATGAAAGCATCATCAACCATATGCCCATTGCAAGGATCGATAAGTTCGTCGAACAATATAAAGTCATCAAAACCCTAATCGTCTTCCTCATCCGTGAAATGAAACCGTTGGTCTTCCGTATCTATAAATAAAAATGCAGACAGACAAAAACTTAACCAACACATAGATGTCATCCATTTAATGTATATATATATATATATATATATATATGTATACTATGTACCTTCGTTGAATGGTTTGTTGGTTTGACCGATAATGGCAATACTGAATTTTGCATATCGGGAGTTCGTACACTCTACGACAACCACATAGATCGACAAGTAATCATCCCCATTGATATCCCTACGAAAAACTGCTAATCTCCTATAACACAATATAGATTAGTACACATTCATCAAAGCAGGGACTGTGTCACTGTAACATAGAAACGGTAAACCGATCAAAAAAAAACATAGAAACGGTAATACTTCAAAAAAGGGTTTAGTCACAACGTTGATTGTTATATCATTTACAAGAACCTATACTGAAGACATGAGAGAAATAAGTTTGCTCATTCAATTCAGGAACCTTTTCAATTGTCCATTTGAACTTGGAAGATACAGGGACGTCGTCTTTAACTGTATTCTGATTTTGCACTGCAGACAAATAAAATTACTAACAAATCAAACCCGCATATTTGCAAATGAAAGATTAAAGAAAAAAGAGAACAAACAAAAGTAATAATACCTTCGATTGGAAGCCGAAGTACTATACTTGTATTGCTTGTTGCCAGAGAGAAGCACACGAAAATAAATTTCAAGAAGTACAGATTAATCCATACATGAAAGAAAAATTATTCATGGACCGAAAAAAAACAAAGAGTGTACCAGGATTTGAACAAGGCTTCTTGTCCCAGCTGTAGACGCTCCCGTATGGCTCCGGTCGATCTCCCTCGGATAACTGTAATGATTGAGGTCTCTACTCTGATATGAAATCAAAATTTCTTACATAGGAAATAAAAAAAAATATAAAAAGAATAAAATGAAAATGTATCTGATTATGCAAACGTCTTTTTACCATGATTACTGGTAAGCATAGATGGGAGAGATTAGTTAGGTCTTGGTAAGCATGGGTCATGATGAGTGAGAGAGAGAAAGGGAAAGCAAACGTCTCGTTTCCTTTCCCAAAATAAAGACTAGCAAACCTCTAAGTCTGGACTCTGGAGCCTCGTTCCACTAACGGGCCCAATGGGTTTCAACTTTAAACTTTAAAGCTTTCCATTCTGGGGTTTAGATGTGGTACATATCTTGAGGGAAAGATTCGGGGAAACGGTTGTATCACACAGTAAAATGCAAACACTCCCAAATTGGGGAATTTCAGCTCCTGGGTCAAAAAAATTTGTGTCCTAAAACAGATAGAACTTGGAGAAGAGAATGAAAATAATTTAAATAACTCAACACAGAGGTGCAAAACGAAATTTTCACAATAATAAATGTGTAAAAAGAAATTTTTGTAAGAAAACAAAAGGTGATATCATATTTCCAGTTCGTACAAATCTTCCCTCAAAACATAGTGCAACTAGTAATTTATTGTCATCTTATTTTTGCTAATTACCTTCTCTCTCATTTTCATCAATTTCAAGGTTAAATAAATATCGTCATTCGTGTGTAAGTAGTATATTAAATGTTGCTGACAAGACCTTTCCGTCTCTCTTTCCGCATGTTGAACGTACCAAAGAAGGGTCTTGTCCCTAGGCCTAGACTAGAGAAAAGCATTTGTGAAAAGCAACGTCCTGTGAGAAGACTCTTAAAGTTAGAAACTTGGAATTATGCATAGACTATAGACAAATGCACGAGACAGGATCCATAGAAACTCTTATATAGACAAGGTCGGACAAGATTTGCGCCATTTTCTCCGCAAAACCCAAATAAGTCTAATATTTTGATGATATATTTAGATTGTAAGACTCTACATTCCTACTAAAAATGAGTGCGATTCGAGATAACAAACCTCACCATCTACCGATCTTAATTTCAATCGTTAAATTTGAACGACTGATATTCAATGGGATAGATGTTGGTTTTATACATCTCGAATTAGGCTCATTTTTTGTAGGAATGCAGAGTCTTGTAATCGGAATATATCATCAAAATATTAGACATAAATTCATTGTCGTTTGAATTTTGCGGATAAAATGACGCAAATCTTGTCCGACCTTGTCCATTTAAGAGTGTCCATGGATCCTTTGTTGTTTACAAAGGACATAACCCAACAAACCCAAATTTTCAAAGCACGAAAGTTTTGGGATTTATTTTGGTTGTAATTTGGGTTTTTTCCTTTGTTGTTTTCCCTTTTTTTCCCTGCTTGGTGGCTAGCCTTTGAGCTGTTTTGTAATTTTGCCACACAAATGGGCCCCCCTGCTGATCTCAATCCACCCATCTTTTTATGTACAGTACGCGGTAGATAAAGAGAAAGCCTATAATTAGTACTCCCCCCGTTCCGATTTACTTGACGTTGTAGAGTTTTTCACGCAAATTAAGAAACAACAGAGAGAATCAAATTTTTCCAAATTTACCCATATTAATAGCTTCCTAAAATTTTAAAACACCTAGTTTTTAGTTTCTAAATTTAATGTAAATTACGAATCCCATTATAATTTACTTGGGGTAAACAAAATATTCCATCCAAATCCTTGGAATAATCATTTATCTACTAATTCTAATGAGAATATTTCAAAGCAAGGGCAAATCAATGAGAATTTGGGAAAAATTATTAAAACCTCATCTATTTTGGAACACAAGAAAAACACTAAAACATCAAGTAAATTGGAATGGAGGGAGTATTATATACTAAATAACACTCTTAATTTCACAATATCTCACACTTTTGCCGATACTTCTCATAATAAAACATATACGATACCATATTTTATGCTAATATTTTGGGATATTCTCGTCTTACAAAGGTCTAGTACCCACAAAAAATGGAACAATATCTGAAATACCAAACATCACCATCTGTCATATTTCGATATGGTTTATTTTGACGGTTTATAATTAATTTTTGTTTTTCTATTTTTGATTCTTTTCAATGTCCTATGGACCTGTATTGTCTATCATTGCCATATTAGGTGAACACTTTGTTTTCCACCCCTTTTTATGTGAAAATTTCACATTTCTCCTAAATATTTTAAATTAAAATTAAAACTTTAACTTAAATTTTGAGTGAAAATTTTGTTTTCACCATTATGTTTCCGGAAAATTCTGATATTTTCAACATAATGATAAAACAATTATTATGTAATAATAATTTTCCTTATTACATAATTATATGTGGATTCTTACGAAGTAGACAAAAAATTAAAAAAAAACCACTCTAGCATATAGACGAATTTTGTTTTGGGATTCTTACAAAGTATATATATGTGGATTGTGTACAAAGGCATTAGATTCTTACATTCCAATTTTTTCAATCTTCTTATCTTGTCTCTTCTCGTAAAAGATTTTCTTCGCGCAAATGTTGTAGCCAATATTTTCATTATATGTTTTAAGATGATCAATATTCTGCATTTTCGTATAAATGAGGCATTTCCAATAATGACACCCCCACCAAATTAGGGGATTTTAGCTCTTGGCCCAAACATTTTGTATCCTATTGCCAGTAAGAGATAGAACTTCGAGAAAAGGATGAACTTAAACGAGTAAAAATGACAACAATCAGGGTGTTTGTCTGCTACTCCTGGTAACAACTCGTTGTTGTGCTCACTCTAGGATTGACAGTCAGGGTGTCTGTCTGCTACTCCTGGTTAGTCAGGGTGTTTTTCTGCTACTCCTGGTAACAACTCGTTGTTGTACTCTCTCTAGTATTCTAGAGTTTAGATGGTGGGGTATACTACCCCTGGTTACAACTTACAACTCGTTGCTGTCCTCACCAGTAAAAAATTGGAAACCTCACCCGATTATTAAATGGAAAACTGTATCCTACTGTCAATAAAAGATATAGAACTTCGAGAAGGGGATGAAATTAAAGTCTTAGACATATGAAAGTAGAATTGTAAACCCAAAACACAGGCGCAAAATGAAACTTTAAAAACAAAAAATGTGAAACAAGAAATTTTTGCAAGAAAAAAAAAGGTTAAAGCAAGTTTCGCTTCGGAAAAATCTTCCCTCTAAACATAGGAGCAAAAAGAAATTTGTACAGTAAAACTTGTGAAAAAAGAAATTGATATGAAATTTACGAATATACCCTGTTCTAATACAAACTTGATATCTCATGTGAAAATCCATATTATCATCTTGTTCCATGTGAAAAATCAGATTATCACTTGTTTACAAGGTGAAAGATTAAATTTTCACCTTTTTTTGTCTCTCGTTAAAACTAATATATGGGTCCCACCATCCTCTCACACGGTGCACACACCGCTCGGTGTATAAATCATTTCCGAAGTAAATATGGGTTCGAGACTTCGAGTTGTACAAACGACTTTGGTGTATTTAAATGATGAAAATTTTGATTTCGACCCCTTTTTATGTAAAAATTTCATATTTCTCAAGAATTAAATCAAAATTAAAACTTTCATACGAGTGAAAACTTTTTATCACCATTATGTTTTTTGGAAAAAATTTGGACATTTTCAACAGGCTTGGAAGTTGGAAGCATGGTTTTTTAAGAAAAGGAAGAAAGACACAGACGAAATCATCAAGAAAAGAAAGAAGACACAATTGGGGTTCTCTACCAAATTAGTTCTCGACTGTAACCTTTGGTGACCTTATCGAGAATACCTTGATTTGATGAGGTTGACATGGCAGCAATTGCAATTCAAAATGGTAAAAGTTTCCAAGGCTTGTTGATAAATTATTCAAGGAAATCACTTCCGATGATCCTCAAAGCCTTTCGTACATATATAAAAAAAAGTGTAAATAGGATCGAAAGGAAAGCGAGGCACAAAAATTCAGAGCACAAAGGTACAAAAGCTAAAGTTAATTTTCCAGTTCCAGGTTCGGTACGCAATAGCTGGAGTGATGTTGAGAAGTATGGTTTTCTCTTCGGTTTTTATTTTTTTTTGTGAATAACCTTGTTCATATGAAGAAATTTGTTGAAAGTAGTAATATTTGGCCTTTTTAGTCAAAAAAAAAGTACTCCGTATAATAGTCATACTCATACTACTACGAGAGAATTTTTAAGAAAAAGGGATAAGAAACAAAAAAGTTGGTACATAAACAAAAGATGTTGACTGGATCCCGACATCGGAAAATTGTTATCCAGGAAAGTCATTTACCAGTGTACACACTTATTTGCTTCTTATCTTTCGGACCATTGATACTGTGCACGACATAAAAAGTTTTTCTTAGTATAGAATGACTATCTCAGCCATCTCTTTACTTTCAGCAGATTTCTTCACCTAAACAAGCTCTACACTGAGAAGGATGCCAATATCCCTCATTTCAAGCACTAGACATTTGTACGACCCTTTAGAGTATACGGAGTGGTTATAGTGTGAAAAACAGGAGCAATCCTCTTAAAAATCCATAGATTTCTATTTATTTATTTTTGATCCAAAAATTATTAGGGTCAAGCGAATCCAGTCGTTTAGGTACTAGAGAGTAGAGAGTAGAGATCAGATTTTAGGTTACGTCTCATTTACTCTACTCATTATAGGACTAGAAAACGCGAGAACGGGACAAGACGAGACGTATGCTTTTCCGTCCAGTCTCTCTCTGCCCCAAAACACAGGCTTACTGATCCATGTGAAAGGATGTTTGCTTTCCCCTATTTTTCTCGAGTCTCGAGTCTCGATACCCTTTGTAATAGTAATAGAAGTTTTCCGGGATCTGGAGTAGATTGATTTGAGAAGCCACGGGGACAACAAAATGTTTCACTAATACACGCGAGAGAGAGAGTTCTATTTTATAAACGAACTCTTCACCCAACTCTAAATAGAGGTGAAAAACACTTGCAATTGCAGCAATCCTTAAGCAATTTAAAAACTAAGTCTATTTTATTATCAGTCTACGTTTAGTGATTTCGTTTAACAATTAAAAAATAAGATGCTGCTCCAAGTAAGTAAAGCACATTCATATGGTACTAACGAAACTCAGAAAAGGAAATGGGGAAAAACAAACGTCTTTTCTGATGATTACTGACGGAAGACTACGACCACGAAATCTAACAAGTTTTGGAAGGGTCTTGTCTTGTCATCTAGAGAAGAGAGAATACATAATAGACAAGAGACCCTAGTGGGACCAAACCCTTGAAGTGTGATGGAGTAATGATGGATTTCTCACCGACATTGGATTGGCCTGGTCCTACATGATCTTGTCATCTAGAGATTATTGAATAGACTAGAGTCTGTAAGTCTACAAATTTTTTCTTTGTTTTTTTTTTTAGGATCTTATGTTGGATACTAGAAGTCTACAATTCGGTTTTGGATCTTATGTTGGATACTAGAATCTCAGTCTATAATGCCCTCTTGGCTAAGCTCAGTAATTTCAGAAGATTTTTTTTTTGAAGCATGATATTTATTAGATATTTACACTTAGGTAATATATACCCGAAATGTCAACAGTTACAATTGGATCGAAAAGTATATATTCTTCAGTAATACTCCTGCTCCCTCCGTCTCACTAACAAGTGACCTAGTTACTTTTAGATTTTTTCCCACCATTAAGTGAAATGTATCACTAAATAAGGAGATATTATTCTTTTAATTGATTATAAGAAATATAAGAAATACGCATAATTTGACAGTCATGTTTATATTTGTTACGTAGGTGTTTTAAAATGCTTTTCAATGGTATGAAGTTTGCGAACATCTGTGGTGTAGTTTGAGAGATACATCATTTCAAAATTTCACCATTTACTATCCATAATGGTATAATCGTAAAAAGTGCTTAAAAATACTTTTCCCCTTGCTTGCCTTAAAAATTGTGCAAACTTGAACTAGGTCACTTAATAGTGGGACGGAGGGAGTATTATTTAAGAACGGAGGGAGTACGATAGTGATGAGATTGATCATCCTTCTTGGGATTAGGATTGCGTCGGGGAGAAATATTTGAACTGGTGAGGTTGTCGAGGGAAATGAGCCTTCGACGAATGCTTTCCACAAGAAAAACTGTACTTATGACGGTGTAGATGGGGAAAAACGATTTGCTGGTTTTTAAGGAATTGAGGAGACGACCGTACGGAGAAGACTCCTCGAACCGAGCGAAATGTTAAACCTCACACAGATGCACCGCTGCAAAGGGGGTGCTTTAGATTCGAGATATCAATCTGTAGTACTCCGGCCTAAATCAAGACAATGACCGTTCCAGAGTAAATTAGGTCACAAGAGAGGATGGGTTGATCTGTAGGAGGGAAGCTGGGAAATATGTGGAATCAATGGTAATCAAAGATTGTGGGTGTGTGAATTCTGAATATGATAAGCTCTGAATGATTGAAATTTCTCAATTGAGAGTAGTTGCTCAATTGATGAGTTGATGATCTCGTGTTGTCGATGAGACGTGAGATTGATGATACTGTTGATGATTCAATCATGATTCAGAGACTTATTTATATTGCTGGAATTTTAGACACCATGATTCCATGAAGTGTGACAGTTGATGGAATCAAGGAGTGGGGAAGTGGAGATCGTGTTTGAAACCAGTTGCTCAACGTGTGGAGACTTGGTCGATTTTCCACCCACTACCTCGTGAATTCCTTCAACTGACTGAACGACTTGCTCACATTCCATCGTGTGTTTGAACACGCGTGTCGTAGACCGCCAGATCAAAACCCTAAGTGATATCCCCCCAAGTGACACGATTGATGTCTTGTGGTTTGTTAGTCAATTGATGAATTCGTGGTTTGATGGGACGATGAGTCCATGTAGTTGCTGAATTGAACATGATGTTCTGAAACTCATGAATTAAACATGTCATGAGACAGAGGTATAGTTCTTACGATGAAGTGAGAAAGTATTGCTCATTCGATGGATCGTTGAATATTGATTGTTGAACCAATATTCCTTGGTTTGAGCAAATATTTATTATCTGAGCAAGTGTTGCTCATGTGATGAATTGTTGAATATTTGATCGTCTGAGCATGTGTTGCTCATCTGATGGGTTATTGGCAGAGTACCAAAAATATTAATTAGAATACTGGTCGTTGAACCGAGCATAATTAATAAAATTAATGACCATAAGGTCGTCGTAAGATTATTAAGGTTGGAATCTGGAATGATGATCCTTGGATTCAGAAACCCAAATTTGATAAATTGTTGATCAATTCATGGTTCGTCAGAAGTTTAACCATGGGACGAAGGAGGGAGCGACTACATGGGACCGTGGATCAACCATGTTGTGTCCATATGCTCACGTGAGCAAATACAAAGAACTCCTGAAGAGTTGACGATTTGTTGATGAAAGAATGATTAAATGCTGGTTTAATCATTTATTCGAAAATGCTCGTCTAAGCCTTAGGTGAGAAAACCTAATTAATTATGATGGAGTGAGGGACCGACCATGGGGACATGAAACCGGACCTGGGTTGTCACGTGACTGCCTGACGATCACTTCATGAAAATCCAAAGTGTTTGGAAGAGTTTTGGACCTAATACGAGCAATTGTGCAAATTAGGTCAAAACTGTGAAAATTGATGGGACCGGCTTCCGTGAGCCAAAGAGCCAATCTTGGTCGGTCAAGATAGCGTGCTCGTGTCCCCAAGGCGTCCACGTCTCAGTCCTGAGAATTTTGATATTTTCTGGCGTGCAATTGAGCATCCATTCGAGAAAATATGCCAAAATTAGGGTTTCGACGAAACTGAGGAAAACACCATGAGATGATAAAAAATATTTATAAAATAAAGAATGAGAAGACGTGGGACCGCCATGGTCAAGGAATGGTCGGCCTGTCGTGACCACGGTCCCATGGCGCCTTTTCCTTAATTTTATAATATTTTGATGATTTTATGAAAAATTCATGAATTTTGAGAAATTTGATGAATTTAGGGAGTTTCCAAGAATTGAAGGAGTTTTCATGAGTTCATGGAAGCAAAATATTAAAATAATAAAAACACGGGCATGTGGGACCATGGAGGCATGGCCAGCCGGCTATGGACCGGTCCCACGAGTTTTTCATAATTTTTTAATATTTTTAGGTATTTTTGATGATTTGAGGGAATTTTTCCTAATTTGAGAGAAATACCATAAAATCAAGGAATTTGATGAATTCAAGGAAAAATAGGATAAATAATAATAAAATAATAAAGCAAAGGGCGTGTGGGACCGGCTAGGGAATGGCCGGCCGGCTAGTGGCCTGGTCCCACAAGTTTTCATAATTTTATTTTATTTTATTATTATATGATGATTTGTGCAGAAAATACCATGAAATCAAGGAGTTTTTTCATGATATTAGAGAAATAATAATAATAAAATAATAAGGAACTGTGGGGTATGGGGCCAGCTGGGACCAAGGCATGGCCGGTTGGCCAATGGTCACGCCCCACACTCCTTTCATTAATTTTATATTATTTGTTATAGATTTATGGAAGTACCATGAAACCGATGAGCTTTCTCGAGACGAAGGAGATTTGATCAGATGAGAGAATTTTCATCAAATCATGGAAAATAATAAAAATGTATTAAAAATATAAAACTAGCGTGGAACTGACCACGGCACGGCCGGTAGGTCGTGTGTCCGTGTTCCCAGCACCTTGATCAATATTTTTAATTATTTATTATTTTCTTCCCTATTTTGCATAGGTTCATCGTTTCGTTGTATTTTGAAATACTCGTTCGTGCGGTGACTGTTAGTGTATCGTCGTTGAATACACTTTCACCATTTGAATCGGGGCTAACTTAGAGGTAGCTCAGACGCCCGGTTGTTGATTATTTATTACTAATTGTGGAATTCAGTGGAGAATAATTCACAAAACTGAGTAATAAGATGTTTATTATTAATTCATAGGATCAGCTGAGGATTCGACTACGAATTCAGAATAATAAAGTGAGCATTACCATTCCATGGGATTGTAGATTCGACCATAGAATCGGAGTAATTAAGATTTATCTATTACCATTTATGAGACCAGTTGTGGATTCGATCATGAAATCGGAGTAATGAGATAATATAGTTATTGTTATTCTATGAGATCAATCCGTGGATTCGATCATAGAATCATAACAATTGTTATTGCCATTCCATGGGACCAGTCGTGGATTCGACCATGGAATAGGAGCAATTGTTATCGCCATTCCATGGGACTAGTCGTGGATTCGACCATGGAATAGGAGAAATTGTAATTAGGAATAATTAACTTTGTGGCTCTATACTAGCATAGCAAGCTGTCTAGGAGCATTAATTATCCCGATATGAGCTTGTCGGTAATTCATATCCTTTATATAGTCAGGGTAAACTCGTTGTTTGTTCCTGAAGACGTTATCGCTCTATACTAGCAGATCAAGATGTCTAGGAGCCGTCCATCTCGTGATACTATATAGAAATAATCACTGAAAGTGTTCAGTATTCATGAGATATGTCGTTGTCCAGTCGTGAGACTACATATCTACATGTACTCTGAGAGAAAGTACTCTCCGTTGAGAATTCGATGAGAGACCCGTGTCTCCATACTCACGTCTGATTGCTGGAACAGAGCTTCGTATAATTACGAGTTTATGATTTTAGCCCTTGTCGAAAATCCACCATCTACATTAAGTCCCCTGCTTACTGAGGAAAGTTGTGTTCCTCAGTCAGCATTAAATAGTGATTTTCCGGCCGTAAATAATAATACCAGTAATTGAACTTAGTCGTAAGTTGAGACGTTACCGGATTTAGAGAGCATGAGCAAACCACGACTTGATGAAGGATTCAATTTCATGATTGGAGCGTCGTTTGATGAGCATAAATTTGTGTTGAACCTATGGTTTGAATGACGAGTCCGTGGTTGGTTAGGATTCGCGGATCGGGCCCAATAAGGAAATCCTTAGAAAATTAGGTTTTGGAAATAAAAATTGATATAAAAGGGCTTAATCCCTTTTTTTTTACTCCACGGCCAGATCTTCATCACCTCTCCATCTTCGCGAGCAGGAGAAGTTGAGTTTCCGCCGCCGCTCGATCCACCGGTCGTTGTCGTTGCTGCCGTCGGCCAATTTCCGGCCAGCGCTCCCAAGTACGTTTTTTTTTTTTTATGTTTGCTGATTCTAAGACTTTCATGAATTTTTCATGCCTTGATCAAGATGAAATTATATACATGTGTACATATTAGTGTGAGTTTTATGAAAAACCTCGTTTTTGAAAACGTATGTTCGTTCGATCGTTAGTTTTGAAAACTAACTATAATCCCTGATTTAGGAGAGATTTTTTTTTAATATATGAAATTAGGTCCAGTGATAAAACTTAGTGTATGAGATTTCATGTGTACCACGATTTTATCATAAAAGGAGTAAATTTTCACGAAATCGAAATAATCCTTCGTTTTAAAGACAAATTACGACGACTCGAAGGAAAATTCATATGATGAACTTGTGTCCAGTGATAAAATTTTGCTTATGATCTTTCATTTAAATACAAAACTTTATCATATGTATGAGATGTGAGCTTTCACAATATTTTTGAAATAAACCTTCGCTTTAAAGACAAATAGCGAAGATACGAAGGAAAATAGTTTGTTTTCTTTTTTATATATGCAGACGTGACATATATTGTGCAAAATATGATGGTATATTTTATTTGCATGAATTTGTTTTCATTAGATAAAATCCTTGAGAATTTATGTAAGCAATGTTGCATTAATTGTTGTTTTTTTGAAAAATCAGAAACGTGGGTTTTGAGGAACCTTCGAAGATAGACAATATATTTATGATGAAATATTTTATTGTTATAAACTTCATAGGTAAGTTGTGTGAATGTTCACATTATGAAAATTGTGTCCGTGATTTTATGGAAAATCAGTTTCGAAATTAATAAAGTTTCGTTCGTTTTTGCAGTTTTTGAAGAGACGAACGATTTTGAGGTGTTAACTCTACCGTTACTATCACTATTGTTAGTGAAAGTACAAAAGGTAAGAGTTAAGAGTTACCATTTTTTCCGTATTTCCTTGATTCGTGTCTGGACAGCATACTGAAGTAGAATGTAATGTGGACTTTGCAGTTGTTTTTAGCAAAATGACCAATTCCCCAGCCAACGATACTTCAAGGGAAGAATCGCATACTGATGATGACATCTCCAGGGATGATGCATGCATGGACGAGACCTCCATTGGTGAAGAAGAGGAGGATGCCACTGGCGTGAAGAACATTCCGAATATAGACGACGCATTCTTTGAGGAGGATTCAAAAGGAGCTGAAGCATATCTAAATCCCCAGTATACCGTCTTCTAATCAACCCTAGGACTGTGACCCAGAATAAATTGGTGACCCCGAAGATGGTAATACGGCTTTGTCTCGAACGAGGGATTTTCCTTGCATCGACAATAGAGTTCAAGCTTTCTCGGCGCCCTTTGGAAAAAAATTCTGGATGGGCGAGGCATATGTTGGGCTTCCCTCATGTCAGGGCTATGCTCAACCAGTCACAAGTGACGAGAGCTATTCAAGCTTCTGGAGACTTGTCTATTAATCATGACGTGAAAAGTATCGTGGATTTGCTGGCTCGTTGGTGTGTTCCCACTCACACCTTCATATGTAGATGGGGAGAATTTACTGTTACCTTAGAAGATGTGGATGCTTTGATGCATCTCCCGATTACAGGTAATTTCTCTGGAGGTCTTTCGGATGAGGAAAAAGTGGTTTTTGACACTCTGACAGCTGTGATGGAAGAAGTGAACAAGGCGTCTGGTAGTAAAGGTTGTTATGCCCATTGGTTGACACGTTGGTGGCCAAGAGATGAAGTTTCTGATAGTCTCATCACCGGTATGTTACCTATTGCCGCTTTCTTATGCTTATGGTTATCCAGAGACATATTCGAAGACAGTGGACATTTGTTGAAGCCTTTCGTAATCCCTTTTTCTATTAAGATGGCTCAAGGTGAGCAACTCCCAATAGGTAGCTTATTCCTGGGTTCCTTGTATTCTAACTTAGACTCCTTGGTGTTAGATTCCAGCGTGTCGAATGGCTTCATAAATATTGAGTGTTATGTTAACACGATGTTTCTTCAAGCTTTGATGTGGGAATACTTCAAGAATTATGCGCCTATCCCACGTAATATCCTGCAAGGACCAAATATTGATGCTCGTCACATCTTCGCCGAGAAAGATAATGTCTGAATCATGCGTTGGTCTACAAAGCATCCTCGGTCTAAAGCATGCCTCATTGATGTGTTGGATGAAGAATCAGAGTTCGACTTTCGTCCGTGGGTGTCGGTTCCTGATTATGTTTCTCAACAACGACTTTCAATACTGGAGAGAGCACGACTCTGAAATCTGGTGCTAACCCGAATGATGGTGAGAGATCCTTCATGTTGAGCGGTACTCCTGGTCACTTGTTATCCGTTATGTATGGAGAGTGGGCCATAGAAGAATACAACATTGATAGGGCGGGTCGACAAATGGGTATGGATCAATGTGTTCCAACTACCCGGAGAAGGAAACCATCAGTTGATCAGCTTGCGTCTCGTTTAGATCACACTCACGTGGAAGGGAGTAGTTACTGGTTTCCTGGTTCTGATAGATTTGCATATGTAACCCCAGGTTATATATAATTCTGGCATCAACAATTTGAGAGGTTGTATGAATTCTTGACAGTTAGTCAGCCTCCAGTGAAGATTCCTGTGTCTGCTGAGATGATCTCTGGTCGACCAAGACTGAAATACCTTTCTGGTGATAAACGAAAATTATCTCCAGGATGTTCTCAAGTAAGAGTCTCCACATGTCTTTTATGAAACCATGGTAACCGTATTCTGATCATGTTATTGAATTTTTTACAGGACGGTCGTAGCGTAAGACCTTGAATCCATGCAGATTTTTCAGATATTGGAGAAGTTGTTCACGACGGAGAAGGAAGGAACAAAAGTTATAAGTTGTTACCTAATACCGTGAAGTCCCCAGTTCGTTCTTTGGTGAGTTCTCAATATTTCTCACCGTGACTTTCATTGGTATTAACATTAGAATCATGAAGACAATGTTGTTAATTTTGTTGCAGAATTTTACTCCATCAAGTCTTGAAGGTCTTCAATTTTCAGCTACTGAACAAGCAATCGCTGATTTGAGTGACGAAGAAACTGTAAGTATTTCTTCACATGTTCAAATGTGGTGCTTCATAGATGGAAATATTGATTGTAAAGGACGTGTACAGGAGGATGTCGTCATGGATATGGAGAATTCTGGAACTCAATCATCCTCTGGGAATGGGAATGGAGGTAATTCCCAAGATTCGGAGCCGGATGGAAGTGATGTTCCTCTTGTCGTTGATGTGGACAATTCCAACCCCTTGGACACTTTGGAGACTCCTCAAGTAAGTATATATCCTATATATTCTTCATTGAAGTATAAAGTGCTGACTTGTGAATGAATGAATGAGAACCCATATGAATATATGAAAACTTAGTCGAATTTCGTCGTCAGAAAATTCAGAACCCAGCTTTTTAGTAGAAACGTTGTAGAATCTTCTTTCGGAGTCGGATTTTGATGATATGCATGTGCAAATTCAAGCCCGGAAAATTTCCAAGCTTTAGAGAAGAAGATTTTTAAGTTTTGAGCACCTTCAGAGCCTGAAAAAGGCGAAATAGTAAACTTCCAGGAGACTTCCAGAACTTTTTCAGATTGCGCATCACTTGATATTTTGGCCACATCTACTCGCTCGTTAATCGGATTGTCATGAAATTATGACATGTCATAGAGGACATCCATACGAAGAGAATGGCATATGACACATCCTCATATTCCTTGTATATTGTTCCAAGTGTGTCTCTTAGTACAGGGAAGAGTTCAGTTTCTTCAGACGGACTCATCGTAAAATGTGTTTTCATGACTTTCATGTTATTTGCGCGTGCCTTGAATGTAGTATGATGAACTTTGATGATATTTCCTTGCGGGTATACTGTGTTTCATAATATCCTTTGGCTTCATGACTCTAACCTCATGTAATCTTCGTATTAGGTGCTAAATACCGAAGTTGAGGATACTGGAGCCAATGATGATAATTCTAACCCTTCTGAAGTTATTGATGAGGAGACGGCCATCCCTGTACTTCGAGGCCATGAGAAGGTCGCTACTGATGTTATGGAAAACCAGATGGTTGTTGCCTCAGTGATAGAAGAAATCGAGATAGCAGCGGAGAACACCGAAGGAACTGTTGCTTTGGTCGTGGAAGCCACTCCAGTGACTTAGAACCGTATAATAGTGTATGAATATCACACTGCAGGGGTTGATTTCGATCCTCCCTTTAACACTTCACTCCCGTATCATGAACTGGTCGGTGGATTCAGCGTTCCCATTGGATATGCATGCTTATACGAGACGAAATGGAAGAAGTTTGGACACATGATCGTTGACAGGAACCCTGGGCGTGCTTATTCTTTAACCATGCAAGTAGGCGTTATCTTGCGTGTCGTGAGTTATATGCATACGATACTCAGGAATACCGTGACTCCAGATATACTCTTTGATTGGGAGTTTAACTTGGAGAATTCAGAAAGACTTGGCCTCAACGTGAAATGGCTTCGTAAGCAAATAAATGTTATCAATGATTCATGTGAGAAGAACATACCCTTTCCCAATGATGCTGTGAAGGAGAAGGAGGACAAGATTGCCAAGTTGATCGAGGAGTTGAACAAGGAGAGGGCGGATTTGCAAATCTTGAAGGATGTTGATGAGCGAAAGCCTTTTCTTGCTGATCTCTTGAGCTTCTGAGATATGTGAGGTTTATACTTGGGTTTTGATATTTAGATGGTTTTGGATTGACTGATGGTTAAGGATTTTCTTGTAGATTTGATAGAGATTTTCTTTTACGAAATATGAACTGAATTTTGATAAATTGCTAAATTCAAATACTGATTGCAAGTATTGCAAATGTTTTGGAGGAATTGAAATACAAATGAAAGAAAATCCTAAATGTTAAATCCAAACGCCATGAATGCTTCGAACGCCCAATACCTTAAATGTCCAATAATTTCAGATAAACGCTTTGAGCCAATTTTCGTGAATTACTGGTAGGGTTCTGCCATCTGTGTTGATCAATTTGTAGTATCCTCCGGCCACGGACTTAGCGACCATGAATGGTCCTTCCCAATTGGAGTTTTTTATAGAATGAAGACCGCGCTAAACTGCTTTGAGAACCATGTCCCCTTCATGAAACTTGTTAGGCTTGGTCGATCGTGCCTTGAATATCTTCCGCTGATTCGGAATTCCCTGTTTGACAGAGTTCCATGATTGTGGCACATATGAACACTCGCGCGGAAGAGAGTATCCAGCATAGTGTTGATCATGCTTAGCCAGGTATTCAGCAATAAACCTCTCGATGGAGTGACCGATTTGAAGAAGTTATGAACCCAACCATTGAGTGTAATATTGCTGAGGTGAGGTTACCCACTCGTAGCTTTTGATGACTGCTAAATTGTTCATGGGGAGAAGTCCCTGGACCATAGTAGCATATCTAAATATTGGTAATATTGGAGCATGAGGAGGAATAAGACTTGCCTGAGCTCGAAACCTTCTAACAAAGGTGTGCGGATTATCTCCAAGTTCCTGCGTAAGTCCCATCAGAGTTTTTACTTCTTCCAGGTGCTCAAACGGTGGTGCGTCCTCTGCTTCGTCTTCCGACTCGGAATCCTTGTCGATGACAGGATGTGTTGAAGACATTGTTGTCCTTCCAGCATGAATCCAAGTTCTCCCAAGGACCATGTCGTATCCAGGGTCTTCCCGGATTATGAAAAACTTGGCCTCAGTGCAGATCAATCTTTCCGTAACTTTGAGAGTGATGAAGCCGTATGCGTCTCTGGAGATTCCTTCGTGGTCCCTGATTGCTATGGGACCGTGGGTGGCTTCCCGTCGAGTAATACCAGCAGCTCTGAGAGTTTTCAAAGGGATGATGTTGACAACAGTACCAACATCGACGAACGCCCTCTTGAACTCATTTTCTTTAATGTGCACTGTGGTGAGAAGTCCCCAGTCATACATTTCTGTGTCGGTGGCTGAAGGTCCGGTGGTGGTCTCTGATCGCTGTCGTATGCGTCAAAAATAAATTACTTTCTCACTACTCAAAATATAAAATATAGAAAGGGAAAGAAAGGATCGTTCCCACAGAGAGGTCTTAGGTTGTCAAGTTGTTTCGGTTTCCTATAAATAACAATGGGGGGTTTTCTGATTTTTATATAATAAACTAAATAAAAGCAAACAATAAAGGTAAACAAAATCAATAAGGTTATAATATTGGTCAAGGATTGGTTTTCATTCACAAACATGTATTTGAAACAATAACTAGAATTGATATTTAATCTCAATTTATTAAAAGTCCTAGGATACCTTGATCGCAAGAATATCCCGCTAATTTCCTCTTGTCATCAACAAACACATTAAAAGATGCGAATGTGAATTCTACCTAGAAAGCAACCTAAAGTGTAAAAGCACAATTAATTTTAACTCCCTAAGAGTACTAAGTTCTATGAAATAAGACTAATCAATGCAAACGAACGTGTAAAAGCACTAATCCGTTTTAACAAAGGTTATGATCCACATGTGATTACTAGGATGTATCACTACAAGCAATAATCACAATTATGCTACGTGTATTCAAGGTGTATCACGTTTACGTATAATAAACCCTAAACTAGCAATAGATATGATTACGAGTTCTACCAATTTTCAACTTGACAAAACTAACAATCAATCATACATGGCGATATTTCTAGCGAATCATAATCGACAAAACATGGAGACAAAACTAATTTATTGAATGAAAACCCATATTTGGAAATCCAAATTATTCCTTAACCAATAATAAGATTAACTACTCATGGCATAAGAGTTCATAACAAGGAGAAAAAGAAAGGGATTCATCTTTCTAACCCCTAGAACCAAAGTAGAAGTAGAAGATCCTCATGGAGATATCTAGGTTTTGAGAAAGACTTTTTTATTTATATGCTTCTCTTCTTCCAAAACTAGGTCTAATCCTCAAAGTCTATTAGATGAAAATCCACCGTGGCCCAAAAGTGAGAAAAACCCATGTAGAAACTCTGCCCAAAAAACGTCGCCGGAACTGACCGAAAGTTGGTCGGAATAGTCGTCGGAATAGTGTCTCAGGTGACCGGAAAAGTCCGCCCGATCACCGGTCAAACGGGTCAAGTCGTCGAGTCAAAGAGTCAACTCGGTCAGGTCAACGAGTCAGAACCGAGTCAACCAGTCAAGGCAATTCAGCTGAGTTGGTATTGGCCAAGGCCATTGCACTGGCCTGAGCTTGATGATGCATAATGATTGTGCTTAATGGCTCCTCCTCTGCTGCACAATCATTGTGCATAACAGCTTCTTAGCCAACCATATCATCTGCTGCACAATCATTGTGCAGCACTGCTATACTGCCATATCTCCTGCTGCACAATCATTGTGCAGCAGTCCATTTGCTCTTCCCCGTGACTTCAATTCAGCTGAAACCTGCAGCTCAATCACCACTTCAGTCGCCACTGTAATGCCCCTTCTAATAGAACCAGACCAACACTGTCTACCTGCAGCTTCATTCTGCAAGTTCATACTTTCTTCTCTACAGGAACACAATCCCACTGAACTTCAATATCTTTCTCAGCCTCTACATTCCACCAGACTGCACCTACAACTGCAGTTCCATCACTGTGACCATGGCAGTAGCACCAAAACAACTCCATTGCATTCATTCTTAAAATCTATGTAGCAAGCAATCATCAATGGCCCATTTCTGCCTACAATTTCAGTTCCTTGCACAGCATCAACACAAATCTTTATCTCCAGTTGCAACTAGCTTCAAGACCACCACCAACATAATCAAGCCACAACACCTGCAATTGCTCCACAACTTCATTTCAGAACCGTTAAGCCTGGTACCAACAACAGCTAGTTATTCCATTCATTTTTCATCTGCAAGCCTAAGCATTCCTCCATAACCAACAGCAACACAACAACATCCATTTTTTCAGCTCCACACAACATCAAGCATTAGTATCAGTCCCTTGCATACAACCTCAGTTCATCCAAGACCCTTACACCTTGCTTGTACACAAACTGCATCTCTTCTATATTACACAACTGCGCCAGCTAATTCTGTCCAGCACCACCTGTGAATGCAGCTGCAACTCAAAAGCAATACCTCCTGCAAACACAACCAGTAACTTCACACACCCATTCCTGCTTTACTTCATCGCCATTCTCCGACATCAAATTCATTAGCAGCAGCAGCTTCTGATTCCTCTCGATTTGGTTCCAACAAATACAATCATAATCTATCTCAGATTCAATCTCAAATTCGTTAACAGAAACAACTCCATTACACCACCAGCAGCTCTCGGACTCATTTTACAGATCGAACCCATCTCTCAATGAACATAATCAACATCAGAAGAAAACATTAACCACAAACCCTAACTCTTTCCATTTTCGACCAAATCCAAATCCACCATATACAGCACCACCACAGATCCCACATCTTGGTTGATTTCTGGTCTTGAAACTTCACTAAATTGCAACAGATTCGAGACCTATCAACCTTCTTCAATTTCATCACTGTACTCATCAAACCCCGGCTAAAACGAAAATCAAAAGATTGAGGGAAAGATTGAGCTTCTAAGAACACCTACAATCTTTGACACCGGCTATAACACTCATTTCTCTGAATTTCTGTGTTCATCATTCCTCCCTCTGATTCACATGGGCTCCTTCTATCATCTTCATGACAACAGCCGCAACTTTTCTCATTCATCAGACAACAGGAGGAACGAATGATAAGAGAAATAAATTCCAGGGTTGTGCAGGAAGTGGACTTGATACAGGCACCAGCAAAATAGATAAGGGCTAACTTAAGTTATTTGATCTATCAGTTCCGCGTAACCGACCACATAATTTCTTTGTTCATCTAAACTGTCACTTGCAGAGGATTGACAGTTCTTCACCTCCTTCTTCTTGCGCAGCCTAGCCACCTTTGAATTGACTTTTTGCCATTTACACTCCAAATGGACGTTTTATCCTTCTTTTGCTCATAGTGACTCCATCGTGCCTAATAAACTCAAACCAAACATAAGATACATAATTTACAAGAAAACTCGCAAAGAAAGCATAAACAATAGATAGATGTTACGGTGTTTTACAACACCTATCAAATTCCCCCACACTTAGACTTTGCTAGTCCTCGAGCAAATCAAAACAGAACAATTCAAAAACTTACATACAACTCCGTCTCGTCGAGGCTACGGTTACTCTTAGCATGAATAACAAGCCTTTAAACCCCTAGGTGTCCCTAGTGGACGAGTTACAGTCTCGTGAAGGTTTACAAGAAGTGTACCTACAAAACTTTTACTTCCAAAATCCAGCTACCTGTGAAAATTTTAAGAAATGACACTAAATATTTTGTAATTGTCATACTATCAATGATTACAGGAGGAAGTACCCACTTTCAAATCCAATTCATAAATTAGTAATATAGCTTTATCAGAAAGTTGAACACAACCACAATACTCGGAATCTAATCAACCACAATCACATGAAAATATTAAGAAGATGGATATAGAAAGTAGATGGTGGCAGACTGTTGACTAAGTTGAACGGTGTTTCCCATTCTGTCTGAAGGTCACTGCCAAAACAAACCTAAAAATCCTATTGGATTGAGCTACTGGTCTGAATTCTAATATCAACACACCTGGCATATACAAGGGAACTAGCGGTCGACAAACTTAATTCTAGATCAATTCACTGGCATATACACGGGAACCAGTGATCGATTTTATTCAACACAATAATAATTTTTTTTCTTTTCTTTTTTTTCAATTTTTTTTCATTTTTTTTTTTGACATCATGATTGGATCTTGTGGATCCAAGCGCATGTTTCTTGTCAGCAGATTACATGATATTTCCCTTGGATCCTGCACTCCACGCTTGCTTAGGCGACGGAGACAGGGAGAACACACACATATTGCTTTATCCAAGTGTCATATTTATTCCTTTTGGTCAATTGGTCGGTCTTTTTTTTTAGTAGCTCAATCACTCTATTTCATCCCAGCAGTGATAACAATTCGATGTTTGTTCCCCACCAATTCACTTAGAGAAACAATAAATAAATATGAAAAAATAAAAATAGAATGTGATATGGTGACGACTCCGAGATATGGTGACAACTAACATGTTATTTATTCTTATATTTTGTTCGTTTTCATATGAATAGACTCTACTAGTGGGTTCCTCAACTCCTACAACCACGACGTTTCCATTAGTGTAAGGTACAAGTTGCTAGACTTAGGAGTTTATCATCTTTTTTTTTTCTTATCAACACAAGGGAAAACTAGCAAGGCTAAAAAAACTCTATATGAGAACACTCCCCCACACTTAAACTTTACATTGTCCTCAATGTAAATTGAATCGTCCAAAGAAAGTCAAGGTGGAAAATCTTATAACATGATATATATACACAATAAGAAAATAAAACGCATAATAAAAAATGATACTCCAACTCATAGCTATTTCTGAACAATAGAGGATAAACACTAAACAAGCTATTTAGTTGGCATCTAATCTCAACTCAGCCAATATATATACCTCATCGTCAAGAAAAAAATTCCATCTACTTAGAAAGGCTAGTGTTTATTCTAAATTGTTCAAAAATCTCTAAAAATTGGAGTTCTGATTTGCAAAAATCCAAAATAAGAAAATAAAGATAAAAGACTTGAAAAATAAAAAGATAAAGATAAATACACAAAACCAGTGGGTTGCCTCCCGCTTAGCGCTTGATTTAAAGTCGCCAGCCCGACTTGCAAGATGAATTCCCCATACACCAACAATCTGAAAAGTTGGGGATCCACTCATAGAACCTGTTTTGCAAACACTAGCTTCGCACAAATATTAGTAATATAAAACAGAATCGAAGCCATTAACCGATAAAAGTTTCCCCCACACTTATTCTTGTCCACACTTGGGAGTGTATAAAGAATATAGAAATCGAGTACTTCCACGGTTTCTTGTTCCAAGACCTGCATAGTATGAGAATCAAGTATCTCTAATGGCGGAAATCGAGAAACAAAGTCATTCAACAATATTCTCGAAGCACATACATTCAAACCAATAAGAGGTAAAGGAGAAGAAACAATAGGCAAAGGGTTAGACAAACCCTGCACAATCTCTTGTAGCACGGAATCCTCTTCATCCTTGAAAAGTTCAAGTGAACTATTCACCTCTTGCATATCATGGTCCTCTATCAAACCTTGCAACCATTCTTCGTCCGTTTCTTCCTTAACCAAAATCTCGGCATCAACATCTTCATTACAATCCTTTGCAAGCTCAATTGGGTCTTACACAATATTGGTCATATCGGTTTCATTCTCAACACACTCCTCTTCGTTGTAAGGCACATACTCTTTTGCGGATCCAAATTTTATTATAAGAAACTTTTTTAGAACACTCAAAAATGCAGCATCCTCAAGCTCCACCCTTTGAATAGGCTCTTGATCATTATTAAGATCAATGCTTGAGTAATCTACACAAGTGTCATCATAGTCCTTTTCATCTTCATCTTGATCCCAGAATTCCATTGTACACCTTTGGGTAATGTCACCATGAGTTGCTTCAAACGATGTATCTTCATAATCATCGTCAATTTCATATCTAACATAAGATTGGTTGTCGCTGAATTTAGTGTTGCTAACCTCAAACTCATCCTTTTGAATATGCGAATGATCATTATTAAGATCAAGAGTTGAGTTAGCTACACAATTATCAACGAAAGTCCCCGAAGGTTGGCCTTTTTCAACATTAGCATCAATCAAATATTCATCACACACCACAGACACATTAGAGTAATTATTGCTTTGAAAACAAAATTCTTCTTCATACCTTTCTTCCTTGTATTCATCAATGCTTCTTCGTAAGATAGCCATACCTTCACGAAGTTCTTGGAGTTGCTCGTTTGTAGCCTCTTAATCTTTTTGAAACTCTTGTCGTAAAAATTTGGAAAAGTTGTCTAACAAGTTAGAGACTTGTTGTTCACGAGCATAAGAATCCTCCAATCCTTGTGGTTGTTCACACACATACCCGCCATAAGGTTGTTGAGGAAAACCATAAGGTTGTTGAGGAAAACCATAAGGATCCATGGAATATTGGTCATAGCCAATGAATTGGTTTTAATTATACCCTTGGAATTGTTGGAAGTTGTCATGTTGTTGAGATTGTTGGAAACCGTATCCATTGTTCCAATATGCTCCATCCATGAGAAATAAGTACCTGAAACATGATTCTCAAAACAAGGTTAAAAACCAGAAAATAAAACAAAACTAAAAACAAGAAAATAAGAAACCAAAAACAAGTGACAACCGCTGCCTCCCCGGCAGCGGCGCCAAAATTTGATCGCTGTCGTATGCGTCAAAAATAAATTACTTTCTCACTACTCAAAATATAAAATATAGAAAGGGCAAGAAAGGATCGTTCCCACAAAGAGGTCTTAGGTTGTCAAGTTGTTTCGGTTTCCTATAAATAACAATGGGGGGTTTTCTGATTTTTATATAATAAACTAAATAAAAGCAAACAATAAAGGTAAACAAAATCAATATGGTTATAATATTGGTCAAGGATTGGTTTTCATTCACAAACATGTATTTGAAACAATAACTAGAATTGATATTTAATCTCAATTTATTAAAATTCCTAGGATACCTTGATCGCAAGAATATCCCGCTAATTTCCTCTTGTCATCAACAAACACATTAAAAGATGCGAATGTGAATTCTACCTAGAAAGCAACCTAAAGTGTAAAAGCACAATTAATTTTAACTCCCTAAGAGCACTAAGTTCTATGAAATAAGACTAATCAATGCAAACGAACGTGTAAAAGCACTAATCCGTTTTAACAAAGGTTATGATCCACATGTGACTACTAGGATGTATCACTACAAGCAATAATCACAATTACGCTACGTGTATTCAAGGTGTATCACGTTTACGTATAATAAACCCTAAACTAGAAATAGATATGATTACGAGTTCTACCAATTTGCAACTTGACAAAACTAACAATCAATCATACATGGCGATATTTCTAGCGAATCATAATCGACAAAACATGGAGACAAGACTAACTTATTGAATGAAAACCCATATTTGGAAATCCAACTTATTCCTTAACCAATAATAAGATTAACTACTCATGGCATAAAAGTTCATAACAAGGAGAAAAAGAAAGGGCTTCATCTTTCTAAACCCTAGAACCAAAGTAGAAGTAGAAGATCCTCATGGAGATATCTAGGTTTTGAGAAAGACTTTTCTATTTATATGCTTCTCTTGTTCCAAAATCAGGTCTAATCCTCAAAGTCTATTAGATGAAAATCCACCGGCCCAAAAGTGAGAAAAACCCATGTAGAAACTTCGCCCAAAAAACGTCGCCGAAACTGACCGGAAGTTGGCCGGAATAGTCGCCGGAATAGTGTCTCAGGTGACCGGCAAAGTCCGCCCGGTCACCGGTCAAACGGGTCAAGTCAACGAGTCAACTCGGTCAGGTCAACGAGTCAGAACCGAGTCAACCAGTCAAGGCAATTCAGCTGAGTTGGTATTGGCCAAGGCCATTGCACTGGCCTGAGCTTGCTGATGCACAATGATTGTGCTTAATGGCTCCTCCTCTGCTGCACAATCATTCTGCATAACAGCTTCTTAGCCAACCATATCATCTGCTGCACAATCATTGTGCAACACTGCTATACTGCCATATCTCCTGCTGCACAATCATTGTACAACAGTCCATTTGCTCTTCCCCGTGACTTCAATTCAGCTGAAACCTGCAGCTCAATCACCACTTCAGTCGCCACTCTAATGCCCCTTCCAATAGCACCAGACGAACACTGTCTACCTGCAACTTCATTATGCAAGTTCATACTTTCTTCTCTACAGGAACACAATCCCACTGAACTTCAATATCTTTCTCAGCTTCTACATTCCACCAGACTGCACCTACAACTGCAGTGCCATCACTGTGACCATGGCAGTAGCACCAAAATAACTCCACTGCATTCATTCTTAAAATCTCAGTAGCAAGCAATCATCAATGGCCCATTTCTTCCTACAATTTAAGTTCCTTGCACAGCATCAACACAAATATTTATCTCCAGTTGCAACTAGATTCAAGACCACCACCAACATAATCAAGCCACAGCACCTGCAATTTCTCCACAACTTCATTTCGGAACCGTTAAGCCTGGTACCAACAACAGCTAGTTATTCCATTCATTTTTCATCTGCAAGCCTAAGCATTCCTCCATAACCAACAGCAACACAACAACATCCATTTTTTCAGCTCCACACAACATCAAGCATTAGTATCAGTCCCTTGCATACAACCTCAGTTCATCCAAGACCCTTACACCTTGCTTGTACACAAACTGCATCTCTTCTATATTACACAACTGCACCAGCTAATTCTGTCCAGCACCACCTGTGAATGCAGCTGCAACTCAAAAGCAATACCTGCTGCAAACACAACCAGTAACTTCACACACCCATTCCTGCTTTACTTCATCTCCATTCTCCGACATCAGATTCATTAGCAGCAGCAGCTTCTGATTCCTCTCGATTTGGTTCCAGCAAATACGCTCATAATCTATCTCATATTCAATCTCAAATCCGTTAACAGAAACAACTCCATTACACCACCAGCAGCTCTCAGACTCATTTTACAGATCGAACCCATCTCTCAATGAACATAATCAACATCAGAAGAAAACATTAACCACAAACCCTAACTCTTTCCATTTTCGACCAAATCCTAATCCACCATATACAGCACCAGCACAAATTCCACGTCTTGGTTGATTTCTGGTCTTGAAACTTCACTAAATTGCAACAGATTCGATACCTATCAACCTTCTTCAACTTCATCACTGTACTCATCAAACCCCAGCTAAAACGAAAATCAAAAGATTGAGGGAAAGATTGAGCTTCTAAGAACACCTACAATCGAAATTTGACACCGGCTATAACACTCATTTTTCTGAATTTTTGTGTTCATCATTCCTCCCTCTGATTCCCATGGGTTCCTTCTCTCATCTTCATGACAACAGCCGCAACTTTTCTCATTCATCAGACAACAGGAGGAACGAATGATAAGAGAAATAAATTCCAGGGTTGTGCAGGAAGTGGACTTGATACAGGCACCAGCAAAATAGATAAGGGCTAACTTAAGTTATTTGATCTGTCAGTTCCGCGTAACCGACCACATAATTTCTTTGTTCATCTAAACTATCACTTTTGGAGGACTGGAATTTCTTCACCTCCTTCTTCTTGCGCAGCCTAGCCACCTGTGAATTGACTTTTTGCCATTTACACTCCAAATGGACGTTTTCTCCTTCTTTTGCTCATAATGACTCCATCGTGCCTAATAAACTCAAAACCAAACATAAGATACATAATTTACAAGAAAACTCGCAAAGAAATCATAAACAATAGATAGATATTACGGTGTTTTACAACACCTATCAGTCTCTTGGATCAGCAGATGTCTTCCGTACACGATGTGGTTCAGTGCAACAAACATGTCTTTCCTTTGAGATTTCGAAAGATACAACAACTCGCAGACATGTTCGATCAGAGATTGGACCGCTTCCTTGACAGGAGGTTCAGAGATGGTAAAAGTTCTGAATAGGAGGGGTTTTTTGTGTACTCCCTCAGTTCCCAGGTTAAGCTCTCCCGATTCGACCTTTTCTTTAAATATGCGCTTCAAAATTTTGCAATCACTTGTGGGATGGCTGACGTATCTATGAAAGCGGCAATACCGAGGATTTTCCATGGCTTCTTCAGTTGGTTCCTTCTTGAGATAAGGAAATTTGATTGCACCATCTTGGATCCAGGCATCGAGTAATTCATTAACTGCTTCCATTGAACAGGGAAAATCAGGTGCTTCTGGATCTTCCGTATGCTGAGGAGGGACTTTCGAATTCTCCTTCTTGTGTGCCTTCGAAGGGGTGGAGGAAGTCTGCTTGTGCCGTGGTTCTGCTTTTCACTTACTCCCTTATGCGACAACATTTGTTGAAGGTTGCAGGTTGTACTGCTTGTTGATCAAACGCCTGCTTCCTCGAGTGTCTTTTGAATCCTCAGTCTTTGTAGACTTTTCTCTTTAAAAAATAGCGGTTGCAGTGGTTCTGACCTTTTCGCAGCTTCGTGAAGCTCTGAGAAAGTATGGAATCGAAGGTTCTCCAGCAAGGCCTCGTAGACCGGGAGCATGCCATTAATGCACAAGTCCACCAGTTGTTGCTCCGTGACGTTTGTGTCATGACAATCCTGGGCTTGGACTCTGAACCTTTTCACATAATCATTGGGATTTTCACTGACCCTCTGAAACATTCTTCCAAGGTCGGAGAGGGTGACTTGTTCTGACACGAAGAAGTATTTACTGTAGAATGCGTTAACCATTTCTCCCCAATTGTTGATGGTCCTTGGTGTGATGCTGTTATACCAGGTGTATGCCCTGCCTTTCAGATATTTTGAGAATTCCTTGAGACGGACGACATGATTATGTTCATGTTCTCCCATGGCTTCGAGAAAACGAGAGACATGTTCCCGAGCATTGCCAGTTCCATCATACAAGGTGAAAGTTGGAGAACGTAACCTTTGGGGAGTGGAATACTATGCGTAGCGGCAGGATAAGGAGGTTGATGACGATGGTCATGCGATGTCTTGCCTTTTCCATGGTTCTCTAAGAGGTGCTCCAGATCCTCGCGAGTAATGAAGTTCGATGATCCCTTCGCTAATGAGTTGTCTGCAGCAGTTTTGCGGACTTCGTCGTCTTTTACTGTATGGATTGGAATTCTTTAGGATCGTCGCCTGAGGATTTGTCCTTCTCCTTTCCCTTCTCTTGAGTTTTTTCTGACATCTTGTCAGTAAGAGTTTTAAGATAATTACACAGCTCCTTTTGTGCAGCATCCATGTCAGTGTGATTCTTTGCAAGGGTCTCCTGTGCTTTGATAAGATCAACAATGGTAGGTGGTGGATTTCCTCTGACTTCTTCAGGGTGTTGTCCGGACAGTGTATGACCTTCGACGTGAGGAGGATTAATGTCACCACCATCAGTGTTGGAGGTCGAAATTGTCTCCGGGATATTCTGATTGTTGTTGTTGCTAGTTCTAGCACGGTTTGCGTTAGGATTCGTAACTGAACCTGACCTGAGATCAACCATCTTGTGAAATTGTGAGATTGCAACCGAGATAATGATCTCCCACTGTGGTCGCCAATATATAGATGGGGAAAAACGATTTGCTGGTTTTTAAGGAATTGAGGAGACGACCGTCCGTACGGAGGAGACTCCTCGAACCGAGCGAAATGTTAAATCTCACACAGATGCACCGCTGCAAAGGGGGTGCTTTAGATTCGAGAGATCAATCTGTAGTACTCCGGACTAAATCAAGACAATGACCGTTCTAGAGTAAATTCGGTCACAAGAGAGGATGGGTTGATCTGTAGGAGGGAAGCTGGGAAATGTGTGGAATCAATGGTAATCAAAGATTGTGGGTATGTGAATTCTGAATATGATAAGCTCTGAATGATTGAAATTGCTCAATTGAGAGTAGTTGCTCAATTGATGAGTTGATGATCTCGTGTTGTCGATGAGACGTGAGATTGATGATACTGTTGATGATTCAATCATGATTCAGAGACTTATTTATATTGCTGGAATTTTAGACACCATGATTCCATGAAGTGTGACATTTGATGGAATCAAGGAGTGGGGAAGTGGAGATCGTGTTTGAAACCAGTTGCTCAACGTGTGGAGACTTGGTCGATTTTCCACCCACTACCTCGTGAATTCCTTCAACTGACTGCACGACTTGCTCACATTCTATCGTGTGTTTGAACACACGTGTCGTAGACCGCCATACCAAAACCCTAAGTGATATCCCCCCCAAGTGACACGATTGACGTCTCGTGGTTTGTTAGTCAACGTGTGTTTGAACACACGTGTCGTAGACCGCCAGACCAAAACCCTAAGTGATATCCCCCCAAGTGACACGATTGACGTCTCGTGGTTTGTTAGTCAATTGATGACTTCGTGGTTTGATGGGAAGATGAGTCCATGTAGTTTCTGAATTGAAAATGATGTTCTGAAACTCATGAATTAAACATGTCATGAGACAGAGGTATAGTTCTTACGATGAAGTGAGCAAGTATTTCTCATTCGATGGATCGTTGAATATTGATTGTTGAACCAATATTCCTTGGTTTGAGAAAATATTTATCATCTGAGCAAGTGTTGCTCATGTGATGAATTGTTGAATATTTGATCGTCTGAGCATGTGTTGCTCATCTGATGGGTTATTGGCAGCGTACCAAAAATATTAATTAGAATACTGGTCGTTGAACCGAGCATAATTCATAAAATTAATGACCACGAGGTCGTCGTAAAATTATTCAGATTGAAATCTGGAATGATGATCCTTGGATTCAGAAACCCTAATTTGATCAATTGATGATCAATTCATGGTTCGTCAGAAGTTTAACCATGGGACGAAGGAGGGAGCGACTACATGGGACCGTGGATCAACCATGTAGTGTCCATATGCTCACGTGAGCAAATACAAAGAACTCCTGAAGAGTTGACGATTTGTTGATGAAAGAATGACTAAATGCTGGTTTAATCATTTATTCATTTATTCGAAAATGCTCGTCTGAGCCTTAGGTGAGAAAAACTAATTAATTATGACGGAGTGAGGGACCGACTATGGGGTCATGAAATCGGCCCTGGGTTGTCACGTGACCTCCTGGAGATCACTTCATGAAAATCCAAAATGTTTGGAAGAGTTTTGGACCTAATACGAGCAATTGTGCAAATTAGGTCAAAACTGTGAAAATTGATGGGACCGGCTTCCGTGAGCCAAAGAGCCAATCTTGGTCGGTCAAGATAGCGTGCTCGTGTCCCCAAGGCGTCCGCGTCTCAGTCCTGAGAATTTTGATATTTTCTGGCGTGCAATTGAGCATCCATTCGAGAAAATATGCCAAAATTAGGGTTTCGACGAAACTGAGGAAAACACCATGAGATGATGAAAAATAATTATAAAATAAGGAATGAGGAGGCGTGGGACCGCCGTGGTCAAGGCATGGTCGTCCGGTCATGACCACGGTCCCGTGGCGCCTTTTCCTTAATTTTATAATATTTTGATGATTTTATGAAAAATTCATGAATTTTGAGAAATTTGATGAATTTAGGGAGTTTCCATGAATTAAAGGAGTTTTCATGAGTTCATGGAAGCAAAATATTAAAATAATAAAAACACGGGCGTGTGGGACCATGGAGGCATGGCCGGCCGGCTATGGACCGGTCCCACGAGTTTTTCTTAATTTTTTAATATTTTTAGGTATTTTTGATGATTTGAGGGAATTTTTCCTAATTTGAGAGAAATACCATAAAATCAAGGAATTTGATGAATTCAAGGAAAAATAGGATAAATAATAATAAAATAATAAAGCAAAGGGCGTGTGGGACCGGCTAGGGAATGGCCGGCCGGCTAGTGGCCTGGTCCCACAAGTTTTCATAATTTTATTTTATTTTATTATTATATGATGATTTGTGCAAAAAATACTATGAAATCAAGGAGTTTTTTCATGAAATTAGAGAAATAATAACAATAATAAAATAGTAAGGAACCGTGGGTGTGGGGCCGGCTGGGACCAAGGCATGGCCAGTTGGCCAATGGTCACGCCCCACACTCCTTTCCTTAATTTTATATTATTTGTTATGGATTTATGGAAGTACCATGAAACCGAGGAGCTTCCTCGAGACGAAGGAGATTTGATCAAATGAGAGAATTTTCATCAAATCATGGAAAATAATAAAAATGTATTAAAAATATAAAACTGGCGTGGAACTGACCACGGCACGGTCTGTAGGTCGTGTGTCCGTGTTCCCAGCACCTTGGTCAATATTTTTAATTATTTATTATTTTCTTCCCTATTTTGCATAGGTTCATCGTTTCGTTGTATTTTGAAATACTCGTTAGTGCGGTGACTATTAGTGTATCGTCGTTGAATACACTTTCACCATTTGAATCGGGGCTTACTTAGAGGTAGCTCAGACGCCCGGTTGTTGATTATTTATTACTAATTGTGGAATTCAGTGGAGAATAATTCACAAAACTGAGTAATAAGATGTTTATTATTAATTCATAGGATCAGCTGAGGATTCGACTACGAATTCAGAATAATAAAGTGAGCATTACCATTCCATGGGATCTTAGATTCGACCATAGAATTGGAGTAATTAAGATTTATCTATTACCATTTATGCGTCCAGTTGTAGATTCGATCATGAAATCGGAGTAATGAGATAATATAGTTATTGCTATTCCATGAGATCAAGCCGTGGATTCGATAATAGAATCAGAACAATTGTTATTTCCATTCCATGAGACCAGTCGTGGATTCGACCATAGAATAGGAGCAATTGTTCTCGCCATTCCATGGGACCAGTCGTGGATTCGACCATGGAATAGGAGCAATTGTAATTAGGAATAATTAACTTTGTGGCTCTATACTAGCAGAGAAAGTTGTCTAGGAGCATTAATTATCCCGATATGAGCTTGTCGGTAAGTCATATCCTTTATATAGTCAGGGTGAACTCGTTGTTTGTTCCTGAAGACGTTATCGCTCTATACTAGCAGAGCAAGCTTTCTAGGAGCCGTCCATCTCGTGATACTATATAGAAATAATCACTGAAAGTGTTCAGTATTCATGAGATATGCCGTTGTCCAGTTGTGAGACTACATATCTACATGTACTCTGAGAGAAAGTACTCTCCGTTGATAATTCGATGAGAGACCCGTGTCTCCATACTCACGTCTGATTGCTGGATCAGAGCTTCGTATAATTACGAGTTTACGATTTTAGTCCACCATCTACAGACGGGCACCGTTGTGCTCAAAGGAACTTGGTTGTTGGTGGATGATTTCGATGCAATTTCGAGATGCTAATCAGGCTCTTGTAACCATATGCTGAGGACACTTGCCCGTACATTACCCGTCCATCTGCTATTTTTGCTGCTTGATCCATAACTATACTTTTGACTTGTGTCTTTAGACTTGTGCTTTATAGCGAAGCTGCTACAGACCCCCCGCTTTACTCCCCCAAATCACTCCCCCACTAGGTGGCATTAGTTTGAGTCATAGATTCAAAGAGAGTGGGCCCGGGGAAAACAGGGGGTTGGGTTTCTGGGTGGTTGTGTGAGTGAGAGGGGCACAAAGCATTTTCGGCTAACACTTATAGAAAATGTTACTCCCTCCGTCCTAGTTTACTTGCCTGAATTGAATTTGCAAAAACTTGAAAGAAATTCAAATTACTTTCACATACACCATCGATCTTCCAAATTGTCTGTTTAATATACTAGTTTTCATATCGTAGTTTTTGTTTCTTTCTTGATAATTAGAAAATTTTAATGGGAAATATAACAATTTTTTGGTACAAATTTGCTAAAAAAACACAATTTAGGCAAGTAAAGTAGGACGGAGGGAGTACAATAGAAGGTTCCCTACAGCTATGCACGAAATAGAACCACAATACCTATTTGAAAATTAGAAATATAGAAAGAGATGCACTAAGATTAGGACTCGGACTCAATTGCAGCTAACGAAAAAAAACTAAGACACAATATAACTAATGAGAAGGGATCCCCTGACACTTTTATTATCACATTATCTCACACGTTGTGCGTTATTTTTGCGAATAAAAATCAAACCGCAACATATTTGAAGCTAATATTTTGGGGATATGTTCCTCTTACCAAGTTCTACATGCCTACCAAAAACGAGCGTATTCCGAGACATATAACACCACCATCTAATACGACAGAAAGGTCCTATAGAATGAGCAAGTAAAAATTGGAATCCACCGACCCATAAGCTAGCTATGAGATTAGAAGGCTATTAGAGATAAATTGTGACAAATAAAGATCATGTTCTGAAATTGAAGGTGATTAAACTTGATGCTCCTAAACCACAATAGACATACTGATCAATTTCAGAAGATGAAAACTACTTGGCTTTAAATGCCTAATTTTAATAAAATCTCTCTTTTCGTAGTAAAAAAAAAAGATACTAGAAGCTAACCGTGCCGCAAACGCATGGCTAATAACTAGGCCGACCAAGAGAAGCGAGAGCAGACTTGATATATGGTGACTTAGTGTCAATGTATGACATGACTTTTTTTTCCCAATTTGACACATATAGATATAGGCTCTAGTTAGCAATTCGGCGAGTGGAAAGAATTCGGATCGGGAAAGTGTGCTCATTAATCGGCTGGACGAAATATTAGTTCGGTCAAATGAGCGGTCAATAATTCGTGATTCGGGAAAAATGCGAAAATGCGTATATTCGTGTTTAATGCGTTTAACATATATCAATTCGGCACGTAAAATTCGGCGTATATTTTATTATAAAAATATTTTTTTTAGTATTACCACGTATTAAAAACCATTAGAGTGTTATTATTTATGACTTTTCATTTTATATTACATGAAAAACCATGATCTACATGGTGTATACAAAAATTTTATAACATAATCACCAACAAACATGTAAGTATTTGAAATAATGGCCAAATTAATGCGGCAAATAATTCGTAAATTCGTATAGTTCGCGAACAATTCATAAATGCTAAAAAAATCGCAAAAATGACCTGGGGTTGTAAAAATGAGTATAAAATGCGCGTACTAGCACTCAACTCAGTATATTCTATGTTAGTTTTTTAAATAAATATTATCAAAACATTCAGTAATTATAAGATTTAATTATTGCATTTAGCATAAATTTCCAAATAACTTATGATTATTGACAATAATATAAGTTTTTTTGGTATTGAATTAATAATGAGAAAGATATGATTTATATTTTTATTATTAGGTTTGAAGATAATAGCTAAAATTTCTCATAATAGATAAAATTACCAATTATGAAAATAATTTATATAATTATATTATAGTTTCTCGGGTTGGGTGGGTTGCTCGGGTTAGAAATATTTGTGCCCGTGCTTGCCCAAGTTTAACTCGGGTTTATTAAAATTGTACCTGAGCTTGCCCAAACTATTAAAATACATTTCCCATGCTATTAAAATTGTACCTGAGCTTGCTCGGGTTGGGCATGGGTCGGGTGGGTTGACCCAATCCAAGTCCCACCCTTAGATAGAACTTCGAGAAGGGGATGAACTTAAAGTCTTAGACATATGAAAATAGAATTCTAAACTCAAAACACAGGTAAAAAACGAAACTTTAAAAACAAAAAATGTGAAACAAGAAAGTTTTGCAAGAAAAAAAAAGTGAAAGCAAATTTCGGCTTAATGACAAATTTTCCCTCTAAACATATGTGGAAAAAGAAATTTGCACAGTAAAGCATGTGAATGCAAATTGATATAAAATTTACGAACATACCCTGTGCTAATACAAACATGATATCTCATGTGAAAATCCATATTATCACCTAGTTCCATGTGAAAATTCAGATTATCACTTGTTTACAAGGTGAAAGATTAAATTTTCACCTCTTTGGATTCAGTTAAAAAAGGACTTCGTTATGGTTTATACGGATTTTCTTCTGGCAGCTTAAAAACTCCCTATGTATTCTCAGTATCAAGGTATAATACCATCCTCAGACAATTTGTATTTCATAATATTAAGAATCTGTAGTTTCACTGCTAATTCATCTTGTTCCATTACTGACAAGTTTATATTTTTATCAGGATGCCATTCGAACGATATTTTTCTCACTTGCATGTCAGATTATATCATTATAAAAAAAACAATGCACCAACGTTATCTCTTATGGTGAATATTTTGGAAGCGACTTACTTGTTTTATATTGAGCCCTGGTGGTACACTCGCCCCCAAACGTCGAAGTATAGTGGTGAAACTTTTACATTTAGCCAGCGTTTCGAGGTTATACCGATTCCATACATGTTGACGATACGCTTCACGCTCTTCTTGTTCCCTTTGTTGTATTTCCAGTAAACGTTGTTTTTCTTCCTCTTCTTCTCTTTTTTGCTGCTCTAGTAATTCTTGGTTTTTTCGTGCTTCCTCTTCCATTCTTTGTTTTTCCAGCATTTCATGTTTTTTTTGTTCCTCTTCTTCCTTCTCCTTTTCTTTAGCCAATTCTTCCATCTTTTTTTGATGCTCCTCTTCCTCTTTTTTTCTCTGTTCTCCAGCGACATGTGTGTTTCTTTATTCTGTTGGATCGGTTGGCTTAAGGTAGGATCATGTTCGTTGTGTGAACCAGATTCACTATTTTGTATATCTTTTAGGTTATTCACTTGTTTATGGATATGATGCTCCTGATCTCTGTGTGGATCACTATCATCATTTTCTTGTTCTCTACGTGTCTGCCCTTTGTCTTGTTCCAAGATATCTTCTAAAATCTTCCGCACTATTTCAAACTCTTTTGGATCCTCGCTTAAACACTTCTGGATTTCACGAAGCTTTACGTTTATTACACTTGTTTTTTGTTTCTGATCATCTACTTCAGCTTGAAGTTGTCTAATCCTCTCATTCAGCTTTTCCACTTGGGACATCACGTGAAGTGGAGTTATCAGGTTATTCTCCAAGTCATTCACAACTTGACAACCAAAATTTGGCTACAGTAAAGATAAAAATCAGAAGACATTTTTTGTGAAAATGTGTTTCTGCACCTTTTTTCTATTTCATACCAATTCTCAAACATTGTGTTTGCACCCTATGCAGCTATGTGTTAATAATTTACATTCCTTTGTCAGGTTTATCAGAAAGTAACTTTCCTGTTTGCAAATTATTACTGGCACCATATTTAAAGAACAAGATAGAACTAACAAGTGAAACTTTATATTACCTTTATATCTATAAAGTTTGAACTGTTAAGAGTGTCGATAGTCCTTGATATCGTCTTTGTACTCCATCTCGTGAATCTTGGGAACCTTTCGGTGCAGCCATCTCTCGTATTGATTTTCTGATTACTTCTCTCCGCATACCAATACTGAGAAATAAACACACGAACGTTAATAATCAGTAACAACTGAATTTTAATGAATCGAGAATTTTTAACTTACCAAGAGATAAAATGCGCATCCATCGATCTTTCTATAATCGCCATTCGATTTCTCAATACCATGCATCATGTGTTTGTGGATCAGATGAGGCCAGTTGATGTTGTTTATAACATCTATGATTTCTACCAAGGCTAGGTAGCTGCAAGACATCCTCGATCCTCCAGTTTTTGTAAAGAAAACAGTAAAACACAAATAAAGCACCAAGAGCCTAACCAGTTCTTCATTTTCGTTTGCCTTTGCACTTTTTAGAATTGCTTCTTTCAATTGAACATTAGATATTTGACTGGCTTTAGCACCACCAAAATACTTCTTGCACAAGTCATTATCGCCTGGACACACTTTTCGTGTCTCTAGTAAGTCTTGCTTACCATTCTGCAACATTTGCATTCCGAAAAATCAAAGTCATTTCTTGAGGAGTTTATTCATATCCTTCTTCTTTCCTTACTAGGAATTCTCCTTTACCGTCTTGTGACTTTATATACGAGTCGGTCAATTTCTTTAGCCCAGCTTGTGGTATTTTCAACTCATCTTTTGTTATTTGGTTGTTGATAAACACTTATAGTAAACTCCAAAAAGTAGTTGTATCTAACAGATCTCGTTGTATATCATTCAGCACTAATATCTCCTCCTCCTTGCCAACAAAGAGATCGTGCAAGTGACCCAAGCCTGCTCTAAATGCCCACTGTCTGCTGCTTTTTATTGTATCATCTTTCTCGGCTAATGATGTTGTGTTATCAAAGATCAAAATCAACAACAGTCAGCAAATATACTTATCAGAGAAGCGTCAATTAAACCCAGACGCCACACAATAAAGAGACGGCCACTTTCAGGCTTTTGGTGCCAATGTGGATGAAAAGTGGTTTCCCACCGCAAATCTTCTTAAAATTTTAGTGCAAAATGTAGTTAGCATGATTTTTGAATTACAACCAGTCAAAAAAACAATTGCAGTCAGCTGTGAATAGGTTTTTACACAGTGCCCCATAGGTGAAAGAAGGTTTTTGCACCATCAGAAGATGAAATAAGGTTTTTTTGCACAATCAGAATGAAGTTTTTCTAGCGCAAAAATTCACTGGTATAATTCTTTCTGATCAACCTTTAGTCTTTGTACCATGAATTATTTTATTGCTAAACTTGGTATCAATAAATCCAATTCAATGGAATAATATTTTTTCACTACTTACATCTTATGTGAAAAATAAAATATTACTTACCTATTTCAGGTTCTTTGCTTGGAGTTTTTCCCTGAGATTTTCCTTTTTTTCTTTGCCTGACAACTTCCTCCATTTTTATTTTCTTCTTCTGAGGGCTTTCTGGTGTTTTTTCATCGTCACGTTGTCCTCTGTCCCTCTTTGTCCAACTCCCCATTAAACTAAATAAAAATCAAACCGAGAATTAGAGTTAGAGTATGAAAACCTTTATAAAAATGAAACTATAATTAAGATTACAGACAAAGGGAAATTGGTGATTTGAAAATGATACAACACAAATGGCTATAAAAATGATTAAGCCATTTGTGATTTTTACAAACAAAAGGGCAATTACATACATTAGAACAACGGTCCACAAGAAAGAACCAGAATCTGAAACTGAAAATAAATAAAAAAGAAAGAAATTCGGAATGTATTTACAGAGATTATCAGAGGACTTAAAATCAGAATTCTGAAATTAAATAAACCAGCAATCGTTCTTACGGATAAATCTTACAGTTTTATTGGAGAAATCAAGGTGAAACCCTAATCTTTCACTCAGAACATGTGAGAGAAACCCTGAACTCAGAACATGTGAGAGAGAAAGAATTCTTCACTAAGAAAAAAACCTCACAGAAGTCAGAACATGTGAGAGAGAAAAAATTCTTCACACAAAAAAAAACCACTCAGAAGTCAGAACATGTGAGAGAGAAAAATTCTTCACACAAACTTAAAAAAGTTGGGATAAAGGAAAGGAAAAGTTAATTTAGCATTGTAATTCGTATTTAAGAAAAAAAAAGGCAAATGTTAACCTGCACTTCCATGTACAGTATAAGGTAATAAAGCATTAAATGTTCTTGGGTATCTAGTATATTTATTTAGGGAGGCATTTGGAAATTGAGCAATATGCGTATAATGCTACTATATATCAACGGGCAGTGCTATCCCGCACGACCTTGCGGGAAGCTATCCTGCTCAAGTGGCTTCTTTACCGTTAGATCATGTTAAAACCCAAATCTAACAGCCTTGAACCCTTTAGGATAAATGGTAGGTCCTATCCTGAAAGTGGTGGGTCCTTTCCTGAAAGTGATGGGTCTTTTCCTGAATGTGAATCTAACCATTGATTTAATCATCCAACGGCAAAGAAGCCGCTTTTGCGGGAAACCATTCCGCAAAGTCGTGTGGGATAGCATTTGTCTATATCAACTTGTACCATTTTTTTGGACTAAATCCGCGGTTTACTCGCATCTGGCCAGCATTACCCGCTGATCCGCGGATATGAAATTCGTGGGTGATTGGGACGGACATGGTTGGATTTTCCAAATCCGCAACTTTGACGGATTGGACGCGGGCGACCCCTTATCTGCATCCATCCGTCCGTTGCACACCCCTAGACGAAGGTAGAAGTCGCATCAATCACCAGAGATTTGGCTTGAACAATGAGATCGGGATCTGTTTTGATTCTTTTGAATATGTGTATCTTAAAAAATACGAGCATTACGCTGGATCTATAAAACAAAACCCAACAAACCGCAGCAGATATGAGAGCCCAAAAAAACTTCGCCTGAATTAAAGAAGTAATTAGAATGCCAATGAGAGACTCGCCCTTGTCAGCGGTTTCCTAGTTGACTCCTTTTGAGTCATTGATCAATGGGCGAAAAGACCCCCTGTTTTTCCTAGATGAGGTAGGGTGAGGATGAAATCTATGGTGGATAGGAATGACACATAGGGGTGTAAAATTGTGGTGTATAAAAGTGGGGGATAGGAAGCAGCTTGGATCAATGGGAGACTTTACAGGGTTATACTGCAAATTGTTAGTATTCCTGATCATCGAAAATCTGAAAGACTGAAACGTCATTCTTCTAATCACGCGACGACTCGTTAAACAGTGTGCTGTCACTGTCAAGCTTATGTGAGACGGATATTCATCATATAAATTTTCCCTGTAACAAATGCACAAGTTAACTTATACTCCTATTTACACTTCCAAAGTGAAAATGTATCTGATTATGCAATCTTTTCACATTGATCACTGGTAAGCATGGGTGAGAGAGATTAGTAAGGAATGGTTGAGAGAGATAATTGGAAAGCAAACGTCTCGTCTCTTAAAACAAAGACTAGCAAAATCAGATGGATCCACTAACGGGTCCCAAAGAGTTTAAAGCTTTCAATTCAGGGGTTTACATGCGGGTGTACGTGTCATGAGGGAAAGGTGGGGGAAACGGTGGTAGTATCACACAGTAAAATGCAGACACCCCATTGGGGCATTTCAGCTCTTGGCCAAAAATTTTGTATCCTACCGCCAGCAAAAGAGATAGAACTTCAAGAAGAGGATGAACTTAAACAGATGAAAACAAAAATAATTTAAATACAACACACACGTGCAAACCGAAACTTACACAGAAAATAAATGTGTTAAAAGAAATTTTTGTAAGAAAAAAAAGGTGATAGCAAATTTCCAGTTCGTACAAATCTTTCGTCAAAACATAGGTGCAATTAGGACTAATTTATTGTCATCTTATTTTTACTAATTACCTTCTCTCTTATTTTCATCAATTTTCAAGGTTAAAAGAGTCTGGGTTCAATTATAATAAGTCCGTATTTATTTAACGAATTACTATATAGATAAGTAGTATATTAAATGTTGCTGACAAGACCTTTCGGTCGCTCTCTCCCCATGTTGAACGTACCAAAGAAGGGTCTTGTCCATAGGCCTAGATTAGAGAAAAGCATATGTGATGCCTATTCCTATTCATCCTATTCATATTGCAAACATGAGATTTTGTCATATATTTGCACCCACTATGGGTTAAGTGGGTCCTCTTTCTCTATCTCTTGCGGGATTTACATGCAGGAGAAAGTTGTGGTCAAGCTATCATTTTCGCTATTGGTATGCCAAACTGCCAAACTTATATGGTTAACCTACGTTTCCATGTACAGTATAAGGTAACAAGGTATTAAATGTTCTTGGGTATCTAGTAGTAGTATTTATTTAGGTAGGCATTTGGAAACAGTTCAATTTCTTCCAACAGTTCAATTTCACCATTCTCTTCGAAACAGACATATGAAGTATAACAAGTATTCTGGGACAAAAAAAATCTCCAATTTGGCATCTAAACTAGGACGGAGGGAGTATTAATAGAATGGATGCTTCAAAAAAAAAAACATTCTTTCAAGACCCCCAGATTTATTATACAGCTACATGTATTAAAAAATATTAAATCAAGATCATACGATTCATACCAAGCTAACCCCCTAGTTGAATCTTTGTGCTTGGAATTCAAATGGAAGTTTAATGTGTAGTATATAGTAGGGATATTTAGAGTTTGGGTCTCAACTTTGTGACCATCTTTGAGTTTGGGTCTTGGGAAATTTTAATTATAGTTTGGGTCTCAGGACCATAATTGACCGTCTTGACAGTAATAAATAGTGATAAACTCCACATTTTAATATTAGTAGATTTTTCTAGTCATACCATAAGGAATTTACCTCCATATGTAGATATAATAGACATAATCGGAAAATTATAGATCCTATTACACCAAAATTTAAGATAAAGAAAAATATATATTTATAGTCGTTTGACAAAAGGATGTAATTTTTTAGATTGTCATCGCATCTTTTTATTTACATATGCTTAAGATCTCGTTACTATGTGCACCTTGTTGCTGAAGCTAAAATATTTCCAACCTGTCAAGCATGTTTAAAGCTTCTTGTCGACCATTTTTTTTTTTTTTGGTATACTTCCCTATATTAATAATTTTGTGAAATCTGAAGTCCATTAATTATGGAGTTTTTGTTGTATATGTTAGAAAATGGTGATTACATTATGAGACTCTTTATTTCGGCGTTTGTAAGCTTGTTTTTTGTTGTTTTGGGTTTGCCGGGATGTTCTTGCCTTTTTATAATCTCTCGTTTGTATTCATTGGGTTGAGGTACCCCTTTTAAGTACCTCTCTTTTCAATGAATTTTCTCTTTGACCGATCAAAAAAATAAATAAAAAAGATTTGGCCATTGTTTTTTCAAGGTTTTTAGGTTAAATTATTTGACGAACAACTCCAGTTTTGATCGATCTGATGGTGGTTATGTTTTGTTGGGGATTATAAGTACGAAGTATTCAATTATCAACTCAATTCTGGAAATAAAAAGCAAATCGAATCAATCAAAAATAAATAAATAGAAAGCATTGCACCCAATTATATTTTTATCTCCCATTGTTATGATCGTCACATAGGAGGACACCCTTTTGGTTGTCCAATAATACATTTTAATAGTTCCCCTTAAGGTTAAGCATTAATAAGTCCAAAATAATAATGCTACTAAAAACATAATTCATTCTCAACATGTTATTTAAATTTTATTTGTTTTTCCTCCAAATTTATATTCAACTGGACTGTAGTCAAAAAGTCAAAACTCATCTGAAATCTACATACGTGTACTCCTGAAGCAGAAACTGTGGGTTGAGAGACTGGTACAGTGATGAACGAGTCTACATGCTAGAGCAAACATGATCTAACAGCATTGAAGCCACATATTTGGCCATCTATGACCTAAGCAAACTCTTGGTTAACCTGAGTTAGAAGATTTTTTGTTTTTAATAAAAGAATCCAAAATCGGGAACCTTTGATTGATTTTTTTTAAAAAGGAGGATGGTACAGTGATGAACGAGCAAATTACTGACTCCAATATTTGGGATGATTGGAATTGCGTCCATATCAGTTTGGTGAATATGTCATGAGGTACTGCAATCTGTAATTTGAACGCCTCAACTAAAAGGAAAAATCTGTAATTTGAACTAATTCTTAATGTCCGACCGGTTACGGCCTTTAAAACCTGTTTTCCTCTCTTCAACGATGAAATTTTGTGGTGAAGCAATGATTTTATTTTAGTTATAGTTCTAAACTTCTAATGACGGGTTTGAATTTGATGGTCGACTTGTTCAATTCTCTTAATGGGGGAAGAATAAAAACAAACAGTGGATAGAATTGTGTATGCTGAGTTATGCTTCCCCGTTATATGCTTCTGTTTTCGATTGTTTTGTAAGCTTAGTCGGGCTGTACTGTTAAAAACCTATGAATGGATAGTTGACTCAGGTTAACTCAAAAGTGTGCTTATGTTATATATATATTGCCTCAATGCTGCTAGATAAATGTTTGCTCTGGCACTGCTAGAGAAAAAAAATTGTTATAAAGCAAACGTCTTTTCTGATGGATTACTAGTAAGCATCGGATAGAATGAGACCGGGGCCAAAAGCGTACGTCTCGTCTTCTCTCACCAATAATTATTCTCTCCTTCCTCGCCCATCTTCCATAGTTTCTCACGAAATAATTATCATTTAATCTTCTGAAAAATGAGTTATCAGAGACAAAAAAGTAGGAAACCTGAAGCCGCTACTGATCCCAAGTTCTCCAAATCAACTGATAAAGGTAAACGGAAAGCTGAAAACACTGAACCTGTTGAATAAATCACTGAATCCGTTGAGATAAGTCCATCAATAGACAGAAAAAGGTAGTAAGTGTTGATATAAACTCAATCCCATTACTTTATTTTGTCCTAAGTTTGGTGTATTAGGTTAGAATATTAAACATGCTGATTTTTAGGGTTTTAGACGTCATGTTGCAAGTCGTCATGGACGATGGACGACTGTATATATAACGACACTTATATTCGGCATTGTCGATTCAACTCTACCATGAGTCCATGACGACCGAGACAAATGCTCAAAGCCTCTAATTATCTCATATTTGTGTCATGTTAAATATAATCCAGAATACTGATTTTTTTACTCTTTTTGAAGCATTAAATTATTAATAATTTAATAGGGACTTGTCGAGGATTTAGTCTTTAGAAAAATATTTTTCTTTTGTCAAACTTTAGAAAATTGTTAGTTAATTTTTAGTATTTAGGATTGTAAGCATCTGTGGCGGAACTAGGATATCAAAACGACGGGGGCTAGTATGTATGTGCCTACTGCCTAGCAATGTAGAGGGCTCTGAAAATTTGATCAAACTCATTCATTTTGAATGAGAGATCTCATCCCAGAGCCCTTGCTAAGAAAGAAAATTATTAATATGTATATCCCCAGCAATAATAAAACAACAAGAAACATCAGAATCATAGTGGCATACTTTCCTAACCAAGAACATGACCACTATGCCCATATGAATTTTACTTGCGTTTGATGTTGTTGTGGGAAATGGTCCCTATATATACATGGTGTTGTTAACACCGGAATCATTACAGAGTTTGTTAAGATCATACAACCATCATCAAAGTTAAAAAAAATCGCCCCATTCTTGACTGAAACTCCTACCATTACAATTTTTCCAACCATACAAGAGACCCAATGGATCAAATCTGTATCATTAAAAAGCAGTTTTGTATGTTAACTAAGTTTTTGAATATCCTCTTACTCGAGATATTTTGTTCTAGAAAAACTAATGTGGCAGCATATGGTGCCACATTAGTATGTTAACTAAGTTTTTGAATATCCTCTTATAATTCAGGCTTCATCAGAATAAGAAAGGAAAAGTAAAGGCTGCTCCTATTTCAAAATCTCCTCGCCAAGAAAAGGAAAAACACACTCTTGAACAAGATTTGGTAAGTAGTGTAAACGATGATGCGGATGTTGTAAGTTTGTTGAATAGTGATGAGAATCCTATGAACAGTGATCAGAATCCCCTCAATTATATTGAATCAGAAGAAGAAGAAGAAGATTATGATGAGTATGTAGATCGTTGGGTTCCAAAAAAGGTTGATGAACATGGATATGAGATTAAGGAAGAAGCAAAAGTTTTTATCAGGAAATCAGATGAAAATGGCGACCACATAGGTCCAACTAGAGCTGCACAGAAATCGTCACGCAACTCGTGTACCGTACTCTGTACACCCTTTGTACCGTACTCTGTACACCCTTAGGTCCAACTGAACAAAAGATAAAAGACAAAGTTACTGGGAAGAAGGGAGGCGTTGATGATGCCGAGACGAAGTAGGAGTGGAAGAATATGACGTCATCAATGAGATTGATCCCTTTTCATGTCTCTATCTATTTTTTTTTATTTTTTTTGCGTGGTTAACTCTTAGTGTCTCTTATGTGTTTTCATTCGTTGTTATTGGCTGTTTTTAAGTTATTATTTAGGACAATATTATGTAGCGATGTGGGCACCGTTGATCCCTACAAAAATCACATGAGTCACCCGTAATACCTGGTTATTTGGATCTCTGGATCTTCATTTGCTTCTTCATTTTGACCATCTTTTCAAACAAATTTACTAATTCTACATGCAAAACAAACTGTTGAATGATGTGACAAAACTTCACATAAATTAAATCAAACAACCAAAACAAACACCATTAATTAATTAAAGATGTAAACCGTTTAGAACTTCATACTTGTGAAAAGTTAGTGCAGTGGTTGGAGGGTGCTGATGGATCAGTGGGTGCTGGCTTCAATTCCTAATTTCCTACTACTCCTGACTTTTAAAATGTGCTCATTTTTGTGGGCATGTAGATTTTTGAAATGTGAACATATCGCCGAAATATTAGTTTCGAATACGTTATCGTTTAATTTTGATTCACAAACAATACGTCCAAAATGTGAGTGATGAGTGCCAAATATTGCGTATTTCTATATCTTTTTATTTGCATTTTTTTTTGGTAACTGAAAATGTATTAACACAAACTAAAGCTTAACAAATCTGGGGTAAGCTCTCCCCATTAAGTCATCTTTTAACAGCTGAACAATCCTTGAAGGTGGAGTTCCTATCCACACACCTTCCATATCCTTAGATACATCACCTTTGTCTAGACAGTTCGACTCTCGAAACATATTCTGTAATTTTACTATTGGCATTTAACTCATCTTTTGTGGTCTAGTTCTCTATTTTATCCCAAATCCTATATTTTTACTGTTTTCAAGAGTAATTACTTTTACTAATTTATTTTGTGTTTTTAACCAGTAAATAAAGCTTGAATGAATTAAGGAACAGAGAAGTGGTTACAACGGAATGAAGACAACAAACTCCCTCTAGAAGGCAATGAAGAATGTCGTTTGCACCTCATCCACATGTGAAGAATGTCGTTTGCACGACCCAAAATTAGGAGTGGGATTGAGATATTAGCTTTGAAGAAGCATTGGGCCTGAAAGAAGTGAAAGAACCCAAACCCATATACATCAGATTTGAATGAACTGCGCAACATTGTCCTGCACTTCATCTCCTCCCCTAATCGTACAGAACCCAACTCCATCTCTGTTTCCTTCTCCACCTTCCCGACAGAACCAACACCACTTGCAATCATCTTCCATCAAATCCATCCCCGACAATCTCTGCTCACGACCACCGTCACAATCACACTCACACTCAGGCTCCTAATTTCATCTCTTTCCATCTTGTCTTCTTCCGTAACCCTAGAAGCTAGGATTGATAGAGATAGAGTTAGGGTTATCTTCAATAGCTAAAGAAAAAAATCAAATCAAGCTGCAGAGAAGAAATAGCAGAGCGGACAAGAAAGAACGAAAATGATATATATCCCAGTTGTGCAACACACCGGGTATGTTTCACCGAAAACTACACCGGGAGAGACAAAATACCTGGGACCCACCAGGAGACTATAGGGGGTGCTGTTTTTTAATTACTGTGGGACCCATCCTAACTGTGTCTCCCGGTGTTTTTTGTGGTGAAAGGCTTCGGTGGATATATCGTTTGCGTATATATCCCGAAAAATTCTAAACAAACCGAGTGTTTAGACAAAATTAAAACAACACAGACACATTACTAGGTCCAACAAGCCATGGGCCCCTGCAAACTCACCGGGGTGGGGTCCCCCAATGAGGCTGGGCGGTTTTAATTCTGTTCAAAAGAACGGTTTGTCTATCCCATACTCTAATAATGCAGCTGTGTTGTGTAACTTGTGTTAGATAACTTGGCATTTCTCCCTTAGCTTTGGTAGATCAAGGTAGATCAATCTTTTAGCTGTAGGTGCTAATTTGATTGTGTCATGTATATAGCTTTACTGAGTTTTTAGTTTTATTTTGTAATCTGTACCTATTTGTCATAGCGAGCAATGCTATCCCGCATGACCTTGCGGGAAGCTATCCCGCTCAAGCGGCTTCTTTACCGTTAGATCATGCTAAAACCCAAATCTAACAACCTTGAACCCTTTAGGAGAAATGGTGGGTCTTATCCTGAAAGTGGTGGGTCCTTTCCTGAAAGTGATGGGTCTTTTCCTGAATATGAATCTAACCGTTGATTTAATCATCCAACAGTAAAGAAGCCGCTTTTGCGGGAAACCATCCCGCAAAGTCGTGTGGGATAGCATTTGTCATAGCCTAATAGTACTACTCAAAATGTAAATATTAGGCTATTAAGGGAGAAATGCCCTTACATTTTGAATACTACTCAAAATATGACCTATTTACTGTAGGTGAAATGCCCTTACATTTTGCGATCCCTCTGCCCTTCCCAATCCCGATGCTAAGCACGCTAGGTACTGGCCGTGCGATCTCCCCCGGGACGCAACAAAGTGTAAAATTTTTGTGTGTCTACATTCTGTGTAACTAATTATGATTTAAATTTTATCACTACTACAAATTACAAAACAATGAGCAGCAATGGCAAACTCTAACTATGCGACCAAGTAATCTCCTTGCCTAAGTTTTTCTATGAAGGAAATGTAGGATCAGGATCTCGCAATGACAATGTTTCAGCGAAATTATCAATGACACAGCATAACAGCGTCGCAGAACAATTTCAGAAATGATAAAATAAATGACGTCATCTAAGATCACGAGAAAGATGTGATAGTCTTGCGAAGATTAGAGAGTTTGCGAAATTAACATTTGTAAGGTTGCGAAAATGTCGCAGACCATACCCAAAAATAAAGGACAGATTAGCTGTCATCCACTATGTATTTCTCGTTCGAGTTGTAAAGAAGGGGAGAGATCTTTTTTGAGTAAAAGACAAGTAAATAGGAGAGAGAAAGTTCAGAGCAGAGATCACTCTTGATTTCTTTATCTTTTCTTGTAAGAATATTCAAAGATTAATCAATAAAATTAAGAGTGTAAACCTAAAAATGAGTTGATTAATAATGAAATCATATGAGGGGTGTAGTGTAGGATTTCCTGCAACTACATAATGGCGCTAGAAATAGGGACGTGTTGAAGATTATCTTAGAAAAAGCTGAAGATTGATATTGAGATTTGTGAAAATTTAGAGTGATTGATTAAGAATTTTCCATAATTTCTTGCAATACTGTTAACATTGAATAAATGGCTAGAAGAAGAAATACATCCGAACAACCGATTACTGTTAGAAGAAGCAAAGGAATTGCCGGAAGAGAAAGAAGTGAAATGGGAGAATCTACTAGAATGAGAAGTAATAGAGAAAATCAAATTCAACCACCAATTCAACAAACACTAGTTCAAGGGAGGAATACAGATTATGATAGGGTGAGCATACACACTTGGCAATCAAATTCGGCAGAAGAAGTAGAAGAAGAGCAACAAAACGGAAATTATAGACATGAAGAGAGAAATCAAGAAGTAGATGAAGGAATAATTCATGGAGATGAGGAAATTGGAGCATTAGAAACGTTGAGACGAAAAATACATGAAGAAAGAAGAGCTGAGGCAGAAGAACGTGCAAATTTAACAAGGCAAAATCACGAATTAAGGATGGAGAATATAAGACTACAGAATAGATTATCGAGAAGTATTACAAAATCATATTCAAGATCGACTAGAAGAGAAATGAGGCAAAACTCACCCACAATCAATGCTGGAAACAATATTCAAGAAGAAATATCAAATTCTAATGAAGAATATCGCGAAAATAGAGAAAGAGCTGATGATCGTTATGTTCCACAAAATGAAAATTTTGATGATAGGCAAAATGGTGGAAATCAAGAGAACGAACAACATCAGGGACGAAATGACCAAGATGGCGAAGGAAATCGAGAAGAAGGAAGAAGAATTTTACATGTGAGAGAAACTCAAAGAAATCAACAGATAATTGAAGAAGAAATTGAAAGACATTATGCTGAACAAACACGTTTAATCTGCGAACGTGAAAGATTGAGAGAGGAAATGGAAGAACAAGAGTTTCAGGAGACAATTCGCCAGAACAATCATGACAATCGAGAAAGAAGACGTACACAAAACCAGAATAACGGTAATCTCAATGAGGAGTATGATAGAGTAAAGAGGATGGCTGAAAGACAGCGAGTTGAATTGATAAGAAGTGAACAAAATCATAGAGGGGAAAATGAAAGGCATCATCATATGCGAATTCAAAATAGAGATGAGGAAGAGAATCGCAGAAGAAGACGAGATCAGGATAATGAAGAAGAAATGCAAAATTTCGCGAGAGAAGATAGACATGAACGCAGAAGAAGAGAGGCAAAGTTAAAGAGACCAATGGATCAAGATTCAGGTGTAAATAAACAAATCTTGAAAGAATTAGAAGAAATGATAGGAATGCTAAATAATAGAGGAGAAGTAAGTAGAAGACAATTGGATGAAGCAATAGAAGAAGCTGCGAAAACTCCATTTACAAGGGAAGTACAATTAGGAGGAATACCATCGAAATGCAATTTGCCCGTATTAACCAGCATTTTTGATGGAACAACTTGTGCAATTCAACATATTAAAGCCTATGTGAGGTGCATGTTACAATGGGAAAATCATGATGTCGTATTGTGCAAATATTTCGCATCCAGCTTAACAGGAGAGGCGTTAAAATGGTTTGAAGGTCTACCAAAGAACACAATAACCTCCTTCAATCATTTACAGACTACATTCTTGGGGGCGTATATAAGTAATAATTCCTCGCGACCTGGTATAGAAGATGTGTTTGGATTAAAACAAAGGATTGGCGAAAGTTTGAAACACCTGACTAAAAGATGGAGAACTATGTGTAGCGAAATGGCTGGCCGTGTAGATGAGAGATATATTATATTATCATTTATCAATGCTATGTTTGCAACAAACCTATTGTATGTCCAAATTTTCAGAGTCAAGAATACGATCACAATGACTGAATTGCGAGAACTTCAAGAAGAATACATTGCTCTAGAGGAAAGGCAAAATGAAATGGAATCATATCCAGTTGCGAACACCAGCTCACAAACAGCGAATGCAAGCTTATTACCCAAGCTAATAAACACAGTGGCGAATACTTCGCAAGTACAACAAGAGAAGGTGACAAGTAACAATCAACAGAAACTGGTAGCTATGGGAAGCCGAGATCAAGAAGAGTATGAAAGAGAAAGAAATTTCTACAATCGTGGAGGAAATAACAAGATTCAAAGACTCGATCAACCGCAAGAAACTTATGGAGGTCAAAGACAAAACTATAATAGAGGACAAGGAGGTCACAAGGTAGTATGGGAAGAAATCAAGATGCCACCTCTAAATGCAAGTGTGGAGAAGATATGGGAAGCTATAATCTTGATGGAGAATATACCAACACCATGGAACATGGGAACGGAACCACCTCCAAACCACAGAAGTCATGAGTTTTGTTCTTATCATCATTTTCATGGACATACCACAAATGATTGCAGAAATGTAAAAAGAATTATTTTGAGAATGATAGATCAAGGAAAACTAAACGACTTTCTGGTAGGGCATCCACAATCTCAACCACTGCCACCACCACCAGAACATCACAAAATGAATACGATGAAAAAGAAAGAAACATTCTTCATAGAAGTTGGTGCAAAAGCAAAAAATCTATTCTGTCACTCTATCGTACATTCATATAAGACAATTGAAGATTTTCATGATAATGTTTTGAGTAGAGTGTTCGCAAGAGATAATGATGGAAGAGAAATTATGAATATTGCGAAAATCTCGCCACTAGAGGAATGGCAGAAACAGATCATTTCTTTTACCGCAGAAGAAATTCCCGAAGGAGAAGAGGTGCATGACAATCCATTGGTGGTAAAATTAGAAATTAATCCAAAACCGAAAGAAGATGAGGATGATGAAGCTGAAGATTCATGGGCAATCAATAGAATTCTAATTGATACTGGAAGCTCTGTGAACATCTTATTTTATCATACTTATAAAACCATGGGTGGAAGAGATGATGATCTTATACCATCAACATATAAGATATATGGTTTTAATGGTACTGCTAACAAGCCTAAAGGGGAGGTTACTATGCGAATTCCATTGAAGGGAATATCTTCTGAAATCTTATTTGTGTCGTTGATGTAGAATCACCCTACAATGCGTTAATTGGTCGACCTTGGCTACATGGGATTCTAGGTGTAGCTTCAACTTTCACCAGTGCATCAAATTCCCTCACCCCAGTGGTGTAGGAATCATAAAGGGAGATTGGGTTGAAGGAAAGAGGTGTTACGAAACTGAGATAGAATCTTGCGAAGGAAGAGCAAACAAGAAGGAAAATTGGCGACACAAAATCAAAGATACACAAAGAAGTGAGAGGTTGATGGTGGATACAATCGAAAGGAAAGGAGAAGAGATGTTGCGAAATTAATGCTAGCTCAGAATAAAAATGAACATACCACTACTAAGGAAGCAGAGTAGCAGAAAATAATAAAGAAGCAGAGGATGACAAAGGTAATAAAAACAAGAAATGTATGAATGATTAAGTTGTTGCGATACTCTCGCAATAAGCAAAATTCTCAAAAATACATTTGATTGAATGGCAAAATTGAGATTGCGAAATTCAGATACAATATATGATTTGCGAGACTCTCGCAGAGATAATGAATTTTACAGAAATAATCAGAGAAAATGACAAAAGAGAAAGAGGCAAACCTTTATGGCGTACACCCTAGTTCGCGAATACAATTTCGCAAGAGGCAAATGTAAGACCTAAAGTACGTCATATAAGGGGGTACCTTGCATGACTCAGGGAAAGGCTACACCGCCACCGGAACCTGAGTCATGGAGATTTGGGGTCAATGAAGCCCATCCGGGAGAGGCACCTTGGATTCTCAGCTTAAGCATATGACTTAGGTTGGGCGACTAAGGTAATAAGGACTCTCCCAAGGAGTGCAGATCTGATCAAGGCGCCGAGGTACACGGTTGAGTCAAGAGTGCCAGAGACGTTTGAAGCGTACTTTGCCATTCTTGACAAGTCTTGGCTTATACTGCACTCGGCCTGAAGAAAACCCCACTTAGGGTGCAGTCTCGTAACCAAACCCTATAGGTAAAAGGGATAAGAGGCTGCGAAAACAACTGGTTGTTGTTAAGACTGGATGGGAGGAGCTAACCTTGTATGGTAGAAGTACGCCTCCTTGAAGGGGCAACCAGGGGGAGATAAGGGCGGCACCCTCCATTAGGGAGCTGATAAGTGTCTTAAGACGCAAATGTCATGAGGCTTTTTATTCGCAAGGATATTAAGGCTTGTCATATTTGTGCAACAATCCTGAAGAGGCAATAATACAAAAGAAAAGGATAAGACGAGATCAATGGGTTTTCGCATGAAAGTGCGAAGACGTCCTGCGATTTCGTCGCAAGACGGCAATGTCATGGGGCTTCATTTTCGCAAGAATATTTAGGCCTGTCATATTGTCGCAACATTCCTGAAGAGGCCATAATACAAAAGAAAAAGTTAAGGCAAGATCAATGGGTTTTTGCATGAAAGTGCAAGGACGTCCTGCGATTTTGTCGCAATGACAAGAGGTGGCATAATAAGACCTTTAATTAGGAAGGCAAAATAAGACCACACAGGAATGAGATTTTGAAAAGAAACAAAATTCACTTCGCATAAGATTGCGAATTATACATAGAAAAATTTTTTATGAAATCTCTCATTTGGATTCAAATAACAGAGGCAAGTATGGGAATGTATGAAATTAGAAAATGTTATTTGTCTCCATATGAGAGATTTACTCAAAGATTCAAGAATTAATGATTATATTGATTAACTGTATTGCAAAGAAGAATTGTTTTAATTAATGCAGGTCAAAATGAAAGAAACACAAATATACAGAAAGAAGAAATAAATGTACAAGTATTACAAAGAATCAAAGAAAGAAAGTAAAGACTATTTCTTAGTTAATCCTTCATTATCTTCATCAGACTTGTTCCTTCTTCGTCTGCGTCAGAATCTTCATCACCATCAGAACTTCCATCACTATCAGATTCTTCATCGTCAGCTTCGCTATCAGAGATAATCAAACTGGGAGTATTCTGTGGGATTTTCTAAAGACAAGGATAATCAGAATGTGGGATATTATGATCGTCACAAACCATTTGGTGGATGTTTGATTGCGAAAATGCATAGCGTCATTCTTAAAATTCGCAACAGTGATCTTGATTTGATTCTTTAATCTAGAATACTTGTCGTTGCGAGAAGAAAGATTCTTTGCGAGTTCCTCCTTTTCAGCTTCAAGTTCTTCAATCTTTTCACGATATTATTTTCAGAATCTGCGACAAAAAACAATCAATTATTAACTTGATGAGAATTCATAAGAAGCAAAAGATTAGTAAAGAAGAGCAGTTAGCAACCTTCTCTGTCAGAAATCATATCTCTAATCAAGGCTGTATGTTCAACTTGGAGACTAACATTTACACCTAAATCTTTTCTAGCATCATCTAAATTTTCGCAGCCCAAACAAATTCATCCTCACTACTTATAAGAAGACGAGAACGAATTTGATTTTCCCTTTCGCAGAGTTCGATATTCTTGCGGTTAGCTTCATCTCGTTCAAGTTGAACTTCAAGAGAGCCTCTTGGAATTTCGCCAAAGCCTTGGCACCTTGATCAGAGATACGATCCTTATCATCTATGAGACCGCTAATTTTGGTTCTTAACTCATTGGTTTTCTCTTTAGAATCAAGGAGACGCTTAAATCGGTTGGCTAAGCCTAAACTAGATCTATGATCAATTTCTAAGAGGCGAAATTTAGATCTAAGCTCATTTAGAGAAAGAGATGAAATTCTATCATTTGAGAAGCTATTTAAGGAATTGTTAAGACGCTCAAGAAGGGTATCATTATCCAAGGCATTAGGAAATGAACGAAGAAGGGTAGCTTCATCAGAAAGACCATAAATGTCTGCAAAAAGGATCATTTAAATAAGATAAAACAACAGGATGAATGAATAAAGGGAAAAGAGAAAAGTAACATACCGTAAAGCTGATTATTAGCTTGCTGAAGACTAGAGATTTTGTTCTTATACGAAGAAGAATCAATTTCTAATTGTCTATTTTTCTCGCGAAGACCTTTAACTTCAGCTTCCAATTCTTCATTCTTTTTGCGAAATTGAAGATTCTTCTTTTCAAGATTTTCGCGTCTTCTCTCTAGATCTGAGGCAACAGCAAAAGAAGCTTTTCATCCTGCGAAAAAGAAAAATATTAATATAGAAAGAAATTTTGAGTTATAACAATGAAGAAGTAAAAGGATAAAAGTATACCAGACTATTGAGAGAATGCAAGAAGACGGGAGTCACTGATCTAGAAACTCCACGAAGAGAGCTATCACCATCTAGTAAAGGGACATCGCAAAGGGTAGCGGAGTTTTGCAGGTATTTACGAATTGGTTATCTCCCATTCCTTGTAGAGAATCAGAAAAGAGGCCAGAAAGCTTAGCCATAGAAGATTCAGGTGGAGAATCTTCAGTTGCAGCAAGATCATCGTTGTCCTCATCACCTTTGTCACTTTCGCAATTTTCGTTAGGAGGGACATTTGAAGGAGAAGAAGTACGAACTTTCCTTTTCTTTGGAGGAGGACCAGTTGATTTTTCCCTGCGAAGAGCACCTTTACCTTTATCACCAATCTTCGCAACATCGGCAGATTCTTCTACTTCAGCAATAATCTTCACACACAGACAGAAATAAGAAATGGAAGCATGGAAGTAACAGTATATTGTTTAAAATCAAAAGAGAAAATTGAAGAAAATTTAAAATTATAAGAGAAAATTTCTTACCTCATCCGTGTAGGAGCGAAGAGCTAACAGAGTACTAGATTTCCCAGTTCTGCTATAACTATCTTTCAGTTTTTGGATCTGCGGAATGCCGCAAAAGTTAGCGAACAGAATAATAAAAATCAATAAATAAATATAAAGTGAGTTAAATGAGAAGAAACATACCTCTTTCTCCTTTTCGGGACAAGAGAAAACCGAAGGTTGATAAGCAACGAGATTCGCCGGAAGAACATTTGACCCAGCAATGTAGGGTCCTTTTAGCATTAAAGGAAAAAAACACCATTTATCATCTTTAGATTGGCGAGGAGTTGTGTTTTTACCAGAATGCCAGTCAATATCTTGCATAAGAACTTTGGCTTCATCAATCTTATCTTTCATTTTTAAGCGAATACCCCAGCGAGTATTCTCTTTCTTCATGGAGATAAGTTCATAGTTCTCAAAGAAATTCGCTACTGTGTATTTCTCAGCAACTATCTCTAGGTTTGCGAATTTAGGATCTCTAAGTTCTTTGGAGTAAAGAGATCCTCTACCAGCACCACGATTAGCGAACTCCAACATCAGACGGATGCAGTCCCCACTCAGTTGGAAGATAGCTCGCGAAAATCCCGAGTGAGCGAAAATTTCATAAAATAAAGCAAGATCTGGGTTATAACGAGGAATAGGAAGACCTGCGAGAATCTGACCTAGAGAAAATATGATTGATTGATCATCACAATACTGATCAGAGAAAAGTTTGACAGAAAGAATTGATTTGGCATTTTCACCAGGAATGGTGGAGAGTGTGAAACCTTTATCAGCAAGATATTTTTGGACATCTTGTAAATTCTTTTCATATATATGACCACTTGGAGTCATGTTCGAATATAGAGTATGGGAATGAATCAAAAATAAGAGAATTGAAGGAGAAAAAAGTTACAGCAGCAGAACTTGCAGAAGAATAACAGAATTGCAGAGACGAGAGAATAAAATTAGAAGAGAAAGTAAAAAGAAAAATAGAAACAAGAGTAAGATGAGTATATAAAGGAGATTTTTTTTACTCGAAGAAATAAACACCATTAAGACGAAGAGACGTGAGCGGTTGAAAAGTAGCGGTTACAGAAGACGTGTCAAGAAACAAATGGACGACAGAATACGTGTGATAAATGCAGAATATGAAAAGATGAGCAGTTGCGGCATTTCTCACATCATTCTCTACTTTGCAGAGAAGATATGAGAAGAGGCAAGATGTAGGATCAGAATCTCACAATGACAATGTTTCAGCGAAATTATCAATGACACGGCATAACAGCGTCGCAGAATAATTTCGGAAATGATAAAATAAATGACGTCATCTAAGATCACGAGAAAGATGTGATAGTCTTGCGAAGATTAGAGAGTTTGCAAAATTAACATTTGTAAGGTTGCGAAAATGTCGCAGACCATATCCGAAAATAAAGGACAGATTAGCTGTCATCCACTATGTATTTCCTTATAAATAGTCGTTCGAGTTGTAAAGAAGGGGAGAGATATTTTTTGAGTAAGAGACAAGTAAATAGGAGAGAGAAAGTTCAGAGCATAGATCACTCTTGATTTCTTTATCTTTTCTTGTAAGAATATTCAAAGATTAATCAATAAAATTAAGAGTGTAAACCTAAAAATGAGTTGATTAATAATGAAATCATATGAGGGGTGTAGTGTAGGATTTCCTGCAACTACAGGGAAAAAAAGGGCAAACTCTTCCTATGCAGGCTAAGGATAATATTAGGCTATAAAGGCATTTCACAATTGTTTACATTTGAGTAGTACTATTAGACATTTCACAGTTATGGCAAACACTGTACTGCACTTCATCTCCCTTAACTCTTCTTGTACTACCTAATAGTACTACTCAAATGTAAACAATTGTGAACCGCCTTCGTAGACTAATATTAGCCTAATAGTTTTATCCTTCATAGTAAGAGTTTTCCCTTTTTTTTCCTTCATAGAAAAACTTAGGCGAGGAGATTACTGGGTCGCATAGTAAGAGTTTGCCATAGCTGCTCATTGTTTTGTAATTTTTTTGTAATTTGTAGTAGTGATAAAATTTTAAGTCATAATTAGTTACAGAGATGCTAGACACACCGAAGTTTTACACTTTGTTGCGTCCCGGCGGAGATCGCACTGCAAGTACCTAGCATGCTTAGCATCGGAATTGGGAAGGGCAGAGGGATCGCGCGGACCTTATCTTGCGTGCTTAGCATCGAGATTTGGAAAGGGCAGATGTGGGCCCATCATCTTCTCACACGGTACCGAAGCTCGGTGGTTTGTTTCACTGTGTCAATCATTTCCGTTATTCTCTTAGAGCAATTCCTATGGGATGAACAAACTCAGAGTTTGTTCATTTTTCTCCCACTATGAAATGAACAAACCAAGAAAATAGATGTTCAAATGAACACATCTTTTCATTTGAACATCGAGTTGGAACATCAGACGCGCGTCTGTTGCAAAGACGCGCGACATCCCTACTAGCGCGCAAGCCAAGAAGAAACGCGGGCGTCACTAGCATGAACGCCCACTGCAAATTCAGTTTTTTTACTAATATTTTTCTCATTTTATCCTATTTTATCTCACTTTTATCCTATTTTATCTCACTCAATCCTATTTTATCTCACAAAAATATGATATTTTATATTTCAACTTTATCCTACAATGCATTTGATATTAAAAATAAATACTAATGGGGCCCTAGAAAACCAAATCGGTTCATTTTGCCCTGCTTTACCATAGTGGAGAAACCCGTTTGACCATCCACGTGGCTGAACAAAATTTTAAGTTTGAACATTACCATACAAACTGCTCTTAGTTTGAATTGGAAATGGGAGTATTAAGGGTTCTTAATTACTTAACTCTGATTCTCCCACTCCATAGATAGGAACTCTTCCTTACAGCAGAGTCCGATGGGTTTGGTATGATTGAGTCATTTTTAAAGGGCATTTTGGTCCAGAAAATATTGAATCTAACTCACAGATAAATCAGCGAGTTGAGTACGAGTTTTTCATTTTTATTTTGAGATTTTATTCTCTCTCTAGAAAAAGCACAAACCACCACCACCACCACCATGGGAATTTTCATTCATGATCTTCCAAATCACTACCCAGAAACACAACAAGTTTACTCTGTAATCATAGACGATGATCGAATCAGAACAGTCGTCACTAAGTATTCTTCAACAGTTGATCATTGGATTAGCAGGATTAACAGTGATTACAATGGAGTACTAGATCATTTTATCGTTGGTCTTGATGTAGAATGGAGACCTGCTTATGGACGTTACAGAAATCCAGTAGCAACATTACAACTCTGTGTTGGTCGTAGATGTTTGATTTTCCAAATCAAACATGCAGATGAAATCCCTTTTTCTCTTGTTGAGTTTCTCGGAGACCCTGATTTTACATTTATTGGGGTTGGGATCGATGAAGATGTTAAGAAACTTGATGATGATTATGACTTAGAAGTTGAGGTTGTTGTTGATCTTAGGTATTTGGCTGCTGATAGGTATAATTCGAAGGCACTCAAGAATGCTGGGTTGATGGAATTGGCTGGAATTGTATCAAAATAATGGTGATATTGAAAAACCTAGGCATGTTACTATGAGTAACTTGGAGGATTATTGGCTTTCTCTCGATCAGATTAAGTATGCTTGCGTTTCTTTCCAGATCGGTAAAGAACTTATCTGAAAATGGTGTGAATCGTCGATTTCCGGTTTTGTTATGTTTTTTTTGCATGCTTGTTTAGGAAGATGTTATTAGGTTCTTAGTGTCTTATGCTTTTTTTTATTAGTGATATAAAAGATGAAGTTAGGGTTTCAAGGTTTTGGATGCGAGTAAAAGAAGATCAAAGTCAGGGTTTATGTTAATGACTTTCTCTGTAAACAGTTTCAGTTTTTTTTGTTGATATTTCTTCTACTCTATTGTTGTTATCTAACAAGCCTTTGATTAAATTTAAAAAAAAAAAAAGAGTACGAGTTTTTCACTCCCTTGATCCAAAAATCCCATCCCTATAACAAAAGTGTTAATTTTTAGTTCACATGAAAAACTATTACTTGGTCCAAAAATCCCCTCCCTTGATCCAGGAAAGGAAACTCAAATTACCCATAAAAAACTATTATCACAATTTCGTAAAGAATCCAGAGAATATAGGATTAATTATTTTTTTTTGGAAGGAAAATATGAGATTACTTGGTCTTTTTTTTTAATAAATAAACCAGGAATTAAACCCGGAAGTTACATAACACAACATGATAAAGCAAATTACAAAGAACTGACTGCAGACTAATCTCGAACAGGACTAAGCGACGAATCTCTAGTAATAGAATCCCAGTTGACAGAATCACAGGTAACAGAATCACATATAACCCGTAGTCGTAACAGTAACGCCCGCTTTCATCCGGTTGAGCTTGGATCGATGAAACATGATCCACAACTCGAGAATTTTTTTTTTTTAAAACCTTCAGAAGAACACAATTAAAAGATTGAACTGAAACTATCCCCGTCGTAAAACAATGAACTCGCCGGATAAATCGTTGGAACTCCTGTATCTGCCAGAAAATTTCATCAACATACTTGGAACTTATGTCAAACAGATCGTGACCCAAACATAAGAAACCCATTACACAGAAGATCTTAAGATCCATAAGAGAAAGTAGCACAACAGACCATATAATCCTAAAACTAATCCTAATAGCCGAATAAAAACTTGTAAAATAGATGGCCGGAGACGATCTACCCGCAGATGTCGGAGAAGGTGCCACTTTCGGTGGACATATGACCCTAGTGTCGCAACATAGTAAAACATCCCTGTTGTTATATGGTGGTGCAAATGGAAAGAGCGAAATGCAAGAATCTTAGATAACAAAAAGAAAACTTTTGTGAGCCTCATTAGAGATATCAAATTACAAGGGTTCTTTTGGGCGGTGTCGAACATAAAAATGTTCGAGCTTACGACAAATATGGTGATTTCTTTAAGGGATTCCCTATACCTGCTTCCGTAATTATTTGCTTCTTTCCTTGGGTAGACGAATCCCTTCTTGGAATCTCAGTCTGGGTGGAACTCTGTAATCTTTGACTTCATGAATTCATAACTTTCATCAAATATGGATTCATTTCCTTTAACTTCGGAGTAGTGCCATTTTGCGAGTCTCTCCTACAAAAACACAACCAAAAACTTATTTTGTTAGGGTTCAAGTGGAAGAACGATAATTTACGTTACATGAAATTAATCGAAAGTTACTTACAAATTCTGAGTCTGGCAACGTAAAAGTGCTATGGCCATAAATCTTCTCTTGTATGTCTATAAAATCAACTATCCCTTTTTGGATAACATGGTACCTGTCGTGAATTTGTCGCAGAGATCTTCTCTTCGCATTCCCGTAATCTAGCACAAATTGGTTCCACACCCTCCCTCAAAAGGTTTCGGGTGTAACCCTTCCCGCTTGGACATCTTCACGACGGGTTTCATTATACCATGTTTTAATTATGGACGAATCTTCAGCTGAGTCAAATGATGTCATACTTTTAAAGGTATGAAGTGAAATAGATAGAGCAGATGAGGAATTAAAATTTTAGAAGTGAAATAGATAGAGTAGATGAGGAAATGAAATAAACGAGGTCGTTTCAGAATCTTATACTACTAGTCTACTGGACAATTTAATAGCTAACCTTTCGATTGCTTCAAAGCCTAAATTTCAGTCTCTTTCCTCCAATGCAGGGAACCTATGATGCATAACAAAAGTGTGGGTTTTTCAATATGCTGGGACGCCAAGAACACTTTATTAATTTAGTTTTTCAGAACTAGTAGTGAAACACCGAGAAATTTTTTGATGGGGGTAGATTTGGATGGAGGCGTGGGGGACAAGTAGGAAATCAACATGTGTCAACAGTATTTTGACGGTTTTTAAAGAATAAATTCTCTGATCTTGCCCTACCAAATTTACCGCTTCATAGATTGACCAAATCTTGCCAAATATAGTAACCCGACCCAATCTAGCGTTTAACAGTGTTATCGGCCATCGCAATCAAAGGAAATAATATTGGAAATTGTTTCATAAGCATGACATAAGGTGCCCATCCTAGTTAGTAATTCTCCGAATCATTCCCGAATGATTCCCGAACGTATCCGAACTGACCGAATCCGAATGATACTTCCGAACTATTTGAACTTCGAACCTAGTTCCCGGATTATATGGACCTCACAAATGATTCACGAACGTATCCGAATTGATCGAATCCGAATGATATTTCCGAACTAGAACTCGGAACCTAGTTTGAACGCCCAACCCCGCTCTTCCATAGGTAACTCTCCGACCAAAGCTCTGTTGGTTCGTTTTCGTTTGATTTTGTATATACTTTATATTTAAATACAATTATTCAGTTAAAATTTTCTATTGGTAGTTGTTTAACCAGTGTTTTATGTGTTAATTTTTGTTTAAAAGTCTATAAAATCGTTTTATAATACATTTATGCGATTAAATTGTATACTTTTTGTTAAATAATCACGCTAAAATGTTTTTTTCCATCTTATAAATCATATACAAATAAAATTAGTCTCGTAATAAGGTCGTGATACTTATCAATTTATCATATATGTAAGCCGAATTTTAAGTGCCGAACTCACATTTATAAAACGAATATACACGTACGTATGTCGTTCCGAAATACTATCCGAACAACGAACCGTTGACCGGATTTTTGACCGTATCCGGCCTATCTGAATCTGTATAATTCTCGTACGTATGCCGTCCCGAACTACTACCCGTACCCCTTGCTAACTAGGAACCATAGGTGTACCCACAAAAACTTCTCCAATTTCAGAGTGTAATGGAGTCCCAAGCATCCAAGGAGATATGAGGACATAGAGTTTCTTCTGCATGTTAGTAATAAGAAATTAGAAATACCAAAAAGACAAATTAACCCAACAATCTGCATAGTTGAGCCATAGAAATGATTATATTCTTTTTATCTAATTATTTTATTTACAAAGAACAAAAGAAATGATTAAATGATTAGTTAATTACATTGTATAAGTTAGGATGGAAATGCAAAATTGAAAAAGGCCATTACACACTCTGGTTTTTGGACTGCAAAATTTAGCTCCCGAAAGTTAAAGAACTAATAAAAAAAACATACTCCCTCCATCTCTAAAAGATATGCTTGTTTCATTATTTTGGTATGTCAAAAAAAAAAAATAGGCTTGTTTCCATATGTGGAAAGTCAAATGTTATAATTTTATTAGTATACCTATAGAGGGACCACTTCTCTCTTACCATTTTCTCTCTTAAAATTAAAACTTTTAATGTAAATCTCAAGTTATTGGTTGTCATTCAAGGGTAAATAAGATATAAATTTGAGATTATTGAAAAAATATAAAATGATATCACGAGAAAAATATTTTTTTGTCTCACATCAACCATAAAATCAGACATATGACCATATGAGCGACTATATGAGCACATACTCACAGGTTGACGGGTAACCCGCGGGTTGACCCTAGCTTGGCTTGTTTTCTACTAGGGCTAGATATGCTAACCTTAGCCCGGCTTGTTTAGCCAACGGGACAAGCGAAATATTCACAGTAATAAATGTGTAAAAAGAAATTTTTGTAAGAAAAAATCGATGATATCAAATTTCCTCAACACATAGGCGCAATTAGGACTAACTTATTGTTATCTTATTTTTGCTAATTACCTTCTGTCTCATTTTCATATTTTAAAGGTTAAAAGAGCCTGGGTCCAACTATAGTAAGTCTGTATTTATTTAAGGAATTAAATAAATATCGTCAGTTGTGTGTAGGTAGTATATTAAATGTTGCTGACAAGATTATTCCTTCTCTCTCTCTGCATGCTGAACGTACCAAAGAAGGGTCTTGTCCCTAGGCCTAGATTAGAGAAAAGCATCTGTGAGAAGCAACGATCTGGTGCCTCCGAGGCTGAGAAGCTGATTTTCGGCTTCATCCATTCCTCCATTGGAGGTTCCGGTCACATGAACCAGTAAGTATGGGGTAGAGAGAGATTGGATTTCCGTGAAAAGGTAGACGTCTCGTGACTCTCATCCGGTCAATCATAGTTACAACTCCTTGATTTGATGTTTGCTTTTAGCTGTGAAGAAACCCTAGTTTTATCTCTCTCAATCATAGCTTCTAGGGTTACTGTTTTTGATAAGGGAGAAGATAAGATGGAGAGAGATAGAAACTAGGAGATTGATTGATGGCTCTTGAGAAGGTGGTTGTGCTCAAAAATGGTCGGGAGTGGAGGTGATTGATGGAGGAGAAATGGTGGTTCTGCAGAGCTTGTAGAAAAGAAGAACACGAATTGGAGGGGAAAAGTCTATAACTTGGACAACTAACATAGTCCAGATATAGGACAATCAATCCAGACCTTTGATCATTCTCATCTTCACACCACTACCAATCCCGATGCTAGAGTCATTCCCCTCTTCACCATTAAGATTGTGCCACGTTAGTATCCCAAGATTGGACAAGCTATGTTGTCCTGGCTGTAGCAAAGTCGGATTGAAGGTGTGTCTGGTTCTGCTCGAATAGTGGAAGGATATAAGGTGATCTCTAGTGAGGCGGGAGTATCAACTGTTGATGTACTGTGTGGATATGACGTTGGATGTTCAGCAGCTAGATCGAATCTGACGACTCGCATTAGAACGGATTTGGGTCTTGGTTCTAGGGTTTTATCTCTTGGAAGATCTTCTTCTAGGCCCAAACCTTCTTCAAAGCTAATATCTCAAGCCCACACCTAGTTTTGAGTCTTGCAAACAACATTCTTCACTTGCTTGCGGGTGAGGTGCAAAAGACATTCTTCACTGTGTTCTTGATAAGCACGTATGTGCTACATTTTATACCCATATTTATATTAGTTAGGACTCGATATTTTGACTAATCACTCTATTTTAGTGCTTTTTCACAAAGTACAAGTAACTTCGATCACGTCGTGGATAAGTGACTAAGTTGGGAGTTACAATGGTGTTTGGTACGCAAAAAAACAAATGCGCTGCTCATGACACCAAAAGGAGATGGGTTAACTAAATGCATCTGCCACTGCCATGTTATTCACATTTGTTAAGCACCCACTCATGAACAGAAAGAAAATGGTAAACAAAGAGTAAGTTTTTTTGTATTACAAAGCAAGTGAAGCATACTGGAGCCCGAAGAATAGTGAGACGTGTCTAATTATTTCACCACATCTCTATATGTGTCACAACAAGAAGAACATTTCCCATTCCATTCAAGCAGGTCGTAGTGTTATGAGAATAAAAGAGATCTGAGCATAAACTGTGATCGGGTGTTGTATGTCATTCCAAGCAGCCATTTTAGTCACGGTCAAGAGGGAAACTTCGCAGACTGATTTGAAAAATGAAGCCGCAACGAGATGAATACAATCTGCAGTCGATTAGTCAGATGGGTTTGAGTAATGACCAGGAGACATTGTGGACGCTGGTTTGAGAAGGTTCAGTAAATTGTGAAGTTGGTCTTGATCGAGAACCTCGGGATTCAGGCGAAGAATGGTGTTGGCTGCTGTGGCCAGAATCGAGTCAGAAAGGGACCGGTGCAGTGGCCTGAGCTATGACAACCAGTGGCCTGTACGGAAGAGCTTAGGTATGAACTGAAATTAGTATGCTTCTCAAAAGGACTGTCATGGGTATAGTCAGAGATGAAAATAAGTGGTGTCGTAACCTGAGTTTGAGAAGAATTGAATTGGGCTGGACTTCGGTGGAGGATTGGCAGTGAGAAGATGAAGAGGAGTTAATGCTCTGACCGAGATTTAGATGGACTGAAGAATGGATTGGCAGCAAACAAAGACTTGAGACGCAGGGTTTGGAAGGCAAGTCTGTGTGTGCGAAATCAAGGGACAAAGAGAGTAATTGGTGGAGCTGATGTTTGCTAGACTTGAGAAGAGATTCAGAAGAGAAGAGTGCATACACGGCCAGAAAAACTGAAATAGGCAGTGCCCGGATTTTGGTATTTGCCTGGTGTTGCGAAATGGTGGTTGTTGGACTGGCCCTTGGGTCTTGCGAAATCGGGGGATTTGACAATGACGATATTGTAATGGTCTCGTTCGTCGTAATGGCTGTTAATCATGGCCTTGCCGACCACTCTATATATCACCACCCATATTCTGAGTTGAATCCCCATAAAATTGAACCGAGTAAAAAAAAAGCCTTGGGAATTATTATTTAGGTCTTATTGGGATTCGTCAGCAGAGCTATATATTTCAATCCAGAAGAACAGAAACAAAGCAGAGACCGGTTTGGAGGCCAGAGAAGCCAACGAACAGAAGCAGAAGAGGAGGCCGCCGCCGGTGCTACTGTGAAGTTCCGTGAAGGCTTGGAGCAGAAAACAAAGGAAAGGAGGAGAGGCGATTCGATTGTGCCGACGGACAGTCGATTGGTTTATTTTCATTTTCCTAGTAATTTATTTTTATAGGTTTTAAGAAATCCATCTCATGTTTTGGATTCTTCGGTGGAAATTATTTCTAGCAATAGACCATGATTAAATTGATAATATTTTGTTTTAGGCAATTATGAATTGATTCAAATAATTTTATCTTTACGCTCTATTGATTTTCTATAGAATAATTGTTGTTGTTTCATCGGCTTTGTAATACAGTACCCTAAATGCATAAATACATAGTTTCAATGATTTGCTTGCCATTATAATTTGATAAGTCATGCTTTTGAGATTTTGATGGGTTATACTTAGGAGATGCAAGTTATATTAGAGAAAATATACCGATAATAGGTGTTGCAATATAACAAAGATATAGACGCGTATTTAGAATTATGAATCATTTTCGGCATCGAATAGAAATAATGGTGGAATCCGTAGACCCTGGTTATCGACACTCTCTCATTGTATTTTGTAAATTCCTTTTATTCATTTTTATTGTTTCAAATTTAATTCTAAAATCCCAAAAATCATTTCTGGTTAATTCATTAGGATATTGATTAGATTATTTCCACCGCTCCTTGTGGGTCCGACCCGTACTTGCCTCTGCCTACTAGTTAGATACCGTGCGATTGCAGTTATCACATATAGGTATCTCCGGATCCTATCAATTTTTGGCGCCCTGCCGGGGAGCGGCTGTGGAATATTGTAATTAGTATTGTTTATTTTGTAAATAGTTAGGTGTTTATTTATTTTACTTTTTTGTACAGTATTTTTATTTTTTATATTTTTTAGGATTTCTTTTTCCTTTTGACTTGTTTTGTGCTTCAGGATTTTATTTCGGGAGGTTTTTTGAGAACGATGAGTGCTTTGCGCGAGACGTCGTTTATGACGCTTGGTGAATACATGTATGGGTCACAGTATAAGGAAGTTCTTGCTTATAATCGTCTCAGGTATGGAACTTGGAATCCACGTAATTTCGCTATGAGTGGTTATTCAGATGAGTATCAACCCCAATACCAAGAGGGTGAAAAGGAACTTGATACTAGAAGTGATTTTAGGAATTATGATATCGATATAATATCTGAATATATTGTATCTTACCCAACTCATGATCATTTAGCTGATTATTTGTGTATTCAAAAGGACGAGAGTTGTGTTAGAGATGCCATTTATTCAGATAATGATGATTTAGAAGAACATATTTATAAAGAAGATACTATTGTTGAGTCTAATGACTTAGAGACAGTACACGTGCATAATGAGATATTTTCTAATCATTCAAATAATGAGTTTCCTATAAGTCACTTAGTTGCAGATAGCGATGAGGTGATTATTCATGATATTGTTACTCCATTGTGCTCTTGTTATTCTGATCCATCTAGTGATTTTCTGAATGCTGATGTGAATGTTGAACATATTGGTATTGGTCAGATAACTTGTGTCGATGATTTTGAGCCTTTATCTATTTGTTTAGTCCACTTTTCTGATTCCAATGTCCCTATGATTATTGATATTATCAATGCATTGCGACCACCAATAGATAATAAAGGTAACTCAACAACGGAAGTTATTTCGGCGGACTTAGAACCGGATTTAGGAGTTGCAGATTTTGATAAACTTGAACCATTAGATACAAGTTTAAACCATTGTGTTGAGTTTGATAATCCGGTACCTTTTTGCATTGTCAATACGTTGCTTCCTATGATTTCTAGTGAAGAAAATGTGTCGACCGGATGTATTTCAGCTGATTTAGAACCTGATATAGAGTGTGCTTCCCGAATAGAAAATAAGATACATTCTATGTTTGTTGTCCATGTGAGTGATTTATTTATCTCGACTAAGGACTGTTTTCTATTGGGAATGGATTTACACATCTTTTTGGAGGTTTATAGTGTTTGCAGGTTCATATTCGCAGCTGACCTGATTCGTTGGATTGATCCCCAACTTTTCATACTTTATATATATGCTTTGCTGCTTACTTTGGTGCAACCTCACCTTGTTTGAGGTTCTTTATGTGCGCAAGCAGGGATACAAAGATTTTGCTTCATGGGAGTCAACCCATACTATTTCGCTTCATGGGAGTCAACCCGTCAGATTTGTTTTCTTTCCTCCATCTTTTATCTGTTTGCTTGAATCTCCCATCTTAATTTCTACGTTGGATGACTCAATTACATTGAGGACAATGTAATGTTTAAGTGTGGGGGAATGGCACTTTCGTTAAGTATTTTCAAGATTAAAAAAAAATGAAATGATGACCAGATGTGTAGCGGGTCTAAAAAAAAAGAGAAAAAAAAATGACCATCTGTGTAGCGGGTCTTTAAAAAAAAAGATTGTAAGGGTTATGACCAGCTGTGTAGCGGGTCTTTTCTTTTTTCTTGCATGTTATGACCAGCTGTGTAGCGGGTCTTTCCGTCTAGCTGTTTAGCAGACATCTCTCGATCTAGCTGTTTAGCGGATCCGTCTCGTTGTTTAGCAGACATCTCTCGATCTTGTTGTTTAACGGATCCGTCTCGCTGTTTAGCAGACAACACTCTTCATATCCAGCTGTGTAGCGGATATATTCTTTATTTTGCTCGAAGACTAGGAAAATATAAATGTGGGGATGTTGATAAGCACGTATGTGCTACATTTTATACTCATATTTATATTAGTTATGACTCGATATTTTGACTAATCATTCTATTTTAATGCTTTTTCAGAAAATACAAGTAAATTCGATCACCGCATGGATAAGTGACTAAGTTGGGAGTTACAATGGTGTTTGCTACGCAAAAAAAACAAATGCGCTGCTCATGACACCAAAAGGAGATGGGTTAATTAAATGCGTCTGCCACTGCCATGTTATTCACATTTGTTAAGCACCCACTCATGAACAGAAAGAAAATGGTAAACAAAGAGTTAGTTTTTTTGTATTACAAAGCAAGTGAAGCTTACTGGAGCCCGAAGAATAGTGGGACGTGTCTAATTATTTCACCACATCTCTATATGTGTCAAAACAAGAAGAACATTTCCCATTCCATTCAAGCAGGTCGTAGTGTTATGAGAATAAAAGAGATCTGAGCATAAACTGTGATTGGGTGTTGTGTGTCATTCCAAGCAGCCATTTTAGTCACGGTCAAGAGGGAAACTTCGCAGACTGATTTGAAAAATGAAGCCGCAACGAGATGAATACAATCTGCAGTCGATTAGTGAGATGGGTTTGAGTAATGACCAGGAGACATTGTGGACGCTGGTTTGAGAAGGTTCAGTAAATTGTGAAGTTGGTCTTGATCGAGAACCTCAGGATTCAGGCGAAGAATGGTGTTGGCTGTTGTGGCCAGAATCGAGTCAGAAAGGGACCGGTGCAGTGGCCTGAGCTATGAACCAGTGGTGGCTGTATGGAAGAGCTTAGGTATGAACTGAAATTAGTATGCTTCTCAAAAGGACTGTCATGGGTATAGTCAGAAATGAAAATAAGTGGTGCCGTAACCTGAGTTTGAGAAGAATTGAATTGGGCTGGACTTCGGTGGAGGATTGGCAGTGAGAAGATGAAAAGGAGTTAATGCTCTGACCGAGATTTAGATGGACTGAAGAATGGATTGGCAGCAAACAAAGACTTGAGACACAGGGTTTGGAAGGCAAGTCTGTGTGTGCGAAATCAAGGGACAAAGAGAGTAATTGGTGGAGCTGATGTTTGGCTAGACTTGAGAAGAGATTCAGAAGAGAAGAGTGCGTACACGGCCAGAAAAACTGAAATAGACAGTGCCCGGATTTTGGTATTTGCCTGGTGTTGCGAAATGGTGGTTATTGGACTGGGCCTTGGGCATTATTATTTAGGTCTTATTGGGATTCGTCAGCAGAGCTATATATTTCAATCCAGAAGAACAGAAACAAAGCAGAGACCGGTTTGGAGGCTAGAGAAGCCAACAAACAGAAGCAGAAGAGGAGTCGGCCGCCGGTGCTACTGTGAATTTCCGTGAAGGCTTGGAGCAGAAAACAAAGGAAAGGAGAAAAGGCGATTCGATTGTGCTGACGCACAGTCGATTGGTTTATTTTCATTTTCCTAGTAATTTATTTTTATGAGTTTTAAGAAATCCATCTCCATGTTTTGTTAAATTTCATAACTAGGGTTCTTCGGTGGAAATCATTTCTAGCAATAGACCATGATTAATTTGATAAGCCATGCTTTGGAGACTTTGATGGGTTATTCTTAGGAGATGCAAGTTATATTAGAGAAAATATACCGATAATAGGTGTTGCAATAGAACTAAGATATAGACGTGTATTTAGAATTATGAATCATTTTCGGCATCGAATAGAAATAATGGTGGAATCCGTGGACCCTGGTGGTTATCGACACTCTCTCATTGCATTTTGTAAATTCTTTTTATTCATTTTTATTGTTTCAAATTCAATTCTAAAATCCCAAAAATCATTTCTGGCTAATTCATTAGGATATTGATTAGAGTATTTCCACCGCTCCCTGTGGGTTCGACCGGTACTTGCCTCTGTCTACTAGTTAGACACCGTGCGATTGCGGTTATCACATATAGGTATCTCCGGATCCTATCACTTCTTAGTGGAAGCTTTGTAGTCTCTCTTCTGTATTCATCAATTCTCCGCCTATTTTGGCTTTGCAATTCATCCAAGCTTTATTTAGTACCTAAAACACGAAATTAATTAGTACAAGTATTTATTCTTGAAAACAAAGAAAATACAGAATTTGGGATAATATATATTCTTAAAGCGCAAAAGATGAGTTAATTGCCAATAAAAAGGTGTAGAAATATGTAATATTTGGCACTCATCAGTGTCCGCGTCCAACTCTCGTCGGACACAAGACGCGCGTTGGACGCTGACACGACGCGTGTCCGACACACCAATATGTGCATTCCGCTCGCGTCCTATTTGGACGCACCGATGATTCGTGTTTGAAACTTTTTTTTTTCATTTTCATTTAATCTTCTTCCTTTATTTTTGCTATTATTAACTAAATGAAGAAAGACAAACATTTAGATAAAGTTTTTATTAAAGTAGATTCGTTATTTTTTTTGTGTACAATTTTGTGCAAATAACTTTCACTCATATAGTTTCATCAGAGGCGATCCTGAGTATGAGAGGGCCCTGTGCGGTTTTTATTTTGGGGTCTCTTATGAGGTCCAATTTTTCTTTTGTTGATAATTTTGTAATAAAATTATGTCAATTATCAGTATTTATTTGTAAATATTTTTTTCAATATTTATTTGAAGAGTAAGAGTTTGTGGTCGGTGCACTAAAAAGAACTGATTATTGACGGAGGTGGTAACGCGTACTCCTGGAAAAACAAACGAAAATAACTTGAATTTTTGGTTGATGCCCACCAACAAGAACGAAAATACACGTAGTATTGATGAAATGCGGTAGAATGCTAGAATCAGAGTTACGATCAAAATAAACAAGGACACCATAAAGAAATAAATAAAGGATGTATTGGGGACACTCACCCTTTGTTGATGTAATCATTCACATCCTGTACATCCTTCTCAGTAACTCCGGAGTCCAATCTGAAATTTTTGAAATAATCTATTTTCACTTTGAGTATTTCAGGGGTCTTAATTTCATCCAATAACTTCTGCTTCAGGGTATAATTCTCATCACCCTCTGTCAATGGGGAATCCCCAATTGCAATTCTCGTCCCAGCCTTTTCAGCGCTTCGAGTACACTTATCCTTCTTCCGACCCTTCTTCTTCTGATCACCATCATCTTCCGCAAAAGTAACTTTCTTGCCAGGCACAACTCTAGCCTTCTTTTCCAAGTAACCGCACCTCCATCTCTCAGCTTTCGCACAATAATCTGGTTAAGGCATAATTTATGTTATCAAAAACTAAAATGATGCGTTGGTTAGGGCATATGTCATCATCACTTCATCTCCATCCATCACTTTCATACCCGACCACCTCTGAGAATAGCCACCCTCTCAGCGTCTTTCAATCACTCTCCTAGTTTATCTCTCTCTCCATTTTATCGTCTCCCTGATTAAGTATAGTAACACTAGAAGCTATGACTGGAAGAGATTAGACTAGAGTTTCTTCAGAGCTGTAGAACATCAAATCAAGGAGTTGTAAAGTTTAATTGCGAAAATGGTTTGTCGGAAAACACGTTTTGGGTGAGAGTGGAGAGAGAAAATCATACCCGGATTAGCCGGTGCACCAAGCAGTAGATTTATTTTCGGTATTTTCTTTAAGGTGATTCTTCACAGACCGCTTCTCCAAACTACACCAAGAATTTTTGTTTTCTTTATCATTTTCTAATTTCACTGCTAGGCTAGGGTTTAGATTGTGTAGTTTATATTCTTCACATGAACTAGATGTTTCCTTTCTTCACATGAACTAATATCTTAGTTCATGTGATGTTTCCCTTTTGCACCTGAAGTAGTGTAATCTTATCTCTAGCATTAGGTTTTCTAAACCTAGTATATAAAGAAAGAAATGAAGAAAGAGAATGTAATCAATCCAAAAATATCTAATAGAAGAGAGTGAGGAGAACTAAGAGTTCCCACTTCTCCATTATCAAAATCATCTCAAACCCTTATTTTTAATCACCCAAACCTTTCCAACATAGATGACTAGCCTTCTACTGTGTCAATGAGAAGAAATGACTGTTAGTTCATAAGAAGGACTGTTGGATATTTGGTGAAGGATTGATAATTTTTTAGATATGAATTTGTGTTAATGAGAAGGTGTGAACTCTTAGTTTTTCTCACTCTCTTCTATTAGATATTTTGAACAGAACTAGTTATAAAAACCCAAGGTGACCAAACTTGTGGTACAAAAACCCCATTCAAATGTCATTAATACTCCATCTTAAACTAACTTAATACAAAACCCCCAAATTCTTAAAAATTGATACAAAAACCCCCAAATTTCAAAATTGGTTTCATCAAATTTTATGATGAAAATCAATTTTGGGGTTTTGTGTCACTTTTGTTTTGATGGAGTTTTTGTGTTACTTTTGTTCTGATGGGTTCTTTGTGGATGGATAGTGACACCTTTGGGGTTATAACCCAAGGACCGTATTTGGAAATAGGTTTGAGTAGATTATATTATCTTTCCTCATCTCTTTCTTCATATAATAAGTTTAGATAAAACCTAATATTAGAGATGAGTAAGACTATTTTAGGTGCAAAACAAAAACATCACATGAACTAACATACTAGTAATATGTGAAGAAAGGAAACACCTCATTTATTAACATAATAGTTCATGTGAAGAATATAAACTGAACATCACATTAACTAACAGTAATGTATGTCGAATTGATGGTGTTTGTAAGACAAACTCTTAGTACCCATTTTTTGTATTGATGGAGGATGCTCTTTTGATCTTTCAGATTCTTGAATAGCTGTAAACCAAAGATAACTGTCAACAACTCCATTGTAGACTTGAAACACTCGATTGTCTAGTTATCATGGTTTGCAATAGATTCCCTTATGGTTTACAGCGTATTCAAGAGTCTGAAAGATCCAATGGAAATTTCTTCTACGACAGACACCACTAATACACTCAGAGGCTCAGAGCTACTTCCTTCCTCTGTCCAAGGCGTAGAATCAAGTTTTGGCTGTCCATTTATATAGCCATAGTTCAAGTTCCTAGATGACTCTTTCCAGTTATACCCTTATTTATGATAGTCTTGTTACACTAACTAATTTAATATATCTGGACCAGCCCCCACTGTCCCAGCTGTAGCAAGGTCGAGAAAAGAAAGGGTAAACAAGAAAGAATGTGGATACTGTATTTATAAAACCAACCTTACGAGGCCTTACCTATATTCTTGATAATTGCTTCAAAAAAAAACAAAAATTCCCGATAATTAACTTACGTTTGATGATATCCATGAAACATTAATAGGGCCAAAAACAATGGTCAAGCCTTGTTGTTTTTAATTTCGTTATACTTTTTTATATGTTGATATTAATCAAAGAACGATCCAACTTAATTAAGTGGAAGAAATTGCTCGAAATTTGTTGAATGCCTCCCAAACTATTATGTCTTTAACAGTAGGATTTATCTGATAGTGGAACTTTGATTTTTAACCCTTTTTTTTTGATATCTTCCTGTTTTGAGGACTTTGGCTCTCCTTTAGTTGTATCCGCCTTCACACGGCTTGTGTGTTTTTAATATATTTTCTATTGACCGATAAAAAAAAACCCTTTTTTACAACAATTTTTTTTTCACATATGTTATTGTGCAAATTTTGTTTTGCACCTATGTTTTGAGGGAAGATTTTTCTGAAGTGGAAATTTGCTTTCACCTTTTTTTCACATTTTTTACTTTGAAAATTTCGTTTTGAATCTGTTTAACTTCATCCTCTTCTCGAAATTCTATATCTTTTACTGGCAGTAAGATACAAAATTTTTTGAGCCAAGAGCTGAAATGCCCCAAGTTGGGGATGTCGTTAGTGGAAATGCCGAAATGAAGCATTGGTTTCGCCAAGTAACCGCACCTCCATCTCTCAGCTTTCGCACAATAATCTGGTTATGGCATAATTTATGTTATCAAAAACAAAAATGATGCATTGGTTAGGGCGTATGTCATCATGACATCATCACTTCACCTCCCTCCATCACTTCCATACCCGATCACTTCTGAGAATAGCCACCCTCTCAGCGTACTTCAATCACTCTCCTAATTTATCTCTCTCTCCATCTTATCGTCTCGAAGAAGTGAGTTGCACCTCCCACAATGGTGATTTTGGTATAAATAGGTTAATAGGAAAAAAAGCCGTGAAGAAAATTAAGAATTTCAAACGACTCCTACAAATTGCAAATGGAGGGTGTCCTTCAGGGTATTAATTATATAAGTAGTGGGACCCAAGAATTTAAACCGTTTACGAAACTTTATGGGTATTTATATAAGTTTTTCTTTATATACTCCCTCCGTTTCTAAAAAATAGGCAAGTTTGGTTTAATAATTATCTGGAAATTTATATAGAAAAGTTAGAAAAACAAGACAAAAATTAACTATTAATGACTCCTTAAAGAGAAACCAACTTATTATTTAGGAACGGAGGGAGTATAAAATATGTCAATTCCAAGACAAAAAAGTTAGCTATTAATAACTCGTTAACTTGCATACGCGTATACAGGTTAAGAAGACCCAAGAAAATGGGATGCTCATGTCCAAATTAGTTTTTGGTTGCCCATATAAAAACATTCCCCGTAAATGCTTAGTGCGGGCCAAATATCATCCCCAACTTGACCACACTCACATAACACAACACATTATAGACACACCGAAGATTGCACTTCGATTTCTTTCCAAAGGGAATCAAACAGACACAACTGTGTTGAGAAAGAAAAAGGTCGGAGTGGGCTCCGCCAGCCTTTCCCCTAATTCTCTACACACTCCCACCTTTCTCCCTCACATTTCTTCCCCAATAGGTGGCAGCAATAGCCACCAGAAAAAGACTAAATATTTTTGTGCCACACCCATTGAGAAAAACGGGGCCACCATTATTAGTTATGTGAGAGTGGGTGAAAGTTTGGGGGAACAATCCAGGGGGCACTTAGCAATTTGGGTCTAAACCAGTATAAATACCAGTGATGAACCCTAAAAATTCAATTGGATGCTAATATTCAATTGGATACTAAAAAACAATGAGCAAAAGTGTGATACAAAGTAGTAGTACCGGTAGAAAAAACAACAGCAAGAAGGTCAGAGAGGAAAAGCAACCAAATCTATGTTCAATTTGTGATCTTGGAGGCCATGAATCAAAGATTTGTCCTTGGTTATACTCTAGGTGTAAGCATATACCTTGTAATGGTATACGACAATACTTAGATCAAGTAAAACTGAAACCGATGGAAAAATGTTCTTAAAGTGCTCGAATCCTGCCTGCACATACTTTGAATGGTCTGATTTAGCCATTGATGCAGTCAAATGTGTTGAGATCAAGCTACCATTTGAGATATGTTGTTGTGCTTGTGGAGAAGCTGCTCACTCCTTCAACACCTGCCCATTGCACCATCTTCAGTGCTTCAAAACTCACTGCAAATCAATAATGAATCTGCATCTATGTAAGAATGAGCACAACTTCAACATTGCTTACCTAACCTGCACTGATTGTGATGCTTTTAGATGGGTTTCTGATCACCTATTCATTGCTGCAAAAAAAAAAATTATGATGCATTCACGTATCCATGTCAATGATGTATGTAAGGATCTTGAAACAAATCTGATAATGTAATCTGCAACATACTTTAACTAATATAATAATGGGGCATCCACCTATGCTTATCTTGGTTAGTATAATTGGGAATCAGTCCTCGACTCCTATGCTTATCTTAATTATCAATCATACAATATAATAACCATTATGAATTCATTTGACAATAAGCAACATCTAACACGAGTTCATCCTAAAATATAAACTATAATAATGAACTACCATTACGACTTCGTTATTCATAATGAATTACTTTTATGAGTTCATTCTACAAAACAAATTGATAACATATACTCCTACGAGTTCATTCTACGAAATGAACTGCTAGAAGTAGAATGAACTATCATATTCTAAAATAGTGTTCATTCTCGGATAAGAAAAAAATAAAATTCCAAAACATAGCATTACGGGTACTCGTTGTGTAGATATCGTCGACCTTTCCGAATATATAAAATCTATTAATTTTTCCAAGAGGTATTTCATTTTTAAGTCTTTTATTTATTAAAGTTAAGAAAATGGAGAAATTTGTGGAGAGAAAATAAAGTAGAGTTAAAAAAAAACACGTGCGAAGAGAAAAATAATAAATAGGTTTTTTTTTTTTTTGATAATAAACCATTAGTATTTCATTCCATTAAGTAACGTTTACATGATGGTTTTCAAGAAAAAAGAGTACATCATAAACATGAAACAAATACAATAAAAGATGCAAAACGTAAATAAATCGCGATTTTTTTGATAATAAACCATTGAAGAAGAACTTGATCTTGTCTCCGTCAAATCGCCCAATGTACTTGTATCTGAAAACCTGAATCACGAACAAATCTTTAGAAAGAAACACTATAAAAGTGTAGATAAAATCGCTCTATTAGCGAAGAAAACAATCGCCCTAATAGCGAAGAAAATAATCGCCCTAATAACGAAGAAAATTATTCAAAACATAAAAATAAAACTAAAATTAACAAATTTGAGCAAAAGAGAAAGAAGATGATAAGTTTTTTTAAGGTTTTTGAGAAGGAAGAGAGAGAAGAGAGAAAGAGCAGAAAATATATAATGATTTTAAATACTACCAATTATGTCCACCTATCTTTAGTCGAATGATGTTAACAAGTCTCGATTCCATTTCGGAAATTAAAATCATAATATTCCGCATCGTTGAATGATATTAACCCAGAATACGATAATTTTATTTTTCATGCAAGAACTAGTTGATAGTTCTAGTTTTTACGCGAGACAAAAAAAAGGTGAAAATTTGATCCTTCACCTTGTCAACAGGTGATAATATAAATTTTCACATGGAACTAGCTGATAATATGGATTTTCACATGAGATATCAAGTTTGTATCACCATTAGGGTATCCATAAACTATAATAAATACATGTAAACCCTTAAAACGGTAATCATAAATTTCCAGTTTGTACAAATCTTTCCTCAAAACATAGGTGCAATTAGGACTAATTTATTGTTATCTTATTTTTGCTAATTACCTTCTTTCAATCTCTCTCATTTTCATCATTTTTCAAGGTTAAAAGAGTCTGGGTCCAACTATTATTAAAGAGTTAAAGAAATATCGTCATTCGTGTGAAAGTAGTATATTAAATGTTGTTGACAAGACCTTTCCGTCTCTCTCCGCATGCTGAACGTACCAAAGAAGGGTCTTGTCCCTAGGCCTAGACTAGAGAAGCAACGTCATGTGAGAAACTTGGAAAAGCATCGGATAGGGAAAACACTGCTCCTGCACAAAATCGAAAAGACGAAAAAGAGGTCAGACGAGACGTTTGCTTTTCTCACGCTATCCCAAAACCCTCTGCTTACTGGTCCGTATGAAAAGATGTTTGCTTTATCCTATTTTTTTACTATTAACCCTCGAATCTCGAACTATTTTATCCTTCGTGATAACAAAAATTCCTAACAGACCGCACCACAAAACTCCCCCAAAACTGTCTAGACTCAATCGGTGGGCCCAGTTCCCCATATTTTGCCATGTGTACTCATGAAAATGGTCGTTTCACACTAATCCATACTAATCTGACTAAGTGAAATAGTTTTTTTTTTTGGGTCACTTGGGAAATGGGGATAAATGAATGCTTAAAAAATTCTTTGCATTCTGAGGCAGGAACTATTTTTTATCACATGCATTTTTTAAGTGTTTCTATTTGAGAATTGTTAAGTCTTGTTTATCACAAAATAATTAGTCCGAGTTAATCATCAGCCTCATTGTTGTATATAAGCTATAAAGGTGTTACAATTTTGGCTTAACTCATATAAAGAGTGCCCTGTGGATGATTTCTTTTCTATATATATTTTGTTTGAAAGCACAGTATTTGATAAAACTTAACACCGCACCAGTCTAATTTCAAACCATAGCGTTTCAGGAAAGCAAGAGAACATTGCTACTGAAGCGACTCATTAAAAAAGACTGGCTCCATGAAACGACTTATTAAAAATTATAGACTACTCATTAAAATTCCTCTTGACTATGCCAAGTGCTAAATTTCATTTTCACCTATTAATTGGTATTCGCCAAAGTGCAAAATTCTCTTTTCACCTGGTAACTTGCACATTGTAATGCACTTCCATTATGAGGGAAGAACTACTTTTTCTCACATGCATTTTAGGCCAAACACTTAACTGAAGACTGGACTGGACATTGCAGACCTATGCTTACTAGTAGTGTTACTGTTCAACCTTTGTTTAAGTGTTTTCATTCGAGAATTGTTAATTCTTCGCAACCATTCCAAAGCTAACTCCTAATTTTCATTCAAAAAATAAAATTCGCAAGTAAGAAGATTACATTCAGGTCCGTCTCTGACATTTGGACAACCTTTTGCAGAAGGTTCTTGAAGCGCCCTTTCTCATGTCATTTCTTTTTATGCATACACAAATTATATTCGCAGTTAGAATGCCCACTATCAGCTGGTATGACCGTTTAGTGTGCATGTTAATCAATACAGAGAAGCAAATGCCCACAGCAATATTAGACCTGAATTTAGTACCAGAAATTCGGAAATGACTGCATGTTCAGCTTGATTAAATGTATAGGGAACAAATTCAATTGGAACACCAACTTAATAATTTAGATAGTATTTCATACATCCCCACGAAAAGATATACCCTCTCTCAAGAGTTATGGACTTCCTTAAGTTCTCAATTATCAAGAGGAGGGTTGAATTCTAGTTGTTGTTTTTTTCACTTCAGTAATTACAGTATTTCATATGTTTTAAGATATACCTTCTCCAAGAATTATGGACTTCCAAGACTTGACATGGTTCGTGAATCAGTTAGTTGGGGGGGAGTTGAGTCAGTTGACTAATATGTTAGAAATATTGGGCTTATGAACCATTTTTTTTAGTGTCAGCCCACTTCGATCACATCCACCGTTAAAGAATAAGAGAGTCGGGCCATCTGTCTGTATATTGAAATTTCTTGGGACGCCTTAATGGGTGCCCGAGCCGATCTGCATTTTTGCAGATGGATGTCCGAGCCGTTTGTTAATGGGTTGGATGTGGTTGGGATTGCTAGTTTGCCACCTCCATAATGGCTCAAGACATGATCATTTGGGGGCATTCGATAAATTTGAGAAATTCTTCCACTCGTTCAAGTTTGGTCTTTCTTGATTAAAATCAACATATAAAAAGTTTAGCGAGATCAAGATTCTCTTATACTCCCTCCGTTCCACTTTAGATGATGTTCTTGGAGTTGTCAGGCAGATTAAAAAATAGAGAGATATGAAGATTTTCCACCAATATAGTTAAAAGAAATTCTTCAAACATCAATTTTTATTAGTGCTTTAAAAAATAAATGTATACTTCCAAGACAAACTGTCAGGGTGTTATTGGTAGTTTAAATCGAAAATATGAAAACCCTAAGACATCATCGAATATGGAACGGATGGAGTATGATTATATTCCTTATTATTATTGGGTGCTAATCGAAAATGGCTTTGCTACTTTGTAATTGACTCTTCTTATCCTAATATATTTTCAGTTTAGACACAAACCGTAGATAGGTGGACATAAAAAGGCCTGGGTCCCACTATGTAAGTACAAAAATAGACTGAAAAGACCTTTCGGTCTCTGTCTCCACACTCTGTACATACCAAAAGTCTTTTTTCCTAGAGGTCAATTCTAATTTCTACAGCTATGAAGGGTCTTTTTCCTAGAAATCTATCCGAAATCTGGAACAATGAACCCATATATCTAACATGAAATGCTCGCATGGATGGCACGATGCGTGCTTAGCACCGAGATTAGTATGGGAAGACGTGGGCCCAATGTTTTGTATCACTCGACGTAGATCACGAGACAATGGTTCGGTTTGTGTAGCATTTTTGTTGATTAATTGGATACGCAGTTTATATTATTGTGTACCCCGAAAACCAGCTGTAATCAAAATAAACAGAGCACCCTAATGTATACTGAAGTCTAGGAACTAGTTTGTTTGTTTGTTTTACAAAACGGGGAAAAGCCCTTCCCCTGTTATCTTCTAAAAAATGATAGTAGAACGCGAAAATCTGAAAAATTTATCAACCATTCGCAACACAAACCATCATTGGCTGCTTGATGAATTTGTGCATGTGATACAGCGAAAATTTAAAATGATGAATTTTGGACGGACAGAAGCCTGACAGCACACTCTTTAACGAGTCGTCGCGTGATTAGACGAATGACGTTTCAGTCATTCAGATTCCCAATAATCATGAATATAACAATTCACAAGCAGGAAAGTCTCTCGTTGATCAATGACCCAAAATGAGTGAACTAGGAAACCGCTGACAAGGCCAAGTCTAATAAAATTACAAAAATACAAGATGTAGTGGCGAACGAGCATCTGTTGCAAGCAACTTTCACGGCTATCTAGGGTACGCCAAGAAACAATAGACATATAGTGATATAGATGAATCAGAATATAATGAAATCACAAAGTTAATCGAAAATAAAGACCAAAGACAACGATCAAATTTGATCTTAGTCCGTGGTGCTACGCTACGGTAGAAGATTATATTTGGTCGAGCGGAATATTTTAACTATGCCGGTCGACCAGACGCAAAAAAAAATGACGCCCAATGGGTCGCAAATACAAAATACTCCCAAATGGGACGTAGCCGTGAAATCCCGCTTCATGGGAGGCGTTATTAGAAACTTGGGCTCGGTGATTGGGCGTAACCAGAAATTGCGCCTCACTATAATCAGGGCCGACTCCTAATTCTCTATTATAATCGGGGCTGACACGACAACTCCTGATTAATAGATACTCTATTTACAGAGAGTAGTATTCTCCTACTCAATGGTTAAAGATCCTGACACTATTGATTGTCGTGTCTTGTCATTTCGTTGCTATCAGACAATTAAATATTACTTTACAATAACATTAAGGGAATTAATTAGTAAGTAGTATTCTCGTACTCAGTGTATTCTCCTACTCGTCTAGTCTCTTGTATTCCTACTCAATGTTGATACGTCATGTCCATTCATTAATTAATGGAAAATCCATCAGAAAGGTACCATAATTGATATGTGATGTCCACTCATTAATTAATGGGAAAATCCGTCACAAACATACCTTAAATACGAAAATGCTTTATGCCCCCGGACCTCCCTCAGCCCTCCCCCACACTCACATAACAATTATAACGGCCCCCTGCTAGCTCCAGCAGCCCATCAAGAATGAAATCAATGGCGGGAGATTAGGCCACCTAGTGGGGGAGTAATTGTGGGGGGAGGGTATGCGTTCCTCTATCTTTAGTCTCCAGCAGTAACTTATCTACAACAAAAATTCTTGCCAAACCGTGGGAAGAAACTACACAGAAGCCGGGTACACACAGGCAACCTTTAAATGGGATCCCCAGCTATTCCTCATTGGCGGGGCCCACCAATTTTCTGTGTCTGATCGGTTTCTGTTTAGTTTTTTTTTGACGGTACGTGTAGCTACAATACGTATCCTTCTTCTCTTTCCATCAGAAATCCAACGTGTCAAACATTTTTTAATACGTGGAAAGCGTCCAGAAATTTTTCAAGTCTTATGGAGGGAATGCAATGCAGTTTGTCGATCATGTTATTAACAACTCGTTAACTCATTGATACCAGGAAAGAATAAAAAAGAAAAAAACTCATGTACATCCGCGAGAAAATAGATACTTAAGATAATTAAATAATAAAAAGTGAGCTTTCATTTGGATTTCATTTCTTGAGCTTTTTAGTCTGCCTTTGTTTATATCAATTGTTTAATGATTTGAGTTTCATATTTTATGTAACTTGGACTAATTTTACATACAAATAAAAATACATCGGACAACCATGTGCCGACCAATACAAAAATTATCTATCGCTTAACTATTTACCGATCGGTACAGCTTACTCCTAGGTTCCCTTATTCTCCTATTCCCCAATCAAAATCTCCAGAATAGGGGAAGGGAATAAGGGAGCACCCCAAGCCGATAGGACTTGTTTTTTTTTCCTATTTCAGAGATTTCTTCCCTCATTGGAGATGATCTTATTACCTATCCTAATCAAGGTACTAAATTACCAATATTCCACATTAAATTGATCTTGATTCTTGATAGAGTAGAAAATCAGCAATTACAATTAAAATTAACTAGATAATTAACGGCACAAGAAAGAAGGATAATTATTATTATAATACATAGCAGCTCATTAACTCAACATATACCCAGAAACTATAAGAAAACCATATTTATATATATATATATACACACAGATAGAACATAATCACTGCAAGTTTTTGGTCGGAAAAACTGCCGGTAAACACAGGGCGGCCTTCATCAATTATCGTCACCCTCTGAAGATTCCGTTGAGTACCATGATGAACAAGAATCATCGGTAACATCTTCCGAACTGGCTGTCAAGAGATTTAGAATCTCATCCGGTTCAGGATCACGATCTACATGATCCTCTGCTATTTCCTTCGTAGCTTCACGTTTGTAGTGTTGGTAGATCAATCGTTTGTTTTTGTCCTTCAACAGCTTTCTCTCTACTGCGTCTTCTAATTTTTTGTTATCGAACCTCTTTTCATAATCATCATCGTCATTAGAATAATCATCATGACCAGCTCTAGTTTCATGTTTCCGCAAAGCTCTCTCACGTTCATGTTGTTGGTCTTCTTCGATTTCTTGAATAGCAACTTGTTTCTTCAACTTTGTTGCTGCTTTCTTTATCTTCTTGGAGGGTATGTTAGTGATCTGCTTAACTGATTTATTCTTCTGTTTTCCACAAGTACTCGTGCCTTTTCCTTTAGCCATTTCTTTCTCTATCTTCTCTGATGATTTTATATAATTTCTGGTGATTTATGACTTTCTTCAAGGCCCCCAGATTTATATACAGCTACATGTATTAAAAAAATATTAAATCGAAATTATGCGATTCATACCAAACTCACCCCCTAGCTGAATCTGTGTGCTTCGAATTCAAATCAAAGTTAAATGCGTGTATATACTCCAAGAAGATATCAGTAGACTAGTACATACTACTCCAGCTTCCCAACAGTAAAGAGATGATAAAAGTATCCCACGTGAATAAGAAAAAAAAATGTACTACTAAACTAATACTTCAGTAGTACTCCCTCCGTCCCACCATTAAATGACATATTTGATTTTAGATTTTGTCCCACTAATAAGTGACCTATATCACTAAAAAAGGAGATATTTCTAAAATTATCCTTTTAGTTAATTATAAAAATATAAGAAATATGCATAATTTGATAGGCATGTTTATATTCGTTATGTAGGTGTTTTGAAATGCTTTTCAATGGTATGAAGTTTGCGGACATCCGTGGAGTAGTTCGAGAGATAAATCATTTCTAAATTTAACTAGTTATTATCCATAAGGGTATAATTATAAAAAATGCTTAAAAGTACTCTTTTCCTTGCTTACCTTAAAAATTGTGCAAACTTAAACTAGGTCACTTAATAGTGGGACGGAGGGAGTATCATTTTTTTTAACATCATTTTTTTAAGTGCAAACCTTCTGTTTCACCAATTCTATGATTATATTGTATTATTTATGTCTTTCACTGGTAAAAGAGCACTTAGAGTTAGACTGTTAGACCAGTTCCTATGGGATAGAGTTGCGCATTTTGATCCCATTATGGGATGAACAGAAGGGAAAAACGGATTGGCAAATAGCCAAACTTTATTGGTTTTCCCATTGATGTCTACTAAGAAAGGAAAAAAAATCACATCTTTTACTATGAAAATTTCGTTTTGCACCTATGTTTAACGTAAATACAAAATTTAATGGTAATTAGAAGACAAAAATTTTGAATTAAATGGAAAGATTTAACTTCAATGATTTTTTTTTGAAAGTGTACTTGATTCAGCTAGCCTTAATCACTTGATTCAAAAATGTTCAGCACTGCAACACGGTTACCATATGGTCCATATCTCTCTTTTCTCAATATAGACTATAAGGCTCGGTCTTAGACTCTAGAGTCTAGAGAGAAAAGAGAAGGAGTCAAATGTCACATGACTCCCATGTTCTAAGTGCATGATTAGGGTTTCAGAATACAACGCACTTAATGGAGGAAAACACAACATATCAATGAAAATAAAATTGAGAACCATCAGGGGTAGCTCAGTTGGCTAGACAAGATTGATTAGCCGACTTTCCATCTAAGAGAGAAAGCATTTTACAAAAACGAGACAAGACGAGAACGAGAAATTCTTTTCCATCCAATCTCTCTCGAGTGATTTTACAATGAGTCAATGACCGTAGAAAATCCCATGAAAAAATCCCGGAAGAGAGAGCTTCGGGGGCCCACGGCCCACCAGAGACTTCTAAAATATCTTGTTAGTCAATAGAGAGTTCTTCAAAATCTCAAACAATCTGTGTTATTAGATCATGACTTTCTAAAAGTTTTTAGAATTTTCTGTTATTGGATTTGGAATTTGAAATCAATTACTTATGGTTGCGAGAGACTTGTACAGACTTTTATTACAAAACATACCATAAGAGCATCTCCAACAAAGGGTGTAAATATTTTTTTTGAATGCCACATAGGATTTTAGACCCCCATTTAATATAAAAGCATCTCCAATTGTTAGGTCCTGCAAACTAGGAGGGATCAAATACTAAATACGAAGGTGTTAAAGAAAGTCTTCAATACACCTTCGGAATGACCCTAAACTAATTCCATGTCATCAATTTTATTTTCAAAAAATAAATTTTAATATTGAATCAAGCTAAATATTATTTTTTAGTGTTTATATAAATCTAAAATACATTGTATAGCCTTAACTACTGGAGATGAGTTTTAGTTTAAAGGGTTTTTATCAAGATAGGAGTACAAGGATAAAATCTAAATAAATGGGGGTCTAACAATGACATCCACGTAGGTTTTTTTGACCTACTGTTGGACATGCTCTAAATGGATAAAAAAAAGTCTCTCCTAAGAGCAAATCCTATGGGTAGTGTCACCCTTTCAAATGAAGGAGTGCACTACCAATTTGAGCAGATTAGAGCAAATCCTACGGGTAGTGTCACTCTTTCAAATGAAAGAGTGCACTACCAATTTGAGCAAATTTGAGGCTGCTATGGGTAGTATTTACCCCACTTTTCCCCCAAACCCGTTGATGCGCTCGTTCAGTTGAACAAGTAGTTGGGAGTGTAACACTAGAAGGGGGACTGTCCCCGTCAGGAAAAATAGGGCTACACGGGGGAATGTCTCCCGTGTAGCAAAAAAATTTGCACCAAACGGGGAACAGTCCCCCGTTTTAGAAGTTTTTTAGTTCCAAACGGGAGACAGTTCCCCGTTTGGATTATTTTTTTTATTTTGGACGGGGGACAGTCCCCCGTCTGGTTAAAATTTCATTTTTTTGTTACTTGCTCGGGAGACTATCTCCCGTGTAGTGTCTTTTTTTTTTTGTATTTGCCCATAATGGGTTCTCTCGTTCGTTTGATTGAGTGGTCATTCATTTGAGCGAGTTAGTCTCTATTTGGAGACTACCCATAGGATATGTTCTTAGAGGCTCTTATGGGTAGTCTTTACCCTACCCTTTCCCCGAACATGTTCATGCACTCGTTCAGTTGAACGAGCGGTTGGTAGTGAAACACTAGACGGGGGACGGTCCCCCGTCAAAAAAATTTGAAACTTTTTGAACTAGACGGGCAAAAGTCCCCCGTTTTAGGAGTTTTTTTAGTGTTTTTTCTTTTGACGGGGGAAAGTCCCCCATTTTAGAACTAATACAGTTTCCCACTTCTCCATTATCTTGCACCCCGTCGTAGAATGCCAAAACCTATAATGGTAGAATAAAGGTGAAAACACTATTTATCATCCGTAACACAGGTGAAAAAGAAGTTTCCAATCAATCTTTTAAAGAAAGGTGACAAGTGAAACGCATCGTTTCACCCGAAACACAGGTTTAAACAAGAAGTTTTGAGATTTTCAACACAAAACTTACACAGCTGAATACATAAATACAGGTGCAAGACTAAATATTCTCAAATTTCAACAAAGAATGTAAAATCAAGTTTTCACTTTAACAAAAAATGCAAAACTTCTGCCCCAACCCTATCACAATGCATCGAACCGTGCCCTGGGTCCGTGCAGTCTCCCTCGGTGCATTCATGGTGCAAATTCTTCGGTGGGTCTAGCAAGATTGAAAGTGAATTTAGCATTTAAGAAAAAAAAGAAGACAAATGTTAACCTACGCTTTCATGTACAGTATAAGAAAACAAAGTATTAACAAAAATTATAGATATACAACATTTTAGACAACACTAAAACAACCGCCTCACATAACCTATCGGTTACATGAGAGATAATCTGACAGGAGTCTAACACCAGTAAAAGGATGAACTCACATAGATGAAAACAGAAATTTTCACTCAAAACACAGTGCAAAACGAAATTTTCAAAGTAAAGAATGTGAAAAAGGAAATTTTTGTAAGAAAAAATGTTGAAAGCAAAGTTCCACTTCGGAAAAATCTTCATTCAAAACTTAGGAGCAAAATGAAATGTTCACAGTAAAAGATGTGAAAAAAGAAGTTATAAAAAAACGAAATGATTAACCCACCGAAATAAAGAACTATGATCCACACCGTGTGAGAGGAGTTGTGGGGACCACTCCTGCCCATCCCTATCCCAATGCACAGAACGAACAATTATGTTTGTTCGAATCTCTTTCCGGACAAATCACAGTATGGGGCTTCGATGAGTTTAGAATCGCTAAAACAAATGGTTAAAAAGAAATGTTCCACCATGTTCGGACTAATACTAAATCTTAAAGACATACTTCCTCCGTCCCAAATTAGACAAGCTAGTTGGTTTAAAATTTTGTCTTCCTCATAAATAAATGAGATATCTCTCTGATCGAGGAGATATTTCTAAAATTACCTTTTTAATTGATTATTATTGTTACTATAAGAAATATGCATAAAAGAGCCTGGGTCCAACTATAGTAAGTCTGTATTTATCAAAGAGTTAAATAAATATCATCATTCGTGTGTAAGTAGTATACTTAAATGTTGCTGACAAGACCGACGAGATAGCACTGCTCCTGCACAAGACCGAAAAGACGAGAAAGAGGCCAAACGAGACAAGACGAGACATTTGCTTTTCCATACAGTCTCACCCTATCCCAAAACCCCATATCGGAGGGGACCAATTCTCTTAGATTAAGAAAATTATATTGATTTCCTCATTTTCCCTTCCTTTTCTTATTTTACCCTTTGTCATATTCTCAACACAATTTTCCATACACAATAAATGAGGATATTTAGGAGAAATTTCATCTTAAAAATAGGACTCCGCCTATTTAGTGGTACAAATAAAAACCAAAATTACGCCTATATAATAGGTGCGGAGGGTTAATCTCGACCCTCGACCTATTTTACCCTTCGTAATAATAACTCTTCTCGAGTAGATTTTAGAAGTCTTCTCGAATACGGTGAAAAACACATTCTCTTTCCAGTACGTTTATACCCCACCCACAACCACAAGCATGAAGCACCTTACCTAAATATACGGTGTAAAACATACTCCCTCCATTTCAGTTTACTTGACGTTGTAGAGTTTTTCACGTAAATTAAGAAACAACATAAAGAGTAAAATTTTTTTCCAAATCTGCCTTATCAATTGCTTCCTAAAAATTTAAATCACCTAGTTTTTAGTTTCAATATCTAAAGACTTAAAGGCCTAGATAAAATTAGCTCTCACGTTGAACGATGAGAAAACCCTCGCTTCATATTGGCCGAAATAAGTCTTTTTTGAGTTTTGTGAAACGAGCGTTTTAGTGAGGACAGTTGGCAAACTATGAATTCGATAATTGGTGCTTTCTCTTTGTGCTTCCGGTTTGAATTTCGACTAGTGTCATAGAGCAATTTTGACTAGTCCTACAACTTATGAACTTCAAAATTGGTATAACGGCGTACAAACTATGAATTCGATAATTGGTGCTTTCTCTTTGTGTTTTCTTTTTGAATTTCGACTAGTCACATAGGTAATGGAGCAATTTTGACTAGTCCTACAAGTTATGAACTTCAAAATTGGTATAATGACGTACAAACTATGAATTCGATAATTGGTGCTTTCTCTTCGTGCTTTCTTATTGAATTTCGACTAGTCACATAGGTAATGTAGCAATTTTGACTAGTCCTACAAGTTATGAACTTCAAAATTGGTATAACGGCGTACAAACTATGAATTCGATAATTGGTGCTTTCTCTTTGTGCTTTCTTTTTGAATTTCGACTAGTCACATAGGTAATGGAGCAATTTTGACTAGTCCTACAAGTTATGAACTTCAAAAGTGGTATAACGGCGTACAAACTATGAATTCGTTAATTGGTGTTTTCTCTTTGTGCTTTCTTTTTGAATTTCGACTAGTCACATAGGTCATGGAGAAATTTTGACTAGTCATACAAGTTATGAACTTCAAAAGTGGTATAACGGCGTACAAACTATGAATTCGATAATTGGTGCTTTCTCTTTGTGCTTTCTTTTTGAATTTCGACTAGTCACATAGGTAATGGAGAAATTTTGACTAGTCCTACAAGTTATGAACTTCAAAAGTGGTATAACGGCGTACAAACTATGAATTCGATAATTGGTGCTTTCTCTTTGTGCTTTCTTTTTGAATTTCGGCTAGTCACATAGGTAATGGAGCAATTTTGACTAGTCCTACAAGTTATAAACTTCAAAAGTGGTATAACGACGTACAAACTATGAATTCGATAATTGATGCTTTCTCTTTGTGATTTCTTTTTGAATTTCGACTAGTCACATAGGTCCTAGAGAAATTTTGACTAGTCCTACAAGTTAAGAACTTCAAAAGTAGTATAACGGTGTACAAACTATGAACTCGATAATTGGTGCTTTCTCTTTGTGCTTTCTTTTTGAATTTCGACTAGTCACATAGGTCATGGAGCAATTTTGACTAGTCCTACAAGTTATGAACTTCAAAAGTGGTATAACAGCGTACAAACTATGAATTCAATAATTAGGGGAATGGTGAACCTCACCTGAACCTGAATGCGGATCTCAATATGGATGTGAGGTTTAGATTATAGGGAGGTGAATAGGGAGGTGGAGAATAGGGAGCCAAATAGCATTTCCGATTAGTTATCGCAAACTACCATTTATCTTTCATATTTTTGAATAATAACAAGCATTTTCCATTTTTTTAGGGTTTTGAATAATCTCTATAGACTGTTACACCAAAGGCACGAGCATAAAAAACACCTAAAATTATTCTGGATCAAAGATACGAATATCAGGAATATAGTTTTAGAGCTTCCAGATAATGGATTTACCCAAAGTGATGAACCCTTTAAAATCGATCATCCTCCGGAAATAGACTTTTCAACTTGAACAACTCCAGGTCGGTGTTTATTTTCTTTCGGCAGAGGGGGAACCGATGGGGGTGGATTGTTTGGCGACACCTTCTGGATGATATCGTCAAATTCCTTGACATAAATTTCATTCACAGCGTAGGAGATTCGTCTCAGTGCGCTTGACCTGTTTTTGTATAGAGATGTGTAGTTGATATCGTTCGAAGACATCAGACTTTTGGTTAATGGAATCTGAATGATATTTCCTGTTAGAGAAAATAATGGAGGTAATGGAGATTCGATGCAGTTGAGGCAGCCAACAGCTTCTTGAAATATTAGTGATAGTGCAGCAGCGTCTATATTAAGCAGACCCGAAACAACGTTGGGGAATCCGACCTCTTCTAACCATATCCAGAAAGAAGTAGCTTTCATGCTGAGCAGTATGTCACGACGTAAGTCGACGACTAGTCGTTCGTATAAACAGCAGAGTGGAGATTGTACTGGGATCAAATTCATGGTTTTAATTGTATAATACAAGTCTAGACAAACCAATTCTTTTCTAAAGCTTTGAAAGTGAAACCTAACAAGGTATATATAATGTTTGCTACATCCCTTGAAATTTTACATATACCAATCTTAGTCCTACACCACAACCCATGTTATTATATTGTGTTTATTATCATCATATGTAATATGTATAGTTCGTTCGTTCGTTTGCTTCAAAAATATATGAAAAAAAATGGTTTGTTAGATTTATAAAACAACTTTGCTACATCCACCGAAGCCCAGCAACCGAAGTGGGCACCGAGAGGGGATCGGATGACAAAAATGCTTAATACACCGAGATGATAATCCCGCCATTCTCACGCCGAGACACAAAAAATGGTGGGCCCCACAAAAATTAAAAACATGCCCCCTTTTTCTCCTGGTGGGCCCCCTGGGGATGTGAGACGCGGTGATTTTCACGGTTCCCAGCCCCTAATGTGGGCCCCACCACCCCTCTCAAACGGTGCACCTCAGTGCTTATTATTCGGTCAACGTATCATTTTTGTTTATAAAATCATATTAATATAGCACGCGAAGAAAGAGGGGTATTTCTAAATTTACACTCTTAATTCACTATTAGTAGTTCAAGAAATATTCATTTTTTTGTAGAGATGATAATCAGGTTGCGTTGCAGATGTTGTAGCTAAGTCTGTCAGACAAACAACATGCAACATGAATCAACTCAATAATTTTCCAGCTGATCAATAAATTTTTTAGTTTTTTTTAAAAACAAGGTACAAAATATATACTATATATACATGGGTCCCTATGCTCATACATATATCTATATGTGGTATAGTCTGAAAGATAAATCATCTTAAAGTTTCTTATTGCTACCTATAAGGATATTAGTTGTAGAAAAAATAACAAAAAACAGTAAAAATACTCATATCTACTCGTATTAGTATTATTACCAAAAATAGGGTGCACAAAATAAAATAACGTGCAAAGTACCATTTTCACAGCGGAAAATGGGTCATTTGTCCAAAAAAATTTAAAACATGGTTCAAATGGACGAGTAAAAATTAGTATGGGTGAAATGGACAAAAAAATAGCAAGGATGAAACTGGATTCATCCTGGCTTAAACTTAAAAAATAGCAAGGATGAAAGTGGATGCGTCCTGATGTAAATTAAATATAAGTAAAAGTATTTGAAAATGGGCAAGATGAAACTGGTTACATCCTGGCTTGTTTTATATTTTTGTCCATTTAAACAGTATCAAATTCTAGATGTCTTTTTCACCCAGGAATTATTGATTTTGGTCTTTTTAACCAATTTTGTGTTTTCACAGGTAGGAGCGACAGTAAAACTGCAGTACTGCAGACAGCTATTCCCTACACTACACCCCCACCCCCGCCAAATATTTCCCCAAAATCTTTCTCCCATAACGTGTCATCACCTTAGTAGTCCAATTCAATGTTAATATAACCCCCCCCCCTTGTTTGTCCCAGAAGAAGGGAGGTGATGGCCTTATGCGTCATTCCGCACTATAGGGGTGAAATTTGAGGGTGTCTAGCTAGCTAAGGATTAGACGAGGCAACACGTGACAAGACCCCAAAGCATATCCCCATGACGTGTCGCAGACTCGCAAGGCCCCTGCCTATTGTTTATTGTGTGGGTGAAATTTGAGGATGTCTAGCTAGCTAAGGATTAGACAAGACCCCAAAACATATCCCCATGACGTATCGCAGACTCGCAAGGGCCCCTACCTATTGTTTACTGTGTTTTGTGTACTTAGAGGGTGGATTTGATCAGAGATGGTCGGGGATAGATTTGATGGAATAAGGTGAAATGAAGATTTTGCAGAGGTTGGACCATTGGAGAGAAGCTGAAAGCTTTTCGATATAAAGGTGGTGTTTGGTTTCTGTTTTATTAGGGAAGGATACAGGGTATTGGACGAATGCTTCAGGGTATTGGACGAATGCTTCAGCTGTTGATGTGACGTATGGAGATGTCGTTGGATGTTGTGGAGCTTCTGGGTGTTGAACGGTTGTAGATCTTGGGTCCTCTTGGAAAGTCTTCTTCTAGGCCCATATCTTTTTCAAGCCCACTTCTAGTTTTAGGTCGTGCAAGCGAAATTCTTCACTTGTGGATGAGTTACAAACGACATTATTCACTTGTAGAGGATTTTCAAACGGCATTTTTCACTTCCTTCGAGCAAGAGCTTTGTTGTCCCTCTTTCATTGATTTATCTACTGCAAGAACAAATCTGGACCTCTCTTTACCTCAACTAAGTCATTCGGATCCTTCCAATTGAATGTTCTTGGGTTTCTATGACCATCTCCAATGAGGGATTTATACCCTTAAATTGAGGAAATACCATTTCCTATGGGGTTGGGATTCCCCTAAACCTTGATTCCCTACCTCAAATATATAACTCGTTCGGTTGGGAGAATTAGAATCCTAGGAATTACTTCAATTATAAGGTAATCCAATTCCTGGAATTGGATTCCAAGGAATTTGATTCCAATCCAAAAAATTCATGTTCAGTTGAGGTAATTCAATTACCTTTGTTTTTACCCCAGAAACCAAATCCATTACATCATTGGACCAATGCAATGGAAAACTATCATTTTGGAGGGAATTGGATTCCTAGGAATTAAAATTCCCAATTACATAGAGTTCATATGAACCGTTCGGACTACCCCATAATTGAATGGTGAGGAAATCCTCGCTTCCTATTGGCCGAAATATGGGTTTTTTGAGTTTTGTGAAACAAGTGCTTTGGTGAAGATACTTGGAACGTATGATTGGTTTAAGGAAAAAGATTAAAAAAAGGAAACCAAATTCAATTTAGAAATTCATGAAGTGACAAAATTTATGTGAGAAACTTGGCAATGTATGATTGGTTCAAAAATTACAAACTTAAAAGGAAACCACAACTTATTGTGTTTGGAATTTTGTATTTACAATTTTATGGAAGTCCAAATTCAATTTGGATATCGTGTAAAGAAGGATCTCGTCCCTAGAGGTCTATAACTATTCGATTAAGGAGATTTAAAGTTTTAAACCTAGAATTACTGTGTAAACCACGGTCAGTGCTCGGGGGAAATGCGAAAGTGCTACTTGTATACCAAAAATGCTAGACTACCCTAGACAACCCTATAGTGAGACTGGATTTTCGTGGAAAGCAGACGAGTCTGTACATACCCAAAGAAGGGTCTTGCTACGTCTATTCTAGTTCGTAGAGTAAAGAAGGGCCTTATCCCTAGAGGCATATTCTAGTTCGTAGAGTAAATAAGGAACTCGACCCTAGAGGTCTCTGACTATTCGATTACGGAGATTTAAAGTTTTAAACCTAGAATTACTGTGTAAACCACGGTCAGTGCTCGGGGAAAATGCGAAAATGCTACTTGTCTACCAAAAATGCTAGACTGCCCTAGACAACCTTAGAGTGAGACTGGATTTTCGTGGAAAAAGACGTCTCGTGACTCTCGTCCCGTCACGTCTTGTTATCGTTTTGTCTAGAGGGTATAGACTAGCTGAGCTCTAGGGTCCTAGAATGAGTAGAGTTTTCCCTAATGGGTAGAAGATAGGAAAAGTCTAGAAGTTTTGGGTATGTTCAGTAAACGGATAGAGAGCTCGAAAGGTCTTGTGTTCCACTGTTTACCGTCTAGAAAGTTTGTGTGTGGAAACTTCTTCATTGTTTCTCGTCTAGAAAGTTTGTGTGTGGAAACTTCTTCATTGTTTCTGATCAAAAAATAAATTAAAATTCAAAAGTAACAAGCTTTCTTCTTTCACATTTCACATATGGGGTGAAAAATATTCTACCAGTAGAACTTTGTTTATTCACATAGAGAGAAAAACTATAAACACAAAATTGGTCAAATGGATCAAAATCAACAATTCTTGGGTGAAAAAGACATGTAAAATTTGATACTGTTCAAATGGATGAGAATGTAAATATAGCCAGGATGTAAACAGTTTCATCCTGCTACCCATTTTCAAATATTTTTTCTTATTTTTAATTTACATCAGGATGCATCCAGTTTTATCCCCACCATTCGAAATACTCTCATTTTTGGTAGGAACGTAGAGTTTTATATGAGTAACATGTCACCCAAAAATTAGCTTCAAATTCATTACTGGTTGGGCTCAGTAGAAAAAATGACGCTAAAATGTGAAGATTGTGTCTATATAACCATGTCAACGGATCCTACCGCAATAAAATTATAGGCAGTGTTAGACAACTTAATACGGTTATTAATCTTATTCTTCAGTTTCTACACTTCAAAAGTACCCCTGTTTTGAAATGTACACTTCAAAAGTACCCCCGTTTTTTACAAATTTTCTAAAGTACCCTGTTTTATTCAAAAGGCAAATTCCATCCAGTTAAGTGCTAGGTGGCAGTTATCTTTCCAATTAAAATTCATATTTACCCCTGAACTACATCTCCTTGGTAGAGCGGATAAATGATTCGACGATCCTGAAAGAGGGTGTAACGATCCTGAACTAGGCTCGACGAACCTGAAAGTGGTGTAACGACCCTGAACCGGACTCGACTAACTGGAAAAACATTGTAGAAGATTGATTGTCCACCAACCAAAAACCCGAAGACACTTGGGAATTATAAACCCTTTCAGGGAATGATGAAACGAACCTGAAAATGTTGACATGATCCTGAACCGAGCTCGACAAATTGGAAAAATGATGTAGAAGGTAAACGTACTAACAAGTAAAGGGTAAATAAGTAAACTTCAAAGAAAGTAAACTAGTGTTAACTACTCCCTCTGTTCTGTTTTATCTGTCCTAATTTCTACTTTCGTATGTCCATTTTTATCTGTTTGCTCTGTTTATAGATATACTTTTCCCTTAAACTATCAAATGTACCCTTTATTTTATATAATCATAAAATCATTTTTAATATCCAAATCTTAAATAATATCACCATATTTAAGGAAAAAAAAAACTTACTCAATATCTTTGTATTAATTGTCATTCCTTTTTTAAATAAAAACATTTATGAATAATTATAAAATTCCTAATAAACTTCTACTTATTTGAACACTAATAATTTAGTTTTGGTAATAATATAATATTAAATAGATAGTAAAGGGCTAGTCATGACAATTTATAGGATTTCCTTAATATCTTGATTTAGTCAAAACTGACTCTTAATTTAGGACGGAGGGAGTAATTAGGATGGAAAACTAAACAGTTGGGGCACTTTGGAAAATCTGTAAAAAACTGGGGTAACAAAAAAACGAGGTCAATAAAACGGGCGTACTTTATAAGTTCTCCCATAAGATTTTCTCTCTTCTCTCTTTCTCTTCTCTTCACCTTTATTTTGTGTCATCTTCTCCTCTTTCTCTGGTTTACACCATTTCATCATGCACGTAGCTCTAATCACAATAATTAGATTGTTATTTTTTTATAAACATTGACTGTATGATTTTTGTATTAGGTTTCTATTGATTCTTTTAAGTTTTATTTTCGCAAAAGAATCTTTTTACGTTTGTTATTTCAATCAACACAAGAATCCGTTACAACAAAACATACCTCAGTTGCCCAATTTCGAGCAGTAACAATATGCTAATGTATTGGTTAGTTTTATTTTGCAGTTTTTTTATATGGTTGTTGGCTTCTAACTCGTGCTTGCACCCTTTTTTTTATTACAGACGAAATCCTCATTCGTTCAATGGTTTGTCACTTTGTCCCCATTGAGGCAAGACAGAGTTATGTTCGAAGGATAACAGTTTGGGTTTAAATTCTCTCAGTTTTCTGGTTTTGTTTTTTACCCGTAAGAGTTTACTAGATCTTAGGATCACATATCTGTTGCCCAAATGAGCAACATCGAAAATGGATTACAAATTCTCAACTATTAACTGTTTTCCACATACAGAACACTTGCATCATTTTCTTGTTCAAATCTTGTTGTCTCCCTAATTTTTTTTCGTTACTTTGGAAAATACGAAACTGTAACCGATGTTCTGTTTACATAGTTTTCAATCACTCTTTTTTTTTTGATCGGTTCAATCAATCTTGTACAAATCCCTAATACTGGTGATATGGTTATATCATACAATATACTTTCTTTCCTTTTGGGGTGAAAGTAAAAGATTGGTTATTACTTCTTTTAAGAGTTCTCACGAGGCTAAAAGCTCCAAGTAAGCTTTCTCCATCTTTGTTACATCTACTCATGAAATGCATATGACCGCGGCAATTTATAAGAAAAACGGAAAAGCTAATTGTTACTGAAAGGTACGAAGCCACCACTTATTCTCATTTATCAATTTTCGTTTCTCCTTTTGTATTCGTTAAATACACTGTTACAGCATACCTGCTTTTCTTGATGGTTTTAGCCGATTAATCACACTAATTACCAGTATAAACTCAAGTGGAAGTGGACTTTTAAATGATCAGTCATGCAAAATACGCAACCCGGTGCTTAATGGATTTCTAGAGTATTGTGTCTAGACATCAGATATTTTAGTCCTGCAAATAAATTCTTGTAACTCAGATAAAATGTATGTCCTTAAAAAATCCTCCAAATATAGAGAAATCAGAATTTGCATTTATTCCATCGAACAATTATACATCATTTACATGATTAAAAACACCCAACACTATTTCCAATTATGAGCTTTCTTTTTATCTTCTGTGACGTTGGAAATGTATTAAGAAAGATATATTTATAAATGAAAAACAAGTTGATCCAGGACATTCAGGAAATAATAACCGGTAGAATACGAAAACAACAGTAATAGTGAATTGTTTATAAATAACAAATGTGTGAACTATTAAGCATATATACTAATGTAATGGCCATCTCTGACATTTGGACGACCTTGTGCGGAAAAACTCTTAATGCCGTACATGCAAAAAAATAAAATTAAAAAAGTAAATCCCACATGCACATTATTTTTTTCTAATGAAATCTATCTATGGTCATGAATGTTCATGGTCGATGGAACCGATTGGCTTGCTAGTTCTTTGTTTTGTCCATTGCTCAAATCACTTTCACTTTCCTTATGTCCTGCATCATCGGGGACATATACATTCTTATAGCGTGGTCTTGAATTATATTATGAACCCCCCATTCGTTTCCTGCTGATTAGCGTCTAACTAAATTAGCTGCACTAACGTTTAATTAGCCGCACTAATGTAAACCATATTCCCGTATAAGCAATATATGAATTCCACTAACCCTATTGTTAATACTAAGTCAAAAGTTTAGGGTCAACTAAATAAGACACCCTTAATTAATATGGGGTACCTATCAACAACAAATGTGACCGGTAACAAATTATTCTAGTATAATCTTATATACGGAAAGAAAATAGAATCGATGTGTATGACATCATCAATTTTAGACGCGAAAATTAATAGGGTTTATACTGATTGGACGTAATTAGAACTCCTTTATCAAGACAGTAATCTAACAAGTGGCTTTTACATTATTAATATGCCAAGCGGTTTGAATTTCAATAAAAAAAAGTGGCTTATATCCTTGCGTCAGATAGCCAATTTTAGATTAATCCAATAATGCAACTTGTTGTTTATTTCGGAATGTCACCATATGCTTCCCTACTTCGTTATTGGTCAGTCACCACTTTCAAGCTCTGTCATATGTTGAATAATAATCATTTTCATTAGAGTAAACCTAAACAAAATTATTGAAAGCGAAACATGAGACTACGGTTGACGGTTAGATCTCTATCGTAGTATTTTGGCAATGACTGACCTCTTTCGATGTCGCGCTGGTTGGAACGCTGAATCCAAATTGACGAAGTACTGAGGCTAAATCATTACAGCCACGTATACTTTCTCGAACAGTGATATTCACTTCCTTCTGAATTCGTTCTTTTTCGGCGGCCTTTTCCTGTACCCGCGTTACTCCTTCACGCAGTTCCTTTACTCTTTTTTCCTGACGTTCACGTGTTCCTTGGTCCAGGTTTTCCTTTCTTCTGGTTGACCGATCCTTCTTTGCTCGTTCCCTCTCTTCCTGCAATTCACGTTGTTTTTGTTCCTCTTCCTCTTTTCTAGCCAACTCTTTTTCGCTAACAGATCCTGCTTTACTCGTTCCTCTTTCTCATTTTGCTTTTCCAGCATTTCACGTAGTTTTTGTTCATCTTCCTCTTTTCTAGCCAACTCTTCTTTCGATATCTGATCATGCTTTACTCGTTCCTCTTCCTTTCGTTTTTCATGTATTTCACGAATTTTCTGTTCCTTTGCTTCCTACAGATCCTGCTTTACTCGTTCGTCCTCCTTTTTTTGTTTTTCCTTCATTTATGTACCCAACTCCTTGTCTAACAAATCCCTCTTTTCCTTGTTATTTTCCTGCTGCAGGTGTGGTTCATTTTGTGATTATTCTGGTGCTGTTGATTTGTATCTTTATTTTCTTGTGCTGGTTTCCTTGAATTAGGATGTCGTGCATTTTGTGATCCAGATACATTTGTATGCTCCTGCTCTGTGTGTGGATGACTGTCTTCGTTTTCTTGTTCTCTCCGTGGCTGTTCTTTGCTTTGTTTCAAGAGATCTTCCAAAATCTTCCTCACAACTTCCATAGCTTATGGATCCTCACTTAGAAACTTCTGGATCTCACACAACTTTACATTTACAACCTTTTGTTTTTATCATTGATCATTTATTTTATTTTGAAGCTCTGTGATCTTCTCTTGGAGCTTTTCCACTTGTGATTTCACGTAAAATGGAGTTATTAGGGTCTTCTCCAAATCATTTTCCACTTGAGAACCAAAATTTGGCTACAGCAGGAAAAATTAATATAGCAGTAAATATGGATACATGGGTTCGTCAATTTTCAAAAAATTATGTTACTTGATACGGTGAAATAGGTGTATTGATTAAAACTATTATGTATAATCATATTCCGCTCAGGCATCATATGATAACATTCTTTCATTATTAAAATCAAGAAAAAACACTTCAAAATTATATTGTACATCAAAACATAAGATTTCATTGTTTTCGAATTTTGTGTTGTTGAAGGAGTTAAATACGAGCAGGAGCATTTCCTAGTATTTTCTCAATAATAATCACACAAATCCTACTTGGAATTTAAAAATGTAAAATAGATACGTCATTAGGTCTGGTTACTACATAAGTACTTTCTCCACCTATTTTGCATGTGCTAACGTGAAATACTAGTTTTGAGACCTATGTGTTTCCATGGTAAATTAATATTAATCGTTAGGAGAAAAATGAAACTGGAATTTACCTTGATATTTGTAAAATAAGAACTCTTAAAAGTGTGGATAGTTTCTGATATTTTCTGTAGACTCCACCTCATGAATCTTGGGAAGCTTGTTTCATGGTTTTCTCTTTTCTTGATCAAATTATTACTTCTCTCGGCATACCAATACTGGAAAACAAGTACATGAATGTTACTATCTATTTATCTCAAATGATTTTGATGGATCTGAGAATTTTTATCTCACCAGAAAATAAAAAGCGCATCCAGTTATCTTCTTATAATCCCCTTTAGATTTTTCAATACTATCCATCAAGTGTTTGTGGATTAAATGAGGCCAGCTAATGTTGTTTATAACATCTATGCTTTCTACCAATACTAGGTAGCTACAAGGCAAACTCGATCCTCCAGTTTTTGTAAAGAAGACGGTGCAACACAAGTAAAGCGCCAAAAGACGAACAAATTCCTCCTCATCGTTTCCCTGTGCGCTTATAAGAATTTCTCTTTTCACTTTAATATTAGTCAATTATGTGGCTTGAGCTCCGCCGAAGTACTTCTTGCACAAGTCATTTTTTCCTGGACACACTAATCGTGTCTCTAGAAAGTCATGTATACCATTCTCCAATATTTTCATTCCAAAAATAAGAGTCATTTCTTCAGGAGTTGGTTCATATCCTTCTTCTTCACGCACTAGGAATCCTCTTTTTCTATCTTTTAAGTGTTTATACGTGTCAGTCAATTTCTTGATCTCAGCGTTTGGTCTTCCCAACTCGTTTATAGTTATTTGGTTATTGATGAATACCTGTAGTAAATTCCAGAAAGGAGTTGTTGCTAATAGACCCCGCTGTTTATCATTCAGCACTAATTTATTTTCACCAACAAAGAGTTCGCACAAGAGACCAAAGCCTGCCCTAAATGCAAAGCAGCTGACCTCGTTTTTTGTACCATGATTGCAGGCACAGTTAAGTTTTACTATTAAAAGTTAAACATCAACAAATATGAAAAGTGTTAGACTTTTTGTGTTTTGCGCAACAAATCCCATATGGTTAAAGTAATGCTTGTTTAGATTAAGTTAAGTCAGATTAGTCTTAATCCACATTAAGGCATGTTTATGGTATTAATCATGCACTACAAACTAGCTTAAGGTTAATGCTAGATAAGGTTGAGTCTAAGCATGACATGTCCTTTAGCTTGACATGTCATATGAGGTGTCCAATGTAGTCATGAGGTGTCCTTCAACTCATGATGGAAAGGTTGGAGTGACATGTGGCAAGCATGAATAGGACTCTCTTCTAGCCTCACAAGTTTTCCTTAAAATCCAATTTGTTTTCATTCCATCATGAAGTAATGTGAGGAAATAGAAGTTGATAATTAGTCGTGAAAGTCAAGTGCTTTGTGTGTTCTATTTCCTTGTACAATAACCTGTTTTGATATGAACTATGTGTAGTATTCTTGCCATATATGGTGCTATTTTCAATGAGTTGTTGAGTATGGTAATACTAGTTTCAAGTCTAATTTCAGCATGTAGTTAGCTTCGATGATGTTTAGTGGTAAAGCATAAAGGTTAAGGAGCTGAAATTCCAACAAAAACTTGCTAAGCATCAATTAGGTCAGAATTCCATAATGACATAAATAATGGTGTAAATTGTGTCATTTTTTTATTTATAAAAAGAATACATTCCCGAATTGATGTTAAGTACTATGTTTCATGTTCTTAAAAAGACTCCAGTCACTTCAATGTCGTTAAAGACAGCTACTGCTTTTATCAAAAGATATGTTAAGTACTAAAGAAAATTGCGATTTATTGTTTGTGGATGCATCTATGTCTGACAATTCTATTATTGCAGGTTGCGGGATCATTTGGTACAAATCTAATCAACAATTTGGAGCAGCAAGGTGCTGGACATCATATGCACACTCAGTAATCGAAACAGAGGCTCAAGCTTTGTACTCTTTTGGTTTTCACAAGTGAAATCGCAAAAGGTTATATATGTGTCAGACAAATCTCTCCAGTCAATGCAATCAATGAAGCACACTGGTCACTGCATTGGACGGAATTTTCTCTTGTTCATAATTGTGAAGAAGGTGTAGAATTGGATTTTCTCGTAACATCTCGTTGTCTGTTTTTAAATAGTAATGTAAGCAACAGGTAAACGGTCTAGCGAAACTAGCGCGAAAAAATCATGCAACTAAGAAAAGGTGTGTGTTTCCTTCTGAAGTAATTTCAGAGGAAATTGCCTTTGCTGTGTAATTCACCCTTTCTAATGAATTTTGATTTCAGTATAAAATTAAAATGGTGAAATGTATTTTCTGCACTGCCTGTGTAGATGCAATATTTATATTGCACCAATGCAGAATGAAATTCTCAAGTGCAACACCTAGTTAGCACAATATTTTCGTGATAATCCTTGCGGCAAAAATATTTTTTGTGCTAAGTTAATAAACAGTAAATACATTTTAGTGGACTACCTCTTTCTCTGTGGCTTTTTTTCTTCTTCCTGGAGCTTTCTACTGTGTTTTCCTTCTTCCGGGAGCTTTCTACTGTTTTTTTCTTCTTCCGGGAGCATTCTACTGTTGTTTCTTTGGAAACTCGCCTCTTATTATTCTACATCAAACTAAATAAGAAATGAAGCTATAATTAAGGTTACATTGAGCGAGTATAGAAAATCTTAAGACATCCAAACGACAAAGAACAAAAAAGAACCTCGAGACAGCAGAACAATCGCATAGAAGAGGGGGAAGAACAATCGAATTGAACTTATAAATTACCTGAAGATCTAAAATCAAAATTATTGATGAAAATAAAATATAAGATGGAATCTTCTGGTGTAATAGATCTGGTTTCTGGTGGAGTTAGACGAATTGAGGGGGAAGGGTAAAGCATAGAGTAGGCACAAAAATAATCTGCTTTTAGAATTCTGGCATTCTGGGTGGAAGGTTAATAAATGAAATTAATGAACCCTTCATACTAATCTCCATTACGCAAAGAGTCTTTAGTGTTATTGGGGTACAAAAAAAAAAAGAACTCTTTGCAATATCTGTCTTGCAGCGCTCTTTGCAGAACATTAAATGGGAATCACCTGAACCTTGCATTAAATGGGCATCACGCATGAAAAAAATATATTACTTGAAAAAATCATCAACGACCATAAGCTTTTATAAAAAGTTAAAAGGTAAGAAGACTACAAAAAGATGAATGTATTTATAAAATCGAGAGTCGGGGTTAAATGTAGGGGTGTAAATTGGGCCAGGCCGGGCAGCCCGACCCGTTTTTTACTGCAGGTTAGGCCAGACATGCATCATAATCACCTACCCAAAAAACCCGTCAGGCCGAGCAGGACGGGTAGAAGCACTTATTTGGAGGCCCAAAACTTGCCCAAAGCCCATTTTATAAGCAGGCCAGGCCAGGCAGGCCAAACATGCTTCAGGTTTTTTGAGTTTTCAAAATTCTGTGATAACTAATTTAACTTCTATTTATAATTTGGAGATTAAATGAACTATGAATTAAAATAATCCTAAATAATTAATCTTCTAAATGTAAAATAGAAATGAAAATAAGAATTTTAAACCAGAATATAACTCAAACACATAACACTTTGCTCTAACATTAGAACAAGAACCCTTAAAATTTTAAACGGATACCAGACCGGGTTGTTCGGGCAGGTATCAGGCCAGGCTATTAAATTTTAGTGAAAGCCCGAGACCGAACTTATCAGGACAGGTCAGGCGGCCCGTGACGGGCTGCAACAGGCTTTGGGTTCATTCGGGTACAGGCAGGCTCAGGCGGGTACATGCATGCCGAGTATTGGGTATTATTTACACCCCTAGTTAAATGTTAGTAATTCCAAGTTTCCAACTCCCAAAGTATTGAGTCGGTCAATGACCAATTTGCATAGGTTAGGGAAAAGCAAGCGTTATCCTCACTGTACGACATATATATCCATGAATTCATATTCATTTGCATGAGTAAAAATTATGGCAAAAAGACAAACAGTCATGTCATGTAGACCTGTATTGTCTAATCTTCCATTGCCATGTTAGGTGAAGATTTTGTTTTCCACCCATTTTCATGTGAAAATTTTATATTTCTTCTGAATATATAAAATTAAAACTTTCATTTGAATTTGAGTGAAAATTTTGTTTTCACCATTATGTTTTTGGAATATTCTGTCGTTTTCAACATACAGTAAAACCTCCATATATTGATACTAGTATATATTAATAACCTCTATATATTAATAAAAAATCATGGTCCCAACATGGGCCAGTTATAAATAGTAATAACTTCCACATTTTAATATTAATGTTTTTTCAGTCCCCTCTTAAGGAATTTACCTTTATATATTAATAACTGGCACTGTGTTACAGAGATATAGAGTTTTTTACATCGAAATTTATGATGAAATAAAATACCTACTTGTAGTTGAGAAAAAGACGTAATTTTTTGGGTTGCTACCACAAGTTCCTAGACATATACATGTACTTGTGCATTAGAACTATAAATATGTATATACATTATCTAATACTAGTTACATTCATTGAACTAGAAACCTTTTACACTATAGGTATACCTCCATATATTAATAAATTTACGAATCCCCAAATGTATTAGTAATATATGGAGGTTTTACTTGTTTGACTTCCTAGTGAAAAATAAAATTTCACTTGGGTTTTGAACCCAATCCAAAATTATGATACTACGATGTATCCAGATCTAACAGCCTTGGGACCACTAAATATTTTTATATGGACTATGAAGATACAACACGATTTTAGGGACCACTAAACTTTTTATTGTTTTTTATCATTTCAAATGCCAATGATTGATTCTTATCTTGTGCATGGGTGCACAAGATAACAATACCCATGTATGTATCTATAAGAAAAATACATGCATGCACATAGAAAACAACATAAATTACCTAGGAAATTGTTGGTCAATAAATTGAATTTGACTCATTTAATTTGAACGATTCAGAATTTGAAGTATTATACTATTGAATATTGATTACAGAAAGTTAGATATTCACCCATTGGAAAATATTGGTCAATAACCGTATTTAAACCATTTAATTTTTAATTTTTATTTTTTTGACTCGATCAGCACGGGAATTGAACCCGCACCGCAACCTATAGGTTGGGAGCCCAACCCCTGACCAACTGGGCTAATGCCATTTAAATTCTTGGTCGATCAATAACTGTAATTAAAATATACAATGTATCTATAAACCCGAATTAACCTAATGGGGAAAATAGCTCTAGCCCATTTACTTATTTTCATATATAGAGAACCCATCATTAAGATATTCGATAAAAAGAGCCCATAATTAATTTAGATTATATATATAACCTTCACCAAAATTAGGAGAATTATCCGGATATAAAGTCAAAATATATCTCTAAATTGACGTAATTACTAAATTAACGTCTATTTGCCAAATTCAGTAACTAATTCCTAAATTAACATCTGTTGACTTAAATTGCTAACTTAATTACCTGGAGTATTTTTCATGAGTTGTTTCTTTAAAAAAACGTGATAAATACTAACATCAAAATCATGTCCCTAAAAAATATCTTTTCTTAATTTTCTTTTCTATAAAAAAAAACGATTTGTGATGAATCTAATCCCTACAAAAACTCCCTAAAAGTGTTCCTTTCACCTTCCAAAGACGTCTCCTTCAAAAACCTTTGATTCTTGATGCACATCTTAAAACAAGCTAATTAACTGTATCTTTTTTTCTCCTTTTTTTTATTATCTTTATAATATTTAGAAAATTCTAATTTTCACCAACAATAACGTGATTGATGATAATTACCAGTTTTCACACGCTAGATTGAAATTTCCAATTTCACCTGCAAGCGTCATGCAAGATTGGTTAAAATTTTTCCCAAATGCAATTGGTGAAAATTTCAATTTTCGTCGCATGTGATTGGTGAAAATTATATTTTTCCATTATGTGCAATTGGTGAAAATTTCATTGTTCCGTATGTGAGATTGGTGAGAATTCTCGTTTTCACCCGTAATTATGTGACCTGGTAAATGGAAATCACACTTCTCAGTGAAACTTCAAGTTTTCACTTGTAACAAGCGTCAATTGTGCTCTATAATAGCTATAATTTTCACCTCTAACAATCAGTTGCCGTCTGTGGGAATCAAACCCACATCAGATGTCTAGAAACCAAAATGCTCTTCCATTTAAGCTAAGATAGCACTAAAAATGCATATTTACTTATCCAACCAGTTAACAGTTTCATTAAACGAACAATGAAAAAAATACAAGCTATAATCCCTTTATCTAAAACATTACCGTCAACTTTCCTTAACATGTGTGTGCATATGCAAGTTTCGAAGATTTCTTATGTGTATGCATATCCAAGTTGCATCGTACTGTTAAATCGTTAAGCACATATTGGCCTATCAAAAAAGAAGAGGTTGTTAACACAACTGTAAACCTGGTTATCGAATTTTTTTCAAGTGACAACTGACAAGGCACCCACTTAGATTGATTTTGCCTGTTTCAGCAACCAAGTTATAGGGATCGCCAATTCATCTTACGATTTTAAATAAACGTGAATTTTGCATGGAACCAATCTACTTCACCTTTAAGATGCAACATAGCCAGGAGTGCAAGGTGGAGAAAGTGATGAGGATTTTGTAGTCTAAAGGTCAGTAGGTCCTGTAGTAGCATAAAATCTGACTACCACATCCATGATGATCTTAACCATCGAATCACATCACACACACATAAAAGAAGATAAAAGAACATGAAAGTAAAGGAGACACATCTTTTACGTGGTTCGGTCAATGGTGACCTACATCCACGGGGATTTCACTATGATATGTGATGTTACATAATCTCCATTGGAGAGGCTCTCATTGAGCTCTAAGGAAGAAGAAGGAGGCTAGCCTTAGATAGAAAGACCATCCAAAGATCAGACCCACACTTCCTATTTCTCTTTCTCTTTTATAGGGTAGGTGATTACATTAATTACAAATATGCCCTTAGGGCTGACTAGATAGGATAAGACTAAGTGGTTTGGTATACATTGTGTATATGTTTGCATTTTAGTAGGATACTTCGGCGCCACGTAGCGAGTTGATTTGCCCTCACAAGTCCATTAGGAGTAGGGCTGCACAAAACCGACTCAATCCACCAACCCAACCCACACCCGCCTGAAATTACCCGCACTCGACCCAACCCACTTAGGAGCGGGTCGACTATGGGTCACAACATCAAAACTCATCGTATGGTGGGTCGACTGTGGGTGACAACTTCCCTCACCCGACCCAACCCACCCACCCACCTAAATATTTTTAAATTAATGCTAACCCTTAGATTACCTATCCTAGATGAACCACATCCATTGAAGTAATAATATATAATGCCTAAACCTAATCATCGGTAGCTTCTCTTCACTGAAGAGTCTTCAATCAGTTCCCTTCAACGGCAGTCTCAGAGGCTCAGTTTATTTTTTCACTTTCTCTTCACTTTGTAAATCAAATCACAACATCACCAGCAGCAATCAATCAACATCGTCACCAGTAAACCAACAACCAAAGGTGAGACTAGGAATCGTTGTAATTTGTAATTACTAATTAGCGTTTTGTTTCCTAAGATTGATTTTGGGTTGGCTTATTTTAATTGGGTTCTTAATGTAATGTTCATTGTATTTTATGGTGGGTAACCCACCACCCACCCGATCCAACCCACCGTTATGTGGGTCGGGTGAAAACCAAGCCATTATAATATTGGGTTGGTTGCGGTTGACAACTTCTGTTACCCACCATCAGTGGGTTGGGTGACGGGTGAGGCCAAACCCGACCCATGTGCAACCCTAATGAGGAGGCTTTTCGACTGCGGTGGCCATCGTCAAAATTGGGTATATTTCTTTTCCTTTTTTTCTTCTTTTTGCCAGTTTTTGAGTTCCACTGTCAGTCATGGAGATAGTAGATGTAATATATAGGCCAAGATTTATTCGATTTCAATGGCAATGAAATGAACAAACTTCAGTTAAAAGTCTAACGAAGACCTAGTGAAGAAATTCATAGACAAGAAAAACTTAAAAGAAATTCTGCCTTGCATACAAGCAATATGGACTTCGTGTTAGTCTGTTAGATTAACTTGAGAACAACTTGTTCATAAATACGGTTGTGGGAATGGTGTTAGTGGTGAAAATTTGGTGGAGATGGAGAAGGCAAGAGGTGGTGAAGATAAAGAATTGGGTTTTGGGATCTTTCTAGATACCTATTTATGAGAAAGATAGAAGTCGGAGGGAATAGAAAAAAAAATGGAGGGAAATGTGGAGCCAAAATTCAAAATTGGTTCGGTGAAAGTGCCTCCTTATCCCGCCTAGAAATTTAGCCTTAGATTTTTAACAGCTGTCGAGCATATGATGTTTTGTGGCTGAGATTGCAAAAAATTTAACAATAAAGTGGCGATCTGTGTGATGTTTCATGTTTGCATAGGTATGCTTTCTATTGGCCCAATTGAATATCATACAGATTGTCCTAGGGTGAATTATGTGATGATCCCTTTGGGTGGGCGATCCATGTAATGTCGTGTGGCTGAGATTGAAAAAAGTTGACAATGAGGGTGGCCATCCATGCGATGTTTTGTGTTTGTATAGAAATAGAGGGCATTTGAACACTCATTGTTTACATTATCAAAATGCCTAGCTTCGTGATGCTATCTTCATTATGCATGTTGGTTTCATCCAAATGAGAACCTGTGGTCTATATCCGGCGATCATGTAAGCCAAGTTCCATACCGGATAATTAATGTTATTACATTAAAGAGATAATTATTATCATCGAATATCGAATTCATAGTTTGTACGTCGTTATACCATTTTTGAAGTTCATAAATTGTAGGACTAGTCAAAATTGCTCCATGACCTATGTGACTAGTCGAAATTCAAAAATAAATCACAAAGAGAAAGCATCAATTATCGAATTCATAGTTTGTACGCCGGTGTACTACTTTTGAAGTTCATAACTTGTAGGACTAGTCAAAATTGCTCCATGACCTATGTGACTAGTCGAAATTCAAAAAGAAAGCACAAAGAGAAAGCACCAATTATCGAATTCATAGTTTGTACGTCGTTATACCACTTTTGAAGTTCATAACTTGTAGGACTAGTCAAAATTGCTCCATGACCTATGTGACTAGTCGAAATTCAAAAAGAAAGCACAAAGAGAAAGCACCAATTATCGAATTCATAGTTTGTACGCCGTTATACCACTTTTGAAGTTCATAACTTGTAGGACTAGTCAAAATTGCTCTATGACCTATGTGACTAGTCGAAATTCAAAAAGAAAGCACAAAGAGAAAGCACCAATTATCGAATTCATAGTTTGTACGCCGTTATACTACTTTTGAAGTTCATAACTTGTAGGACTCGTCAAAATTACTCCATTACCTATGTGACTAGTCGAAATTCAAAAAGAAAGCACAAAGAGAAAGCACCAATTATTGAATTCATAGTTTGTACGCCGTTATACCACTTTTGAAGTTCATAACTTGTAGGACTCGTCAAAATTGCTCCATTACCTATGTGACTAGTCGAAATTCAAAAAGAAAGCACAAAGAGAAAGCACCAATTATTGAATTCATAGTTTGTACGCCGTTATACCACTTTTGAAGTTCATAACTTGTAGGACTGGTCAAAATTGCTCCATGACATATGTGACTAGTCGAAATTCAAAAAGAAAGCACAAAGAGAAAGCACCAATTATCGAATTCATAGTTTGTACGCCGTTATACCACTTTTGAAGTTCATAACTTGTAGGACTAGTCAAAATTGCTCCATAACCTATGTGACTAGTCGAAATTCAAAAAGAAAGCACAAAGAAAAAGCAACAATTATCGAATTCGTAGTTTGTACGCCGTTATACTACTTTTGAAGTTCATAACTCGTAGGACTAGTCAAAACTGCTCCATTACCTATGTGACTAGTCGAAATTCAAAAAGAAAGCACAACGAGAAAGCACCAATTATCGTATTCATTTTTCATTTTCCCGATTCATTCTTGTACATTTTTTGGATTTTTTTATATCAGAATGTCGATAACAATGTCCTAAATTTAGTGATATTTTTTTTCGATTTTTTTCATGTCGAAGGTTGATAATTATACCGAATACATGAGTTCATATTAGCACAAAGAGAAACATATGCTTCACAATCTGTATGAGCCTCCCTAAGAGAAACACATGAAAGAATTTGAGCAATCATATCAAATTAGGTGAATTTTGATAACCAAAGAATACGGGAAGCAAGCCCAAGAAAAAAAACTAAAAGCCCAACCAAGCAGCCAATCAAGTAATTTTGAATTTGAAAAGATTTGATTCCTTCAGGATATACCCTGAAACGTTAAACAAAACATATTCTGGCATATTGAACGCATACCTTGGCTCAGAGATCGAAACCTGACCGTGAGTGGACTACTATAAGTCGGAAACTTCTTACGAGCGATGAATTCATTCATTTACAGGTAAGATTCCTTCGGGATATACCCTGAAACGTTAAACAAACCATATTCTGGCATATTGTACGCATACCTTGGCTCCGAGATCGAAACCTGGCCGTGAGTGGACTACTATAAGTCGGAAACTTGTTACGAACGATGAATTCATACATTTACAGGTAAGGTTCCTTCGGAATATACCCTGAAACGTTAAACAAACCATATTCTGGCATATTGTACGCATACCTTGGCTCCGAGATCGAAACCTGGCCGTGAGTGGACTACTATAAGTCGGAAACTTCTTACGAACGATGAATTCATCCATTTATAGGTAAGATTCCTTCGGAATATACCCTGAAACCTTAAACAAACCATATTCTGGCATATTGTAAGCCGAATTCCATACCGGATAATTAATGTCATTATATTAAAGAGAAAATTATATCACCGGTTATTATTTTAAACAAGTTACATTGTATTTAGTGACCCGATATTGATGTTCTGGTTAATTAGAATCGAGGCATAATTTGTTTCGCCTTGATATATAAAAAATAAAATTTCCGAACCAAATTGATCCGGTATGTTAGTTTCATACAAATGAGAATGTGTGGTCTATATCTAGCGATCATGTAAGCCGAGTTCCATACCAGATAATTAATGTTATTATATTAAAGAGAAAATTATATTGCCGGATATTATTTTAAAGAAGTTACATTGTTTCTAGCGACCCGGTATAGATGTTCTGGTAAATTGGAATGGACTCGAGGCATAATCTGTTTTTCCTTAATATGAAAAAAATAAATTTTTTGAATCAAATTGATCTGATATGTAGTTTGTATGCCGTTATACCATATTTGAAGTTCGAATCGACACTGATCTTCATATTTATCGATTTATATGATGTATCATGCTAAGTTTGAAGTCAGAACCCACCCGAAACTTGTTGGTTCATATTTTGTACGCCGTTATACCACATTTGAAGTTCAAATCGACACTGAGCTTCATATTTATCGATTTATATGATGTATCATGCTAAGTTTGAAGTCAAAACCCACCCGAAACTTGTTGGTTCATAGTTTGTACGCCGTTATACCACTTTTGAAGTTCATGACTTGTAGGACTAGTCAAAATTGTTTCATGGCCTATGTGACTAGTCGAAATTCAAACCAGAAGCACAAAAAGAAAGCAAAAAAAAACACACACCATATATCGAATTCATAGTTTGTACGCCATTATACCACTTTTGAAGTTCATGACTTGTAGGACTAGTCAAAATTGCTTCATGGCCTATGTGACTAGTCGAAATTCAAACCAGGAGCAGAAAAGCACAGAGAGAAAGCACAAAGAAATACACCAATGATAGAATTCCTTTTTCATTTTCCCGATTCATTCTTATACATTTTCTGGATTTTTTTATATCAGAATGTCAATAACAATTTACTAAATTTATTGGTATTTTTTTTTTGATTTTTTTCACGTCGAAGGTTGATAATTAAACCGAATACATGAGTTCGTATTAGCACAAAGAGAAACACACATGATTCACAATCCGTATGAGCCTCCCAAATTCAATCTCATCCGTCAAGATCTTTTCTCAATCCGCATGAGTGGATCAAACGAACGTGGTTCGTCCATCAGTTTCATTCGGATTCGCTCATTTTTGTTTTTTTGAAGCATTTGTTTATTCACCAAACCTTCACTCACTTTTGAAGCATTTGTTTCACTATAAATTACTAAGATTAGCTCTAGATTTGTTTTTATGTGCTTCACTATAATCCTGATTTCAGCCCTTTTTCCAAATACTGTCCAATAGTTACAGATTCTAGTTTCCGTCTTATCCATTAACAAATCCTTCCTAAATAGACGTATTAATTCAACCAAAAATCTAACAAGAAGAAATGGAGGAAGGATCCGATGTAATTTTATGAAATTAGCTCAACAAATTCAGAATTTTGGTGAAACTCTATCTCATGAAGACGAAGATATTATTAGAGGACAACTGGTGAATCTGGTTGAAATGGGGTATGATGTTACGAAATACAGAAAAAGATTTGATTCATTAGTTGAACTTGTCCAAGAATATCGAGAATCGGAGAATGAATTGGATGCTATAAACGCTGATGAAATAGTTCAACTAGGAGTCATTCAATCTCGCATTTCTGAATTAGAAAAAGAGAAGGAGTCGTCCAAAACTCGGCTTATTGCTCTGAAATCAGAAATTACTGCGCTGAAGTCTAAAGTTGATAGCCAGGAACATCCGAGCGTTTTGTTGGACAAATTTAGGTCCATTGATATGGATATATGGAAATGATCCATGGCATTCCATGATACCAATTAAGTGGAGTTTGATCTTTAGTTTGTTTGTAGGGTATTAGTTATATATCGTTCCTTCACTGTTAGCAAACATTTGATTAAGAGTCTTGCCTATTTTATTTCGTGGTCTCATTCCACATTTGCTGCAACTTTATTGGTGTTTTCGTTATCTTTGTAGCAAATGCGACTAATTGCTAGATAATACGAGTCCTGTGAAGCTAGCTATAAAAGAATTTGAGGAATCATATCAAATTAGGTGAATTTTGATAACCAAAGAATACGCGAAGCAAGCCCAACAAAAAAACTACAAGCCCAACCAAGCATCCAATCAAGTAATTTTGAATTTTTGTTAAACATAATTGCATCTTTAAATGACCAGAACACGATCAATAGAATTTCAACAAGTCTGTATCAACGTAGTTCTCCAAATACTTAGCTATACGCGTGATTTCAGGATAAACTCCGTCTGATTTAGGATCACGTGGCGGTCTCATGGAATCATATATATGAATATTTTGATGCTCTAAGTCGATACGTACCGCCACCCAGTGTTTTTTTTTTTGACGATATGCACCACACCTTACAACATATGAATGTTAGAGACTCCCTAACAGCGCAACCATCATCAATTAAAATCCCAGAATTCTTCTCGCCCTTATTCTCGACATCCACGAAATTATTCTTTTTCTTACCACGCTTCCTCTTCTTACCAATTTCATTCTCGGCCCCAATGTTATTCACATCGGTGATTACATCTCTCTCCAAAATGTAAGACACCTTCAAGGTACTGCTCATATGTGTTTTTTATTTTATTTTACACATGCGGTTTAATTCCACTTTCACGTGATCCGCTCTCTCTCTTAATTTATTTCTTAAGTTTACCGCTTTGCCCTCACTTAATTTAAAAATTATTTTTAATAAAGTCTAAAACTTAGGGCAATTTTGGAAGTTTGACGATAGGGACTTTGGGTTGCGCATCTGCATTTCATAAGTGTGAAAGTAAATTATCATACTATCCTTTTATATTTTATTTTTTGTATTGTAGTATTTTGTAATAATGAAGTGTACAAAGGGTATTTGTGTCATTAACCGGTCTTATCCAGTTCACGACCTCTAACCTAATTTTTCGAAAAGCAAGAGACTGACAGACACATGCACCCAGCAAAGAGTCAGAAAAGCAAATGTCAGTTGCACGTCTTGCTCTGTTCCTAGCGTTTTCGGTAGCAAGGCTAGTTCTGTTCCGAGATTGGAGTCATTCGACCTGCCCCTGTATCCCAGATGTAGCAAGGCTAGAGATTAGAGGCTAGACAGAGAAAGAAGATTGGACCTGCCCCTGGATACGCCAACTTTCCCAAGTGATTGAGGCTAGTTGAGTTGACGTATCCGCATTAACTCAACCGGCCCCCTGTTTTTCCTGGTGGGGTAATGTGGGAGGAAATCAACGATTGATATAGGCGCCACATAGTGGTGTAAGATAGTGGTGTATATATCAAGATTCTCCATGTCCTTCTGTCCCGCCCAGTATTTGACGACATGTGGAGGTCTTTTGTTTTATTTATGATTGCCATAATTAATCGGTCATAAAATAGAAATAAGAGGAATCAAATATATTCATTCCATATGGTTATTATTTTTCCCGAAAACCCAATTAAAAAACTTCATGGAAACATATATCTTTTGTTCCTTAAATTGGTATTGATCGGGAATTGCAGCATTGGCCGGATTGGAGTTATTGGAGCTTGCCATGTTTAGAGAATTTAAACCTAATTCTTTCTTTCTTTGGAAAAACTTCCATAATCATCCATAACCAGCCTTTGCAAGGAAAAAATGCCTGCATTAACTGCCATTTAAGGCCTTCGGTTATCAGTCTCGTCGCTTGGTTACTCACGCCCTTTCAAAGCCATGCGTACCCCTTCAACTTTTCCTTCATAATTACCCTATAAACCCCTATTTTCAACACCTAACCTCTTCATTACCCATAATGGAACTGCTTTCAAGAGGTGCATTGGTAGGTCATCTAACTTTCACAAAGTATTTTGGGGTCTAATTAAATTTTGTGTTTTATGCAGATTAGAAGAATGCAACACCAGTTACGAGGCACCAAGGGTACCATATTATGCCAAGTGCAAAATTCTGTTTTCACTTATTAATTGGTATTAGCCAAGTGCAAAATTCCCTTTTCACCTATTTTTGGTAACTTGTACATTGCAATCCATTGTGAGGAAAGAACTATTTTTTCTCACACTTGACTGGAGACTGGACTTGATAGGTCAAACACTTGACTGAAGACTCGATTGGATATTTTTTTAGACTCGCCCCAAAAAAATGCATACTGTCCAATCTTTGTTTAAGTGTTCCGACTTGAGAATTGTTAAGTCTTTGTTATCGCAACCATTCCAAAACTAACACCTAATTTTTCATTATAAATGCCTTCATTAACTTCCATTTAAGGCCTTTGGTTATCAGTCTCGTCGCTTGGTTACTCACGCCCCTTCAAATCCATGTATATCCCCTTCAACTTTCCCTTCATAATTACCTTATAAACCCCTATTTACAGCACCTAACCTCTTCATTACGCATAACTCCCCATGGAACTGTTTCAAGAGGTGCATTGGTAGGTCATCTAACTTTCACAAACTATTTTGGGGTCTAATTAAAATTTTGTGTTTTATGCAGACTAGAAGAATGCAACACCAGTTGAGGGGCACCAAGGGTACCATATTATGCCAAGTGCAAAATTCTGTTTTCATCTGTTGATTGGTATTAGCCAAAGTGCAAAATTTCCTTTTCACCTATTTTTGGTAACTTGTACATTGCAATATTCAGAAAGGAAAAAACATCAACAGTACTACTCAAAGTAAAGGAGGTTCAATACATAATAAAAACTTGTCCATCATTTCTACAAACCAAAAAACCAGAATTCACTATCATCTTCACCCCCAGAAATCCACATTTACAGATTCCACCGGACTTCTAAAACAACAACTTCTACTAGTTCATCCGCTTAATACCTTTTTCACAAACAATACCAGTTCAAGAAACCAAACTTCCAATCATAGACCTCAAAATCAACACAACTTAAACCAAAATAACCATATTCATACTACTATCATCTTCACAAAAAGTAACTTCAATATCTTCCACTCAAAAAAAGAAACAACACCCGCACTTACCAAATCCGTCCGAAAAGCAAGCATCACCATGAGAAAGTTTACCAACATTAGCAGTAAGATTCAGAAGACAAGGAGTAAGCATAGAGGCAGCCATTTTGGAAAAAACTTGTTACACATTTTCAAACTTTTTGCAAAATCTGAAAAATCGGCTTCCCTCCATACCCCAAAGGAGAACTTTATTAGTCCTCCTCATCGTAACTCCAGTCTGCTTCATCTTCTTCGTACCTTTCACTGCAACTGCTACCTGACGAGGCAGGGGATGTCTCACTATCTCCTGATGACGAATCTTCATCATCTTCTTCATCGTTGGAAGCTTCAGGGAGATCCTCATCAGAATCACTGGGATGAGAAACTCGAGGATGGATTATTACTGGTACTCTCTTCTCAACCTTGGGCTCTCCTTCATGCATGGTCCTGGAAAAGATCTTGGGATTGGCTCTCTCAAATTCGAAACGTCTTCGTTGCTTCCAATCCTGATACTTCTCCATTTTTCTCTTCTCTTCAGCAGCAACATAATCATCATCACTGGTACCCACTTCTTCTAAATGATACTCAAATCCAGCATCAAAACCTTCCTATGAATCCTCTTCAGTTGCACTGCCATATATTGAACCTCTCTGATATTTCTCAGACCGTTTCTCTTCCTTCTGATCAACCCTTGCTAAGTGATGTAGTAACCATGATTGATAGAGCGATTCAGTCTCTTCCTCCTCTCTTATTCTCTTCTCTTCCTCTTCTCTCCGTCTCTGTGCCTCCTCACTTGTACGCCTGTTTATCTCACTCTGAATTTCATCCATCAATCTCACTAAATCTTCCGTCGGAAGTGACGAAGATGGCGTTTTGGCCAATTGGTATTGATCGGGAATTGCAGCATTGGCCGGATTGCAGTTACTGGAGCTTGCCATGTTTAGAGAATTTAAACCTAATTTTTTCTTTCTTTGGAAAAACTTCCATAACCATCCATGACCAGCCTTTGCAAGGAAAAAATGCATGCATTAACTGCCATTTAAGGCCTTTGGTTATCAGTCTCGTCGCTTGGTTACTCACGCCCCTTCAAAGCCATGTGTATCCCCTTCAACTTTCCCTTCATAATTACCCTGTAAACCCCTATTTTCAACACCTAACCTCTTCATTACCCATAACTCCCCCATGGAACTGCTTTCAAGAGATGCATCGGTAGATCATCTAACTTTCACAATGTATTTTGGAGTCTAATTAAAATTTTGTGTTTTATGCAGACTAGAAGAATGCAGCACCAGTTGAGAGGCACCAAGGGTATCATATTATGTCAAGTGCCAAATTCTGTTTTCACCTATTGGTCGGTATTAGCCAAAGTGCAAAATTCCCTTTTCACCTAGTTTTTGTAACTTGTACTCCCTCCGTCCATTTTTACTTGCTTTAATTTTTTTTTGAACACAGATGAAGGAAAGTAGAGAGAGGAGAATTTCTTCCAAAATTACCCCCCAACTAGTATTTAAGGTGCATCTAGTTTTTTGGTCTAGTTTTTTAAGAAGAATCCAAAGAAAACCAAAAAATTGTGTCAAAAACCGCACCTGCCTCATTAAAAATTGTGTCCTTTTGGAGAAGAAGGGAATAAAGAACTGGTAGAGAAGTATTTAAGATGTGCATGGGAAATAGAAGAGAGAGGAGTATTTAAGATATGCTTGGAAAATAGAATGTAAGAAGTTGAGAGCACAGAATGAGTTTTTGTTAGTACACTCCCAAGACCAACAAACTTTTTGCCAACTTACAAAAGTTCAGAGGGCGAGTGTCTTCTAGGTCAACTCTTCCACCCAATTCTGCACAAAATAATGAGGCCGAGTTAATCATCAGCCTCACTGTTGTATAAGCTATAAATGTTTTACTATCTTTCTACATGCACTTACCTCTATACTTTCATTGTTGTATAATTGAACTGCAAACCTCCTACGATAAGCCTTGATAACATCTTCTTCTATGAAACGGTCCACAGAAACTCCCTTTATCAAACACAGGATGAAGCATAATGCATACACTCCACAATCACCGAAACTAAACCAATAAAAATGGAAGTGTCAATCTCAGATTACCAACTGCACCATCTAGGATGTAGAACGCGGATCTAACGAGATCTCAAAGAACTCACCTCGAGCTTTGTTTAGGTACCGCTTGATCAAAGTCTGCGTAGTTGCAATTCCATTCTCCATCCTCAAGGGTTGTCCTCAAAACATCGCAGATTGCTGTGACCTCGGATGGGTTCCCAGCTGTCCTGGTGGATCTTTTTCGATTGTGATGATCTTAAAGGGAATCGTAGATACGAATATTCCGTTTTCTCAAGAGGATTTCAATTGCTACCCAATGACTGTCGTTCACCAGCACCGGAGCGTAGACAACATCCACGTCGGACCATGGTTTACCGTCCATGCCATATTCCCCCATGACGTGCAATCTTGTGTAATAGATGCATTCCCTTTGATTGGTCTTGGAATTCGATTTTCGATTTCTAGCGCATCGCTGTTTTTCAACACGATTTTTAACAGAGCGTGAGAAACCCCACATTACAAGCCATCATAGACATGTATTACTTCACGTGTATTATTGTCTAAATGTGATAATTTCTTAGTTATCGTATAAAACATACAGCAAAATTACTGCCAATGGTGGTCCACTGAGTTTTCTTCGTGAATCCAGGGTATTTGCGCATCGAGTGCAGTACACAATTAACAATCTGCAAGAGGTCTCATAATAGATAAGCTGAAGAGTAAAAAATAAAATATTATGAACATACACTATAACATGAACTGGGTGACAGTATATATGAAACGCATACCCCATATAGGATTTAAATCAAGAGAGTAATATATGAAACCATGACCAAATCAATCAACTGAGAACAGGTGGTTGGACCCGAAGCCCTGCACAATTCTCAGTTCTGAACATGTAGACGTTTCAAAATGGAATAGATAAGCCGACGAGTAAAAAAATAAAATATTATGAACATAAAATATATCATAAAACAATCTACTTACACTGTCTGATAACCAGTGGGACCGTGGTTGCAATGTTCCTCCTAGTAACTTCACATATTCATACCACTATATATCTCCAGCCCCTTTAGACTCCTCTTCCGGAGAGTTCTTAGGACGTGGGTCATTTTCCTTCTTGTTTTCCTTTGGCTCCACATTTTCCCTGCGCATTTTGACGATCTTGAGACAATGACTTTCGAATTAAACACGGTGAATAAGCAATGGAGACTTTCCTTTGCCATATGTAAACGTTCAAATTCCTTTTATTTTTCATTGAGATACCTGGATCCTCGATCATCTCCCCAGCATAGTCATTTCTAAGCCATCCTTTGTACGTGAGGCATGCATACGGTGATGAGATCTGACGTCCTTCCTTTATGATTCTACGCCTTTTTAAGTTGGGTACGTCAGGGTATTTGTCTTCATTATTACATTGCCACAGAATTTCTACATCCTCATCCACTGGAGATTTAGATGTTTCATCACCTTTACGATCCTCCCCAATTGACACTTTTAAAACTGCTTCAGTATTAATGACTGATTCATAATCATGCTGCCACATAATTTCAACATCCGCATCCACTGAAGATTCAGATGTTTCATCCCCTTTACAATCCTCCTCATTGGGCACATTAAAGATATCTTTTCCAGAGCCCATGGGCAACGCATCTTCAGCATTTGGATAGAGACCATCATCTTCTTCTTCTTCTTTGTTTACCAATCTAGCTCCTTTTAAAACTGCTTCAGTATTAATGACTGATTCCATCAGTGTGGAATTCGATGTGGCGGCAACCCTATCTCCATCACACGATGTCTCCCCCCTTTCTCTAGCTGTAGCCAACTCTCGTATAAAACTAGCTAACATATCCGTTGACCGGGACTGCATAGCTTCGTACACAGTATCTTGTGCCAAACTCCCGTCTAACTTCCTTCGCCATTCCCGACCAAGAGGATTCACATACCCTACTAGATTTTTTACCTCCTTGTCATCTACTACGCCCAACAATCTAAGGTAGTCACAATTATACAGCTTGTACTCATCACAATCCACAATTATCCCTTCTTCCAAGGATACAAGCTCACTGTATTTCGGTGTCCTGGTGCAATATACACGTTCCATGACGGTGGGCCATCGACCGATTGTATGTTTCAACACAACCCGTCCACATAAACCCCTGATTGTAGGAATGCTTTCCAATGCCCAAACCTGAAATAACAACAATAGTAAGAACTAGAACTGTACAAACTAAACCACCCAAGCATACAAGATGAATAAGTCCACTTTAACAAATATATAGAACTATTGTCAACTTACCGTCAGAGTGTGTGACAGTCCAAACAACCTGTAGTGAGGAAAGCCCAACCCACCACTTTTCTTGGGTTCCTTGTCTTTCTCGACAACACTGGCTTTCTTAGTTTTCTTTCCATCCTTCACCATCAGAGCTGAACGAAAGTGGCGGATGGTTCTTTTGAGAGTAACATGGCCCCATGGGAACTTGTCGAAGGTATCCAAGTTATCCACCAAATGGCAATATACGTTGTTTATTGCATCTGTATGCTGGAAGCCCAAAAGCAAAACATGCACAAAAATGGGAAGTGCCAACTTAGCGTTCTCATCGTCAGTGCAGGTGGTTAAATATCCCGTTTCGAAGCGCGTCAGGGCTTCAATTACTGTTACATTTTTTTTCCCAGGGAAATGAGTTTTCATGATTGGTGAATCCACGATAGATTTTGGGAGTGGGTTAATTGTATCTTCCTTTCCTGCCGCTGTCAACTTGTAATTAAGTCTTGTAGCAAGTGTGAATTCTTTCATCCCAAACCTCAAGATATGGCCTCCAACCCCAAAGTTCATACAAAATGGATCACCATCATCTTGTCTCACAATTTCTCGTGAGAGTAGATAATGCAAAATTGCACCGCTATTTTTCGTATCAGGCATATCCAGAAAGTGGCCAACTGCAGTTGAAGCAAATACTGCGCAAGCCTTATCGCTCAAGAGACCCCTGATGGTGGACATTAGTTGCATGCCTGAGTGATTTGTTACTTTCGGGAAGTTGTCCCGATATTTTTGTAGGTGAACAAACTTGCTATACACATGAGATGCTTCAAGTCAGTTTCTTCCGAGGATATGCAGCAACTACAATATTTTGAAAGGGCGGAGGATTCTTTGACATGGCTATCCTCAAACCATCTCACAATTTCAACGCCAGTCTAGTTATAAAACCCCAATACTAATGAACCTAAAAGATTAAAACTAATAAAACAAACTTACAATGGTTCGGTTCCTGATGCAGCAGCTGTCTCTAGCGATTCTTTTGACCTGACATCATATTGGATGTCAATATCTGCTGCACCTCCCGCTGTAGTAGCAGACATCTTTTCCTAACACCACGGATAAGCAATCAATTTACCATTATATAAATTCATTCTCTACACGATATAACATTCACTCTCAATCCGGTTAAAAGTTTCAGTGGGTTTGTTTTGAGAACTATACATACTTAAGTGTAAAGCCATGGTCTAGACAAAACAAAGTAAATTCAGCGACAAACACACAAATAAGTGTAAAGCAAAGAAATAACTAGTAAATTATTATTTACAGAATTGAAATAACCATGAAAAACCCATGGAATTGGTTCTCCAATTCTAAAATAAACACACAAATAAGTATAAAACAATGAAATAACTAGTAATTTATTACTTTCAGAATTGAAATAACCATGAAAAATCCATAGATTCAGATATTGGGAGAGTGTTAAAATAAGTTTAAAGAAAAGATTTTACCAGTGCCGAAAACCTAAAACCCTAGACAGAATCCAAACAAAAAGCAAAAGTTAGGAAAACATACAAAAAAAATCTGAAATTAGAGTTGTGGTCGCGGTCGCGGTAGGGATGAAATTTAGCTTATGTTTAATGAACTCAATGGGTGAAAGCACGTATGTCGCCGTATAATTTGCACCAATCGCACTAGGGTTTGAAGCTCTCCATTGGGAGATACTCGCCCAATATTTGAAGAGAGAGAAACGGAATGGTAAAATGCAGTACCGTGTATATTTATATGGGCCATTGAACCGCGACATACGTGCGACATATTTTTTGGGACACATTCGTCATTCGCTAATTAGATAATACCCGGCTCTGGTATATTGGAAAGTTGGGGGTAGTTTGTATAAGTATTTGGAAGTCGTGGTATTGAGTATAAATATACTCCTAAATGTGCCTTCCAAACACAATGCTACCTTATTCAGCAAATAAAGGCTTTTGTTTTGAGTGAAATTCAGAAGGCCCTGGTTCGACATCTTCAGCCTAGAGTAATTGCTCAGACATTGAGTTGTTAATCTCATGTTGTCCGTTTGACGAGAGATTGTCTTCCTTTCAATCATGATTCAGAGACTTATTTGTATTGCTAGAATTGTAAAACACCTTGATCCAATGAAGTGTGACAGTTGCTGGAGTCAAAGAGTGGGGAAGTAGAAATCGTGTTAAAACCAGTTGCTCATCGTGCGAAGACTTGGTTGATTTTATACCCACTACTTTGCTAACTCCTTCAATTTATTGCACGAATTGCTCACATTCTCATCGTGTGTATGAACACACGTGCCGTAGACCGCCAGACTAAAACCCTAGTTAATATCCCCCCATGTAACACGATTGATGTCTCGTGATTGTGGAGTCTGCAAGGCAGACGTGTATTTAGTTAGTCAGTTGCTGACTTCATGGGACGATGAGTCCTTGTATTGCTGAGTCGTGATTTGCAAATGTTCAGAGACTCATGAATTGAACGTAATCTGTTGAGACAGAGGTATGATTCTCAAGTAAATGTGTTGATAGTTAAGGTGGGAAAATATTGCTCATTCGATGGATTGTTGAATATTGATAGTTGAACTAATATTCCTTAGTCTAAGCAAATATTGCTGGTCTGAGAAAGTTTTGCTCGTTTGATGAATTATTGATAGCATGACCAAATAAAATATTATTTTAAGATACTGGCAACTGAACAGAGTATAATTAATAAAATGTTGATCATGGGATCGTCGAAAAATTATTAGCGTTCGAATATGGAATTATGAACCTTGGACTCGAAACCCTAATTCGATCAATTGATGGCTTACTGAAAATTAACCATGCAGTGAAGGAGGGACCGACTACATGGGATGATGGGTAGACCATGTAACATCCAAATGCTCGAGTGAGCAAATACGAAAGTCTCTTGAAGACCAGTTGGTGAAAGATGATTAAATGCTGGTTTAATCATTTATTCAAACAATGTTCGTCTGAACCTTAGGTAATAAAACCTAATAAATTATGAAGAGATGAAGGACCGACCAAGGGGTCATGAAACAGGCCCTGGTTGGTCACGGGATCGACTGACGATCATTCCATGAAATTCCGAGTTTTTTGGAAGGATTCTGGACCTAATATGTGCAGTTGTAGTCGGTCAAGGTAACATGCTCACGCCGCCAGAGTGTCAATGTCTCAGTCCTGAGAATTTTGATATTTTCTGATGTGCGTTTGAGAAAAATTGTGAAAAAATATGAAGAAATCAAGGATTTTGCTGAAACTGAGGAAACTTCATAAGATGAAGGAAATAATAATAATAAATTAAGTAATCATGAAGTGTGGGACCGCATATGGCCAAGGCATGCCCGACCGGCCAATAAGCCCGTCCCATGGCATTTTTCCTAATTTTATGTTATTTTTCATGATTTTAGGGAAATATCATGAAATCAAGGAGTTTTACTTGAAGTGAAGGAGTTTCCATGAGATGAAGGAAACAAATAATGTTAATAATAATAAAATAAGGGCGTGTGGGACCGGCTTGGGCATGGTCGGCCGTCTAGGGCCGGGTCCCGTGAGTTTTCCCTAATTTTATGTATTAGTTCCATGATTTGAAGGAAATATCATGAAATCAAGGAATTTCATGGGATGAAGGAAATAATAATAATAAAATAATAAGGAACGCAAGGTGTGGGTTCGGACACAACTAGGGCATGACCGGCCAGCTAGTAGGCTTGAAACGAAGGAATTTAATTTGTTCAAATGAGGGAATTTTCATGAGATCAAGGAAAATAATAAAAATAAGATAAAATATAAAATTGGGCGTGGGACTGGCCACGGCACGATCGGCCGGCCGGTGGGCCCAGTCCCCAGCGCCTTGATTAATATTCTATTATTTATTATTTTCTTCCTATTTTTGCATAGGTTTATCGTTCCTTCGTGTTTTAGAATGCTCGTTTGTGCATTCAGGTGCTCGTTAGTGCATTATTGCTGAGTACACTTGCACCATTTTGGTCAGGGCTTACTCGATAGTGGCTCAGATGCCCGCGTGTTGAATATTTATTACTAACCCATGGAATTATGCTGGGAAGAACCATGAATTGAAGTAACGAAATATTATGAAAAACGTAGAATATTTTCCAGGGATTCAATTAATGAATCTAATGATTTAGGAATAATTAATTGATGTCTCTATACTAGTATGATCGTTTAGGAGGATTAATTATTCAGGAATTGAACGATATGAGCTTGTTGAAGCGTAATATTTCTTTCATATAGTCAGGGAAAACATTGTTACATCCTGAAGACGTTATTGCTCTATACTAGCAGGCAAGCTGTCTAGGAGCCGTCCAATCTTTCGATTCTATATAGAAGTAATTACTGAAATATCTCAGTATTCATGAGATATGACGTTGCCTCGGCTGAGAGGCTACACATCTACATATACTCTGAGAGACAATATTCTCAGTCAGAGATTCTTGTGGCATGAGCTTTCATGCTTCGATAAGAGACATGAGTCTCAATACTCATCTGATTGTTAGATCAGGAGCATGGATAATTATGGTTTTACGATTTTATCCCTTGTCGAAAATCCACCATCTACACCATTATTATGATTATACATAGCTATGTCCAACGTTTTCGTCTTCATTGTTTTTAGGTTTATTTGTTTAAATTCTAAAGTTGTTTGGAAGATGATTTTTGCAGTATTAATCTTTATGGTTTTATATATATTGCAATCTGTTATGGGATATGGGTGTTTGCGTCCGTGAACTATGATTGTCGCATGCTTTGTCAAAAGTTAAGTCTTTCACATGTCGATCTGCAAGTATTGATAAAAAGAATGAATGAAATTTTGACATTATAAAAGTTAAGCCTATTGTATGTCATTATGCAAATACTGATGGAAGATAGGATGAACTTTTGTTTATGAGGATTATGTCTATTGTATGTCATTGTGAAAATAATGATGGAAAATAGAATGAATCCTTGTCTATTCCGCAGTATTGATCTTCCATGATCCGTATTTTTATGTATATATTGTGCGGCTCCATAAGTTCTCTTATGTTGAGCATTTACGATTAAATTAATTATGGGTTTTCTTATGGTTAATTTAATTGAGTATTTTGAATCCAAATTCATACTCGTACGTGATTTGTTATGTCCAAAGAAATCCTTCTTTTCTTATGAAAGTAAGGTCGCTCTTGTTGTTCTTTCGGGGATGACATTTTATGGGAGAGAGTTCTTAATTGAACTTGTGTTTAATTTCCAAATCTTTGTGTGGAGTGCGGCTGTGGAATATTATAGGGGTTATCTTGTATCTTTATAAACTCCTTGATGAATGCATTTAGCTTCGGCTATATGATGGCATCTAAAAAGTTGATATGTGCTTTCTTTTGGTCATGAAATGTCTCTATGGAAATTTCATTAGGATCCCACTAGTTTTCGTACATTTGCCAATTTTATTGACAAAAAGGGGGAGAATTAATGTGTAGTTCACAATACAAATACATATGGTTTTCGGATCATTATGTAAGGGGGAATGGTTTCCATGTGAGATGGAGTATTGACTAAGGGGGAGTGATACATATCACCATAGTATTGTTGTCGAAGTTGTGATGCAATTGAACTTTGATATTGTGTAATAATTGAAAAAGCGGGGGTACAACAACCACACCCAGAATTTCGACTAGAAATCTGTATGGACTAAATCCAATATACTTTCAAGAGAATCAACTAGACTCAATCTTAATAAAGTATATCAAATAGTTATAATATCTCGATCTCTCGATTTAATTCTTACTCAAGCAAATAGAAATTTTCGAGTCTAATTAAATACAAGAGAGATAACTTGGATGGTACCAAAGACCAATATCCAAGTGTCAATCAATGTAAATCAACAACCAAAGGTTGGATATTCTAATTGATTGAACTTAACGCACAACCTGTTATGTTTGAATTATATAACAAAATATAATGTGGAAAAGAAATAACACAGACACCAGAAGTTTGGTTAACGAGGAAACCGCAAATACAGAAAAACCCCAGGACCTAGTCCAGATTGAACACACACTGTATTAAGCCGCTATAGACACTAGCCTACCACAAATTAACTTTGCTCTGGACTGTGGTTGAACCCCAATCAATCTCATACTGATCCAAGGTACAGTTGTGCTCCTTACGTCTCTGATCCCAGCATGATACTACGCACTTGATTCCCTTAGCTGATCTCACCCACAACTAAGAGTTTCTACGACCCAAAGTCGAAAACTTTAATAAACAAATCTATATCACGCAGAAAACTCTACGGTAATAGATAAATCTGTCTCCCACAGAAATACCTACAAGTTTTGTTTCGTCTTTTGATAAATCAAGGTGAACATGAACCAATTGATAACCCGGACATATATTCCCGAATAACATCCTAGTATTATCAATCACCTCATAATAATCTTAATCGACGCGGTGAAAGAAGATATTGTGGAATCACAAACGATGAGACGAAGATGTTTGTGATTACTTTTATATCTTGCCTATCGGAGATATCAATCTCAAGCCAATCGTTACGATTATACTCAATGCGATAGAATCAACAAGATCAGATCACACAACTACAAGAAAGTGGTATCGGTCTCGCTTCACAATCCCAATGAAGTCTTCAAGTCGTTAACCTACAGGGTCTCTGTAGAAACCTAAGGTTAAAGGAGAATCGACTCTAGCTAATACAACTAGCTATTAGATTTCCCAGTTGCTAGAGTTCTCCCTTATATAGTCTTTCAAATCAGGGTTTGTAATCAATGTTAGCTTAGTAACAAAGCATTCAATATTCAACGTTAGATGAAAACCTGATTAGATTCAAGCTAATATCTTTCAAACGTTAGATCGAAAACTTAGCTTGTACACACAAATGAAATGCACGTTTTTAGGTTTGTGTAACCTTTACCCAAACATGTACATTTGTTGGTTCAACAATAGTTAACCAAATGGTTAGCCATATGAGCACTTTCATATCAGCCATATTCTTCTTCACCATAACTAGTTCAAATGACTCAAATGAACTAGTTAGAGAGTTGTTCAATTTCTTAGATCTTATAGAAGTATACAAGACACAATCGAAGCAAAAACGATTTGATTCACTCGAATCGATTCATGAACTTTATAGCCACGGTTTGAAAACTTGCATTCCTTAGTTAATATAAGTATAAGTTCGCGAATAATCGTTTTTAGATATAACCAACCTAAGTACGCAGACTTAAGTACCCGGAATAAGCTTGTAACAAGTTTACAAACTCCAGCAGATTTTCTCGGGAAGAGAACCTCCGACAGTACGCGGACTGGGTTCGCGGACTCTTGTTCCGATTTTCTTGATCAACAAAGTATGCATACTTTGGTTCAAGGAATAAGGACTTATACATGTATGTGTTACCACACAATGCTTATATCCAACAATGGTTATATAATCTAAACTCTCATTTCAATCATTGAAACATTCTTAGAGGTCGTTATATAGTTGTTATTCACAAACCATTTTTCGCCAAAGCCATTTTCAAGTGATTGAAACATAAAATGACTTTCCTCACTTGGTAAATGAACTTGGTCAAAGAGAAAGCTTACCAACACATATTTCGAGAAATAGATAGGCGAGATAAACTCGGCTCGAAATAGCAAATGTGTATAATCAAAGTCTATATAGCAAAACGACTTTTGTCTCAAGACAGGATATAGAGTAAATAGACTTTTGAGTGATAGATAAGTTCAAGTCTCCACATACCTTTTAGTCGATGAAGTTCCACCAGTTCCTTGAGTGGCTCTCCGTCTTGTATGATGATTTACATGGAGTTCTTGAGCTCAACTACACTTTCTATCCTAGTCCGGGACTTAGATATAGTAGACTAGAAATCCAGACTTACAGGTTTGATCACTAACATTGACAAACATGCTTGAGATAGCAACGCAAGCGAGTTTGACCGAGCAGTGCTCTAACAATTTCCCCCTTTGTCAATTTTAGTGACAAAACTATCAATACATATGGAATACAAAAATGAATAAACAAACTTTTGTAGCTCATATTCCACATGCCCAATCTTCAACATTACTCGAAATCTTTGTCACTTCCAAGTACTCCAATGATCCCAAAGGTTCTAAGTTTAGCATCATCGTTGTTGAAAATCCGTAGCTATAACAATGAGAAAACAAGAATTCTCAATCATTTTTATACAGTTTCATAGTATTATTATACAACATTAAAGTTCAATTGTATCACAACTTCGACAACAATACTATGGTGATATGTATCACTCCCCCTTAGTCAATACTCCATATCACATGGAAACCACCCCCCCTAACATAATGATTCGAAAACCATATGTATTTGTAGTGTGAACTACACATTAATTCTCCCCCTTTTTGTCAATAAAATTGGCAGAGGTACGGAAACGGGGTTCTAATGAAAATTTCCATAGAGACATTTCATGACCAAAAGAAAGCACATATCAACTTGTTTAGATGCAATCATATAGCCGAAGCTAAATGCTTTCATAAATGCTTTCATCAAGGAGTTTATAAAGATACAAGATAACTCCTATAATATTCCACAGCCGCACTCCCCACAAAGATTTGGCAATTAAGCGCAAGTTGAATTAAGAACTATCCCCCATAAAATGTCATTCCCGAAAGAACAATAAGAGCGACCTTAATTTCATAAGAAAAGAAGGATTTCTTTGGACATAACAAATCACATACGAATATGAATTTGAATCCAAAAATACTCAATTAAATTAACCACAAGAGAACCCATGATTAATTTAATTGGAAATATACAACCAAATTAACCACAAAAAGTGATAAATTTAATTGGTCATGCTCGACATAATAGAACTTACGGAACGTCACATTATATACATAAAAATATGGATCAGGGAAGATCAATACTGCGGAATAACCAAGGATTCATTCTATTTTCCATCACTATTTGCGCAATGACATACAATAGACATAATCCTCGTAAACAAAAGTTCATCCTATCTTCCATCAATATTTGCATAATGACATAATAGGCTTAAAACTTTTGTAATATCAAAAGTTCATTCATTCTTTTATCAATACATGCATATCGACATACGAAAGACTTAAATTTTGACAAGGTATGGGACAATCATAGTTCACGGACGAAAACACATATCCAATAAAAAATTGCAATATATAAAACCATAAAGATTAATACTGCAAAAATCATCTTCCAAACAATCTTTAGAATTTAAACAAATAAACCTAAAAACATGAAGATGAAAATGTTGGACATAGCTATGTGTAATCACAATAATGGCTATTCCAGAATCTAGTTATTCTTCTAAACAAAACAAGAAAATAAATTTTTTGTACGAAGATTTACTAGGCAATTGAAATCAAAGTTCATTTAGAACCTCATACCTTTCAATGAATCCATCAAAGAAGGTATCACTGATTTCCTTTACTCTCTTGACCGTAGACACACTATATCCGTGAGTTAGAACACTAACTTTCCGATCAACAACCCGAGCAAGCTGTCTAGCCTTGACCAGTCCATGATGAGCTTCTTTTGATTCCGTATCAGAATATTCTGATTAGCAAGGATTCTGTCCTGACCATCTAAGAGTTGGTTTATTTGCAGTGAAGATTTGCAAACTCGACCTTTGAATCGTTCTGAAAACGTATTAAATCCTTGACGGAATCATCAATCCAGGAGTTGTGATCCTTTCTTTCAAGAATCTTCTTTAGAACCAGCTCTTGAAGTGATTCACGTCCTTGAGTGTCATCCTCCATATCAAGATGCCCAATCTCTTGAGATTTTGTAGAGTTCTCCATATAATTTTTTTTTGACAGGGATGGAAAAAACACAGTATAGAGTAAATATATATATGTGTTTGTAAACAGGAGAAGGAAACTCTTCTTATGGAAACCCTATGAACTCGCAAGAGGATGACGCAAACGTTTGTGGACCGTCAGCACAAAAACACAAACAGAAAAAAATAATATACAACATACTTGAGCATTTCCCAATTATTATTCTTGCACCTCTCAAGTTAGAACAGGGAAAAGAATACCTAGAATCAGGTGGTAGAGTGAGAAATAATACCACTATGATCATTGAGAAAGGAGTTGTACATATCATCTGACAGTTTGATCTTTGTGTTCTTCGCCTTTCTTCGGTTGACTTTCATCCCAGAAGAGTAAAACACAACAAAAATTTAACATATCCGTCAGAAGGTTTTCTCTGAGGACTAAATCTAGGACCTCTTGAGATTGGTTCAAGAGCATCATGATAGAGAGAAATCCATTTTCTAGACTTAGACTTACAAGATTCATTCTTATAAACACAGTGAATGTGTTCATTACTGGCACATGAATTTATACCATTGGGATGAACGTGTACTCTGTAATGATTTATAGAAAAGAGATCATTTTTATAAGGTTTCTGGTTTTCTATGGGCACGAGATTCACTGCAGAAGTTGACATATTTACTCCATTGATAGTAGAAAGAAGCAAATTATGAAGATTTGAGATTTGTTTCCTCCTGGAAAAATAATGAATAGTATAGTGATTCTTTTCCCCACAGAATGTACAGGTTCGTGGAGGAGAAGCAATAATTGGCACCTGTGTTAACTTCATAACCATATGAGAAGATTGTAAATCACGTAAATCCTTCTTGACACAACCTTCTTCTCGAGGACATTTCTTCATGTGTTGTAATTCATGAAAATTAGTTGGTATAGAATAATTTCTCCTTAAGACAGAGTTTTCCTTTTCCAAGGATCTGCACTGTTCATGGGCTAGAGTAAGAGATGCACCTAGTTTCTCATGTTCCACACGAAGTCTATTTAGATCTGATGAATGTGTCTCGATCAAACATTTTTCTCTAATTGAGTCTTCCTTGACAATATCGTCAAGAACACTAATCTTTTCACGCTGTAAAGTAGTTTCTTGGAGAAGTTTTTCAATATTGTTAGAGAAGAACTCAATGAGGTTATAGAGTTCATGTTCTCGACCAAGAGACTTTTCAAATTCATCAATAAGCTGAGCATGATCCTGAAAATCAATAGCCTCAGTAGAATTTTTTGAGATTCTGGTGAGCTCCATTTCAGCTTTTGTCATAGTGTCGAATGTCTCATTGGAGGGAGAGATGTCAACATTTGAACAATCTTCCTACCTCGGGATTTGGAAGAATCAGCTAAGGAGTAATCCTTTGAGGTATTCCCAAGACATTTGGTATAGTTAAAAGATTTAGAAGACATCTTGGTATGCGTATATGCATGAGAAGAGATTCTGTCCTCAGATCCAGATTGCCACAAACACAGACTTGTAAGGTCTTTAAACGTGTTTGCCTGCTCTGATACCAATTGAAAAAGCGGGGGTAAAACAACCACACCCAATATTTAGACTAACAATCTGTATGGACTAACTCCAATATACTTTCAAGAGAATCAACTAGACTCAATCTTAATAAAGTATATCAAAGAGTTATAATATCTCGATCTCTCGATTTAATTCTTACTCAAGCAAATATAAGTCTGCGAGTCTAATTAAATACAAGAGAGATAACTTGGATGGTACCAAAGACCAATATCCAAGTGTAAATCAATGTAAATCAACAACGAAAGGTTGGATATTCTTATTGATTGAACTTAACGCTGTGATATTTCAATTATATAACAAAATATAATGCGGAAAAAAAATAACACAGACACCAGAAGTTTTGTTAACGAGGAAACCGCAAATGAAAAAAAAAAAACGGGACCTAGTCCAGATTGAACACACACTGTATTAAGCCGCTACAGACACTAGCCTACTACAAACTAACTTCGGTCTGGACTGTAGTTGAACTCCAATCAATCTCACACTGATCCAAGGTACAGTTGCGCTCCTTACGTCTCTGATCCCAGCAGGATACTATGCACTTGATTCCCTTAGCTGATCTCACCCACAACTAAGAGTTGCTACAACCCAAAGTCGAAGACTTTAATAAACAAATTTGTATCACACGGAAAAGTCTACGGTAATAGATAAATCTGTCTCCCACAGAAATACCTACGAGTTTTGTTCCATCTTTTGATAAATCAAGGTGAATAGGAACCAATTGATAACCTGGACGTATATTCCCGAAGAACAACCTAGTATTATCAATCACCTCAAAATAATCTTAATCGACGCGGTAAAAGAAGATATTGTGGAATCACAAACGATGAGACGAAGATGTTTGTGATTACTTTTATATCTTTCCTATCGGAGATATCAATCTCAAGCCAATCCTTACGATTGTACTCAATACGATAGAATCAGCAAGATCAGATCACACAACTACAAGAAAGTAGTATCGGTCTGGATTTACAATCCCAATGAAGTCTTCAAGTCGTTAACCTACAAGGTCTCGGAAGAAACCTAAGGTTAAAGGAGAATTGACTCGAGCTAATACAACTAGTATCACACAGAAGGTGTGGGGCTTAGTTTTCCTAGTTGCTAGAGTTCTCCCTTATATAGTCTTTCAAATCAGGGTTTACAATCAATGTTAGCTTAGTAACAAAGCATTCAATATTCATCGTTAGATGAAAACCTGATTAGATTCAAGCTAATATCTTTCAACCGTTAGATCGAAACTTAGCTTATTACTCACAAATGAAATGCATGTTTTTAGGTTTGTGTAACCGTACCCAAACATGTACATTTGTTGGTTCAACAATAGTTAACCAAATGGTTAGTCATATGAACACTTTCATATCAACCATATTCTTCTTCATCATTACTAGTTCAAATGACTCAAATGAACTAGTTAGAGAGTTGTTCAATTTCTTAGATCTATAGAAGTATACAAAACACAATTGAAGCAAAAACGATTTGATTCACTCGAATCCATTCATGAACTTTATGGCCACAGTTTGCAAACTTGCATTCCTTAGTTAATATAAGTATAAGTTCACGAATAACCGTTTTTAGATATAACCAACCTAAGTACGCGGACTTGGTACGCGGACTTAAGTGCCCGGAATAAGCTTGTAACAAGTTTACAAACTCCAGCAGATTTTCTCGGGAAGAGAACCTTCGACAGTACGCGGACTGGGTTCGCGGACTCTTGTTCCGATTTTCTTGATCAACAAAGTACGCATACTTTGGTTCAAGGAATAAGGACTTATACATGTATGTGTTACCACACAATGCTTATATCCAACAATGGTTACATAATCTAAACTCTCATTTCAATCATTGAAACATTCTTAGAGGTCGTTATATAGTTATTATTCACAAACCATTTTTCGTCAAAGCCATTTTCAAGTGATTGAAACATAACATGACTTTCGTCACTAGGTATAGATGAACTTGGTCAAAGCGAAAGCTTACCAACACATATTTCGAGAAATAGATAGGCGAGATAAACTCGGCTCGAAATAGCAAATGTGTATAATCAAAGTCTATATAGCAAAACGACTTTTGTCTCAAGATAGGAGATAGAGTAGATAGACTTTTGAGTGATAGATAAGTTCAAGTCTCCACATACCTTTTAGTCGATGAAGTTCCACCAGTTTCTTGAGTAGATCTTCGTCTTATATGATGATTGCCATGGAGTTCTTGAGCTCAACTACACTTTCTATCCTAGTCCGAGACTTAGCTATAATAGACTAGAAATCAAGACTTATAGTTTTGATCACTAATATTGACAAACATGCTTGAGATAACAACGCATGCGAGTTCGACCAAGCAGGGGTCTAACAATAATACTATGACATTGTGTAACAATGATTGAGAACTCTTGTTTTCTCATTGTTATAGCTACGGATTTTCAACAACGATGATGCTAAACTTACAACCTTTGGAATCATTGGAGTACTTGGAAGTGACGAAGATTTCGAGTAATGTTGAAGAACCAAGGAGATCATGCATGTGGAAGAGAAGCTAAAAAAGTTTATTTATTTATTTTGTATTCCATATGTATTGATAGTTTTGTCACTAAAATTGACAAAGGGGGAGATAGTTAGAGCACTGCTCGGTCGAACTCGCATGCGTTGCTATCTCAAGCATGTTTGTCAATATTAGTGATCAAACTATAAGTCTTGATTTCTAGTCTACTATAGCTAAGTATCGGACTAGGATAGAAAGTGTAGTTGAGCTCAAGAACTCCATGGCAATCATCATATAAGACGAAGAGCTACTCAAGAAACTGGTGGAACTTCATCGACTAAAAGGTATGTGGAGACTTGAACTTATCTATCACTCAAAAGTCTATCTACTCTATCTCCTATCTTGAGACAAAAGTCGTTTTGCTATATAGAATTTGATTATACACATTTGCTATTTCGAGCCGAGTTTATCTCGCCTATCTATTTCTCGAAATATGTGTTGGTAAGCTTTCGCTTTGACCAAGTTCATTTATACCTAGTGACGAAAGTCATGTTATGTTTCAATCACTTGAAAATGGCTTTGACGAAAAATGGTTTGTGAATAATAACTATATAACGACCTCTAAGAATGTTTCAATGATTGAAATGAGAGTTTAGATTATGTAACCACTGTTGGATATAAGCATTGTGTGGTAACACATACATGTATAAGTCCTTATTCCTTGAACCAAAGTATGCGTACTTTGTTGATCAAGAAAATCGGAACAAGAGTCCGCGAACCCAGTCCGCGTACTGTCGAAGGTTCTCTTCCCGAGAAAATCTGCTGGAGTTTGTAATTGAGCTCAAGACTCCATGGACATCATCATACAAATACGAAGAACTACTCAAGGAACTGGCGGAACTTCATCGATTAAAAGGTACGTGGAGACTTGAACTTATCTATCACTCAAAATTCTATCTACTCTATCTCCTATCTTGAGACAAAAGTCGTATTGCTACATAGACTATGTTTATACACATTTGCTATTTCGACCAAGTTTATCTCGCTTATCTATTTTTCGATATATGTGTTGGTAAGCTTTCGCTTTGGCCAAGTTCATCTTTACTAGTGACGAAAGTCATATTAGTTTCAATTACTTGAAAATCGCTTTGACGAAAGATCTTGAGAACAACAACTATATAACGTCCTCTAAGAATGTTTCAATGATTGAAACGAGAATTTAGAATATAACCTTGAAAGGATATAAACATTGTGTGATAACTCATACGTGTGTAAGTCCTTATTCCTTGAACCAAAGTATGCATACTTTGCTGCTCAAGAAAACTGGAACTGAAGTCCGCGTACCAGTACGCGCCGTGAATTTCTGCTGGAGTTTGTGAACTGTAAACAAACTTATTTAAGGTACTTAAGTCCGCATATCAGTATGCGTACTTAAGTGGGTTAGTTTCTAAAAACGATCATTCGTGAACTTAAACTTATATAAACTAAGGAATGCATACTTGCAAACCGTGGCTATAAAGTTCATGAATTGATTCGAGTGAATCAAATCATTTTTGCTTCGATTGTGTCTTATATACTTATATGAGATCTAAGCAATTGAACAACTCTCTAACTAGTTCTCTTAAGTCATTTGAACTAGTTATGTTTAAGATGAATACGGTTGATATGGAAGTACTCATATAGCTAACCATTTGGTTAACTATTGTTGAACCAACTAAATGTACATGTATGGGTACGGTTACACAAACCTAAATAAACGTGCATTTCATTTGTGTGTAACAAGCTAAGTTCGATCTAACGGTTGAAAGATATTAGCTTGAATCTAATCAGGTTTTCATCTAACGGTGAATATTGAATGCTTTGTTACTAAGCTAACATTGATTGCAAACCCTGATTTGAAAGACTATATAAAGGAGAACTCTAGCAACTGGGAAACCTAATCCCCACACCTCTTGTGTGATACTAGTTGTATTAGCTAGAGTCGATTCTCCTTTAACCTTAGGTTTCTATCGAGACACTGTAGGTTAACGACTTGAAGATTTCACTGGGATTGTGAATCCAGACCCAACTATTTTCTCTATAGTTGCGTGATCTGATCTTGCTGTTTCTATCGTATTTGAGTACAATCGTAAGATTGGCTTGAGATTAATTTCTTCGGTAGGCAAGATAGAAAAGTATTCACAAACACCTTCGTCTCATCGTTTGTGATTCCACAATATCTTCTTTCGCTAGTCGATTAAGATTATTGTGAGGTGATTGATAATTCTAGGCTGTTCTTCGGGAATATAAGTCCGGGTTATCAATTGGTTCCTGTTCACTTTGATATATCAAAAGGAGGAAAAAAAAACTCGTAGGTATGTTTGTGGGAGACAGATTTATCTATTACCGTATACTTTTTTGTGTGATACAGATTTGTTTATTAAAGTCTTCGACTTTGGGTCGTAGCAACTCTTAGTTGTGGGTGAGATCAGCTAAGGGAATCAAGTGTGTAGTATCCTGCCGGGATCAGATACGTACGGAGCGCAACTATACCTTAGATCAATGTGAGATTGATTGGGGTTCAACTACAGTCCAGACCGAAGTTAGTTTGTAGTAGGCTAGTGTCTGTAGCGGCTTAATACAGTGTGTGTTCAATCTGGACTAGGTCCCTGGGTTTTTCTGCATTTGCGGTTTCCTCGTTAACGAAACTTCTGGTGTCTGTGTTATTTCTTTTCCGCATTATATTTTATTATATAATTGAAATATCACAGGTTGTGCATTGAATCGATCAATTGGGAAATACAACCTTTGGTTGTTGATTGAAATTGATTGATCCTTGAACATTGATCTTATGTACCGTTCAAGTGGTTTCTCTTGTATTCAATTAGATTCGCAGATTTCTATTTGATTGAGTAAGTATTGAATCGAGAAAGTGAGATATAACTCTTTGATATACTTTTATTAAATTGAGTCTGACTGTCTAGTTGATTCTCTTAAAAATATATTGGAGTTTGTCCATACAGATTGCTAAGCGAAATATTGGGTGTGGTTGTTGGACCCCCTCTTTTTCAGTTGCATAATTTTTTATATGTCTGAGAAAATAGATGCATAACTTGATACACATGGAAAAATATGGTTGTGCATACATTATGCATCAACTTTTTTTCCAAGCACTAAAATCAAACATCTACGAAAATGGATTCATAACATGTTATAAAGCCGAGAAAATGACAGTATAGTTCTTTACGCGTCTTTATTTTCATGGAATTTTTTGTTTTAGGCATGTACTTCATTTTAGTGGTTCCATAACAAAATTAGTGAATGCGTGAACTAAGATATGGTTGAATAAGAAGCTACACATCCTTTGTGGTGGCCGCATAATTCGTTGCGCATTTTTTTTTGTTGGAATGTTATTTTTTAAATATATACATCGTTTTAGTGGTTGCATAACCAAAATAATGGATGCATGTACAAACATACAGTTGCATAACGTGCTATGCATCTTTTATGGTGTCTGCATATTGTGTTATGCATCTTTTTTGCTGGCCGTATAACGAGTATGTAATCAATTTTCGAAATTTTTGTCTAAAAGAACAATTACCTCCGACTTTTTCGTAAAAAAATTGAATTTAGTATTGTTGTCTGTACTCGTTATGTGGATTTCTTTAAAATCTTCTAACGAGATAGAATTTGTTAAATTACAAGGCACGGTTTTTTAGATATGTTAATTTTATAATTTGTTTACTAATTATACTCTTGAAAATATATGATGCATAACGAGTCATACAAATATTTTTCATGATTATAAATAATTATGGGTGTCACAGAAGCTGAAAAATATCTTGACCTGACAATAAGAATAATATACTTTTTGGGCCTTAGCTTAATTTCCCCTTGTAACAAACTCTCTTACATGATTTTTCTTTTGGGCCAAAAATAGGAACGGGCTATAATCTAGATTAGCCCCTTGCTAGGCCCGTGACTGGCTCATACATGTACCATATCTGTATGCATCTGGTATCAGTGAGCACCTATACTATGCTGATGCCCGATACTGCTATATGAATATAGCATGTTTTTCTAACAGAATACCCGATATTTTCCGGATGCATCTGGGGGGACCAAAAATGTGCACCAATTATAGAGCAATCTCCTGGACCGTTGAGATCTATGGGGTGGGGCCTGTAAAATTGGTTTAAATGGTTGGATTTCGCTGGTCCACAATAGGACTATGAAATTTGGTATACCTTTAGCTTTTTTCGATATTTTCCCATATTAGCCAAGTCAGAATTGTCACCAGTCTACTAACTTGTAAGTTACTTGGGATATTTGTGGAAGAAAATGCTCTAACATCGATTTATTTTCGGTTATTCATTTTCTGCCTATTTACCTCCTAATCCTCAAAGCAGATGAAGAGTAGTCCACCAAGAGCTAGCTAGCAAGAGGGTTGCTCACATAAAGATCATGTTGTCACATAAACCTAATTACCACTTTGTAAACAATAAAGTAGTGCATGGACATACAAATGTATAAAGTGAAAGGGCAGAGAGAAATTTAACAGCACAATTTATGCATTTTCATCGTCCATAAAAGTACACCAAGAAGCTAAGTCTAAGAAGAAAACAAGAATGGCTGCAAATTTTGATCTTCAACATATGACTCTCCTGATCATGTTTGTTGTTTTCATTTCCATTTTCCATTCTCATACCAGTGCAGCAGCCAGGTTCGACTCAGAGGAGTTGCAGGGTGGAGATCTCTTGCAGGATACCTGCAATCACACTCTGTTTTATGACATTTGCATCTCTTCATTAGAATCCGATTCTCGGAGCTCTGAAGCAAATACTGATTTGAAACGTTTACTGAGAATCTCGATCGACATTGCTAAGACCAACGCATCGAACATTCTGGTTTACACTGAAGGTTGGATTGCCAATAATACTAACACCAACGACACAAAAGTGAACCTTACTCGCAGCATGAGAACATGTGAAGAGTATATCAATGGTTCAATCAGTTCTCTACAACATGCAATTCAAGATGTTGATACAGAGGATTACGATGGAGTTAATATGTATTTAAATGAAGCTATTATTGGTCCTGACTTTTGCGATATAGCTATTCATGATTCTGCATACGTAATGGTAGAAGATGATGTTCTTTATGATAATGACGAAGATGATGAGGACGATGATGGAGTCTCCACTTTTACAATAGATCCCACATTATCAAATATGAATCTGATGATGTCTAATCTTCTCCAAATTTCAATAGACGTGCTTTGTTATTTGTCACCAAATACAACAGGTTGTAGCTAATTATCAAATGTAGCTTTTTTCAACTAGGCTGAGTCTAGCTATATATGCATATTTGGTGCTAATGTAATACAGTAAGTTAAGAGTCGCATGAATGAAACTAAAATTACCTCCACGAGTAATCTTAAGAAACAGTTTATCTAGTAATCTTAAGAAATAGTCTTAATTTGAATTTTGAACTCCAAGGTTGATTTGACATTTAAGCTTTCTGAATTCATCAATTATGATTTATGACGAGATCAGACCTCTTAAAAATCGAAGAATAAAGATCAAAATTAGTTTTTAATCACGGCATATAGACACTAAAGTTCAGGTAATGCAGAGGTTACAGTAACTAAAATAGCATAAGCGATCAAAGCACGGACATCAAGCGACACACAAAGACACACAGTAACAACCTAAGTTCATGAAGTGTTGGCAATCAAAAACTAATATCCTCATTGCTTTCATCTCCTTCATTTATCATTCATTAAATGTGATCCTCAAAAATTGCAAGGGAGGTCGGTCTGATCAACTAGGTTTGAAATTTCATTAACAAACTGTAGTCTTAAATTGGATATAAATGAGAAGAATAAAAGCATAATTTGTCAGTTGCAGAATTCATATAGAAATAGAGCAGAGATCATATACAAAGACCAACTCTTAGATGAAAATTTAATTTCACTGCTACTAAACCCGAGTCCCGACTATTTCACCATATAAACTAGTTTTTCAAGTTTGGTTTCAAATGATTCCTACCGACTGCTTATTGGGATTGGCTTAGGGGACTAAAAGATCAAATAATCAACTTTCACATTTTATATATGGAGAAAAACTACTTTGTTCTTACCCACCTCCAAAAAACAAAAAACAAAACTAAACAGGAGGGGCATCAATAGCTGCATGGATATAACAAAATAATACTTAAGTTTTTAAAGATCAAGAACCCACACCAAAGTTAACATCCTAATTAAAGATCATGACACTAATCGATAACCTAAAAGCAGAGTTCATGCAACAAGGGCAAGGGTTAGTTATTACTCACATAAAGATCCAGTACCTATCTAACTACTTGGATTGTTAATCCTACAAATAAGCAAGCATGAACCAAACAGATAGAGAAACTGAAGAGAGCAAGAGACATTTAAAAGAAAATCTTACTCAATCTCGTCATAAAGCAAGACACGATAGCAGAGAAGGCAATTATGGCTACTAAAATCCGCAATCAGAAAATACTTCTACTCTTGCTGCTTCTTGTTTTCATTTCCTTCTTCCAAAACCAATCTTATGTGAAGGCCAAAATTATATCCGAGTCTGGATCAGATTCTGATGATCCTGAATCTGGGTCTGATGATTCCGAACCTGATCCTGGGTCAGAAGATCAGGGTAAACCAGAGGATCCGGGTGCGCCAGAGGATCCAGGTACCCCAGAGGATCCAGCTGCACCAGAGGATCAGGGTGCGCCGGAGGATCAGGGAGTGCCACCTATGGAAGATACCTGTGGTCACACTCAATTTTATGACCTCTGCATCTCCTCATTAGAATCTGATGCTCGAAGTTATGATGCAGAGGATGTCTCAACCTTACTGAAGATATCAATCGACCTTGCGAGGACAAATGCATCTAATGTTTTGGATTACATACAAAATTGGATGAGCAACAACACATCTCTGACCAACATGAGCATGTATATGTCAAGCATGCAAACATGTTCAGACTACTATAACAGTACTATCACTTCTCTTCAATATGCAATGGAAGATGTTGATGATGAAGAATATGATGGAGTTAATATGTACGTAGACGAAGCAATGACCAATACAGATTTTTGCAACATAGAGATTGTTAATAATGCAGCTGCGGCTACAGTAGCTTATGATGAAGACGAGGGTGATGGTCATGGAGGTGTCGATGGTGAGGGTGACGGTGAAGGCGAGAGTGAAGGTGGAGGTGGGTATGAAGATGAAGGTGAAGGTGATACTTATGGTGATGGTGATAATGATGTTGATGAAGACTATCAGATTCCTACATTATTACCCCTGCTAACAAATATGAATGAGATGATGTACAATCTCCTTCAAATTTCAATGGGCATGCTATGCTATTTGTCACCAGAAACACTAGGTTGTACCCACTGATCATATGTGACAACCCTAACTAGCTAGCATTCTCATACGTTCTAATGTCAAGACCGATAGCAGAGAAATCTGACATATCTGTTATCAGATTAGTATTTTTACATGTTAATATTTACAAGTAATACATTATTTTATAAAAACATCGTATTCTTGAATCTGTTAGTGATATTGATTGCATGCTTACTCTCATCTTTATTGACAGAAATTGTAGGAAATGTACAAATTAAAATATTCAGATCATGAAAACAAAAGATAGACTGGGTTTAAAATTTGCTTCACGAAGTTTGAAAAGAATACCGCATGAATCATATGCATCCAATATTAATTTCAAAGAAGGCTGTAGTTTAAATTTACCGCATTTGAGTCGAAATTTTACATGGGGTAACAGCGCTAGATGGAAGGGCCTCCTATTTTTACTTCAATCCAACCTTTGTAACAAGTAAGCAATCTGAACTTCCTTTGTCAATGGCATGATCCAATCTCCATAAAGATCAGCAACCAAGCTAGGCCTAATTTTGTAAACAGGATCAGCTCCATCGTTCTCTTCAATAAAACTTTTTTCCTGCCCGTAGGTTCTGGTTTTCATCTCTACTCTTTTCTTGATTGCTGCTTCCACTGACTCGTAAGTCAGCAATTCCATCAGTCTTGCTGGATCCTACAAAGTTCACCAAATTAATACAAGAAGAATAACCAAAGAATCTTAACAAAAATCTTAAGAATTAGACAACAGAAATGTGAATTGAGAATTATCCATGGAGGTAGATGTTGTACTTGTTCTCTAATGGCAGGAACATATAAGTCGGAGGAGGCTCGAAATTTCGCCTCAGCTACAAATTTACCATAGTGGATTCTCTTTGAAAGTACCTGCAAATACAATGTAAAAAAACTCAGAACTCAGTAGGGAATCCCAAAGTTTACCTGCTTAACTCTAATTAGAATTGATTGACAAGGTGTTTATCAAAGCTGATCAAAATGCAGACCTGCAAGCATAGTGTATCGCAAAGGGCAGATGACCCAGAATTACCATCATCTCCTTTCTTAACCAATCTTGGAAGAAGATTGGTAAAATACATATCCCAAACTTTTCGATTGATGTTTATAGAGTCAGCAATAGGGTGCAATACCTTAATAAGTGAAAGAAATCCAAGACCAAGTTAGAACAAATTCCCCTCAATGCTAAACTTAGAATAGGCAATATCTAGGCAAATCTGACATCACTTGACCAATTTTAGATTCTTTTAGACTTTGCGTATTTGCACGTATAAGTCGAGTTCACCCGGCCAATTTTCAAAGGGTATTCACAACTTATATACCTAAAAGGCTACAACAATCCCAAACATTGTATAACAAATGCTAGTAACATTCCAGCTCTATATACACCTCGAGCATACCTGTGGATATTGCATTGGAGGTAATAAAGGCTCAGGTAAGGCTTCCGGAAAGAATGGGTGCTCATCTGGACTTTTGTATCTCCCCACCTAATGTCAAACAAAACATAAATAAACATCTCCATCAGAAAAGCTATCTAAACCTTGTTCTGTCAGAATTTTACCTGCGCATGAAGTTTCTCAGTTTCCATGACCATGTACTCAACCAAAGAACCATGGAAACCATCCATATCAAATGCATCATAGTCATATGTATCGCCATTGTAACAATACTGAGCCCTCTCCAAAAGACTAAATATTATACTTTCTTCTTGATGAATCAATGAGTATCTTACTATCCAATGTCAAGCTTTCACTCTCATCAACCCTTTTCTTTTTGTCCATGCTATACAAAAACAGTAAGTCCTAGTGTCAAAACATGTGGAACAAAGATTGCAAAATAAGACAAACTGCAGTGAAATTGCATACATTACATATTACAATGAAGCAAAAAATTCTCATAGATTGATTAACATATAGGAAAAAAAAACACTTAATCTATCAAAAGGGGCTTAAATAATCCATTTTCCTTCTAAATTCAGACCTAATGTATGCAGAAAAACTTATAAGTCAATTATTATCAACATAGTCAAAATTCCCAAGACAAGAAGGAGGATTTCAGAAAGAAAGAAATGAAAGAGTGGTTGAGTTTACCAGGTAGAAGAAGCTGCACTGGCTTGGATTGTGAGAGATGTTTTTCTTGATGAAACTGAAGGGTTTAATCTAAACCCATGATGTTGCTTGGTGTTGAAAGTGAAAGAAGAAATGGGTTTTGAAAAAGATTTGAATCCATTAGGTTTTGTAATGGTTGGTGAGATTGTTTTCAACAGCTTTACCTCCATTGAAGATTAAGAAAGAGATCAAAAAATGACAAAAAAAAACAGAGGAGGCAGAGAGAGACTGAGTGAGAGTGAGCCAGGGGGACAAAAAGTTGGTAAACCCTTATTAATACACACGAGACCCACGAGTGTAGTCATCATATGTGTAATAACAATAATGCCCCTAACTGCTTCCAATAGGCAATAGCATGTATACAACTCTTTTAACTCTCGAACCCTAATAACATGTTTGGATAGCACAATCTTGGTCTTGTTTTAATTTAACAGAGTCGATCAAAGTCAATGTTAGGTTCGGGTACCAGCCCTCCTAAATTAGATAAAATGTAAGTATCAAATACCAATTAACCATATATTAATTTAACTACAAAGAATCTATTTGTAGATATGTTACCCTGACACTCATGGAGTCATCAATGACATATTTATTTATGACCGCCATAAGCATGCCCCATATTTCGTCATAACCGTGGATGTTCCAGAGGTTGTGCAATTGCTACTATCGTGGTAGCTGAGCAAAACCTGCAGAAAGTTCTCACTATTAGTTTGATGTTACAATTAATGGAAAAAAAAGTATACTACAACAAAAAATTATCAAATTGGAAAGACCGAAACATCAAGCATCAACCATTTGGAATCAAGATCTCTTTCACATTATTGAAAATATTATTGAACCAGGTCATCCATTTAGATCAAAATTATTTTGTGATGGGTATCAACGAGAAGCAATCAAGAGGAAATTGAAAATGTAGTTTTGTGCTTATTTGATTTGATTTTAATGGTTAGAGATAAACTCAATGTTATTACAAAGTTCTTAGTAAATAAGAGACCAATCCATCCATCAAGTTCCGGATGAATCCGTTATTTTAATTGAGATTTAGGGTTTGTTTTTGATGAATAAGACGAACATAAGGAGAACTCAAGGATTTTTGTGGAGAATGGGAAGCAGAGAAGTTGTATATCTGTAAAAGAATAAAAAAGACTTTTGATACGAAATATTTGGAGTATTAAGGGGAAAGCGGAAACAAAGTGCTACTTGATATTCAATATTGATTATGCATTGTCTAGATAGAGGAAGTGGTTAAAACAAACATCTTGTTAAATATCCATCCGTACCGATGCCTATAAATTTAGGCTTGAGCCACTATTCATGCCATAATTGATATGAATGAAAACTGAATCCGATATAAAAATATGAACTGATCTTGGTTTAGATTTCGGCTTTATTTTATTTCTCATTCTTCTTGCACGAACAAATATAAATATGACACCGTTTACGCTCTTTTATGAATCCATTTGTGAAATTAGAATGAAGGATTTGTAGTTTGGTACCTAGATTTTTTCAAGAACTTACACTTGGTACCAAAATTATTTTAGATAGAATTGGTACTTGAATCGTACATGACTATCATCGGCATAGTCAATGAAACACATTCACTAAGAATTCTTATTGAATGAAATTGTTACGTTGAAGGTTCCAGGTAGGAGTTTTGGTACTTGAACCGTGCATTGACCATCTTCAGCTTAGTCAATGAACGCATTGACGATACACTCAATGGAGTTGCCTATTATTTTCATTAGTGGTAAATTAACTGTATAATGAAAACATTAACTTACTGTAATGCGTTTTTCATCGTCACGTGAACCTTGAGGTAATCTTTAACGAGCGATATAAATTTGAAAATGGGAGAGTACCAACTACACCACGAATTTTTTGTTTCAAAACCTAATAGACAATTCCTTTTGTAAACTTTAATTGATTTTAAAAGCAAACAAGGAATATCCTTGGGTAATCTCTAATTGAGATTCTTGAATCACAAGGATGATTAATGTACAACTTGCTTGTACTTCAATTATAATGAGGAATAAATCAATATAATAATGCGAGAACAAATAAAATCAAGACACCAGAACGAGGACAACTGCAATAACAGAAAACCCCAGAATACCGTGCAGTTTAAACACATATGTATTAAGACGCTACGAGGACTAGACTACTATAATGCTTCGTTATGAAATATATTTGAGACATAGTAAACCGTCCAGGTTGCTATGCTGCGGTTGTTCCCATCTGCCTCATGATTACCACAAGAACTTACGTATTTGATTCACCTGGTAATGTTCTTCACAGACCTAGGAGTTTCTCCATAATCGTTCGTGAAAACTAGCACTACCCTGCCTTAAACATGACGTCAATTAATTTCTTTTTGACCAAAAATATATCTATATACTTGGACGAACTTAAATCAAAAAATTAGGTTATCTACTTCTTTAATTGTGTAGAGAATCCTAATCAATCTAACTCACAGTAATATAAATTTAGAAGAAGTTTATATAAAGTTTGTAGTGTCTTCATATCTAGATTTTGATTGATAAGCGTTATACACTATCGATTTGAAATTCTTTCAATCTTCTATTTTAATCAACAATTCTTTAACGGCCATATAGCAAAGAAAATGACCTATAAAATAGATAAGAATTATTATCAAATCAAGATATGGGTTCTGAAGCTATCAAAGAAAGATAATTCCACCTATGCTTCATGGATCTCCAAGTGAATTTTTTCAAAGTCTCACCGTAGTTCTCAAAGAACCTTCGATATTGGTAAGCAAACTTTGCAACAAGATACACAGTGTGTAAGAGACCAAGATATTATGTTGCATAATGTCTCTAATATTTTTATATCAAAGTCAGGTTACTTTAGATATAAACAATGACTATTGTAATCCAACTAATTCTCAATGCTGCTTAATTTAAGTTTTGTCCTTATAAGTTTGTTTCTTAAGTTAAAACTTTACTTGCATTGGGGTTCTTTCCATAGTTTGAAGTTTTGAAACAATTAAGTATCAAGCAATTATCATAGGTATATTACTTACGAAGATAACTTCAAAATGCTAAAGTTAGGCGTGTGCATTCAAAGTTGCAACTTCCTGGATTGAGACTCAAACTTATATCTCAAGTTTGATCAATTTTTGGGAAAAACAAATTGAAAAGACGAGGGTACCCAAATATACCTCAATCTAAAACTTTTCCACCTATAAGTCCTTTCTCTGAAAGTGATTGTCTATAGACCGAGTCGAGACAATGCAACTAATCGGCTCACACTTCGTGTGATCTTCTGTGGATACGAGATCGAGACAATACGACAACAAGATAACTTGCGTGATTGACTATGGATACAAGATCGATTCAATACAACAAAGAAGTATGTTTACTTGATAAATGGTTCAGACTTAACCAAACATAATAGGATTACTATCAAGTAAATAGGAATTAACATTTGTGTAATTTACTTTAAATTATACTAACAACAATTATAATCGGGAAAATAAAAGTAAATGACACATCAATATTTTTGATCGCTGTCGTAGGCGTCAAAAATAATTACACTTTCTTACTATTCAAAATATAAATATAGCAAGGGCAAGAAAGGATCGTTCCCACAGAGAGGTCTAGGTTGTCATTTGTTTCGATTTCTTATATAAACAAATGGGGGATTTTTATGATTTTATGTAAAGGAAATTAACCTAAAAGCAAACAAAGCAAAGCAACACGCAAATATGTGAAGATATTGGTTAAGGATTTCGTCTTCAATCACAAACATGTTTTCGACACAATAACTAGAATTGATATTTTAGTCTCAACTTTTATCAAAGGTCCTAGAATACCTTGATCGCAAGAATATCCCGCAAATCTCCTCTTGTCATCAACAAACACATTAAATGATGCGAATATGAATTCTTCCTTAAGAGAACAACCTAACGTGTAAAAGCACTAATCAAGTTTAATTCCCTAGATGCATTAAGTTCTATGAAATCAGACCAATCAAAGCAGTCGAACGTGTAAAAGCAATAATCCGATTTAACAAAGGTTATGACTCACATGTGACTAGTAGGATGTATCACTACAAGCAATAATCACAATTATGCTACTTGTAATCAGGAACCTATCACTTTTGCGTATAATAAATCCTAATCTAGCAATGGAAATGAACACAAACTCAACCGATTCGCGACTCGATCAAACAAGTATTCAAATCATAAGACAATATCAATAGTGAATCATAAACGATAAAGCATGGAGACAAAACTAATTTAATGAACAAAAACTCATGTTTGAAAATCCAACTAATCCATAACCAATGATAAAATTAACTACTCATGTTAATGGAGTTCATAACAAGAATATAGAGAAAACTCATGTTTATAAACCCTAGAACAAAAGTAGAAGAAAAGATAAGATGTAGAGAGATACTCCCTCCGTCCCACTCCTAAGTGACCTATTTGATTTTAGATTTTGTCCCAATGATAAGTGACCTATATCATTAAACAATGAGATATTCCGGAATTATCCTTTTAGTTAATTATAAAGAATATACGAAATATGCATAATTTGATAGGCATGTTTATATTCGTTACGTAGGTGTTTTAAAATGCTTTTCAATGGTATGAAGTTTGCGAACATCCGTGGAGTATTTTGAGAGGTAAACCATTTCTAAATTTCGATAGTTATTATTCATAAGGGTATAATTGTAAAAAATGCTTAAAAGTAATATTTTCCTTGCTTGCCTTAAAAATTGTGCAAATTTCAAATAGGTCACTTAGGAGTGGGACGGAGGGAGTACAAGTTTTCCTTTTATACTTTCCTCTCTTTTCCGATTTCTCCACCTCAGCCATATTAAACCGCATAGGCTAAATGTTGTTTCTGCTACAAAGAGAATCCCACATCTCAGAGCCCAAGTCCATTTGAGTGAGCTACTGAATCAACGAGTCAACTCGGCTAACTCGGAAACTGGCCGAGTTCTGACTGATTCCTGGCTGTTTCCAGGCCATATTTTAGCCATTATCCGAGTCTTTCCCTGTAGTCATTCACAATGCCTAACACATATCTAAGCTCCAACCATTGCAGCTGTATCACTGTGACGCGATTCAGTCACTACTTTCTCCAACTTCCATTTCCGTCCCAACACCAGCAGCTTCATATACAGACCCATTACATCACTTGTTACAGCTGCCGCAACTGCAATGCTTCAGTTTTTAGCTAGCAGCCATCTCAACTTCCTGGTTCCCGGCTGGAAGACCACCAGTCACCACTGGACATCACCACCATCTGCACTCTCAGTTCACTAACAATTCAATCAACAACAGCGGCTTAATCCTCCATGTTATCGCCATCGGCAGTAACTTATCTTCTTGTGCCACCAGTGCCTTCAGCTCTGCTCTAAACCCATTGTACTCGAACACCACCTTGAGCCATTTCTGCTGCTCTGCAACTGAACCTGACTTGACTGCAACCACAACACCACCAGAACCATTGCAACCACCAAAAACTGGAGCTGCTAAGCCATATCAACTGCATTCTCATTCACAATCGACGCAGCAACACCACATAACTCCAGCTGCAACATACACACAATTTCTTCACTTGATACCTAACTCAGGCCACCTTCCTGCAGTTCATACATTCCAATTAGCTTCTGTAACAGCTGCAACCACCAGCACCAATTATTCATCACTACTACCAGCTGCAGAACCATCAACAACACCTGCTCTTCCCTGTATTTCCATTTTCACCCAGCTGCAACTGCAAACAACTAACAGCATAACTAGCCTTGACCGCTTCCACCATCTTCAGTTGCACCCACACAATCTTCTGAGAACCTGCAATTGTATTCAGCTTCAAATTCTTCTTCTTCTTCTTCTTCTTCTCCCTGCAATTGCCAGCAACCATCAACATAAATATCCACCATTTCAATAGCAGCTTCAGATCCTATTCTTGGCATCAAAACCTCAAATCGAAGCCACTGCCCTGCACCAGCTCAAACTCAGTTCATACACAATCAACAACATCTTTCCTCTCTTTATTCACAGCTTGTGTTTCAGCCATATCCTCATTGCAAGCAGCACACAATCTCAGCCCAGCCATCCATCAGTTCTTCGACCCATTTAATCAAAACGCCAGACCTGAGCTCATGGTAAGCAGCAGAGACAACTTGTTCTTCATAAACAGATACCCACTGTAATATCGAGAAAAAACCATCTGAACTTCATGTCATTCTCAAACACTAAAGCAATTCAATTCACAATTAGCAGCAGCAGACCAATACCCTTCTTCTATGCTTCTCCCTGCAACAGCTCAGCTTCTGCCGAACACCTATCAGCTGCAGTTACAACTCCATCTCAGGTTCAACCATTCACTGCCTTCAGTCACCAGGACCACAACATAACACCATTCAATTCTCCATTTGACATTGCGCAACTTCGCACAACACCAGACCATCACCAGATTTGAGTACAACCTAAGCAATTCTTCCAGCTTCCACATTCTCCAGTCCCATAGCACCACAGTCGATCCTACAACTCAGCTCATTTCCAATTCCTTCTTGTTCTTGTGTTCACTGCGCCAACCCATTTCCTCCTGCAAGGCCAAATCTCATACACCAAATCCAGCTTACTGAACAACATGAAAAACCCCCAAATCAAACCTAAGAACTCCAGAAATCCTTTTCTTCATCACTGATTCAAAAACCCCATGGCATCAACAATTTCTTCTTCCTTGTCTCAAATTCGACATCTGAGAACAAACCCCTAAATCTGTTCTTCAAGAACACCAACACCACACAAACCCTAACTTCCTTTCCATCTGATTTCTTCTCTAATGGTTGCAGTTGATCTCTTACTCAAAACCCATGTCTAATCTCTTCACCAGAACCCATTAATCCATGGCAGCAACACTTCAAAACCTTGAAATCAAATCGATCTCAAACAACCACAGAAACAATCTCCCTGTCAATTAAATAACATCAAACCCTATATCTTTCCTGTGATTTTCTCCTCACATCTTCTTGAATCTTCTCTCTCTCAATCTCTAACCTCATCGAATTTCTTCTCTGGCAGCAGCCGCCACTCTTTCCTCTCTGAATTTAATGAGGAGAAAATACATTTGTTTTCAGGGATAGGTAATGACAAGAACTGTTATAGGAACCCATCAGATTAATATAGGCCAAAAAAAAATGTTGTTGTAGGCAGGTGGCTATCCTTTATCCTCCACTGCGCTCCCAATAGCATGTGTACAAGAAATGATGCTTTCACCCTTCTTTCTTAAAATTTACGATTTCTCTTTCTTTTGCTCCAAATGACTCCAAAGTACCTAAATACTGAAAAGCAAACATAAGATACATATTTTACAAGAGAAATGACAAAGAAAGCATAACCAATATATATAAAATTAGGTGTTTTACAATACCTATCAATTTTGTTAACGAGGAAACCGCAAATGCAGAGAAACCCTGGGACCTTGTCCAGAATTGAATACTCTCAAGATTAATCCGCTATACAAAATCAAACCAACTTCGTATAGTTGAGACCAAGCAACTAAACCTATAGTTCACCTAGTTTCGTCTGTATTCCCACGCCTCCGACTTGTAGTAAGTCACGTACTTGGAACAATGCCTTTGGTTCGTATTCCAAACAGTAAAGGAACAACAAATCTGTCCGGTAACAACTCTTTTCAACCAAGTGATATGAGTTCGACAAAAGGCTCCCCCGTTTATCCCAATAAACTCCTTTGTCATGTCCTTAGATCTATCTTATCAACAACTACCAAAGTAATTGTTAAGATTTTGCAATCAATACTTTGAATCACAAAGAAACGTATTGATGCCGATCTACTCAATTAATCAATCCAGTCTACCACAAGGATAAACAGATTATAGTTGGATCCTCTTTACCCGAAACAAGTATTGTGCAGACCAAAGATTATGAACCCAAATCAGAAATATTCTTCGTTTTCAAATCTTCTTAGATCGTCAATAAACACCTGCACACAATCAACTTGAATCTCTTGTGATCAATCACACACAGAACGGAGTCTGTTAACAATGGATTATCACAAGACGTTTTTATATCTACAAACATTATAAAGATCCCCGTCGAAACTTCGATCTAGTTTGAGTGAATCTTATATCAGAAGAGAAGATTCTCAAGCATAAACAAACTAGGTGCAATCAAAGTCCAACAACCGTTAGTCAATTAAATCAATCGAAAACTAATAATAGACCACAATTATCTAGTTTCCCACCAACGGTACTAATAGAGCTTCTCAATCCCAAAGAAGTCTTTAAACCGAGTGGTCGTAAGAGATTTCGCCTAATTAGGTTACTTTCCTCTCCGAATAGGCGGCTCCACCAGTAACAACACAACTAGGTAGTTTTGCTGGCTCTGAGGATTAGTTTGCTCGAAATGCAAACTTTGATATTTATATACCAAGGAAGTTTGGACACCAAGGAAGTTCCAAAAAAGAAAATATTCTCAAGATATGCAATATATTTCCAAATTCGGTTTCCATAATTCCTGGAAATGCTTTGTCCAAATATTGACCGAAATCTCTTAGAAAATCTCCAACTCGTAAACGCACATTACTAATTTTTATTTTCCAAACATAAAATTACAAACTTAATTAAAATATTCTCAATTTATTTTCGATTCGGGATTCTCCTTTAGCTATTAAGGAATATCTTTGAACAATAAAAGATAAGCATTATTGCACATGTTCAAAGTATGTCGACATCTTTACTTTGTAAGTCCTCTTTCATACTTACAATCTTGGAATCGATTTTCCACACTTCCAAACAAGTTTAGAATTGGTTCATCTGACTTCCAAGAACTATGTGATTGATTATCCTATCAAATCACAAACATGGGTTTCACGGTTCTACCAAAACAAGTTTCGGTTTTACCTCCATGTGGGTACTAGAATTAGTCACGCTAGTTACCAAAACTTGGTTGACTAGGTACTAGGATCGGTTCCCACATATATATGGTATCTAACTTGTATTTGTTGCACATGTCCATAGGATCGGTACCCAATGTCTAAAAACGTGTTGCACATGTTCATAGGATCGGTTCCCAATAACTAGAAACTTGTTGCACCTATTAAAAGGATCGATTCCCCTCTTGTGATCGGTTGCACCTCTTACTAGGATCGGTTCCCCTTTGTCTAGAGTTGGTCATACCAATAACACTAAATCGATCATACCATCTCAGGTGATTACTTAGGATCGGTTTCACTAATAAAAGTCATACCAATACAAAAGTCAGGCCTTCTGAATAGTTTTACCAAGAACATAAGCAAGTCATGAGCAGTTATACTAATCACACATATTGGTATTTGAAAATATATGCAATGGATAACAATACCAATAAGCCTAGTGATTTCCCTTTCGATTCACAAAACAAGTTCATGAATTTACTTCTTTTAAAGGAATGTAAAACATTGTTTCTATGATGAAATCTTCACCTCATACCCATACATAATCACAATAGCATTCAAACGATTATGTCGATGTTTATATACGAAGTTCAAAAGATAAGCGTTATACTTCATATTGTATTCCTTAATACTACGTCTAACTAGAGTATAAATATTCATAGCTTCGCAGTTATGTTTTTAATATGCACGACTTGAAATATATGTTTGGGAATGAAACAGTTCAATTCAAATATTACTAACCTCAAGTGGAAGGATGATGTCGTCGTTGTAGCTCCGTAATTCTTCACATTCTTCAAGTCTTCACGTAATACTTTTAATGTCTCATATCCTAATACTTTCAAGCAAACCTATACGAAGTTGACTCTAGTATATAATCAAGCGACTTTTTAAATGAGTTTTAGTTCACTAAAATATGACAACCAAACTTGACATACCAATGCTTGGTGAGTTCAACCGAGCTATGCTATAACAATCTCCCCCTTTGTCAATTTTAGTGACAAAACTCTTACATCATATGGATAAACAAATTACATGAATTCATTACACATACGCTTGATTCCAAATTCAACAATACAATAACTTGTATACATTCAATCCATAAATGTCGTTGTTGAAATTATAATAACAAAGCTAATATTCCCCCTAAAGGTAAGATAATTAGATTTTCAATTCGCACATCTTTGTTATTTCCATTATCATATGATATGCTACTCCCCCTCAGTCTATGATTTACTCTTTTGTTAGATAAAACGTTAAAGCACCATTGTCCTTTCCCTTAGTGATATCAACCAATATAAATCAATACCAATATCACTTGTTTACTCCATATATTTCTCCCCCTTTTTGTCACAAAATGATAAAGGTACGAGCAAATAAAGGACAAACCGAAAGGATCTTACAAATCTCACAAGACTTGCAACCTATAAGAGTTAAGCACGAGGGTTCCACACACCATTTTTGATAACCAATATCAAAACCGAAACTACAAAGTAATTTTGTTTTGATATGTTACCAAGGAAACAATTGCCCGAAGCAATTTTCCCTAATATTTTAGCAAACCAAAAATCGACTAAGCACTTTAGTTCCTTTGCTAAACCGATTGCACAAATACAATCGCTTGTTCGATAAGACCAAAATAAAGATAACTCTATTTTTCTCATCAGGATCTAATTATCCATATAACTTAGACCTTTCACTTTTAAACAAGACAAGTACTAGGTTAGTTAACTAGCATTTCTTTCTAACGCATTCGATTAGACTTGAATAACCGAAACCTTCACTTTGATAAGTCTAACTAAGATCAGAATTAACTTAGTTTCTCTTATCCGGAATCGAATTGGACTAAACAATTCATCCCGAAAACCTTTTCTTTTGTTAAGCTATAAACTATTCATACAAACCAAATAAATCAACTTGCATAATTATTTACCTCAACCGGAAGCAATTGAAACAACATAGACATTAAAGTACCTCAATTGCACCGAAATTTTGTAAGCCTAAACGATTGATACCAAACAATAAAGCAAGATAACAATAGTTTTTCTTAACCGGAAACAATTGAATTACACACACATCCATACACAACCAATGGAATAAAACATCAATTGTACCAAAATTTTGTTAAGCAAAAGCAATAAATATATGCAATAAATTCAGGCTTTTCTTAAACAGGAAAACGATAAACTGATTAAGTCGTTACCTCAAATTTCGCATCCTCTTCTCCAATAATGTTTGCATCTTCTTTCCAGGGAGAATTGATACCGAAATATCATTATGTTGTCATCCTTATGCAAGACAAAAAAAAATAACAACAACCAACCTTTACCAGAGAAAGGTTGAAAACCGATTTTAACTATTGCAAGCAAAAGTTGAAACCCCGAAACACATATGATTTTATGCTAAACCAATCGATTCAACATATTGTGACTTTTTCACATATTGTTTCAATCAGAACCCCTCATGATCATTTGATAAATCCTACCAATGTGGGCTAGAACTTAATCCTGCTAAACCAAAAAGTCACCCAAACCATAAGGGTTTATACAATATGAGATCGAATAATAAGGTTATGAAAACCAAAATCAAACATCCCATAAACATAGTAATAATAATTTTTATAGTACTGAAATTAAAATACTAAAGACATCATACTATTACACATAAGATCAGAACACAATTCTAAACTTTTTACAATGCTTAAAATAAAATGTTCAACAGATAACCCAGTCTTATGGTTACAAAAAGAGCCAAGCAGTTTTAGACAAAAGTCTAAGAACTTGAACTGGTGTCGCTCAAGCCAAAATCTTCTTCAGATTTTGTACCTTATAATCTTCAGCAATCAGGGTGAGGTCTGAAGCAAGTTCTGGATGCTTGAGAGATGCAAAGCTGACTTGACGCTCCAGACAATCATTCCTCCTACTGAGTCTTCGATAGAATGTCTCAAGATCAACATCTTGCATCACTGGGACCAGCACTTGTGTTAGTCTTGGTATGACTTTTCCCCATCATTCTGTTGATGATGAACTGATTATGAGCCTTTGGCACAACTCGTTGAGAATCATTTTCAGCAATTTCATAAGAACTGCAAATTCTAGTAATAAGACATGGGAATCCCATGCTTTTTCCATTCTTCCATATTCTGATCATTTGATTGATAATGAATCCAAAAAAAAATCAATGTTTGGAGTTCCAATCACCATGTGATAAATTAACTCAGACACTTCAGGACTCCACGTTACCTTGTGCATATTGCTAGGTGAAAGATTAGGTATAACAAGTTTACCAAAAAACTTGAGATGTTCTGGAACATCATCAATACATAGACTGTTACCCTTCCAACTACTACCACCAAGTATTTCAGCAATATGATGTTTGTTGAAGTCCCTGCTCCTGGGCAGAGAAACATTTTCTAACTGGTAGCCAAGTAGATATGCAACAATACTTTTATTTACCTCAAACCTACGTCTCCTAATCATAGTGAAGAACTTACATCATTTTTCATCCACACAGTGTATATTACCATAAAACTCCCTAGTTAACTCTGGAGGACCAGGATAGCTACCAGAATGAATATCTCCTAGTCATTACGGTTATGAATTAATTCATTGTAATATTTCGTATCAACATACACATATTTCTTTTCACAAATGATTTGTTTATCATGCATTGAACTATACTTTTTAAAGCAACTCTGATCAACAAAGTAAATTCCGGTACTAACATCAAAGTAGAGGGATGAAAGAGAATCGATAGTTTCATCAGTAAAGTTCAAGTTTGGTGTGATTGTTCTATGGGTTTGACTAGACCCTTCTCCTCTAGTAAAATCCCTATTTTTCATGTTGCTATAAACCACAAATTCGAAATAGAGAATAAAAAACTTACAACCGATGACGCCTGTTGATATTCGAATTACACCCTTGGAAATGAAGTTGATGAAAACCGCAAGGACCCCTTGAATATTGTGTGGGATTGAACCAAAATTTTGTTTCGAAAACAAAAGAAGATCAAAATTCTTGTTTTTTGATTTCGAACCAACACTCTCTATTTTTGTCGGACTGTTCGAAGAAGAGATTATAAGAGAGCTTATTTCTCTCTTCATTATTATCACCGAACTTCGTGTCGGTTCCATCCGGTTTCACTGGATCCGGTTCAAGAGTTAGACCATGAATCCGAAACCCATTTTTCATATGGGTTGTTTAGCCCATATTCAAAACTCATGGGCTTGGAGAAGGTTGTGTAACAAATGATACTTTTGGATAGGTCATCATTGTTACTCAAGAGATCTTCTCTAGAAACTGTATTTGTATAAAGTACATTGTTCATACAGATCTTAGAGTTGTCATCAACAATTTATGGATATGAATCCAAGCTGACATTCTCAAGCGAAAAATTCACGCAATAGTCATGCAGATATTGTCTTCTTTCAGACATTGGCTCTTTAGAAGCTTGTTTTATAGACTCAAGTTCCAAGAGAAAGTTATCCACTTAATCTTGTAATTGTTGATTATCACTGAGAATTTTACAGGTCTTTTTGAAAGACTCATCTTCCTTTAACTCGTAAAGTTCGAGTTTTAAAGACAGATCACTGATCTATTTCTCTATTTAAGCAAACTCAATGAGTTTTCGACTCATTTTGTCTTTGGGATCTTCAGTAAGTTTGATACAATTGGCACTCTTCTACATACCAAATTTCCTTGGAACGTAGAGACTCAACAATTTCATTGTTTGACATTTCTTCAAACAATTTTGACTCATCAAATCTTGGTTTTGCGTTAACTGAATCATACATGGATTCAATTTCTTATAGGTTGGATCGCACCAAACACAGATTGTTAGATCTTTTCGTGTTTGCCTGCTATGATACTAATTGAAAATACGAGGGTACCCAAATATACCTCAATCTAAAACTTTTCTACCTATAAGTCCTTTCTCCAAAAGTGATTGTCTATAGATCGAGTCGAGACAATGCAACTAATGGGCTCACACTTCGTGTGATCCTCTATGGATACGAGATCGAGACAGTATGATTACCAGATAACTTGCGTGATTGACTTACAAGATCGAGACAATACAAAAACGAAGTATGTTTACTTGATAAATGGTTCGGACTTAATAAAACACAATAGGATTACTATCAAGTAAATAGGAATTAATGGTTATGTAATTTACTTTAAATTATAATAACAACAATTATAATTGCGGAAATTAAAGGTAATTGACACGGCAAGATTTTGTTAAAGAGGAAACCGCAAATGCAGAAAAACCCCAGGACCTTGTACATAATTGAATACTCTCAGGATTAAGCCGCTATACAAAATCAAACCAACTTCGTATAGATGATACCAAGCAACTAAACCTATAGTTCACCTAGTTCCGTCTGTATTCTCACGCCTCCGACTTGTAGTAAATCACATACTTGGAACAATTCCTTTGGTTTGTATTCCAAACAGTAAAGGAACAACAAATCTGTCCGGTAACAACTCTTTTCAACCAAGTGATATGAGTTCGACAAAATGCGCTTCCGTTTATCCCAATAAACTCCTTTATCAGGTCCTTAGATCTATCTTATCAACAACTACCAAAGTAATTGTTAAGATTTTGCAATCAATACTTTGAATCACAAAAAAACGTATTGATGTCGATAAACTCAACTAATCAATCCAATCTACCACAAGGATAAACCGATTATAGTTGGATCCTCTTTACCCGAAACAAGTAGTGTGCACACCAAAGATTATGAACCCAAAACAGAAATCTTCTTCGTCTTCAAATCTTCTTAGATCTTCAATAAACACCTGCACACAATCAACTTGAATCTCTTGTAACCAATCACACACAAAATGGAGTCTGTTAACAATGGATTCACAAGACGTCTTTAGATCTACAAACAGTCTAAAGATTCACGTCGAAACTTCGATCTAGTTTGAGTGAATATTATATCAGAAGAGAAGATTCTCAAGCATAAACAAACTAGGTGCAATCAAAGTTCAACAACCATTAGTCAATCAAATCAATCGAAAACTAATAATAAACCACAATTATCTAGTTTCCCACCAACGTTACTAATAGAGCTTCTCAATCCCAAAGAAGTCTTTAAACCGAGCGGTCGTAAGAGATTTCGCCTAATTAGGTTACTTTCCTCTCCGAATAGGCGGCTCCACTAGTAACAACACAACTAAGGTAATTTTGCTGGCTCTGGGGATTAGTTTGCTCGAAATGCAAACTTTGATATTTATAGACCAATGAAGTCTGGACACCAAAGAATTTCCAAAACCGAAAATATTCTTAAGATATGCAATATATTTCCAAATTCGGTTTCCATAATTCCTGGAAATGCTTTCTCCAAATATTGACCGAAATCTCTTAGAAAATCTCCAACTAGTAAATGCACATTACTAATTTTTATTTTCCAAATATAAAATTAAAAATCTTAATTAAAAGATTCTCAATTTATTTTTGATCAAGGATTCTCCTTTAGCTATTAAGGAATATCTTTGAACAATAAAAGATAAGTGTTACTGCACATGTTCAAAGTATGTCGATATCTTTATTTTTGTAAGTCCTCTTTCATACTTACAATCTTGGAATCGATTTGCCACACTTCCAAACAAGTTTAAGATTGGTTCATCTGACTTCCAAGAACTATGTGATTGATTATCCTATCAAATCACCAAACATGGGTTTCACGGTTTCACCAAAACAAGTTTTGGTTCTACTTCCATGTGGGTACTAGAATTAGTCACGCTAGTTACCAAAACTTGGTTGACTAGGTACTAGGATCGGTTCTCACATATATATGGTATCTAACTTTTATTTGCTGCACATGTCCATATGATCGGTTCCCAATGTCTAAAAACATGTTGCACATGTTCATAGAATCGATTCCCAATAACTAGAAACTTGATGCACCTCTTACAAGGATCGATTCCCCTCTTGTGATCGGTTGCACCTCTTACTAGGATCAGTTCCCCTTTTCCTAGAGTTGGTCATACCAATAACACTAAATTGATCATACCATCTTAGGTGATTACTTAAGATATACAATGAATAACAATACGAATAAGCCTAGCGATTTCCCTTTCAATTTACAAAACAAGTTCATGAATTTACTTCCTTTAAACGAATGTAAAACATTGTTTCCTAAGATGAAATCTTCACCTCATACCCATACATAATCACAATAGCATTCAAACGATTATGTCGATGTCTTATATATGAAGTTCAAAATATAAGTGTTATACTTCGTATTGTATTCCTGAATACTACGTCTAACTAGAGTATACTCATTCATAGCTTCGCAGTTATATTTTCAATATCATGATTTGAAAGATATGTTAGGGAATGAAACAGTTCAAGTCAAATATTACTAACCTCAAGTGGAAGGATGATGTCGTCGTTGTAGCTCCGTACTTCTTCACATTCTTCAAGTCTTCACGTAATACTTGTAATGTCTCATATCCTAATACTTTCAAGCTAACCTATACGAAATTGACTCTAGTATATAATCAAGCGACTCTTTAAATGAGTTTTGGTTCACTAAAATATGACAACCAAACTTGACATACCAACGCTTGGTGAGTTCAACCAAGCTATGCTCTAACATAAATAACTTTTATCGCAAACACAAAGAAGGAAAGGACAACAATTGTCCAAAAGTAGTTTTGGACGTTTTGTACCTTTAGGTTTATGAGCCTGAGATTTTAGGTTCACGAACTCAATTGGAAAAATATTTAGGAGAAACTTTCTTAATCAAGGTTTGAAAACTCAAAAACTAGGTTCACGAACTTAAATAAGTTTGGGTTCAGTAACCTTTGTCTTTCCATTAGGTTCGCGAATACAAACCAACGCGGTGTTCTAAAATCTTTTTCTCTCTTCTAGATTGCGAATTTAAAACATAGGTTCACAACCCAATATGTATAAATTATAATTTCAAACAAATTTCTTAAATCGTCTTGAGAACTTATACTTTCAAAATTCATGAGAGAATGTTTACTTGACTTTTGTTTCAAAAAAAGCGACAAACATGAGCTTGACATCGAAAATTCACTAGACTTTAGCCAAACAACTAGCTTATAGCAAGAACCATCTTTGCAATTTGAGTATCTGCTAAAGTCTTGGATTTTGCTATGATAGATAAATAGATAGATAGATAGATATGAGGGAAAATACTATGAAGGGAAAAGACTATGAAATTCTTCAAATGGTGTCGTCGCGTGATATTCGATATTTAATCTTCACAATAACATGGATGAATCAAAGACTTTACTGTTTAATCTAATCTAGACCAAAGCTAACTTTAGCAGGTTAAAACTCGAGAAATAGTTTTGGCATCTAAATTTGACGACATGCTTGCCATATTAATGCTAGGAGGTTCAACCGAGCATTCTCTCTAATAATATCCCATTTATCAATTTTAGTGACAAAAACTTTTGACATACATATGGTCTTTTACAAGTTTGACTTTCAGTACAAACGCCATGATGCTTTCTTGATTTCTCCAAACTTGAATTTTCTTATTCTACGGTTGTTCATGTGTTCATTGAGTACCTATAATTAATAGATAACAACTTTAACATTTCCTCACATTTAGATTTTGCATGGATAACTTTCATTCTGCACATAGTTCTTATCCCAATGAGTAATATCGTTTGACACTTTTAAGCACAATATATCTATTTTAACATATAGTGATACTAGTTTTTATCGTGATATATTCTCCGGCCCCTTGGTATTTGCATGTCTATTTTTGCTAGATATGATGATGAGCTCACATATATATTAACTTCCGATTAAGATAATGCTTAAAAAAACCATATCTCGCTAGTTGTAGACTGTTAATTTTCCTCATCTTTTTTGTCACAAAGTTGATAAAGGTAATGAGAATTGGGTTCCTCATGAATTAAGCCATTAGGAGAACATCCGAGACTATGATGATTCCACTTAGTTTCGCAACTTAGCTTCTTTCACCGTAGAGAGATTAAAAGTATTTTTCTCTCCTACATTCCACAACCATGTTTCCCTCCAAAGATATGTCAATTAAGCGCAAGTTCAATTAAGGACTCTCTTCCATTTGATGTCATTCTCATAAGAGAACGACAAAGGCGATCTATGATTTTACAAATCTCACAATATATAAGATGTAAACAAGAGATCAATCGTCAAAAGTATTCATTTTAAGTTTTCAAGGAAGAGCGAGAGAGGTATAAGCATAACTTTTGAAGATTATATATCATGAAATCGGCCGTAATGAAAAAGTGGTAGAATAGAACAATCTCATGGAAAACAATACACATAGGATATATTCATGAAGATCAAGTATTACAATTATCATCAATGAACAACTTAACTAAATAAATTCCATAGACGATAATATAAAGAAGTAACTAATGCAGAATATTAATTTCTATATAAATACTAAATACAAAAAATAGTTTTTTTTCAAAAAAAGAAAAAACTCTTTAATGCACTCAATTATCTTTATTAATTTATTTATTATGCGCATTACTACTAATTAAATTATCAAAATGTATCCCCCGTTTTAAAATTACGGTTTGTCATAATATCTTATTACATATAATTTTCCTGGTACAATATGATTTTTTTTTCCCGTATCGATTTTGTTTTCCGTATATAATATTATTATGAACTTTTGGTAAACATTTCAAAAAAATAATAAATCTTTCTAATTTCAAATAATCCATATAAAAAAAACATTTCCATTTGAAATGTTGATTATTTTATCTAAATATACTAGGAAATGAAGAACACAGATAGTTTTTCACACACACACATATATATATGTTATGTATAGATAGATATTCATAGGAGTATAAATTAAAATATCGTTTGGTGGAAAATTTTACGTATCCTTACATTTAATGATAAGTATTACGAAAATATATAAGAATGTGGTTAAAAACATACATTAGTTGAAGATTTTGCATGTGTGCAAATACTAATTGCTAATTTCATATAGGTCTGACCACTAAATTTATTTATTTTTAAAATATAACGTACTGGTGGCACCTAAAAGGCCTAAATTTTGAGTCACGCTTAGAGCCTCCAGAGACTATGAGGCGCCCTATGTACATGCATTGGAAGTGCGCAAATGGGGGAGACGATAAGAAAATAACTTTAAGGCTGGAGAGAAGACCCACCTAAAGACATTCAAGAGTATGTTCTTCAGCAATGTCGAAAATAGAAACTTAGTTTGGACCGGGAAAAACATAGTTTTTCCACGCGTTCCTGGAGAGATAGAGTTAATGCTAGGGTATCCCAAGGCAAGGATCATAATAGAGGTGATGGTACTTCTCAAACTGAGAGATCTTTTTTTTTTACTGTTTCCCTCTCGACGATGAAGCTTATCCCCATCGTCTCACTGGCCGACCTTGACCCCATATTTTGGGGTTATATCTAGTATTCAGAGTTTTGAGCAAAGAAGAAGGAGATTTATTGAAACAAACAAACAGAGTACAAGGAAAACCTAGACCACTCACAGACAAGACAAACAAACAAACAGAGTATAAGCCTTTAGATCTCTCAAACTGAGAGATCTAAAGTCTTGGGTAACTCATTTCGGGTAAGCATTCAACTAACTTTTGTAATCATTTTCCAATTGTTTTTTTTTTTGCAAGCAAAGCAGCGGATTAGTTATAAATTTCGATTTTAACCTCCTGAAACACAACAGTTGGTACAAAATTCCACTGAAAGGAAGAAAGAGACCTTAATATTTCTTCCTCTTAAAATGTTTTAAAAGACTTAGTAAAGGAAAAAAATCTTAAGTTATGAATAGTATCTATCTCTTATGGTGATGTAATCTCGAGTTTAAGCATATCATATTTCTTCCTTACATTACTTTTAATAAAGCTACTTAATACCTTTCAGACTCGGGTTTCTTTACCCTGCTTTCTTACCCATGTGTTGAGATTTAGTCAAGAAGTCATAAAGAGTCTTGAAAATAACTTGTCTGTATTCTATGGTCTGGTTGGATGTGGCTTCCAGTTCTCTCTCGTTCTTTGTCCATGAACTCTTTTGATTTTTTTAATAAACTGGATATATATTAGAGACTAATGAAAACCATACAAATGTAAGTTATGACCATGTACAGGACCTTTGGTAATTTTATATTTCAAATTATCCCAAAAAAAGAAAAGAAAAGATGATCTTTATTCCTTGACTATTTTCTTGCATTAATAAGAATATATTCTTTTCCTAGAGATTTGAGACAACTTTATTAATTAAATAGGTGAGTGAAAGTAACATTTCATTTTACAAACTGTTGGCAAAATTTCTAATTCTAGTTGTCGCACAAAGGTGAAAATGCCTGGACTATATTGTTTTCTAATTAATAAGAAATTTCCTCTAGAATCATCTGATGGTGAGCCAAATCCTGCTCCAGGTATAAGTAATGATGTTTCTAGTGGAGATATGTCATCTCTGAATAATAATCATCTCAAGAACTTCTCTCTAAAGTTAGATTTGATTCTATATGAGGTTAGGAACATGGAAATTGATTTGAAAATGAAAATAAAGGAAGTGAATGATAAACCTTATAATGAGTCTTGAATCAAGATTGGTATTCGTTAAAGAAGATTGGAATCCTTTAGGATTTGTAGATTTGGCTCCAGAGGTAATTGAAAAACTCTAGAGTTGTTTAGGAAATACTTTAATTTTTTTGGTAGAATGAACTAATCAATTGTTGATTTATTGTAATGTTTGTGTATTCACTATTTACAAGAATTGAACTGCAGAATTCAGGATTGTTCTTCTCATTTTGCTAGTATGTCTGTCTATCCAAGCAAAAGAGATTAATGGAAATGGTTCAAAATATCTTTTAGTAGTCAAAAAATGTATTTGTAAAAGGATATTACAAAAGAATGCACAAAAGTGTGCTTTCTTCTCAATGCTCTGGTTGTGTTCAATCCTTGAGATCGGAGATAGAAGCATCTCGGTTTATTTGAAATTTCTTGACCTGAATGATTATTCTTTTGCTTTGCTTTAGGTTTATGAGATATTGTTTCGTTTTTGACAAACCCTAATTGAAAAAGAGGGGGTATAACAACCACAACCCGTGATATTTTAATTATATAAACAGATATAACGCGGAAAAGGAATAACACAAACACCAGAAATTTTGTTAACGAGGAAACCGCAAATGCAGAAAAACCCCGGGACCTTGTCCAGCTTTGAACACCACATTGTATTAAGCCTCTACAGACACTAGCCTACTAAAAGTTAACTTCGGACTGGAATGCAGTTGAGCCCTAACCAAGTGTCACACCAATTAAGGTACAGTCACGTTCCTTACGCCTCTAGAACCACACTGGATTCTGCGCACTTGATTCCCTTAGATGATATCACCCACGACTAAGAGTTGCTACGACCCAAAGTCGAATACTTATAAACAAATCTGTCTCTCACAGATATGTCTATCATTTATTCTTTTTGTTCCATATTTTTATACAAAATCAAGGTGAACAAGAATCAACTAATAATCCGGTCTTATACTCCTGAAGAGCATCCTAGAAATATTAGTCACCTCACAGTAACCTAACGGATTAACAAAAGAAGTTATTGCGGAATCACAAGAGTCTGAGACGAAGAACTGTTGTGATTACTTTTTATATCTTACCTGTCGGAGATAAATCTCGAGTAAATCTTAGATAAGATAAAAATCAATACCATAGAACAAGTAAGATCAGAATACGCAACTACATAGAAAATAGTTGGATCTGGCTTCACGAATCCCAAATGAAGTTTCAAGTCGTTAACCTAATAATAGTTTTGGAAAACCTAGGTTAAAGGAGAATCTACTCTAGTTTGCAACTAGGACACAAGAAAGTATCGGGATTAGGTTTTCCAGTTGCTAGAATTCTCCCTTATATAACCTTTCAAATCAGGTCTGCTTACAATCAAAGCTAAGATATCTTAGTAACAAAGCATTCAATATTCACTATTAGATGAACTCCTGATTTAAGATTCAAGGTAAGTCTACTTAGAAACCAAGCAATCTATCTCCGCCGTTATATGGTCTTAGATTGTTACACACAAATGAAATATACTTATATTTAGATATGGGTAACCGTACCTAAACGTGTATATTGGGTTGGCTCAATAACAGTTAACCGAAGTTAGCCATATGAACACTTTTGTCTTAGTCGTATTCATCTAACACTTCTAGATCAAATATGATGATCAATCAATCATGAAAGATGATCAAATGAATCTAATTGTGTTTCAAATAGAGTTGTTCAATTATTCACTATCTTAAAGAAACATATATATGAACAAATTGAAATATAATCGGATTGATTCGTAATCGGACAAAGTACTTATACAAGAATCAATTCATGAACATTAAGCCACTGTTTGCAAAGTTAATTTGCATTCCTTAAATCATAAATGTTTTAGTTCATGAGTATGTGAATCATACATAACCGATTTTAGAACTTAACCATTGTGTTCGCAAACTAGGTATGTGAACAACAACTCTGGACCTTGGCCTAGTCAAGCCGTTCGCAAATCCTATTCGCGAACAACCGTTCCGGACCCAACTCAGGTAAACCCGTTCGCACACTAGGTACGCAAACAAGAGTTTCATACCTTCTCAGGTAAATCCGTTCGCGTACTAGGTACGCAAACAAGAGTTCCGGACCTGAATCATTACAAAACAGTTCTCATACTAGGTATGCATACCGTGTTGCATCCAGACATGGGTAATTTTTCTAAACTCTCATTTCAATCATTCAAACATCCTTAGAAGACGACAATGGTAATCTCACACATATCATTAGCTTCAAGTAATTTTCAAATGATCGAATGATCAATACGAAACTTCCCAAGCTAACATCAAATGATTGTCTCACACAAATCATGTAAGATGTTCAAGGTAATTTTCAGATCTAACCATGTGGGATGCTTTATCAAATGATCAAATGTAAATATTGATTAAAATCATGTGTGAAGACATGATTATACTATTATCAATTTATGTTCCATAAATTTTATATGTTGTGTATATATGAGTTTTGGTTTTAGCTTGTTACATCGGCAATATAAAACCTAAGATTCCGTCGACCATTCTTTGGTAAAGGTTGTCTTGTTTGTTATTATTTTGTTTTGAATTGAATAACAACACATGGGGAGAGAGTTTTATATTGAACTGGTGCTTCAAAGTCATATCTTTGTGGGGAGAGTGGTTGTGGAAACTGCGGGGAAGAATTATATTGATAATATTTCTTGATATGAAAACTTGATCGGCTTGGATCTTAGTTTGTCATATAAAAGAGTAACATAACGATTTATTTATGCTTGTTAATCGTTTTCCTGTTAAGAAAATCTAATTTAAATTGTATATTCTTGCTTTTGCTTAACGAAAAGTACGATTCAGTTATTTTTGTTTGAATTGTTTTAGTCCAATTGATTCATGATAAGAAAACTAAGTTAATTCTGATCTTAGTTTAGGCTTATCAAAACAAGGTTCGATTGTTCATGTCCAATCGGATCCTTGATAAGAAGACTAGTAACCTAGTTTGTCTTGTCTTAATGAGGTACAATTATTTATGAATAATTGGATCCTGATAAGCAGCAGAATTAATTATTATATTTTTTTCTTATCAAATCAAAGTGAAAATTGTTTCAGACAATTGTTTCATTGATAAGGTGCTAAAACTAATTACTCAAGTAATTTTGATCTTAGTATTGCTTATCTAAAATGGTACGTTAGACCTTCGTGCTTAACTCTAATAGGTTGTATGATTTCTTATGAACTTGTAAGATTATTCCGGCTTGATGTTGTATTTTTCATGTCTTTGTCATTTTTTTGACAAAAATGGGGAGAAATATATGGAGTATATGGGTGATTTACAATCACTGAGAAAGGATATATGTGCTGAAAAGTATATATCTAGTTAATGAAAGAGTAAAGCATAGACTAGGGAGGGAAAAGATATCATATTGTTGCATAGTATCTTATACTACAAAAGAGGAATAACAAATAGGTTCGGATTGAATATCTACCTAACTTTCCTTCAGGGGGAGTAAAGTTTTTGTTATTCAAATGCGTCAATAACTGCATTTATTTGTGAATATATGTAGATTATGAGCTTTTGAAAGTTGGAATCAAGCATATGAAGAATGAGTTAAGAAAGCGTTATGTAAGGTAATATCTTTATCTTTTAATTCGTGTATTCTCCATATGCAAATAACAAGAAATTTGTAAAAAGCAGGTCCAGTTACGCCCGTTCGTAATCCTAAGTGGAATGTTTTGTCACTAAAATTGACAAAGGGGGACATTGTTAGTACATTGATCGGTTGAACCCACCAAGCGTTGGTATGCCAAGGTTAATTGTCATATTTTAGTATCAAAACTCATAATCTCTTGATTAGATTACTAGAGACAACTTTGTTAGGTTAGACTATGAAGTCTAGAAATGTTGAGACATACAAGTATTACTATGAAGACCTGAAGATTCCGAAGACGTAACAACATCAACGATGACATCATCCTTCCACCTGAGGTTAGTAATACATGACTTGACTTGTTTTTATTTCTATATCATAAGTTTTCAAGTCGTTTCTGATAGAAAACATAACATGCTAAATTATATATATGAAACTCTAGTATAATAGACTTGATCATCATATTATGATCAAAGTGTCAAGGAAAAATATATCAATAGTGATAAGTGATTTATATTGGTATATAAAATTATGAAGTATAATTATTATCTTTTGAACTTCATAATTGTGACAACAACATACTCTTTGTAAAAAGGTACTAGATTTTTTTAGTGAACATAGGTTTGATTTCATAGATAGAAAACTATGTTTAACTACATGAGTTTAAGGAAGTAGACGTGCGAACTTGTTTCGTAGTCGAAAGGAGAGGATTGATGGTCCGGTATTGATTGGAGATCTTAAGGTTGGAACGATCCTAACCTACATAGGGAGTCAAGGTAGAACCGATCCCTACCTATATTAACTTGTTTTAGGAGTCATAGTAGAACAGGTCCCAATAGGCACGGCCGATTTCTCTAAGTCACGTGCACTTAAGGGTTTTTGTGATTTGGAAATTGAGTTTGCAAAATAGGAAAGTTCAAGATGCCGATATAATGAGTAATTTTAACATACTCTGAAATATTTTTTTCTTAATTATTTAAAGATATTCCTTGGTACTCAAGGTGGGATCCCAAACCGAAATAGTACATAATTTTTTTGAGATTTTCGAAATTAATAAATTTTGTTTTACCGGCAGTCAAAACATATCTCTGGAAAGATATAATTAGTTAAGTGCTAGCTAATATTGAGTTTTCCATAGAGATTTCTGTTATACAGTTGAATATTGTTTGGAATTAGAGAAAACCGAATTTAGCCGCTTTATTGCATATCTTAAGAATATTTTCAGTTATGGAAATTCCTTGGTGTCCAAACTATCTTGGTCTATAAATAGTGAAGTCTGTTCTTCTTACAAACTTATTTTGAGCCAGGAAAACTCCATCTTTGTTGTTTCTGGTGTAGCCGAATAATAAAGTTATTGTTATACTATCTTGGAAAGGAGAGTAACCTAATTAGAAGAAATCTCTTATGTCCGCTAGTTTCAAGACTTCTTTGGGATCAAGAAGCGTCTACTAGTACGGGTGGTGATAAACTAGAATTGCATTGTTATTTTAGTTTTCAATTATTGGTTTGATTGACTAACGGTTGTTACATCTTGATTGCACCTAGTTTGATTATTCTTGAGAGCCTTCTTTTCTGACATAAGGTCACTCAAACTAGATCAAGAGATTAACGTTGACTTATGATCATCCATTGTTAACAGACTTCGTTTTGTGCACGATCAATCATAAGTCAGGAATCAAGTTTGCTATTATGCAGGTACAAAAGACTATTGAAGATTTGAAAACAAAAAGATTTTTCATATTAGTTTCACATCTTTGTGAATTGCTTCGTGCACAAACTTGATCGTCTGAGATCCGACTAGATCTAGTTTATCTTTTGATGTACTTGTTATTTCTAGTCGTATTTAGATCGACAAGCTATCATTTGGTGGTACTCTTCTAATTCACTCGATCTAGTTAATTTATTTAATCGATATCTTGGAAGATCTAAGCCCGACAAAGGAGTTTAATTGATTTTGAACAGAAAAGCCTTTGCCATGCTCAACATAAATAGCTTTGATTGATTTCCTGAGATAGGAGAGTGCTTACCAAACAGACTAGTCCTTTAGTGTTTGGAAGACGATCGAAAGGGTTAAGTGCTTAAAGTCTTCAGAGAGGGTGAAGCAATTTAAGATAGTGGACTCTATCTTAGGATTCATATGCATTGGCCAGATTGGTTGTAGGCGCAGGGATACTGATGAAACTAGGTAACAAGAGGTAGTTTACTTGGTCTCAACTATACAAAGTTGGTAGTATCATTATATAGCGGATTAATTCTGAGAGTGTTCAAAACTTGACTAGGTCCTGGGGGTTTTCTGCATTTGCAGTTTCCTCGTTAACAAAATCTTGATGTGTCTTTACTTTTACTTTTCGTAATTATGATTATTGCTTTAGTTATAATTAAAGTAAATACACTGTACGTTAATCCTAAAATCTTGGGTTGATCCCTATAGTTAAGGTTCAGTTTCGCACTAATAACTATATACCAAGTGTATACCTTGTGGTTGGTATCTTCTTGACATTTACTGTCTATAGTAGATCACACAAGGTATTGGACTTACAGGTTGATATCAAAAAGATTGTGGTATACTTGGTACCCTCTTCATTTAATATGGTACCTGCACAAACTTAAAATCAATGATTTTATCGTCACACCAGTAAATAAATCCAACCATGTATGTTTTATCTACATCTTCAAAAGAGGCATTGACCTGAAATTAATTCCTTGGATGTCTTTATGCATCATTCAAAGTTGATTCAGAATTGTTTTCGCAGAATTGTTGAGTATATCCGTACTATGATTTATATACCACATCCCTAAAAGATTGTTGAATATTCTTTATACAATCCTTCTGGTTAGGTCTCATTTTTTAAAAAATTATATAGTTTTATATTTCCAAATGTAACAGCATACTATGCTATAAAGTTTTCCGCCTCTTTTATTGGGCTTAGTAAGCCAAGATGTACACCAATTCTTAAAGTAATTAGTATAAACATGAATATGCACATTTAGACCAAACCACACAGCTCTACCGAAAGCACAAGAGATTAATATATGGGATGCAGATTCATGACAATCATTGTTACATAACACACAGAAGGATCAGACTTCCTAGTTGTAACATCCATTTTAAGACTGCCTAGTTATAACATGCATTTTAACTTTAAGAGGTAGCACATCAACCATCATTTTCTAAACAAACGTACAAACTTTAGGAATGAGATTTAAATTCCAAACTCAGCGCAAATAGGATCATGAAAATGGTTTGACTCTTTCGAGACAATTTTATATGCAGAACTCTGTCATTTCCTGATTGTTGATATTTATATAGATAGACTTGATTTTTCTAGCTATCTCTACATTAAAAAAAAAGTAAAATATCTATCAGATTTTTATTCAAATTTCCAGTTTCATCTATGAGACTATCATGAATCCAATTGTCCAAGTTTATGTTAGCGGATCCACTATTTCTCACTTCCCAAACACTGTTTTCCTTAATAAACTTTGATCCAGTCTTGATACTAGACCAAATCCAAGAAATATTATAAGCTCTATTCTTGTGAAAATGACGAGTCCTATGAAAATATTTACCTTTTAAAGGTATAATCCAAAGATAATTAGGATTGTTTAACAATCACCAACCCAATTCAGTTAAAAGAGAAAATTGACTCTATGAGGTACTCAAAGCTTTACTGTACACACGCCTTTTGGATTTTTCTTATTCCACCAAGAATCTCTCTGAATCTTATTCGGATCTTGTACAATTTTCTTAGGAAACTCTAAACTGATAGCTAGGATAAGCAAACAAAGGGGATCTTATAGACACAAACTTACCAGCTTGCGATAACAATTTAGCCTTCAATCCATTTAGAGTTTTATAAGCTCTTCCCAGAAGAGGTTCAAAATTTAAACCCACTTTTATTAAAAAGGGTGTTCCTAGATTTTTTCATCCTTAGAAATTCTTTTAACTATAAATTAATCCTCTTAGCCAGAATCTTACAACGTTTATTATGGACAAATTTGCTAAAATTCACACCAGATTTATGATAATTTGTAGTCTATCCTGAAGAGGTACTAAAAATATCCAGCATGTTCATTAGTTTCCTAATTTGGCCGAAACCAGTTTTAGAAAAAAAATAAAACCGTGGTCCACAAATGACAAACAATTCTTATCAATTCTAACGTCATTCAACATGTTTTAACTTTCTGCATGAGCAAATAATCTTGATAATCCTTCTAATCAGCTTGTTGAAGACCGCTAGAAATATTAAAAGCAGTACCAGGAATACGATTCAGCAATACCGTGGATTCAACAGTGGAGATATATTCAAAGATAAGATCACACCATTTTTGACCGAAACCAAATTTTTTAAGCATGACAAAATTCCATTCCATTTTATCAAAAACCTTAGAAAGGTCAAGTTTCAACGCAAGATAAGCCTTCTTTGAATTACTATTTTGCATGCTATGTAAGATTTTATGAGTTATCACAATATTGTCAACTATCTGTCTCTTTGGAATAAATATGACTGATTCGAAGAGATAATCTTGTCTAAAACTTTTTTAAGCCGACTAGCTAAATTTTTGAATGAGTTTCAAAAAAGAAAAGCAAGTACACCACCAATATTTTTCGTTTGATAGGAGTATGAACCCATGTAGTACTTTTAAAATGAAAAGAATAAATTTTAATGCGGAAAAGTAAAAAGTGCACATACAAGAATTTTGTTAACGAGGAAAATTTCACTTGCAGAGAAACCATGGGACCTCGTCCAGCTTTGAACACCACATCGTATTAAAATGTTACAAACACTAGCATAGACTTCAGGATGGAATGTAGTTGAGGCTAAATTAACCTTACAAGCAATTCAGCTGCAATCGTGTCCTTAAATTCCTTGAACCTTGAGAGAGTTTACGCACTTGATTCCCTTAGCTGACGTCCTAACATCCTAATAGTTGTTTCACCCTCGGTGAATACTTTTGATTCCTACATGCCTCTAGAACCTTATTTAATTTAGGTTTGCAAATTTGTTTGCAGTAGACAAAGTCTAACAAGCCTCACGGATCCGGAACACTTACACTCAGTAAGCTGAAAATCCTGGATTACTAACCACCTCTCAAGAACAATCCAAACAAATCAAAGAAGAGTTGATATCTATCTTGAGGAATCACAAAGTCTGAGACGAAGAGAACTTTGCGATTTATATCTATCTCTTTCTGGTCCAAGATTATGAGAACCTCAAAGATCAACAAGATCCGGATACACGAACTATCAGGTAAACGATGGTCCGATAAGGCTTCACGAATTCCTAAGTGAAGTCTTCAGAGTCACAACCTAATTATTTTTCTCAGAGGAAACCTATAGCGGACGACTTTAGCTTAGCAACTAGGACACAAGAGTTATAGGGATTAAGAAATGCAGTAACGAAAGTCTTTGTATTTATAGATTTTCAACGCTCTAGGTAGCTTTGAAGTCAATTTAAGATGGTCAAAGATCCAAACAAACACTTTCTCAGTTTATATGAAATTGTTATGATAATGTGAAAAATCTACCTTGAAATTACACATAAAGAAAATACGTTATGATCCTGGGTTCTGAAACCGTGGAGAATGACAGCACATATCAACATACTGTAAGAATATTTCTATACATAGAAATATCCTCTTGGGCCATGTGATAACTTGGTTAATTATGAATATTGCTAAATATGTTGGTTACAATTTTGGGATTCTTTCATATTCCCTCTTCCTTGATGGACGGTCGAGATTGAATGTTAATTCTAAATCTATGAGCCTTGGTCCCCCTTCTACCTATAAAAGGAACTCAATAACCATCAGTATTGGTTCATGAATTTTATTGATTCATTACACAAAAGGTCAAGAAGGAGAAACTAAGAAGCTCTACAAGGTATTCTGTGATACATGTTTCTTGGAGGATTACTTGCAATCAACATCAATGGCAAAGGTACATCTCTAATACCACCATACATACTAGTGATTATCATGTTGTTCAAGATCCTAAATTATGTATGTATAAATTAAAAACTTACATTTGGCATCTAGAGCTTGGTTTAGAACTCCATGATCTTCCATGATGATTGTATGCAATTGTTTTGTTGATTTGGATCCATCACCATGTCTGTTTTTAATTTCTAATAATCATGTATGTTTATATACCATGAATTATTAAGAAATGATGAAAAAAAACCATTTTTATATTAAAATTTGATGACATGTGTGAATGATTCATGATCTTAAAATAAATAAATAACATGACTTGTTATGATTTGATTCTTAACATGGTGATATGATGTGAGTGTTTCATGATCAATATAACTTTTTTGATTTGATTCATGCAAGTAAAAATATGCAAGTTTCATTTCTTGATCTTCAATTATATACCGTACGACTTACATAAAGTTTTGTTGTCTTATGGATCTTGGAATTAACTTAATGCAGACCAAATAATTATGTTTGAGACCTTTTTCAAAAGTCGGGCTTAACTCTGTTTGACATGAAGTGGAAAACTTCAAAACTCTTAAAATTCTTGACTATTTTGACTGTCTATTTGACTTCAGTTGACTTTCACCGTCTGTTTGACTTCTGCTGATGATTGTTTGACTGTTGATTTTGACTGTCCATTTGACTTCCGTTGTTTGACTGTTGGCTTGATTTTGGTTTAAATGTGATCTGAATGGGTTAATATTTTCTTCCCTTGGTTCAAATTTAATCTAATGATAATTTATATTTATATATGGAACCAACCAATAAATAAAATCGGTTTGTAATTGAAACCAATTCCTATTCTAGTATTAAGAAATTAAAAAATTATTAAGGGGTTTTTACTTAATGAAATGGTAACTAACCATAATGCTTCCGTTTTATCGAAACTCTAAAACGATTTCTTATTGAATTTTTTATTATAAAACCACATTATCACAAGTGAAACCAATAATTAATATGCTTCCGCCTTATTGAAAATATTAATGCGCAACCTAAGACGATTTTTTATTGAATGATTTAATGAGAAAATTTATGATCAATTTTTTTACATCACTAAATTTGTGTGTGCATTATGAAATGGTTTATGTGTTCGCATATTTCATTATTCTTCCTCGATGTTGATTGTTTGATTATAAGATTATTGTGCTTAAGATTATTATGTCGACACTCTTTAGCTATCACCACAATGATGCTTGAGTAATTTTTATCTTAGCAGTAATCATAATGTTATTGTAAGCACGAATTCGCCGAACTATAAAGGTAAGGTTTAGCGATCATTGAATTATTATATTAATGGAATTATTTTTAAGTAATTTGGCAATCATCACAGTGATTTAAAATAACTTTTTTTTTACCCATATCCAAAGTGCTTATAATATTATTTTGCTTAAATACATTAGAACAATAATTTCCCACAGGTGATTCGAGTTCACATTTTTAAGAAGACACTAAAGGATATGATTTTTGATTATACATTATGGATCTGAATCACTTTATGCCTTAATGGGCACCTAGTGTCATTTCTCATCATTTTCTAACTTGAATGCTATAATGTTGATTGCATATACTAGAGATAAAATTAAAGGTCAAGATTAAGTAAATATTGCATAATTCTTTATTATTTCTGATAAAATGCATAAAAGAAAATTTACTAACTCATTATCGAGTTGATTAACCCATTATGTATTTTTCATATTTTCATGAATATTTTATTATGTCGTTTTATCTAAAACTTATTGCATCCTCTATAAAAAATTGAGGTTTTATTTTTGGATAAATTCTTTCATATTTGTGAAACTATATGATGTTCATTGCATTTTAATCCACACTATATCCCTTATTCATCACGATTTGTTTTTCAAACCTGCATTTGAAATAGTGATGCATTAAATAAATTTTTTTCTTCAATGAGATTTCATTATTGAAACATACTTAATACTTGATTTTGGGTTAAGAAAGGTTTGCCGTGTTTGGATTTTTTCAATTAAGGGGTGTTGATGTTTTCATAATTTATATATGACATGCTTTTGAATAAATGGTTGTGATTAATGTTTTAGGGATACTCATAATTGTCTATGATCGACTAAATTTATGATCAGATCAAGTATGTACATATCATTGAGTGGGACTGTGCAATATCATAGTGATAAGTTAGTGTGGTATTTACAATTGTATATCTTTGCTGGATTGTTTAGTTATCACCACACTGATACTAAACTTTTATCATGTAAGTGTGTGTATTTTGAGTCCTTTTAGTGTGAATTAACGATTAGAACAATGCTGCTCACAAGTGGTCTTGGTTCACACGTTTCATTAAACATTAAAGTTATCTAAAGGTTTCATATAAATGTGAAATAATAGCCACCCACAGATGACTACAATTCACATTAGATTAGGAGGAACATATTTAGAATTATTTGAGTTTGTTAATACATTTTAGAGCCTGATTCACCCACAGGTGACTCTAGTTGTGGTATTAAACAAACATAATGTTGTGTGGATGAGAAGGTAAAATATATACTGATGTTTTCTCATGTCTCACATTGTTCCTTGAATAGGTTTTACCCACAGGAGAATCTTATTGAAGGTATGAAACTATTGTAAGCTTAATTGTCATTTATCTCTATTATACATTTCATCTTCTGTTCTTATTAATTGTTGATTATGATTATTTTGTAGACTTTTAATGGTTCAATTTTTGGAAGATAAAATTGTTTATCACCTGATGATTTTTCGCGTTACTGTGTAAATCTATCGATTGCATTATGAATCTCAATCCATGGATGTTTTCTCGAATATTCATTATTGAAATTGAGAGGAAATTATAGATAAAGTTAAAATTAGAAAGTCTGACAAAGGTGGTGAATATTGTGAAAGGTATGAAAAACAGGATATATCCTAAATCTTTTGCATAGTATCTCCAAAAGTTTGGAATTGTTGCTCAATACACAAGGCCATCATATCCTTGGCATAATGGTGCATATCAACAGGCTAAATCGTACTTTTATGAAAATGGTTAGAAGCATGATGAGCCATGCATAATGGCTATACATTTGTGAATGCTTGTTCTTTCTACAACTGTGTAATTTAGATAGATTTCCAGTAAAGCAGTTTCAAAGACGCACTTTGAACTGTGAAAGGATGGAAACCTAGTTCAAACTACCTGTAAGTTATGGTTGTTCAGTTGGAGTTGAGGGCTTACATTCTCAAGAATGGATTTGAAAACTGTTACTGGTTCATTGGTTTTCCTAAATAATCCAAGGGTATATTTTAATGTTTTATCCATAATATGATGATATTTACTGAAACCGAAAATGTAAATTCATTGGTGATGGCATTAATATGTGGGAGTACATGGATATATTTGTTTGAGAAGCCACGATAATAATCCCTTTATCTAAGACTTTTACAGATGTTGTGAATCTTCTCATTTTCAAAATGATAGATAATGAAAGACCACAAATTACTGATTCAATACTCCATAATATAACTACTGCCAATAAAGATTTTTTTTGATAACAACATTAATCGGTATCAAGAAGGTCTCAAAAGAGATTGGAAGGAAGTTATTCATGTTGTTTCAGTAATTTTCTTACAAGAATTATTTCATTTTGATATGAAATGGAAAAGACTCGGTTTCCGGTTCACAAATATTATGTGTAATAATTTTGATTAATGGATTGATGTTATCTGAGCGAAAATCAATGGTTGAAAGTCAAGTCTCGGATATTGTTTAATTGCTCAAAGGAAAAATCAGTTGTATGAAAGTGGGTCTTTCTGACCTAACACGACTGTAATAGCAATGTTAAACGGTATAAAGCAAGACTTGTAGCCAAAGTTTTATTCTGAAATGATGCATTGATTATAAATAAGTTTTTCTCTCATGTCAAAGAAAGACTTATCCAGAATTGGCATAGTGTTATTTGTAGCTCAGTACCTAAGAGTTGCATTAACTAAATGTGAAGATGGTCTTTATTAATGATAAATTTTAGTCTACAAATTTTAGAAATCAAAGTATGAAATTTAAGCATCTTCCATTAATGGTATATGAAATTCAATAAAACTATAAATGTTTCTAGTGTTGGATGAAATTATTACATATTTATGCATATACCTCAAGATCAGTGGGACAAATTTATACTCTAGGTCTTGTATGTTAAGACATACTACTTACGAGTAGTGATCTTGACTTTATGCATATCTCTATATTTTTTTGGAAATAAAAGATATCATGGAGATTACCATGTGATAATACATATCATATGGATTACTAAAGCTCTCATATAAAGCACATATCAAATATTTAAAGAATTTAGAGATAATAACATATTTAACAAATTTTGTTTCATGTTGGATACAAGATATAAATTTAATCTTCATTTTGTCTTATAATTCTGATATGGAACATATAAGAAGATGTTGATATATTAACTAAATGCCAGAAATGAAGAATAAATTATAGGAAAGTTATCAAGAATTTTGAGATATTAATCTTGAATTATGTCTTACAATTATTTATCCTATCCAATTAGAGTTGATTGAATTTTCAAACCTCAATTTTGGTGGATTTAAGGATTCTATAAAGAAAGAATCTATTACTACTAGTCCCAAAATTAAGTTTGAATATTTATATATGCATGCGAGACTTGGGGCCTTAAGGTTCGTCTCCACATTGCTGAAATTTACTGTCTTAGCTTCGCAGCATTAAAGCATGATATGATACAAAAGGAACAAAACACATGAACCTTGAATATATATGCGTGAATCAAGCAATTCGGAAACAATAGTTGTTCATGTATTACTTAAGCACAATTGCATCGGAGATGCACTTATTGAACAATTACCTTTTAAGACCTTTTTAAGAAAAGATTAAAATCTTGGGTCTGTAGTAGTAATTGATTATTGAATTCAGCTAATTTATGTGCCTATCTATGAACACTTCTTGAGATCTTATTAATGTCGTTCTGGACTATTTCTGTATCCATGTTTAGTATACACTTATGTGAATGGATGAATGTTAACAGAAATAGTCTTTCTTTTGAAGACATCATTGGACCATTAAGATATCCCTATTTAAGGCCTGATTAAGTAAGTTGTTTGTGTTGTGGTACATGGAAGGGAACATGTTGATAACAAGACAATGTGCCACCGCTATGACTCGCATGAGTAGTTTGCTTGATCAAGGTATTATGTTAACCATTAAAGTTTGTTTAGCAATTATGCGGCCCTTATGTTTTCTACGATTAACCATTATACAAATTATCACATGGACCAGTGGGAGAGTGTAAGAATATTTCTACACATAGAAATATCCTCTTGGGCCATGTGATAACTTGGTTAATTATGAATATTGCTAAATATGTTGGTTACAATTTTGGGATCCTTTCATATTCCCTCTTCCTTGATGGACGGTCGAGATTGAATGTTAATTCTAAATCTATGAGCCTTGGTCCCCCTTCTACCTATAAAAGGAACTCAATAACCATCTTTATTGGTTCATGAATTTTATTAATTCATTACACAAAAGGTCAAGAAGGAGAAACTAAGAAGCTCTACAAGGTATTCTGTGATCTTGGAGGATTACTTGCAATCAACATCAATGGCAAAGGTACATCTCTAATACCATCATACATACTAGTGATTATCATATTATTCAAGATACTAAATTATGTATGTATAAATTAAACACTTACACATACATCCATGGACACAACATAGATACAGTACGTATCCGCAAATAGCAAAATGATATTTGGTAATATGGATGGACCGAAAATCTTAAATTAGTGTCAACAAACACATACAGTGCAGGAGAGACGGGGTTGTATCATCAGATACGGCAAGCTAATAGAACGGTTGTAAGAACAAAAGAGAAGTTAGGGATTGCTTGTTGGAGATGGTGTATCACTTGGATGCGCTGGGAAGGAGGTCGTTAAATCAAATGAACACACACTTACCTGAAAGAAAGAGCATGGCTGCTAAAGGGGTATCATTTTGTTTGGGGTGTACCAATCCCTTACCAAAATTTGTTTTGTCTTACACAGTTTGGTACGCTCAGATCACGCTCAAGCGGCTTCTTTACCGTTAGATCACGTTAAAACCCAGATCAAACAATTTTGAACTCTTTAGGAAAAACGATGGGTCATTTCTTGAAAGTGGTGGGTCCTTTCCTGAATGTGAATCTAACCGTTGATTTGATCATCTAACGGTAAAGAAACCCGCTTGAACGGGATAACATTTGTCAAAGCCGTACACCATTAGCAGCAATGAGAAAGAGGAATCAGAGAAAGGAAAAAGAAAGATACTTTATTAGAAATAGGAGAGAAACCTAACCTAAGATTTTGATATTCTGAGAAAATAATTGGTCCCCACTTTATTAGAAAAGAAGATTTATAGATAGATAGCGTGATCAGTGGGGACAGTCACTGCGGAACAAATCTTCTTTTTCTTGTCTGGGTTGTACATTGGAGCGTCCCCCAGGCAGACACCATAATATATTCTGCTCAGTATGATTTTTAAGGAGTTTTTTAAGTACGGCATATCCTAATCAATACTGATGCACCACCAATCAAATTTGAGAGATTGGTCAACAAAATAAACCTTACTCAAAAGTCAAAACTACATATCCAAGAATAAGGTTATATTTCTGCTCATAGTCTCCTTTGGTTGCAGGAATTATAAAATCTGATGAATCATGTAAATTCTTGTGATTTGGTTGCAGGAATTATATAGTCAGAAGAATCATGTACTTTCTTGTGGTGTTTGGTAACTCGGTAAAAAATCGGTGTGAAATCCTAGGGGTGTTTAGCAATTCGCTAAATCCCGCTTGCATCGAAATAAAATTAGAAATTTTTGAAGGAGAGAAGACATCTTGCAATTTATCATAAGAGGAAATAATGAAACAACATTTATACAGACTGTTAACTAAATTCAGAACTCAATCAGGATAAACGGAACACCCAAATGTTAGGGCAGATAATGTACAAAGGAGAGGAGGTCATCACTCCCATACCTACTCTATATCTACTCTGTCAACCTCCAGAGGAGCTTTGCAAATGAAACTTGGTTCATTTCCCTCCAACCAATATCTCCGAAACTATATGTTGTGCAGGGTTATTTGCTCTTCCTATTAAATGTGATATAAGAGTTACACGGGAAGAGGTGTACCAGCTGGAAGTCTCTGCCTTCGCGGTCGTCTAGTCGTTTTCCCCCATCCTTTTAAGCATTTCTCCTCAAACCCGGGTTCTACCTTGCTTGGTTGCTCTTTTGGCGGAGAGCATATAACCGTTGGAGGAGGAGCTGAACCCTGTGTCCGTTTCCTACCCCGTGCCCATCCATTTCTACCTGTGTTCCTTCTAGTTAAACTACTCTGCCAAGAGTGGCCCATTGTTTTCATCAAGCCTTCGAATGTTTGAAGATCTTCAGTCACTTCATGACGAGACAAAGAAACAAGACCTGGAAGGATATCTCTCTGAAAATCCTTTTTCTGTCGTCCTCTCCTTGACTGTCCTCTTCGACGCCGGGTTAGCATTGGACAATTAACTGTTTCCGCTTCTTTTTGATTTTCGGGTACCCAAATCTGACAGGGTAACTCTTCTAATTTTGTCTCGGTCAGTTTTAATGTCATTGTCTCAAAGTAATCACTCTCACAGGAGGATTCCTCATTATGCCTCGATTCAATCTCAAGATCAGCCATGCCAGATACTACATCTGCAAACCAACCCAGACAGTCCTTGAGAGACTCTTCAGATGACTTCAGTGCAGAATTCTCTAAAAAATTCGTCGATGAAGAAATTAAGACTATAGCCTCTGATGCAATTCTTTCAAGTGCCTTTAGTGGGTCTTTATTGGTTGCCGATGATTCAACATTTTTCTCCGGTTGATTCAGTGAACACTCACCCTCCAGAGTGCATCCCTCCAAAGTGTCGAGCACTACTGGCGCCTCCAAATCTATCTCAACTGCAATTTTAACTGTTGGTTTTGGAAACTGAGGCACAGATGTATTCTCTTCCTCGCCTATACATAAGTTCAGATTAAAATCATTTCCAAAACCAGAACAGTTTAAGTCTAATCCTGTCAGATTATGTAATGACAGCCTTGAGCTAGATTCCGGTTTCACATGCACTTGGGACAAGTCGACGTTGAAAATAACTTTCCCATTATTCTGAATCTCCTTCCCTTTTGGGGAACACTGATACTTGGACGGGGGTATAACAAATTTCTGGTCCTTGGAAATATGAGACTTGTCGAACATGGGAAAACCACCAATCCTTCTACTATCTGGGCAGTCACCCACCCTTACACTTGAAGTGTTACTAGCAGATGAAGAATTAAAATTTTGAAACATGCTCGACATAGGACCACTACCCTTTTCAACTATTTTAGTGGTAACCTGAGACGAATTCATTCCTGTTCTATTTGGATGTCCATTTTCACCTGCAAATTTTGCTCTCAGCCATGGTAACCCAAGCGCTCGGTCTTCATTCTCACGCTCCCCATCAATAATCACAAGATCATGTCGGCGAACTGCTCCATCTTGAAACCCATTCAGAGCAGCCAGATTCAAATTCACACCATTCATAGACTTTACATCCAAGCACTCTGAACCCCTAAAATACTTTGTGGGGATGCGATTTTCAGAGTGTTCTGAAGCTGAATTATTGTTAATACTACCATTAATGAAATCAAAACGAGTGGAAGGGAAGGGAACCTTAGATGCACTGTACTCTGCCTGCGAACCGTGGTAAAAACCATTCCTGGAGTAGCTTTCCTTTCCACTTCCAGATATTGGCCTCGGGTTGTTACTAAAATGCCATCCACTTCCATTAACCACCGGATTTTGGACTGACAATTTGGAACTGTTACTATATGGAGAATAGGAGTTTAAGCATGGGAGAGTTCTGACCTCTACTGACTTCTCATGAACATTATCTATGGGTTTTATCCAAGAAGAGACTGAAGAAGATTCAGAGTTGTTTTCAGACTGAGAAGCACATGTATATGAAGTGGGTATTCGTGGTTCAACAACTGATCCCAAATAGTTATATTTGTAGTGACTCTGACTACTTTCAGGGATTTCTAAGCCACAAACTGCTCTTTCTCTCCATGGCTGTCTCATGCAAGTGTCAGATACAGAAAATGCTGGATATTCATGAGCCCTATTAGGATCAACATTTGGTGAAGTGGACTGTGCATGCAAATTCTGTAAATGAAACGAATCGAAGTTTCCTCTATTTAGTCCTGTACACAGAGAAGACCACATGAAAACAAACACTGTTAGCAAATATCACAAAACCAATCGTACAGTTGAATCCAAGTAATGTAAACTGATCATTTTCTCAATCCAAGTTACTCATCGAATCAAAGCCATTTGGCCAAATACGAGTATAATTTGTTTTGAGAGAATAATTCTACTGTGCCGAGGCAAACTACATTGGGAAAAAAGAAATAAGAAACTTGGTAACATGCTTAATGGTTCATTTCATTTCCCTGGCTAAAGAACCCTGCTTGGCTGCTTCATTTAGTTTGTAAAACAGTAAAAATTCGCAAAGGTCAAACAAATTGGATTTTTTGATTTTTGATTTTTGAGACCTCAGGGCAATATAAACAAAGAACACTAACCTGCTTCAAGCTGATATGGTTTTTCTCTTTTTCCCTCATTCTCCAAATGTGTATTATTTTGGTGAGACCCGCTACTCTTGTCTTTCCGAGCATTAAAAAAATAATCCCGAGGGACTCCAGAGTAATTTGGTTTTGCAGGCGACTCCTCTCCTTGATTCCTCCCATAGAGAGTAGCAGTAGTTCCTAGAAAACTAACTGCAGATGGGCACACTGTTTCCTCACTTTGTATGGGTTGGTTCAAATCAGCCAATCCAGTTCTGTTTGATACATGGGATTCAGACCTTGAAGCATCTCCTTGGCAATTCACTCCACCACCAAGAGACATCTTATTGTCTATAGCAGATGATTGAGAAACCTTTGCTTCCCCATCTTCTCCATCACTGTCGATATACTCATATGCTGGAAGTTGCAGGTCAAACATTTTTCTCCCCACCTGTTTAGACTTGGAATTCAATAACTCGCGTTCCTCAGTAAAACTCCCATCCTGTACTGCCTTTGGGGTGACAGACAAATTACTATCTTTTATAAAGCACATTGGAGATTGCGTGCTCTCAACACCTGATATGGAGGGTCTACTGCAAGTAGGGCTCATGAAGGGGAAGCTTGGTACTTGCCAGGTATTTTTAGCACCTTCTAAAGCTGTTTGAGTTGAAAATTGATTACTTGACTGTGATACCTCCACTGGTCTCACATACTTGTGTAATTCATTCCTTTTAAACTCATTCATTAATTCCCTTTGTGTTCTATAAAGCCGGTGTAGTTCATAAACCTATGCAAAAAAATAACAAACAAAGGTAAAGACAAGGTCGAAAATCATACTTAAAAGCTCTATCAGGACATAGTAAGACTTATTAGCTCGGCAAAAGAAAACTAAAACAAAATGTACCTGTTTCCTGAATACATTTTCATGCTCAAGTATTGTTTGCTTCAGTACTTGTTTCTCGTAATCTGAATATCCATTATCCATATTAGACCCTGCCATGTAACAGTTGTAGTACTGCTCTTTCTTCAAGACTTTATCATCGTAATACACAGGCCAACTTCCACTGTTTGCATCCTCATTAAGATCCCACATAGAGTGAAATGCCGGAGTGAAGCTTTTACACTGGACTTTTGTTCCCATTCCCTGCCAACTCCCAAGAATTGCACACTATCAACAAACATTTACTCAACAAAGAAAACAAACATCAAAGGTATTGCACTACTGTTAACAAATGAAACAACACAAACAGTGAAATTCAACCAATGTAACACTTAAAAGCAGCTTCAATTTAGTACCAATTTTAGGTCTAATAATCTATAGAGAAACCCCAATTGTAAACCTACACAGAGATTATAAATTCTAATACAAGAGATTAAGAGAGACAATGAATTCTGATAGTACTGACTGCCATTTTCTTATCATCATCAAGAAAAGAGAAGCCTTTCCTCAAAAAGGAAAAAGCTAATAATGAAAACATAAATAAAATAAAGTGTTTATCTTTCTTTCTTCTAAACCAACAGACAAACATACAAATCCAATCCCAATTTTCTTAAATCACAAAACCCAAAAAAAGCAAATAAAAAATAAGACAACCCAGAATCTAAATTATTATTTACCTCAAACCCACATCTTCTTCTGAATTCAATCAATCAACTATCTACATAATAAGAATCTCTTCAACCACTGAAATTCAAAGTCTTTAATGAAACAGAGCGAAAAAAACAAGGTGGGGGAATTTGAGTAACACCATTTGAAGAAGAAAAAAGAACCTTAAAAATGAAATTAGATCTTCGTCTTCATCATCATATCATCTCTATCTTAGTATAAGAAGAAAAGAAAAGAGAATTCTGAAAAGTTATTATTAATAGAGAGATTTGTTTGTTGATCTACTGGGCCAGCTTAGAGAAAGAGAGAGAGAGAGAGATCCCAGATAAGAAAATCTACAACACAATGACAAACAAACTTGTATGAACAACAGTGACATGATATTTGTCAACATCTAGTCTCCTTTTATTCTTCTTCTGTTTTTTTTTTGGTTTTAATTGAATCTCTTTTTTTCTTCACTTCTCTTGTAGTTTGAAAATCTTTTTTGTTATTTATTTCTGGAATATTTTAGGAAGGAAGGAACTGTAAAGGTTAAGAAATAGGAGGGGCAGCAGCATTTCTAGATTCTCTCCAGTCTCCACCTTCCTTGCTTTTGGGTACACAAATTTAATACTACTTCGAAATTAAAACACTGCTCCCCACCCCCACTCATTTATTGTTCTTTTTCATTACAACAACAATAACCGTAAATCCCATTTATCTTGTTTCATTTTATCTTTTTTTTTTTTTTTTTTATAAAACTTTTCATTTTATCTCATTTGTTTGTTTTTGTATATTAACTAATTATAGATTAATTATTTTCCTTTTAATGTTTTTCATACAGTCAAATTAAATAAACACCTTCTATTTTCCTGATTCGTGACGGTATTTTTAAAGTTTTTGGGATCTCGTTTCCGACACATCTATAATATTATCTTTAGTTAATTCAATCCCAGAAGGAGGTTGAATTGATGTTTTTCACACCAAAAAAACATGCTAAATCAGTTTCATTATACAAAAAAAAATTTTAGTACAGTTCATTATCCACTTAAAATATATATCAAGGATAGTTTTATCAAGAAAGAAAAAACAAAAGGTATTTACGTTTATATATTTTAGTTTTAAACAAGGACGAGGCTCGTCACCCTTATGTACCCGTGGATATGTGTTTGCGATCACAACCTTCGTAACTTGCCAGGATCAGCACCAAGGTTGTTTTTATGCGCATTGGGAATTTGCATATCCAGGTGGATGGGAATGTCCTCCTTTGCTATGAGACTAGTCACTAAAAGGTTTGGTGTCTATCGTATACTAAGTGGCTCAGAGTCCATTCAATGCAGTTTTTACCGCTCAGTAACATAATCATTGTCCAGGACAATGTCCCCTACCATATATACTCCCCACCCCCTTCAGCCTCATCTAACTTTTTTATATAACTTTCACATTAACAAATTCTTCATTTACTTAATTTATTTTCTTCATAACTAATAAATGCATATGATGAAGAGATTCAACTGAATGTTAATACTTTTAATGAAGAACAAGAAACGTAAATTCAGATATTGCAACAACTAGATGATGAGTCAGATGAGGATAGACAACTGACAACTATTATGTTGCAATTACATCAGGGTGGATACCAAGAGCTCCAGATATTCACAAGAGCATATACGTTTCAAGGGTAGGAATTTTACCATCAAAAGCTGATGCGTAACTATTTTCTTCCCAATTGTATTCTGAACAAATTTTCCAGGATCGATTTTGCAGGCCCACACTTGGTGATAAACATTATTGATCAACTTTGCCATGTATAACCTATAATTCAGTTTGATGCACGAAATCGTAAAGGTCATAGTCCTAAACAAAAGATTACCGCAGTCCTAAGAATTATAGGTTATGAGTATCTAGCGGTTTTCGACGAGTACATTGGTATGGACAAAGCAACTGCATATAAGTATATTTCATTGTTTTGCGAAATAATAATTAATCATTTTGGTCCCATATTTTTAGAAAACCAACTGAAGCAGATATTAGAGAAATACTACTGCAAAACGAAAATATGAGCTTTTCGGGCATGTTAGGTAGTCTAAGTAGCATGTTTTGGTGTGGCAATCCTATCGAACCTTTTTGGTAGGTTAATATAAGGGTCATCACCCAAAACCAATTGTTATTTTGGAAGTTGTTGTCACTTATGATTGTTGGACTGACATGTTTTTTTTTGTCTTTAGGGTTCGCAAAATGACATGGATGTTTTTCATAAATCACCTATGTTTGAGGGCTACGCTCATGGATATTATCTGGCTAATGGAATCTTTCCAAAATAGAACCTTAGTTTGAGCATATAGTCAACTGCCCACTCCACCCCCCCACCGATGGCAAAGTGGGTTGTTTAATGAGGTATTTTGACAGTAAACAAACATATTAATTTGAGAAAGGATGTTGAACGGACATTTGAACTGACAGAAGAAATAGATTTACTAGCAAAAGAGAACTTATTTTCATCGAACACTACATTGGTAATAACATAAATCTTATGGGTCTTTAAGTCCAAACACCTGTAACCCTTATGATGAACAATATATCCCAGTAAAACACAAACTATAGATTTAGGATTAAGTTTGTCCTTCTTATAGGAAACCAAATTGGAAAGCATAAGCAACCAAATACTTTAAGTAAAAAATAATTTGGTTTAGAATGATATAAATCTTCATATGGAGCTTTGTAATCAATAACCTTGCTGGGAAGTCTATTCAGAAGAAATTCAACAACTAAGAAATAATCAAACCAGAATAAAGAAAAGCATTGAAAACGAACGTGTTACCAATTTCAGTTACTTGTCTATGTTTTTTATCTGTCTATCCATTTTGCTGATGTAAATGAGGACAACAAATCCTTATATCAGTTCCGCACAAATCAATAAATTATCTAAAAGAACCTTTTGTCAATTCAGTTGCTTCATATGTTAGAGCATCACTCGGTCAACTTGCAAATTTTGCTATCCCAAGCTTGTTGTCAATAGATGTAAAAAACTATATCTTAATTACTAGTTTACTAAAATCAAGTCTCGGACAAGAATTAGAGTTTGAGGGTTGAGTATCAAACATCACTGAATAACCCTCGAAGATTGAAGATTAAAGAACAAATGAAGACATTTTTGAGAACTTCATCAGCAAGAGGTATGCGAAGACTGGCATATCCTATTTACTCATGACATTTACAATTTTTTCTTATGAGACTATATAGTATGATTTTAGTATATTTAATATTACAAAAAAAAAATCGAGTTCAAGCTTGTCTTGGTTAAACTCTCGAAATTATTAGATATTAATAAATCCTTAGAAATCTTAGTTAGAATAATTTCTTGTTCAAAAACTATATTTGTTTCAAATTGATCATTTACAAATTGCACAAGTAACAAGAGAAACTGCCTATGGCTATTAAGAATGTTCCAAATTAATTATGAGAAAAATAGATATGTTTGGCGCAAGGTACACATACTTGTATGTATGACCTAAGTTAATATAAGCTCCAAAAACTATAGAAGTTAGCGAACCCGGTTCGCGAACCCTTTACGGAATGTGGATAGGTTTGCGAACCCCTTGAATCCGACTTCGAGAACTACCAAGTTGCAAAACCAGTATGCAAACCCTTAGGGCCTAACTTCACGAAGTGCCAGTGGTTTGCAAATTGGGTTTGCAAACCTATACAATTTCGATATTAGCAAAATTTCACAAACTACTCTATATGACTATGTTCGTTTTTCTTACAACTCTCATAGACACTTTTAAGACAACTTTATTCACTAAATCACTTTGGGTTTGTGGATCAATATGTAGTCTTGAGTGTTATTAAACAACATTATGTGCATGTAAGTTCAAAGGCATACTTGCCACGATGGACTATCATTATGCACAGTTCCATAACCCAGCACCATCATGCATATTCTTTTGTGTAATTTCAAGGTGAAATTTTCACAAGCTTACATGAATTCCTAATAAGAATTTTATCTAAACTAAGAAACTATTTGCTTGGATCTCAAGCTAACCTGGCTTGAATTCAAAGCTACCTAGAGCCTAAAAATCTATAAACATAGAGACTCTTGCAACATGATTTCTCAATCTCTGACACTCTTGTGTCCTAGTTGCAAAGCTAGAGTCGTCATCTACAACCTAGGTTCTTTATAGAACTATATTCTATGTTGCGACTTTGAAGACTTCATTTTGGGATTCATGAAGCCTGGTCATACTATCTTTCACATGATAGTTTGTGTATCCGGATCTTGTTCTTGTTGATCCTTGAGGTTATCTAAACTTCGGATACGGAATGAGACAGATAGTGTTAAAGCACTACTCGGTCAAACTCGCAAGCATCGTTATCTCAAGCTTGGTTGTCAAGTTTAGTTGATCAAAACTATATACTTGATTTCTAGTATACTTATAGCTATCTCTCGGATTAGGATAAAATGTGTAATTGAGCTTTAGACTTCATGGCGTTCACCGATTGAAGAAGAAGATCTACTGAGGAACTTGGAGGAACTTCATCAACAAAAAGTATGTGGAGACTAAAACTTATCTATCACTCAGAAGTTTATTCTATTTTATCTTCTAATGAGACTAATTCGTATAACTACATAGACTTTTACATTATACACATTTGATAATTTCGAGTTGAGTTTATCTCACTTATCTATTTCTCCAAATATGTGTTGGAAGCTTTTTGCTTTATCTATGTTCATCGTATTCTTGATGAGTTTAGTTGGAAACAATCTATTTGTTGGAAACTAAATATTATGTCAAAAGATGATCATGTGAAAATTACCTTGAACATCTTATATGATTTGTGTGAGACAGTATTTGATGTTAGCTCGGGAAGTTTCGTATTGATCATTCGATCACTTGAAAATTACTTGAAGCTAATGGTATGTGTGAGACTACCATTGTAGTCTTCCAAGGATGTTTCAATTATTGAAATGAGAGTTTAGAACAATTATCGATGTCTGGATACATATAACAGGTATACATACCTAGTACGCGAACTGTATTGTGATGACTCAGGTTCGGAACTCTTGTTTGCGCACCTAGTATGTGAATGAATTTACCAGAGAAGGTACAGAACTCTTGTTTGCGTACCTAGTGTGCAAACGGGTTTACCTTAGTTGGGTCCGAAACAGTTATTCGCGAACCGGGTTTGCAAACAGCTTGACTATGCCAAGATTTGGAGTTGTCATTCGCGTACCTGGTTTGCGAACATAGTGGTGAAGTTTTAAAAATCGGTTATGTTTAATTCTCATACTCATGAACTAAAACATTTATGATTTAAGGAATGTAATCTTTGCAAACCGTGGCTTAATGTTCATGAATTGATTCTTGTATAAGTACTTTGTGCGATTACGAATCAAACCGATTTCGATTCAGTTTGTTCATATATATTTTTATGAGATAGTGAATAATTGAACAACTCTATTTGAAACACAATTAGATTCATTTGATTATCTATCATAATTGATTGATCTTCATTCTTGATCTAGAAGTGTTAGATGAATACGACTAAGACAAAAGTGTTCATATGGCTAACTTCGGTTAACTGTTATTGATCCAACTCAATATACACGTTTAGGTATGGTAACCCATATCTAAATATAAGTATATTTAATTTGTGTGTAACAATCTAAGACCATCTAAAGGTAGAGATTAATTTCTTTATTTCTAAGCAGACTTAGCTTGAATCTAAAACCAGGAGTTCATCTAACGGTGAATATTGAATGCTTTGTACTAAGCTATCTTATCTTTGATTGAAAGCAACCCTGATTAGAAAGACTATATCAGGGAGAACTCTAGCAACTGGAAAACCTATTCCCGACACTTTCCTGTGTCCTAGTCGCAAACTAGAGTCGATTCTCCTTTAACCTAGGTGTTAGAGCATTGCTCGGTCGAACTCGCATGTGTTGTTATCTCAAGCATGTTTGTCAATGTTAGTGATCAAAACTATAAGTCTTGATTTCTAGTCTATTATAGCTAAGTCTCGGACTAGGATGGAAAGTATAGTTGAGCTCAAGGACTTCATGGCGATTCATCATACAAGTAGAAGAACTACTCAAGGAACCGGTGGAACTTCTCGACAAAAAGGTATGTGAATACTTGAACTTATCTGTCACTCAAAAGTCTATCCACTCTTTTTCCTACTTCTTGAGACAAAAAGTCGTATACTATATATATATAGACTTAGATTATACAAATTTGGTATTTCGAGCCGAGTATACCTCGCCTATCTATATCTCGAAATATGTGTTGGTAAGCTTTTCGTGTCGACCAAGTTTATCTTTACCTAGTGACGAAAGTCATGATATGTTTCAATCGTCTTGAAAATTGCTTTGACGAGAAATGGTGTAACAACTATATAACGTCCTCTAAGAATGTTTCAATGATTGAAATGATAGTTTAGATTACATAACCAATGATGGACATAAGCATTTTTATGGAAACACATTTATGTATAAGTCATATTCCTTGAACCAAAGTTTGCGAACTTTGTTGATCAAGAGAAATCGGAAGAATGGCTTGTTGCCAAGTCCGCGAACTGTCGAACTTCTCATCCCAAGAAATTATGCTGGAGTTGACAAATTAGTTGCGTGAGTACCAGTCCGCTAACCCAGTCGGCGAACCGGCGGAAGGTCTCTTGCTGAGATTTTCTGCTGGAGTTTGTAAACTCTGTCCGGTTGCTTAAGTCCTCGAACCTAGTGTGTGAACTTAAGAAGGTTATATATCTGAAGATGATTTCTGAACTTAAACTTTAAAAAGACTAAGGATTGCAGTTTGCAAACCGTGGCTATAAAAGTTCATGAACCGATTCAAGTGAATCAAATCATCTTTGCTTCAATTGTGTCTTGTGTAGTTACATAAGATTTCCTTGCAATTGAAAACCTCTCTAACTAGTTCATTTGAGTCATTTGAACTAGTTACGGTGAAGAATAACATGGTTGATATGAAATGCTCATATGGCTAACCTTTTGGTTAACTGTTTGTAGGATCAGAATCTCGCAACAATAATATCTTAGCAAAATTATAAACAACACAACACAACAACGTCGCAGAACAATTTCAGAAATGATATAATAAACGACGTCAGCTAAAATCATGAGAAAGATGTGATGGTCCTGCGAAAATTAGAGAGTTTGCGAGATTAAGATTTGTAAGGTTGCGAGAATGTCGCAAGTCATATTCGAAAATAAAGGACAGATTAGTTGTCATCCACTATGTATTTCCCTATAAATAGTCGTTCAGTTGTAAAGGAGGGAGGATCTTTTTTGAGTAAGAAACAAGTAAATAGGAGAGAGAAAGTCTAGAGCAGAGTCATTCTTGATTCCTTTATCTTTTCTTGTAAGAATTCAAAGATTGATCAATAAAATTAAGAGTGTAAATCTAAAAATGAGTTGATAATAATGAAATCATATGAGGGGTGTAGTGTAGGATTTCCTGCAACTACATAATGGCGCTAGAAACAGGGAATTGAAGATCGAAAGTTGAAGATTGTTGTTGAGAATATTCAAATCAAGAAAGTGATTAAATAAATCAGTGAACCAGTTAAAAGAAAGATGATTAGAATTAATGAAGATGACAAAAGATTGGAGTGTAATATGATAACAAAAACGATGGTTAATGAATTCCATGAAAACATCAAAGGAAGAATACATAAACGAAATTTTGAAGGAAGGAAGGTTATGGCGGTAGAAAAGACATCACCCTTGAAAGATTGGGAAAAGCAAAAAATTACATTCATGGCGGCAGAAATACCAAAAGAAAATTTGAACCACACATCTCCATTGGTTATTACAGTGCCTATTACGCGAAAAGAGAAGGAGACAACACAAAATCCACGGAGAATGGATATTGAACAGAACTTTAATCGATACAGGAAGTTCAGTGGATATAATATTTTATCATGCATTCCGGGGAATGGGATTTAAAGATGAAGAAATGTCCAGTTCAACATATTTTTCACGGCTTTGGAAAATCCACAACAAAACCTAAAGGAGAATAGTGGTACGAATTCCACTTGAGATCGAAACACATGTAACACTGTGCGTGGTGGATATGGAATCGCCATATAATATGTTATTAGGAAGACCATGGATACATGCGATAAAAGCTGTAGTATCAACGTTGCATCAATGTATTAAATTCCCCACACCAAATGGAATAGGTGAAATCAGAGGAGATGTTGACAATGCGAAATTATGTCATCAAATTGAAGTAAAGCATTATGAAGGACAAGCAAAAAGAAACAATTTCGCAGAAAGTTGGCAAAGGAAGCAAAGAAAGAAGAAGAATTTAGAGTATATATGATAAGGGCAAAAGAAGGCAAAGGAATACCCAGCGAAATTTCGGAAGAAGGAGAAGGACCTGTGAAAACAATAAAGAACCAACACCAATGGGAGAACCTAAACCCAGTTACACTGCCGCAGAACCAACAAAAGAAATAAACGTTGGGACTATAGAAGAACCTCTAATATTGAGAATTGGAACCAAAATGGATGTGGAAGAAGAAGAAAAACTGTTAACTTTGCGAGAATATAAAGATGTTTTCGCAGGAAGCATGGATGAGATACCGGGAATAGATCCATCAATTGCATGCCACAAGTTGGAGATTAACAAAATGTGAGACCATTTAAACAGAGAATAAGAAAAATTGCAACAACTTACCATTCCCAAATAGAAGAAGAACTACAGAAAATGCTTGATGCGGGAATCATAAGAGAAGCTAAATACCCAGAATGGATAGCGAATATGGTCATTGTCCCAAAGAAAAACAAAGGAATCAGGATTTGCATAGATTTCACTGATTTAAACAAAGCTTGCCCCAAAGATAGTTTTCCGTTACCAGATATTCCTCAAATGGTGGAATCCGCAGCGGGAAATGATAGGTATCGTCTTTAGATGGGTACAAAGGGTATAACCAAATCCCTCTCGCTGAAGAAGATCAAGAACATACTGCTTTCTTCCCCTAGAGGTTTATATTGTTACACGAAAATGCCATTTGGTTTGCGAAATGCGGGAGCGACATACCAAAGAATGGTAGAGAAGGTGTTCGCAAAATGGATACACAAAACATTAGAAGTATACGTGGATGACATGTTAGTAAAGAGTAAAGAAGCTAAAGACCATGTACAAGACCTGAGGGAGATTTTTGAACAAATGCGGCAGTATAACATTAAATTGAATCCTGAGAAGTGTACTATTGGAGTTGCATCGGGAAAATTTTTAGGCTACATTGTATCAAAGGAAGGAATACAGGTTGATCCAGAAAAAGTGCAAGCAGTTCGTGACATGCCAACACCAGCAACATAAAAATGTACAGAAGTTGAATGGGCTTCTAGCTTCGCTGGGGAGATTCATTTCGCGATCATCAGACAAATGCAAATATTTTTTCGATATACTCAAGAAGGGTGCGAAATTTAAATGGACTGATGAATGTGAAAAAGCTTTTCAAGGGATCAAAGAACATCTTATGAATACAACTATTTTACAAAAAGCAGAATCAGGAGAAGAATTATTGATCTATCTTGCGACGACGTCGCATGCATTAAGTGTTGTGTTATTGCGAGTAGACGCAGGAGTGGAGAAACCCATTTATTACATTAGCAAAACTTTTAATACTGCCGAGAAGAATTACTCAAAGATTGAGAAGTTAATCTTAGCATTAGTTTATGCATCATTTAAGCTCCGCATATATTTCACAGCGCAAGATAAAGGTATTAACAAAAGTACCAATTGAATCAGTGATGAAGAATTCTAAAAGATCAGGAAGAGTGGAGAGATGGAATGCACAAGTAGGCCACTTTGATATTAAATATGAAATTTTGTCTTCACCAAAATCACAAGTTGTTGCAGATTTCTTGGCAGAATTTCCTTTAGAAGAAGATGAAGCGGTAGAAGAAATGATGGATATAGAAGAAGAACACGGAGATCCAAAAGATTTATTAACAGAACCAAATAGATGGGAGATATTGGTAGATGGATCATCAAATGGAGAAGGAAATGGAGTTGGAATTGTTTTAATTTCGCCAGAAGGAATAAAGATGGCTTTTTCATTCAGATTGGAATTCCACTAATAATGAAACGAATATGAAGCTGTGATACATGCCTTAAAATTCGCAATAGAAATGAAACTAGAAAATGCCAGGATCACTAGTGATTCGCAGCTAGTTATTCGCCAAATAAAGGGAGAGTATACTACAAATGAACCATCCTTGAAGAAATACAAGAAGCTGGTTGAAGAATTGTCAGCGAAAATCCCAAAAATAAAATGGAGGCACATTTCAAGAAGGATAACAGACTCGCAGACGCTTTTGCTTTCATCTCAAGCATGATGACAGATCCAACTGCGAGATGCATAAAAATACAAACACTTCTCACCATCAATCAATAAAGAAGAAGAAGAAGTGGATGTGATGATAATAGACAATGAAGAAGAAGAACAAACGAACAATATCGCAGACTGGAGAATGGAACTTCATGCATATTTGGCGAAAGGAGAAACACCAAGAAATAGATTGGAAACACAAGTTAAAAAGCCGCCAACGAATTATGAATTAAGAGATGGGCTGCTATACCGAAAATCCTTTAATGGACCATCACTCAGATGTTTGACACGAGAGGAAGGAGAAAAAGTGCTAAAAATGTTACATAGTGGGGATGCTGGCAATCATAGGGGGAAGATCTTTGGCACATAGAGCAAAAATGCAAGGTATTACTGGCCATACATGCACGAAGATGCAAAAAAAATCAAGACGTTGCGAAGATTGTCAGCGGCATGGAAAGAAAATACATGCACCTGGAGCACCATTGTCATCTTCAACCAGTGTGTGGCCTTTTGGAAAGTGGGGCTTAGATATTGTGGGGCCATTTTTACCAGGTTCTGGACAAAGAAGATACTTAATAGTCGCAACAGATTATTTCACAAAATGGACAGAAGTGAAGGCAGTACAACATATTCGCGACAAAGATATCTTTACATTCATATTCGAAAATATCATTTGCAGATTCGGAATTCCTGCAGTTGGTATCTGATAATGGGAAACAATTTGAAGGACAAATAGAAATGTACTTAATGCATTCAAGATAAAATGTGGAAAGTCTACTCCTTTGTATCCACAAGCTAATGGGCAGGTAGAAGCAACAAACAAAAATTGCAGATATATTAAAGAAGAAATTGGAAGGACATCACAGAGCATGGTGCGAACAAGTACATAATGCAGTATGGGCTTATAATACAACTAGAAGAGAAGCTACTGGAATGTCACCTTTTTGTTTAACATACGGAGTTGAAGCGGTGTTACCAACAGAAGTTGTTATTCCGACAACAAAAAGAGAAGCTTGGGAGAAAAATCTTAGTGCGGGTTTGATCTTAAATAAACTTGATGAATTAGAAGAAAGAAGAGAAAAAGCTTTACAACATATGGAGAATTATCAGCGAAGATTAGCCCGAGAATATAATAAACGTGTCAAAGTACGCGAATTCAACCAGGAGATTTAGTTCTGCGAAGACACCAATATATCAGCGAGAAAATGGTGGAAAATTAGCGAAAAAATGGGATGGACCTTACATCATTAAGGAGATAGTTGGAACAGAGCTTATAGATTAATGGATCCAGAAGGTAGAGATGTTGGTCATAGACTTGACAGACCATGGAACAGGTTGTACTTAAAAAGATATTATCCGTAAGAAGCTTTGAGAAGTTATGGATTCTGAAAGAATAATTGCAAGATTATTCATATCAAAACAAGATCATGATGTGCGAAATTTTCGCAGAGATAATCACAGAACAATGACATAAAAGAAAGGGGCGAACCTTTATGGCGTACACCCTAGTTCGCGAATAAAATTTCGCAAGAGGCAAATGTAAGACCTAAAGTACGTCATATTAGGGGGTACCTGTTGCATGGCTCAGGGAAAGGCTACACCGCCACCGGAACCTGAGTCATGGAGATTTGGGGTCAATAAAGCCCATCCGGGAGAGGCACCTTGGATTCTCAGCTTAAGCATATGACTTGGGTTGGGCGACTAAGGTAATAAGGACTCTCCCAAGGAGTGCAGATCTGATCAAGGCGCCGAGGTACACGGTTGAGTCAAGAGTGCCAGGGACGTTTGAAGCGTACCTTGCCATTCTTGACAAGTCTTGGCTTATACTGCACTCGGCCTGAAGAAAACCCCACTTAGGGTGCAGTCTCGTAACCATAAGCCCTATAGGTAAAAGGGATAAGAGGCTGCGAAAACAACTGGTTGTTGTTAAGACTGGATGGGAGGAGCTAACCTTGTATGGTAGAAGTACGCCTCCTTGAAGGGGCAACCAGGGGGAGATAAGGGCGGCACCCTCCATTAGGGAGCTGATAAGTGTCTTAAGACGCAAATGTCATGAGGCTTTTTATTCGCAAGGTATTAAGGCTTGTCATATTTGTGCAACAATCCTGAAGAGGCAATAATACAAAAGAAAAAGATAAGACGAGATCAATGGGTTTTCGCATGAAAGTGCGAAGACGTCCTGCGATTTCGTCGCAAGACGGCAATGTCATGGGGCTTTATTTTCGCAAGAATATTTAGGCCTGTCATATTGTCGCAACATTCCTGAAGAGGCCATAATACAAAAAAAGTTAAGGCAAGATCAATGGGTTTTTGCATGAAAGTGCAAGGACGTCCTGCGATTTTGTCGCAATGACAAGAGGTGGCATAATAAGACCTTTAATTAGGAAGGCAAAATAAGACCACATGATAAAACAAAATATTTATAAGTATTCGTAACAGATTATTTTTGCAAGAAAGATAATGAGAGGCAAGTATGGGAATCAATAAACAAGAAGCATTATCTTTCTCATCAACAAAATACTAAAAGGAAAATTGATTCCAAAGTTGGTTGAAGAATATATTCGCAAAAGTGATAAAATAAGACAATTCAAGAAGATAAAACTAGATAAGAAGCTCAAGCTTCAGTATTAATTCCAGTAGCAGGAGATAACAGACGTTCTTCGCCAATGTTCTCATTATCGCAAGCCTCTCCTTCATTTCGGTTGATCTTCGCCTTGACTAGCACCTTGATTATCGCCAGCAATTACTTCTTCAGAGAGATTTCTTTCTCATTTTGATTAACACCAGCAGATGCTTCTTTAGGAATTTCTCTTCTTCTCTTCCAAGAAATTATCCTCTGCACCACATAATCACATCAGCAGGACGAGGAACTTCATCATCATCTACTTCCAAAGGTTCAATTGATGTAGGAGGAAGAGATTTGGACAATAAAATATCATTTACAAGGACTTCAGCCCGGAGATGAACTTGACGAAGAAGTGCTCTCTGATGATTCCTATCTTGAATATCCTTAAAATAAGCAAGATAATCAAGTCTTCTTTCTGCTCGGTCGCGAGAACCAGTAAGGCAGAGACGAGCAATGCATTTTCTTTGCGAATTTTGGCATATTTAGCCTCCAAAAAGAAATGGAGAATGAAGATTCTTCTCAGACTCTGCGAAAGGTAGAATACAAAATTTCATAAGATGAAGAACTCAGAAAATATGACAAAGAAAAGATAGTTAAGGCAGTCAAACTATTATGACTACCTTCCTTTTGCGAAATAAGGTGTTGAATCAAGGACAGACAACTATTCTCCCAACGGTCCATTGCGTCATCAAATTTATCTCCAACTAAACCTTTAAGTCGAGACTGAAGATTTTTCTCTTTAGAAATAAGAAAGGCATTTTTCTTCGCAAGAGAAGAATAAGATTCTTCTAATTTGGAATATTGTTCTTTAAGTTGATTCGCCTTTACACTTAAAGCTATTCTACCTTGAATGAGTGTATCTCTTTCAGCGATAGATGACTCTGTTACTTCTTTAAGTTCATTTCTCAAAGAGCGAAGAGATTGCTCTTGGTCATCACATACTTTCTGAAGAATGCTAAGTTGTTGCGAAGATATCGCCATCTTGTTTAAACAAGTTCGCTTCTCTTGAGATAAGGTTTTATTCTCATCTGATAAAGTTTCCATCCCTAAATTAGCTTTAGTTAAAGAATAAGAAAGGCGAGATACTTCATTACTTAATAAATCTTGTCTCTGAACTAATTGGGTATTTTCATTGGTAAGATTATTTATATGATCAAGAGAATATGAATAGAGGTTATCTAATTGGTTATATTGATCCATCAAATTTCTTTATCAACACGGGCTTCTTCAACAGCAGATTCAAATTGATATCTCTCCATTATTCGTTTCTGTTGGTTTAAGGCTTAACATGCGAAAGAGGGATTTCAAGGATAATTAAATATGGGAAGGATAAAACCATTAAAAGGCAAATTGAAGACACAGATAAGAAAATCATACCTCTCAATTCATCATTCTTCTTGCGAAGATTGTCACGATCCAACAAAACATTCTGAAGCTTTTGATTTTCGAGACGAAGAGCATTACATCTTTTTCCAAAGCTGTCTGCGAAGCAGCTCTGTCAGAACCTAAATGCTTGCTCAGAATTTCGCAAACATTAGACTTGATAGGATCAATGAAGACTTCTTGCCATCATCCAGGACTTCAGACAAAACTTTAAAAGCAATATCTATTCCTTCCACGGTTTCTTTCGAAAGGGGAAGAGACTCAGGTAGAGAACTGGCAATGATAGAAGGTTGAGAAACATTCTCAATAGGAAGAGAAGAAGTTTCATTCACAGAAGGATCAAAAAAGGGGGTTTCAATTATTGAAAGATCAGTTGAAGAAATGAAGTTTGAGGCAGCTTTTTCGCGAATTGGAGATAAGGGTTTATCTTGCGAAGATGTCGCAGGAGATTTAGAAGAGATAAGTAAGTGGAATGGAACAAAAGTTTGAACAGTTTTAAGGTGGCGAGATTTCTTGAGAGGTTTATTGACATCCTTATCACCCTACGAATTACAATCCAGATAAGAAACAGAGGCAACAATATTGTTATTAGAAAAGGATAATGTTTCTTACTACCTTCTCATTCGCAGACTTTCTTTTATGTGCAACAACTTTATGCTGTGGTTTGGGAATGTTAGGGTTCTGAACCGTAAACTTAGTGTTGGAGGCGCTTTTGCTGAAATAACAACAGTATGGGAATCACATAAACAACATCAAATAAGGCAGTGAACAAGATCAATTTCAGCAAAACCCATAAAGAAGAAAAAAGAAAACTAACCTTGATGAATCCATGGAAAACACTAGCAGGAAGATTATTTCGAAGAAAATTACGAATGATGAAGATCTGCAGAATAAATAGTATGAAGATGAAGAAGAACTTAAAAAGATTGAAGAAGAGAGAAGAAAAGTTGCAATAACGGAATTTGCAGAAGAACGATGAAGTTGTAGAGAAAATAAAAAGAAAGAAAAAGAGAGTGAGAAAGAATATATATAGAGGGGATTTTTCCTCGAGAAGATAAACACGATTAATACGGGAAGATATAAGCGGTTAAAAAGCAGCGGTTACAAAAGACGTGTCAAGAAACGGACGGAAGAAAGAATACGTGTGATATATACAGAATATAAAGAGAGGAACAGCTGCGGCGTTTCTCACATCATTCTCTACTTCGCAGAAAAGATATGAGAAGAGGCAAGATGTAGGATCAGAATCTCGCATCAATAATATCTTAGCGAAATTATCAACAACACAACACAACAACGTCGCAGAACAATTTCAGAAATGATATAATAAACGATGTCAGCTAAAATCATGAGAAAGATGTGATGGTCCTGCGAAAATTAGAGAGTTTGCGAGATTAAGATTTGTAAGGTTGCGAGAATGTCGCAAGTCATATTCGAAAATAAAGGACAGATTAGTTGTCATCCACTATGTATTTCCCTATAAATAGTCGTTCAGTTGTAAAGGAGGGAGATATCTTTTTTGAGTAAGAAACAAGTAAATAGGAGAGAGAAAGTCTAGAGCAGAGGTCATTCTTGATTCCTTTATCTTTTGTTGTAAGAATATTCAAAGATTGATCAATAAAATTAAGAGTGTAAATCTAAAAGATGAGTTGAGTAATAATGAAATCATATGAGGGGTGTAGTGTAGGATTTCCTGCAACTACACTGTTTTTGAACCAACAATGTACACGTTTGGGTACGGTTAACAAACCTAGAAGCGTGCAGTTCATTTGTGTATAACAAGCTAAGTTTTCGATCTAACGGTTGAGAAATATTAGCTTGAATCTAAATCAGGTTTTCATCTAACGATGAATATTGATTGCTTTGTTACCAAGGAAAAACCCTGATTTGAAAGACTATATAAAGGAGACATCTAGTATTGTGCAAAACTAATCCCCGCACCTTACGTGTGATACTAGTTTGCGTACTATAGTCGGTTCTCCTTTAACCTTTGGTTTTCTTCTTCTAAAACCAGGTTAACGACTTAAAGACTTCATTGGGATTGTGAAGCCAGACCGATACTACTTTTATCGTAGTTGTGTGATCTGATCTTGCATCTTCTATCGTACGAGTACAATCTTTGATTGGCTTGAGATCAAGAGAGTTCTCCGATAGGCAAGATAAAGAAGTCACAAACATCTTCGTCTCACTGTTTGTGATTCCTCAACCTCCTCTTGTGTATTCAAGTAAGACTGTTGAGAGGTGGTTGATTAATCTAGGTTGTTCTTCGGGAATATAAGACCGGATTATCAATTGGTTCCTGTTCACCTTGATTTCATATCTTAAGACGGAACAAAAACCTAGGATTTTTCTGTGGGAGATATATTCATCCTTTGATAGACTTTTCTGTGTGAGACAGATTTGTTTATTATCAAGTTTGCGATTTTGGGTTGCAGCAACTCTTGGTTGTGGGTGAGATCAGCTAAGGGAATCAAGTGCGCAGTATCCTGCTGGGATCAGAGGCGTAGGAGTACAACTGTACCTTGAATTAGTGGGAGACTGATTGGGGTTCAACTATAGTCCATTCCGAAGTTAGATTGGAGTAGGCTAGTGTCTGTAGCGGCTTAATACAGTGTGTATTTAATCTGGACTAGGTCCCGGGGTTTTTCTACATTTGCGGTTTCCTCGTTAACAAAATTTCCGGTGTCTGTGTTATTTCATTTTCCGCATTATATTGTTTATCTTTATAATTTAAATAATACAGGTTGTGCGTTAAAGGTTAATCGATTGGAGATTCGACCTTGTGGTTGTCGATTTCATTGATGTCATGGTGAGCAAGACATTGTTTACCTCAACACAACTTGTTTGTGTTGAAAGTGCATCCTCACCAAAAATGCCCTGCTATGTATACGGTGAGGGAAGCACAACAACTGGGGCGCACAGATTATATTCGGTAAGGCTGTAGAATTCAATTGGACTTTTCTAAAAAGGTATGTCTATAAACTTGAGCAAGTTTTATGTTTTTCTTACTTGTTTGAGTACATATAATGATCCATGTACCTTGCTTATCGTTCATTTCTACCTAACTTGATTTGTGTTTAAGGTTCTTAAATGTTTAGGTTTGAAAACATTAGTTCGGGATGTTTGGACTTCATGGTACACATACCAGGTATGCATAACATCATTTAAAACCAAAATCCAGGGGTTTAAGTTCACAATCCCCGTCTGCATACTGCTCCAGGATACGAAAATTCGTTTGCAAACTCGTATGCATACTTGATGTCGATATTTGGTAAACTTGTTTTGGCCGTAACTTCTTCGTCTGAACTCAGATTGACCTCATTATTTTTGCGCTCTCTTCTTCTTTGAACTCTATTCAAAATGGAGATGAGAAACCTTGAATTTGGATGAGTTAAGATTGGTATTTGTCCCGTCTCTTGTTTTTGAGTATTTTGCTCCGTTTCGTTGCACTTGTTCCACTTCTCTTGAACTTGGGCACTTGGATTCTTGGAGTACTACTCTTCTAAGCTAATTTGTAGATTTTACAAGAATATTGTTGGTGAATCACAAAGAAGGAAGTTAAAGAATGGAAAGTAGTACGCAGTGCTATGGAATTCTTGAATGTTCACAATCATCCTTTGTGAACTATGGTGCATAGTCGTTATTGACTTTGTATGTTCTTCTTTGATTAAGAAAATCTTATTATACGCCTTTGGTAGATATTATTGGTGTAAATCCATGAGAAAAAGATTGATTCTACCCTACAAGGACAAAACATCTTGTATGTGCATTACGAGTTTGTCTTGTTGCCTAGGAAACTTCTTATGAGAATTTATTCTTGTTTTTGAGAAGGATTACTAGAGTTTGGAATAACCATTATTGTGATTACACATTTCTATGTCCAACGGTTTCATCTTCATGTTTTTCGATTTATTGGTTTAAATTCTAAAAATATTTGGAGGATGATATTTTTGCAGTATTTAATCTTTATGATTTGTTATATTGCAACTTGTTATGGGATATTAGTGTTTACGTCCGTGAACTATGTTGTCCCATGCCTTGTCAAAAGTTAAGTCATTTTGTGATCGATATTCATGTATTGGTTAAAAAATGAATGGACTTTTGACAATTACAAAAGTTAAGCCTATATTGTCAATCTTTGACGGAAGATAGGTTAAAATCTTTTGTTTGCAAGGATTATGTCTATTGAATGTCGTTATGCGAATAGTGATGGAAGATATAATGAATCCTTGTGTATTCCACAGTATTGATCTTTACTGATCCATATTTTATGTAAGACTGTGAGGCTCCATAGTGTGTCTTATGTTGAGCACTAAACAACCAAGTTGATTATTTTTGATTGGCTTTGTTGTTGCTCCGTAAGGTACTATATGTCGAGCATTATGAACTAAATTAATCATCTTGTTTGGTTATTTAGTTATTACTCCATAAGTTTTTCTTGTGTTGAGTATATGAACGGTTAAGCTAATCATTCCTTATGGTTAAACTTAGTCGCAGCTCCATAAGTTTACTTATGTTGAGCATAATCAATTAAAATTGATCACTTTTTGTGTTTAATTTGGTTACGTATTCCGACTAAATTAATCATGGGTTTACTTGTGATTAATTTGATTGAGTTTTTGGATATAAAAATCATTCTTATGGTTTTAGTGTCCAATAAAAATCCTTCTTTTCTTTTGAAATTAAGGCCGCTCGTTGTTGTTCTCTCGGGAATGACATCAAATGGGAGAGAGTTCTTTTGAACTTGTGCTTAATGGTCATATCTTGAGGGGTGTGCGGCTATGGAATTTTACAGGGGTTATCTTGTATCTTTAAACTCCTTAATGAATGCTATTAGCTTAGGCTATATGATTGCATCTAAATAAGATGATATGTGTTCTTTCTTTTTAGTCATGAAATGTCTCTTACGGAAATTTCATTATGATCCCGTTCTTGTACCTTTGCCAATTTCATTGACAAAAAGGGGGAGAATTAATATGTAGTTCACACTACAAATACGTATGGTCTTCGGGTCATTATGTAAGGGGGAGTGGTTTCCATGTGAGATGGAGTATTGACTAAGGGGGAGTGATACATACCACCATAGTATTATTGTTGAAGTTGTGATACAATTGAACTTTGACGCTGTGTAATAACACTATGACACTGTATAACAATGATCGAGACCGATGCTTTCTCATTGTTATAGCTACGGATCTTCAACAGCGGTGATGCTAAACTTACAACCTTTGGGATCATTGAAGTACTTGGAAGTGACAAAGATTTCGAGGAATGCTGAAGATTAGACATGTGGAATAAAAGCTATTTAAGTTTCTTTATCTTTTTTGTATTCCATATGTATTGATAGTTTTGTCACTAAAATTGACAAAGGGGAGATTGTTAGAGCATTGCTCGGTCGAACTCGCATGTGTTGCTATCTCAAGCATGTTTGTCAATGTTAGTGATCAAAACTATAAGTCTTGATTTCTAGTCTATTATAGCTAAGTCTCGGACTATGATAGAAAGTGTAGTTGAGCTCAAGGATTTCATGGCGATTCATCATAGAAGTAGAAGAACTACTCAAGGAACCGGTGGAACTTCTCGAAAAAAAGGTATGTGAAGACTTGAACTTATCTGTCACTCAAAAGTCTATCCACTCTTTCTCCTACTTCTTGAGACAAAAAGTCGTATGCTATATATATAGACTTAGATTATACACATTTGGTATTTCGAGCCGAGTATACCTCGCCTATCTATATCTCGAAATATGTGTTGGTAAGCTTTTCGCTTCGACAAAGTTTATCTTTACCTAGTAACGAAGTCATGATATGCTTTAATCGTCTTGAAAATTGTTTTGACGAGAAATGGTGTAACAACTATATAACGCCCTCTAAGAATGTTTCAATGATTGAAATGAGAGTTTAGATTACATAACCAATGATGTACATAAGCGTTGTTGTGGAAACACATTTATGTATATGTCCTATTCCTTGAACCAAATTTCGCGAACTTTGTTGATCAAGAGAAACCGGAAGAATGGCTTGTTTCCAAGTCCGCGAACTCAGTCCCCGAACTGCCGAACTTCTCATCCCGAGAAATTCTGCTGGAGTTGACAAACTAGTTGCGTGAGTACCAGTCCGCGAACCTAGCCCGCGAACCGGCGGAAGGTCTCTTACCGAGATTTTCCAGCTGGAGTTTGTAAACTCTGTCTGATTGCTTAAGTCCACGAACCTAGTGTGCGAACTTAAGAAGGTTATATATCTGAAGATGATTTCTGAACTTAAACTTTAAAAAGACTAAGGAATGCAGTTTGCAAACCATGGATATAAAATTTCATGAACCGGTTCAAGTGAATCAAATCATCTTTGCTTCAATTGTGTCTTGTGTAGTTACATAATATTTCCTTGCAATTGAAAAACTCTCTAACTAGTTCATTTGAGTCATTTGAACTAGTTATGGTGAAGAAGAACATGGTTGATATGAAATTCTCATATGGCTAACCTTTTGGTGAACTATTGTTGAACCAACAATGTACACGTTTGGGTACGGTTAACAAACCTAGAAGCGTGCAGTTCATTTGTGTATAACAAGCTAAGTTTTCGATCTAACGGTTGAGAAATATTAGCTTGAATCTAAATCAGGTTTTCATCTAACGGTGAATATTGATTGCTTTGTTACCAAGGCAAAACCCTGATTTGAAAGACTATATAAAGGAGACATCTAGTATTGTGCAAAACTAATCCCCACACCTTACGTGTGATACTAGTTTGCGTACTAGAGTCGGTTCTCCTTTAACCTTTGGTTTTCTTCTTCTAAAACCAGGTTAACGACTTAAAGACTTCATTGGGATTGTGAAGCCAGACCGATACTACTTTTATCGTAGTTGTGTGATCTGATCTTGCATCTTCTATCTTATGAGTACAATCAGATTGATTGGCTTGATATTTGATATCTCCGATAGGCAAGATATAAAAAGTAATCACAAACATCTTCGTCTCATTGTTTGTGATTCCACAACATCTTGTTTCGCTACCATACGATTAAGATTGTTGTGAGGTAATTGATTAATCTAGGCTGTTCTTCGGGAATATAAGACCGGATTATCAATTGGTTCCTGTTCACCTTGATTATTATCAAAACACGGAACAAAAACTTTAGGGTTTTTCTGTGGGAGACAGATTGATCCTTTGATAGACTTGTCTGTGTGAGACATATTTTTTTATTGTCAAAGCCTGCGATTTTTGGCCGTAGAAACTCTTAGTTGTGGGTGAGATCAGCTAAGGGAATCAAGTGCGCAGTATCCTGCTGGGATCAGAGGCGTAGGGAGTACAATTGTACCTTGGATCAGTGGGAGACTGATTGGGGTTCAACTATAGTCCAGTCCGAAGTTAGCTTGGAGTAGGCTAGTGTCTGTAGCGGCTTAATACAGTGTGTATTCAATCTGGACTAGGTCCCAGGGTTTTTCTGCATTTGCGGTTTCCTCGTTAACAAATTTTCTGGTGTCTGTATTATTTCAGTTTCCGCATTATATTGTTTTATCTTTATAATTGAAATAATACAGGTTGTGCGTTAGATCGTCAATTAGTATAATCCAACCTTTGGTTGTTGATTGTCATTGATTGATCCTTGGACATTGGTCTTTGGTACCGTCCAAGTTATTCCTTATATTTGATTAGAACTCGTAGTTCCTGCTTGAGTAAGTCAAACCAAGAGAGAGATATAAATGAAAAAGCGGGGGTCTAACAACACCACCCAATATTTCGCTTAGCAATCTGTATGGACTAACTCCGAAATACTTTGCTAGAGAATCAACTAGACAGTCAGACTCAATCTAGATAAAAGTATCTCAAGGAGTTAATATCTCTCTCTTGATTTGATTTTTACTCAAGTTAAAAACAATAGCGAGTCTTTATCAAATACAAGGAATAACTTGGACGGTACCAAAGACCAATGTCCAAGTGTTAATCAATGAAATCGACAACCACAAGGTCGGATCTCCAATCGATTAACCTTTAACGCACAACCTGTATTATTTAAATTATAAAGATAAACAATATAATGCGGAAAATGAAATAACACAGACACCAGAAATTTTGTTAACGAGGAAACCGCAAATGCAGAAAAACCCCGGGACCTAGTCCAGATTAAATACACATTGTATTAAGCCGCTACAGACAATAGCCTACTCCAAGCTAACTTCAGACTGGACTATAGTTGAACCCCAATCAGTCTCCCACTAATTCAAGGCACAATTGTACTCCTACGCCTCTGATCCCAGCAGGATACTGCGCACTTGATTCCCTTAGATGATCTCACCCACAACCAAGAGTTGCTGCAACCCAAAATCGCAAACTTGATAATAAACAAATCTGTTTCACACAGAAAAGTCTATCAAAGGATGAATCTATCTCCCACAGAAAAACCCTAGGTTTTTTTTCCGTCTTAAGATATGAAATCAAGGTGAACAAGAACCAATTGATAATCCGGTCTTATATTCCCGAAGAACAACCTAGATTAATCAATCACCTCTCAACAGTCTTACTTGAATACACAAGAGGAGGTTGAGGAATCACAAACAGTGAGACGAAGATGTTTGTGACTTCTTTATCTTGCCTATCGGAGAACTCTCTTGATCTCAAGCCAATCAAAGATTTTACTCGTACGATAGAAGATGCAAGATCAGATCACACAACTACGATAAAAGTAGTATCGGTCTGGCTTCACAATCCCAATGAAGTCTTTAAGTCGTTAACCTGGTTTTAGAGAAGAAAACCAAAGGTGAGAGGAGAACCGACTCTAGCGAGCGCACTAGTATCACACAGACGTGTGGGGATTAGTGTTTCCCAATGCTAGATGTCTCCTATATATAGTCTTCAAATCAGGATTTTTCCTTAGTTACAAAGCAATCAATATTCACCGTTAGATGAAAACGTGATTTAGATTCAAGCTAATATTTCTCAACCGTTAGATCGAAAACTTAGCGTGTCACACACACTTGAGATATACGTTTACTGGATTTGTGAAAACCGTGCCCAAACGTGTACGTGTATGTTGGTTCAACAAGTAACCCAAAAGGTCAACCATATGAGCATTTCATATTAACCTTGTTCTTCTTCACCATAACTAGTTCAATTGACTCAAATGAACTAGTTAGAGAGTTGTTCAATTGCTATGAGATCTTATGTAATTACACAAGACACAATTGAAACAAAGATGATTCGATTGAATCGGCTCATGAACTTTATAGCCACGGTTTGCATACTGCATTCCTTAGTATTTTAAGTTTCATGTTCAGAGCACATCTTTAGATCATAACCCACTCAAGTACACGAACAAGTTCGCGGACTTAAGACAACCGGCAGAGTTTTCCAAACTCAGGAGAAAATCTCGGCAAGGAGACTTCCGCCAGTTCTCGGACTAGGTTCGCGGAATAAACACGCAAACGAGTTTTTGGAAAATCCCAGCAGAAATTCTCGGCAAGAGTACTTCCATCAGTTCGCGGACTTGGCAAAGCCAATTCCTCCGGTTTCTCTCAATCAACAAAGTTCGCAAACTTTGGATTAAGGAATAAGACATATGCACATATGTGTTTCCACACAATGCTTATATCCATCATTGGTTATATAGACCTAAACTCTCATTCCAACCATTGAAACATTCTTAGAGGACGTTATATAGTTGTTACACTATTTCTCGTCAAAGCGATTTTCAAAGTGATTGAAACAATATGACTTTCGTCATTAGGTGAAGATAAACCCGATCAAAGCGAAACGCTTTACCAACACATGATTTCGAGATATAGATAGGCGAGATATACTCGGATCGAAATATCAAATGTGTATGATCCAGTCTATATAGCATACGACTTTTGTCTCATAAGAATTAGGAGATAGAAGAGATAGACTTTTTGAGTGATAGATAAGTTCAAGTCTCCACATACCTTTTTGTTGATGAAGTTCCACGGTTCCTTGAGTAGATCTTCGTCGTTGTATGACGCCATGAAGTCCTTGAGCTCAACTACACTTTTTTATCCTAGTCCGAGACTTAGCTATGTAGACTAGAAATCAAGACTCATAGTTTTGATCACTAACATTGACAAACATGCTTGAGATAGCAACGCATGCGAGGTCGACCGAGCTGTGCTCTAACAATCTCCCCTTTGTCAATTTTAGTGACAAAACTATTAATACATATGAAATACAAAAAAGATAAACTTTAGTGGCTCCTATTCCATAGTCTAATCTTCAACGTTCCTTGAAATCTTCATTCTTCCAAGTACTCCAAAGATCCCAAAGGTTGTATGTTTATCATCACCGTTGTTGAAGATCCGTAGCTATATATAACAATGAGAGAAATCGAGATTCTCGATCATTATTATACAATGACATAGTATTATTATGTAACATCAAAGTCCAATTGCATCACGACTTTAACAATAATACTACGGTGATATGTATCACTCCCCCTTATTCAATACTCCATCTCACATGGAAACCATCCCCATTACACAATGATCCGAAAACCATATGTATATGTAGTAGAAGTACACATTAATTCTCCCCCTTTTTGTCAATAAAATTGGCAAAGGTACAAGAACGGGTTCCTAATGAAATTCCCGAGAAGAGACGTTTCATATACTAAAATAAAAATACATACCAACTTAACTTAGATGCAATCATAAAGCCGAAGCTAAATGCATTCATCAAGGAGTTTTAAGATACAGATAACCCCTATAAAATTCCACAGCCACACATCCTGCAAGATATTACCATTAATCACAAGTTCAAAAGAACTCTCCCCCATTTGATGTCATTCCCGAGAGAACAACAAGAGCCACCTTAATTTCGAAAGAAAAGAAGGATTTTTAATTGGACACCAAAAACCATAGGAAAATGATTTTCTATATCTAAAACTCAATCAAATTAATCACAAGTAAACCCATGATTAATTTAATTGGAATACACAACTAAATCAAACCACAAAAGTGATCAATTTAATTGATTGTGCTCAATATAAGTAAACTTACGGAGCTACGACTAAGGTAATCATACGGAGATGACTAACTTAATCGTTCACATACTCAACATAAGGAAAACCTTACGGAATATACGTCTACATCAACCAATAGAACATAGTTAGTATATCCGTTCATATACTTAACACAAGAACTTGTGGAATATATGAAAACTCAACTAGACTAATTACAAGAGAACCCATAATTAATCTAATTGGAATACAAACAACCAAACTAATCACGAAGGTAATCAATTTAATTGTCAAAAGTTCTGCTCGACAAAAGAAGACTTTCAGAGCAAATAAATAAATAACCAACCAAGATGATTAATTTAGTTCATAAAGCTCGACATATAGCATCTTATGGAACTACCAACAAAGCCAATAAGAATAATCAACTTAGTTGTATTGTGATCAACATAAGACACACAATGGAACCTTCACGGTAAAACAAAAAGAATGGATCAAAGAAGAATAATACCGTGGAATACATACAAGGATCTATTATATCTTTCCATCACTATATGCATAATGACATAATAAACTTTATCCTTGTCACTCAAAAGATTTTATCCTATTTTCCATCAAGTAAATGACGGCATAGGCATAACTTTTGTATTTGTAAAAAGTCCATTCGTCCTTTCATCAATACGAAAACCAATTCATGAACGACTTTAATTTTGACAACATATGGGACCTTCAAGTTCACGGACGCAAACAATACATATCCCATAAAGATATTGCAATGTCACAAAATCATAAAGATTAATACTGCAATAACATCATCCTCCAAATATTTTTAGAATTTAAAACCAATAAACCTAAAAAATAAACATAAGAAAATGAAAACAAAATAGCTATGTGTAGTCACAATCTTCGCTATTCAAAACGCTAGTTATTCTTCCAACTAATCCAAAAAGAAGACTTACTAGGTAACTTAAGTTTTCCTTGATGATTTCATACCTCTGAAATGGTCCATCAAAATAGGAGTCACTGATATCCTTGATCATGTTGACTGTAGAAACACCATGTTCAAAAGTTAGAATGTTGACTTTTCGATCAATAGTGCGAGCATAATGGCGAGCCTTTGCGCAGTCAAGGATAACTTCTTTTTGATTCATGATCAAGATATTCTGAGTACTAAGGATTTTTGCCTGTCCATCAAAAAGCTGGTTCATCTGCAGTTGAAGGTTAGCAAGTTCGTTCTTGATTTCATTTTGAACACGAATCAGATCCCTTGACAGATTCTCCAATCCAAGAGTTATACTCTTTTCTTTCAACCATCTTCTTCAAAATAAAATCCTGACCAGAAACACATCCTTTGAGATCATCCTCAACCATACGGTTAACTTCTTCTTTGGGAACAGATTCCATAGAGTTCCTTTCTGAAGAATAAAGAAACACATATAAGACTTATATATATGTTCGTGAGTACCCTAGCTGGAAACCCTAAAGTTTCATGAGGAGGCACGGAAGTTCGTGGACCAGCCAAAGTACAAATGACCCAAATTAGAAAAACTGCATACCATGCTTTCAAAGATTCTCTATCTCCAAAAGATCATAGTGACAAAGGAAAGAAGTACTAACAACATAGCATCATAAGATATACAAACTGGATAAAAACAACACAATACTTGAGCATCTCACAAATCCTCATTCTTGTATCTCTCAAGTTAGACACAAGAATAGACTTTCTGCTACTAGGTAGCAGAGGGAGACACGGTCTCACCATAAGTTCTGAGAGAATAACAGTTATTTCCTCCAGGATATCTGAACTTAGCATTTTTAGTCCTTCCTTGGCAGTTTCCAGATATGGGAGAACTTCTCACAGTCCCTCTGGGAATCAGAGGTGGGGAATCTTTCTGATAACAAAGTCTAGGACCTCTAGAAATGGGTTCTAGGGGATTTTCCGAAAATGGTCTCCATACACTAGACTTAAATTTACTGATAGGTGTTGTAAAACACCTAATTTTATATCTAGTATTTATGCTTTCTTTGCTATTATCCTTGCGAGTTGCATCTCTTATGTTTAATTTTGAGTTATTTAGGTGTGTTGGAGTCATTTGGAGCGAAATAAAGAGAAATCACTCACAAAAGACCATTCACTTGCGAGCTATGGTTGGAGCGGGCTAAGGTGCGGGAAAAGGAGGAATTAGGCTGTCGGTTCTCCAAAACCGAAAAGCCACACATGAGTTTGGTGACTATTACTCTGGTGGCATGTGTTAATCCGTAGGGTGCCTTTATTAATTCTGGTTCCTACCTAGCCCGGCTACAAGGTTTCTCAATCATTCCTCTTATCATTATCTTCTCAAAATAAGGACAGAGAGATAATGATGGCTGCGGCTGCTGTAAGAATAAACCAGAGAGATTCAGGGGAACAAAAGGAAGAGATTCACAGAGAAATCTTAGCAATAGGAGTTGGTGATTGATTGAGATTTCGAAGAAGGATATCAGATGAAGAGTAGATCTGTGTTGTTAATTAAATCTGAGAAGATGTTAGGGTTTTGAATTTGAAATGGATTTGGGAGTTTCATAGAAATTAGAGTCCTCAGATGGAAGATAATGAAGAAATCAAGAATGGGTTTTGGTCGAATTTGAGCAGAGATGGAACTGGAGGTGAAATCAGGGTTTACTGAAGGTGGAGGAATTCATGATTGTTGATGAAGGTTAATGAAGAAGTCAGAGATTCGAGTTTTGATTTGTTGGTAAAGAAGAATTAGAAGCATTTGGGAGTCAGAGAGAAACTAGGATTGCAGTTTGGGGGATGGTTGATGATTGTTACATAGAAGATTTGAGAGATGTACTGATGGCAGTGAAGAAGATTTGGCTGAAGAATGCATGAGTTACAAATTTGTGGAGATTCTATGGATGAATTTGTTGTTGATGTTGTCTCAATGAATCTGGTTACTGAAATGGAGTTAGGCTTGTGCAACTGTGGCTAGATGAAAAATTGGCCATGGTTTTGATTCAATTACATGTATTGATTCTACTGAGATGGAAGAAAGGGGATCTGAATCTGGTTAGGGTTTATTGAGAATTGAAGATACAGGTTAAGGGTACAATGAATTGTTTAAGCTGAGCTGCAAGTGGTGGATTTCAGAGTTGATGGATGTCACAATTATGAACTGGTGTTTGCAGTGGTTTTTGGCAGCTGAGATTGCAGGTGGAGTAGGTACTAGTGGTAGAAATTGCAGGCGCAAGTGAAGCAGCTGCAGTTGCAGTCAAATTCATGGTGCTGCTGTTAAAGTTGTGTGTGAATTCTGAGCTGAGAAGAACAACAATGAATGGCAGTACTGGTTCACTAGTTAGGTGCAGCTGCGCAAGGATGGAGTTAGCTAGGGTCTGATGAGTTATGAAGTCAGATGGATTTGGGTTGTGCTGTGCTTGTTGTTGTAGTGAATGGTTTGATGCGAATATGCTGAATTTGAATGATGCTAACTTGTTGTTGCAGTTGCTAGAGAAGCAGATGAGAATGGCTGTGTGTTGCTGGGCAGGTTCACAATTCGGATGAACATGCAGTTGGTGAAAATCAGTTGTGGATCTATTGATGGTGCTCATGGTTTGTGCTGAGTTTCTCGAGTGTTCAAGATGCAGGGTTATGGCTTGAGTGATTGCAGTCAAGATAAGTGTAGTTGAAGACTCAAAGCAGGAAAGATTGGTGGGGATGAAATGGGTGAGCTGTTAATATGATGGATCGGCAGGACAATGAAGTTCAATACGTATGAGCAGCTGCAGGTGGTAAATGCAGTAGCTACTGGAGAATTGAACTGAAGCTTGGAGTTTTGATGCTGCTAGAATTGGTTTGGCAGAAGCTTAAATATTGGAAGCTGCAGCTGGGAAATGATGTTTGAGATGTAGCTCTGAATGAATGTATGAGATGCAGGGATGAAGAAGCTATGTTGTCTTTTGAAGCTGCAGTTGAGTTGAACTGAGAATGCAGGTGCAGTGGCAGCTGTAATGATGCTGAGACAATGGAGATATTACAGAGATTGTTGTGGTTTGATTTGAGCTTAACTGAATGAAGGAAGCAACAGAATGAAGTGCAAGGAACTGAAATTGGTAGCTGCAATGGTGTAGAAGCTGGCTTATGATGGCAGAGAAGTGGGTACTGTGATGTGTTGAGCTAAAATTGGTGTTGATACTGAGAGGAACTGATATACATGGATGGCGATGATGAATTGGAGGCGAAGCTAAATCTGGCGTTGGCAGTAGTAGTGCAAGTGACACTGAAGATGCAGGGCCATCATGGCCGGATGGAGCTATGAAGCACAATCATTGTGCAGCAGAACTCAGGCCAGTGCAAATGGCTTATGCCATGACAACTCAACCAAGTCAGCCCAGTTAGCTCACCTGAATAGCTGACTCAGTTCTGACTCATGATCAAACTGAGTTAGTTAATCGAATCGGTTGACCTGACCGATTTGACCCGTTTGACCGGTGATCGGGTGGATTTTCCGGTCACCTGAGATGTTTTCCGGCCGCTCCTCCGGCCAACTTCCGGCCATCTTACCAGTTTTCTTGCGACCTCTTTTGGGACATATTTTCTACATGGATGTTTTCACATATGGACTTGGTGGACATCTTTGTATTGGGCTTTGGGCTTTGAAGACCTAGTTTTGGAAAGTTGGAGAAAAGCTACAAAAGGGAAAGTTTTCTACAACTTTGGATATCACGTATTATTCTTGGAGATTTGGAGATAGCTACAACTAGGGTTTGCTTTCGTTTTATTTTTCATCTTCTTCAATTATTTTATGATTATGATTATGATGAACTCCATTATTATGAGTAACTAAACTCAATTATTGGTTATGGGATAAAAGTTGATTTCCAACATGTTATTTGATTCAATGAATTAGTTTTGTCTCAATACTTTATTGTTTATGTTTCATTATTAATATTGTCATATGATTTGAATGCTAGTTTGTTTGAGTCCGGAATCAATTAGATTAGTCTTCATCTCTATTGCTAGATTAGGGTTTTCAATACGAAATAGTTGTTTATCCCTGATTTTAAGTAGTATAGTGCCATTATTACTTGTAGTGATACATCTCTTTAATTGCATATGAATCATAACCTTTGTTAAAACGAATTAGTGCTTTTACACGTTTGTTTGCATTGAGTAGTCTTATTTCATAGAACTTATTGCCCTTAGGGAGTTAAACTTAATTGTGCTTTTACACTTTAGGTTGCTTTCTAGGTAGATTTCACAATAGCATCTTTTAATGTTGTTTGTGATAAAATCGGGAAATAAACGGGATACTCTTGCGATCAAGATATCCTAGGACTTTTAGTAAATGAGAGATTAAAATTCCAATTCTAGTCATTGATGAAAATACATGTTTGTGTATGATACTATCCCGTGACCAATATCTTCTCCTTATTGATTATTCCAATTATTTACTTTGCTTTCAATTACTTTTATTGCTTAGATAAAAACAAAACCCCCCCTTTTTGGTTACTAAGAAACTGAAAATTGATAACAACAAAAGCCTCTCTGTGGGAACGAACTCTTTCTTATCATGTACTATATTTATATCTACTTGAGTGAGAAAGTGAATTATATTTGCACGACTGACAACCGGTCAAATTTTGGCGCCGCTGCCGGGGAGGCATACGGCTTGTTATTAAGCTTTTAGTTTCTTATCATCATTTCTTCTTTCATGTTTTCTTTTTGTTTTCTTGTCTTGTTTCTCACTTTTTTGCGAGAATTGTTTTCAGGTACCTAATCCCTGGCTTCTAAAGATTGGAAATATCTAAGGTGCGGGATAGCTACTCGAAGAGGCACAATACTCCAACCAAGTCAAGACACGACAGAAGAACAAGAGTTAGAAGTGGAAGAAGCATTACAACTAGAAGAAGAACAAGAGGTTCTATTTGTAGAAGAACCACTAGTTGAAGAAGAAGAAGCAATGGGTGATGCAAATCGTACACTCAAGGACTTGGCTTCTCATAGGATTGATGCACAACGGTGGTGTATTGAGACAAACTCAACCTTCGAGATCAAGCCGGGGTTGATTAGAGAGTTACCTAAGTTTCATGGCATGGCGAATGAATATCCAAACAAGCATCTCATGGATTTCCACAACGTTATCATGGATATGCTTCCACCGGAGACTAATGCGGATGAAGCAATGTTGAAAGCTTTTCCATTCTCTTTGGCGGACAATGCTAAGGAATGGTTGTATTATTTACCATCCGGAAGTGTCACTACATGGAACGGGTTGAAGAAACTCTTTCTAGAGAGGTATTTTCCTGCGTCAAAGGCTACTCAAATTCGCAAAGACATTTGTGGGATAAAGAAACACGTAGGAGAATCTTTGTATGAATGTTGGGAGCGATATAAGAGATTGGTGGCAAGCTGTCCACACCACCAATTTAGTGAGGTGATGATAATACAATACTTCTACGAAGGTATCCAATCAAGTGATAGATATCTTCTTGATGCAGCGGGTGGTTGAGCTCTAGTGAACAAGACGGTGGCCCAAGCTACCGAGTTGATTGAAAGCATGGCTGCAAACTCGCAACAATTCTACACAAGAGGTGAACCAATGGTTAGGCGAGTGCATGAAGTTACAGAGTCATCATCACACCGTGATCAAAGGATGGATAACATGGAGCAAATGATGCAAAAGATGGCTGCGGTTATTTTACCTTCATATGGTGAAGAGTTGGAGCAAGCTAGTGTGGTCTTTCCAAATCAACAAAGACGGTATGATCCCTACTCCAACACTTACAATCCGGGATGGAGAGATCACCCCAACTTTAGCTATGCAAACAAGCAAGGCGCGGTTCAACAATCTACATTCAACCGTTCGGGTGGATTTCAACCACAACAACAACAATTCCATCCGCAACAACAACAATTTCAGAAACCACAACAATCGATGCAAAATCAAGGTTCCGATATCGATGCAAAGCTTCAAACTTTTATGCAAGGAATTTCTACCATGTTTAAGGAAAGTCAACAAGAAACTAAGAGTGCTATCAAGGAGTTGCAGACACAAATGGGATCCATGGCAATTGATATTAACAAGTTGAAGGCACAAAATAGTGGGAAACTCCCTTCTCAACCTATCAACCCAAAAGAGGGTGTCAATGCTATTACGTTAAGAAGTGGTACACAACTTGTGCAACCCGAAATTACTGATTCGGGCAAGGTGGAATCACCAAAGGAGCCGGTTTTGGAGGAAAAGAGGGATGAAATTCCCCAAACACCCGAGGTACCTATTCCTAACTCTAAAACTCCGGTTTCTACTTATGTTCCTCCTTTACCTTTCCCTCGCAGATTTGCAAGTTCCAAGAAGGCGGAACTAGAAAAAGGAGATTTTAGACGTTTTAAATAAGATTCATGTGAACATACCACTCATTGATGCGATCAAGCAAGTTCCCAAGTATGCGAAAGTGTTGAAGGACTTGTGTACCAATAAGCGAAGGCTCAAAGATAATGAAGTGCTAAGTGTGGGGGAGAATGCTTAGGCAATCTTACAACACAAACTCCCACTGAAATCCGGTAGCTTTGACATTCCAATCACAATTGGTAACACCACTTTTAACAAAGCTATGTTGGATTTAGGTGCATCCGTAAATGTTATGCTTGCATCTATGTATAATTCACTTGAGTTAGGTCCTCTTAAAAAGGCTGGAATTGTATTGCAATTAGCCGATCGCTCTAATGTTTACCCAATGGGTATTGTTGAGGATGTTCTTGTGCAGGTTAATCAACTTGTATTTCCAGCTGACTTTTGTGTGTTAGAGATGAATGAAGAGTCACCGGACTCGTCTCTTCCATTGCTACTTGGGCGTCCCTTCATGAAAACGGCGAAAACCATTATTGATGTGGATAAAGGAACGCTAACTATGGAGTTTGATGGAGAAACAATACGTTTCAACATTTTCGAGACGATGAGATATCCTAGTGATGTCTACTCTTGTTTCTCCATTGATGTTATGGATACATTGGCACAACAAGTATTTGAATTGAATGGTGATGATGCTTTGGAAACCGTTTTGACTACATCCATGGATAATGGTGTAGAGTGTGGTAATGAAGTCAAGGAAGCCCTTGGTGATCTTAATTCACTATAAGGATGCCCGGAAACTCATAATATCTCTTTTATTTCTTTACCATGCAGTGATGAAAGATTGTACCTTTAATTGTTAAATCTCCAAAGTTCGAATTGAAACCTCTTCCCGATCACCTAAAGTACTTGTACTTGGGTGATAAGGAGGATTTACCTGTGATTGTTTCTAACAAGCTTATTGAATTACAGGAGAAAAAACTTCTAAGGGTGCTAAGGAAGTACAAGACGGCCATAGGATGGACAATTGCCGATATCAAGGGTATAAGCCCTGCCGTATGTATGCACAAAATTTGTTTGGAGGATGATGCAAAGCCTACAAGGGATGCGCAACGTCGTTTGAACCCTCCCATGATGGAAGTTGTGAAAAAGGAGATACTAAAGCTTTTGGACGTGGGTGTTATCTACCCCATATCTGACAGCAAGTGGGCGAGCCCGGTACAAGTAGTACCAAAGAAATCAGGTGTGACGGTGGTGGATAATGATAAGAATGAACTTGTCCCAACTTGTGTGCAAACCGGTTGGAGGGTTTGTATAGAATACAGAAAATTGAATGCCACTACTAGAAAATATCACTTTCCTTTACCTTTTATTGATCAAATGCTTGAACGTTTAGCTGGACACTCTTATTATTGCTTCCTTGATGGCTATTCAGGTTACAATCAGATTATGATAGCGCCGGAGGATCAAGAGAAAACCACTTTCACTTTTCCTTTCGGTACTTTTTCTTATAGAAGGATGCTTTTTGGCTTGTGCAATGCTCCAGCTACCTTTCAAAGGTGTATGGTAAGTATCTTCTCAGAATATGTTGAAAACATAATCGAAGTGTTTATGGATGACTTTAGTGTCTTTGGTGATTCATTTGACCTTTTCTTGCACAACTTGTCATTAATCCTTGAACGATGTGTTGAAACAAATCTTGTGCTAAATTGGGAGAAGTGCCATTTCATGGTAACTCATGGCATAGTTTTAGGCCATATAATATCTTCTAAAGGCTTGGAAGTCGATAAATCTAGAATAGACCTTATTCGTGCTTTAACCCCTCCCACTACGGTGAGGGAGATACGCTCTTTTCTTGGTCATGCAGGTTTTTGTCGTAGGTTTATAAAATACTTTTCCAAGATAGCATCACCACTTTGCAATTTATTGCAAAAAGATGTGGTTTTTAACTTTGATGAAAAGTGTATGGCGGCATTCAATCGTTTGAAAGAACTTTTGGTTTCATCCCCTATCATTAAACCACCGGATTGGAGCAAGCCTTTTGATCTCATGTGTGATGCAAGTGACTTCGCGGCTGGTGCGGTGCTTGGGCAACGTGTGGGGAAGATACCTCATGCTATTTATTATGCTTCTAGAACGTTAAATGAGGCCCAACAAAACTATACAACCAATGAAAAAGAGTTATTAGCTATTGTTTTTGCTTTGGAAAAGTTTCGCTCTTATCTAATTGGTACAAAAGTTGTTGTCTTTTCTGATCATGCAGCGCTTAGGTACTTGCTTATGAAGAAAAAAGAGAAACCGAGGCTCATACGATGGATTCTACTTTTGCAAGAGTTCGATACTGAAATCAAAGACAAGAAAGGAATTGAGAACACCGTTGCGGATCATTTGAGCCGTCTTGCTGTGGACAAGGAAGCTATCCCATTGCGTGAAAGTTTCCCGGATGAGCAACTATTCTCAATTGCCTTTGGAGAGACATGGTATGCTGACATTGTGAACTACTTGGTGTCTAAACAAATCCCAAAGAACTTGTCTCGTACTGAGAGGGACAAACTTAAGAGGTTAGGGAACCAATACATATGGGATGATCCATACTTATGGAAACAAGGTAGTGACCAAGTATTACGAAGGTGCGTTCCCGAATCCGAGTTTAATTCTATCTTGTCTTTTTGTCACTCCTATGCTTGTGGAGGACATTTTGGGAGTAAGAGAACCGCTCACAAGGTACTTGAAAGCGGTTTCTATTGGCCAACCTTGTTTAAAGATGCATATATATTTTGTACAACTTGTGATAGGTGCCAAAGAACAGGCAATCTAGGTGCCCGAAATCAAATGCCACAAACTTTTATTCAATTTATTGAAGTTTTTGATGTATGGGGCATTGATTTTATGGGTACTTTTGTCAACTCTCATGTGAATTTTTATATCTTACTTGTTGTTGATTATGTCTCCAAATGGGTGGAATCTAAGGCCACCTCGACTAATGATTCTAAAGTGGTTTCAGATTTTGTGCAAGCTAATATCTTTGCAAGGTTTGGAATTCCAAGAGCCATAATTAGCGATGGGGGTTCTCACTTCAATAACAGGATCTTACAAAGCTTGTTGAAGAAGTACAATGTGTCGCACAAGATTGCAACACCTTATCATCCCCAAACAAATGGACAAGCCGAGGTTTCTAACCGGGAGGTGAAATCCATTCTAGAGAAGACGGTGAATCCAACAAGGAAAGATTGGAGCATGCGACTTAATGATGCTTTGTGGGCTTATAGAACCACATACAAGACACCTATCGGGATGTCTCCCTTTAGGCTTGTGTATGGTAAACCTTGTCATTTACCCGTTGAAATTGAGCATAAGGCGTTTTGGGATATTAAGCAATGCAATATGGAGATGGATGGGGATGGAAAGCAAAGGAAGTTACAACTCCAAGAGCTAGAGGAGCTCCGCAATGATGCATTTGAAAGCTCGCGCATTTATAAGGAAAAGACGAAAGCATTTCATGATAACATGATTTCTATGAAACAATTTTGCATTGGGCAGAAAATACTTTTGTTTAATTCTCGCTTACATTTACTTCCGGGTAAATTAAGGTCACGTTGGATTGGACCTTTTATTGTTACTAATGTGTTTTCTCATGGTGCAATGGAAATTCGTAGCATAGCTACAGGCAAGGAACTTAAATTTAATGGGCACCGGTTGAAACCATATTATGAGAATTTCACTTCCGAAGTGGTGGAAGGAGATAACTTTGTGGATGCACTCCCTCTGGAGGAGGCATAGAAAGCAAGGAGATAGTCGGGCTGACGACTTTAAACCAAGCGCTAAATGGGAGGCAACCCATAGGATGAGTATTTCTTGTCTTGTATTTATTTCTTGTTTTGTTTTTAGTTTTTCTTGTCTTGTTTTGCATTTATTTTTTCTGATTTCTTGTCATTATCATGTTAGAATTTCCCACCTTGACTTTCTTTGGATGACTCAATTTACATTGAGGACAATGTAAAGTTTAAGTGTGGTGGAGTGGTTAAGCATTTGCGTTGTAAGTAAAATTTTCAATTTTTTTTAACTTTTTTGTGTAAAATAGTGAATAAGAAAACTCCAACTTGTGGTTAGTTTAGAGTCACATAGTATACATGTCGCTAAGATTACATCGAGATTCTCATAAGAGTGACTGAACTTAGAGATGACAGAGAACATGATCGGGTTTCTTACTTGTATGAGAGTTAAATTTGGATTTAACCATCCCAGTGTCAAATGAGGTGCAGACTGAATTCGGTATTAGATTTGTGATCCCTTATAGTGGAGACTACCCATGTTACATCATGAGAGGCACCAACCTTCACTTCTTTGTACCTGTCTAAATTTGTGCTTTTAGAGTGTGTGTCACCGTACGTAAACTCCGGGTAGAATGGTGAGATACCCAACCTCCTACCAATAGAAGCACTATTTTGATCTCTTGAGTGCTATTTTATCAATCATGAATGGTGACATCGAATTGCTAACTTACATATCACTTGTAATCTTGTTCGCAGTTAGCACCATCCACTTTATCTCTCTACACCACCAGGTCCATAGAAACACCATCATCATCAACAAGAGGAGCATCACAAATTCGAAAGAAAGTTGAAGACGTTTAAGGTTTACAAGCAACAATACAGAAATGAGCAGATTTCAGATTTAAGTATAGCAACAAGACAAGGAGGAGAATTTTTACAAGTTGAAGACTATTGTACAAGAGCAAATATTATCAAGATGGGAATTTAAGAAGCTTATGATATCGAGACATACGAGTTGTGGAGAATCGAGTGGTAAAGTACTTACACCATGGCCTTTGTACTTGCATTTTTATTTTTATCTTTATTTTGTATTTGTATCATTTTCTCTCGTTAAAAAAAAAAGTCAAAAAAAGTCAAAAGAAAAAGAAAGAAAAAAAAGAAAGAAAAAAATTTCATTGCATCATATTTTTGTTTGTTTAGTTCGTTTTTGGTTTTGTATTTATTCAATAAAGCCAATGGAAGAAGAAATATCCGTAATGAAGTTTCAAGCAACAAGGAATTAGTGGAAAGAATCACATTGTCAAGATCCTACGAAGTTCAAGATTTCATCATCAAGAGTTGAAGACCGAAGACGAAGATGAAGACACCGATTGAAGACCGAAGACGTTTGTATGGATGCTGTGAGAGTGGTGCTAGCTGCACGTCGAACGGATAACGAGGTAAGTAAGCATATTCCCACCTTCGTTAAGTGGTTGATTTCCTTTCTTAGAGATCGTCAGAAAATGGGTTTTCAAAACAATAAAATATGTGGGTTTTCAAAAAGATTCAGAGGGTTTTTTCCTTCGTACCATTTAACGTGTCGCAGGATTCTCTCTTCACTCCTACCTCGACACATGTGTGACCCATGAAAAGCTATTTATTATTGAGAGCAATATCATAAAACCCTTTCTTGTGAGGCAGAGTCGAGACTTTCGATCACTCCGAATCCGAATTTCTTTCGAGAAGAGATGGTTATTTCTCTCTCAACTTTTAAGGATGATATTGTGTTCATTTATGTGTCTAACTTCTTATGACTAGTGTGCAGAATTTCTATGTCTTCTTAGCGCGTTGGATACTATCATTACAGAGAACTAGTAAGTTGGAAAAATAGGTTTTGTGGGTATATCTCTAGTAAACCCTCACGGGAGTTGTATGTATCCTTTAGAATAAGTTTCGTTTGATTTGCTCGAGGACTAGCAAAGTCTAAGTGTGGGGGAATTTGATAGGTGTTGTAAAACACCTAATTTTATATCTAGTATTTATGCTTTCTTTGCTATTATCCTTGCGAATTGCATCTCTTATGTTTAATTTTGAGTTATTTAGGTGTGTTGGAGTCATTTGGAGCGAAATAAAGAGAAATCACTCACATAAGACCATTCACTTGCGAGCTACGGTTGGAGCGGGCTAAGGTGCGGGAAAAGGAGGAATTAGGATGTCGGTTCTCCAAAACCGACAAGACACACATGAGTTTGGTGACTATTACTCTGGTGGCCTGTGTTAATCCGTAGGGTGCCTTTATTAATTCTGGTTCCTACCTAGCCTGGTTACAAGGTTTCTCAATCATTCCCCTTATCATTATCTTCTCAAAATAAGGACATAGAGAGAATGATGGCTGCGGCTGCTGTAAGAATAAAGCAGAGAGATTCAGGGGAAAAAAAGGAAGAGATTCACATAGAAATCTTAGCAGTAGGAGTTGGTGATTGATTGAGATTTCGAAGAAGGATATCGGATGAAGAATAGATCTGTGTTGTTAATTAAATCTGAGAAGATGTTAGGGTTTTGAATTCGAAACGGATTTGGGAGTTTCATAGAAATTAGAGTCCTCAGATGGAAGATAATAAGAAATCAAGAATGGGTTTTGGTCGAATTTGAGCAGAGATGGAACTGGAGGTGAAATCAGGGTTGACTGAAGGTGGAGGAATTCATGACTGTTGATGAAGGTTAACGAAGAAGTCAGAGATTCGAGTTTTGAGTTGTTGGTAAAGAAGAATTAGAAGCATCTGGGAGTCAGAGAGAAACTAGGATTGCAGTTTGGGGGATGGTTGATGATTGTTACATAGAAGATTTGAGAGATGTACTGATGGCAGTGAAGAAGATTTGGCTGAAGAATGCATGAGTTACAAATTTGTGGAGATTCTATGGATGAATTTGTTGTTGATGTTGTCTCAATGAATCTGGTTACTGAAATGGAGTTAGGGATTGTGCAACTGTGACTAGATGAAAATTGCCCATGGTTTTGATTCAATTACAAGTATTGATTCTGCTGAGATGGAAGAAAGGGGATCTGAATCTGGTTAGGGTTTCTTGAGAATTGAAGATACAGGTTAAGGGTACAATGAATTGTTTAAGCTCAGCTGCAAGTGGTGGATTTCATAGTTGATGGATGTCACAGTTATGAACTGGTGTTTGCAGTGGTTGTTGGCAACTGAGATTGCAGGTGGAGTAGGTACTAGTGGTAGAAATTGCAGGCGCAAGTGAAGCATCTTCAGTTGCAGTCAAATTCATGGTGCTGCTGTTAAAGTTGTGTGTGAATTCTGAGCTGAGAAGAACAACAATGAACGGCAGTACTGGTTCACTAGTTAGGTGCATCTGCGCAAGGATGGAGTTATCTAGAGTCTGATGAGTTATGAAGTCATATGGATTTGGGTTGAGCTGTGCTTGCTGTTGTAGTGAATGGGTTTGATGCGAATATGCTGAATTTGAATGATGGTAACTTGTTGTTGCAGTTGCTATAGAAGCAGATGAGAATGGCTGTGTGTTGCTGGGCAGGTTCACAATTCAGATGAACATGCAGTTGGTGAAAATCAGTTGTGGAGCTATTGATGGTGCTTATGGTTTGTGCTGAGTTGCTCGAGTGTTCAAGATGCAGGTTTGAGGATTGAGTGATTGCAGTCAAGATAAGTGTAGCTGAAGACTCAAAGCAGGAAAGATTGGTGGGGATGAAATGGGTGAGTTGTTAATGTGATGGCTCGGCAGGACAATGAAGTTCAATACGTATGAGCAGCTGCAGGTGGTAAATGCAGTAGCTACTGGAGAATTGAATTGAAGCTTGGAGTTTTGATGCTGCTAGAATTGGTTTGGCAGAAGCTTAAATATTGGAAGCTGCAGCTGGGAAATGATGTTCGAGATGTAGCTCTGAATGAATGTATGAGATGCAGGGATGAAGAAGCTATGTTGTCTTTTGAAGCTGCAGTTGAGTTGAACTGAGAATGCAGGTGCAGTGGCAGCTGTAATGATGCTGAGACAATGGAGATGTTACAGAGATTGTTGTGGTTTGAGTTGAGCTTAACTGAATGGAGGAAGCAACAGAATGAAGTGTAAGGAACTGAAATTGGTAGCTGCAATGGTGTAGAAGCTGGCTTATGATGGCAGAGAAGTGGGTACTGTGATGTGTTGAGCTAAAATTGGTGTTGGTACTGAGAGGAACTGATATACATGGATGTCGATGATGAATTGGAGGCGAAGATGAATCTGGCATTGGCAGTAGTAGTGCAAGTGACACTGAAGATGCAGGGCCATCATGGCCGGATGGAGCTATGAAGCACAATCATTGTGCAGCAGAACTCAGGCCAGTGCAAATGGCTTATGCCATGACAACTCAACCAAGTCAGCCCAGTTAGCTCACCTGAATAGCTGACTCAGTTCTGACTCATGATCAAACTGAGTTAGTTAATCGAATCGGTTGACCTGACCGATTTGACCCGTTTGACCGGTGATCGGGTGGATTTTCCAGTCACCTGAGATGTTTTCCGGTGCTCCTCCGGCCAACTTCCGGCCATCTAACCAGTTTTCCTGCGACCTCTTTTGGGACATATTTTCTACATGGATGTTTTCACATATGGGCTTGGTGGACATCTTTGTATTGGGCTTTGGGCTTTGAAGACCTAGTTTTGGAAAGTTGGAGAAAAGCTACAAAAGGGAAAGTTTTCTACAACTTTGGATATCACGTATTATTCTTGGAGCTTTGGAGATAGCTACAATTAGGGTTTGCTTTCATTTTATTTTTCATCTTCTTCAATTATTTTATGATTATGATTATGATGAACTCCATTATTATGAGTAACTAAACTCAATTATTGGTTATGGGATAAAAGTTGATTTCCAACATGTTATTTGATTCAATGAATTAGTTTTGTCTCAATACTTTATTGTTTATGTTTCATTATTAATATTGTCATATGATTTGAATGCTAGTTTGTTTGAGTCCGGAATCAATTAGATTAGTCTTCATCTCTATTGCTAGATTAGGGTTTTCAATACGAAATAGTTGTTTATCCCTGATTCTAAGTAGCATAGTGCCATTATTACTTGTAGTGATACATCTCTTTAATTGCATATAAATCATAACCTTTGTTAAAACGAATTATTGCTTTTACACGTTTGTTTGCATTGATTAGTCTTATTTCATAGAACTTATTGCTCTTAGTAAGTTAAACTTAATTGTGCATTTACACTTTAGGTTGCTTTCTAGGTAGATTTCACAATAGCATCTTTTAATGTTGTTTGTGATAAAATCGGGAAATAAACGGGATACTCTTGCGATCAAGATATCCTAGGACTTTTAGTAAATGAGAGATTAAAATTCCAATTCTAGTCATTGATGAAAATACATGTTTGTGTATGATACTATCCCGTGACCAATATCTTCTCCTTATTGATTATTCCAATTATTTACTTTGCTTTCAATTACTTTTATTGCTTAGATAAAAACAAAACCCCCCCCTTTTTGGTTACTAAGAAACTGAAAATTGATAACAACAAAAGCCTCTCTGTGGGAACGAACTCTTTCTTATCACGTACTATATTTATATCTAGTTGAGTGAGAAAGTGAATTATTTTTGACGCATACGACAGCGATCATTTACCAGAGTTGTTCTTATAAGCACATGACATGCTTTCTTAGGTAGTACGATTTATACCACTAGGATTTACCAGTGTCCTATAATGATTTCTAGGAGAGAGATCACTCTTATAAGATGCCTGATTTCGTGTGGAAGCGAGGTTCACTGCAGCAGTCATCTGACTATTTACTCCATTGACAGTAGAAAGAAGCAATTTGTGAAGTTTAAAGACTTGTTTCTTTCTGGAAAAACAATGAATAGCATAGTGATTTCCTTTTCCACAGAAGGTACAGGTTCGTGGAGGAGAAGCAACATCAGACATTTGTTTAGACTTCATAGCAGTCAGAGAAGATTGTAAGTTACAAAAACCCTTTTTAACACAATCTTCATCTGGAGAAGATTTCATTTTGTACGATCACTCGTGAGAATTAGTTTGTGCAGAAGAATTTCTTCTTAAAACAGAGTTTTCCTTTTCCAAGGATTTACACCATCCATGGGCTAGAACAAGTGATGCTTCAAGTTTCTCTTTCTCAACACGAAGTTTGTCTAGATCAGATGAATGCGTCTTGATCAAACATTTTTCTCTAATTGAGCCTTCTTTAACCAACTTTTCAAGATCACAAATATTTTCACGTTGTTGATTCTTTTCTTGAAGAAGTTTCTAAATTTCCTTAGAGAATGACCCTATAATGTTGTAGAGTACCTGTTCACGATCAATAGACTTCTATAATTCATCAAGGAGTTGTACATGATCCTTGAGATCAACAAACTCTGTAAAAAATTTTAAAATTCTGGTGATCTCCATTTCAGCTTTAGCCATTATGTCCAATGTCTCATTGGAGGAAGAGTGGCTGACACAAGATGAGACAGTCTTACTACCTCGGGATTTGAAAGAATTAGCTAAGGAGTGATCCTTTGAGGTATTTTTGAGACACTTGACAAATTTGACAGCTTTAGGAGGCATTTTGGTATGCGTATGAGATTCCGTCCACAGACTCAGATTGCCACAAAACAGACTTATAAGGTCTTTAACGTGTTTGCCTGCTCTGATACGAATTGAAAAAGCGGGGGTCTAACAACACCACCCAATATTTCTCTTAGCAATCTGTATGGACTAACTCCGAAATACTTTGCTAGAGAATCAACTAGACAGTCAGACTCAATCAAGATAAAAGTATCTCAAGGAGTTAATATCTCTCTCTTGATTTGATTTTTACTCAAGCTAAAAACAATAGCGAGTCTTTATCAAATACAAGGAATAACTTGGACGGCACCAAAGACCAATGTCCAAGTGTTAATCAATGAAATCGACAACCACAAGGTCGGATTTCCAATCGATCTCAAATGAACTAGTTAGAGAGTTGTTAAATTGCTATGAGATCTTATGTAACTACACAAGACACAATTGAAACAAAGATGATTCGATTCGATTGAATCGTCTCATGAACTTTCTAGCCACGGTTTGCATACTGCATTCCTTAGTAATTTAAGTTTCATGTTCAGAGCACATCTTTAGATCATAACCCACTCAAGTACGCAAACAAGTTCGCGGACTTAAGACAACCGGCAGAGTTTTCCAAACTCAGCAGAAAATCTCGACAAGGAGACTTCCGCCAGTTGGCGGACTGAGTTCGCGGACTAAACACGCAAACGAGTTTTTGGAAAATCCCAGCAGAAATTCTCGGCAAGAGAACTTCCGTCAGTTCGCGGACTTGGAAAAGCCAATTCCTCCGGTTTCTCTCAATCAACAAAGTTCGCAAACTTCGGATTAAGGAATAGGACTTATGCACATATGTGTTTCCACACAATGCTTATATCCATCATTGGTTATATAGACCTAAACTCTCATTCCAACCATTGAAACATTCTTAGAGGACGTTATATAGTTGTTACACTATTTCTCGTCAAAGCGATTTTCAAAGTGATTGAAACAATATGACTTTCGTCATTAGGTGAAGATAAACCCGATCAAAGCGAAACGCTTTACCAACACATGATTTCGAGATATAGAAAGGCGAGATATACTCGACTCGAAATATCAAATGTGTATGATCCAGTCAATATAGCATACGACTTTTGTCTCATAAGAAGTAGGAGATAGAAGAGATAGACTTTTGAGTGATAGATAAGTTCAAGTCTCCACATACCTTTTTGTTGATGAAGTTACACGGTTCCTTGAGTAGATCTTCGTCGTTGTATGACGCCATGAAGTCCTTGAGCTCAACTACAATTTTCTATCCTAGTCCGAGACTTAGCTATGTAGACTAGAAATCAAGACTCCTAGTTTTGATCACTAACATTGACAAACATGCTTGAGATAGCAACGCATGCGAGGTCGACCGAGCTATGCTCTAACAATAAACTCATTGATATACTTTTAATTGATTGAGTCTTGTTGATTCTCTTAAAAGTATATTCGAGTTAGTCCATACAGATTGCTAAGCGAAATGTTGGGAGGTGTTGTTGGACCCCCGCTTTTTCACTAGGTTTTTTAAAACCATTATTAGGTTAACGACTTGAAGACTTCATTTGGGATTCGTGAAGCCAGATCCAACTATTTTCTCTGTAGTTGCGTATTCTGATCTTACTTGTTCTATCATATTAAGTTTTATCTTCTCTAAGATTTAATCGAGATTTATCTCCGATAGGTAAGATATAAAAAGTAATCACAACAGTTCTTCGTCTCAGTCTTTTGTGATTCTGCAATAACTTCTTCTGTTAATCAGTTAGGTTATTGTGAGGTGACTAATATTTCTAGGTTGCTCTTCGGGAGTATATGACCAGATTATTAGTTAGTTCCTGTTCACCTTGATATTTGTATCAAAAGACGGAACAAACAAAATAAAGAATAAACATATTTGTGGGAGACAAATTTGTTTATAATTCTTCGACTTTGGGTAGTAGAAACTCTTAGTTGTGGGTGAGATCATCTAAGGGAATCAAGTGCGTAGAATCCGGCGTGGTTCTATAGGCGTAAGGAACGCGACAATACCTTAATCAGTGTGAGACTTGGTTAGGGCTCAACTACATTCCAGTCCGAAGTTAACTTGTAGTAGGCTAGAGTCTGTAGCGTCTTAATACAGTGTGGTGTTCAAATATGGACTAGGTCCCGGGGTTTTTGTGCATTTGCGGTTTCCTCGTTAACAAAATTTCTGGTGTGTGTGTTATTTCTTTTCCGCATTATATTTGTTTATATAATTGAAATATCACAGGTTGTGCATAGTTCAATCAGTTGATAAATCCAACCTTGATTGTTGGATAGAACTTGATTGACACTTGGGCATTGGTCTTTGGTATCTTCCAAGTTATTTCTCATATCGATCAGGCTCACAGATTTATATTGGTTTGATTTGCTGATTGTATTGAGAAAGAGATAAATTCTTTTTGATATAATTCTTGATTGAGTCTCTCTTTTAAGTTGGTGCTCTCGGAATTAAATTGGAGTTTAGTCCATACAGATTGCCGAACGAATTATTGGGTGTGGTTGTTATACCCCCTCTTTTTCAGATAGAAATCACAACGTTCTTTTCGTCTCACAATTTGTGATTCATCAAGATAGATATCTAAAATCTTCTTCGATTTGTTTGGATTGTTCTTGAGAGGTGGTTAGTAATCCAGGCGTCTCAAGAATAATCCTATATTTCCAAACCTAGATTGAAACACATCAAAAGCAAAATCAAATAGGGTTGTCTGTTTGGGATAAATAGGATTGTCTGTTTGAGGTAGATAGGTACCATAAGTCTTCACTGAGGTTGAAGAAACTCTAGGTTGTAAGGATATCATCTAAGGGAATCAAGTGCGTAAAATTTTACGAGGTTCAAGATATGTAAGGAACACAACTGCAGCTGAATTGCTTGGAAGATTAATTTGGTCTCAAGTACATTCCAATCCGAAGTATGATAATAGGATAATGTCTATAGCAGTTTAATACAGTGTGGTGTTCAAGCTAGACGAGGTCCCAGGTTTTCCTGCAGGTATAGTTCCAAAAAATGGAAATTACATGATGGAGCAAGAACTAGCATAAAAGTCGATCTATTACGACCAACGCGGCCTAGAAAAAAAAAACAACAAAGTTTTCGAAGTTCTAAGAGTCTTGTATTTTTTCTTTTTCATATTATATTGTTTATCTTTACAATAACAATAACAGAAGTAGTACATAATCAATCTAAATAGTTTAATTCCTTATTATCTGAGATACAAAAACAAGACTCGTTCTTGTTGAATTCATATATTGAAAGATAGATTGCAAGTTTTATACTTGTTAGAATTCAGATCCTCTTAATTTGGATAAGACTAGGTTGATCTTGGATAATGATTTTTAAGATCGTCCATGAAATTTTGTACACAATCAAGCTCATGGACCTTTGGTCTATACATATTGATTGTGGAAGAGAAAGAGAAAAAATCTATATATAATCTTCTTCAAGGGTCTTTGCTTAGACCTACTTGTGATTGTATTAGGTTTTGTCCACACATATTGTCGAATGCAAAAGTTGGTGGTGTACTCAGTACCCTCTCCTTTCAATCAGTATTAGAGAAGGTATACACGGTTAGACCTGATAAATCTACGTTTACAACGATCTAAACTTGTCATCGATGGGTCAAAGCATGGTTTTTAATTTACCAAGGAAAAAATTATTGTATGTACTATCCAGAATTATAAACACCTACGGTAAGCAAATTTTTCTATCTCGAAACTCAACCTGTTAGAGCATAGCTCGGTCGACCTCGCATGCGTTGCTATCTCAAGCATGTTTGTCAATGTTAGTGATCAAAACTATAAGTCTTGATTTCTAGCCTACATAGCTAAGTCTCGGACTAGGATATAAAAGTGTAGTTGAGCTCAAGGACTTCATGGAGATTCATCATACAACGACGAAGATCTACTCAAGGAACCGTGGGACTTCATCAACAAAAAGGTATGTGGAGACTTGAACGTATCTATCACTCAAAATTCTATCTCTTCTAACTCCTACTTCTTATGAGACAAAACTGGTATGCTATATAGACTGGATCATACAAATTTGATATTTCGAGCCGAGTATATCTCGCCTATCTATATATCGAAATCATGTGTTGGTAAAGCGTTTCGCTTTGATCAAGTTTATCTTCACCTAGTGACGAAATTCATGAAAAGTTTCAATTACTTTGAGAATTGCTCTGACGCGAAAAGGTCTGTGAATAACGGCTATATAACGTCCTCTGAGAATGTCTCAATGATTGGAATGAGAGTTTAGATTACATAACCATGTATTTCTTAATCCGAAGTTTTCGAACTTTGTTGATTGAGAGAAACCGGAGGAATTGGCTTTGCCAAGTCCGCGAACTCAGTCTGCGAACTGACGGAAGTTCTTGTACCGAGAATTTTTGCTGGGATTTTCCAAAAACTCGTTTGCGTGTAAGTCCGCGAACCTAGTCCGCGAACTGGCGAAAGTCTCTTTACCGAGATTTTCAGTTGAGTTTGGAAAACTCCACCGGTTGTCTTAAGTCCGCGAACTTGTTTCTGAGCTTAAGAGGTTATGATCTAAATATGTGCTCTGAACATGAAACTTAAATTACTAAGAAATGCTTTATGCAAACCGTGACTATAAAGTTCATGAGCCAATTCAATCGAATCGAATCATATTTGTTTCAATTGTGTCTTGTGTAGTTACATAAGATCTCATAGAAATTGAACAACTTGTTAGAGCATAACTCGGTCGACCTCGCATGCGTTTCTATCTCAAGCATGTTTTTCAATGTTAGTGATCAAAACTATAAGTCTTTATTTCTAGCCTACATAGCTAAGTCTCGGACTAGGATAGAAAAGTGTAGTTGAGCTCAAGGACTTCATGGCTATTCATCATATAGCAACAAAGATCTACTCAAGGAACCGTGGAACTTCATCAACAAAAAGATATGTGGAGACTTGAACTTATCTATCACTCAAAAGTCTATCTCTTCTATATCCTACTTCTTATGAGACAAAAGTCGTATGCTATATAGACTGGATCATACACATTTGATATTTCGAGCCGAGTATATCTCGCCTATCTATTTCTCGAAATCATGTGTTGGTAAAGCGTTTCGCTTTGATCAAGTTTATCTTCACCTAGTGACGAAAGTCATGAAAAGTTTCAATTACTTTGAGAATTGCTCTGACGCAAAACGGTCTGTGAATAACGGCTATATAACGTCCTCTGAGAATGTCTCAATGATTGGAATGAGAGTTTAGATTACATAACCATGTATTCCTTAATCCAAAGTTTTTGAACTTTGTTGATTGAGAGAAACCGGAGGAATTGGCTTTGCCAAGTCCGCGAACTGACGAAAGTTCTTGTACCGAGAATTTCTGCTGGGATTTTCCAAAAACTCGTTTGCGTGTAAGTCCGCGAACTGGCGAAAGTCTCTTTGCCGAGATTTTCTGCTGAGTTTGGAAAACTCCACCGGTTGTCTTAAGTCCGCGAACTTGTTTGTGAGCTTAAGAGGTTATGATCTAAAGATGTGCTCTCAACATGAAACTTAAATACTAAGGAATGCTTTATTCAAACTGTGGCTATAAAGTTCATGAGCCGATTCAATCGAATCGAATCGTCTTTGTTTCAATTGTGTCTTATGTAGTTACATAAGATCTCATAGCAATTGAACAACTCTTTAACTAGTTCATTTGAGTCAATTGAACTAGTTATGGTGAAGAATAACAAGGTTAATATGAAATGCTCATATGGTTGACCTTTTGGGTTACTATGTTGAACCAACATACACATACACGTTTGGGCATGGTTTTCACAAACCCAGTAAACGTATATCTCAAGTGTGTGTGACAAGCTAAGTTTTCGATCTAACGGTTGAGAAATATTAGCTTGAATCTAAATCAGGTTTTCATCTAACGGTGAATATGGATTGCTTTGTAACTAAGGCAAAACCCTGATTTGAAGACTATATAAAGGAGCCATCTAGCATTGTGCAAAACTAATCCCCACACGTCTGTGTGATACTAGTGCGCTCGCTAGAGTCGATTCTCCTTTAACCTTTGGTTTTCTTCTCTAAAACCAGGTTAACGACTTAAAGATTTCATTGGGATTGTGAAGCTAGACCGAAACTACTTTTATCGTAGGTGTGTGATCTGATCTTGCATCTTCTATCGTATGAGTACAATCTTTGATTGGCTTGAGATCGTGAGAGTTCTCCGATAGGCAAGATAAAAAAGGATCGTAGAGAGGTGATTGATTAATCTAGGCTGTTCTTCGGGAATATAAGACCGGATTATCAATTGGTTCCTGTTCACCTTGATTTTATATCTTAAGACGGAACAAAACCTAGGGTTTATCTGTGGGAGACAAATTTATCCTTTGATAGACTTTTCTGTGTGAGAAAGATTTGTTTATTATCAAGTCTGCGATTTTGGGTTGCATCAACTCTTGGTTGTGGGTGAGATCAGCTAAGGGAATCAAGTGCGCAGTATCCTGCTGGGATCAGAGGCATATGAGTACAACTGTACTTTGGATCGGTGGGAGACTGATTGGGGTTCAACTATAGTCCAGTCCGAAGTTAGCTTGGAGTAGGCTAGTGTATGTAGCTTCTTAATACAATGTGTATTCAATCTGGACTAGGTCCCGGGGTTTTTCTGCATTTGCAGTTTCTTCGCTAACATAATTTCTGGTGTCTGTGTTATTTTTTTTCCGCATTATATTTTATATAATTGAAATAATACAGGTCGTGCGTTCGTGATCATCAATTAGAAATCTAACCTTTGGTTGTTGATTGATATTGATTGATCCTTGGACATTGGTCTTTGGTACCGTCCAAGTATTCCTTGTGTTTGATTAGGACTCCCTGATTTCTATTAGCTTGAGTAATATCAAAAACAAGAGAGAGATATTAACTCCTTGAGATACTTTTATCTAGATTGAGTCTGACTGTCTAGTTGATTCTCTAATAAAGTATTTCGGAGTTAGTCCATACAAATTTTTAAGTGAAATATTGGGTGGTGTTGTTAGACCCCCGCTTTTTCAATTGGTATCAGAGCAGGCAAACACGGTAAACCTAATAAGTTTGTGTTTGTTCGTTCCATATAAATTTCCCTATGGGAAATTTCTTTGGAAAACTTGCTTCGGGCATCTGTAACGCACGCAAGAATTCCTTAAAGATTGTTCAGAGATTGTTATGGTTAAAACCTCTGGGTTCTCATGATAATCTTACTTCATCTAAAAGGGGAGATTTAGATGATAAGAAGCAATCTGAAGGAAAAAATAAAAAGAAGGAAAAATTGGGAAAACGTTCAATACGCTCAAGAATATGGAACCTCACTAGATTAACTCTTGATCTCTATGAGGAATACTATCATGATGGATCAATTGATAAAGATCTGTTTAAAGCGTTCGAAGGCGTTTTTTAAATTCTTAGAAAAACTTAATTCTGTTAAGTCTAAAAATCTTTCCGGAAAGGGTGTTTGTAGTTGCAGGAAATCCTACACTACACCCCTCATATGATTTCATTATCACTCAATTCATTTTTAGGTTTACACTCTTAATTTTATTGATCAATCTTTGAATGTTCTTACAAGAAAAGATAAAGGAATCAAGAATGACCTCTGCTCTAGACTTTCTCTCTCTCCTATTTACATGTTTCTTCCTCCAAAAGATCTCCCTCTTCTTTACAACTTGAACGACTATTTATAGGGAAATACATAGTGGATGACAGCTAATTTGTCCTTTATTTTCGGTATGGCTTGCGACATTCTCGCAACCTTACAAATGTTAATTCGCAACTCTCTAATTTTCGCAGGACATCACATCTTTCTCATGATTTAGCTGACGTCGTTTTATATCATTTCTGAAATTGTTCTGCGATGTTGTTGTGTTGTTGATAATTTCGCTGAATATTTGTTGCGAGATTCTGATCCTACATCTTGCCTCTTCTCATATCTTTTCTGCGAAGTAGAGAATGATGTGAGAAATGCCGCAGCTGTTCTTCTCTTCATATTCTGCATTTATCACACGTATTCTTTCTTTCATCTGTTTCTTGACACGTCTTTTGTAACCGTTGCTTTTTAACCGCTTATATCTTTCCGTATTAATCGTGTTTATTTTCTCGAGGAAAAATTCCCTCTATATATTTCTTTCTCACTCTTTTTCTTTCTTTTTATTTTCTCTGCAACTTCATCGTTCTTCTGCAAATTCCGTTATTGCAACTTTTCTTCTTTCTTCTTCAATCTTTTTAAGTTCTTCTTCATCTTCATACTATTTCTTCTGCAGATCTTCATCGTTCGTAATTTTCTTCGAATAATCTTCCTGCTACTGTTTTCCATGGATTCATCAAGGTTAGTTTTCTTTTTTCTTCTTTATGGGTTTTGCTGAAATTGATCTTTTTATTGCCTTATTTGATGTTGTTTATGTGATTCCCATACTCTTGTTATTTCAGCAAAAGCGCCTCCAACACTAAATTTACAGTGCACAACCCTAATATTCCCAAATCGCAGCATAAGGTTGTTGCGCATAAAAGAAAGTCTGCGAATGAGAAGGTAGTAAGAAACATTATCCTTTTCTAATAACAATATTGTTGCCTCTGTTTCTTATCTGGATTGTAATTCGCAGGGTGATAAGGATGTCAGTAAACCTCTCAAGTCTCGCCACCTTAAAACTGTTCCAACTTCCGTTCCATTCCACTTACTCATCTCTTCTAAATCTCCTGCGACATCTTCGCAAGATAAACCTTTATCTCCAATTCGCGAAAAAGCTGCCTCAGACTTCATTTCTTCAGCTGACCTTTCAATGATTGAAACCCCCTTGTTGATCCTTCTATGAATGAAACCTCTCTCTTCCTATTGAGAATGTTTCTCAACCTTCTATCACTGCCAGTTCTCTACCTGAGTCTCTTCCTCTTTCGAAAGAAACCGTGGAAGGAATAGATATTGCTTTCAAAGTTTTATCTGAAGTCCTGGAGATGGCAAGAAGTCTTCTTGATCCTATCAAGTCTAATGTTTGCGAAATTCTGAGCAAGCATTTAGGTTCTGACAGAGCTGCTTCGCAGACAGCTTTGGAAAAAGAATGTAATGCTCTTCGTCTCGAAAATCAAAAGCTTCAGAATGTTTTGTTGGATCGTGACAATCTTCGCAAGAAGAATGATGAATTGAGAGGTATGATTTTCTTATCTGTGTCTTCAATTTGCCCTTTTAATGGTTTTATCCTTCCCATATTTAATTATCCTTGAAATCCCTCTTTCGCATGTTAAGCCTTAAACCAGAAACGAATAATGGAGAGATATCAATTTGAATCTGCCGTTGAAGAAGCCCGTGTTGATAAAAATTTTGATGGATCAATATAACCAATTAGATAACCTCTATTCATATTCCCTTGATCATATAAATAATCTTACCAATGAAAATACCCAATTAGTTCAGAACAAGATTTATTAAGTAATGAAGTATCTCGCCTTTCTTATTCTTTAACTAAAGCTAATTTAGGGATGGAAACTTTATCAGATGAGAATAAAACCTTATCTCAAGAGAAGCGAACTTATTTAAACAAGATGGCGATATCTTCGCAACAACTTAGCATTCTTCAGAAAGTATGTGATGACCAAGAGCAATCTCTTCGCTCTTTGAGAAATGAACTTAAAGAAGTAACAGAGTCATCTATCGCTGAAAGAGATACACTCATTCAAGGTAGAATAGCTTTAAGTGTAAAGGAGAATCAACTTAAAGAACAATATTCCAAATTAGAAGAATCTTATTCTTCTCTTGCGAAGAAAAATGCCTTTCTTATTTCCAAAGAGAAAAATCTTCAGTCTCGACTTAAAGGTTTAATTGGAGATAAATTTGATGACGCAATGGACCGTTGGGAGAATAGTTGTCTGTCCTTGATTCAACACCTTATTTCGCAAAAGGAAGGTAGTCATAATAGTTTGACTGCCTTAACTATCTTTTCTTTGTCATATCTTTCTGAGTTCTTCATCTTAATGAAATTTTATATTCTACCTTTCGCAGAGTCTGAGAAGAATCTTCATTCCTCCATTTTTGTTTTGGAGGCTAAATATGCCAAAATTCGCAAAGAAAATGCACTACTCGTCTCTGTCCTTACTGGTTCTCGTGACCAAGTCGAAAGAAGACTTGATTATCTTGCTTACTTTAAGGATATTCAAGATAGGAATCATCAGAGAGCACTTCTTCGTCAAGTTCATCTCCGGGCTGAAGTTCTTGTGAATGATATTTTATTGTCCAAATATCTTCCTCCTACATCAATTGAGCCTTTGGAAGTAGATGATGATGAAATTCCTCGTCCAGTTGACAGTGATTATGATTACGAAAGTGGTGGAGAGACTGATCTTTTTGAAGATGAAGAAGAGATCCCTTCCAAGGAAGCAACTGCTGGTGCTAATCAAGATGGAAGTGAAAAAGAAATCCCTTTTAAAGAAGTAATTGCTGGCGATAATCAAGATGGCGGTGAAAAACAAGTCCATCTTAAAGAAATTATTGTTGGCGAAGATCAGAATCGAGATGAAGAAAGGACTGGCGATAATGTGAACATTGGAGAAGAACTTCTTATCTAGTTCTATCTTTTTTAATTATTTCGTCTTTATTATTTCTTGCGAATAATATTCTTCAACCAACTTTGGAAGTAATTCTCTCTTTTAGTATTTTGCTTGCGAGAAAGATAATGCCTCTTGTTTACTGATTCCCATACTTGCCTCTCATTATCTTTCTTGCGAGAAATGATCTTTTATGAATACTTATAAATATTTTGTTTTTTCATGTGGTCTTATTTTGCCTTCCTAATTAAAGGTCTTATTATGCCACCCTTTGGGATTGCGACAAAATCGCAGGACGTCCTTGCACTTTCATGCAAAAACCCATTGATCTTGCCTTAACTTTTTCTTTTGTATTATGGCCTCTTCAGGAATGTTGCGACAATATGACAGGCCTAAATATTCTTGTGAAAATAAAGCCCCATGACATTGCCGTCTTGCGATTTCGCACTTTCATGCGAAAACCCATTGACCTCGCCTTAACTTTTTCTTTTGTATTATTGCCTCTTCAGGATTGTTGCACAAATATGACAAGCCTTAATACTCTTGTGAATAGAAAGCCTCATAACATTTGCATCTTAATACACTTATCAGCTCCCTAATGGAGGGTGCCGCCCTTATCTTCCCCCTGGTTGCCCCTTCAAGGAGGCGTACTTCTACCATACAAGGTTAGCTCCTCCCATCCGGTCTTAACAACAACCAGTTATTTTCGCAGCCTCTTATCCCTTTTACCTATAGGGCTTATGGTTACGAGACTTCACCCTAAGTGGGGTTTTCTTCAGGCCGAGTGCAGTATAAGCCAAGACTTGTCAAGAATGGCAAGGTACGCTTCAAACGTCCCTGGCACTCTTGACTCAACCGTGTACCTCGGCGCCTTGATCAGATCTGCACTCCTTGGGAGAGTCCTTATTACCTTAGTCGCCCAACCCAAGTCATATGCTTAAGCTGAGAATCCAAGGTGCCTCTCCCGGATGGGATTTATTGACCCCAAATCTCCATGACTCAGGTTCCGGTGGCGGTGTATCCTTTCCCTGAGCCATGCAACAGGTACCCCCTAATTTGACGTACTTTAGGTCTTACATTTTCCTCTTGCGAAATTTTATTCGCGAACTAGGGTGTACGCCATAAAGGTTCACCCCTTTCTTTTATGTCATTGTTCTGTGATTATCTCTGCGAAAATTTCGCACATCATGGTCTTGTTTTGATATGAAAAATCTTGCAATTATTCTTTCAGAATCCATAACTTCTCAAAGCTTCTTACTGATAATATCTTTTTAAGTACAACCTGTTCCATGGTCTATCAAGTCTATGACCAACATCTCTACCTTCTGGATCCATTAATTTGTAAGCTCCTGTTCCAACTATCTCCTTAATGATGTAAGGTCCATCCCATTTTTTTTTTTTTCTAATTTTCCACCATTTTCTCACTGATATATTGGTGTTTCTCGCAGAACTAAATCTCCTGGTTGGAATTCGCGTACTTTGACACGTTTATTATATTCTCGGGCTAATTTTCGCTGATAATTCTCCATATGTTGTAAAGCTTTTTCTCTTCTTTCTTCTAATTCATCAAGTTTGTTTAAGATCAAACCCGCGCTAAGATTTTTCTCCCAAGCTTCTCTTTTTGTTGTCGGAATAACAACTTCTGTTGGTAACACCGCTTCAACTCCATATGTTAAAAAAAAGGTGACATTCCAGTAGCTTCTCTTCTAGTTGTATTATAACCCATAATGCATTATATACTTGTTCGCACCATGCTCTGTGATGTCCTTCCAATTTCTTCTTTAATATATCTGCAATTGTTTTGTTTGTTGCTTCTACCTGCCCATTAGCTTGTGGATACAAAGGAGTAGACTTTCCACATTTTATCTTGAATGCATTAAATAACATTTCTATATTTTGTCCTTCAACTGCGCAGGAATTCCAAATCTGCAAATGATATTTTCGAATATGAATGTAAAGATATCTTTGTCGCGAATATGCTGTACTGCTTTCACTTCTGTCCATTTTGTGAAATAATCTGTTGCGACTATTAAATATCTTCTTTGTACAGAACCTGGTAAAAATGGCCCCACAATATCTAAGCCCCACTTTCCAAAAGGCCACACACTGGTTGAAGATGATAACGGTGCTCCAAGTGCATGTATTTTATTTCCATGCCGCTGAAAATCTTCGCAACGCCTTGATATTTGTTTTGCATCTTCATGCATGTATGGCCAGTAATAGCCTTGCATTTTTGCCCTATGTGCCAAAGATCTTCCCCCGCTATGATTGCCAACATCCTCACTATGTAACATTTTTAGCACTTTTTCTCCTTCCTCTCGTGTCAAACATTTGAGTGAAGGTCCGTTAAAGGATTTTAGGTATAGCAGCCCATCTCTTAATTCATAATTCGTTGCGCGGATTTTTAACTTGTGTGTTTCTAATCTATTTCTTGGTGTTTCTCCTTTCGCCAAATATGCATGAAGTTCCATTCTCCAGTCTGCGATATTGTTCGCTTGTTCTTCTTCTTCATTGTCTATTATAATCGCATCCACTTCTTCTTCTTCTTTATTGATTGATGGTGATAGAAGTGTTTGTATTTTTATGCACCTCGCAGTTGGATCTGTCATCATGCTTGAGATGAAAGCAAAAGCGTCTGCGAGTCTGTTATCCTTTCTTGAAATGTGCCTCCATTTTATTTTTGGGATTTTCGCTGAAAATTCTTCAACGAGCTTCTTGTATTCTTCAAGGATGGTTCATTTGTAGTATACTCTACCTTTATTTGGCGAATAACTAGTTGCAAATCACTAGTGATCCTGGCATTTTCTAGTTTCATTTCTATTGCGAATTTTAAGGCATGTACCACAGCTTCATATTCCGTTTCTTTATTGGTGGATGTGAATTCTAATCTGAATGAGAAAGCCATCTTCACTCCTTCTGGCGAAATTAAAACAATTCCAACTCCATTTGATGATCCATCTACCAATATCTCCCATCTATTTGGTTCTGTTAACAAATCTTTTGGATCTCCGTGTTCTTCTTCTATATCCATCATTTCTTCTACCGCTTCATCTTCTTCTAAAGGAAATTCTGCCAAGAAATCTGCAACAACTTGTGATTTCGGTGAAGACAAAATTTCATATTTGATGTCAAAGTGGACCACTTGTGCATTCCACCTCTCCACTCTTCCTGATATTTTAGAATTCTTCATCACTGATTCAATTGGTACTTTTGTTAATACCTTTATCTTGTGCGCTTGAAAATATATGCGGAGCTTAAATGATGCATAAACTAATGCTAAGATTAGCTTCTTAATCTTTGAATAATTCTTCTCGGCAGTATTAAAAGTTTTGCTAATGTAATAGATGGGCTTCTCCACTCCTGCGTCTATTCGCAATAATACAACACTTAATGCATGCGACGTCGTCGCAAGATAGATCAATAATTCTTCTCCTGATTCTGCTTTTTGTAAAATAGTTATATTCATAAGATGTTCTTTAATCCCTTGAAAAGCTTTTTCACATTAATCAGTCCATTTAAATTTCGCACCCTTCTTGAGTATATCGAAAAAATATTTGCATTTGTCTGATGATCGTGAAATGAATCTCCCCAGCGAAGCTAGAAGTCCATTCAACTTTTGTACATCTTTTATTGTTGCTGGTGTTGGCATGTCACGAACTGCTTGCACTTTTTCTGGATCAACCTGTATTCCTTCCTTTGATACAATGTAGCCTAAAAATTTTCCCAATGCAACTCCAATAGTACACTTCTCAGGATTCAATTTAATGTTATACTGCCGCATTTGTTCAAAAATCTCCCCAAGGTCTTGTACATGGTCTTTAGCTTCTTTACTCTTTACTAACATGTCATCCACATATACTTCTAATGTTTTGTGTATCCATTTTGCGAACACCTTCTCTACCATTCTTTGGTATGTCGCTCCCGCATTTCGCAAACCAAATGGCATTTTCGTGTAACAATATAAACCTATAGGGGAAAAGAAAGCAGTATGTTCTTGATCTTCTTCAACGCCATCTAAAGACGATACTCTATCATTTCCCGCTGCAGATTCCACCATTTGAGGAATATCTGGTAACAGAAAACTATCTTTGGGGAAAGCTTTGTTTAATCAGTGAAATCTATGCAAATTCTGATTCCTTTGTTTTTCTTTGGGACAATGACCATATTCGCTATCCATTCTGGGTATTTAGCTTCTCTTATGATTCCCGCATCAAGCATTTTCTGTAGTTCTTCTTCTATTTGAGAATGGTAAGTTGTTGCAATTTTTCTTATTCTCTGTTTAAATGGTCTCACATTTTATTAATCTCCAACTTGTGGCATGCAATTGATGGATCTATTCCCGGTATCTCATCCATGCTTCCTGCGAAAACATATTTATATTCTCGCAACAGGTTAACAGTTCTTTCTTCTTCTTCCACATCCATTTTGGTTCCAATTCTCAATATTAGAGGTTCTTCTATAGTCCCAACGTTTATTTCTTTTGTTGGTTCTGCGGCAGTGTAACTGGGTTTAGGTTTTCCCATCGGTGTTGGTTCTTTTATTGTTTTCACAGGTCCTTCTCCTTCCTCCGAAATTTCGCTGGGTATTCCTTTGCCTTCTTTCGTCCTTATCATATATACTCTAAATTCTTCTTCTTTCTTTGCTTCTTTTGCCAACTTTCTACGAAATTGCTTCTTTTTTGCTTGTCCTTCATTACGCTTTACTTCGATTTGATGTCATAATTTCGCATTATCAACATCTCCTCTGATTTCTCCTATTCCATTTGGTGTGGGGAATTTAATACATTGATGTAATGTTGATACTACAACTTTTATTGCATTTATCCATGGTTTTCCTAACAACATATTATACGGTGATTCCATATCCACCACGCATAGTGTTACGTATGTCTCGATCTCTCCAAGTGGAATTCGTTCCACTATTTCTCCTTTAGGTTTTGTTGTGGATTTTCCAAAGACGTGAACAAAATATGTTGAACTGGACATTTCTTCATCTTTAAATCCTATTCCCCGGAATGCATGATAAAATATTATATCCACTGAACTTCCTGTATCGATTAAAGTTCTGTTCAATATCCATTCTCCCTTGGATTTTGTTGTCGTCTCCTTCTCTTTTCGCGTAATAGGCACTGTAACAACCAATGGAGATGTGTGGTTCAAATTTTCTTTTGGTATTTCTGCCGCCATGAATGTAATTTTTTGCTTTTCCCAATCTTTCAAGGGTGATGTCTTTTCTACCGCCATAATCTTCCTTCCTTCAAAATTTCGTTTATGTATTCTTCCATTGATGTTTTCATGGAATTCATTAACCATCGTTTTTGTTATCATATTACACTCCAATATTTTGTCATCTTCATTAATTCTAATCATTTTTCTTTTAACTGGTTCACTGATTTACTTAATCACTTTCTTGATTTGAATAATCTCAACAACAATCTTCAACTTTTGATCTTCAATATCCCTGTTTCTAGCACCATTATGTAGTTGCAGGAAATCCTACACTACACCCCTCATATGATTTCATTATTACTCAATTCATTTTTAGGTTTACACTCTTAATTTTATTGATCAATCTTTGAATGTTCTTACAAGAAAAGATAAAGGAATCAAGAATGACCTCTGCTCTAGACTTTCTCTCTCCTATTTACTTGTTTCTTCCTCCAAAAGATCTCCCTCTTATTTACAACTTGAACGACAATTTATAGGGAAATACATAGTGGATGACAGCTAATTTTTCCTTTATTTTCGGGTATGGTTTGCGACATTCTCGCAACCTTACAAATGTTAATTTCGCAAGCTTTCTAATTTTCGCATAACTATCACATCTTTCTCGTGATTCTAGCTGGCGTCGTTTATCGTATCATTTCTGAAATTGTTCTACGATGTTGTTGTGTTGTTGATAATTTCGCTGAGATAGTATCGTTGCGAGATTCTGATCCTACAGTGTTGGTCGTGTTAAAACTGTTAATACTGAACAACCCAGAAATCGGAAATATCCTTCTTCTAGCCCGAACCAACGAAGGATAGAAAGCTCCATGTCCCCTGACTATCATCATTATTTTGATTATACTACAGGGACTGTTCACACTTATCAACCAGACGTGTCGCATGAGAACTCCTCTGCGCATTATGCCTCTTGGTAACAAGACTGGCTTTTCCCATTTGTACATATCTTGAAGTGGGACAAGAAATGGCTTGAGTTGTGTACAGTTATGTTGTTGATTGATTAACTTTCTATTGCTTCTGTTATCTTCCACACTTGTTGGTTGTTTACTTCTAATATGGAAAGGGATAAGATTTTTCCTTAAGTCTTGTGAGTTACGGTTCGTGTACAGCCCAAGCCCATGAATGGGGAATTTATATATGTTGGTGGTCCGCGTACCTCCTCCTTTCTCATCTTCCGTCCGCGTACGTGAACTAGGGTTTGTGCTTCTCCACCATTTAAGCTTTTTTGAAGAAATCAAAAGGAAGGGTGTTTGAGGTTCTCTTCAAGTAAGTAATTTCCTCTTGTATATCTCTTTATGATGATTTCTAGAAGCATGAAAAGGAGTTCTAAAAGCTCAAAATCCTCTATCTTGAATCCTCCTTGTGATCAAAATTCTCTTAAAATTAGGTTTGTGAATGATTCTTGTGCTAGAACTTTTAATAGGATTGCTTCCAAAGGTTTTATTCTAGAAAAGAAATTGGAAACCTTTAATGGACATGAAGAGGATTTATCTTGCTTCAAAAAGTTCAATCTTGGGAATATCTTTAATGGCCTTGGTGAAGGTTTTGATTCTCTAACAAGGATTTTCTATGCCAACATTCATGATGTTGATTTTAAGAAGATGGAATTCAAATCCATGATAAATAGAGAAAGGTTTCTTGTTAATAGAGAGCTTATTTCAAGGGTCACCGAAATACCGTTGGGAAACGTACGGTTACCTAGACCAAGTGATGAACGTCCATCATATGATGATATCTTTATTGGACTTTGTGGAAAGAAGGTTGTTTGGAGTCAAGGAAAGTTTCCTACTAATGATCTTAGTATTGCTTTAATGGCGTTTGGAAAACTCGGTATCTCTAACCTTTGTCCCTCCATAATTGAGAATTCTTGGTGGAGTTATGAGTTTGCAGAATTGGTCTTCTTCCTTGCATCCGGCAATACAAATCTTGATATTTATGGTTTTATCATCTCTCAAATGATGACGATGACTTCTCACATCAAGATGTTAGGCTATCCTTGTTTGATTAGACAAATTTGCCGTGATCGTGGACTTGACTTTATTGGAAATTCTCTTGGGGTTCCCAAACTTGTTCGTCCATGTACCTTTCGGCGTATAAGGGAAAATGTTCGCAAGCGACAAAGAGGTACTCCTCTTGATGTTGAAGACCCTACCGCCTTGAGGCTTATTCAAAAAGTTTACAAGGGTGTATGCAAGGTGAATGCAAGAGTAAAGTGCTTAAAAGATCAAGTGTCGTTAATTGGAACCAAGTGTCCCGAGCTCAAGGAAGAGTTGGATTCTATTCAAGTTACTTGGAAATTGTCCGATGATGAAGGTGATGAGTAATGCATCTTCTTATTTGCCTAGTATGTATTCTTTTTGGATTAGTTGGAAGAATAACCAGTGCCTTCAATAGCGATGATTATGACTACACATAGCTATTTTGTTTTCATCTTCTTATGTTTATTTTTTAGGTTTATTGGTTTTTAAATTCTAAAAATATTTGGAGGATGATATTATTGCAGTATTAATTTGCTTTGAAGTATTCAAATATTTTCATGGGATATGTATTGTTTACGTCTGTGAACTTGAAGGTCCCATATTGTGTCAAAAGTAAAGTCGTTCATAAATTGATATTTGTATTGATGAAAGGACGAATGGACTTTTGACAATTACAAAAGTTATGCCTATGCAGTCATGTATTTGATGGAAAATAAGATAAAATCTTTTGTTTGATAAGGATAAAGTCTATTATATCGTTATGATGGAAAATAGAATAGATCCTTGTATGTTATCCACGGTATTGGTCTTCATTGATACATTTTGCTATGTTTTACCATGAAGGCTCCATTGTGTGTCTTATGTTGAGCACGATACAACTAAGTTGATTATTCTTATTGGCTTTGTTGGTTGTTTCATAAGATGCTATATGTTGAGCATTATGAACTAAATTAATCATCTTGGTTGGTTATTTAGTTATTTGCTCCGAAAGTCTTCTTTTGTCGAGCAAATACTCTGACAATTAAATTGATTACTTTGTGATTAGTTTGGTTGTTTGTATTCCAATTAGATTAATTATAAGTTTTCTTGTAATTAGTCTAGTTGAGTTTTCATATATTCCAAAAGTTCTTGTGTTGAGTATATGAACGGCTATACAAATCATGTGCTATTGGTTAATATAGTCGTATATTCCGTAAGGTTTTTCCTTATGTTGAGTATGTGAACAATTAAGTTAGTCGTCTCCGTATGATTATCTTAGTCGTTGCTCCGTAAGTTTCTTTATGTTGAGCACCGTAAATTAAATTGATCACTTTTGTGGTTTGGTTTAGTTGTGGTTGAGTTTTGGATTCAGAAAATCATTTTTATGGTTTTTTGGTGTCCAATTTAAAAATCCTTCTTTTCTTTCGAAATTAAGGTCGCTCTTGTTTTCTTTCGGGAATGACATCAAATGGGGGAGAGTTCTTTTTAACTTGTGCTTAATGGTAATATCTTACGGGGTATGCGGCTGTGGAATTTTATAGGGGTTATCTTGTATCTTAAAACTCCTTGATGAATGCATTTAGCTTCGGCTTTATGATTGCATCTAAATTAAGTTGGTATGTATTTTTCTTTTAGTCTATGAAATGTCTCTTGTGGAAATTTCATTATGATCCCGTTCTTGTACCTTTGCCAATTTTATTGACAAAAAGGGGGAGAAATAATTGTAGTTCACACTACAAATACATATGGTTTTTGGATCATTGTGTAAGGGGGAGTGGTTTCCATGATCGAGATGGAGTATTGACTAAGGGGGAGTGATACATATCACCATAGTGTTATTGTTAAAGTCGTGATACAATTGGACTTTGATGTTACATAATAATACTATGACATTGTATAATAATGATCGAGAATCTTGATTTCTCTCATTGTTATAGCTACGGATCTTCAACGACGGTGATGCTAAACTTACAACCTTTGGGATCATTGGAGTACTTGGAAGGACAAAGATTTCAGGGAACGTTGAAGATTAGACTATGGAATAGGAGCCACTAAAGTTTATCTTTTTTGTATTCCATATGTGTTAATAGTTTTGTCTCTAAAATTGATAAAGGGGGAGATTGTTAGAGCATATCTCGGTCGACCTCGCATGCGTTGCTATCTCAAGCATGTTTGTCAATGTTAGTGATCAAAACTATAAGTCTTGATTTCTAGCCTACATAGCTAAGTCTCGGACTAGGATAGAAAAGTGTAGTTGAGCTCAAGTACTTCATGGCGATTCATCATACAACGACGAAGATCTACTCAAGGAACCGTGGAACTTCATCAACAAAAAGGTATGTGGAGACTTGAACTTATCTATCACTCAAAAGTCTATCTCTTCTATCTCCTACTTCTTATGAGACAAAAGTCGTATGCTATATAGACTGGATCATACACATTTGATATTTCGAGCCGAGTATATCTCGCCTATCTATATCTCGAAATCATGAGTTGGTAAAGCGTTTCACTTTGATCAAGTTTATCTTCACCTAGTGACGAAAGTCATGAAAAGTTTCAATTACTTTGAGAATTGCTCTGACGCGAAACAGTCTGTGAATAACGGCTATATAACGTCCTCTGAGAATGTCTCAATGATTGGAATGAGAGTTTAGATTACATAACCATGTATTCCTTAATCCGAAGTTTTTGAACTTTGTTGATTGAGAGAAACCGGAGGAATTGGCTTTGCCAAGTCCGCGAACCCAGTCCGCGAACTGATGAAAGTTCTTGTACCGAGAATTTCTGCTGGGATTTTTCAAAAACTCGTTTTCGTGTAAGTCCGCGAACTCGGTCCGCGAACCTAGTCCGCGAACTGGCGAAAGTCTCTTTGCCGAGATTTTCTGCTGAGTTTGGAAAACTCCACCGGTTGTCTTAAGACCGCGAACTTGTTTGTGAGCTTAAGAGGTTATGATCTAAAGATGTGCTCTGAACATGAAACTTAAATTACTAAAGAATGCTTTATGCAAACGTGGCTATAAAGTTCATGAGTCTATTCAATCGAATCGAATCATCTTTGTTTCAATTGTGTCTTGTATAGTTACATAAGATCTCATAGCAATTGAACAACTCTTTAACTAGTTCATTTGAGTCAATTGAACTAGTTATGGTGAAGAAGAACAAGGTTAATTTGAAATGCTCATATGGTTGACCTTTTGGGTTACTATGTTGAACCAACATACACGTACACGTTTGGGCATGGTTTTCACAAACCCAGTAAACGTATATCTCAAGTGTGTGTGACAAGCTAAGTTTTCGATCTAACGGTTGAGAAATATTAGCTTGAATCTAAACCAGGTTTTCATCTAACGGTGAATATGGATTGGTTTGTAACTAAGGCAAAACCCTGATTTGAAGACTATATAAAGGAGACATCTAGCATTGTGAAAAACTAATCCCCACACGTCTGTGTGATACTTGTGTGCTCGCTAGAGTCGATTCTCCTTTAACCTTTGGTTTTCTTATCTAAAACCAGGTTAACGACTTAAAGACTTCATTGGGATTGTGAAGCCAGACCGATACTACTTTTATCGTAGTTGTGTGATCTGATCTTGCATCTTCTATCGTACGAGTACAATCTTTGATTGGCTTGAGATCGTGAGAGTTCTCCGATAGGCAAGATAAAGAAGTCACAAACATCTTCGTCTCACTGTTTGTGATTCCTCGACAAACCGCCTGTGTAGTCAGGAAGGATTGTAGAGAGGTGATTGATTAATCTAGGTTGTTCTTCGGGATTATAAGACCGGATTATCAATTGGTTCCTGTTCACCTTGATTTTATATCTTAATATTGAACAAAACCTAGGGTTTATATGTGGAAGACAGATTTATCCTTTGATAGACTTTTCTTTGTGAGACAGATTTTTTTATTATCAAGTCTGCGATTTTGGGTTGCAACAACTCTTGGTTGTGGGTGAGATCAGCTAAGGGAATCAAGTGCGCAGTATCCTGCTGGGATCAGAGGCGTAGGATTACAATTGTACCTTGGATCGGTGGGAGACTGATTGGGGTTCAACTATAGTCCAGTCCGAAGTTAGCTTGGAGTAGGCTAGTGTCTGTAGCGGCTTAATACAGTGTGTATTCAATCTGGACTAGGTCCCGGGGTTTTTCTGCATTTGCGGTTTCCTCGTTAACAAAATTTCTGGTGTCTGTGTTATTTTTTTCCGCATTATATTTTATATAATTGAAATAATACAGATTGTGTGTTCGCGATCATCAATTGGAAATCCAACCTTTGGTTGTTGATTGATATTGATTGATCCTTGGACGTTGGTCTTTGGTACCGTTCAAGTATTATTTGTGTTTGATTAGGACTCGCTGATTTCTATTAGCTTGAGTAATATCAAAAACAAGAGAGAGATATTAACTCCTTGAGATACTTTTATCTAGATTGAGTCTGAATGTCTAGTTGATTCTCTAGCAAAGTATTTCGGAGTTAGTCCATACAGATTGCTAAGCGAAATATTGGGTGGTGTTGTTAGACCCCCGATTTTTCACAACTCTTTAACTAGTTTATTTGAGTCAATTGAACTAGTTATGGTGAAGAATAACAAGGTTAATATGAAATGCTCATATGGTTAAACTTTTGGGTTACTATGTTGAACTAACATACAGGTACACGTTTGGGCATGGTTTTCACAAACCCAGTAAACGTCTACCCAAGTGTGTGTGACAAGCTAAGTTTTCGATCTAACGGTTGATAAATATTAGCTTGAATCTAAATGAGTTTTTCATCTAACGGTGAAAATGGATTGCTTTGTAACTAAGGCAAAACCCTGATTTGAAGACTATATAAAGGAGACATCTAGAATTGTGCAAAACTAATACCCACACGTCTGTGTGATACTAGTTCGCTCGCTAGAGTCGATTATCCTTTAACCTTTGGTTTTCTTCTCTAAAACCAGGTTAACAACTTAAAGACTTCATTGGGATTGTGAAGCCAGACCGATACTACTTTTATCGTAGTTGTGTGATCTGATCTTGCATCTTCTATCGTACGAGTACAATCTTTGATTGGCTTGAGATCGTGAGAGTTATCCGATAGGAAAGATAAAGAAGTCACAAACATCTTCGTCTCAGTGTTTGTGATTCCTCGACAAACCGCTTGTGTAGTCAGGAAGGATTGTAGAGAGGTGATTGATTAATCTAGGTTGTTCTTCGGGAATATAAGACCGGATTATCAATTGGTTCCTGTTCACCTTGATTTCATATCTTATGACGGAACAAAGCCGAGGGTTTATCTGTGGGAGACAGATTTGTTTATTATCAAGTCTGCGATTTTGGGTTGCAGCAACTCTTGGTTGTGGGTGAGATCATCTAAGGGAATCAAGTGCGCAGTATCCTGCTGGGATCAGAGGCGTAGGAATACAACTGTACCTTGGATTGGTGGGAGACTGATTGGGGTTCAACTATAGTCCAGTGCGAAGTTAGCTTGGAGTAGGCTAGTGTCTGTAGCGCCTTAATACAATGTGTATTCAATCTGGACTAGGTCCCGGGGTTTTTCTGCATTTGCGGTTTCCTCGTTAACAAAATTTCTGGTGTTTGTGTTATTTCTTTTCCGCATTATATTTTATATAATTGAAATAATACAGGCTGTGCGTTTGTGATCATCAATTGGAAATCCAACCTTTGGTTGTTGATTGATATTGATTGATCCTTGGACATTGGTCTTTGGTACCGTCCAAGTTATTCCTTGTATTTGATAAAGACTCGCTATTGATTTTAGCTTGAGTAAAAATAAAATCAAGAGAGAGATATTAACTCCTTGAGATACTTTTATCTAGATTGAGTCTGATTGTTTAGTTGATTCTCTAGCAAAGTATTTCAGAGTTAGTCCATACAGATTGCTAAGAGAAATATTGGGTGGTGTTGTTAGACCCCCGCTTTTTTAATTGGTATCAGAGCAGGAAAACACGTTTAAGACCTAACAAGTCCGTGTTTGTAGCGATATGCCTCTATGGACGAGAGTACTATCTCTGATAAACGCGTCAACAGTAATAAAGATTCTCTCTCGTCTAAATCTATTAAAGAGAAAAGTTCGATCTCGAATATAGAGAAACCTTGTGGTTCGACGAGATAGACAGACAATGACGTGAGTGTTCATGAATACCCTTCGAAAGAGACCTTCTCTTCTAATGAATGGGACACAGCTGAAGAGAGTAAATTGATGAATCGGTTAAAACACCATGTCAATGTTCTTCTTGGTATTGTAAGAAATTGCAAAGTTCATGTAAACGCTGAAGATCAGTCTTCATGCTTGACTCTTGAGGCTAGCCTCGAAAAGGATGCCTTGAATATTGAACGTCACTTGAATAAACTCTCAATTAAAGGATGTTCAAAGCAATCTAATATACCAAGAACTTCTGATGCTTTACATTCAAAAGTAATTACAGATGTTCCTAATGTTTCCTCCAATCATGAACTTGGGACATTCAGTAAAAGAGACAACTCTTCTGATGGTAATATTAAGACTACATCCTCCAATCATTCCTATGATCAAAAGGTATGTCTTGTCTGTGAGACCAAGTGTTCTGTTAGACAGAAGAGAAACTCCAAGTTGAATAAAGACTCCTTAGTTCAACTTCAACACACCCTAGATTTGATTCTCAAAGGTGTGACTGACATCCGTATGATTGAACCAATTAGTTTTCGTACATATCCTGTGTATGCAACCAGGAAAGTCAGTACAGTGAGTTCCTCCAATGTTCAAGGGCAGAATAGACGTCTTAATAAACATCGTCCTAAGGAGGTTCAACGCCCTGTCTCTAAAAGCAACCTTGTTCCTGTTGAGAAAGTTATCTCAGAAAAAAGGAAAATCGATGAGATGAGAAAAGACATTAAAGAGATAATTGTAAGATACAAAGAGCTTGTCAACAGATTATCTTCTTCCTCATGTCAAGACACTTCTAGTAAGAATTCTAACTATGTCTCTTATTTTGATGACAATAAATTTTATGATAATTTCTCATGTCAGACATGATCCCTCTCTAAGACTAAGAGGAAAAACAAACTTAACCAAAAACACAAAACTCTTAATGAGCCTATGGCTCGTACTTGTGTTAATTAATCACAAGGTTTGAGAGCTTACTCATAAAAAACCCTGTTGAGTAAGTTTGTGTTAAACAGGTATACTTGTTGCTTGCATCTGATAAGTAAGGCTATTTTCTTATCGTCCATAGCGAAACTTATGTTGACAGATCCGCCAAGAACAAGTATTGGTTAAGTCAAAATATTTTGTTGCATAGAGTCTTAAAATTTGTGTTTAGGTCATGTTTTCAAATGCCTAAAGGACTTTATTTTCAATGGGTATTTGTTGTACTCGAACGGATTCTGTTCTGACCCGAGTCAACGTTTTTGATAAACCTTAAATGGTCGTCCCCAAGAATAAATATCCAACTTCTTAGGGTTACAAGTCACGTACGTGTACTCATGGTTGTTTTCGGATTTTCAAGAATGTCTTCCTCCTCTTCTTGTTATGGTGGTTTTGCAAAAGGATTTCTTGACAAAGGTGTTGAGGTTGATTCCAAGAGGAAGAGAACACTTGTAGATGAATATCATCCCAATGCCTCATGCTTCTTTGACTATACTCATGAAGATGCTGAAAAGGATGATATGATTTCTGCTGAAGTTGTTCATGACTTTCTCAAGTACTTTGGGTAAGCAAAACAACAGCTTGTTGATACTCTTAAAGGTCTTGATATGGTGAAAACTGATTTGGAAAAGGTTGTGTCTGACCTTGATCTCATAAAATCTCAAATCAAGGATCTTCGAAAAGAGAATCATCTCCCCGCTGATACTGAGAAGGATGTCAATCACAAGCTTGAAGACTCCTTGTCTCGTATGGATCCTGAACCTCCCGTGTTCCTGTTCGCGGTTGAGGATACACCGGAATCCGTTTCCCTTTAGATTGTCCTCTGTTTTATATACCTAGTATGTCTTCTATTTGGATTAGTTGGAAGAATAACTAGCGTTTTGAATAGCGATGATTGTGACTACACATAGCTATTTTGTTTCCATCTTCTTATGTTTAATTTTTAGGTTTATTGATTTTTAAATTATAAAAATATTTGGAGGATGATATTATTGCGGTATTAATCTGTTTTGAAGTATTGCTATATTATTATGGGATATGTATTGTTTGCATCCGTGAACTTGAAGGTCCCATATCGTGTCAAAAGTAGAGTCGTTCATAAATTGATATTCGTATTGATGAAAGGACGAATGGATTTTTGACAATTACAAATTTATGCCTATGCAGTCATGTATTTGATAGAAAATAGGATAAAATCTTTTGTTTGACAAGGATAAAGTCTATTATGTCGTTATCATGGAAAACAGAATAGATCCTTGTATGTTATCCACAGTATTGATCTTCATTGATCCATTTTGTTATGTTTTACCGTGAAGGCTCCATTATGTGTCTTATGTTGAGCACGATACAACTAAGTCAATTATTCTTATTGTCTTTGTTGGTTGTTCCATAAGATGCTATATGTTGAGCATTATGAACTAAATTAATCATCTTGGTTGGTTATTTAGTTATTTTCTCCGAAAGTCATCTTTTGTCGAGCAAATCTTTTTACAATTAAATTGATTACTTTTGTGATTAGTTTGGTTGTTCGTATTCCAATTAGATTAATTATAAGTTCTCTTGTAATTAGTCTAGTTAAGTTTTCATATATTCCACAAGTTCTTGTGTTGAGTATATGAAAGGATATACAAATCATTTTCTATTGGTTAATGTAGTCGTATATTCCGTAAGGTTTTTCCTTATGTTGAGTATGTGAACGATTAAGTTAGTCGTCTCCGTATGATTATCTTAGTCGTAGCTCCGTAAGTTTACTTATGTTGAGCGCCTTCAATTAAATTGATCACTTTTGTGGTTTGATTTAGTTGCGTATTCCAATTAAGTTAATCATGGGTTTTCTTGTGATTAATTTGGTTGAGTTTTGGAATTAGAAAATCATTTTTATGGTTTTTGGTGTCCAATTTAAAAATCCTTCTTTTCTTTCGAAATTAAGGTCGCTCTTGTTGTTCTTTCGGGAATGACATCAAATGGGGGAGAGTTCTTTTGAACTTGTGCTTAATGGTAATATCTTGCGGGGTGTGTGGCTGTGGAATTTTATAGGGGTTATCTTGTATCTTAAAACTCCTTGATGAATGCATTTAGCTTAGGCTTTATGATTGCATCTAAATTAAGTTGGTATGTATTTTTCTTTTAGTCTATGAATGTCTCTTGTGGAAATTTCATTATGATCCCGTTCTTGTACCTTTGCCAATTTTATTGACAAAAAGGGGGAGAAATATTGTAGTTCACACTACAAACACATATGGTTTTTGGATCATTGTGTAAGGGGGAGTGGTTTCCATGATCGAGATGGAGTATTGACTAAGAGGGAGTGATACATATCACCATAGTGTTATTATTAAAGTCGTGAGACAATTGGACTTTGATGTTACATAATAATACTATGATATTGTATAATAATGATCGAGAATCTCGATTTATCTCATTGTTATACCTGCGGATCTTCAACAACGGTGATGCTAAATTTACAACCTTTGGGATCATTTGAGTACTTGGAAGGACAAAGATTTCAGGGAACATTGAAGATTAGACTATGGAATAGGAGCCACTAAAGTATACCTTTTTTGTATTCCATATGTATTAATAGTTTTGTCACTAAAATTGATAAAGGGGGAGATTGTTAGAGCATATCTCGGTCGACCTCGCATGCGTTGCTATCTCAAGCATGTTTGTCAATGTTAGTGATCAAAACTATAAGTCTTGATTTCTAGCCTACATAGCTAAGTCTCGGACTAGGATATAAAAGTGTAGTTGAGCTCAAGGACTTCATGGAGATTCATCATACAACGACGAAGATCTACTCAAGGAACCGTGGGACTTCATCAACAAAAAGGTATGTGGAGACTTGAACGTATCTATCACTCAAAATTCTATCTCTTCTAACTCCTACTTCTTATGAGACAAAACTGGTATGCTATATAGACTGGATCATACAAATTTGATATTTCGAGCCGAGTATATCTCGCCTATCTATATATCGAAATCATGTGTTGGTAAAGCGTTTCGCTTTGATCAAGTTTATCTTCACCTAGTGACGAAATTCATGAAAAGTTTCAATTACTTTGAGAATTGCTCTGACGCGAAAAGGTCTGTGAATAACGGCTATATAACGTCCTCTGAGAATGTCTCAATGATTGGAATGAGAGTTTAGATTACATAACCATGTATTTCTTAATCCGAAGTTTTCGAACTTTGTTGATTGAGAGAAACCGGAGGAATTGGCTTTGCCAAGTCCGCGAACTCAGTCTGCGAACTGACGGAAGTTCTTGTACCGAGAATTTCTACTGGGATTTTCTAAAAACTCGTTTGCGCGTAAGTCCGCGAACTGATGAAAGTCTCGTTGCCGAGATTTTCTGTTGAGTTTGGAAAACTCCACCGGTTGTCTTAAGTCCGCGAACTTGTTTGTGAGCTCAAGAGGTTATGATCTAAAGATGTGCTCTGAACATGAAACTTAAATTACTAAGGAATGCTTTATGCAAACCGTGGTTATAAAGTTCATGAGCCGATTCAATCGAATCGAATCATCTTTGTTTCAATTGTGTCTTGTGTAGTTACATAAGATCTCATAGCAATTGAACAAATCTTTAACTAGTTCATTTGAGTCAATTGAACTAGTTGTGGTGAAGAAGAACAAGGTTAATATGAAATGCTCATATGGTTAACCTTTTGGGTTACTATGTTGAACCAACATACACGTACACGTTTGGGCATGGTTTTCACAAACCCAGTAAACGTCTACCCAAGTGTGTGTGACAAGCTAAGTTTTCGATCTAACAGTTGAGAAATATTAGCTTGAATCTAAATCAGGTTTTCATCTAACGGTGAATATGGATTACTTTGTAACGAAGGCAAAACCCTGATTTGAAAACTATATAAAGGAGACATCTAGCATTGTGCAAAACTAATCCCCACACGTCTGCGTGATACTAGTGCGCTCACTAGAGTCGATTCTCCTTTAATCTTTGGTTTTCTTCTCTAAAACCAGGTTAACGACTTAAAGACTTCATTGGGATTGTGAAGCCAGACCGATACTATTTTTATCGTAGTTGTGTGATCTGATCTTGCATCTTTTATCGTACGAGCAATCTTTGATTGGCTTGAGATCGTGAGAGTTCTCCGATAGGTAAGATAAAGAAGTCACAAACATCTTTGTCTCACTGTTTGTGATTCCTCGACAAACCGCCTGTGTAGTCAGGAAGGATTGTAGAGAGGTGATTGATTAATCTAGGTTGTTCTTCGGGAATATAAGACTGGATTATCAACTGATTCCTATTCACCTTGATTTCATATCTTAAGACGAAACAAAACCTAGGGTTTATCTGTGGGAGACAGATTTATCCTTTGATAGACTTTTCTGTGTGAGACAGATTTGTTTATTATCAAGTCTGTGATTTTGGGTTGCAGCAACTCTTGGTTGTGGGTGAGATCAACTAAGGGAATCAAGTGCGCAGTATCCTGCTGGGATCAGAGGCGTAGGAGTACAACTGTACCTTGGATCGGTGGGAGACTGATTGGGGTTCAACTATAGTCCAGTCCGAAGTTAGCTTGGAGTAGGCTAGTGTGTATTCAATCTGGACTAGGTCCCGGGGTTTTTCTGCATTTGCGGTTTCCTCGTTAACAAAATTTCTGGTGTCTGTGTTATTTCTTTTCTGCATTATATTTTATATAATTGAAATAATACAGGTTGTGCGTTCGTGATCATCAATTGGAAATCCAACCTTTGGTTGTTGATTGATCCTTGGAAATTGGTCTTTGGTACCGGCCAAGTTATTCCTTGTATTTGATAAAGACTCGCCATTGATTTTAGCTTGAGTAAAAATAAAATCAAGAGAGAGATATTAACTTCTTGAGATACTTTTATCTAGATTGAGTCTGACTGTATAGTTGATTCTCTAGCAAAGTATTTCGGAGTTAGTCCATACAGATTGCTAAGCGAAATATTGGGTGGTGTTGTTAGACCCCCGCTTTTTCACAACCTTTTGCAGAATTTGACAGAGCATATATCCAGGCACTCTAAGAAATTAATTGCACAATAAGTTCATTAACTCTCATGCATGATAAACTTGTTCCAAAAGATATATATGCAATTGGTGGTTCGTGCTCCGAAAAAAGGATCTTCTATCTATTATACTCCTCTTGAAAAAATAAGTCTTCTTGATGAGTTGCTTCAATCGAAAGAATAAAGTAATGGTATTCTCAACAAAATACTGGAGGAAAGTCAGGAAATAGAGAATCTTGAGATTGAAACTCAACGACTCGAGAGAAAATTTTATTCAAGCACTTTCAGAGATTTATGAGATGGAGAAAAAAACATATGTACTAAAACCTTTGTGGTCAAGTGAAAGATACTTATTCCTGTTCCTCCACACGCCTTGTAGGGAATACGAATCTTCAGAATACTCAGTCTACCGATGAGAAGAAAGATCCAAGATCTCTTAGTAAAGCAGCCTTTGCGCCACTTAAAAAGGTTAAAAAGATCATCTCGTTAGATCTCATAATACATGTTCCTTTTGTGGTAAGAAAGGACGTACCCTGAAACGGTGCAATAAATAATTAAAAAAAATGTCCACATATGGAAACCTTTTTCCATGTTTCCAGCAGTGGTAAAGGTTTCTGTCATTATTATAGGACAAAGGGACATTCTTTTAAGGATTGTTTCTCACAACTTGAAAATAAGAGAATTACTGATTTACAAAAATCCTTGCATCAAATTTTCAAAAGGTGTTGTCATTATCAAGTATAGTAAGACAAAGAAGGATATTTAAAAAAAAAAACTAGTTCCTTGAATAATACCTCTTCAGTGATCATCATCACAATTGCATTATCTCACTCTTCAACATAATTTCTAATAAAACTATTGAAGAACTAGACAAAAGAATATAAATCTCTTATCAGCAGGTTGAGACGTGGCATCAAAAGGAAAAAAAAAAGTGGGTATGTCGGATAACTGTACTCTTTCTCTTAATTGCAGTTCTTTTATCGGCAACAAATATGATTAAGGTTGGTATAATTAAATTCAAAAAAGAATTTAAGGCAAAGAATCTCATGATCCATGATAAGATAAAGCATGATCATCACAACACAACTTGATTGTGTTGTTTTGTGCATCCTATTTCTCAACAACTGGGAGGACTGCACAATATTTACATGGTAAATTTGTCTTCCTTGTTATGATATGATGAGATCTTATTTGTGTGTAGGTGATAATTTCTTCATAAGGATGTATGTAACTATTTTTTCATGACATAAAAATGAATAAAACAATTACCATCTCTAATTGTTAAGCGTTGCTCCATGAAGATGTGTCCACTACTGTTAGAGCACTACTCAGTCGAACTCGCAAGCGTTGCTATCTCAAGTTTGTTTCTCAAATTTAGTTGATCAAAACTATATACTTGATTTCTAGTCTACTTATAGCTATGTCTCGGATTAGGCTATAATGTGTAGTTGAGCTTTATACTTCACGACGTTTATCGATTGAAGACGAAAATCTACTGAGGCGAGCTTGGAGGAACTTCATCAACAAAAGGTATGTGGAGACTAAAACTTATATGTCACTCAGAAGTCTATTTTATTCCATCTTCTAATGAGATTAAGTCATACAGCTATATAGACTTTTACATTATACACATTTGATATTTCGAGCTGAGTTTATCTCGCTTATCTATTTCTCGAAATATGTGTTGGAAGATTTTTGCTTTAACTATGTTCATCATTATTCTTGACGAGTTTAGATGGAGACAAATTTATTTGTTGGAAACTAAATATTAAATCAAAAGATGATCATGTGAAAATTTCCTTGAAACATATTACATGATTTGTGTGAGACAATCATTTGATGTTGAATTGGAAAGTTTCGTATTGATCATTCGACCACTTGAAAATTACTTGAAGCTAATGGTTTTTGTGAGACAACCATTGTCGTCTTCCAAGGATGTTTCAATGATCGAAGTGGGAGTTTAGAACAGTCAACCATGTCCGGATACAACACGGTATGCATACCTAGTATGCGAACTGTATTGTTATAATTCAGGTCCGGGAACCTTATTTGCGTACCCGGTATGCGAACGGTTTTACCTATAAAGGTCCGGGAACCTTGTTTGCGTACCTAGTATGCGAACTATTTCATCTGAGTTAGGTCAGGGACGGCTGTTTTCGTACCCGGTTTGCGAACGGCTGGACAAGACTAAGGTCCGGAGCTGTTGTTTGCATACCTGGTTTGCGAACACAATAGTTAAGTTCTAAAATTGGTTAAGTATGATTTTCATACTCATGAACTAAAATATATATGAATTAAGGAATTCAATCTTTGTAATCCGTGGCTTAATGTTCATGAACTGATTCTGGTATAAGTACTTGTACAATTACGAATCAATCCGATTTTGTTTCAATTTGTTCATATGTATTTCTATGAGATACTGAACAATTGAACAACTCTATTTGAAACACATTTAGATTGATTTGATTATCTTTCATGATTGATTGATCATAATATTTGATCTAGAAGTGTTATATGAATGTGGTTAAGACAAAAGTGTTCATATGGCTAACTTCGGTTAACTGTTATTGAGCCAACTCAATATACACGTTTAGGTACGGTTACCCGTATCAAAATGAAGGTATATTTCATTTGTATGTAACAAGCTAGGACCATATAACGGTGGAGATTGATTGCTTTATTTTAAAGAAGACTTAGCTTGAATATTAAATCAAGAGTTCATCTAACGGTGAATATTGAATGCTTTGTTACTAAGCTATCTTAGCTTTGATTGTAAGCAAAACCTGATTTGAAAGACTATATAAAAGAGAACTCTAGCAACTGGAAAACCTAATCCCGGCACTTTCCAGTGTCCTAGTTGCTAGAGTCGATTCTCCTTTAACCTAGTTTTTTCCAAAACCATATTAGGTTAACGATTTGAAGACTTCATTTGGGATTTGTGAAGCCGGATCCAACTATTTTCTTTGTAGTTGCGTATTCTGATCTTACTTGCTTAATCGTGTTAGGTACTATCTTCTCTAAGATTTTCTCGAGATTTATCTCCGATAGGTAAGATATAAGAAGTAATCACAACAGTTCTTCGTCTCAGACTCTGTGATTCTGCAATAACTTTTTTTGTTAATCGGTTGGGTTATTGTGAGGTGATTGATATTTCTAGGCTTCTCTTCGGGAGTATAAGGCCGGATTATCAATTGGTTCCTGTTCACCTTGATTTCCAAAAGACGGAACAAAAACCGAATAAATAATAGACATATATGTGGGAGACAGATTTGTTTATAAGTCCTCGACTTTGGGTCGTCGCAACTCTTAGTTGTGGGTGAGATCTGAAAAGGCGAGGGTTCCCAAATATACCTCAAGCTAAAACTTTTCCTACCTATAAGTCCTTTCTCTGAAAGTGATTGTCTATGGACTGAGTCGAGACAATGCAACTAATCGGTTTACACTTCGTGTGATCGTCTATGGATACGAGATCGAGACAATACAACAACGAAGTATGTTTACTTGATAAAAAGGTTCGGACTTAACCAAACACAATAGGATTGCTTATCAAGTAAATAAGAATTAACGTGTGTGTAATTTACCTTAATTATAATAAAATAATTATAACGCGGAAAATAAAAGTAAATGACACATCAAGATTTTGTTAACGAGGAAACCGCAAATGCAGAAAAACCACGAGACCTTGTCCAGAATTGAATACTCTCAGGATTAAGCTGCTACACAAAATTACACCAACTTCGTATAGTTGAGACCAAGCAACTAAACCTATAGTTCACCTAGTTCCGTCTGTATTCCCATGCCTCCGACCTATGAATAAGTCACGTACTTGGAACAATTCCTTTGATTCGTATTCCAAACAATAAAGGAACAAAAAATCTGTTTGGTAGCAACTCTCTTCAACCAAGTGATGTGAGTTCGACAAAGGCTCTTCTGTTTATCTCAAATAAACTCCTTCGTCAGGTTCTTAGATCTATCTTATGTTCAACTACCAAAGGTAATTGTTGAGATTTTGCAATCAATACTTTTAATCATAAAGAATTGTATAGTTGCCGATCTATACAACTAATCAATCCAATCTACCACATGGATAAACCGATTATAGTTGGATCCTCTTATGCTGAAACAAGTATTGTGCACACCAAAGATTATGAACCCCAAATCAGAAATCTTCAATATCTTCTTTGTCTTAAAATCTTCTTAGATCTTCAATAAACACCTGCACACAACAACTTGAATCTCTTGTGATCAATCATGCACAGAACGGAGTCTGTTAACAATGGATTATCACAAGATCGTCTTTAGCACTAACAACAGTCTAAAGATCCCTGTCGAAACTTCGATCTAGTTTGAGTGAATATTATATTAGAAGAGAAGATTCTCAAGTATAAACAAACTAGGTGCAATCAAAGTTCAACCACCGTTAGTCAATCAAATCAATCGAAAACACTAGATAAACCGCAATTATCTAGTTTCCAACCAACGGTACTAATAGAGCTTCTCGATCACAAAGAAGACTTTAAACTGAGCGGCCGTAAGATATTTCGCCTAATTGGGTTACTCTCCTCTCCGAATAGACGGCTTCACCAGTAAAAACACAACCGAGGAAGTTTGCTGTCACGAAGGATTAGTTTGCTAGAATTGCAAATTTCAAGTATTTATAGACAAGGAATCTTGGACACCAAGGAATTTCCAAAACCGAAAATATTCTCAAGATATTCATTAAAACACAAATTCGGTTTCCATAATTCCTGGAAATGCTCTGTCCAAAATAATGACCAAAAATCTCTTTGGAAAATATTTAACTAGTAAATGCATATTACTAATTCTTATTTTCCTAAAATAAAATTAAGACCTTAATTAAAAGATTCTTAACTTATTTATGTTTCGATCCTGGGATTTTCTTCCTTTAGCTATTAAGGAATAACTTTGAACAATAAAAGATAAACATTACTGCGTGTGTTCAAAGTGTGTCGACATCCTTACTTTGTAAGTCCTTTTTCATACTTACAACCTTGAAACTGATTTTCCACACTTCCAAACAAGTTTAGAATTGGTTCATCTGACTTTCAAGAACTATGTGATTGATCAAGAACACTCAATCACAAATCATGGGTTTAACGGTTCTACCAAAACAAGTTTCGGTTCTACCTCCATGTGAGTAATGTGCATAGTCACACTAGCTTTCCAAAATTCGGTTGACTAGGTACTAGGATCGGTTCCCCACATATATATGGTATCTAACTTATATGTGTTGCACATGTCCATAGGATCGGTTCCCCTTTCTGCTACAAACTTGCTGCACCTCATACAAGGATCGATTCCCCTTTGTGATGTATTGCACCTCTTACTAGGATCGGTTCCCCTTTACCCAGATTCGGTCATACACAAATCACAAACTCGATCATACCATCTCAGGTGATTACTTAAGATCGGTTTCACTAATAAAAATCATACCAATACATAAGTCAGGCCTTTGTGAATAGTTTTACCAAGAACACAAACAAGTCATGAGCGGTTATACTAAATCATAGCTATAGGTCGTTCACAAGATATGCAATGAATAACAATACCAATAATGCCTGGCGATTTCCTTTTCGATTCATAAACAAGTTTATGAACTTACTTCCTTAAAACACATGTAAAACATTGTTTCCTAGGATGAAATGCTCACCTCATACCCATACATAATCACAATAGCATTTGAACGATTATGTCGATGTCTTATCTACAAAGTTTAATGGTTAAGCAATAAATCTCGTATTATATTCCTTAATACTATGTCTATCTAGAGTGTTCATGCTTCGCAGTTTTGTTTTCAATATGCACGACTTGAAAGATACGTTAGGGAATGAAACAGTTCAAGTCAAATATCACTAACCTCAAGTGGAAGGATGATGTTATCGTTGTAGCTTCTTACTTCTTCACTTCTTCAAGTCTTCGCAATACTTATAATGTCTCATATCATAATACTTTCAAGCTAACCTATACGAAGTTGAATCTAGTACATAATCAAGCGACTCTTAAAATGAGTTTTGATTCACTAAAATATGACAACCAAACTTGACATACCAACGCTTGGTGGGTTTAACCGAGCTATGATCTAACAAGATCGGCTAAGGGAATCAAGTACGCAGAATACGGCGTGGTTCTAGAGGCGTAAGGAATGCGACTGTACCTTAATCGGTGTGAGACTTGGTTAAGGCTCAACTACATTCCAGTCCGAAGTTAACATGTAGTTGTCTAGTGTCTGTATCGGCTTAATACAGTGTGGTGTTCAATCTGGACTAGGTACCGGGTTTTTCTGCATTTGCGGTTTCCTCGTTAACAAAATTTCTGGTGTATGTGTTATTTCTTTTCCGCATTATATTTATTTATATAATTGAAATATCACAGGTTGTCCGCAGTTTAATCAGTTGATAAATCCGACCTTGTTTGTTGGATATAACTTGATTGATACTTGGGCATTGATCTTTGGTACCGTCCAAGGTATTTCTCTTATCAATCTGGCTCACGGATTTCCATCTGTTTGATTTGCTGATTGGATTGAGAAATAGAGATAAAGCTCTTTGATATATCTCTTGATTGATCTCGCTTTTAAGTTGGTGCTCTCGGAATTATATTGGAGTTTGTCCATACAGATTTCCGAACGAGTTATTGGGTATGGTTGTTATACCCCAAATTGTTCAATTGGTATCAGAGCAGGCAAACACAATAAGATCTCATAAGTCAGTATTTGTAGTAATCTGATTTCTATGGATAAAAATTTATCTTGCTTTTACGCACTTAGACATGTCTTCCAAAGTTTTTGACTATGCCAAATGTCTTGGGATTACCTCAAAGGATAATCCCTTAGCAGATTCTTCCGAATCCCGAGGTAGAAAACTTTTGTTATCAGATTCTGATAACATGTGACAATTGACACTATGTCAGAATCTAAGATGGAGCTCACCAGAACTTAAAAAAAACTGCTGAGATTATTGATATTCAAGTCTATAAAATTAGATCTCTTGAAGAAAAATATGTTAGAGCATTGCTCGGTCGAACTCGCATGCGTTTCTATCTCAAACATGTTTGTCAATGTTAGTGCTCAAAACTATAAGTCCTGATTTCTAGTCTACTATAGCTAAGGTCTCGGACTAGGATAGAAAGTGTAGTTGAGCTCAAGAACTCCATGTAAATCATCATACAAGACGAAGGACTACTCAAGGAACCGGTGGATCTTCATCGACTAAAAGGTATGTGGAGACTTGAACTTATCTATCACTGAAAAGTCTATTTATCTCCTATCTTGAGACAAAAGTCGTTTTACTATATAGACTTAGATTATACACATTTGCTATTTCGAGCCGAGTTTATCTCGCCTATCTATTTCTCGAAATATGTGTTGGTAAGCTGTAGCTTTAGCCAAGTTCATCTTTACCTAGTGACGAAAGTCATGACAAGTTTCAATCACTCTGAAAATTGCATACTTTGACGAAAAATAGTTTGTGAATAACAACTATAGAATATCAACGTCCTCTAAGAATGTTTCAATGATTGAAATGAGGTTTGGATTATATAACCATTGGAGGATATAAGCATTGTTGTGGAAACACATATATGTATAAGTCCTTATTCCTTAAACCGAAGTTTGCGAACTTTGTTGATCAAGAGAACCGGAATAGTGGCGTGAGCCAAGTCCGCGAACTGGCGGAAGTTCTCGACCCGAGAAATTCTGTTGGAGTTTGTGAACTCCGTCCGCGAACCCAGTCCGCGAACTTGAGTAGGTTATATCTAAAAATGATGTTTGTGAACTTATTCTTATATAAACTAAGGAATTCAAATTGCAAATCGTGGCTATATAGTTCATGAACCGATTCGAGTGAATCAAATCGTTTTTGCTTCGATTGTGTCTTGTGTAGTTATATAAGATTTCCTTGCAATTGAACAACTCTCTAACTAGTTCATTTGAGTCACTTGAACTAGTTATGGTGAAGAAGAATATGGTTGATATGAAAGTGATCATATGGCTAACCATTTGGTTGACTATTGTTGAACCAACAAATGTACAAGTTTGGGTACGGTTACACAAGTCTAGAAACGTGCATTTCATTTGTGTGTAACAAGCTAGATTTCGATCTAACGGTTAAAAGATATTAGCTTGAATCTAATCAGGTTTTCATCTAACGGTGAGTATTGAATGCTTTGTTACCAAGCTAACATTGATTGCAAACCCTGATTTGAAATAATGTATAAGGGAGAACTCTATCAACTGGGAAACCTAATCCCCACACCTTCCGTGTGATACTCCTTGTGCTAAGATAGAGTCAATTCTCCTTTAACCTTTGGTTTCTTCTTCTAAACCAGGTTAACGACTTAAAGACTTCATTGGGATTGTGAAGCCATACCGATACTACTTTCTTGTAGTTGTATGATCTGATCTTGCTGTTTCTATCGTACGAGTACAATTGTAATAATTGGCTTGAGATTGATATCTCCGATATGCAAGATATAAAAGAAATCACAAACACTTCGTCTCATCGTTTGTGATTCCGCAATATCTTTTTTCGCTGCATCGATTAAGATTATTGTGAGGTTATTGATAATACTAGGCTGTTCTTCGGGAATATAAGTTCAGTTTATCAATTGGTTCCTGTTCACCTTGATTTAACAAAATACGGAACAAAACTCGTAGGTATATTCGTGGGAGACGTATTTATATATTACCGTAGACTTTTCTGTGTGATACAGATTTATTTAGTCTTCGACTTTGGGTCGTAGCAACTCTTAGTTGTGGGTGAGATCAGCTAAGGGAATCAAGTATGTAGCATCCTGCTGGGATCAGAGACGTAAGAGCATAACTGTACCTTGGATTCAGTGTGAGATTGATTGGGGTTCAGCTACAGTCCAGACCGAATTTAATTTGGAGTAAGCTAGTGTCTGTAGCGGCTTAATACAGTGTGTGTTCAAACCGGACTAGGTCCCGGGGTTTTTCTGCATTTGTGGTTTCCTCGTTAACAAAATTCTGGTGTCTGTGTTATTTCTTTTCCGCATTATATTTTGTTATATAATAGAAATATCACAGGTTTTGCGTTGTCCGATCAATTAGAATATCTGACCTTTTGGTTGTTAATTTAAATTGACTGGTCTTTGGTACCATCCAAGTTATCTCTCTAGTATTTGATAAAGACTCACATATTTCTATTTGCTTGAGTATATATCAAATCGAGATATTGAGATATAAACTCTTTGATATACTTTTTGTCTAGATTGAGTCTGACTGTCTAGTTGATTCTCTAGAAAGTATATTGGAGTTGGTCCATACAGATTGCTAAGCGAGATATTGGGTGTGGTTGTTGTACCCCCACTTTTTCAATTGGTATCAGAGCAGGAAAACACGTTTAAGACCTTACAAGTCTGTGTTTGTAGCGATCGGACTTTATGGACAGAGGTGTTATCTCAATTAACGTACCACCAGTCTTCGATGGCTCTAATTACTTATGGTGGAAAATTGCTATGCGAGCTTTTCTTCAAGCACGTGATTTTCAATCATGGGTATATGTTGTTAATGGCTATAATGCTCCCGTTGTGGAAGTTGGAGATGTAAACGTTCCCAAATATATTGGTGAATACACCCCTGCCGAGATAAATGCTGCAAAGCAAAATTCCGACGGTTTAAATGCTATCATACATGCCATCACCCCAAATCTTCAGCACCATGTGTCAAACTGCACGAGGTCTAAAGATGCGTGGGATATCTTAGAAACCATATTCGAAGGTAAGTCCAGTGAAAAGGAAGCTAGGCTTCAAAACCTTAATTCCGATTGGGAAAACCTTCGTATGGCAGATGAAGATACATTTGATGAGTTTAATCACAGAGTGTCTAAAAATTGTTAATGCATCTTTTGCATTGGGTAAGACTATTCCTGAAAAGGACATTGTGATGAAAATTCTCAGATCGCTGCCATCTAGATACGATTCTAAGAAGCATGCCATCGTTGAGGGAAATAACCTTGATAATCTCTCCAGAAATACGCTGGTTGGGAAGCTTAAGATCTTTGATCACGAACATTCATCCAAAACTAAGGATGTTGCGTTCAAAGCACAAAAGGACACTAAATTACTTGATAAGAGTAAAAAAGTGTATATCTCTGAAGATGATCACTCTGAGAAAGATTCATCAGATGAAGATCTTGACAAGTCGGTCTCGATAATCACAAGACAGTTTAGGGATCTTCTGTTAAAGAGAAGTAAACGGTTCTCCAGAGATAAGCCTAAAGCATCAGATAAACCTCATAACCGTATTCCTCCTAGAAACAGGGAAACAGATGAAACTGATGATGAGGATATGCCTCAGTGCTTTAAGTGTAAGGGATTTGGTCATTTTCCAAACGAGTGCTCAAATCGTAGAAAATACACTGGGAACAAAGGTCTTGCTACAACTCTTGATGAAATGTCTGACAATTATGATTCTAATGAAGACGAGAAATCAAGTGTTGCACTTCTTTGTGAAAAATATTGATTTTGATAACTGTAGCAATACATACATCAATCTCGATATTCTTTCAGAAGAAAACCCAACTAATCTGGAAGAAAAAAAATGACCCATTTCTTGGAAACTTTGTTTCTAATGTTTCAGGTTCCACCATGTGTCTAACAGCGTGCACATCTCAGAAGCCTGTCTTTTATCCTTGTTTGACATGCTCGTATTGTTCTCTAAAGGGTCATGAACTTTCAAAGTGTTACAAGTACAAACACCAATTGAGGCACGTCAACAAATTTCAACGAAGAGCAAATCAATTAGCAAATAAGCTTAAACTTACTCAGAAGACCGTTGAGGTATGTAGGATGTTATCTTCATATAAGAAGTTAGTTTCCAAGAATAAACCAAGAACATTAGAGAAGAAAGGATGGTCGAGTCGTTTTGATAGACAGAGGTATGTAGATTCCTCTCAAGAGGAAAATGGTGGACAAATTGTTGTTCACCACAACGCAACTTGATTGTGTTGTTTTTTAAATCTTGTCTCATGTGCCCGATCAAAAGAGACAATGATTTTGTACCTCTCAGGCTTTAGGAAAAGTTTTTTTCTCTTCTCTTCTTTTCTTAGTTTTTGTTCTTCCCTGTCTATCAACAAAATAGGGTTATTATCAACAATTCTACTCTTTATAGGGTTATGAGTTGGACGTGTACGAACCTGTTTAAAGGTTTCGAAACCCTACGTTCCTTTTTCCTTCCTCAAAACCTCTTTTTATCTCAAGACTACTTGTTGATTTCAATTTGTGATTTCCTCTCACAAACCCATACGTTATGGTACTCCAAGCATGATGTCTTCTGATGGAAAAGATGTTAATATGATTGTTAAGCCATCAATCATGAACGAAAAAGAGAAATTTCCGTTATCTCCTACCTTGAAAAGAAAGAGAAGGAATGTGAGGAAGCCAAGAGCCGTTCCTTCAAACTCTCAAAAGTTTTCTGATGTTCTTGAAGAGTTAAAGGAGATGCAAAAGGAGATTCAACAAATAAAGGCTTTTGTGTATAAGACTCATGAGATTCAGAAGGCCCTGGTTCGACATCATCATCCAAGAAGGTTTATTGATATAAACTCCTACCTTAATGAACCTTATGTCCCAATGGCTGTTGACGACAAGGAGTTCGGGGACGATAAAGAATTCTTCAAAGGTCTTATTGCCTAGTAAATCTTACATTTTTCTTTTTCTATTTAGAAGAATAACTAGAGTTTGGAATAGCCATTATTGTGATTACACATAGCTATGTCCAATGTTTTCATCTTCATGTTTTAGATTTATTGGTTTAAATTCTAAATTTGTTTGGAAGATGATTTTTGAAGTATTAATCTTTATGGTTTTATATATTGCAATATTGTTATGGGATATGTGTGTTTGCGTCCGTGAACTATGATTGTCCCATACCTTGTCAAAAGTAAAGTCTTTCGTATGTCGATATGAATGTATTGATAAAAGAATGAATAGACTTTTGACAAATACAAAAGTTAAGCCTATTATGTCATTGTTTGATGGAAGATAGGTTAAAATCTTTTGTTGCGTTATGCGAATAGTGATGGAAAATAGAATGAATCCTTGTGTACTCCGGAATATTGATCTTCCCTGATCCATATTTTATGTATTACTGTGAGGCTCCGTAAAGTGTCTTATGTTGAGCATTAAACGGCCAAGTTGATTATTTTTATGATTAGCTTAGTTGTTGTTCCGCGAGATACTTTATGTCGAGCATATTCAACTAAATTAATCATCTTGTTTGGTTATTTAGTTGTTGCTCCGTAAGTTTTCTTATGATGAGCATGACCAATTAAATTGATTATTTTTGTGATTAGTTTGGTTGTGTATTTCGATTAGATTATTTATGGGTTCTCTTGTAATTAATCTAATTGTATATTTTTGAGTCTCCATAAGTTCACTTATGTTGAGCATTTTCGATTGAATTAATCATGGGTTCTCTTGTGGTTAGTTTAATTGAGTATTTTGGATTCAAATTCATACTTGTATGTAATTTGTTATGTCCAAAGAAATCCTTCTTTTCTTTCGAAATTAAGGTCGCTCTTTTTGTTCTTTCGGGAATAACATTGTATGGGGGAGAGTTCTTAATTAAACTTGTGCTTAATTGCCAAATCTTTGTGGGGAGTGCGGCTGTGGAATATTATAGGGGTTGTCTTGTATCTTTATAAACTCCTTGATGAATGCATTTAGCTTTGGCTTTATGATTGCATCTAAATAAGATGATATGTGTTTCTTTCTTTTGGTCATGAAATGTCTCTTTCGTAAATTTCATAAGGATCCCGTTCTTGTACCTTTGCCAATTTTATTGACAAAAATGGGGAGAATTAATATGTAGTTCACACTACAAATACATATGGTTTTCGGATCATTATGTAAGGGTGAGTGGTTTCCACGTGAGATGAAGTATTGACTAAGGGGGAGTGATACATATCACCATAGTATTGTTGTTGAAGTTGTGATACAATTGAACTTTGACGCTGTGTAATGATACTATGACACTGTATAACAATAATTGAGAACTCTTGTTTTCTCGTTGCTATAGCTACGGATTTTCAACAACGATGATGCTGAACTTACAACCTTTGGGATCATTGGAGTACTTGGAAGTGACGAAGATTTCGAGTAATGTTGAAGATTAGACATGTGGAATAGGAGCTACAAAAGTTAATTTATTTATTTTTTGTATTACATATGTATTGATAGTTTTGTCGCTAAAATTGACAAAGGGGGAGGTTGTTAGAGCATTGCTTGGTCGAACTCGCATGCGTTGCTATCTCAAGCATGTTTGTCAATGTTAGTGATCAAAACTATAAGTCTTGATTTCTAGTCTATTATAGTTAAGGTCTCGGACTAGGATAGAAAGTGTAGTTGAGCTCAAGAACTCCATGGCAATCATCATACAAGACGAAGGACTACTCAAGGAACCGGTGGATCTTCATCGAATAAAAGGTATGTGGAGACTTGAACTTATCTGTTACTCAAAAGTCTATTTATCTCCTATCTTGAGACAAAAGTCGTTTTGCTATATAGACTTAGATTATACGCATTTGATATTTCGAGCCGAGTTTATCTCGCCTATCTATTTCTCGAAATATGTGTTGGTAAGCTGTAGCTTTAGCCAAGTTCATCTTTACCTAGTGACGAAAGTCATGAAAAGTTTCAATCACTTTGAAAATTGCTTACTTTGACGAAAAATAGTTTGTGAATAACAACTATAGAATATCAACGTCCTCTAAGAATGTTTCAATGATTGAAATGAGAGTTTAGATTATATAACCATTGGAGGATATAAGCATTGTTGTGGAAACACATATATGTATAAGTCCTTATTCCTTGAACCGAAGTTTGCGAACTTTGTTGATCAAGAGAACCGGAATAGTGGCGTGAGCCAAGTCCGCGAATTGGCGGAAGTTCTCGACCCGAGAAATTCTGTTGGAGTTTGTGAACTCCGTCCGGGAACTTAAGTCTGCGAACCCAGTCCGCGAACTTAAGTAGGTTATATCTAAAAACGATGTTTGTGAACTTATTCTTATATAAACTAAGGAATGCAAATTGCAAACCGTGGCTATATAGTTCATGAACCGATTCGAGTGAATCAAATCGTTTTTGCTTATATTGTGTCTTGTGTAGTTACATAAGATTTCCTTGCAATTGAACAACTCTCTAACTAGTTCATTTGAGTCACTTGAACTAGTTATGGTGAAGAAGAATATGGTTGATATGAAAGTGATCATATGGCTAACCGTTTGGTTGACTATTGTTGAACCAACAAATGTACAAGTTTGGGTACGGTTACACAAGCCTAGAAACGTGCATTTCATTTGTGTGTAACAAGCTAGTTTTCGATCTAACGGTTGAAAGATATTAGCTTGAATCTAATCAGGTTTTCATATAACGGTGAATATTGAATGCTTTGTTACCAAGCTAATATTGATTGCAAACCCTGATTTGAAAGATTATATAAGGGAGAACTCTAGCAACTGGGAAACCTAATCCCCACACCTTCTGTGTGATACTAGTTGTGCTAAGTTAGAGTCGATTCTCCTTTAACCTTTGGTTTCTTCTTCTAAACCAGGTTAATGACTTAAAGACTTCATTGGGATTGTGAAGCCAAACCGATACTACTTTCTTGTAGTTGTGTGATCTGATCTTGATGTTTCTATCGTACGAGTACAATTGTAATAATTGTCTTGAGATTGATATCTCCGATAGGCAAGATATAAAAGAAATCACAAACACTTTGTCTCATCGTTTATGATTCCGCAATATCTTTTTTCGCTGCGTAGATTAAGATTATTGTGAGGTGATTGATAACACTAGGCTGTTCTTAGGGAATATAAGTCCGGTTTATCAATTGGTTCCTGTTCACCTTGATTTATCAAAAGACAGAACAAAACTCGTAGGTATATTCGTGGGAGACGGATTTATCTATTACCGTAGACTTTTCTGTGTGATATAGATTTGTTTATTAAAGTCTTCGACTTTGGGTCGTAGCAACTCTTAGTTGTGGGTGAGATCAGCTAAGGGAATCAAGTACGTAGCATCCTGCTGGGACCAGAGATGTATGAGCATTAATGTACCTTGGATCAGTGTGAGATTGATTGGGGTTCAACTATAGTCCAGGCCGAAGTTAATTTGGAGTAGGCTAGTGTCTGTAGCGGCTTAATACAGCGTATGTTCAAACTGGACTAGGTCCCGAGGTTTTTCTGCATTTGCGGTTTCCTCGTTAACAAAATTCTGGTGTCTGTGTTATTTCTTTTCGGCATTATATTTTGTTATATAATAGAAATATCACAGGTTGTGCGTTATTCAATCAATTAGAATATCCCACCTTTTGGTTGTTGATTTAAATTGATTGACACTTGGATATTGGTCTTTGGTACCATCCAAGTTATCTCTTTAGTATTTGATAAAGACTCGCAGATTTCTATTTGCTTGAGTATATATCAAATCGAGAGATTGAGATATAAACTCTTTGATATACTTTTTGTCCAGATTGAGTCTGACTGTCTAGTTGATTCTCTATAAAGTATATTGGAGTTTGTCCATACAAATTGCTAAGCGAAATATTGGGTGTGGTTTTTGTACCCCCACTTTTTCAAAATATGCTCAGCTTACTGATGAACTAGAGAAGTCTCTTGATAGAGAACGAGAACTTTATAGTATCGTTGAGTATTTTTCTAACAATATCGAAAATCTTGTTCAAGAAACTACTCTACAGCGCGAAAAGATTAGTATGCTTGAAGATACATTTAAAAAAGACTCAATTAGAGAAGAACGTTTAATCAAGACTCATTCATCAGAATTGAACAGTTGTCGTGTTGAAAAAGAGAAACTTGTTACATCTCTTTCTCTAGCCCAGGAATAGTGCAAGTCCTTGAAAAGGGAAAACTCTGTTTTAGTGAGTAAGTCATCTTCAGTGCCTATCTATAATACTCATGTGGTATTACCTAGCATGGAGAAAATTACTCCTAAGGAATTGTCTGCTAAGAAACGTTTGCGTGACTTGTAGATTTCCGGAAAGGCTATGAGTCTAAAACAGGATTCATCCAATGTTTCTTATCCACGAACCTATTCATTCTGTGGGAAAAGAATCATAATGTTCTACATTTTTTTTCTTGGAAGAAACAAATTTCTGATCTTAAGTCGACGGAGTAAATTTTCTGACGACATCAACAATGAATTTCATTCCTGCAGAAAACCAAAAATCTCATAAAAAAAGGATTTTCGAGGTCACTCCTCTAGAAATCTTTGCAGGAATCGTTTTCTTCATAATGGTGCAACTTCTTACACTTCTAATATACACGTTCCTAGTAGTTATGAGAATAAGTCTGGCTGGTCTAAGTCTAGGAAATGGGATTGACGTAATCTTTATTCCCTGAAGCCGATATCAAGAGGTCCTGAATTTAATCCTCGGAGAAATTCGTCTGATGGAAGTTCAAAAAGGTCAATGTCAAATTCTTATTGAATAAGAGATAACCGAATGAAGGTAAGGAATATACAACACAAACACTCATAAGGTACTTACAACTCTTCCCTCAATTTATGTAGTGGGATTATATCTCACTTTGTTACCTAGTTATAGGTAAATCCATCCTTGAAACTAACTTGAGAGTTACAAGGATGATATTTGTGGGATATTCAAGTTCATTGTATGATACCATCTGATTTTGTGTTTGTGTCTTTGAAATAAAGTTGTTTTCTTCATATGTGAATGTTGAGTCATATCTTGACTCCTAGTAACTTATGTATCTTGTTGAGTTTTTCATGTGCTCTAATTTAATGTGAATCTTCTAATTATCGAGCTATGAAAATCTACGAGACAACTGAAAATAGAGTGTATTTCCTTATTTTGGATCCTTGCTGACCCAATAACTGTCCATAACCGGTCCACGAACGTCCGTGTATTCTTCTTCTTAAGAGCTTATATAGGGTTTTCATAACACTGGGTTCCTTCCTTCTCTTGTTTACGAACATATATATATTGTAGTGTTTTTCCATCCTTATTAAAAAATATATATGGAGAACTGTTCAAAATCTCAAGAAGTGGTGAATATTGATATGGAAGAAGATATCAAAGGATGTAGTTCAGTTCAAGAACTTGTTTTGAAGAAGATGATCGCAAGTAAAGAGTACAACTCTTGGATTGCTGAATCAGTCAAGGATTTAATTCATTTACAGAATGACTCAAAGGTCGAATTTGTAAATCTTCAACAACAAATAAATCATTTTATTGATGGTCACACCAAAATCCTTGAAAATCAAAAGGTCTTGATACAGAACCAGAAGAAGCTCATCTCTGATTGCATCAAGGCCAGGCAACTTGCTTGCATTGTTGATCGAAAGGTAAATGTTCTAACTCATGAACATGGATTTTCTACGGTCAAAAGGATCAAGGATATCGATAATACATTTTATGATGGAGTCATGGAGAGGTATGAAGTTATCTGTTGATACATGAAAAATGAAACCCCTTAACGGGTTCGGGATACCCTCAAGAGGGGAGGTAAGCCTAGCATGAGATGTGGAGACTTGGGTACTAAGCCCAAGCCCAATGAGAAAATACCCATGAGATAAGAAGGACAAGGAAGGGATTAATAGATAAGGAACAAGTTATATTAAGGAATGACATTAGAAGTAATTAAGGAGGTTTAGGACATGTGTCATGATGTCATAAAAGGAGGAAACTTTGGGAAAGTCTATATAAGGAAGGAAAAGGTACAATGGAAAAAAAAACTCTCTCTCTCTTACTATTCCTAGAAAGCTGAGGTCACTTGGTGTAGCTAGGACGGGTAGAACCGAAACTGAAATCACCCTTCAACATTATCAAAGAAATCTGAACTTCTTATACTGTCTACTAAACTTCTTAATTATCAGAATTTATTCTTATGTTTTAAGAAGGATAACTAGGGTTTGGAATAACAAATATTATGATTACACATAGCTATTTCAACGTTTTTCATCTTGCAATGTTTTTAGATTTATTTATTTAAATTCTAAGTTAGTTAGAAGATGATTTTGCAGTATCAATCTTTATTGGTTTATATATTGCAAAAATATTTTTATGGGCTATGTTGTGTTTACGTCCGTGAATTATGATTGTCTCATATGCTCAAAATTTAAGTTTATTATGTCATTATGCAAATATAGATAAAAGATAAAACGAACTTTTGAAAATTCCGCAGTATTGATCTTTCCCTGGTCCACTTTTATGTGAAAGTATTGTATGGATCCGTAAGTTTTCTTATGTTGAGCGTTTCCGATTAAATTAATCAATAAAGTCTTCTTGTGGTTAATTTATACGAGTTTATCGGATCATTATGTAAGGGGGAGTGGTTTTCATTATGAGACGAAGTATTGACTAAGGGGGAGTGATACATGTCACCGTAGTATTATTGTAAATGTTGTGATGCAATTGGACTTTGATGCTGTGTAATAATACTATGACACTGTATAAAAATGATTGAGAAAATATGTTTTCTTATTATTATGGCTACGGATCTTCAACAACAATGATGCTGAGTTGAACACGTTCAGAATCGCTGGAGTACTTGGAGTAGCGAAGAATTCAAGGAATGTTGAAGAGACAAGGAAATAAAGCATGATGGATGAGAAGATACAAAGTTTATTTATTTTTGTAATCCATATGTATTGATAGTTTTGTCACTAAAATTGACAAAGGGGGAGATTGTTCGAGCACTGCTCGGTCGAACTCGCAAGCGTTGCTATCTCAAGCTTGTTTGTCAAGTTTAGTTGATCAAAACTATATACTTGATTTTTAGTCTACTTATAGCTATGTATTGGATTAAGATAGAATGTGTAGTTGAGCTTTAGACTTTACGGCGTTCATCGATTGAAGACGAAGATATATTGAGGAGAGCTTGGAGGAACTTCATCAACAAAAGGTATGTGGAGACTTGAACTCATCTATCACTCATAAGTCTATTCAATTTTATCTCCTATTGAGACTAAGTCGTATAGCTATATAGACTTTTACATTATACGCATTTGATATTTGGAGTTGAGTTTATCTCGCTTATCTATTTCTCGAAATATGTGTTGGAAACTTTTTGCTTTAACTATGTTCATCATTATTCTTGACGAGTTTAGTTGGAGACAAATTTATTTGTTGGAAACTAAATATTAAGTCAAAAGATGATCATGCGAAAATTTCCTTGAAACATCTTACATGATTTGTGTGAGACAATCATTTGATGTCGACTTGGAAAGTTTCGTATTGGTCATTCGATCACTTGAAAATTACTTAAAGCTAATGGTTTGTGTGAGACAACCATTAATGTCTTCTTCCAAGGATGTTTCAATGATTGAAATGAGAGTTTAGAACAGTTAACCATGTCTGGAAAAAACACGGTACACATACCTAGTATGCGAACTGTATTGTTATAATTCAGGTCCGGGAACCTTGTTTGCGCACCTAGTATGCGAACGGTTTCACCCGAGTTAGGTTCGGGACGGCTGTTTGCAGTTTGCGAACGGCTGGACAAGACCAAGGTCTGGAGTTGTTGTTTGCACACCTGGTTTGCGAACACAGTGGTTAAGTTCTAAAATCGGTTAAGTATGATTCTCATACTCATGAACTAAAACATTTACGAATTAAGGAATGCAATCTTTGCAAACTGTGGCTTAATGTTCATGAACTGATTCTTGTATAAGTACTTTTTACAATTACGAATCAATCCGATTTTGTTTCAATTTGTTCATATATATTTCTATGAGATGGTGAATAATTGAACAACTCTATTTGAAACGCAATTATATTCATTTGATTATCTTTCATGATTGATTGATCATCATATTTGACCTAGAAGTGTTAGATGAATGTGGTTAAAACAAAAGTGTTCATATGGCTAACTTCGGTTAACTGTTATTGAGCCAACTCAATATACACGTTTCGGTACGGTTACTCATATCTAAATGAAGGTATATTTCATTTGTGTGTAACAAGCTAAGACCATCTAATGGTGCATATTGATTGCTTTATTTTAAAGCAGACTTAGCTTTAATCTTAAATAAGGAGTTCATCTAACGATGAATATTGAATGCTTTGTTACTGAAAAAGCGGGGGTCTAACAACCATACCGAATATTTCGCTTAGCAATATGTATGGACTAACTCCAATATACTTTCAAGAGAATCAACTAGACAATCAGACTCAATCTTAAGAAAGTACATCAAAGAGTTATATCTCAATTTCTCAAGTCAATCCGCAATCAAAAAAATAGGAATTTGCGAGCCTGATTGAATATAAGAAATAACTTGGACGATATCAAAAACCAATATCCAAGTGTCAATCAATTTATATCAACAACCAAAGGTTGGATTATCTAATTGATTGAACTACACACAACCTGTGATATTTCAATTATATAAACAAATATAATGTGGAAAAGAAATAATACAGACACCAGAAATTTTGTTAACGAGGAAACCGTAAATGCAGAAAAATCCTGGGACCTAGTCTATATTTGAACACCATATTGTATTAAGCCGCTACAGACACTTTCCTATTACCAGTTAACTTCGGACTGGAATCTAGTTGAGCCCTAACCAATCTCACACTGATCAAGGTACAGTTGCGTTCCTTACGCCTCTTGAACCACGCCGGATTCTGCGCACTTGATTCCCTTAGCTGATCTCACCCACAACTAAGAGTTACTACTGTTAGATCACTGCTCGGTCGAACTCGCATGCGTTGCTATCTCAAGCATGTTTTTCAATGTTAGTGGTCAAAACTATAAGTCTTGATTTCTAGCATATTATAGATGTCTCGGACTAGGACATAGATTGTGTAGTTGATCTTAGACTTCACGACGTTCATCATTTGAAGACGAAGAACTACTAAGAGGAGATTGTGGAACTTCATCGACAAAAGTGTTAGAGCATAGCTCGGTCGACCTCGCATGTGTTGCTATCTCAAGCATGTTTGTCAATGTTAGTGATCAAAACTATGAGTCTTGATTTCTAGTCTACATAGCTAAGTCTCGGACTAGGATAGAAAAGTGTAGTTGAGCTCAAGGACTTCATGGCGATTCATCATACAACGACGAAGATCTACTCAAGGAACCGTGGAACTTCATCAACAAAAAGGTATGTGGAGACTTGAACTTATCTATCACTCAAAAGTCTATCTCTTCTATCTCCTACTTCTTATGAGACAAAAGTCGTATGCAATATAGACTGGATCATACACATTTGATATTTCGAGCCGAGTATATCTCGCCTATCTATATCTCGAAATCATGTGTTGGTAAAGCGTTTCGCTTTGATCGGGTTTATCTTCACCTAATGACGAAAGTCATATTGTTTCAATCACTTTGAAAATCGCTTTGACGAGAAATAATGTAACAACTATATAACATCCTCTAAGAATGTTTCAATGGTTGGAATGAGGGTTTAATTCTATATAACCAATGATGGATATAAGCATTGTGTGGTAACACATATGTGCATAAGTCATATTCCTTAATCCGAAGTTTGCGAACTTTGTTGATTGAGAAAAACCGGAGGAATTGGCTTTTCCAAGTCCGCGAACTCAGTTTGCGAACTCAGTCCGCGAACAGACGGAAGTTCTCTTGACGAGAATTTCTGCTGGGATTTTCCAAAAACTCGTTTGCGTGTTTAGTCCACGAACTCAGTCTGCGAACCTAGACCGCGAACTGGCGGAAGTCTCCTTGCCGAGATTTTCTGCTGAGTTTGGAAAACTCTGCCGGTTGCCTTAAGTCCGCGAACTTGTTTGCGTACTTGAGTGGGTTATGATCTAATGATGTGCTCTTAACATGAAACTTAAATTAATAAGAAATGCAGTATGCAAACCGTGGATATAAAGTTCATGAGCCGATTCAATCGAATCAAATCATCTTTGTTTCATTGTGTCTTGTGTAGTTACATAAGATCTCATAGCAATTGAACAACTCTCTAACTAGTTCATTTGAGTCAATTGAACTAGTTATGGTGAAGAAGAACAATGTTAACATGAAATGCTCATACGGTTGAACTTTTGGGTTACTATGTTGAACCAACATACGCGTACACGTTTGGGCACGATGTTCACAAACCCGGTAAACGTATATCTCAAGTGTGTCTGACAAGCTAAGTTTTTGATCTAACGGTTGAGAAATATTAGCTTGAATCTAAATCAGGTTTTCATCTAACGGTGAATATTGATTGCTTTGTAACTAAGGAAAAACCCTGATTTGAAGAATATATATAGGAGAAATCTAGCATTGGGCAAAACTAATCCCCACACGTCTGTGTGATACTAGTGCGCTCGCTAGAGTCGATTCTCCTCTAACCTTTGGTTTTCTTCTCTAAAACCAGGTTAACGACTTAAAAACTTCATTGGGATTGTGAAGCCAGGCCGATACTACTTTTATCGTAGTTGTGTGGTATGATCTTGCATCTTCTATCGTACGAGTACAATCTTTGATTGGCTTGAGATCGTGAGAGTTCTCCAATAGGAAAGTTAAAGAAGTCACAAACATCTTCGTCTCACTGTTTGTGATTCCTCGACGTCCTCTTGTGTATTCAAGTAAGACTGTTGAGAGGTGATTGATTAATCTAGGCTGTTCTTCGGGAATATAAGACCGGATTATCAATTGGTTCCTGTTCACCTTGATTTCATATCTTAAGACAGAACAAAAACCTAGGGTTTTTCTGTGGGAGACAAATTTATCCTTCCATAGACTTTTCTGTGTGAGACAGATTTGTTTATTATCAAGTCTGCGATTTTGGGTTGCAGCAACTCTTGGTTGTAGGTGAGATCAGCTAAGGGAATCAAGTGCGCAGTATCCTGCTGGGATCAGAGGCGTAGGAGTACGACTGTACCTTGAATTAGTGGGAGACTGATTGGGGTTCAACTATAGTCCAGTCTGAAGTTAGCTTGGAGTAGGATAGTGTCTGTAGCGGCTTAATACAGTGTGTATTCAATATGGACTAGGTCTCGGGGTTTTTCTGCATTTGTGGTTTCCTCGTTAACAAAATTTCTGGTGTCTGTGTTATTTCATTTTCCGCATTATATTGTTTATCTTTATAATTGAAATAATACAGGTTATGCGTTAAAGGTTAATCGATTGGAGATCCGACCTTGTGGTTGTCGATTTCATTGATTAACACTTGGACATTGATCTTTGGTACCGTCCAAGTTATTTCTTGTATTTGATAAAGACTCGCTATTATTTTTAGCTTGAGTAAAAATCAAATCAAGAGAGAGATATTAACTCCTTGAGATACTTTTATCTAGATTGAGTCTAACTGTCTAGTTGATTCTCTAGCAAAGTATTTCGGAGTTAGTCCATACAGATTGCTAAGCAAAATATTGGGTGGTGTTGTTAGACCCCCGCTTTTTCAAAAAGGTATGTGGAGACTAAAACTCATCTATCACTTGGAAAGTCTATTTCTACTCTATCTCCTATATTGAAACATAAGTTGTATTACGATGTAGTTTTCTATATACACATTTGAGATTTCGAGCTAAGTTTATCTAGCTTACATATTTCTCGAAATATGTGTTGGCAAGCTTTCGCTTCGACCAAGTTCATCTTATATCATATGAAAATTGCCGAGTAACATCTTACATGGTTTGTGTGATACAATCATTTGGTGTAGTCTTGGAATGTTTCGTTATGATTATTTCAATAATTGAAAATTGGTTTGGTGCTAATAGTATGTGAAAACGACTATTGTCATCCTCTAAGAAAGTTTCAATGATTGAAATAAGAGTTTAGAACACCTAACCATTATTTGATATGTCATTTTGTGCACTCTTGCACATATGTAATCCATGTCCGGGAACCATAGTATGCGCACCCGTTTGCGTACATGTTGGTTTGAGAAATCCGGGAACCTAAGTATGCGTACCCGTTTGCATACTGGCGTACGGGTTCATGTCCGAGAATTTCTGCTGGGATTCAAAGTTCACGTACCCGTTTGCATACTGGCGAAACCCAATCTTAGTCCGGGTATTTCAAGTATGCGTACCCGTTTGCATACTTGAAGGTTAAAGTTCTAAAATCGGTTATGAACATGAACATAAACTTTTATATAACAAGGAATGCAATCTTCGCAAACCGTGGCTATAATGTTCATGATTGATTCGAGTGAATCAAACCGATTTTGCTTTAATTGTGTTCTTGTATAATTCTATGAGAATATAACAATTGAACAACTCTTTAACTAGTTTTATTTGAGTCATTTGAACTACTTATGGTTAAGATGAATAAGGTTCATATGAGAGTAATCATATGGCTAACCTCGGTTAACTATTTGTGAACCAACATGGTGTACGTGTTTGGGTACGGTTACATAAACCTAAATGAGGGTACATTTCATTTGTGTGTAACAAGCTAAGTTCGATCTAACGGTTGAAATATATTAGCTTGGTTGAATCAGGTTTTTCATCTAACGGTGAATATTGAATGCTTTGTTACCAGGGTAACTTGGATTGCAAATCCTGATTTGAAAACTATATAAAGGAGAAATCTAGCAACTGGGAAAACTAATCCCCACACCTCCTATGTATTACTAGTTGCATAAACTAGAGTCGATTCTCCTTTAACCTTAGGTTTTCATCAAGACCATGTAGTTTAACGACTTGAAAGACTTCATTGGGATTGTGAAGCCAGACCCAACTATTTTCTTTGTAGTTGCGTTTTCTGATCTTGCTCGATTCTGTCGTATTGAGTACAATTGAAATAATTGACTCGAGATTAATTTCTCCGATATGCAAGATAAAAGTAATCACAAACATTTTCGTCTCATCGTTTGTGATTCCATAATATCTTGTTTCGCTAGTCGATTAAGATTATTGTGAGGTGATTAATAATACTAGGCTGTTCTTCGGGAATATAAGTCCGGTTTATCAACTGGTTCCTGTTCACCTTGATTTATGAAAAGACGGAACAAAAACTCTTGGGTATTTCTGAGGGAGACATATTTATTCAATCTATAGACTTTTCTGTGTGAGAAAGATTTGTTTATCAAGTCTTCGACTTTGGGTCGTACCAACTCTTGGTTGTGGGTGAGATCAAATAAGGGAATCAAGTGCGTAGTATCCTGCTGGGATCAGAGACATAAGGAACACAACTTACCTTGAATCGGTGTGAGATTTATTAGGGTTCAACTACAGTCCAGCCCGAAGTTAATTGGTAGTAGGCTAGAGTCTGTAGCGGTTTAATATAGTGTGGTGTTCAATCTGGACTAGGTCTCGGTGTTTTTCTGCATTTGCGGTTTCATCGTTAACAAAACTTCTGGTGTCTGTGTTATTTCTTTTCCGCATTATATTTTGTTATATAATTGAATTATCACAGGTTGTGCGTTGAGTTCAATCAATTAGAATATCCGACCTTGGGTTGTTGATTTAAATTGATTGACACTTGAACACTGGTCTTTGGTACCGTTCAAGTTACTCCTCTTATATTCAATCAGGCTCTCAGGTTTCTATTTGTTGATTGCAGATTGAATTAAGAGTTAGAGATATTAAACTCTTTGATATACTTTTCTCTAGATTGAGTCTGACTGTCTCGTTGATTCTCTAGAAAGTATATTGGAGTAAATCCTCTCAGATTGCCAAACGAATTGTTGGGTGTGGTTGTTAGACCCCAGCATTTTCAATTTGTATCGGAGCAGGCAAACACGTTAAAGACCTTATAAGTATGTGTTTGTAGCGATCTGAGGATGGACGATATTGTCTCTGATAAACGCATCACGAGAAATAAAAGTTCTGTTTCTTTGAAGTCTATTAAAAAGAAAGATTTGTCAATCTCGAATATAGAAGAACCTTGTGTTCCAAGGAACTACATTGACAAATGTTTTCCCGACTACCTTACTGACGAGTCTGACTCTGAAGTTGACATGAATGCAGCCAAAGAGAGTGCGGTGATTCTAAAACTTGTTAGAATCCAGGCTGACGATGTCAATCGATTGAAACACAAAGTCAGTGTCCTTGTTGGTATGTTAAATGAGCGTGACTCTCGTCTAAAGGCTCTACAAGAAGAAAATTTCTCAATCCGTTCTTCACGAAGTCTACTTGAGGAAAACTCAAAAAGGATGCTTTGGAAATTGAACACCTTTTAAGTAAACTCTCCTTTCAAGAGTGTTCCAAAGAGTCCACCATACCAATTGCTTCTGATTTAACTGTAATAGAATCAGTTTCAGAAGTAAAACCAAAATCCCTTCTTGTTGAGAATGATGTGCATTTTTCCTCCTCTAATCAAGGAATATCCACATCATACGGAAGTAAGTCTCCCAATGATGATGTTAAGACTGCTCTGTCTAATCACTCATGTGATCAGAAAGTGTGTCTCTTTTGTAATTCAAAAGGGCTTGGTGAACAAAAGAGGAATTCGAGGTTGAATGACAATTCTATTATTTGTCTCCAACACGCCTTAGATTTAATTCTGAAAGGTGTAACTGACATTCGTATGTCTAAACCTATCGGTTTTAGTACTCTCCCTGTGTACCCCACCAGGAAATTCAGTTCGATGTGTTCCTCAAATGTTCAAGTGAGAAACAGTCTTTCTAAACCATTCCGTTCAAGAAGAACTCATGGTTTTTCTTCTATTAAAAAGGGAGATTATGTTGTTAATGATGTGAAAAAGGTACCAGAAAAAGGATGCAATGGAGAAATGGAAATCAACCTAAAAAGGATAATTGAAGGTTATAAAGAAATTATCTCCAGGCTGTCAATTCCCTCTGGCCAAAATTCTACAGGTAAGAATCAACACTATGCGTCATATTTTGATGATGGTAAATTTTATGATAACTTTTCACATCATAATGGTTTTCCTCCAAAGATCAGGAAAAGAGGTTTTACCGGAAACAACGTTTGAGCTCAAGGCTCATACTTGTGCTAATTAGTCACAAGGTTGAAACCTCACTCTCAATAAAAATCCTGACAGAGTGAGATTTTTTTTCAGGTATACTTGATGGCAAAATGTTTCTTCTGATTTTCTATGCTATCCTCTTATCGTTCTTAGATGGATGATCATTCACAAACATTTTTTCTTAAGTATTTGTACTTGGTTTTTGACAAATTGTGGTTTCTTAACCTTAAATCTTTTTGCTGTGTCAAAAATGCTACTCTTACTCTAAAAATTGTTCTCCTGTATGAATACAATTTTTATTGAGCTAAGATCTGCGAGTTTTCTCACATAGGCAGACATTATCGTTGTATAGTCGTATTTATTGAGTACTTCTCTTTTTTTGAGTTGTCTATGAATAATGGGCCAAGCTCGTGTTCGTACGGGTATCCTTGTTACATGTCACGAATCGACTTTGGAAGCCCTAACCTCACGGTTTCTGTGAAACCATTTAAATACCAAACCCATATGTTGAAAAGTATGCATACTCCATGCTACTTTTTGTCAAGAATGACATCACCTTCAGGAACTTGTTATTTTCCAAGAGGTTTTCTTGATAAGGGTTTTGGTCTCACACTCGAGGAGAAGGAAAAAGGAACTCTCATGGAAGTTGATGACACATCTTCTCAATCTCCTAATAACTTGTCAGATATTGAGGATGATGAAGAGATTTACAATAAAGTTGTTCAAAACTTTATCGATAAGTTTAACGATGCAAAACTGTTGCTTGTTAACACTCTAAAAGAGATGGATGGGTTAAGAACTGAATTGATAAAGGTCAACACCGAACTTTCTCTAATGAAGATACGTCTTAAGGATCGTCTCAATACCGTGTCTGAAGATGTTGTCAATTCTGTCTGTCACAAGCTTGAAGGTCTTAGAACCAGTGAAGATTCCATACCAGAACTCTGACTATCACTTGTGATTGCTATTCACTTTTAGAGTTGCTTTATGTCTAGTAAATCTTCTTATGAGAATTTATTTCTTGTGTTTTTAGAAGAATAACTAGGGTTTGGAATAGCCATTATTGTGAGTACACATAACTATGGCCAACGTTTTCATCTTCATGTTTTTAGATTTTTTTATTTAAATTCTAAGTTTTTTTGGAAGATGATGTTTGCAATTTTAATCTTTATGATTTTATATATTGAAAATTGTTATGGGATATGTTGTTTACGTCCGTGAACCTGTGACCGTCCCATACTTGTTCAAAAGTTATCTCTATTATGTCGGTATGAAAGTATTGATAAAAGATAGAATGAACTTTTAACAAACAAAATTTAAAGCCTTTTATGTCATTATGCAAATTTTGATGGAATAAAGGATAAACTTTTGTTTACAAGGATTATGTATATTATATGTCATTGTGCAAATAGTGATGAAAAATAGAATGAATTCTTGTATATTCCACAGTATTGGTTGATCTCCGATCCACATTTTTTTTGCACATGTCGAGCATGACCAATTGAATTGATCATTTTTGTGGTTGATTCAATTGAGAGGTTTGGATTCAAATTCATGTTTTCATGTGATTTGATTATATCCAAAGAAATCCTTATTTTCTTGTAAAATCAAGGTCGCCTTTGTTGTTCTTTCGGGAATGACATATTATGGGGGAGAGTTCTTAATTGAACTTGTGCTTAATTGCCAAATCTTTGTGGGGAGTGCGGCTGTGAATATTACAGGGGTTATCTTGTATCTTTATAAACTCCTTGATGAATGCATTTAGCTTCGGCTTTATGATTGCATCAAAATAGGTTGGTATGTTATTCTCTTTTGGTCATGAAGTATCTCTATGAAAATTTCATGAGGATCCCACTAGTTTTCGTACCTTTGCCAATTTATATTGACAAAAAGGGGGAGAATTAATGTGTAGTTTCATACTGCAAATACATATGGTTTACGGATCATTATGTAAGAGGGAGTGGTTTTCATGTTGAGATGAAGTATTGACTAAGGGGAGTGATACATATCACCATAGTATTATTGTCAAAGTTGTGATACAATTGAACTTTGATGCTGTGTAATAATACTATGACACTGTATAACAATGATTGAGAGCATTTGTTTTCTCATTGTTATCTCTACGGATCTTCAACAACTATGATGCTGAGTTGAACACGTTTAGAATCATGGAGTACTTGGAAGTGACGAAGATTTTGAGTCTTGTTGAATATGACAAGGAGATCAAGCATTTGGATGAGAAGCTGCAAATTTTTATTTATTTTGTAATCTATATGTATTGATAGTTTTGTCAGTAAAATTGACAAAGGGGGAGACTGTTATAGCACTTCTCGGTCGAACTCGCATGCGTTGCTATCTCAAGCATGTTTGTCAATGTTAGTGATCAAAACTATAAGTCTTGATTTATAGCCTATTTATAGATGTCTCGGGATAGGACATAGATTGTGTAGTTGAGCTTAGACTTCACGAGCTTCATCATTTGAAGACGAAGAACTACTAAGAGGAGCTTTTGGAACTTCATCGACAAAAGGTATTTGGAGACTTAAACTCATCTATCACTTGGAAAGTCTATTTCTACTCTATCTCCTATATTGATACATAAGTCGTATTACGATGTAGTTTTCTATATACACATTTGAGATTTCGAGCTGAATCTATCTCGCTTACATATTTCTCGAAATATGTGTTGGCAAGCTTTTGCTTCGACCAAGTTCATCTTATATCATGTGAAAATTGTCGAGTAACATCTTACATGGTTTGTGATACAATCATTTGGTGTAGTCTTGGAATGTTTCGTTATGATTATTTCAATAACTTGAAAATTGTTTTTATGCTAATAGTATGTGAAAACGACTATTGTCATCCTCTAAGAAAGTTTCAATGATTGAAATAAGAGTTTAGAACACTTAACCATTATTGGATATGTCATGTTGTGCACTCTTGCACATATGTAATCCATGTCCGGGAACCATAGTATGCGCACCCGTTTGCGTACCTGTTGGTTTGAGAAATCCGGGAACCTAAGTATGTGTACTCGTTTGCGTACTGGAGTACAAGTTCATATCCGAGAATTTCTGCTGGGATTGAAAGTTCGCGTACCCGTTTGCGTACTGGCGAAACCCAATCTTTGTCCGGGTATTTCAAGTATGCGTACCCGTTCGCATACTTGAAGGTTAAAGTTCTAAAATCGGTTATGAACATGAACATAAACTTTTATATAATAAGGAATGCAATCTTTGCAAACCATGTCTATAATGTGCATGATTGATTCGAGTGAATCAAACCGATTTTTCTTCAATTGTGTTCTTGTATAATTCTACGAGATACAATTCTTAATGATTAAAAGTATTGATTGAAAAATCTTAACAATTACCTTTGGTAGTTGAGAATAAGATAGATCTAAGAACCCGACAAAGGAGTTTATTGAGATAAACAGAAGAGCCTTTGTCGAACTCACATCAGTTGGTTCAAGAGAGTTGCTACCAAACAGATTTGTTGTTCCTTTACTGTTTGAAATACGAACCAAAGGAATTGTTCCAAGTACATGACTTATTCATAAGTTGGAGGCGTGGGAATACAGACAGAACTAGGTGAACTATAGGTTTAGTTACTTGGTCTCAACTATACGAAGTTGGTTTAATTTTGTGTAGCGGCTTAATCCTGAGAGTATTCAATTTTGGACAAGGTCCCGGAGTTTTTCTGCATTTGCGGTTTCCTCGTTAACAAAATCTTGCTGTGTTATTTACTTTTATTTTTCGCATTATAATTGTTTTATTATAATTAAAGTAAATTACACAAACGTTAATTCCTATTTACTTGATAATAAATCCTATTGTGTTTGGTTAAGTCCGAACCTTTTTATCAAGTAAACATACTTCGTTGTTGTATTGTCTCGATCTCGTATCCATAGACGATCACACGAAGTGTGAACTGATTAGTTGCATGGTCTCGACTCAGTCCATAGACAATCACTTTTGGAGAAAAGACTTATAGGTAGGAAAAGTTTTAGCTTGAGGTATATTTGGGTACCCTCGCCTTTTCAATTGGCATCAGAGCAGGCAAACACGAAAAGATCTAACAATCTGTGTTTGGTGCGATCCAACCTATAAGAATGAATCTAATGAGTGATTCAGTTAATGTACCACCAAGATTTAATGGGACAAACTACCCATTATGGAAATCGGCTATGAAAGCTTTTCTTCAATCCCGAGATTTTAATACATGGTTATTAATCGAAGACGGATACCAACGACCGATGGATTATTCAGAGTCAGAGATTAAACGCTTAGCGTCTTAAACTCTTGAAGAAAGAGCTCTTGCAAAGAAGAATTCGGATGTTTTGAATGCCATCATACATGCTGTTAGTCATGATCTTCTACATCATGTGTTGACCCGTAGAACTTCTAAAGAGGAGTGGGATATTCTTGAGAGTGTATTCGAGGGAGATGAATCTAAAAAAGAAGCTAGAATTATTTCCCTTTCATAATGGGAACATCTCAAAATGGATGATAACGATACTTTCGAGGAGTTTAATTCTAAACTTTCTGAGATTGTCAATGCATCGTTCTTTCTTGGAAAGGCTATACCTGAAAAGGAAATAATATGCAAAATTCTCAGATCGTTACTGAAAAAGCGGGGGTACAACAACCTTACCCAATATTTCGATTAGCAATCTGTATGGACTAACTCTAATATATTTTTAAGAGAATCAACTAGACAGTCAGACTCAATCTTAATAAAAAGTATATCAAGGAGTTAATATCTCTATCTCTCGATTTGATCTTTACTCAAGCAAGTGGAAATCTGCGAGTCTTTATCAAATACTAGAGAGATAAACTTGGATGGTACCAAAGACCAATATCCAAGTGTCAATCAATGTGAATCAACAACCAAAGGTTGGATATTCTAATTGATTGATCCTAACGCATAACCTGTGATATTTCAATTATATAACAAAATATAATGCGGAACAGAAATAACACAGACACCATAAATTTTGTTAACGAGGAAACCGCAAATGCGGAAAATCCCTGGACCTAGTCTAGATTGAACACCACACTGTATTAATCTGCTACAGACACTAGCCTACTACAAACTAACTTCGGTCTGGACTGTAGTTGAACCCTAATCAATCTCACACTGATTAAAGGTACAGTTGCGCTCCTACCGTCTCTGATCCTAGCAGGATACTACACACTTGATTCCCTTAGATGATCTCACCCAGAACTAAGAGTTGCTACGACCCAAAGTCGAAGACTTCAATAAACAAATTTGTATCACACCGAAAAGTCTATGATGATAGATAAATTTGTCTCCCACAGATAAACCTATGAGTTTTGTTCCGTCTTTTGATAAATCAAGGTGAACATGAACTAATTGATAACCCGGACTTATATCCCCGAAGAACAACCTAGTATTATCAATCACCTCACAATAATCTAAATCGTATGGTAGCGAAACTAGATATTGTGGAATCACAAACGATGAGACGAAGATGTTTGTGATTTCTTTTTATCTTGCCCTATCGGAGATATAATCTCAAGTTAATTATTCAATTGAACTCGTACAATAGAAAATGGCAAGATCAGATCGCTCAACTACAAAAAAGTAGTTTCGTCTGGCTTCACAATCCCAATGAAGTCTTTCGGTCGTTAACCTACAGGGTCTTGAGAAGAAACCTAAGGTTAAAGGAGAATCGACTCTAGCAAAACCAACTAGTATCACACATGAGGTATGGGGATTAGTTTTTCCAGTTGCTAGATGTCTCTTTTATATAGTTTTCAAATCAGGATTTGCAATCCAAGTTACCTTGGTAACAAAGCATTCAATAATCACCGTTAGATGAAAAACCTGATTCAGCCAAGCTAATATATTTCAACCGTTAGATCGAAACTTAGCTTGTCACACACAAATGAAATTATTCATTTAGGTTTGAGTAACCGTACCTAAACGTGTACACTTAGTTGGTTCACAAATAGTTAACCAATGGTTAGCCATATGAGCACTTTCATATTAACTGTATTCATCTTTCTCATAACTAGTTCAAATGACTCATAAGAACTAGATCAAGAGTGGTTCAATTGCTTAGGTCTTTAATCATAGACACAATTGAAACAAAATAGGTTTGATTCACTTGAATCAATTCATGAACAATATAGTCACGGTTTGCAAAGATTGCATTCCTTATAATTTGTTGTTTTAAGCTCATGAACTACCGATTTGAGAAATAACCAGCTTGGGTACGCGTACGGGTATGCGTACCTTAGCTACCGGATTTGAGTTTACAAACTCAGCAGAAATTTTCGGTTCGAAAACTTCTATGGGTACGCGTACGGGTATGCGTACCTAAGGTGACTGGTTTACTAGTTTGCAAACTTACAAACTCAGCAGAAATTTTCGGTTCGAAAACTTCCGCAGGTACGCGTACTCAACCTGTCTCCTTCACCAATACCGCATGCACACATATGCACGCACTTGGTTTCCGACACATGCATTTATACACTAATGTGCGAACACACTATATATGCTTATATACATAGTTGGTAATCTCAACTCTGCATTTCAATCATTGAAACATTCTTCTATAATGTTATAACAATCGTTATTCACGACTATCGTCATCAAATTTATTTTCAAGATTGAAACGTCATCATGACTTTCGTCACGGGTAAAGATGAAAACGGTTAAAGTAAAAGCTCACCAACACATATTTCGAGAAAAAGATACGCGAGTAAACTCGACTCGAAATAGCAAATGTGTATGTATGAAAACTATCATACTTATACGAATTTGTCTCAAGAGTAGGAGATAGAATAGACTTTTGAGTGACAGATAAGTTCAAGTCTCCACATACCTTTTTGTCGGATGAAGTTCCACTTATTCCTCGAGTAGTTCTTTGTCTTCGTAAGATGATTGCCATGGAGTCTGGAGCTCAACTGCACTTAACTATCCTAGATCGAGACTTAGTCATAAGTAAACTAGAAATAAAGACATATAGTTTTGATCACTAATATTGACAAACATGCTTGAGATAGCAACGCATGCGAGTTCGACCGAGCAGTGCTCTAACAATCTCCCCCTTTGTCAATTTTAGTGAAAAAACTATCAATACATATGGATTACAAAATAGATAAAACTTTGTAGCTTCTCGTCCACATGCTTGATCTCCTTGTCGCTTCAACATTACTCGAAAACTTCGTCTTTTCCAAGTACTCCCATGATTCCAAAGGTTGTAAGTTCAGCATCATAGTTGTTGAAGTTCCGTAGCCATAACAATGAGAAAAAAAAAGTTCTCGATCATTTTTATACAATGTCATAGTATTATTACACGACATCAAAGTTCTCATATCACAACTTCGACAACAATACTATGGTGATATGTATTACTCCCCCTTAGTCAATACTTCGTCTCAACACGAAAACCACTCCCCCTTACATGATAATCCGAAAACCATATGTATTTGTAGTGTGAACTACATATTAATTCTCCCCCTTTTTGTAAATAAAATTGGCAAAGGTACGAAAACGGGATCCTAATGAAAATTTTCATGGAGACACTTCAAAACCAAAGAAAAATACATATCAACTTTGGTTAGATGCAATCATAAAGCCGAAGCTAAATGCATTCATCACGGAGTTTATAAAGATACAAGATAACTCTTCAAATATTCCACAGCCGCACTCCCCACAAAGATATGGCAATTAAGCATAAGTTCAAAAGAACTCTCCCCCGTTTGATGTCATTCCCGAAAGATTAACAAGAGCGGCCTTACTTTTACGAGAAAAGAAGGATTTCTTTGGACACCAAAAACCACAAAATGATTTTGTATCCAAAATTCTCAATTAAACTAACCACAAGAGAACCCATTATTAATTTAATCGGAATACACAACCAAAATAACCACAAACGAATCTATGATTAGTCTAGTTGGAAATTCTCACACAAGAAGACTTATGGAGCCGCACAGTATATACATAAAATATGGATCAGGGAAGATCAATACTGTGGAATATGCAAGGATTCATTCTATTTTCCATCACTATTTGCACAATGACATATAATATACATAATCCTTGTAAACAAAAGCTTTTAACCTATCTTCCATCAAAAAAATGACATAATAGGCTTGACTTTTGTTTGTCAAAAGTTCATCGATCTTGTATCAATACATGCATATCGACATATAAACGAGATAACTTTTGATAATATATGGGACAATAATAGTTCACGGACGCAAACATACATATCCCACAACACATTGCAATATATAAGACCATAAATATTAATATTGTAAAAATCATCTTCCAAACCAAATTTTAGAATTTAAACAAATAAATCTAACAACATGAAGATGAAAACGTTGGACATAGCTACGTGTACTCACAATAATGGCTATTCCAAACCCTAGTTATCCTTCTTAAACAAAAACAAGAATATAATTCTTTTAAGAAGTTTTACTAGATAAATAAAAAGCAAAACATCTACTAGAAACCGATCACAAGCTAAATCAAGGTTCACGTTCGCCAGCTTCATGGGTCTCGATGCCTTTGAGCTTGTGATTCATAATATCAACTGCGTCTTCAGAGAAGATATCCTCATTGAGAAGTTCTTTAGCATGTGATTTTATGAGACCAAGGTCAGTAGTAACCTTTTTCAACTCAATTCTAACCACATCAAGATCCTTCATTGTATCAACAAGTTGCAGTTTTGCTTCTTCAAAGTATTTAAGAAAGTCATGAACCACTTCAGCAGAAACCATATCCTCATTCTCAACATCTTGGTGTGAGTAGGCATAGTAGCATGAGGCATTAGGTGTACCATCTTCTACAAGAGTTCTTTTCTTCCTCCCTTTTGATTCGAAACCAAAACCTTTCTCAAGAAATCCCTTTGCAAAATCACCATAGCGAGATGAAGAAGATGACATTCTTGATAACTCGGAAAATAACCTAGAGTATGCGTACGTGACTTACGAAACTCAATAGGTCGGGTATTTAAAAGGTTTCTTATGGAAGGAATTTTAGGGTTTCCTTAATTAGCTCGTGCCAGTCACATGGGTAACATGTACGAGATCAATCTCGACCCAAAAGCAAGACAAAGGTCGTGCACGCACAACCATGTTGAAAAACTCTTGAAATTTTGAAGAAATCAAAATGACTCAAAAACTCTATGTCTCACAGAGAAGTAATTTTAGAGTATGTGAGTAGCACCTTGTTTAACCAAACAATAAAAATAAAAATTTGACACAACAAATACAAATACTTGTACAAGTATTTTTCCAAAAATACTCATGCTAAAGACGATAAGAAAATAGCTTGAGAATCCAAGAATACTATTGACACAAGTATACCTGAGTATGTCTCTCAACCAGGATTTTCGTGTGAGAGATTTCAACCTTGTGATTAATTGGCACAAGTATGAGCTTTTAGCTCATCAAATGAATATTGTTTTTGGTTAAACCCCTTTCTTCGATACTTTGGAAGAAGACTGTTATAATGTGAAAAATTATCATAAAAATTACTATCATCATAATAAGACACATAGTAAGGATTTTTACCTGAAGAGTGTTGTCTAGATGGAGCACACAATTTGTTGATGATTTCCTTCTATCCCTCAATAATCAATTTTAGGTTGTCATCCATCTGCTCATATCTGCATTCTTCACTTGATAAATGATTCACATCATTATCTCCACTTCTGATAGGAGAGAGAACGGGAGTTCTTCTTGGACGATATTTGTAAAGAGGTATATTATACTTTTGTGCATTTGAGGAACTCATCGAACTGACCTTCCTGGTAGGGAACACGGGATATGAACTAAAACCAATTGGTTTAACATACGAATGTCAGTTACACCTTTAAGAATTAAATCTAAGGTGTGTTGAAGTTGAACCAACGATTTGTTTTTCAACTTGGATTTCCTCTTTTGCTATATGCCCTTTTGAATCACAAAAAAGGCACACTTTCTGATCACGGGAGTGATTAGAGATCTCAGACCTGATATTATCGTTTGGAGATGTATTTCTTCCAACTAATGTATGAATCCCCTGCTCATTAGTTTGAGTGGGAAGGGAATCTGAAATTACTTCTGAAACTGGAGCTCTTTCAGTTGAATAGAAGTAGGGCTGTCAACGGATAAATATCCGCCGGATATTGGACAATCCGATAAGGTTAAGGTTAAGAATTATCGGATATCCGAAATCCGTTAACATCCGGCGGATATCAAAAATACAAACCGATATCGTTAACATTAATCTATCGGATAACGGATATTTATCCGTTAAAATCCGATAACGTTGTTTAGATATTAAAAACAGTATGGAGTGGTACAGAGTTATTTTAGATGATGCACATGTGCTTAGAAGATGGAATATTAAGGATCAAAGGCTTCTTCAGCTAAAATCTCAGTGTAAGTGGGTGGTTACAGGTATGCCCATCGTCAGCACCTCATGCGATATGTATTATGCCATGGATTTTCTATGTTTATTTTCAGTCAAGTTCCGTTGGTAAAGCCTGGTGGAGCGCCCTCTGAAAAACGGAAAGGTTCCCCTTTCACATTTGCAGGCCTTGATGATAACCATTTCTTTGAGAAGATTAAAAACTGACTGTCTGGTCAAACTGCCTCCGTAAGCTGTTGAGACTTTTTTTCTGGAGCTTTCTGATGAAGAACGAGTGAGGTATGACCAAAAGGAATCGGATTTCCAGGAAGCAGTTCAAACTTACATCCGTCTTGGCCGTGCTGTGTCCGAGTATATCTAGGGGTAGGAAATTACAAGTACACCCCTAGACTATCGGATATCGGATATTAACCTAACGGAAAGGCCTATTCCAATATCGTTATCGTTAAGAGAAAACATCTGATAAAATATCCGATTCCGATATCCGATATCCGATATGTCGGATAAAATCCTATAGGATGTCGGATTTCGGAAATGGATATCGGATATCGGTTATCCGTTGCCAGCCCTAAATAGAAGTAGATGTTAGAGTAGACTTTCCTGAACATCCTTGAATGGAGAGTTTACTCAAGATATGTTCAACATCTAAGGCATCCTTTTTAAGTTTTGCCTCAAGTAAGATACGAGTTGATCGAACTTCAGGATTTTCTTTATATGAAGCCTTTTCACTGGAGCCACAGTCTTTTACTACACCAAGAAGAACATTGACATGTTTTTTTAACTGTTTGAATCTATCAGCTTGAATTCTAACAATATTTAAAAGTAGTTTACTCTCTCTAGTTGTTTCCTCTTGAATAACAGAGTCAGATTCATTGGAACAAATTATGTTAGTGTTTGTCTGTTTTGTTTGAACACTAGGTTCGTCTATAGCAGAGATTGAGGGATCTTTCTCTTTGATAGACATATTAGAAACACAATCTTTATTTCTGGTGACGGGTTTATCAGAGATTTTACTGTCCATCTAATCATATCGCTTACAAACATAGACTGATAAGGTCTTTAAATGTGTTTGCCTTCTCTGATACCAATTGAAAAAGCGGGGTACAACAACCTCACCCAATATTTCGATTAGCAATCTGTATGGACTAACTCTAATATACTTTTAAGAGAATCAACTAGACAGTCAGACTCAATCTTAAAAAAATATATCAAGGACTTAATATCTCTATCTCTCGATTTGATCTTTACTCAAGCAAGTGGAAATCTGCGAGTCTTTATCAAATACTAGAGAGATAAACTTGGATGCTACCAAAGACCAATATCCAAGTGTCAATCAATGTAAATCAACAACCAAAGGTTGGATATTCTAATTGATTGATATTAACGCACAACCTGTGATATTTCAATTATGTAACAAAATATAATGCGGAATAGAAATAACACAGACACCAGAAATTTTGTTAATGAGGAAACCGCAAATGCAGAAAAACCCCGGGACCTAGTCCAGATTGAACACCACACTGTATTAAGCCTCTACAGACACTGGCCTACTACAAACTAACTTCGGTCTGGACTGTGGTTGAACCTCAATCAATCTGACACTAATTCAAGGTACAGTTACGCTCCTTACGTCTCTGATCCCAGCAGGATATTACCCACTTGATTCCCTTAGCTTATCTCACCCATAACTAAGAGTTGCTACGACCCAAGGTCGAAGACTTCAATAAACAAATATGTATCACACATAAAAGTTTATGATGATAGATAAATCTGTCTCCCACAGATAAACCTATGAGTTTTGTTCCGTATTTTGATAAATCAAGGCGAACATGAACTAATTGATAACCCGAACTTATATTCCCGAAGAACATCCTAGTATTATCAATCACATCACAATAATCTAAATCGTATGGTAGCGAAACTAGATATTGTGGAATCACAAACGATGAGACGAAGATGTTTGTGATTTCTTTTTATCTTGCCCTATCGGAGATATAATCTCAAGTCAATTATTCAATTGAACTCGTACAATAGAAAATGGCAAGATCATATCGCTCAACTACAAGAAAGTAGTTTCGTCTGGCTTCACAATCTCAATGAAGTCTTTCAGTCGTTAACCTACAAGGTCTCGAGAAGAAACCTAAGGTTAAAGGAGAATCGACTCTAGCAAAACCAACTAGTATCACACAGGAGGTGTGGGGATTAGTTTTTCCAGTTGCTAGATGTCTCCTTTATATAGTTTTCAAATCAGGGTTTGCAATCCAAGTTACCTTGGTAACAAAGCATTCAATAATCACAGTTAGATGAAAAACCTGATTCAACCAAGCTAATATCTTTCAAACGTTAGATCGAAACTTAGCTTGTCACACACAAATGAAATGTATTCATTTAGGTTTGAGTAACCGTACCTAAACGTGTACACTTAGTTGGATCACAAATAGTTAACCAATGGTTAGCCATATGAGCACTTTCATATTAACCGTATTTATCTTTCTCATAACTAGTTCAAATGACTCATAAGAACTAGTTCAAGAGTTTTTCAATTGCTTAGGTCTTTATTCATAGATACAATTGAAACAAAATCGGTTTGATTCACTTGAATCAATTCATGAACAATATAGCCACGGTTTGCAAAGATTGCATTCCTTATAATTTATTGTTTTAAGCTCATGAACTACCGATTTGAGAAATAACAGCTTGGGTATGCGTACCTTACCTATCGGATTTGAGTTTACAAACTCAGCAGAAATTTTCGGTTCGAAAAATTCCGTGATTACGCGTACGGGTAAGCGTACCTAAGGTGACTGGTTTACTAGTTCGCAAACTTACAAACTAAGCAGAAATTTTGGGTTCGAAAACTTCCGCAGGTACGCGTACTCAACCTGTCTCCTTCACCAATACCGCATGCACACATATGCACGCACTTGGTTTCCGGCACATGCATTTATAAACTAATGTGCGAACACACTATATATGCTTATATCCATAGTTGGTAATCTCAACTCTACATTTCAATTATTGAAACATTCTTCTATAATGTTATAACAATCGTTATTCACGACTATCGTCATCAAATCTATTTTCAAGATTGAAACGTCATCATGAATTTCGTCACGGGTAAAGATGAAAATGGTTAAAGCAAAAGCTCACCAACACATATTTCGAGAAAAAGATACGCGAGTAAACTCGGCTCGAAATAGAAAATGTGTATGTATGAATACTATCATACTTATATGACTTTGTCTCAAGAGTAGGAGATAGAATATACTTTTGAGTGACATATAAGTTCGAGTCTCCATATACCTTTTTGTCGGATGAAGTTCCACTTATTCCTCGAGTAGTTCTTCGTCTTCGTAAGATGATCGCCATGGAGTCTGGAGCTCAACTGTACTTAACTATCCTAGACCGAGACTTAGTAATAAGTAAACTAGAAATCAAGACATATAGTTTTGATCACTAATATTGACAAACATGCTTGAGATAGCAACGCATGCGAGTTCGACCGAGCAGTGCTCTAACAGTTACCATCCAGATACGAGTCTAAGAAACATGCCATAATAGAAGGTAATGTTCTTTGTATACTTTCTTGGAGCTCTCTCGTAGGAGAGTTAAAGATCTTTGATATAGAAATTCTGCTGAAGAATGAAACAAAGAAACGCTGCCAAGAGGACAAGGTATATGTTGAAAAGGAGCTTGACTCAACTATTGTGCTTCTAGCGCAACGAATGAAGAACATCTTATATATTAATAAACATGTTCGTGATACACTATCAGTTTTCCATAAAAAGGGTAATGATGAAGTACAATGCTTCAAGTGTCGTAGATTCGGACATATGGCAAAACACTGTCCCAGCAGAAGAACTCAAAAGTGCAATAAAGCATATGCATCCACTCTTTATGATATTCCGTAGGAAGAATCCAATGAAGAAATATCTAAGTGTAATGCACTTCTGGCCAACTCTAACAATGATGAATTCTGTGAGTCTAATCAACTCCTAGAAAAACGTGAGTTGGAAATTAAGGAAAATAAAAGGTTAAGCCTGGTACTTGAAAACCTTTTGAAATTCCTTTCAGATAAAACCCGTATGGTAAAATCTGAACAAGAAAAATTGGGTGAAAAACCAAGAGAATCGTAAACTAGTTTTTCTGATAACATGATAAGTTCTTCATGTGGAGAAAATAATCTCACTACAATTCTTCTTGAAAATAAACTTATCAAAGCTCTTCATAAGGGGATAAAGAAGACTAGTAAATTTATGAGATTTCAAAAGGAGATTGCAAACTCTTACAATTACAAGAGAAAGAAAGAACAGAAGGAAATACAGTTTATTATGTTTATAAGTCATCCTAAGGATGTCTTCCTTAACTATGGTGAGAATAATTCTCACCTCAACACACACTGATTGTGTTGAAATATGCATCCTCACTTGTTGCCCAAAATTCTGATTGTGAGGAAGCATAAATCTGGGAAAGTTGTTCATGTCTGTTTTTTTAGTGAACCAAATTTTTCCGTGATTTTGTCCCATCTTATATATCTTCTTCCTGTCCGAAAGAAGACTATTTTTATTTCAATGGAGAAATCGGTAAAAGAAGGGTAATCTCTTGATGATTTAGCACTTTGTGCATCAGTTATAACTGAAACTCATGATGTCTCTCTTCATGATAACTCTCAAGATTCTTTAAGGAAACAGGTTCTTACTATTGAAGCTTGCATTATATATCATGAGTTGATGATAAAGGATTCACAAGAAGTATTAGCTAATCTTCATTATCAACTGTTTGAGATGAACAAATTATCTACTGAAAAGGGAAGTGCTCAGAATTATTTGAATCCAGTTTTTGAAAGCAATCTTCACAAGAACTGAGAAGGCAAAATAAACATCAATTTTTTATTTCTTTCAATAATTGTATTAAGTCTATTATGAATAAAACTATTATGAATAAAATTATTTGATTTATTATTTTTCTTGTGGTAGTTTTTTATTTACATAGCCTGTGCTTGAATGCTTTATTATTGCTATGGTTGTTTATGGGATGTTTGATTTCGGTTTTATTACCTTGATATTCGATCTCATAATGTTGTGAACCCTTATGGTTTGGGTGACTTTTTTATTTAGAAGGATTAAGTTCTAGCCCATGTTGGTAGGCTTTATCAAAGGATCATGAGGGGTTCTGATAGAAACAGTATGTGAAAAACTCACAATATGTTGAATCGGTCTTGGTTTAGCATAAAAGCATATGTGTTTCAAGGGCTTTTAACTTTTGCTTGCAATAGTTAAAAACCGGTTTTCAACCTTTCTCGGGTAAAGGTTGGTTGTTGTTATTCTTCTATTTTGCATAAAGATGATAACATAATGATATTTCGATATCAATTCTCCCTGGAAGAAGATGCAAACATATTGGAGAAGAGGATGCGAAATTTGAGGTAACAATCTTGTTAGTTAATTGTTTTCCTGTTTAAGAAAAGCCTGATTTTTATTTCATATATTTATTGCTTTTTCTTAACAAAATTTCGGTACAATTGATGTTTTATTCCATTATGTGTGTATGGATGTGTGTGTGAATTCAATTGTTTCCAGTTAAGAAAAACTATTGCTATCTTGCTTTATTGTGTGGTATCAATTGTTTAGGCTTACAAAATTTCGGTGCAATTGCGGTGCTATAATGTCTATGTTGTTTCAATTGCTTCCGGTTGAGGTGAATAATTATGCAAGTTGATTTATTTTGGTTTGTGTGAATTTTTTATGGCTTAACGAAAGAAAAGGTTTACGGGATGAATTGTTTAGTCCAATTCGATTCCGGATAAGAGAAACTAAGTTAATTATGATCTTAGTTAGACTTATCAAAGTGGAGGTTTTGGTTATTCAAGTCTAATCGAATGCCTTGACAAGAAATGCTAGTTAACTAACCTAGTACATGTCTTGTTTAAAACTTAAAGGTCTAAGTTATATGGATAATTAGAGCCTGATGAGAAAAATAGAGTTATCTTTATTTTGGTCTTATCGAACAAGCAGTTGTATTTGTACAATCGGTTTAACAAAGGAACTAAGGTGCTTAGTTGATTTTTGGTTTGCTAAACTATTAGGGAAAATTGCTTCGGGCAATTGTTTCCTTGATAACATATCAAAACAAATTACTTTGTAGTTTCGGTTTTGATATTGGTTATCAGAAATGGTGTGTGGAACCCTCGTGCTTAACTCTATAGGTTGCGAGTCCATTTTGAGATTTGTAAGATTCTTTTCGGTTTGTCCTTTATTTTTTCGTTTCAGTGTCATTTTGTGACAAAAAGGGGGAGAGATATATGGAGTAAACAAGTGATACTGGCATTGATTTTATATTGATTGGTATTACTAAGGAAAAGAACATTGTGCTTAAACGTTTATCTAAAGAAAGAGTGAAAGCATAAACTAAGGGGGAGTAACATATCATTATAAAGGAATAACAAAGACGTGCGGATTGATAAAATCTACCTATCTTACCTTTAGGGGGAGTAATATTCTTTGTTATTATAATGTCAACAACGGCATTTAAGGATTGAATGTATACATGTTATTATGTTGTTGAATTCGGGAATCAGGCGTATGTGTAATGAATTCTTGTAATTTGTTTATCCATATGATGTAAGAGTTTTGTCACTAAAATTGACAAAGGGGGAGATTGTTAGAGCATAGCTCGGTTGAACCCACCAAGCATTGGTATGTCAAGTTTGGTTGTCATATTTTGTGAATCAAAACTCATTTAAAGAGTCGCTTGAAATAGAGTCAACTTCGTATAGGTTAGCTTGAAAGTATTAGGATATGAAACATTACAAGTATTGCGAAGACTTGAAAAATTGAAGAAGTAAGAAACTACAACGACAACATCATCCTTCCACTTGAGGTTAGTGATATTTGACTTGAACTGTTTCATTCCCTAATGTATCTTTCAAGTCGTGCATATTGAAAACAAAAGTGCGAAGCATGAACACTCTAGATAGACATAGTATTAAGGAATACAATACGAGGTTTATTTCTTAACCATTAAACTTTGTAGATAAGACATCGACATAATCGTTTAAATGCTATTGTGATTATGTATGGGTATGAGGTGAGGATTTCATCCTAGGAAACAATGTTTTATGTGTGTTTTAAGGAAGTAAATTCACGAACTTGTTTTGTGAATCGAAAAGGAAATCGTCAGGCGTTATTGGTATTGTTATTCATTGCATATCTTGTGAACAACCAATATGTGTGATTAGTATAACCGCTCATGACTTGTTTGTGTTATTGGGAAAACTATTCACAAAGGCCTGACTTATGTATTGGTATGACTTTTATTAGTGAAATCGATCTTAAGTAATCACCTGAGATAATATGATCGAGTTTGTGATTTTGTGTGAGACCGACTCTGGGTAAAGGGGAACTGATCCTAGTAAGAGGTGCAACACATCACAAAGGGGAATCGATCCTTGTATGAGGTGCAATATATTTTAGCAGAAAGGGGAACCGATCCTATGGACATGTGAAACACGTTTTTAGGCAAATAGGAACTGATCCTATGGACATGTGCAACACATACAAGTTAGATACCATATATATATAGGGAACCGATCCTAGTACCTAGTCAACCGAATTTTGGAAAGCTAGTGTGACTATGCACATACTCACATGGAGGTAGAACCGAAACTTGTTTTGGTAGAACCGTTAAACCCATGATTTGTGATTGAGTGTTCTTTATCAATCACATAGTTCTTGAAAGTCAGATGAACCAATTCTAAACTTGTTTGGAAGTGTGGCAAATCGGTTTCAAGGTTGTAAGTATGAAAGAGGACTTACAGAGTAAGGATGTCGACATACTTTGAACATGTGCTATTACGCTTATCTTTAATTGTTCAAAGTTATTCCTTAATATCTAAAGGAAGAAGATCCCAGGATCGAAACATAAATAAGTTAAGAATCTTTTATTTAAGGTTTTTAATTTTATTTTAGGAAAACGAGAATTAGTAATGTGCATTTACTAGTTGAAGATTTTCCAAAGAGATTTTCGGTCATTATTTTGGACGGAGCATTTCTAGGAATTATGGAAACCGAATTTGGAATATATTGCTTGAGAATATTTTCGGTTTTGGAAATTCCTTGGTGTCCAAACTTCCTTGTCTATAAATACTTGAAGTTTTCATTTCTAGCAAATTAATCCTTCATGACAGCAAACTTCCTCGGTTGTGTTGTTACTGGTGAAGGCGCCTATTCAGAGAGGAGAGTAACCTAATTAGGCGAAATCTCTTACGACCGCTCGGTTTAAAGTCTTCTTTTGGATTGAGAATCTCTATTAGTATTATTGGTGGGAAACTAGATAATTGTGGTTTATCTTGTGTTTTCGATTGATTTGATTGACTAACGGTGGTTGAACTTTGATTGCACCTAGTTTGTTTATGCTTGAGAATCTTCTCTTCTGATATAAGATTCACTCAAACTAGTTCAGAGTTTCGACAGGGATATTTATGTGCGTGATTGATTACAAGAGATTCAAGTTGTTGTGTGCAGGCGTTTATTGAAGATCTAAGAAGATTTGAAGACAAAGAAAATATTGAAGATTTCTTATTTGGGGTTCATAATCTTTAGTGTGCACAATACTTGTTCGGTATAGAGGATCCAACTATAATCGGTTTATCCTTGTGGTAGATTGGATTGATTAGTTGTGTAGATCGGCATCAATACAATTCTTTGTGATTAAAAGTATTGATTGAAAAATCTTAACAATTACCTTTGGTAGTTGAGAATAAGATAGATCTAAGAACCCGACAAAGGAGTTTATTGAGATAAACAGAAGAGCCTTTATCGAACTCACATCACTTGGTTGAAGAGAGTTGCTACCAAACAGATTTGTTGTTCCTTTATTGTTTGGAATACGAACCAAAGGAATTGTTCCAAGTAAGTGAGTTATTCATAAGTTGGAGGCGTGGGAATACAGACGGAACTAGGTGAAATATAGGTTTAGTTGTGCAGCTCCCCCTAAGCTAGCAGCTGACTAATCCAAGAGATTAACTAAATAAAGAGGCACTAAGAATCTAAATCATTTACTTAAACATTCAATTTAGAAATCTGCTACAAAAACTTAACCCAAAACTAACCCCGCTCAATATATATACAAGGATTCCTCTCAAATGATACATATACAATAATCATTTTTTTCACAAATAAAATATACAACATAATAAACATAGCAGAAGTTAATCAACTAGCGAACTCAACCCTTGAAGCTTTCGCTGTGCAACTCTGATCTGTCACTGAAACTTAAAGTGGGAACGGGTGAGCACATCATCCTTAAAAGGGGTTCCCAGTAGGAATAACATTTAACTTTCTAGTAATCATAAGCAAGAGTTGAAAAACAATACATGTTTTTCCGAAACATTAAACAATACTAAGTCACTGAAATAATCATATATGTATACGGAACAAACTCCTTCTTTCAAACAATGTATAATATTCGTGCTAACCACACTCATTATCTATTGATATCACCAAGACCATGATGACCCACTCTAAGCATAAAAGCTGAATTCATGTAGATATAATTGCGAAGGAGCGAATCCTATATACCACAAGTGGAAATTCTCATTTACCATAACAATTCATAATGACAAACAAAACATTACAAGTAAAAAAGCGGGGGTCTAACAACGCCACCCAATATTTCGCTTAGCAATCTGTATGGACTAACTCTGAAATACTTTGCTAGAGAATCAACTAGACAGTCAGACTCAATCTAGATAAAAGTATCTCAAGGAGTTAATATCTCTCTCTTGATTTGATTTTTACTCAAGCTAAAATCAATAGCGAGTCTTTATCAAATACAAGGAATAACTTGGACGGTACCAAAGATCAATGTCCAAGGATCAATCAATATCAATCAACAACCAAAGGTTGGATTTCCAATTGATGATCACAAACGAACAACCTGTATTATTTCAATTATATAAAATATAATGCGGAAAAGAAATAACACAGACACCACAAGTTTTGTTAACGAGGAAACCGCAAATGCAGAAAAACCCCGGGACCTAGTCCAGATTAAATACACACTGTATTAAGCCGCTACAGACACTAGCCTACTCCAAGCTAACTTCAGACTGGACTATATTTAAACCCCAATCAGTCTCCCACTGATCCAAGGTACAGTTGTACTCCTACGCCTCTGATCCCAACAGGATACTGCGCACTTGATTCCCTTCGTTGATCTCACCCACAACCAAGAGTTGCTGCAACCCAAAATCGCAGACTTGATAATAAACAAATCTGTCTCACACAGAAAAGTCTATCAAAGGATAAATCTGTCTCTCACAGATAAACCCTAGGTTTTGTTCCGTCTTAAGATATGAAATCAAGGTGAACATGAACCAATTGATAATCCGGTCTTATATTCCCGAAGAACAGCCTAGATTAATCAATCACCTCTCTACAATCCTTCCTGACTACACATGAGGTTTGTCGAGGAATCACAAACAGTGAGACGAAGATGTTTGTGACTTCTTTATCTTGCCTATCGGAGAACTCTCACGATCTCAAGCCAATCAAAGATTGTACTCGTACGATATAAGATGCAAGATCAGATCACACAACTACGATAAAAGTAGTATCGGTATGGCTTCACAATCCCAATGAAGTATTTAAGTCGTTAACCTGGTTTTAGAGAAGAAAACCAAAGGTTAAAGGAGAATCGAGTCTAGGGAGCGCACTAGTATCACATAGACGTGTGGGGATTAGTTTTGCACAATGCTAGATGTCTCCTTTATATAGTCTTCAAATCAGGGTTTTTCCTTGGTTACAAAGCAATCCATATTCACCGTTAGATGAAAACCTGATTTAGATTCAATATAATATTTCTCAACCGTTAGATCGAAAACTTAGCTTGTCACACACACTTGGGTAGACGTTTACTGGGTTTGTGAAAACCATGCCCAAACGTGTACGTGTATGTTGGTTCAACATAGTAACCCAAAAGGTTAACCATATGAGAATTTCATATTAACCTAGTTCTTCTTCACCATAACTAGTTCAATTGATTCAAATGAACTAGTTAAAGAGTTGTTCAATTGCTATGAGATCTTATGTAACTACACAAGACACAATTGAAACAAAGATGATTCGATTCGATTGAATCGGCTCATGAACTTTATAGCCACGGTTTGCATAAAGCATTCCTTAGTAATTTAAGTTTCATGTCTAGAGCACATCTTTAGATCATAACCTCTTAAGCTCACAAACAAAATTGCGGACTTAAGACAACCGGTGGAGTTTTCCAAACTCAGCAGAAAATCTCGGCAAAGAGACTTTCGCCAGTTCGCGGACTTACACGCAAACGAGTTTTTGGAAAATCCCAGCAGAAATTCTCGGTACAAGAACTTCCGTCAGTTCGCGGACTTGGCAAAGACAATTCCTCCGGTTTCTCTCAATCAACAAAGTTCAAAAACTTCGGATTAAGGAATACATGGTTATGTAATCTAAACTCTCATTCAAATCATTGAGACATTCTCAGAGGACGTTATATAACCGTTATTCACAGACCGTTTCGCGTCAGAGTAATTCTCAAAGTAATTGAAACTTTTCATGAATTTCGTCACTGGGTGAAGATAAACTTGATCAAAGCGAAACGCTTTACCAACACATGATTTCGAGATATAGATAGGCGAGATATACTCGGATCGAAATATCAAATGTGTATGATCCAGTCTATATAGCATACGACTTCTGTCTCATAAGAAGTAGGAGATAGAAGAGATAGACTTTTGAGTGATAGATAAGTTCAAGTCTCCACATACCTTTTTGTTGATGAAGTTCCACGGTTCCTTGAGTAGATCTTCGTCGTTGTATGATGAATCGCCATGAAGTCCTTGAGCTCAACTACACTTTTCTATCCTAGTCCGAGACTTAGCTATGTAGGATAGAAATCAAGACTTATAGTTTTGATCACTAACATTGACAAACATGCTTGAGATAGCAACGCATGCGAGGTCGACCGATCTATGCTCTAACAATCTCCCCCTTTGTCAATTTTAGTGACAAAAATATTAATACATATGGAATACAAAAAAGATAAACTTTAGTGGCTCCTATTCCATAGTCTAATCTTCAACGTTCCCTGAAATCTTCGTCCTTCCAAGTACTCCAATGATCCCAAAGGTTGTAAGTTTAGCATCACCGTTGTTGAAGATCCTTAGCTATAACAATGAGAGAAATCGAGATTCTCGATCATTATTATACAGTGTCATAGTATTATTATGTAACATCAAAGTACAATTGTATCACGACTTTAACAATAACACTATGGTGATATGTATCACTCCCCCTTAGTCAATACTCCATCTCGATCATGGAAACCACTCCCCCTTACACAATGATCCAAAAACCATATGTATTTGTAGTGTGAACTACAATATTTCTCCCCCTTTTTTTCAATAAAATTGGCAAAGGTACAAGAACGGGATCATAATGAAATTTCCACAAGAGACATTTCATAGACTAAAAGAAAAATACATACCAACTTAATTTAGATGCAATCATAAAGCCGAAGATAAACGCATTCATCAAGGAGTTTTAAGATATACAAGATAACCCTTATAAAATTCCACAGTCGCACACCCCGCAAGATATTACCATTAAGCACAAGTTTAAAAGAACTCTCCCCCATTTGATGTCATTCCCGAAAGAACAACAAGAGCGATCTTAATTTCAAAAGAAAATAAGGATTTTTAAATTGGACACCAAAAACCATAAAAATGATTTTCTAAATCCAAACTCAACCAAATTAATCACAAGAAAACCCATGATTAATTTAATTGGAATACGCAACTAAATCAAACCACAAAAGTGATCAATTTAATTGAAGGTGCTCAACATAAGTAAACTTACGGAGCTACGACTAAGATAATCATACGGACACGACTAACTTAATCGTTCACATACTCAACATAAGGAAAAACCTTACGGAATATACGACTACATTAACCAATAGAACATAATTTGTATAGCCGTTCATATACTCAACACAAGAACTTGTGGAATATATGAAAGCTCAACTAGACTAATTACAAGAGAACTTATAATTAATCTAATTGGAATACAAACAACCAAACTAATCACAAAAGTAATCAATTTAATTGTCAAAGGATTTGCTCGACAAAAGAATACTTTCGGTGCAAATAACTAAATAACCAACCAAGATGATTAATTTAGTTCATAATGCTCAACATATAGCATCTTATGGAACAACCAACAAAGCCAATAAGAATAATCGACTTAGTTGTATCGTGCTCAACATAAGACACACAGTGGAGCCTTCACGGTAAAACATAGCAAAATGGATCAATGAAAATCAATACCGTGGATAACATACAAGGATCTATTATATTTTCCATCATAACGACATAATAGAGTTTATCCTTGTCAAACAAAAGATTTTATCCTATTTTTCATCAAATACATGGCTGCATAGACATAAATTTTGTAATTGTCAAAAGTCCATTCTTCCTTTCATCAATACGAATATCAATTTATGAACGACTTTACTTTTGACACAATATGGGACCTCCAAGTTCACGGACGTAAACAATACATATCCCATAAAAATATTGCAATACTTCAAAATCATAACAATCAATACTGCAATAACATCATCCTCCAAATATTTTTAGAATTTACAAAACCAATAAACCTAAAAAATAATATAAGAAGATGAAAACAAAAATAGCTATGTATAGTCACAATCATCGTTATTCAAAGCACTAGTTATTCTTCCAACTAAACCAAAAAGAAGATGTACTAGGCAACAATTCTTTATCATTCCCGAACTCCTTGTTATCGACAACCATCGGGACATAAGGTCACGGAGATAAGTGTCAATACCCACAAACTGTCTTGGCCGAAGAGATCGAATTAGGGTCCTCTAAATTTCCAAAGATTTAGACACGAACGTCTTTATTTCATAAATCTCCCTTCTTATTTCCTTTAACTCATTAAGAACATCAGAAAACTTCTAAGAGTTAGAAGGAACAGCCATGGGTTTTCTTGTATTCCTTCGTTTTCTTTTCAGGGACTTAGAAACAGGAGATTTTTCTTTTTCCTTGATTGAAGACTTAACAATCATATTGACATCCTTTCTATCTGACGACATAGTGCTTTGACAACAGTTATAAACAACTGGATTTGTGTGGTTGAATCACTTAACTCAACAAGCAGTCTTATATAGGATGTCAAGAGGAAAAAGGAATGTAGGGTTCGAAACCTATTGACAGGTTCGTAAACCCCCAACTCTAAAACCCTATAAAGAGTAGAATTGTCGATAATAACCCTTTCTTTTATTTGATAGACAAAAAATAACAAAACTAAGAAAAGAAGGAAAAACTCTTCTGAAGCCTGGATCAGCACTCAATCTTGTCTCTTTTCGAAGAGGCACATGAGACAAGATATTCCCAACAACACAATCAAGTTGTGTTGCGATGAAAAACGATTTGTCCATCTTTTTCCTCATGGGAGGAATCCTCTGATCTTTGTCTATCAAAACGATTTGGCCATATTTTATTTTCAAATGGTTTTATTCTATCTTTGGAAACCAAATTCTTAGACGAAGATAAGATCCTACATACCTCGGCGGTCTTCTGAGCAAGTTTCAGCTTCCTTGCTAATCGTTCTTCTTTTCGTTGAAGTTTGTTGGCGTGCCTTATTTGGTGCTTGTATTTGTAACACCTTGATAGTTCGTGTCCCTTCATCGAACAAAACGAGCACGTCAAACTTGGATAATATTCAGGCATCTGAGATGTGCAAGCAGACAGACATACAGTTGATCCTGAAACATCACTGAAAGGGTTTCCAGTTATCGGATTCAAAGAATCTTCCAGCTTGATTGGGTTTCCCTCTTCTCCGAACCCATTGAGGTTGATATATGTATTGCTACAAGTATCAAAATCGATGTTTTCACAAAGAAGCCCTACACTTGATTTCCTATCTTCATCGGAATCATAGGTTTCAGACATTTCATCAAGTTTTACAGCTAGACCTTTGTTCCCAATGTATTTTCTACGATTTGGGCATTCGTTATCAAAATGACCAAAACCCTTACACTTAAAGCACTGAGGCATGTCCTCGTCATCAGCCTCGTCAGCATCCCTGTTTTTAGGAGGTATGTGACCGTGAGGTTTGTCTGATGACTTAGGTTTATCTCTTGAAACCGTTTACTTCTCTTCAACAGAAGATACCTAAACTGTCTTGAGATCAGTGAGACTGATTAGTCAAGATCTTCATCCGAAAAATCATCCTCAGACTGATCATCCTCAAAGACATGAACACTCTTACCTTTGACCAGTAATTTAGTGTTATTATGTGCTTTAAAGGAAACATCCTTACCGAATTTGGATGTATGCTCATGGTCAAAGATCTTAAGTTTTCCAACCAAGGTGTTTCTGGAAAGATTATCGAGGTTATTCCCCTCAACGATGGCATGCTTCTTAGACTCGTATCTAGATGGCAGCGATCTGAGAATTTTCATCACAATGTCCTTTTCAGGAATAGTCTTACCCAATGCAAAAGATGATTAACAATTTCAGACACTTTGTGATTCAACTCATCAAATGTTTCTTCATCTTCCATACGAAGGTTCTTCCAATCGGAATTAAGGTTTTGAAGCCTAGCATCCTTTTCACTGGAGTTTCCTTCAAATACGGTTTCTAAGATATCCCAAGCATCTTTAGATCTAGTGCAGTTTGTCACATGATGCTGAAGATTTTGGGTAATGGCATGTATGATAGCATTCAAACCATCGGAATTTTTCTTTGTAGCAGTTATCTCAACAACGGAGTATTCACCAATAGGTTTGGGAACGTTTACATCACCGACTGCCACAACGGGAGCATCATAGCCATTAACCATATATACCCATGATTGAAAATCACGCGATTGAAGAAAAGCTCGCATAGAAATTTTCCACCATAAGTAATTGGAGACATCGAAGACTGGTGGTACGTTAAGAGAGATAACACCTCTTTCCATAGAGTCAGATCGCTACAAACACAGACTGATGAGGTCTTAGCGTGTTTGCCTGCTCTAATACCAATTGAAAAAGCGGAGGTTTAACAACACCACCCAATATTTCGCTTAGCAATCTGTATGGACTAACTCCGAAATACTTTGCGAGACAATCAACTAGACAGTCAGACTCAATCTAGATAAAAGTATCTCAAGGAGTTAATATCTCTCTATTGATTTGATTTTTACTCAAGCTAAAATCAATAGCGAGTCTTTATCAAATACAAGGAATAACTTGGACGGTACCAAAGACCAATGTCCAAGGATCAATCAATATCAATCAACAACCAAAGGTTGGATTTCCAATTGATGATCACAAACGCACAACCTGTATTATTTTAATTATATAAAATATAATGCGGAAAAGAAATAACACAGACACCAGAAGTTTTTGTTAACGAGAAAACCGCAAATGCAGAAAAACCCTGGGACCTAGTCCAGATTGAATACACACTGTATTAAGCCGCTACAGATACTAGCCTACTCCAATCTAACTTCGGACTGGACTATAGTTGAACCCCAATCAGTCTCCCACCGATCCAAGGTACAGTTGTACTCCTACGCCTCTGATCCCAGCAGGATACTGCACACTTGATTCCCTTAGTTGATCTCACCCACAACCAAGAGTTGCTGCAACCCAAAATCGCAAACTTGATAATAAACAAATCTGTCTCACACAGAAAAGTATATCAAAGGATAAATCTATCTCCCACAGATAAACCCTAGATTTTGTTCCGTCTTAAGATATGAAATCAAGGTGAACATGAACCAATTGATAATCCGGTCTTATATTCCCGAAGAACAACCTAGATTAATCAATCACCTCTCTACAATCCTTCCTGACTACACAGGCGGTTTGTCGAGGAATCACAAACAGTGAGACGAAGATGTTTGTGACTTCTTTATCTTGCCTATCGAAGAACTCTCACGATCTCAAGCCAATCAAAGATTGTACTCGTACGATAGAAGATGCAAGATCAGATCATAAAACTACGATAAAAGTAGTATCGGTCTGGCTTCACAATCCCAATGAAGTCTTTAAGTCGTTAACCTGGTTTTAGAGAAGAAAACCAAAGGTTAAAGGAGAATCGACTCTAGCGAGCGCACTGGTATCACGCAGACGTGTGGGGATTAGTTTTGCACAATGCTAGATGTCTCCTTTATATAGTTTTCAAATCAGGGTTTTGCCTTAGTTACAAAGCAATCCATATTCACCGTTAGATGAAATCCTGATTTAGATTCAAGCTAATATTTCTCAATCGTTAGATCGAAAACTTAGCTTGTCACACACGCTTGGGTAGACGTTTACTGGGTTTGTGAAAACCATGCCCAAACGTGTACGTGTATGTTGGTTCAACATAGTAACCAAAAAGGTTAACCATATGAGCATTTCATATTAACCTAGTTCTTCTTCACCATAACTATTTCAATTGACTCAAATGAACTAGTTAAAGAGTTGTTCAATTTCTATGAGATCTTTTGTAACTACACAAGACACAATTGAAACAAACATGATTCGATTCGATTGAATCGGCTCATGAACTTTATATCCACGGTTTGCATAAAGCGTTCCTTAGTAATTTAAGTTTCATGTTCAGAGCACATCTTTAGATCATAACCTCTTAAGCTCACAAACAAGTTCGCGGACTTAAGACAACCGGTGGAGTTTTCCAAACTCAGCATAAAATCTCGGCAAAGAGACTTTCGCCAGTTCGCGGACTGACACGTAAACGAGTTTTTGGAAAATCCCAGCAGAAATTCTCGGTACAAGAACTTCCGTCAGTTCGCGGACTTGGCAAAGCCAATTCCTCCGGTTTCTCTCAATCAACAAAGTTCGAAAACTTCGGATTAAGGAATACATGGTTATTTAATATAAACTCTCATTCCAATCATTGACACATTCTCAGAGGACATTATATAGCCGTTATTCACATACCGTTTCGCGTCAGAGCGATTCTCAAAGTAATTGAAACTTTTCATGACTTTCGTCACTAGGTGAAGATAAACTTGATCAAAGCGAAACGCTTTACCAACACATGATTTCGAGATATAGATAGGTGAGATATACTCGGCTCGAAATATCAAATATGTATGATCCAGTCTATATAGCATACGACTTTTTTCTCATAAGAAGTAGGAGATAGAAGAGATGGACTTTTAAGTGATAGATAAGTTCAAGTCTCCACATACCTTTTTGTAGATGAAGTTCCACGGTTCCTTGAGTAGATCTTCGTCGTTGTATGATGAATCGCCATGAAGTCCTTGAGCTCAACTACGCTTTTCTATCCTAGTCCGAGACTTAGCTATGTAGGCTAGAAATCAAGACTTATAGTTTTGATCACTAACATTGACAAACATGCTTGAGATAGCAACGCATGCGAGGTCGACCGATCTATTCTCTAACAACAAGTCATTTCCAAATCGTGGAAAGATTCACAGAATCAACAGAATTAACATAATGCAATTTAAACATAGCATAAAATGCACTGACAGACAACGCATGAGTTTGTTAAGCATAAACTTTTGTAAAAGCAATAATAATGGTTGCAAAAGAGTCAAATGTATTCCCACCTCTTTTGATGACAAGTCACGCCTACCTCGAAATCCACGATCCACTGGTTCATCATTTGAATCGATCGATGTTAATATAGACTAACTGTTAATCACACAAGAAGTCTAAGAATCTAGCCAAAATGGCTCAGACAAGAATCATACAAGTCTATGTAATGGCTCTAAGTTCATTTATGGTTCTATACCTTTTATTATCCATCTTTAGCATATGTCAGAGTTATTAATTCAATTAGATTGGTTATATAGTCCATTATCTAAGTCTTAAGAATCTCTAAAACTCTGTTGAAGGAATCTAAGGCTAAATCAGACCGTAAGGGTCCAATACAAGTGAATAGGAAAACTAAACCTAAGCCAAGTCCATCAAACCAGCCCATTACCCTAAGGCCTGGTCCATATGAGTCTATTAATGGTCATTGACGGTCAAATGGGTCAACTAACAGCCCACGTCAGTCAAAGTATAGGGTCAAGGTCCAACTTGGTCCACCGAGTCAACTCGGGTCAAGACAGGGAATTTGGTGAGTCAACAAGGTTCAACTCGGGTTATCAGGGTCAACTCGACTCAGTCAGATTAACTGAGTCAACTAAACAATACTGAATCAGTCTGAATAAGCTTAGTCAGACAGGCCAAGGGCCCTTCTCACCCATTTGTAACTCTAACTCTCTAACTCTACAACTCTATTCAAGTTTAACTTCAATTTATTCATTGCAGTAATTCATTCATTCAAATTATAACTTAAAAATTGATTTACAAAAGATAACACAGCCTACCTGCAACAGCAGAAGTTGCAAGCTTTCTCCCTTTCTACAAATTACCAACTCATGCAAATCTGCACCACCTACCTCAATACTCAAATCAACCTAAATACTACAATCTGTAACTTCATTCTCATTATCACAGTTCATCCCATTCCAACTCATTGCACTCATGTCTGCACAATCTGCAAACAACACTACAAATTCACTTTAACCAAACTCGACAATTCATTGAAATCACAAGGTCAGCTTATATACCTCAATATGCAATTGCATACCCAGAGTACAACCCAATTGCAGTTGCAACACTGTCTACAATCTGAACTTCATAATCTTTATTTTGAGCCATAAACCAACAACATCATCAAATACTTCCATTCATCCCAGTTTACAGCTGAACCACGTCAACATTACCCACATTTCTCAGCACAATCAGCTAAGCAACATCATTTCATTACCACCTAACAATCTACTTCATGTCCATTCAACACCATAACCAAATCTTGAGTCTTGCCCTGGTTCTGTCTCTTATCAACAACCCCTAACTTCTACACCCTTATTCAATTCTTCACAACATCAATATGCATCTTCAATTTTGGTTAAGGACAAACCTAACAAGCAACAGCGTCCCCATAACAATTCCAGTAAACACAAATCCAACTCCTCTCAACATCAGACCCAAACAACAATCACTCATTATATCTCAATCAACTTCAACACCAACAATCATAACACCCAAAACCCACAGATAGCAACACATCAATACTTAAGTAAAGATAACAAACTTAATTAAATAAAGAAAGATTACCTCAGATAAATTCTTCTCCAGTACCAACCAATTCAAAACTCATAATAACTCCACCATCCTCTTACAATCATAATCAAACCCTAATTATGCTAACAACCTCAGTCATGAGCTTTAATCGATCTTCAAACCCTATTTCTTAATATGGGGAAAAACAGAACACAACTCTAATTCATTGATTCATCACTGAATCCACTCCAAAACTGCAATTAAACCTCAACCCATTGCTTCTTCATCTACCCGTAACTCTATTCTTCATCTCTTGATCTTATTCTCATCATCATCATCACCTTCATTGATTCAAAGAGAAATCCTAACTTATAAAGTCCAAGTAATTCTTCAACTTCAAACTCTAGTTCAGTTTAAGCCCATCTCTAATCATCCCTTTATAACCTCACTTTCATCTTCGAATTCATGTCAGAATCAAATCTCAGAAACCCTAAATTCTTCAACCGATAACCAAGAATTAACACTACTCTCATCTCTTCATCAGTCATCAGCAACATCTTTGAATTCATCTGCTTTAACTCATCGATTGTATCTCACTCTCAAACAAACTCTCAAACTCGCAAAGGAAGAAGAATAAGGGAAAAAATGAGGAATAGCAGAGAAGAAGTGGAAAGAAGAAGAAAAGAGAAAGTGATAGTCTTCTCTCGACACGTTTTGGTGATAAGGTCAACGTCCCATGATAAAGGAACCCACCCAAACGTTAAGGGGAGTCAGGTCGGTTAAATGGCAAAAAGACTCTTTTACCCTTCATACTTATCCAATAATATCTTCTTCGTCCAATGTCCGAATGACACGTTCAAGTAGTCCATTTTGCATAAATTCTCGAGTTCTATCTAACGGTATCAGTTTCGTATCTAGTTCGTTGTCAGATTAATTCCTATTAATTAATATTCGAGTTACACTAATCGAGTAATTGTCGACTAATACGTCTCTTGACTATTCTAATAGCGTTGACGAGCTTGAGGGTCTTTACAAGTTGCTTGGTATCAACTATACGAAGTTGGTTTAATTTTGTGTAGCGTCTTAATCCTGAGAGTATTCAATTCTGGACAAGGTCCCGGGGTTTTTCTGCATTTGCGGTTTCCTCGTTAACAAAATCTTACAGTGTCATTTACTTTTATTTTCCGCATTATAATTATTTTATTATAATTAAAGTAAATTATACAAACGTTAATTCCTATTTACTTGATAAGCAATCCTATTGTGTTTGGTTAAGTCCGAACCTTTTTATCAAGTAAACATACTTCGTTGTTGTATTGTCTCGATCTCGTATCTATAGACGATCACACGAAGTGTGAACCGATTAGTTGCATTGTCTCGACTCAGTCTATAGACAATCACTTTCGGAGAAAGGACTTATAGGTAGGAAAAGTTTTAGCTTGAGGTATATTTAGGTACCCTCGCCCTTTCACATAATATAGCAATTGAACAACTCTTTAACTAGTTTCATTTGAGTCATTTGAACTAGTTATGGTTAAGATGGATAAGGTTGATATGAGAGTAATCATATGGCTAACCTCGGTTAACTATTTGTGAACCAACATGGAGTACACGTTTGGGTGCGGTTACATAAATCTAAATGAGGGTACATTTCATTTGTGTGTAACAAGCTAAGTTCGATCTAACGGTTGAAAGATATTAGCTTGGTTGAATCAGGTTTTTCATCTAACGGTGAATATTGAATGCTTTGTTACCAAGGTAACTTGGATTGCAAACCCTGATTTGATAACTATATAAAGGAGAACTCTAGCAATTGGAAAAACTAATCCCCACACCTCCTGTGTGTTACTAGTTGCATAAACTAAAGTCGATTCTCCTTTAACCTTAGGTTTCTATCGAGACCCTGTAGGTTAACAACTTGAAAGATTCCATTGGGATTGTAAAGCCAGACCCAACTATTTTCTTTGTAGTTGTGTGTTCTGATCTTGCCTGATTCTATCGTATTGAGTACAATTGAAATAATTGACTCGAGGGGTTTTCTGCATTTGCGGTTTCCTCGTTAACAAAACTTCTGGTGTATGTGTTATTTCTTTTCCGCATTATATTTTATTTATATAATTGAAATATCACAGGTTGTGCGTTAAGTTCAATCAATTAGAATATCCGACCTTGGGTTGTTGATTTAAATTGATCGACACTTGAACATTGGTCTTTGGTACCATTCAAGTTACTCCTCTTATATTCAATCGGGCTCGCAGATTTCTATTTGTTGATTGTAGATTTAATTAATGGTTAGAGATATTAAACTCTTTGATATACTTTTCTCTAGATTGAGTCTGACTGTTTAGTTGATTCTCTAGAAAGTATATTGGAGTAAGTCCTCTCAGATTTCCAAACGAATTGTTGGGTGTGGTTGTTAGACCCCCGTATTTTCAGCTACGACCCAAAGTCGAAGACTTGATAAACAAATATGTATCACACAGAAAAGTATATTGAATAGATAAATCTGTCTCCACAGATATACCTCCGAGTTTTGTTCCGTATTTTGATAAATCAAGGTGAACAAGAACCAACTGATAAACCGGACTTATATTCCCAAAGAATAACCTAGTATTATCAATCACCTCACAATAATCTTAATCGATTAACGAAACAAGATATTATGGAATCACAAACGATGAGACGAAGATGTTTGTGACTGCTTTTCAATCTTGCCTATCGGAGAATAAATCTCAAGCAAATCTTAAAGAAGATAATACTCAATCACAATAGAAAAAAGCAAGATCAGAACGCAACTACAGAGAAAATAGTAGGGTCTGGCTTCACAATCCCAATGAAGTATTCAAGTCATTAACCTATAGGGTTTTGGAAAAACCTAAGGTTAAAGGAGAATCGACTCTAGTTGCAACTAGCATCACACAGAAGGTGTGTGGATTATGTTTCCCAGTTACTAGAGTTCTTCTTTATATAGTCTTCAAATCAGGGTTTGCAATCAATGTTACCTTGGTAAGAAAGAATTCAATATTCACCCTTAGATGAAAACCTAATTAGGCTCAAGCTAATATCTTTCAACGGTTAGATCGAACTTAGCTTGTTATACACAAATGAAATGTACCATCATTTAGATAAAGGTGATCGTACCTAAATGTGTACACTTAGTTGGTTCAACAATAGTTAACCAACGGTTAGCCATATGATCACTTTCATATCAACCTTATTCATCTTTATCACAACTAGTTCAAATGGATCAAATGAAACTAGTTGGGGAATTGTTCAATTGTTTATATTCTCATAGAAGTATACAAGACATAATTGATGCAAAATCTATTTTGATTCACTCGAATCATTTCATGAACATTATAGACACGGTTTGCAAAAGATTGCATTCCTTATTATATAAATGTATTAGTTCATGAACAAATCGATTTTAGAACATAACCTACTTAAGTATGCAAACGGGTACGCATACCTAAGTAGCCGGACTGAGTTTGGTTACGCCAGTATGCGTACGTGTACGCATACTATATTACACTTCCAAACTCCAACAGAAATTCACGGAACTTGAATTTTCGCCAGTATGTGTACGGGTACACATACTTAGTTCCCGGACTTCCAACAACCAACCAATACGCGTACGGGTACGCATAACATGGTTCCCGGTTTTGGACTTTACACAAATGTGAATACACACTATATTTATATTCAATCATGGTTACATGTTCTAAACACTCATTTCAATCATTGAAACATTCTTGGAAGACAACAATAGCTGTTTCACACAAACTATTAGCTTCAAAGCAATTTTCAAGTGATCGAATGATCAATACGAAACATTCCGAGTCTACATCAAATGACTGTCTCATACAAATCATGTAAGATGTTACAAGGCGATTTTCACATGATCATCTTTTGACTTTCGTCAAGAATAAAAGATAAACTTGGTTAAAGTGAAAGATTACCAACACATATTTAGAGAAATAGATAAGCGAGATAAAATCGGCTCAAAATATCAAATGTGTATAATTGAAGTCTATATAGCAATACGAATTTTGTCTCAAGTATGAGATAAAGTAGATAAACTTTTGAGTGGTAGATGAGTTCAAGTCTCCATATACCTTTTGTTGAAGAAGTTCCACAAGTTCCCTTGAGTAGTTCTTCGTCTTCATTCGATGAACGTCGTGAAGTCTAAACCTCAACTACACATACTATCCTAATCCGAGACTTATCTATAAGTAGACTAGAAATCAAGACTTATAGTTTTGGCAACTAAACTTGACAAACAAGCTTGAGATAGCAACGCTTGCGAGTTCGACCGAGCATTGGTCTAACAGTAGTTCTACAAGCCTCAATACCCAAAAAAATATTTCAAAGCTCCAAGTAATTTTATTGCAAAATCAACACTCAAAAACTTAATCAGAGCATCAAGTAAAACAGAAGAATTACCAGTTAAGAGAATATCGTCGACATATAATAAAAGAACCATCATGTCAGAAGAAGTAGTAAATACAAACATGGAATTATCACTGACAGATCTTTGAAAACCATAAGATAATAAGAAATAACTAAATCTATCATTTCAAGCTCGCGGTTCCCGCTTAAGACCGTAAAGACTCTCCTTCAAATGACATATATGATTCGGAATATCAGAATTAAGACAACCCGGAGGTTGTTGCATATAAACCTCTTCATTCAAGAAACCATGAAGAAACACATTCGAAACATCCAATTGAAAATAGACCAATGATGAGTACATCATGAGTTAATACCACTCTTATAGTTTGAGGTTTTACCACTGAACTAAATGTTTCAGTATAGTCAATACCAGCATGTTGATCATAACCTTTCGCAACTAGACTATATTTAAATCTATTAACAGACCCATCTGAATTTAATTTCACCTTATAGACCCATTTACAACTTAGAATGTTCATATAAGGTTCAGGTAACACATACTCCCATGTATCATTATCCATTAATGCATTATTCTCTTCTTTCATAGAAACCATCCACTTCGGACATTTGGATGCAGACTTAAAACTTTTTGGCTCCGAAATATCAGTCAATAAGGAAGAAGAGAAAACATGGGAAACGAGATAAAGAGAATAATAGTTAACAACATAATCAGTAAACTGTTTACGATTAGAGATACCTCTCTAAGATCTAGTAACTATTTGATTTGTAAGAGAAATCGAATCAGAAGGTAAAACAGAGGAAGATTATACAGGAATTGACTCAGAAGGAAACTCAGAAGTATCTATGATGGAGTCTGAAACTGAAAAATTATGAGATTGAAAATAAATATCCACCGTTAGATGAATCTTTGAATCTGATTTACATAACAAGATATACACTCAAATGGTTAGGATGAACCATAACTGAATTGTGTATAAGACCAGGCTCATGAATGGTTAAACGAAGCTATCCAACTGAACTAAGCTTGAGCATTTTCATAAACACTTAAGGCTTAACTCGAAACACAATCAAGGATCAAATATGTCTATGGTGTTTTTAGAGATTATACAAATACAAATTATTTCGGAGAAATAATTTAAGTGCATAAGAATTTAATCGACATGGTTAGTAGATGTCCAAAGTACAAATACCATAGCCGTTCATGAGTCAGTTCAGTCACAGTACGTGTACTGGTTTATATACTATGAAGCACAACCAAGTTCTGGAGTTCACAGAACTATTTAGGTATACGTACAGGTATGTGTACCTTAATACTATAACCGGTTCCGAAGTTCACATAACTATTTTGGTATGCGTACCGGTATGGATACACAAACTGAGTTCCATAACACAGAACTTTTCTGGTACATGTACATCCAAACCGGTTTCGTTCCACAGTTCCTTTTCGGTTTGCATATGGGTATGCATACCGATCCGTTTCACGAGTTAACAAATTTTTACAAGATGTGCATAAGGATATGCGTACCAAAAATCTTCTTGTCAACATGTAGCTACTCCGCTACGTGTACGAGTACATGTAATACGACTTCAGACTTATAATCGTGTTCCCAGTTTGCAAGACTGATAACACTGTCTTATATCAGAATCTATAGTAGTTCTATATTTCTCTAAATCGATCTGAAATATTCATGAATAACATCATTGACACATATCACTGTTCCAGGCTATTTTCGAATGATAAACTTGAGTCATGATTTTGATTGCGTACAATAAATTGTTCTTAACCGAAATTCATCTAGTATGAAAAATGTTCATTAAGCTTAGTCATATTTCGAGAACTATTTACAAGATGAATCTTGACTCGAAACTCTTGATATGCTTATGATATTCTAATAAGTTATGCGACATCGTTTCATAGATAGAAAGATGAATATAACTTAAGAAATAGGTGGTTTAGTCTTCACTTACCTTTTGTTGAATAAGTTCTCCAAAAGCTTCGGTTGATCTTCGCATTCAAACGGTAGAACGCAATGATGAATGTCGCGATATCAGTTTCTCAACTACACTTCTATCCTAATGCGAGACTTAACTAATTGTAGACTAGAAATCAAGATATAGTTTTGACAACTAAATTTGACAACAAGCTTGAGATAGCAACACTTGTGAGTTCGACTGAGCAATTCTTTAACATTCTCCCCTTTTGTCAATTTTAATGACAAAACTATCAATACATATGGATAAAAAAAGTAAAGCTTTAAAACTCCTCGAATCCATCATTCTTGATTTCTTTGGTTTCTTCAACTCCTTGAATTTTTCGTTACTTCAAGTTGCAATGATTCTAAACGTGTTCAACTCAGCATCGTTGTTGGTGAAGATCCGTAGCGATAACAACTTTGAAAACAAATTGAAAAGGCGAGGGTACCCAAATATACCTCAAGCTAAAACTTTTCCTACCTATAAATCCTTTCTCCGAAAGTGATTGTCTATGGACTGAGTCGAGACAATACAACTAATCGGTTCACACTTCGTGTGATCGTCTATGGATACGATATCGAGACAATACAACAACGAAGTATGTTACTTGATGAAAAGGTTCGGACTTAACCAAACACAATAGGATTCACTTATCAAGTAAATAGGAATTAACGTTTGTATAATTTACTTTAGTTATAATAAAATAATTATAATGCGGAAATATAAAGTAAATGAAACAGCAAGATTTTGTTAACGAGGAAACCGCAAATGCAGAAAAACCCCGGGACCTTGTCCAGAATTGAATACTCTCAGGATTAAGCCTCTACAAAAAATTACACCTAAATTAGTATAGTTGTGACCAAGCAAATAAACCTATAGTTCACCTAGTTTCGTATGTATTCCCACGCCGCCGACCTTAGTCACGTACTTGGAACAATTCCTTTGGCTCGTATTCCAAACAGTAAAGGAACAACAAATTTGTTTGGTATCAACTCTATTTAACCAAGTGATATAAGTCGGACAAAGGCTCTTCTGATTATCTAAACATAAACTCCTTCGTCAGGTTCTTAGATCTATCTTATATTCAATTACCGAAGTAATCATTTAAGATTAAGCCAACAACACTATTAATCCAACGAATTGTATTGATGCCGATCTACTCAATTAATCAATCCAATCTATCACAAGGATAAACCGATTATTAATTGGATCCTCTTTTACCGAAACAAGTATTGTGCACACCAAAGATTATGAACCCACAAATCAGAAATCTTCAATATCTTCTTCGTCTTCAAATCTTCTTAGATCTTCAATAATAACCTGCACACAATCACTTGAATCTCTTGTGATCAATCACACACAGAACGGAGTCTGTTAACAATGGATTATCACAAGATCGTCTTTAGAACTAACAACAGTCTAAAGATCCCTGTTGAAACTCTGAACTAGTTTGAGTGGATCTTATATCAGAAAAGAAGATTCTCAAGGATAAACAAACTAGGTGCAATCAAAGTTCAACCACCGTTAGTCAATCAAATCAATGAAAACAAAAGATAAACCACAATTATCTAGTTTCCCACCAACGGTACATGCTAGAGCTTCTCAATCCCAAAGAAGACTTTAAACTGAGCATTCGTAAGAGATTTCGCCTAATTAGGTTACTCTCCTCTCCGAATAGGCGGCTACACCAGTAACAACACAACAAAGAGGAAGCTTGTTGTTACGAGGGATTAGTTTGCTAGAAAGGTAAACTTCAAGGATTTATAGACAAGGAAGTTTGGAAACCAAGGAATTTCCAAAACCGAAAATATTCTCAAGATATTCATTAAAGCGCAACTTCGGTTTTCATAATTCCTGGAAATGCTCTGTCCAAAAATAATGATCGAAATCTCTCGGAAAGTCTCTAATTAGTAAATGCACATTACTAATTCTTATTTCCCTACAAAATGAAGTTAAATACCTTAATTAAAAGATTCTTAACTTATTTATGTTTCGATCCTGGGATTCTCTTCCCTTAGCTATTAAGGAATAACTTTGAACAATTAAAGAAATAAACATTCATAGCACATGTTCAAACTATGTCGACATCCTTACTTTGTAAGTTCTCTTTCACACTTACAACCTTGAAATCAATTTGCCACACTTTCAAACAAGTTTAGAATTGGTTCATCCGACTTTCAAGAACTATGCGATTTATCAAATAACATTCAATCACAATCATGGGTTTATCGGTTCTACCAAAACAAGTTTCGGTTCTACCTTTCATGTGAGTATTGTGCATAGTCACACTAGCTTTCTAAAATTCGGTTGACTAGGTACTAGGATCGGTTCCCCACATATATATGGTATCTAACTTATATGTGTTGCACATGTCCATAGGATCGGTTCCCCTTTGCCTAAAAACGTGTTGCACATGTTCATAGGATCGGTTCCCCTTTCTGCTATAAACCTTGCTGCACCTCATACAAGGATCGGTTCCCCTTTGTGATGTACTGCACCTCTTACTAGGATCGGTTCCCCTTTCCCATATTTGGTCAGACATAAAATCACAAACCCGATCATACCATCTCAGGCCTTAGTGAATAAAAGTCATACCAATACATAAGATCGTTTTCACTAATAAAAGTCATACCAATACATAAGTCAGGACTTTGTGAATAGTTCTACCAACAACACAACAAGTCGTGAACGGTTATACTTAATCACACATATTGGTTGTTCATAATATATGCAATGAATAACAAAACCAATAACGCCTGGCAATTTCCTTTTCGGTTCACAAACAAGTTTATGAACTTACTTCCTTAGAACACATGTAAAACATTGTTCCCTAGGATGAAATCCTCACCTCATACCCATACATAATCACAATAGCATTCAAATAATTATGGCGATATCTTATCTACAAATTTTAATGGTTAAGCAATAAATCTCGTATTGTATTCCTTAATACTATGTCTATCTAGAGTTCAAATATGCTTCGCAGTTTTGTTTTCAATATGCACGACTTGAAAGATACGTTAGGGAATGAAACAGTTCAAGTCAAATATCACTAACCTCAAGTGGAAAGATGATCGTTGTCGTTGTAGCACCTTGCTTCTTCACATCTTCAAGACTTCGCAATACTTGTAATGTCTCATATCCTAATACTTTCAAGCTAACCTATACGAAGTTGACTCTAGTACATAATCAAACGACTCTTAACATAAGTTTTGATTCACTAAAATATGACAACCAAACTTGACATACCAACGCTTGGTGGGTTCAACCGAGTAATTCTCTAACAATCTCCCCTTTTGTCAATTTTAGTGACAAAACTCTTACATCATATGGATAAATAAATTACAAGAATTCATTACACATACACTTGATTCCCGATTCAACAACACAGTAAACTGCTTACATTTAATCCTTGAAAATGTCGTTGTTGACATTATAATAACAAAGAAAAAGAGTATTAACTTTGTTAAACCGCACGTCTTTGTTATACCACTTCATATGGCATGTTACTCCCCCTTAGTCTGTGTTTTCACTCTTTCGTTTAGATAAAACGTTTAAGCACCAATGTTCTTTTCCTTAGCGATGCCAATCAATATAAAATCAATTCCAGTATCACTTGTTTACTCCATATATTTCTCCCCCTTTTTGTCACAAAATGACAAAGAAACGAAAAAATAAAGGACAACACGAAAAGAATCTTACAAAACTCAAAATATACTTGCAACCTGTAGAGTTAGGCACGAGGGTTCCACACATCATGTTCTGATAACCAATATCAAAACCGAAACTACAAGTAGTTTTATTTTGATATGTTACCAAGGAAACAATTGTCCGAAACAAATTTTCCAATTTAGTTTAGCAAAACAAAAAACAACTAAGCACCTTAGTCCCTTTGCTAAACCGATTGTTCAAAAAACAACCGCTTAATTCGATAAGACCAAAATAAAGATAACTCTACTTTTCTCATCAGGTTCTAATTATCCATAAACTTAGACCTTTAAATTTTAAACAAGACAAGTACTAGGTTAGTTAACTAGCATTTCTTATTAAGGCATTCGATTAGACTTGAATAACCGAAACCTCACTTCGATAAGTCTACCTAAGATCAGAATTAACTTAGTTTCTCTTTTCCGGGATCGACTTGGACAACATCCCGTACACCTTTTATTTCGTTAAACCATAAATAATTCATACAAACCAAATAAATCAACTTGCATAATTATTCACCTCAATCGGAAGTAATTGAAACAACATAGACATTAAAAGCACCGCAATCGTACCGAAATTTTGTAAGCCTAAACAATTGATACCATACAATAAAGCAAGATAACAATAGTTTTTATTAACCGGAACCAATTGAATCACACACATCATGGAATAAACATCAATTGAACCGAAATTTTGTTAAGCAAAAGCAATAAATATATATGATATAAACTCAGGCTTTTCTTAAACAGGAAAACAATTAACTAACAAGATTGTTACCTCAAATTTCACATCCACTTCTCCAATATGTTTTTCATTTTCCTCCAGGGAGAATTGATATCGAAATATCATCATGTTGTCATCCTTATGTAAAAACAAAAGAATAACAACAACCAACCTTTACCAGAGAAAGGTTGAAAATCGGTTTTAACAATTGCAAGCAAAAGTTGAAAACCGTCGAAACACATATGCTTTTATGCTAAACCAAGACCGATTCAACATATTGTGACTTTTCACATATTGTTTCTACCAGAACCCCTCATGATTCTTTGATAAAGCCTACCATCATGGGCTAGAACTTAATCCTGCCAAATCAAAATGTCACTCAAACCACAAGGGTTCACAATATATGAGATCGAATATTAAGGTTGTAAAATCGAAATCAGACATCCCACAAACATACATAGCAATAAGATAAAAACATTCAAGCACATGCTATGTAAACCGAAAATTATCACAAGAAAAATTATAAAACAAATAATTTTATTCATAATAGTTTTATTCATAATATACCAATACAATCATTGAAAGAAATCAAAAATTGATGTCTATTTTTCTAGATTTCAGAATCCATCAAAATCTTGAGATCTCTTGCGCTTGATAGGGATGAATCTCCTGATTCCCTGAAGCGATCCTTGATTGAAGACTAATTCCTCAACCTTGTGGAAGTTGGGTTCCTCCTCGTTTACTCTTTTGGTGAGTAAATCTAGTTGCTTGAGAGTTTAAGCTTGAACTAGTAAGGAATTTTCAAGACTACGTTTTAACATCAGAACTTCCAACTTGGTTTCTGCACAAGTTCGATCCAACTTGTAAAACTCCTTTTCATAATCGATCATACAAGATGAAAGATTCATATTCATATATGAAGTGGATACGTTTCCATTGAAATTTAGATGACCGAGAGAGTCACTAGCCAGTTTTTCAGCATACCTTTCTGAAACTTTTAAAGAAAGCTTTGCATACAAATCTGATTTTTCCATGATTCCTGGTTTCAGGTAAACGACCGAAACACTCATATATTACCGAAACTTATACACCAATGGTTGCTAAAAACTTGTTCATTGATTATGGAAATCAAATATTCTTCCCTTAATAAAAAACAAATTTTTTTAATATTAAGGATTTTTGGAAAGTGCATCCCAATGAATATTTTCATAATTCTCGCAAGTTTTGTACCATTCGATAATATACACTGAACTCAGCAAACCAAGTTTGAGCATTTTATGAGTCAGTGTATTTCTCCCAGATACTAAGTATCTGAATGGGACAGATTAAGTTTTCCACGGTTTTCAGGAAATTTCTTCTTACCTGATTTATTAGGAACATTGATACTTTCTGACGATAAACAGAATTTATCATAGAAATTACTATCATCCAGATATTTAGGAATTACCTTTAGAGTTGATAATCTGGAAACATCCCCAACTTATTCTTTCTGTAGTTTCATGATCTTCTTTGGTATCCACTTCATGGAATTTGTATCCTTCTGATCTTTCTTCCCTCTGTGATGAACTGTTGAAGAATTCTTTAGAGAATCCCTTGATCCGAGAAGATCATGTTTGTGTATGGCTTGTTTAAATGAAGTTCTCATGTTAATCCTTTGACTGGAGTTCAATAAACGTTGACAGTCCTTAATTACATGACCTTTGTTTCCACGATAAAAACATCGTCTATGATGTTTAAGATGAAGTGAAGATCTCTGACGAGAGTAGTTCACCTTTTTATTTCCTGGGAATTCCATGTCCTTTTTACAGGAAGGATCCTCCTTTTGAGAGCCCTTACAATTTACATTCTTATTTCCTCCTGGAGGATGGTACAATCCATACTTCTTGGATTTTGGGAAAGAAGTATCCAACTGATTATCAGACATTAATGAACACATATCATCCTTTAGCATGTTGACATGTTCGGTGACAGTCTTTATCTTAGAGTCATATGAGATTTTTAAGGCACTGTATTCATCTTCTGCTGTTTTTATTAAGAGCTCAATTTTCTTTACATGATCAATACATTTCTTTAGCTTGGTTTCTAAGAAATTGATATTTGAGGAGGAACTGACCTTACAGTATTCTAGGTCAGTTTTACATGATGAAAAATCACGTTTGAGCTGAACATTTTTAGCTTTCATATGACCTAAGTCTTTAAGAAGTTCTCCTTCTCTTCTTAATGCAAGTGTGAGCTCAGTTGCACAAGAATGAAATTATTTCTATAGTTTATCAAGTTGAGATGTTCTTATGTTCACATAATCAACATCTTATTTATCATAAAGTGACTCAGAATCAGACTCATCGACTGTGAGTACATGACTTAACTTAACCTCTTCTTGAGAACACATATTTTCTGAAGAGCAGGAGAAGCTTATAGAAGACATCCCTTCTAAGCATTTTCGGAAGTTAAATCCAGGACGAGTTTTTCTCAAACCTTGTGACACGTTAACATAATCAACCATTGGATTCAATTCTTATAGGTTGGATCGCACCAAACACAGATTGTTAGATCTTTTCGCGTTTGCCTGCTCTGATACCAATTGAAAAGGCGAGGGTACCCAGATATACCTCAAGCTAAAACTTTTCCTAACTATAAGTCCTTTCTCCGAAAGTGATTGTCTATGGACTGAGCCGAGACAATACAACTAATTGGTTCACACTTAGTGTGATCGTCTATGGATACGAGATCGAGACAATACAACAACGAAGTATGTTACTTGATAAAAAGGTTCAGACTTAACCAAACACAATAGGATTCACTTATCAAGTAAATAGGAATTAACGTTTGTGTAATTTACTTTAATTATAATAAAACAATTATAATGCGGAAATATAAAGTAAATGACACAGCAATATTTTGTTAACGAGGAAACTGCAAATGCAGAAAAACCTCGGGACCTTGTCCAGAATTGAGTACTCTCAGGATTAAGCCGCTACACAAAATTACACCTAACTTCGTATAGTTGAGACCAAGCAACTAAACCTATAGTTCACCTAGTTCCGTGTGTATTCCCACGCGTCCGAACTTAGTCACGTACTTGGAACAATTCCTTTGGTTCGTATTCCAAACAGTAAAGGAACAACAAATTTGTTTGGTATCAACTCTATTCATCCAAGTGATATGAGACGGACAAAGGCTCTTCTGTTTATCTTAACATAAAATCCTTCGGCGGGTTCTTCGATCTATCTTATATTCAATTATCGAAGTAATCGTTTAAGATTAAGCCATCAACACTATTTGAAAAAGCGGGGGTCTAACAACACTATCCAATATCGCGCTTAGCAATCTGTATGAACTAACTCCGAAATACTTTGCTAGAGAATCAACTAGACAGTCAGGCTCAATCTAGATAAAAGTATCTCAGGGAGTTAATTTCTCTCTCTTGATTTGATTTTTACTCAAGCTAAAAACAATAGCGAGTCTTTATCAAATACAAGGAATAACTTGGACGGTACCAAAGACCAATGTCCAAGTGTTAATCAATGAAATCAACAACCACAAGGTCGGATCTCTAATCGATTAACCTTTAACGCACAACCTGTATTATTTCAATTATAAAGATAAACAATATAATGCGGAAAATGAAATAACACAGACACCAGAAATGTTCTTAACGAGGAAACCGCAAATACAGAAAAACCCCGGGACCTAGTCCAGATTGAATACACACTATATTAAGTCGCTACAGACACTACCCTACTACAAGCTAACTTCGGACTGAACTATAGTTGAACCCCAATCAGTCTCCCACTAATTCAAGGTACAGTTGTACTCCTACGCCTCTGATCCCAGCAGGATACTGCGCACTTGATTCCCTTAGCTGATCTCATCCACAACTAAGAGTTGCTGCAACCCAAAATCGCAGACTTGATAATAAACAAATCAGTCTCGCCCAGAAAAGTCTATCAAAGGATAAATCTGTCTCCCACAGAAAAACCCTAGGTTTTATTCCGTCTTAAGATATAAAATCAAGGTGAAGAGGAACCAATTGATAATCCGGTCTTATATTCCCGAAGAACAACCTAGATTAATCAATCACCTCTCAACAATCCTTCTTGACTACACAAGCGGTTTGTCGAGGAATCACAAATAGTGAGATGAAGATGTTTGTGACTTCTTTATCTTGCCTATCGGAGAACTCTCACGATCTCAAGCCAATCAATAGATTGTACTCGTATGATAGAAGATGCAAGATCAGATCACACAACTACGATAAAAGTAGTATCGGTCTGGCTTCACAATCCCAATGAAGTTTTTAAGTCGTTAACCTGGTTTTAGAGAAGAAAACCAAAGGTTAAAGGAGAATCGAATCTAGCGAGCGCACTAGTATCACACAGACGTGTGGGGATTAGTTTTGCACAATGCTAGATGTCTCCTTTATATATCCTTTAAATCAGGGTTTTTCCTTAGTTACAAAGAAATCCATATTCACCGTTAGATGAAAACCTGATTTAGATTCAAGCTAATATTTCTCAACCGTTAGATCGAAAACTTAGCTTGTCACACACACTTGGGTAGACGTTTACTGGGTTTGTGAAAACCATGCCCAAACGTGTACGTGTATGTTGGTTCAACATAGTAACCCAAAAGGTTAACCATATGAGCATTTCATATTAACCTAGTTCTTATTCACCATAACTAGTTCAATTGACTCAAATGAACTAGTTAGAGAGTTGTTCAATTGCTATGAGATCTTATGTAACTATACAAGACACACTTGAAACAAAGATGATTCGATGAATCGGCTCATGAACTTTATAGCCATGGTTTGCATAAAGCATTCCTTAATAATTTAAGTTTCATGTTCAGAGCACATCTTTAGATCATAACCACTTAATCTCACAAACAAGCTCGCAGACTTAAGGTAACCGGCAGAGTTTTCCAAACTCAGCAGAAAATCTCGGCAAAGAGACTTCCGCCAGTTCGCAAACTAGGTTCACGGACTGCGTTCGCGGACTAAACACGCAAACGAGCTTTTGGAAAATCCCAACATAAATTCTCGACAAGAGAACTTCCGTCAGTTCGCGGACTGAGTTCGCAAACGGAGTTCGCGGACTTGGCAAAGCCAATTCCTCCGGTTTCTCCCAATCAACAAAGTTTGAAAACTTCGGATTAAGGAATACATGGTTATGTAATCTAAACTCTCATTCCAATGATTGAGACATTCTCAGAGGACGTTATATAGCCGTTATTCACAGACCGTCTCACGTCAGAGCAATTCTCAAAGTAATTGAAACTTTTCATGACTTTCGTCATTAGGTGAAGATAAACTTGATCAAAGCGAAAAGCTTTACCAACACACAATTTCGAGATAAAGATAAGCAGTGAATACTCAGCTTGAAATGTCAAATGTGTATGATCCAGTCTATATAGCATACGACTTTTTGTCTCAAAAGAAGTAGGAGATAGAATACATAGACTTTTGAGTGATAGATAAGTTCAAGTCTCCACATACCTTTTTGTTGATGAAGTTCCACGTCGTTGTATGATGAATCGCCATGAAGTACTTGAGCTCAACTACACCTTTCTATCCTAGTCCGAGACTTATCTATAATAGACTAGAAATCAAGACTCATAGTTTTAATCACTAACATTGACAAACATGCTTGATATAACAACGCATACGAAGTCGACCGAGCTATGCTCTAACAATCTCCCCCTTTGTCAATTTTAGTGACAAAACTATTAATACATGTGGAATACAAAAAAGATAAACTATAGTGGCTCCTATTCCATAGTCTAATCTTCAACGTTCCTTGAAATCTTCGTCCTTCCAAGTACTCCAATGATCCCAAAGGTTGTAAGTTTAGCACCACCATTGTTGAAGATCCGTAGCTATAACAATGAGAGAAATCGAGATTCTCGATCATTATTATACAGTTTCATAGTATCATTATGTAACATCAAAGTCCAATTGTATCACGACTTTAACAACAATACTATGGTGATATATATCACTCCCCCTTAGTCAATACTCCATCTTCATCATGGAAACCACTCCCCCTTACACAATGATCCGAAAACCATATGTATTTGCAGTGTGAACTACATTATTTCTCCCCCTTTTTGTCAATAAAATTGGCAAAGGTAAAAGAACGAGATCATAATGAAATTTTCACAAGAGACATTTCATAGACTAAAAGAAAAATACATACCAACTTAATTTAGATGCAATCATAAAGCCGAAGCTAAATGTATTCATCAAGGAGTTTTAAGATACAAGATAACCCCTATAAAATTCCACTGCCGCACACACCGCAAGATATTACCATTAAGCACAAGTTCAAAAGAACTCTCCCCCATTTGATGTCATTCCCGAAAGAACAACAAGAGCGACCTTAATTTCGAAAGAAAAGAAGGATTTTTAATTGGACACCAAAAACCATAGGAAAATGATTTTCTATATGAAAAACTCAATCAAATTAAGTAAACCCATGATTAATTTAATTGGAATACGCAACTAAATCAAACCACAAAAGTGATAAATTTAATTGATTGTGCTTAACATAAGTAAACTTACGGAGCTACGACTAAAGTAATCTTACGGGGATGACTAACTTAATCGTTCACATACTCAACATAAGGAAAACCTTACGGAATATACGACTACATTAACCAATAGAACATGATTAGTATAGCCGTTCATATACTCAACACAAGGACTTGTGGAATATATGAATACTCAACTAGACTAATTACAAGAGAACCTATAATTAATCTAATTGGAAAACACAACCAAACTAATCAAAGAAGTAATCAATTTAATTGTCAATTGTTTTGCTCGACAAAAGAAGACTTTCGGAGAAAATAACTAAATAACCAACCAAGATGATTAATTTAGTTCAAAGATGCTCGACATAAAGTACCTTACGAAACAACCAACAAAGCTAATCACAAAATAATCAACTTAGTTATATCGTGCTCGACATAAGACACATTACGGAGCCTAACAATAATTCATAATATATGGATCAGTGATGATCATTACTGTGGAATACATACAAGGATCTATTCTATTTTTCCATCACTATTTGCATAACGACATAATAGACTTTATCCTTGTCACACAAAATATTTTACCCTATTTTCCATCAAATAAATGACTGCATGGGCATAACTTTTGTATTTGTCAAAAGTCAATTCGTCCTTTCATCAATACTAATACCAATTTATGAACGACTTTACTTTTGACAACATATATGACCTTCAAGTTCACGGATGCAAACAATACATATCCCATAAACAATTGCAATATCACAAAATCATAAAGATTAATACTGCAATAACAATCTTTGCCCTTAGAAGGTAGAATCAATTTTTTTCGCAAGGATTTATACCAAGAGTGGTTACCAAAAGCGTATAAAAATATTTCCTTAACAAAGAATAACATACAAAGTCATTGACGACTATGCACCGTAGTTCACATGAGATGATTCTGAACACTCAAGAATATATAGAAATGTGAACTACTACCCATTATCGAACTTCCTTCTTTGTGATTCACCAACATCACTCTTGTAACAGCCACAAAATAGCTTAGAATAGGATTTCTCCAAGAATCCCAGTGCCCAAGTCCAAGAGAATAGAACAAGTGCAACGAAACGGAGCAAACACTAAAAAACAAAGACAAGACAAAGACCAATATTAACTCATCCAAATTCAACAATTCTCATCTCCATTTTGAAGGGAATTCAATAAGGAAGATAATGCAAAAAGAATGGGGTAAATCCGAGTTTGGACGAAGAAGTTACGGCCAAAACAAGTTTACTGAATATCGACGTCAAGTATGCATACAGGTTTGCGAACTTAAACCCCTGGATTTTGATTTTGAATGATGTTATGCATGCTTGGTATGTGTACCATGTAGTCCAAACATCCCGAACTATTATTTTCAAACCTAAACATTTAAGAACCTTAAACACAGATCAAGTTAGGTAGAAATAAACGATAAGCAAGATTATTATAAGTATTCTAAGCAAATAAAAGTACAAATCTTGCTCAAGTTTATAAACATACCTTTTTAGATGAATCCAATCAAATTCTACCGCCTTACCGAACATAATCTATGTGCCCCAATTCTTGTGCTTCCCTCACCGTATACAAAACAGGGAATTCCTTGGTGAGGATGCACTTCCAACACAATCAAGTTGTGTTGGGGTGAACAAAGTCTTGCTCATCACAAGTGACCTTTGGATTATCATGAAAGAGATCACTTTTAGAACCTTTCACATCCAATTCCATTTTTCCAAAAAACTTGTTAAGTTCCAACATCATGGATACTTCCTTTTCCATAGTCATGGAGTTTTCTGGAAGATCATTCCTTTTTACACTCAAAACATCATTGTCTTTCTTTGGTATCCACTTCTGAGTGCGGTTAGGAACAGTCGGAACCTTCATCCCATCACTCTCTTCTATAATTCTTGGAAGAGAATTGGATTGACTATTCTTTTGCAAGTTAGTCTTTCTCCAATTGGGAGCATCAGATCTTGTCTTCGTATTTACGAAGTTATCCTTTTGATAACCATTACGATTATGAAAAGGATCCGTACGACGTTTATAGGCAAATCTAGGTCTATCATAGCACTGATTCCTATGCCTAAAGGTTGGACAATTACAACCTGTAACGTTAAGAGGATCAGTCTTAACGTATGATCTTGGTTTCCCAACTTCTTGTGATTCCCAAACAAGAACATCATGAAGCTTCTCATTCCTTATATGGAAACGACATCTCCTTTCCAGGTGACCTTTATTTCCGCAATAGTGGCAAACATAAGGAATGTTCTTACCTCGATCCGTGTGTGCTAACTTTGGAGGTTGATAAACTTTGATCTTTTGGACCTTAACTGCCGGAGAAGGTATTTCAATTTTGCCATTAGTGGAAACCTTTTGTTGAGAAGAATCACTAGCCTTGAAAAATTTTACCTCTTTGCTAGTACTTGGAGCATCTATTCCCTTATAGCCCAATCCTCGTGTATCACGATGATTTTTACTTGGTCCTAGCATAGTGGTTAATTTGCTTGAACTAGTATTGAACTTTTTCAAGTCATCTTCCAACATCTTGATTTAATCAAGAGCAGCAGCTAAATCAGCCTCAATGCGTTTTTCTCGAGTGAGATAAGCGCTTTCTCTGTCGTCAAAACTTGTTTGCTGGAAGTTAAACCTTGCTTCAGATTCTGCAAGTTTCTCTTCCAACAAAAAGTACTTTTGATAAAGATTATCACATTCAAGTGACTTCATACGTAGGTTTTCCTCAGAATCCTTGAGGATCGATTCGGTAGAACGATTCGAAAAATAAACGCCTGCGTAACATCTTCTCAATTTCTTGTTTTCTCGACAGAGAGGATTCAGAAGAGGTGTGACATGAGAAGTTGTAATCTTCTTCATATTCCACGAATCCAAAAACTTAACATACTCTGAGACTTCCCCATCAACATCTCTATCAATATCTGAATCACCTTCATCAGAGAGTTCATCCAACTTTTCTTCTAGGAGAGTTTCCCAATCAACTGTTTTTACATCAAGAGAATGTTTGGATATTGACTTAGATGTGACAGTTCTCTCAGGTGAATCCAAGCTTTTAGAATCATCTGGTAATTTCTGAACTGGTACGTTATTAGAGATAAACTCGTCCATAATCAGATCACTACAAACACAGACTTATAAGGTCTTTAACGTGTTTTCCTGCTCTGATACCAATTGAAAAAGCGGGAGTCTAACAACACCACCCAATATTTCGCTTAGCAATCTGTATGGACTAACTCCGAAATACTTTGCTAGAGAATCAACTAGACAGTCAGACTCAATCTAGATAAAAGTATCTCAGGGAGTTAATATATCTCTCTTGATTTGATTTTTACTCAAGCTAAAAACAATAGCGAGTCTTTATAAAATACAAGGAATAACTTGGACGGTACCAAAGACCAATGTCCAAGTGTTAATCAATGAAATCAACAACCACAAGGTCGGATCTCTAATCGATTAACCTTTAACACACAACCTGTATTATTTCAATTATAAAGATAAACAATATAATGCGGAAAATGAAATAACACAGACACCATAAATTTTGTTAACGAGGAAACCGCAAATGCAGAAAAACCCCGGGACCTAGTCCAGATTGAATACACACTGTATTAAGCCGCTACAGACACTAGCCTACTACAGGATAACTTCGGACTGGACTATAGTTGAACCCCAATCAGTCTCCCACTAATTCAAGGTACAGTTTTACTCCTACGCCTCTGATCCCAGCAGGATACTGCACACTTGATTCCCTTAGCTGATCTCATCCACAACTAAGAGTTGCTGCAACCCAAAATCGCAATAAACAAATCTGTCTCACACAGAAAAGTCTATCAAAGGATATATCTGTATCCCACAGAAAAACCCTAGGTTTTGTTCCGTCTTAAGATATAAAATCAAGGTGAACATGAACCAGTTGATAATCCGATCTTATATTCCCGAAGAAAAACCTAGATTAATTAATCACCTCTCAACAATCCTTCTTGACTACACAAGCGGTTTGTCGAGGAATTTCCAACAGTGAGACGAAGATGTTTGTGACTTCTTTATCTTGCCTATCAGAGAACTCTCACGATCTCAAGCCAATCAATAGATTGTACTCGTACGATAGAAGATGCAAGATCAGATCACACAACTACGATAAAAGTAGTATCAGTCTGGCTTCACAATCCCAATGAAGTCTTTAAGTCGTTAACCTGGTTTTAGAGAAGAAAACCAAAGGTTAAAGGAGAATCGACTCTATCGAGCGCACTAGTATAACACAGACGTGTGGGGATTAGTTTTGCACAATGCTAGATGTCTCCTTTATATAGTCTTCAAATCAGGGTTTTGCCTTAGTTACAAAGCAATCCATATTCATCGTTAGATGAAAACCTGATTTAGATTCAAACTAATATTTCTCAACCTTTAGATCGAAAACTTAGCTTGTCACACACACTTGGGTAGACGTTTACTGGGTTTGTGAAAACCATGCCCAAACATGTACAAGTATGTTGGTTCAACATAGTAACCCAAAAGGTTAACCATATGATCGTTTCATATTAACCTAGTTTTTCTTCACCATAACTAGTTCAATTGACTCAAATGAACTAGTTAGAGAGTTGTTCACATGCTATGAGATCTTATGTAACTACACAAGATAAAATTGAAACAAAGATGATTCGATTCGATGAATCGGCTCATGAACTCTATAGCCACGGTTTGCATAAAGCATTCCTCAGTAATTTAAGTTTCATGTTCAGAGCACATCTTTAGATCATAACCACTTAAGCTCACAAACAAGTTCGCGAACTTAAGGCAACCGGCAGAGTTTTCCAAACTCAACAGAAATTCTCGGAAAAGAGACTTACGCCAGTTCGCGGACTGAGTTCGCGGACTAAACACTGAAACGAGTTTTTGGAAAATCCCAGCAGAAATTCTCGGCAAGAGAACTTTCGTCAGTTCGTGGACTGAGTTCGCAAACTGAGTTCGCGGACTTGGCAAAGCCAATTCCTCCGGTTTCTCTCAATCAACAAAGTTTGAAAACTTCGGATTAAGGAATACATGGTTATGTAATCTAAACTCTCATTCCAATCATTGAGACATTCTCAGAGGACGTTATATAGTCGTTATTCACAGACCGTTTCACGTTAGAGAAATTCTCAAAGTAAGTGAAACTTTTCATGACTTTCGTCACTAGGTGAAGATAAACTTGATCAAAGTGAAACGCTTTACCAACACACGATTTCGAGATAAAGATAAGCAGTGAATACTCAGCTCGAAATGTCAAATGTGTATGATCCAGTCTATATAGCATACGACTTTTTGTCTCATAAGAAGTAGGAGATAGAATAGATAGACTTTTGAGTGATAGATAAGTTGAAGTCTCCACATACCTTTTTGTTGATGAAGTTCCACGGTTCCTTGAGTAGATCTTCGTCGTTCTATGATGAATCGCCATGAAATCCTTGAGCTCAACTACACTTTTCTATCCTAGTCCGAGACTTAGCTATAATAGACTAGAAATCAAGACTCATAGTTTTGATCACTAACATTGACAAACATGCTTGATATAGCAACACATGAAAGGTAGACCGAGCTATGCTCTAACACTATTAATCCAAAGAATTGTGTTGATGTCGATCTACTCAATTAATCATTCCAATCTATCACAAGGATAAACAGATTATTAATTGGATCCTCTTTTACCGAAACAAGTATTGTGCACACCAAAGATCATGAACCCACAAATCATAAATCTTCAATATATTCTTCGTCTTCAAATCTTCTTAGATCTTCAATAATAACCTGAACACAATCACTTGAATCTCTTGTGATCAATCACGCACACAACGGAGTTTGTTAACAATGGATTATCACAAGATCGTCTTTAGAACTAACAACAGTCTAAAGATCCCTGTTGAAACTCTGAACTATTTCGAGTGGATCTTATATCAGAAGAGAAGATTCTCAAGCATAAAAAAACTAGGTGCAATTAAAGTTCAACCACCGTTAGTCAATCAAATCAATGAAAACCAAAGATAAACCACAATTATCTAGTTTCCCACCAACGGTACACGCTAAAGCTTCTCAATCCTAAAGAAGACTTTAAACTGAGCGGTCGTATGAGATTTCGCCTAATTAGGTTACTCTCCTCTCCGAATAGGCGGCTACACCAGTAACAACACAATAAAGAGGAAGCTTGTTGTTACGAAGGATTAGTTTGCTAGAAAGGCAGACTTCAAGTATTTATAGACAAGGAAGTTTGGACACCAAGGAATTTCCAAAACCGAAAATATTCTCAAGATATTCATTAAATCGCGAATTCGGTTTTCATAATTCCTAGAAATGCTCTGTCCAAAAATAATGATCAAAATCTCTTGGAAAATCTCTAATTAGTAAATGCACATTACTAATTCTTATTTCCCTACAAAATAAATTAAATACCTTAATTAAAAGATTCTTAACTTATTTATGTTTCGATCCTGGGATTCTTTTCCTTTAGCTATTAAGGAATAACTTTGAACAATTAAAGAAATAAACATTCATAGCACGTGTTCAAAGTATGTCGACATCCTTACTTTGTAAGTTCTCTTTCACACTTACAACCTTGAAACCGATTTTCCACACTTCCAAACAAGTTTAGAATTGGTTCATCCGACTTTCAAGAACTATGCGATTGATCAAATAACATTCAATCACAATCATGGGTTTATCGGTTCTACCAAAACAAGTTTCGGTTCTACCTTTCATGTGAGTATTGTGCATAGTCACACTAGCTTTCTAAAATTCGGTTGACTAGGTACTAGGATCGGTTCCCCACATATATATGGTATATAACTTATATCTGTTGCACATGTCCATAGGATCGGTTCCCCTTTGCCTAAAAACGTGTTACATGTTCATAGGATCGGTTCCCCTTTCTGCTATAAACCTTGCTGCACCTCATACAAGGATCGGTTCCCCTTTGTGATGTACTGCACCTCTTACTAGGATCGGTTCCCCTTTCCCATATTTGGTCAGACATAAAATCACAAACCCGATCATACCATCTCAGGTGATTACTTAAGATCAGTTTCACTAATAAAAGTCATACCAATACATAAGTCAGTCCTTTGTGAATAGTTCTACCAAGAACACAACAAGTCGTGAACGGTTATACTTAATCACACATATTGGTTGTTCATAAGATATGCAATGAATAACAAAACCAATAACGCCTGGAAATTTCCTTTTCGGTTCACAAACAAGTTTATGAACTTACTTCCTTAGAACACATGTAAAACATCGTTCCCTAGGATGAAATCCTCACCTCATACCCATACATAATCACAATAGCATTCAAATGATTATGGCGATGTCTTATCTACAAAGTTTAATGGTTAAGCAATAAACCTCGTATTGTATTCCTTAATACTATGTCTATATAGAGTTTAAATATGCTTCGCAGTTTTGTTTTCAATATGCACGACTTGAAAGATACGTTAGGGAATGAAACAGTTCAAGTCAAATATCACTAACCTCAAGTGGAAGGATGATTGTTGTCGTTGTAGCTCCTTGCTTCTTCAAATCTTCAAGACTTCGCAATACTTGTAATGTCTCATATCCTAATACTTCCAAGCTAACCTATACGAAGTTGACTCTAGTACATAATCAAGCGACTCTTAACATGAGTTTTGATTCACTAAAATAGGACAACCAAACTTGACATACCAACGCTTGGTGGGTTCAACCGAGCAATGATCTAACATAAATATTCTGAATTGTCGTTATACAGAAAATAACATTATTGTCTTCTCCAAAGTTCAATTGTATCCCAACTCTGAAGTAATACTAAGGTGATATGTTTGTCCCCCTTAATAAATACTTATATCTTTTGCATAATAGGTGAAACCTATAGATTATTGATTCACTCCCCCTTACATAATGATTCGTAAACCATATATATGTAGTGTGAAACTGCTAAATAATTCTCCCCCTTTTTGTCAACAAAATTGGCAAAGGTACGAAAATCATGGGATCGTAATGAATACAACCAAAAGAGGCTTCAGGATTCCAAGGTGTTTACATATCAACTTTATTTAGATGATTTCACATAGTAAGACAATACTTAGCGCTCATCTAAGAGATTTAAGATACAAGCATCCCCTTCAAATTCCACAGCCACACACCCCACAAAAATATAGCAACTAAGCACAAGTTCATTTAAGAACTCTTCCCCATTTGATGTCATTACCAAAAGAACAACGTGAGTGACTTTACTTTAATGAAAAATAAGGATTTTGTAGGACATTAACAAAGCACATGGATTTGTATCCTTAATAACGACTTAAATAAATCTCAATGCTAGTTACGAACAAAGTGATAATTTTAATCGGTATAACTCAACATATTTACGGAGTGTATGTTGCAGTAATAACTCAAAAGTGTGATCACGAGTAGATTGATACCCCGATAAAATTCTCAAAGAGTTTATTTTATTTTCAGTTTATAAAAAAACATAGTAGATTTAACTTCTGAGCATATATGAAATATCAGCTCGATTCATGAAAAATGTAAAGGCACATATGCTTCATAAGACTTTTTCAATAATTAAACCAATAATGATTACATACTACAAGTTCATCTTCAAACAACTCTAGAATTTAAATAAATAAATATATAAACGTGCAAGATGAAAAACGTTGGAAATAGCTTGTGTAATCACAATTTTTGCTACACCAAACCCTAGTTATCCTTCTCAAAAGTAAGAATAAATTCTCACGAGAAGTTTCCTAGAAAATAAGAGTGACAAAAGAAGTAATATAAAAGGTTTATTCATTTTCTTCATCATCGGAATCACCCATAGAAGCTTGAATCTTATCTATTTCGTCCTTGATATCAGGAAAGTTTGTAGCAATCACACATAATTGTTTTTGCATACCTTTTACCTTGGAGTTGATCTTCCAAACATCCTTGTGCATTCGTTGAAGAAGACTCAAGATTGTTGGATCAAAAGAACCGTCAAGAGGTGAAACAAATGCCCTTTTTCTTTTGTTCTCGTTCAATCTCATACGTTTGAATGTACTTTCACGAACTAAAATAGGAGTTCCAATAGAGTTTCCAACCAGATCAATGTAAAATTCATCATAAATACGTTCGATTAGACAAGGGAACCTCAATTTCTTGTTGGATATGGTCATTGTTACCATTTGATGAATAATACATCCACATATGTCAAGACCTTGAGTATCCATTTCAAGAAAATAAACTAACTCCACAAAGTCACGACTCCAACGAGCATCCACAAACGTGGAGGGACAAATGTTTGGAACTCCAAACTTTCCAAAGACTTTAAAAGACATGCTAAGCTCTTTGGTAGGAAACTCCCCATCTTTCCAACCAACACTCTTTCCACAAAATTTAAGAGAAATGGTTTCACAAGATGGTTTTTCTCCCTTTGGTCTAGGAAAACGAAAATCACCCATAGGAATATTAGTGAGTTCTCAATTGACACCAATCTTTTCTCTTCCAATCATAGTCGTAAAACACAACTTCTCAAGATCAACATAAAAAATTTTAGCATAAAATACTCTTGTAAGTAGGTCAAATCCTTTTTCAAAAGCACAAAAGATGTTTCCTAGTTTGTATTTATAAAAACAAAGATAGAACTTCTCCTTTAACATACCCTTCTTCTAATTTTTTCTCTAGAATAATTTCTATAGTAGAAATTCTCTCATAGGTTTCATGACAATCCTTATTAAAAAATATGACTCTAGGTTCTTCTTTAAGATTGAGTTCAAGGATCTCTTTAGGCTGGGGTTTCTTAATAACTCCTTTAATTCTTCCCATATTTGTCAATTATAAACACAAAGATAATAGATTTGCTCTTACTTGAATATATACTTTTGAAGATGATGGCTATATTGGCTCCTTCTTGATAAACCCTCTTGCTATTGAGAAAAGGAAAAAAAATTGTGAAACAACAACCTTTAATTCATAAAGACATCACACCGGTTCGAAAACCCTAAACTCAACTTCTAATCCCGTTCGTGAACGCAAAAAAGAAGAAGGAGTAGGGGAGTACGCGTACTCCTTTTATTAAGGCTTAGTGGGCTTGGTTGGTTTCGGGTGCGGAAACCATGAATTTTAAGATACTTTTACGTATTCCGTTGAGAGTACATAATCATATCAAGTTTTGATTTCCGGACCAATTCAAATAACTGACATTTAGAGAATATAAATTTAATAAGATTGAAAAAGCGGGGGTCTAACAACCACACCCAATATTTTGTTTAGCAATCTGTATGGACAAACTCCAATATACTTTTAAGAGAATCAACTAGACAGTCAGACTCAATCTTAATAAAAAGTATATCCAAGAGTTATATCTCAATTTCTCGATTCAATACTTACTCAAGCAAATAGAAATCCACGAGTCTAATTGAATACAAGAGAAATCACTTGAACGGTACCAAAGACCAATGTTCAAGGATCAATCAATTTCAATCAACAACCAAAGGTTAGATTTTCCAATTGATCGATTCAACGCACAACCTGTGATATTTCAATTATATAACAAAATATAATGCGGAAAAGAAATAACACAAACACTAAAAGTTTTGTTAACGAGGAAACCACAAATGCAGAAAAACCCCGGGACCTAGTCCAGATTGAACACACTGTATTAATCCGCTACAGACACTAGCCTACTACAAACTAACTTCGGTCTGGACTGTAGTTGAACCTCAATCAATCTCACACTGATCCAAGGTACAGTTGCGCTCCTTACGTCTCTAATCCCAGCAGGATACTACGTACTTGATTCCCTTAGCTGATCTCACCCACAACTAATAATTGCTACGACCCAAAGTCAAAGACTTTAATAAACAAATCTGAATCACACAGAAAAGTCTACAAGAATAGATAAATCTGTCTCCCACACAAATACCTACGAGTTTTGTTCCGTCTTTTGATAAATCAAGGTGAACAGGAACCAATCGATAACCCGGACTTATATTCCCGAAGAAAAACCTATAATTATCAATCACCTCACAATAATCTAATCGTATGATGGCGAAACAAGATATTGTGGAATCACAAACGATGAGACGAAGATGTTTGTGACTACTTTTCTATCTTGCTTATCGGAGAAATTAATCTCAAGACAATCTTATGATTGTACTCAAATACGATAGAAACAGCAAGATCAGATCACGCAACTACAGAGAAAATAGTTGGGTCTGGCTTCACAATCCCAATGAAGTCTTCAAGTCGTTAACCTACAGGGTCTCGATTAGAAACCTATGGTTAAAGGAGAATCGACTCTAGCTTATACAAGTAGTATCACACATGAGGTGTGGAGATTAGGTTTACCAGTTGCTAGAGTTCTCCTTTATATAGTCTTCAAATTAGGGTTTGCAATCAATGCTACCTTGGTAACAAAGCATTCAATATTCACCGTTAGATGAAAACCTGATTATATTCAAGCTAATATCTTTCAACCGTTAGATCGAACTTAGCTTGTTATACACACATGAAATGTAACTTCATTTAGGTTTGAGTAACCGTACCTAAACGTGTACAAGTCGTTGGTTCAATAGTAGTTAACCATAGGTTAGCCATATGAGCACTTTCATATCAACCTTATTCTTCTTTACCACAACTAGTTCAAATGACTCAAATGAACTAGTTAGAGAGAGTTTTTCAATTGCTTAGATCTCACAGAAGTATACAAAAAACAATCGAAACAACAACAGTTATGATTCACTCGAATCGATTCATGAACATTATAGCCACAGTTTGAAAAGATTGCATTCCTTAAAATATAAATGTCTTAGTTCACGAATTAAACTGTTTTTAGAAAATAACCTACTTAAGTACGCATACTGGTATGGGGACTTAAGTACCAGCATTAAGTTTGTTTTTCATTTCACAAACTCCAGCAGAAATTCACGGGATGTGAACTTCCGGCAGTACGCGGACTTTAGTTCCGGTTATCCTGAGCAGCAGAGTACGCATACTTTGGTTCAAGGATATTGGACTTCAACACATATGAGTTATCTCACAATGTTTATATCCAACCATGGTTATGTATTCTAAACTCTCATTCAATCATTGAAACATTCTTAGAGGACGTTATATAGTTGTTGTTCACAAACTATTTTTCGTTAAAGCGATTTTCAAGTAATTGAAACTAATATGACTTTCGTCACTAGTAAAAATGAACTTGGCCAAAGCGAAAGCTTACCAATACATATTTCGAGAAATAGATAAGCGAGATAAACTCAACTAGAAATAGCACATGTGTATAATCATAGTTTATATAGCAATACGAATTTTGTCTCAAGATAGGAGATAAAGTAGACTTTTGAGTGATAGATAAGTTCAAGTCTCCACATACCTTTTTGTCGATGAAGTTCAACCAGTTCCCTGAGTAGTTCTTCGTCTTTGTATGATGAAGACCGTGGAGTCTATAGCTCAACTACACTTTCTATCCTAGTCCGAGACTTAGCTATTAATAGACTAGAAACCAAGACTTATTGTTTTGGAAACTAAACTTGACAAACAAGCTTGAGGTAGCAACGCTTGGGAGTTCGAGCGAGCAGTGCCCTAACAATCTCCCCCTTTACAATTTTAGTGACAAAACTATCAATACATATGGAATACAAAATAAATAAACTTTGCAGCTTCTCTTCCACATGCATGATCCTCTTGGTTCTTCAACATTACTCGAAATCTTCGTCACTTCCAAGCACTCCAATGATTCCAAAGGTTCTAAGTTCAACATCATCGTTGTTGAAGATCCGTAGCCATAACAATGACAAACAAAAGCTCTCAATTATTGTTACACAGTGTCATAGTATTATTACACAACATCAAAGTTCAATTGCATCACAACTTCGACAACAACACTATGGTGATATGTATCACTCCCCCTTAGTCAATACTTCATCTCACATGAAAACCACTCCCCCTTACATAATGATCCAAAAACCATATGTATTTGTAGTGCGAACTACACATTAATTCTCCCCTTTTTTGTCAATAAAATTGGCAAAGGTACGAAAACTAGTGGGATCCTCATGAAATTTCCATAGAGACACTTCATGACCAAAAGCAAGTACATATAAACTTTTTAGATGCAATCATATAGCCGAAGCTAAATGCATTCATCAAGGAGTTTATAAAAATACAAGATAACCCCTATAATGTTTCACATCCGCACTCCCCACAAAGATTTGGAAATTAAGAACAAGTTCAATTAAGAACTCTCCCCCATAAAATGTCATTCCCGAGAGAACAACAAGAGCGACCTTACTTTCACAAGTAAAGAAGGATTTCTTTGGACAACAACATATCACATAAGAATATGAATTCGTATCCAAAATACTCAATTAAATTAACCACAAGAGAACCCATGATTAATTTAATCGGAAATGCTCAACATAAGAAACTTACGGAGCCACACAGTACATACATAAGAAATATGGATCAGGGAAGATCAATACTGTGGAATAGACAAAGATTCATTCTATCTTTCATCACTATTTGCATAATGACATACAATAGACTTAATCTTTGTAAACAAAAGATCATCCTATCTTCCATCAATACTTGCATAATGACATACAATAGGCTTTATCTTTTGTTTTGTCAAAAGTTCATTCAATTCTTTACCAATACTTGCATATCGACATACGAAAGACTTAACTTTTGACCACGTATGGGACAATCATAGTTCACGGACGCAAACACACATATCCCATAACAAATTACAATATATAAAACCATAAATATTAATATTGCAAAAATCATCTTTCAAACAAACTTTAGAATTTAAGCAAATAAATCTAAAACCATTGAAGATGAAAATCGTCGGACATAGCTATGTACAATAATGGCTATTCCAAACTCTAATATTCTTCCTAAAAACACAAGAATAACATTCTTATAAGAATATTTCCTAGACAAAATCAAAAAAACTCTTAGAGAACATGTTTTGAAAAAAAAAAAACATTAAACATAGCCAACAACCAGAGATTGAACATGGACGAGCTCATCAGTTGCTTTCTTCATTTCGTTTTTCAGAAATTCAAGATTCCTTGTTGCAATTCCAAGTTGTTCACGTACGACCTCAAAATCTCGAAGAAGATTTCCTACCAGTTGTGATGACATCTGAAATGGTAGTCTGTTTCCATGATCAACAACATGATAGCAGGTTATGAAAACAGGGTTCTCGTGAGACTCGATAGTCTTTCCCTTCTCAACATTGTCTTCCTTGTTGCATCCATCCATTGTGCACACAGAAATCAGGTGAGATTTTTGACGTTACGGAATGTGTATATATCAAAACGGAGCATGATACACATATATATATGAGTGTTTCTTAGGAAACCATAGGGATACTCGTATACGTTCCGTGTGGGTCAGGTGTACGTGCACTTATGGTTACAACCTTGGTACGAGACCAAAAGAATAATTGAGCTAAATTTAAAAGAAGTCTTTAAAAACTCAAGAATCATTCTAAACAAAGGATGACATTTTTAGTTCAAAAGAACCTAAGAGAATTGTTGAAAATCAAGGCTATCAACAAGAAATTATTCTCGAGAGTGAACGATAAAAAAAAACATTACATCATGTAACGTATTGTAGCAAGGCTCAACAGTTTTACGATCATTGTTTCGTAAAGGACAAAAAATCTATAAAATATAACAACAACTACTTTCTCAAGACACAAAAGCTTCTTGAGAATTATGAGCATCCTTCCACATTACAAGAAGGATGCTACATTGAGCAGTCATGTTGTATTTTGATGAGCTTTTTGCTCATCAAGAATATTGACTTCTTCTCTCTTTCCTTCATGAAGATTTTCAGAAAAATCACTAGGATTAGTTGAAAGAGATATACCCGGAGGAGAACAAGAAATACCTAAACCTGCCGCTTTCCTTGCCTTTTTGATACTCCATTTGAGTCTGTTATGTTGATCTTGAGCTTTAAGACTAGATTATTGATATGAATCAAATCTGGAGCAGACACCTCGGGTTCACTGTCTTCTTTAGAAGGATATAAGGAATTTAGCTTTTCTTTCTTTCTCCTATGCTTTTTTCTCTTCTCAGAGTAATTTAAAGGGTCAGTTGTCCACCTGACATTCTTCCTTATACAATTGTAGGCATTTTTTTGTCTCAAAATCATAATCTAGAAATGACCTATCACATCATTCTCTTGATTGCAGACACTGCCTTTTACTCCAGCAATATGAGAGACAGGTTTAATTACTTCTTTAGACATTCATGCAAGAATGTTGCGAAGTTTCTCATTCCTCAGTCGAAAATGACATCTTCTTTCAAGATGTCCTTTATTTCCGCAATAATAGCAGTTAAAGGATTTGTTCTTGACTATCCTCATGCGAGTTAAATTTGAAGGAGTACAATCCTTGTATCCAAAACCGTCGGCTGCTGATAAGGTTTTTTTACATGAAGAGTTGACATTAACTTGAACAAAATTGATCTTATCAGTACTTGGAGCGTCTATTCCCTTATATCCCAAACCACGTGTATCACGATGTTCTTTACATGCTCCAAGCATAGAAGATAATTTTGTAGAGCTAGAATTGAATCTTTTCAGATTCTCCTCCAACGATTTTACCTTATTAAGGGCAGCAACGAGATCGGTCTCCAAAGATTTTTCTCTGGCAAGGAGACTGAGTTCTCTGTCATTAGAACATTTTTGTTGAGAGTCATATCTTGCTTCAGATTCCGCAAGTCTTTCTTTCAACACAAAGAGATTTCGAAGGAGATTATCACATTCATACCTTTTTGAGAGTAAGTCTTCTTCTCGATCTTTAACGGTAGATTGTAAAAGTTTATATCCACAATCATAAACTTTAAAGAGTTTTCTCATCTTTCTGTTTTCTTGACAGAGAGGTGCCAAATATTTTTTTAAGCAATCTGTTGACTTGTTTTCTTTCAAGGCATGGTCAAAGAGCTTGATATATTGAGAGACTTCCTCATCAATAGTTTGTCCTTCTTCTGAATCACTCTCATATTAAAGATCATCCAAGTGGTCATCAAGACATTTTTCCCAGTTGAAGGCAGATTCAGATACAGAGGCAGGTACAGAAGGCTTCTTAGACGTCTCAGGATTTTGAAACATCTCATACGAACTCTGAGATGTGTTGCGTTATCAGAGAGATTACTACCGTTCATAGAGTCAGATCGCTACAAACACAAACTTATAAGGTCTTTAAACGTGTGTTTATGGGTGAAAACTATTTCTGCTGGTTTTGGTAATTTGGGGTGTGTGGATGAGAAATGAATCTAAACCCTAAAAAAATGCACTGCACGGGAGTGATTGTGATTCGAGAAATCAATCTGTACAACTCCGGCCTAAACCAAGAAATGGCCGTTCCAGACTTGCGTCGGTCACAAAGTGAAGGAGATGGGGTTGATCTTAGGGAGGGAAGCGAAGAAGGTATTGAGATTGTGAAGGTGTTGGCTATGTATGACTTGTATCAGAAAGCTGAACTGGCTTGCAGAATGTAAGATATCAGTTCCGGTGTTTGAATACGCTTGTATCAACACTTGATTCTGTTGTCTTGTCTTGTCGAAATAGGGAGGAGAACCTATTTATACAAGTCATTGAGTCTTACTCACGTATCTCATGGGAAGTGAAGAAACTGGAGTGATGGAGTAGTGGAGTTGCGGGTGTTAGTGTTACACGATCAGTCTTGCCCACTTCTCCTATCATCACTAACCGTCCATGACTTCTTGACACGTTCTTGTGATGGCGCGTTGTGCGCTGCACGCTGTAAACCGCCAGACCAATACCCTAGTACCCAGTTTGTGACATGATTGATGTCTCGAGTGTGTGGATCATGGGACCCACAGAAGGTAGCATGTAATGCTAGGTTAAATAACTAAGTTATTTGGAATTTGATACTTGTAAAATATCACGTGAATTCTATGCATGTAATGCATTGAATATATTTAGCATGTATGAAGCATCGCTGTTTTAAGGCTTAATGGTGTAAGTCACGATTAAGCGTCTTAAAATAGATGTGTGTCTAGCCATCTTCAAGTGATCGTTTGGGGATGTACAGGTAAGTCCTGACTTGACCGATCACTTGGTGTGGTAGACTGGCGGATGGTAATCACCACAACACCTCATTGACCAGTTAACTCCTGACCAGGGTTGTATAACCAAGTAGGTGAAGTTGAACGGACGAGATGATCTTTGAGACACTCATCTGCGACCGTTAGTGGAATTAGGGTTTATGAAGAGGTGTGCAAGCATCACTCTTCAGCTTGGTCGAAACCAAGCTTGGGACGCGATTTTGGCCGGGCCGATCGTGCATGCGTGTAGACGGCATGCCGGTGTAGGCGCCCATAGCTCATTGTCTCGTGAAAGTGTGATCTAAGCCACTCAATTTGTCCGACGAAGTTGAGTGGTTGAGATAAATTTGCGACAGAAATCCGGTGCCGCAAAAGCCGCGCGTCATGCCAACTTCGGGCGCGCGTTTCGAGAGATTAAGCTTGGTCGGTCTTGGCCGATTAGTCTGGTATACATACGACGGACGGGTGTACACGTCCATACCTTAATACCCCATAGAAACGTGATCTGAGCCACTCAATTTGTCCGGAAAAGTTGAGTGGTCGAGATTAGTTTGCAATTGGGAGGTGTGACCACGCCTAGTTTGTGCGTGTGAATCGAGACGACCAGGCATGATATGCGTTGGATGATCGGGTGTGGAGATATGTGGGCCCACAATGATCGTGTTGATACTTATTGGACCTGCTTAATCGACTCCTAGACCCTTCGTTCGATCAGGTGAAAATGGACGCTCGTGATCGAAAACCCTAATTAGGGTTTCGCCAGCCGTGCGTCATGCCTTGTTTGGGCGCACGAATTGGGACGACAATCCATGTTTGGTCCTGGCCGATCGGTCATGTATGTCGGCGGGCCTACGGTGTTTGTGTTGACATGCTCTGGGCCCTTTGAATCTACATCTACGCCCTCCATCTATGCCTGCGAAGATGGATGGTTGAGACTGATTTGCGACACATGTAATGTGCTGCAAACCCTAATTTAGGATTTCTCGTCCACGCTGCTTTGGTTGGACGAATTGGCAAGCCATGCTACCCTTTTGTGGAGGCGGACCATGCGGGATCCGCATTGGTCCGGTGTTGAACATTCCAATACCTGCTTGAGGGTTATGGATTCGATCTAAGCCATCCAATCATGCTGGTGAAGTTGGATGGTCGTGATCGTTTCTGAGACTGATACGGACAGTCCAGATGCTCGATCGGGCTAGTATAACACTCCGAGAGTTATAGCCTGTATGGGTATTTCGTACATGCCTCCTTATTTAATGCTTGGAGATTCGTGTTGCTCTGCTTAGAGAAACACTCAGTCGTCATGCCGCACCAATAATGATAAGAGTGAAGCAGTACAGGAAATACAAGGCTGGTCATACATTAATAATGTTATAAATCCACAAGGCATATGGTATTGTTGCTACATGCTCCATTTTAGGTGAATTAGTAAAGTGGAGAAGTATTCATCACGTATCAGTGGCTTTATCCTTTGCAGGATGTCAGTGCATAAATTTGGTTTTACAATTTTATCCCTGAACTAAAATCCAACATCAATATTAAGTCCCCTGCCTAGCGCATAATGGTTGCATTATTATGGGGTAGGCATGAGATGGTGACAGTTAAAGATAAAACTTATGAGACAAAGTTAGATGTTACCAGGAGAGACGGGTCGTCTTCTCCTTGGAGCATGTCATGTTCAAGAGGCGTCCAGGCGAGCGTTCCCCTAGCATGATGTCGGCCTTGCCTGCTTCGATCGACCTTGCTATGCCTGCTTCGGTTGAGGGGCTATTGCGCCTGCTTGATCGAACGTGGGCTTGATGTGCCTAATCGACGGACTGCTGCACCTGCTTCGTTCGTGGGAGTACTCCAGGTGTGACGACGACCTTGGTGGGACCGGTTTCCTCCTTCAGATATTTGAGCCAAGAAGGGAATATAACTTGTATGCTCCTCTTCTCATAGAAAACCGTGCATGTAACCCTGAATGGATGTGGACCCCACCATGTATATGCTTCGACCAAACGTTACCCTGTTGCACCTGTTTGATAGGCATGTGGGACTGCCTACTTCGCTCAACCGTGGGACTCATCATGCGTCTGCTTGATCGAACGTGGGCTTGTTGTGCTTGCTTCGGTTAAACATGGGTCCACTGTGTGCCTGCTTTGGTCGAACGTGGGACCCGATGTAAGCATGCTTGCTTCGAACATGGGAAGATGTGCATGCTTCAATTAAACACGGGTCCACCGTACATGCTTCAAACGTCGGCCCTGTGCTTCGACTGAAAACCAGCCCTGGTGTGTGCGCCTATTTCATTCGAATACCAGCCTTATGACCTTGATCAACTCCGGCTTCATGGACTCGACCAACACCGGACTTGTTTGCTGACGTGGCCCCAGCCTACTTGTATGACGTGATATCAGTCTTGCTTGCGTGACGGGATATTAGCCTTGCGATCTCGACCAATACCAGCTTCGCGGAATTGGGCAACGCCGGCCTTGTTTGCTGACGTGGCTCAATACCATCCTTGCTTGCTTTGCCCGAACGTGGGACCCGCCGCGTGCCTGCTTTGTTTGGGGCCGAATGTTGCCTCACCCAACACCAGAATTGCTCCTTTACCAACACTGGCCTTGCCTTGACGAACACCGGCCTTGCTGACTGACATCGCTGCCTCGTCCGACACCGGCCTTGCTGTCTTGTTTCGTTCGAACACCGGACTTGTCCTGTATACCAGCTTTGTTACTTCTACCAACACCGGCCTTGCTGTTGTGACCAACATCGGTCCTGATGACTAACACCGGTCTTGCTAACCAACATCGGCCTTCCCTTTGCTCGAACGTGGCACCCAGGCGTGCTTGCTTTGCCCAAACGTGAACCATGTATGTTCGAACGTGGTGTGGGTCCCGATGAGAGCGTTGAAGCAGCTTTTGGAGCGAGCAGGTCCTGGAGAGCGTTGAAGCAGCTTCTGGTGGAGGGAGCGTTGAAGCGGCTTCTGCTGGAGAGAGTGTTGAAGCGGCTTCTGCTGGAGAGAGCGTTGAAGCAAGCTTCTTGTGGAAGAGCGGTGAAGCAGCTTCCTCTTCAGTTTGATTTACACTTGTGAATTACATGCTTCTTGATTGACCGTGTTGAAGAAGTCCCTGACTGACGGTGAAGGAACTTCATGCTGAGCCTCAGTCCCCAAGTGTGATTTACATGGTTCTATCTTGTATGGCCGGTGGGTTTACCATAATAAAGATATCGTCATCTCTCCTCCGTGACTCTACTACTTCTCCATGGGAAAATAAAATATGCAGAAGTTCGGATTACCTCTGTCCGTAGTGGTTGTTGCTACGGTGAAGCTTGAACAACGGTTCTCAACCGCAGCTGCGATCAGAAGAGACTGGGAGGAAGATGGCGCGAACTTGGCGGTCTTCATATAGTGGTAGAGCTCGTCTCGTTATTAGAGGGAGAAGCTAATGATGGAACCGATGGCTTCTTGATGTTGCCTCATCGAATGAAGAAGATGGGGACAGTCCCCTGCCCACGAGTATCCATTGAGACTTCGACTTGATAGATGTTGCCACGCTGGGTTCATGAGACCGTCTTTACGCCTACGTTGCGCTTCACAGACGTCCAGGAATATCACCGGCCTTTGACAATACTTCTGCACTCTTGAGTATATATTCTTCTTTGGACATCTTGGAACGATGGCGTGCTTGCATCTCTCTAAATTCACCATCTTTGAGATGGGCAGTGCTAAGTGTCATACTCCTTTGCCATTATCATCTTCAGATAGTGTCTTTGAGGAGTAGGGAAGTTCCTTCATGCGAATGACTTAACTAATGATGAAGCTCTTGATATGCAGAATCTGTATGTACCTCTTAAGACCCAGGTGCAATCTCCTTTAGTAACGCAGCTACTTCTTCTACAGGAGACGAAATTCTGAAAGCGTCTCTCATTGATATTGTTGCCGTCGATCCAGACATGGAATATCTTGGACGTTGTTTCATCATTGTGGAAGTCTTGCACATGGTGCTAGAGTTGAAGTTGGAAATTTTGGACGCGCAGGATGTTGTATCTCGGTGGCTTTCCTCTTGCTGCTTTAGTGAAACTGCTTACAGAAGGCTGAAGGTTGTATTGCCTGTTGGTGAGATGTATGCTTCCACGAACATCATGAGGCTCTTCATTACTGGCAGGATTGTTCTTCTAGCAGGGAAGGTGCTGTCGCAACTAAGCGTTTAGCAGCCTTATGGAGTTCAGAGGATGTCTGAAAGCGCAGGTTCTTCGACAAAGCACGATAGAAAGGTTCCGTCATATTGACGCACAATTACACCACTTGTTTTTCAATCACATTTGGATTGTGACCCTCAAGTGTCCTGAATTCGGGACGCTCCAGTAGATCCAAAGATGTCCCTGGCTCGCTCTTTGCCCGGGCTGACATGATAGGTGAACCCTTGTGATGATTTGGAGATGACAATATTCGTTGAATCTTCCGAAACGCTTCCTGTTGTAGTGCGGTCCAGACGAAACTTTCTCGTCTCTTCAGCAAGGGAGTGAATGAAGCAACGAGCTGGGCTAAGCCAGGTATAAAACGTCGAATTCACCTTGCCCATGAAGCTGTGGAGTCCCTTAACGGTTCGCGGCAGCGGCATTGTGAGGATAGCTTGAGTCTTGTTTGACTATTATATCATCCATGTAGTCTTCAATTGCACCATGCTCATACATCCTTATCTGGTTGTAACCGCTACATCCATCCATGGAGGAGAACATGCCGTGTTCGCTGGTAGCATCTACCAACATGTCGATGTTGGGTAGAGGAAATCGTCATTGAGGAAGCATTCGTTCAAGTCTCTGGAATCCATGCAACACCTGATCTCGCGCCTGAATTGCCTCGGAGATTGTTTGACCGGCTTGGATCGGAGATTGTATGAATGCTTACACAAGGTCGAGCTGATGGAGATAGGCCTAGGAGATTCCTCATCGTCGAGCTCATCAGTTGTGGAGTTGGTACCATCTTGCAGCTGTCGTGGAGCGTCTAGCACTTCTTCTTATGGATGATCGTTTTTGTAGCATTCCGTTGGGTGGAGAGAATAATTAAGATGCCTCGTCAGCAAGGATGCATCATGGGGCCTAGCCTTCGATGATGCAGGTCGGTCCTCCTCCTGGATTGACGCTCACGTGGGGAGTGGGATGTAATGGACTTTGTCTGATCCTTCCTGCAGAGCTTCCCTCGGTTTGAACAGTTCCACTCCGCATATTCGTGCGTAAGGAAACAATGATGTAGGAATACGAATGACTTATTTATTCAGCATAGTCTTCAGGCATTGGTGATACGTTGAAGGGACGATCTCGTTTGTGCTGGTATGGTTTCATTCAAAGTCTATCATTGTGGTAGGATACCATACGATCTTTCCTGAGCGAACCTTGGCCGTCCTGAGAGTCTTGATAGTAATAATATTCGAAGACGCTCTCGTATCGATGAGGGCCCTCTTGATCTCTGAATCCTTGATGCGTGCAGTAACGTGTAGGTCCCGGTTGTGACCTTCTTCTGGTTGATTGCAGCAAAACGTCTCTGCCCGTTGACTCTTCGAGAAGTGTAAAAGTTCGCATAAACTTTCCACTAGAGAAACCGCTTCCTGATCCACCGGCCTCTGGCTCATAGTGAGAATATTGACTTGAAGAGGATCGTTGTGAGGATCAGTCCCCAGTGTAGGGATCTCCATGACAGGACCGTTCATATCTGATGTCACTTCTTTGATCAGGTCCATGTAGGTCCGCGCCGCTGAAGTACCTTCTCCGGGTGCGTTGAATGCGTTTCTTGTTGGCTCCAAGGGATGTCGTGGCTCTTGTGGCAATCGATCAGTTAATGTCTTAAGAAAAGTGAGTACCTCTTTCTGTGTTGCAGCCATATCCGTTTGAGTCTTAGCAAGGACTTCCCGCCTCTCCATGTGATGGTATTGGGAGATGGTCCTCCTCTTACTCCTCCAGCTCCTCGTTTTGATGAAGGGGTGGAAGTTGTTGCTCTGGTGACCGCCGGAGGCGTTACACTTGAGGAGATGCCGGGATTTGCGGATGCTCTGTCTCTGTTGATGGGAGGTGTTACACTTACTGGAACATCTCCTGCTCCGCTAGTGCAGATAGTAGAGGAAGCAATTCCACGAGATACATTGATGGTATTGACTGGTTGCACGGTGACACCTGGGATGTCAACACCAAGAGTGTTGTCAACGCTAGTCCCATCAGGATTGGCCGCTGATCCAGACCTAAGATCCACCATTTTCGAAATCAGTAAAATTGAATTGGTATTGAAGAAATTGACTTCACAACCGAGAGATTAATCTCCCACTGTGGTCGCCAATTGTTTATGGGTGAAAACTATTTTTGTTGGTTTTGGTAATTTGGGGTGTGTGGATGAGAAATGAATCTAAACCCTAAACAAATGCACTGCACGGGAGTGCTTGTGATTCGAGAAATCAATCTGTACAACTCCGGCCTAAACCAAGAAATGGTCGTTCCAGACTTGCGTCGGTCACAAAGTGAAGAAGATGGGGTTGATCTTAGGGAGGGAAGCGAAGAAGGTGTTGAGATTGTGAAGGTGTTGGCTATGTATGACTTGTATCAGAACGCTGAACTGTCTTGCAGAATGTAAGCTATCAGTTACGGTGTTTGAATATGGTTGTATCAACACTTGCTTCTGTTGTCTTGTCTTATCGAAATAGGGAGGAGAACCTATTTATACAAGTCATTGAGCCTTACTCACTCTCTCGTGGGAAATGGAGAAAGTGGAGTGATGGAGTAGTGGAGTTGCGGGTGTTAGTGTTACACGATCAGTCTTGCCCACTTCTCCTATCATCACTAACCGTCCATGACTTCCTGACACGTTCTTGTGATGGCAAGTTGTCCGCTGCACGCTGTAAACCGCCATATAATGCATTGAATATATTCAGCATGTATGAAGCATCGCTGTTTTAAGGCTTAATGGAGTAAGTAACGATTAAGCGTCTTAAAATAGATGTGTGTCTAGCCATCTTCAAGTGATCGTTTGGGGATGTACAGATATGTCCTGACTTGACCGATCACTTGGTGTGGTAGAGTGGCGGATGGTAATCACCACAACACCTTATTGACCAGTTAACTCCTGACCAGGGTTGTATAACCAAACATGTGAAGTTAAACGGACAAGATGATCTTTGAGACACTCATCTGCGATCGTTAGCGGAATTAGGGTTTATGAAGAGGTGCGCAAGCATCACTCTTCAGCTTGGTCGAAACCAAGCTTGGGACGCAATTTTGGTCGGGCCGATCGTGCATGCGTGTAGACGGCATGTCGGTGTAGGCGCCCATACCTCATTGTCTCGTGAAAGTGTGATCTAAGCCACTCAATTTGTCCGGCGAAGTTGAGGGGTTGAGATCAATTTGCGACAGAAATCCGGTGCCGCAAAAGTCGCGCGTCATGCCAACTTCGGGCGCGCGTTTCGAGACGACCAAGCTTGGTCGGTCTTGGACGATTAGTCTGGTATACAGACGGCGGGTACCTTAATACTCCATAGAAACGTGATCTGAGCCACTCAATTTGTCCGGCAAAGTTGAGTGGTCGAGATTAGTTTGCAATTGGGAGGTGTGACCACGCCTAGTTTGGGCGTGCGAATCGAGATGACCATGCATGATATTCCTTGGCCGATCGGGTGTGGAGATATGTGGGCCCACAGTGATCGTGTTGATACTCACTGGACCTGCTTAATTGACTCCTAGACCCTTCGTTCAATCAGGTGAAAATGGACGCTCGTGATCGAAAACCCTAATTAGGGTTTTGCCAGTCGTGCGTCATGCCTTGTTTGGGCGCACGAATTGGGACGACAATCCATGTTTGGTCCTGACCGATCGGTCATGTATGTAGGCGGGCCCACGGTGTTTGTGTTGACATGCTCTGGGCCCTTTGAATCTACATCTACGCCCTCCATCTATGCCTGCGAAGATGGATGGTTGAGACTGATTTGCAACACATGTAATGTGCTGCAAACCCTAATTTAGGGTTTCTCGTCCACGCTGCTTTGGCTGGACGAATTGGCAAGCCATGCTACCCTTTTGGGGAGGTCGACCATGCGGGGTCCATATTGGTCCGGTGTTGAACGTTCCAATACCTGCTTGAGGGTTATGGATTCGATCTAAGCCATCCAATCATGCTGGTGAAGTTGGATGGTCGTGATCGTTTCTGAGACTGATACGGACAGTCCATATGCTCGATCGGGCTAGTATAACACTCCGAGAGTTGTAGCCTATACGGGTATTTCGTACATGCCTCCTTATTTAATGCTTGGAGATTCGTGTTGCTCTGATGAGAGCAACTCTCAGTCGTCATGCCGCACCAATAATGATAAGAGTGAAGCAGTACAGGAAATACAAGGCCGGTCATACATTAATAATGTTATAAATTCACAAGGTATATGGGATTGTTGCTACATGCTCCATTTTAGTTGAATTAGTAAAGTGGAGAAGTATTCGTCACTTATCAGTGGCTTTATCCTTTGCAAGATGTCAGCGCATAAATTTGGTTTTACAATTTTATCCCTGAACTAAAATCCACCATCAACAACGTGTTTGCCTGCTCTGATACCATTGAAAAGCGGGGGTCTAACAACCAAACCCAATATTTCGCTTAGCAATCTGCATGGACAAACTCCAATATACTTTTAAGAGAATCAACTAGACAGTCAGACTCAATCTTAATAAAAAGTATATCCAAGACTTATATCTCAATTTCTCGATTCAATACTTACTCAAGCAAATAGAAATCTGCGAGTCTAATTGAATACAAGAGAAATCACTTGAACGGTACCAAAGGCCAATGTTCAAGGATCAATCAATTTCAATCAACAACCAAAGGTTGGATTTTCCAATTGATCGATTCAACGCATAAACTGTGATATTTCAATTATATAACAAAATATAATGCGGAAAAGAAATAACACAGAGAGGAAACTGCAATGCAGAAAAATCCCTGGACCTAGTCCAAATTGAACACACACTGTATTAAGCCGCTACAGACACTAGCCTACTACAAACTAACTTCGGTCTAGTTGAACCCCAATCAATCTCACACTGATCCAAGGTACAGTTGCGCTCCTTACGTCTCTCATCCCAGCAGGATACTACGCACTTGATTCCCTTAGCTGATCTCACCCACAACTAAGAATTGCTACGACCCAAAGTCGAAGACTTGATAAACCAATTTGTCTCACACAGAAAAGTCTATTGAATAGATAAATCTGTCTCCCACAGATAATACTATGAGTTTTGTTCCGTATTTTGATAAATCAAGGTGTGCAGGAACCAATTGATATACCAGACTTATATTACCGAAGAACAGCCTAGAAATATCAATCACCTCACAATAATCTAAATCGTATGATGGCGAAACTAGATATTGTGGAATCACAAACGATGAGACGAAGATGTTTGTGACTACTTTTCTATCTTTCCTATCAAAGAAATTAATCTCAAGCCAATCTTACGATTGTACTCAAATACGATAGAAACAATAAGATCAGATCACGAAACTACATAGAAAATAGTTGGGTCTGGCTTCACAATCCCAATGAAGTCTTCAAGTCTTTAACCTACAGGGTCTCGATTAGAAACCTAAGGTTAAAGGAGAATTGACTCTAGATTATACAACTAGTATCACACAGGAGGTGTGGGGATTAGGTTTCCCAGTTCCTAGAGTTCTCCTTTATATAGTCTTCAAATCAGGGTTTGCAATCAATGCTACCTTGGTAACAAAGCATTCAATATTCACCGTTGGATGAAAACCTGATTAGATTCAAGATAATATCTTTCAACCGTTAGATCGAACTTAGCTTGTTATACACACATGAAATGTAACTTTATTTAGGTTTGAGTAACCGTACCTAAACGTGTACAAGTCGTTGGTTCAACAGTAGTTAACCATAGGTTAGCCATATGAGCACTTTATATCGACCTTATTCTTCTTTACCACAACTAGTTCAAATGACTCAAATGAACTAGTTAGAGAGTTGTTCAATTGCTTAGATCTCATAGAAGTATACAAGACACAACCGAAACAAAAACAGTTTTGATTCACTCGAATCGATTCATGAACATTATAGCCATGGTTTGCAAATATTGCATTCCTTAAAATGTAAATGTCTTAGTTCACGAATTAAACTGTTTTTAGAAAATAACCTACTTAAGTACGCATACTGGTACGTAGACTTAAGTACCCGGATTAAGTTTGTTTTTCAGTTCACAAACTCCAGCAGAAATTCATGGGATGTGAACTTCCGGCAGTACGGGGACTGGTACGCGGACTTTAAAGTACGCATACTTTGGTTTAAGGATATTGGATTTACACACATATGAGTTGTCTCACAATGTTTATATCCAACCATGGTTATGTATTCTAAACCCTCATTTCAATCATTGAAACATTCTTAGAGGACGTTATATAGTTGTTGTTCACAAACTATTTTTCGTCAAAGCGATTTTCAAGTAATTGAAACTAATATGACTTTCGTCACTAGTAAAGATGAACTTGTACAAAGCGAAAGCTTACCAATATATATTTCGAGAAAAAGATAAGCGAGATAAACTCAGATCGAAATAGTACATGTGTATAATCATAGTCTATATAGCAATACGACTTTTTTCTCAAGATAGGAGATAAAGTAGACTTTTGAGTGATAGATAAGTTCAAGTCTCCGCATACTTTTTTGTCGATGAAGTTTCACCAGTTCCTTGAGTAGTTCTTCGTCTTTGTATGATGAACACCATGGAGTCTAGAGCTCAAATACACTTTTTATCCTAGTATGAGACTTAGTTATTAGTAGACTAGAAATCAAGACTTATAGTTTTGGCAACTAAACTTGACAAACAAGCTTGATATAGCAACGCTTGCGAGTTCGACCAAGCAGTGCTCTAAAAAAGATGATTAATCTTATTCTTAGCTGAATCAAAAAATTTCAGAGCACAAGATATATTGATATTCACTAGATTAGAAGTGTTGTAATTTTATTCTGACCTTATGACATCGTAATATTGGAACCAACTCAACAATATGTGATGTTTTGGTCACGGTTGATTACAAAATACTTCCTTTATCCAGGGTCAATTACCCCATTATCCGAAAATTAGAAACTTGATAGATATATCACGGATCATAAAAATTTATACAAACAGAAACAAACCTTTATTACTGCTTTCCCCATCTCAAGAAAATTACATGATGGGTGATACCAAAGCCTTGTGTAACAAGAGGTTGGATGAGCAAAATGCTCATACATCACTCTGGCGTGACAGTCTTCCGGTTCTATTTCTTCCTTCTTGTTGTGATCATGAGATGGTCTTCCGTAAACATCAGGAGCAGTCAATATCATTTCAGTAAAGGTGCAAGATTTTTTGACATATCCGAATACTCCACACTGAAAGCAAACTTTACTAGTGTCAGAGTATCGTACAGACTTAGCCTTTCTAAAAATCTATCCAAGGTGTTCCAAAATCTTAAAAGTTACTTCAAAAGATATATAGATATTTTCGTCTACATATCCTTCTTTGTCGCATTCCTTAAAAAGACTGATCAACAATCTTTTAAGACAATGTAGCTTATTACTTTTAACGGGGCGACTCTTGTTTCTAACCTTAGCTAAGGACTTTCAATTTTTTTTCTATTGATTCTTTACTATTCACAAAGATATTGGGAATATTGAATGAATTGAGAGTATCCTGTGAGACAAACAGTCTTGAGGAAAACAAAGTCTGAAGAATCTTTAGAAAACTCTGGTGTACGTTTATTGAGATTTTACTCATATCCATATAGTCAGATTACTTCAAACATAGACTTGTTAGGTCTTAACGTGTTTACCTGCTCTGATACCAGTTGAAAACTTAGGGGTATCGAAATACACCACCAACTTTTTCTTAGGAAACCTGTATGGACAAACTCAAATTAAATTTCGAGAGTTCAACTATATGAATCTCAATCAAGAAAGAATATCCAGAGTTATATCTCTATCTCTCAAATCAGAATATTTACAAACACAAGTTCGTGAACCTGATTTTCCGGTGAGAGTACTTGGGTGATTCCAAAGATCAATTTCCCAAGCAAACTGTAAAGAACCTGAAGCTCGTCAACACTATTAGACTAGTCAAGAGACGTCTTAGTGGTTAATTACTCGATTAGTTTAACACGAACGTTAATTAATAGAAATTAGTTTAACAGCGATCTAGATACGAAATTAGTACCACTAGATAGATCTCGAAAAGTTACGCGGAATACACTGCTCGAACGTGTCAATCGGATACCAGACGAAGAAGTAATCATCGTATGCGTATGAAGGGTGATATGGTTTTTGAAGCTCAACCGACCTGGCTACCCGTGTTAGTTTTTTGGGTGCCTTAATAAGTTTTGATAGGCCTTATCCCCAGCCGAATCGAGAAGATTAACTCATTATCTTTTCTATCTTCTTCTTTCTTCTTTTATTCTCCTCTTCTTTCTCTTATCTGTTTCTCTTCCGTTGAGAGATTGAGAATCAGGCGAAGGATTTGTTGAGCACAGTCTATTGATAAAGATGTATCAATCGAGGATAGAGGTTGTTGTTGTTTGTTGCTGATTTAAAATCGAAGGAGAAAGTAGATCAGTGAGTTAGGGTTCCAGTTGATTGGTTTAGGTTTGGTTTGAGATGACAATTGAAGATGGGTTTCGAGAGCTTAAGTAGAAAAAGAAGATTGTTATGTCAATTTGAAGATTAGGTTTCAGAGAAGAAGAGTACTTTGATAATTAGGGTTTTGCATGTAGTTTTGGAGTTCGAATTAGTGTTCTAAGAGGAGAATTGAAGGATGGGTTTGCGTTAATTGAAGACTTGGATTAATATTTTGATCTTAGGTGAAGTAGAAGCTCATGCAACCGAAATTGGAATTAGGGTTTCATATTGATTCTGAATTCAAATGGAAATAGAAGGTTTACTGGGTTGTTAAGAGATGAAGAACAAAAGAGTTGTGTTGAATTAACATTGGGGAGATGTTTTGGTAGTGAATCGATGAATTAAGGTTTGATTCTGTTTTAATGGAGGTCTCAGAATTGAATTAGAATTTGATGAGAACTATTAGTGATGATGGGAGTGTTTCGGTGTTGGATGAACCGAGCTGGTGGTCTGTTGATGTGCAAGATGAGTATTGAATCAAGCTAAACCAAGTAGAAGAGACAATTGGTTAAGAGAAGCTGTTTGGAGGTAATTATTCTTCTTAGTTAACTTAGTATTGTTTATGTACTTTCATTACTGAGTTATGAGTTTGTTAAATTGATCTAAGTTATGAGATAAATGTATGTGTATGGAACTGGATGAGGAATTATTACACTGAACTGGCGATTGAGACAATGAAGAGATGGAGATGGTGGATATGAAATTGATCTACAGTTGTAGAGTGTTGAACTGGTGGTGCAGAAATGGATAAGATTAACATGGTGATGTTGATGTGAGAATTTATAAAATTACGGTTTGAATATCTGGTTGTGGCGTGTTGGTGTGAAGTGGTGACCTTGCAGAACAGTAAATGGTGATGATACAATCCGGTGGAGGGAAAGATGAGACCTGGAATGATGTGATGATTGTTTTAGTTCTAATATGTGGATTGCAGGTGGTTGCAGCTGATGATGGGCATTGGTTGTGAGTATGTATGTCAATGGAGGAGGATATAGGTGTTATGAGTTGATCTGAGTTAATGTTGTTGTGGCAGAGGAAGAATATGAATGAAATGTTGATGTTCGATGTAAATAGGTGGAACTGGAATGGTATGACAGTGCAGGAAAATGTGTTGATGCTGTGAGAGTTGATATGGGTTTGGTTACAGAGGTTTGTATTAGATTGTAGTGAAACTGAATGAAGAGAAGTTAAAGTGTTGATTGTGTTGAATGAGAGTTAGATGAATGTAGTGAAGTTGAGCTAGTAGTTTGATAGAAAGAGTGAAAGCTTGGAACTGCAATTACAGGTAATTTATAGTTGTAACTTGTATTTGTAATTGATTTTGAAGTTTATTTAGAAAGAATGAATAAATTGTTATTGAAATGAAATCTGCAATAGAAGTTTAGCTTAGGCTTGTGGCATGTTAGTCATCCCAGTCAGTGTCTGACTTAGCTGACTCAGTTTCTGACTGAGTTGTATCGGTGTTGATTCACCGAGTTTATCTATCTTGACCGAGTTGACTCAGTTGACCGATCTAGACCTTAGAATTTGACTATTTGACCCTGGACTTTGACCCGACCTTGGATGTTGACTGTTAGTTCGACCGTTAGTGGATGTTAGTTGACTTTGTTGGACTTGGGATTAGGGCAGTTTTCTTAGTTAGATGTTTTGGACCTCTTGTGGTCCGAATTAGACTTCGGTCTCTTCTACAAAGTTGTAGATATTCATAAGACTTAACTAATGTATTATAGAACCAGCTTAATTGACTTAGTAAACCTTTAGATGTGTTAAATATGGATAATAAAAAGGTGTAGAATCATAATTGGGCTTAGAATCATTCGTTAGACTTGTATGATTCCTGTGTGAGCCGTTTTGGCTAGATTCTTAGAGTGCTTGTATGATTAACAGTTAGTCTATATTAACAACGATCGATTCAAAGGATGAACCACTCGATCGTGGATCTCGAGGTAGGCGTAGCTTGTCATCAAAAGAGGTGGGAATACTTTTAACTCTTTTGAAACCATTGTTGTTTCTTTTACAAAAGTTCATGTTCAACAAACTCATGCATAGTCTGTTTGTGCACATCATGCATTGTTTAGTTTGTATTATGATTGTTCTGTTGATTCTTTGAATCTTTCCATGAATTGCAAAGGACCTGTAATGTTTGTCATTATGAAATTGTTATGGGAAATAAGAATTTCCACCTGTGGTATATAGGATAAGCTCCTTCGTATTTATATCTATTTACTTTCAACTTTTATGCTTATTAGGTGTGGAAAAACCCGGCATCAATATAGCTATGTAGGTGTGGAAAAACCCGGCATCACTAATATAAATTGTTTGAAGAAGGAGTTTGTCCATATACATGTTTGTTTATTTCCAGTGACATAGTCACTTTGATGTTTGGGAAAACATGTATTGTTTTCCAAAGCTTGCTCATGATTTCTTTAAAGTTAAATGTTATTCCTGCGGGGCACCCCTTTTAGGGATGATGTGCTCACCCATTCCCACTTTCAGTTTCAGAGTCAGATCAGAGTTGCGCAACGAAAGCTTCGAGGCGTTGATTTCGTTTGTTAGATTACTTCTGCTATGCTTATTATGTGGTATAGTTTATTTGCAATCCAAATGACTATTATATATGTATCAATTGAGAGGAGTTCTTGTATATATATTTCTGAGCGGGGTTAATTTTGGGTTAAGTTTTGTGGAAGATTTCTTAATTGAATGTTAAAGTAAATGATTAGATTCTTAGTGCCTCTTTATTACTTAATCTCTTGGATTAGTCAGCTGTTAGCTTTGGGGACGCTACACAATCGATCAAGTCGTGTCCAACAAACAAAAATGAATTTATCTACTTTGATTGATTAACGCACAACCTGTGATATGATTATAGTTTTTGAGAGTCGTTGTTGTAGTAAATAGGATTCGAACTCAAAGATTTGTGAAGATTAAATTTAAAGGTTTAATAAAATTATATACAAAAAAAATATTAACAATGGTGAGAGGTACTGAGATTAAGAATTTCACCAAATTCCATTCATGTGATTCAAATAATAATTCCATGCAATTATAGCTCAAATATTAAAAATATGGACTCTTATTCTTTGCCAATATAGATTCTCAAAATATTAGTTATAAATCGTAAGCATGGAACATCAAACATTTAAGCAAGCATGACCCATCAAATAAAATGATAACTAATTAATTCGAACCATAAATCAATTAAAAACAAGTGCAAAAGTCATAAAAAGAATCATTAAAATTACCACATGCGTGAAATAGGGCTCCATCCGTCGTCCCAGTGTTGGGATTTAGCTTTTCATATTAATCACTTGCTCAAAATACATGTTTGTTGCTCAAAAGTTGATTAAAATGATAAAAATGAGTAAAACAGTGAATGTACGACCCACAGAAGGCGTCACAAAAAGAACGATAAGAGACAGGTGTTGCTGATGTTGAGACTGCACTGCGACCCTCCAGTGTGCGTTTTAGACACTGTTGAGTAACGACTGTCTACGCCAGTCTGTTCTTCGTGTTCTTGGTGTTCTTCATCATCAGCAGGAGCAGAAACAGAGTTTCATCAACTCTTGATTTCTCGCTCCTGAGCTCTCCTCAGCCCCCCAGACTCTCGACACCCCTTCTAGGACACCCAGGAAACCTATTTATACCCAACAGCGACAAGAAATCACGCTCATTAACTCTCCATGATCCTCCATTACTCGGTGTTAAAAGAAAATATTTTCCGAATATTTTCTTCCCTGAAATGATTCTCCACGCGTAAACAGCTTCTGATACTCCCTTATTTAGCTTTTACACGCATCTTCAATGACTAAGTGTCATCCAAACACGAGCATCACACATCAAACTTGCTGAAAATCCGTGAATATCATTTTCAAACCCGTGTTGCCCTGATTTCTTCCACGTGATTATCCAGCCAAATTCAGTCGAAACAATCACCCATACCAGCTCTGTTATGATATATTACATCTTTCCACAAAGTTTCAGCGATTGAATCGCACAAAATCACGTCCAAATGCAATCGAGAAAATCTGCCAGTGAAGAGCAAATATTTTCCCGCCAAAATATTTTTTTGAATTTGTTAAGAAGGTCACCCCTTATCCAGTGGTCGCCCCCTTATCCGTTGCTGGAGTCCGAATAACACATGTCCCTTGGGGTGCCTTTAGTAATTTTTCTGGGGTGTTTCCAACATTTTTTCTGGGTTCCTCCGGTGCATTTCTGGGGTGTCTTTAGTACTCTATCCTAGGGTGTAAAACACCACTTTTCGAGCCAATTTCGCCGCAAGAGCTTATTTTTCCAAAAACATCTACAAAAATATAAAATAACACAATAAGTATTTAATCGAGTCTAACAATACAGAACATTGAGAACAAAATAGACACATAAATGCGTCTATCAAATACCCCCAAACTTATTATTTGCTAGTCCTCGAGCAAAATTTATTTTTGAAAAGTGACCGAGTTAATCTCGGGTGGGTTTATCAGAGGTGTACCCACAAAAAACCATTTACTCCAAAACCTAGCTATCTACGCAGAACCTTGGAAGGCACTAAAGAATCTCCTTGGTTGGCATACAAACATTGACTATAGGAGGAAGTAACCTGATGCGAAATTCTAAAATTCATATATAAGTGACAGAGCTCTACTCAGATAGTTTCACTATGGACATCATAACCGGAGTCAAAACTAATCACATAGATAGATAATGAGATGGATATAGAAAAACATAGATGGTTTTGATGTTTACTAGGTGAACGGTGTTTCCCATATTTGTTTGAAGGCCACTACTAGGATGAACCTATCCTAATGGACTGAGATACCGGTCTGACTAATATCAACACACTGGCATATACAAGGGAACCAGTGATTGACTACATAGAACAATTTTTTTTTTTTTTTTTGTATCTCAATCACTCTATTCCACCCTAGCAGTGGTAACAACTTGAATCTTGGGCCCCACCTACTCTCTTAGAGAAACATAGTTTAAAAACAAAACAAAATAAGAAGTGAAGTGAAAAGGACTCAACGAGATATGGTGAAACTATCATGTTATTACTAACACCTGAGCTTTGTGCTTTTATGAATAGACTCTTTCGATGTTTCCATCTAATCAGATTGGTTCCTAAACTCCTATAACCAAGATGTTCCCATCCACTTAGATTGGTTAGTGCCAACCTTAATAAGCATAAATTTCTAGGCTCTGGAGTTTATTTATTTATTCTGCAACTGAAAAGTTTCTCCCATACCCCCAAACTTAAATCTAACGTTGTCCTCAATGTTCTAAAGATAAAATTAAAAACATGAACAAGGAGAGAAATTGTTACTATTTGAAGCAAAAGAGTTAAGGAAAGATATTACCGTGTTGCATGAGATTGGGTTACCTCCCAAGAAGCGCTAAGTTTAAAGTCTTCAGCCAGACATCGGAAGGAATTAGTCATCTCATAGAATCAAAAAGTAACAGTCGAAATAATTGTGGGTCTTCAAAACCAAAAAGAGTTGACCAAAGGTAACTATAATAACCCAAGAAAGTGAACAAGGATAGCATGCCCTTATCTAGTTTCCTGATTAAGATATTTATATCTAATTGTGGTTCAGGTTCAGGTTCTATGAAAGGGTCTAAATAAAATATTTTCATTGGTTGCGTTTCTTCATAGGTGGGATCTGAATCATTAGGTCCTAGAGTCTGGAAAAACTCAAATAAGAACTTAGAAGCACAAAACAATAACCTAAATAATTGAGTATCCTCTAAGTCAATCAGGTTTGACTTACATAACTGACCACAATGAGAGTAGTGGTCATTCTTAAGAAAATGTGTCGATTCTATCAACCTAAAGTACTTATGCTTAGTCTCAGAACTTAATAAGTGACACATTTGAAATTTATACGTTCCCACAATTGGAAGCAAACTATTTGGTGGGAAAACAAATTCAATCTTGGTATTATTTCCTGGGAAAACCACATCAACCAGAGGATGGGTTTCTAATGACTGAACTTCTTCCTGGACATCATTAGGTTCGGGAAAACGAGTATGAAGGTAATCTTGTAAAATGGTCGAGACAGAGATATCAAGTCCAAAATGAGGGATCTTTGTAAGAGCTAAAGGTATGGCACAAGGAGAATGATAATCACCCCCAAACTTAGATTTTTGGGTATCTCTAGATAGACTAGCTACAATTTCCTTAATTTCTAGATCATTGGAATCCTGAAAATAGTCAATTGATCCTTCGAGGTTATACTCAAGCGACGCATCCTTACTCATATTTAATAGCTCTACGAGTTCATTTTCTTCGTCTAAGACTATTGTTTCTAAGTCGCTAGACTCTAAAACAGCATTTTCGGAATAAACCCGTTCCTCTAAAGCATTATCGGCTTCGTAATCAAAAGGAAAAACTACATCGTCTAAAATGGTGGTATCCCTAATCAAATCCTCGTCCTTTTGAATAGGTGAATAATCATAAAAATTATTTGGATTTGAACTAGAATCATTATAAAGCTCAATTGGATTAATAGATTCCTGATCACTATGCATACACATTTCAGATTCTTCATTACTACTATCCTCATCATAATAGTACGAAGATGATTGAACCTTATCTAAATAAGTAGTGTCTTTTATTCTAACCTCGTCCTCTAAATTAGGAAAATATTCACTATTGATATCAAGGGTAGAATTAGAAACACTATTTTGGAAGTTTAGATCATTTCGATCAGCATTAGCTAACTGTTCATTTTCTGCCTCTAGACGTGCCTGAATTTCACTGAGCATAACACTTATACGTTCACTACTCTCGTTTATCATCTCAGAATACCGTGTACACTCTTATTTTAAACTATTCATTTCAACTAAACGTTTATACGTCCTTTTAATCCGTTGTTGGGTCTCTTCTAGAGAAGGAACAGGTTCAGAAATATCATAATCAGGACTAGTTTTTAAGTAATTTTCCAAAAACGCGTAACTAGTACTATAATGTTCCTGATTTTCTTGCTCGTAAGACCAATTCGCGTGTGGATAGTAATTGGGCTCACTATGGTATGAACCATAACCTTGAAAAGGATGGCGTTCCCAACCACTATTCCCAACATGGTCATAGAAAGGATGATGTCCATATTCAAATTCAGGTCGATAATCATTGTATTGGCTTAATCATACCAGTTCGACATTCTTAATTGCAAGGGAATTCTACACAATCACAAACAAGGCTGACTCGACCAAATCAAACCTATAAAATCTAGCAAACAACAAGCATGATGGCTCCACTTAGATTGTTTCTAGACCAGCTTCTAATCCTTCGAAAGGGAAGTCGTTACAATTTAAGCAAACCCCTCTGGAATCAATCCGAGTCAAAGTAAGTTGAATTGAGGCGAGGGAAGCTCAGTGGAGCTTTGATACCCAAGGCCTCACCGCTATCACAAGGCGGCGCAATCACGCATTCAACTCACATAAACCATCATGAACTTCGAAGTATGCTAAAAGAGTAACCAATATTTTTCGAACGACTTTCCTACTAAGCTCGTTACCCTATCGGTCTCGTTCTAATCAAATTTTAAGCTTGGGTTCACATTAGGTTTCGTTTACCTAAGGCGGGCAAGAAGGGAATGGTGACGAAATCCGAACCCTTATCTTATATGGCAAGTTCTTGCCCTTTACTAGGAAATTAAATCAGCCGGTTCAGTCCTCAACATATAATCACCTTAAGGCAGACAGTAAACCCGCTGACAGGAGATTCGCGGGTGTTTAGAAGGTTACCTCCCGTACCAGACGGGCGAAGAACCGTTGTAGTCGACTCGGGCCACTGATTCCGGTGTCAGTGTGCGAACCCGAGGGGCCGAGACGATATTGTAATCGTCGTCCTTCCCTGCAAACAGTTTATATTTAAATTTTTTTTATATAACCCTTCCGTAAGGTTTAAAATTAAAATAAATTGTCCAAAGTACAGTCCAATGAAAAAAAATACAAAAAATAATAATAATAATTACAAAAAAAAAATGGAAAGTCTCTTAAAAATAAAAAATAAATAAAAAAATCTCTCTCTTTTTTTTCTCTCTCTTTTTTCTTTATTTTTTTGCTTTGTCTTTTTTCCTTCTCTTTTAGATTTAAGCTTTGATTCCAAGGTCTTTAGTATCCAACTTCAAACCTGTAATACAAAGACACAACCAAAGAGACGTAAAAAGAACAAATGGAATAATAAAAAATAATAAAAACCTAAAAATTCTACTTAAGCACAAATCCGCGTCGGCGGCGCCAAAATTTGATTGAATTTTCAAAATTTGTTGTAGTGATAGTGGTAAAAAGATTCGTTTTAGACTTGTGAAGGAAATGTAACTTTAGATTTAATAAAAATATATATACAAAAATATTAACAATGGGCGAGAGGTACTGGGACTAAGGATTTGGCCGAATTCACTACACAGGGTTCATTCATATATTCTTTGACAATTTAAAACTCAATAAAATTAACATGGACTCTGATTTTGCCAAGATAAATTCTCAAAACATCGATTGTAAGTCCTAAGAATGATGTATCAAAACACCTAAGCTAAGCATACATCATCAAATTAAATAACAACCAATTAATTCAAATCATATTTCAATTTTAAATTAATGCAAAAGTCATAAAAAAGAATAAAATAAATTTACCCGTGTATGAAATTCACCCTCCTCCGTCGTCCCAGTGTTGGGTTTAGCTCATCATGATAAAAACACGCTCAAAATATTTATTTATTGCTCAAATGGTGTTTACAATGAAGAGAAGAAGAGAAAATGGTGTAAACAGCTAATGTGCGACCCAGAGGAAGCGTCACAAAAGAACGATAAAAGAGAAGTGCTATTGTCGTTGTGGTTCTAAGACCCACACCTACGACCCACGCCTGTGAGTCTGTTTCACTGTTGATAAACGACTGTCCCTGCGAGTCTGTTCTTCGTGTTCTTGGTGTTCTTCATCATCAGCAGGAGCAGAAACAGAGTTTCATCAACTCTTGATTTCTCGCTCATGAGCTCTCCTCAGCCCCCCAGACTCTCGACACCCCTTCTAGGACACCCAGGAAACCTATTTATACCCAACAGCGACAAGAAATCACGCTCATTAACTCTCCATGATCCTCCATTACTCGGTGTTAAAAGAAAATATTTTCCGAATATTTTCTTCCCTGAAATGATTCTCCACGCGTGAACAGCTTCTGATACTCCCTTATTTAGCTTCTACACGCATCTCCAATGACTAAGTGTCATCCAAACACGAGCAGCACACATCAAACTTGCTGAAAATCCGTGAATATCATTTTCAAACCCGTGTTTCCCTGATTTCTTCCACGTGATTATCCAGCCAAATTCAGTCGAAACAATCACCCATACCAGCTCTGTTATGATATATTACATCTTTCCACAAAGTTTCAGCGATTGAATCGCACAAAATCACGTCCAAATGCAATCGAGAAAATCTGCCAGTGAAGAGCAAATATTTTCCCGCCAAAATATTTTTTTGAATTTGTTAAGAAGGTCACCCCTTATCCAGTGGTCGCCCCCTTATCCGTTGCTGGAGTCTGAATAACACATGTCCCTTGGGGTTCCTTTAGTAATTTTTCTGGGGTGTTTCCAACACTTTTCTGGGTTCCTCCGGTGCATTTCTGGGGTGTCTTTAGTACTCTATCCTAGGGTGTAAAACACCACTTTTCGAGCCAATTTCTCCGCAAGAGCTTATTTTTCCAAAAACATCTACAAAAATATAAAATAACACAATAAGTATTTAATCGAGTCTAACAATACAGAACATTGAGAACAAAATAGACACATAAATGCGTCTATCATGATATTTCAATTATAAAGATAAACAATATAACGCAGAAAAGAAACAACACAGACACTAGAAGTTTTGTTAACGAGGAAACTGCAAATGCAGAAAAACCCCGGGACCTAGTCCAGATTGAATACCAAACTGTATTAAGACGCTACAGACACTAGCCTACTACCAATTAACTTCGGCTTGGAATGTAGTTGAAACCGAATTAAACCCTCCAAACAATTTAGTTACAGTCGCATTCCTTACACCTCTTGAATCCCAGCAGGACTCCGTGCTATTGATTCCCTTAGCTGACGTCACACCAACTAAGAGGTGCTTCAAATCAATTGAAAACTTTAAACCAATCTGCCTCCCACAGCTAAGCCTATATGTGATTTCCTTTACGATTAAAAATTTTGATCAAGGTGATGAAAATCGATAGGAATAGACAAAGTCTAGCTAACCTCAAAATCCGGACTTATGCAACCCGAAGTACAACCTAGATTATTATTCACCTCACAAGTATAAAACTTGTGGAATCAACAAAGTTTGAGACAAAAGAACTTTGATGATTTCTATTTATCTTGTTTAAGTGAGCGGCTCAACAATCGAACAAGATCAGGATACTCGAGTTATCAAGATAAAAAATAGATGGACCTGGCTTCACGAATCCCAATTAAGTCTTTGTAGTCGCTAAACCCTAAAAGGGTTTTAGGAAGAGGACAACCCTAGTTATAACTAGGACACACCAAGAAAAGTAGTGTTGGGATTCAAAGATCCCAGTTGCTTATAATTCCCCTTTTATAAACATTTAAAGTATAGGTTGTTCTTGGTTTAAGCTAAGATATCTTTGGAACCAAGCAATCAATATCCACCGTTAGATGAATCTCTGAATCTGATTTACATAACAAGATATACACTCAAATGGTTAGGATGAACCGTAGCCGAACTGTGTATAAGACCACGCTCATGAATGGTTAGCTGAAGCTATCCAACTAAACTATAAGCTTCAGCATTTTCATAAACACTTAAGACTTAACTCGAAACACAATCAAGTGATCAAATATGTCTAGGGTGTTTTTAGAGATTATTCAAATGCAAATTATCTTGGAGAAGTGCATAAGAATTTAATCGACATGGTTAGTAGATGTACAAAGTACAAATACCATAGCCGTTCGTGAGTCAAGTCAGTCACAGTACGTGTACCGGTTTGTATACTTTCAGCACAACCATGTTCCGGAGTTCACAAAACTATTTAGGTATACGTACCGATATGTGTACCTTAAGACTATAACTGGTTCCGGAGTCCACATAACTATTTTGGTATGCGTACCGGTATGGATACACAAACCGAGTTCCAGAACATAGAACTTTTCTGGTACATGTACCGGTATGGATACTAAACCGGTTCCATGACCACAGTTCCTTTTTGGTTTGCATACGGGTATGCATACCGATCTGGTTCACGATCTAACAAATTTTTACAGGATGTGATAAGGATATGCGTACCAAAAATCTTCTTGTCGACATGTAGCTACTTTGCACGTGTACGAGTACATGTAATATGACTTCAGAATTGTAACATTTTTCCCAGTTTGTAAGACTGATAACACTGTCTTATATCCGAATCTATAGTAGTTCTATATTTCTCTAGATCGATTTGAAATATTCCTGAATAACATCAATAACACATATCGTTGTTCCAGGCTATTTTCAAACGATAAACTTGAGTCATGATCTTGATTGCGAACAATAAATTGTTCTTAACCGAAATTCATCAAGTATGAAAAATGTTCATTAAGCTTAGTCATATTTCGAGAACTATTTACAAGATGAATCTTGACTCGAAATTCTTGATATGCTTATGATAGTCTATTTTGTTATGCGACATCGTCTCATATATAGAAAGATGAATATAACTTGAGAAATAGGTGGTTCAGTCTTTGCTTACCTTTTGTTGAAGAAGTTCTCCAAAAGTTTTGGTTGATCTTCGCCTTCAAGCGGTAGAACGCAATGATGACTGCCGCGATGTCTGTTTCTCAACTACACTTCTATCCTAATCCGAGACTTAACTAATTGTAGACTAGAAATCAAGTTATAGTTTTGACAACTAAATTTGACAACAATCTTGAGATAGAAACACTTATGAGTTCGACCGAGCAATGATCTAACACATTATGACCATTGTGCATATTTCTTCTATAAAAGCAGATGCATTCTGAGAATCAAAGGCACTTGACGGTTCTAGTTGTTGATGACTAAGCCATTGTTCATGATTCAACAACCTAGCTTTAATTTCAGCAAAAGTAAATGGAATCTCTCTATTATATGCAGAAATGATTTTGAATCATAACACCATCAGATTGAATTTGAGTTGGTGGTTCTTGCACTTCCCCAACAGTATACCCATCTAGATCAGTTGAAATCAAAATTGGCTCAAACTGATCTTTCCAGAGTAAGAAATTTTTGTAATCTAACTTCAGGATACAAAATTAGTGATATTTGTGAAAAGTAATGTGAAATTGAGAGAATCAACAAAAGCAGAAGAAGTATACATATTTTAAGTTGTAATTGGTTGTTGTCTTGTTTTCATAACCATAGAAATGAAAGAATCGACTAAAGATTAATCAAGAACATAGATCAAGATTGACGAACAGGAAAGCTTAGTTTGGGTATTGAAACAAAAATATTGAGAAAAATTGTTAAATAGAATGATATAGATAAGATGAATATTTGAAGAAATTTTAAGAATAACATAGCAAAAATTAATTTTTTTGATTAATGTTGATTTGTATCGTAGCGGAATGATACCATGTCAAAGTTATTGAGAAAGGGAATAATATCTTGAATAGAATCGTAATGTCTTAACAGACAAAATTTATTACAAGTTACATATACCGAAACTAAATAAGAACACACGTAACAGAGAAGTGTGTGACAGTAAGACTTTAGTCAAACAGACTTGACTATTAATAATATGATTTCAGGTGAATTTCCTTTGTTGTGGTTAAAAGCTGAACAAAGCTCTCTTTTTAGAACTTCTGGCCCCACCGGAGAATATTTCAACCAATAAGAACCTTCGGTTTTTTCACACCACTAATATTTCCACCGGGAACACCACCGTATTCCAGTTTTTTCACCCCACAAATATCACCATCGTATTCCAGTTTTTACGCACCATAAATTTGGTACCCCCGGGCTTCGAACCTAAAAAAAAAACAAAAAATCGAGGCTTGCGTCTCAACCATCTATGAAAACAATTCCCTCTGCTACTTCACACAAACACTAATCAGCAATCTCCTCCTCCTCTCTCTGTTCTGATTATTAGTTGTTGTGGTTTCTTTTTTTTTATAGGTAGAATTTGTTTGAAAACCGGTAAATAACTAAAGCCAGTTCTCTATTGATAAACCCTAACCCCTTTTTCTTAATCAGTAAACCCTAACCCTTTGTTTTATTTTTTGCAGTTCTCTATGCGGCAGATCGATCTTATTTTATGTTGATAACAACAACAAAAATTCACCATCAAACTTTCTTACAGATTCACGCTCTTGATCCTGAAGTATGTCTGCTCAGATGGTGTAGGAAATCGCTCAAGCACTACGGTTTGTAAACATATAATCTCTTTACTTTTTATTTTGTTTTTTGGGACTTTTCGTAAACCCTAACTTTTATTTTACTTCCTATCGGTTTGTACTTATAATCTCAGTAATTTTTACAGGGACTGTTTTTGCTTTAAGAAACCCCTCCCTTATTGATTATTAGGAATAACAAAATCTACTAATATCGATCCTTAGGAAATCAAATATTGCAGGATCATGGTTGGGGTAATTGTTTAGACCACTAGCAAATTAGGTGTCTTTGTCCCCTTTCACGGGAATTCTCTTCCTTTTTTCTCTTATGAAATCCTACACAGCTGAAAATACTTTCTTCTTTCTGTTGTCTTACAGTTTAAAAAATTAAATTTTAAAAAAACTAAATTTCAAAGGTGATGATTGTATTGAACCCATTTAGTTTATTTAGGGTTTTGATATTTTTTTCTTATTGTTTGATGAACGTACTACTGCTGTTAACATAGAGCAGTGATCACGATGTAGTTATTCATGATTGATGAAGTAGAAGCTATTTGTGATCCTTGGGTTTTAGTTCCTCCTTCAATTTTTGTGTATTACTATTAAATAATGTAGTCATATGCCTGTTTATGAAACTACATCTCATGTACTCTAAACGCAACTACACGGTATCTATCCAAGATGGATAAGCATCCATATATCTACCACACACAACTTCATACTCGGGTTTTAGTTCCACGGTATCTATCTAAATAAGCACGCGTGACTGTGTATATGAGTAAGAACCCATCATTAGATAGAGGTGAAATTATCACGAGTGACTGACCATAAAGGTAAGACTACCAATTTGGTGTTCAATATAAGAGTTCCATATTCAATTACTGTTGTTTTGTTTAAATCAAGATAATAAATTTTAATTTTGACAAAATAGAAGCCGTGTTGTAAAAAAAATAATCATTTGGCTGAACGTTAAAAAAATATTTTTGCAGGATGAATTTGGTACCTAGATTTGCAAAGATGATGGTAAGTTGATTAGATCATGAACACCATAACATTGATAGCTTACCTAGTTAGACAACCTGAACTGTGTATGTATAAAATCAAATCAGAAATTCCTTTTGTCTCATATGCTATAAAAGGAGGGGCGTTCTTTTACAAATTTTATGAATCTTCTCAGACTTCAGCCATTAGATTTATTTAAATTGGTCTAATTACGACAGAAAATGGTGGTCTTGGATTCCACAGGTACCACAACATTTGGTGCAGAGCACAAGAGAGCATAGCAGATTCGCTGTATATCAACTATAAAACAGGTTATTACGTTCGTCGCTATTAAAAATGGTGGTTACGGGTTCCAAGTGAGCACAAAGGAGCATATTATCTGCTCTATTATATTGCAGATAATAGAGAAATGGTGGTTACGGGTACCAAGTGAGCACAAAGGAGCATATTATCTGCTCTATTATATTGCAGATTCACTATATCAATCGAAAGAAGTTACTTGTAAACGTATTAAGAGACATCTATAAATTCTATGTATGTTAAATTTTATTTTTAATTAATTTTTGTTACTCTCTAGTCTCTATTTTTAGTTTTGTTAATTAGCTACTTCTAATATTACCACTTTAGTAATTGAATACTTCTAATATTTTTAGTTTTATTAATTGGCACCAAAACGTACCTTTTCTCTACAAAATAACTAGGCCCGTGCGCTGCACGGGGATAGCAACTAGTTCTAATAATAAACACAAAATTGGTTAAAAAGACCAAAATCAATAATTCCTGGGTGAAATGGACAGTTAGATTTTGATACTGTTTAAATGGACAAAAATGTAAAAATATGCAGGATGTAACCAGTTTCATCGTGCCCATTTTCAAATATTTTTTTCTTATTTTTAATTTACACAGGATGTATCCAGTTTCATCCTTGCTATTTTTTAAATTTAAGGTATACTATTTTTTTTTTGGCTTTCACCCAAACTATTTTTTACTCGTCCATTTTAACAGTGATTTAAAATATTTGGACAAATGACCCATTTTCCGAATAATAAACGCCATACAAAGACACTGACCGAGGAGCATATACAAAACGTAAATTTGCTGCTCTCCGACGCATGTGATGAATCACCACTAGTACATTCCACAATTTTAGCTGAAGTACAGAACGGAATTAGCTAGATTCTACTTACCCTGAATATATTTGTTTGCCATATTTCTTCTGATCAATTTCTTTGCCATACTCTTCTATGCTCTAGTCTTCTGGAGAAAGAGAGATTGGTGACAAAATTTTCGAAAGAGCGTATGACAGTGGCTCACAAACTCCCATATAATGATGATACTCCTAATTACTGAGAGTGGGAGTGGGAGCAGGCTGTGGAACGAATAAAGGTTCTCAGGTTGCTGTTGAAGGACTTACCATCCCATTACTAGCTACTTCAGTGGCCATTAATGACGGGATAATTTGTTTCAAATGGCTTCTTTTATCAAGTCGGAAATCTCCATTTCTAGCAATGCATTTAAGCCTTCAAAAGACCATGTGGGTTGTTCTCACGCGGTAATTCTAGTTTGGGTATCCTTTTTAGGCTAAACAACTCTGTGATGTGATTTAGAATGCAGAAGCCCACCAACAAGAGGCTTTTGTTTTTCCTCTCTCGAGGGCGCGCAGATAATCCGGGAACATTCTTACAATAACGGAAACCTTGTCTACCTCGTTGAACATGTACCCAGTAGTAGCTTTTTGTAAGAAGATAAGGAATGTCAGTAAAACACTGATTTATGAAATGTACAAACTATTAATTGAACTCAACACTCAATCAACATAAATTGGACCCTACATTTTAGGGCAGATAATGTACAAGGGAGGAGATAAATAATCTCTTCTTTTCTTTTGCTGGAAGGAGATCAATAATCTCACTCCACAGCTCAACACTACACCACTCTCTCAACCTCCCAATGAGCCATGGAATCAAATCCTAACCCATTTTTCATTTCCCTCTATAAATTTCTCTGAACCATAAATTGAAGAATATATGTGCTCTCCCTGTTATGCCTAGTGAGTTAGAGGGAGAGGTGTACCAGCTGGAAGTCTCTGCCTTCGCGGTCGTCTAGTCGTTTTCCCCCACCCTTTTAAGCTTCTCTCTGTAACGTCTATGTTATTAGCTTGCTCTTTCGGGGGAGGGGATATCACCATTGGAGGAGGAGGAGGAGGATGAGGAGCGGGGCCCTGTGTCCGCTTCCTTCCCCGGGCCCAACCATTTCTAGAAGCATTCCTTCTTGTTAAACTGCTCTGCCAAGAGTGACCGGTCGCTCTCATTAACCCTCCAAATGTTTGAAGATCTTCAGTCACTTCATGCCGAGACAAAGAAACAAGACCTGGAAGAATATCTCTTTGAAAATCCCTCTTCTGTCTCCCTCTCCTTGATTGACCTCTTCGGCGTCGGGTCGGCACTGCACAATTAACTACTTCCTCCTCTTTATGATTATCGGGTACCCAAATTTGACAAGGCAACTCTTCTAATTTTGTCTCGGTCAGTTTTAACGTCATCGACTCGAAGTAATCACTCTCGCAAGAAGATTCCTCGTGATCTTTTGCTCCGATCTCAAGACCAGCCATGGCAGAAACTACATCTGCAAACCAACTCAGAGAGTCCTTGAGAGATTCTTCAGATGACTTCAAAGTAGAATTATCTGAAAATTTTGCTGATGAAGAAATCATGACTATAGCCTCCGATGCTATTCTTTCAAGTTCCATTTGAGGGTCTTTAGTCGCTGATGACTGAACATTACTCTCCACTTGATTCAATGAACAGTCACCATGGAGAGGATTTTCCTCCAGATTCTCGGTCACTGCTGGTGCCTCCAAATCTATCTCAACTGCAATCTTCACTGTAGGTTCAGGAATATAAGGTACGGCTGAGTTTTCTTCCTCGTCTAGACTTAAGTTCAGATTAAAATCATTTCTGTAACCAGACCTGTTCATGTCTAAACCTTTCAGATTATGAGATGATGACAGCCTTGAGCTGGATTCAGGCTCCTCAGACAAGTTGATGTCAAAAAGAACTTTCCCACTATTCTGAGTCTCTTCCACTTTAGGGGGGAACTGACACTTGGCGGGAGATGCAAAAACGTTTTGGTACTTGGAACTATGAGACTTGTCGAACATTGGAACTCCCAGAATGTTTCGAATGTCTTGGCCATCACCCCCTCTGAGACTCCAAGATTCACTAGTAGATGAAGACGAATTAAAGTTCTGAAACAAGGTCGAGGTAGAAAAATTAACCGCCTCAACTGCTTTAATGGTAGCTTGATTAGAGGAACTCAATCCTGTTATATTGGGATGTCCCTTTCCTAAAGTAGGCCCATTTTCACATGTTAATTTCCCTCTCAGCCATGGTAACCCCAATGGCCGATTTTCATTCTTCGCCTCCCCATCTATAATCACAGAATGTTGCCGAATTACTCCATCTATGGTAGGTCTGTCTTCACTTGTTAAATTCGCTCTCAGCCATGGTAATCCCAGTGGCCGGTCTTCATTCTTACCCTCACCATCTATAATCACAAGATCCTGTTGTCGGGCTGCTCTATCAATGGTAGATCTGTTTTCACACGCTACCTTTGCTCTTTTCCATGGTAACCCAGTTGGTCGGTCTCCATTCTTCCCCTCACCATCGATGATCACAACATCATGTCGCCGAACTGCTTCATCTTGATACCCATTAGGAACAGCCAAATTCAAGTTCACACCCTTTGCAGACTTCACATCCACACATTCTAGACCCCTAAAATATTTTGTGGGGCTATGATTCTCGTACTGTTCTGAAGCCGAATTATTGCTGATATTACCATTAAGGAAATCAAAACGAGTCGAGCGGAAGGGAACCTTAGATGCGCTGTATTCTGCCTGGCAACCGTGGTAAAACCCGTTCTTAGAGGTGCTTTCATTTCCACAACTAGAGTTTGGTTTAGGGCTGTTATTAAAATGCCACCCGTTTCCAACAACTACTGGGTTCTGGACTGACGATTTAGAACTATTACTAGATGGAGAAGATGAGTTTAGGCAACGAAGAGCTCTAACCTCTGTTGACTTCTCGTGAAAATTATTTATCGGCTTTATCCAAGAAGATACTGAAGAAGATTCAGCAATGTTCTCAGACTGAGAAACACATTGATATGAAGTGGGTATACGAGGTTCAAGGGCTGATCCCAAATACTTGGAGTGACTCTGACTACTTTCAGGGATTTCTAAGCCACGAGCTGCTGTTTCTCTCCATGGTTGTCTCTTGTGAGAGTCAGATACAGAAAATGCTGGATATTCATGACTCATTGTAAAACCAATCTTTGGTGAAGAGGATTGTGCAGGTAACTTCTGTAAACGAAAAGAGTCGAAATTTTCTCTACTTGGTCCTGTACAAGGAGAAGATCACATAAAAGCAACCATCGTTAGAATATGATGACAAGACAGAAGAGTCAAACAAATTTTTTTGCCAATTTTTGCAACGCTAATATAGAAATTGATCTTTTTCTTTTTTTGACTCACTAGTCAAACCTAATCAAAGGCATTAAACGATTACCGGATGCAATAAAGTATGTTTTTTGTTTTGTCTGAGTTCAGTACTTGCTACTTACAACCTGTTTAATCATAACATATAAAGAATCTATCTATGATATGTCAAGGCAAACTAGAGAACCCCAAATAGGCCAACTACATCATCAGAAAGAAGAAAAAACATTCACGACAAACTTCATGTCACTAGAGGAATATGTTGTGCATCCAATATTTTCTTGCAAAACCCTGTTATGTTCAATTTAAAGCACAAGACAACTTGATAAATGTCAAATGAAATAGGAATTTCATTTTTTTTAACCTTGTGTTGATGCAATATAAGCAAAGAGTACTAACCAGCTTCAAGATTATATGGTTGTTCTCTTTTTCCCTCATTCTCTAAATGTATATCAGTCTGGTGTGAACTGCTACTCTGTGCAGTTAGGAAAAATTCCCGAGGAAAACCTGGGTAGTTTGAATTTGTAGGTTGCTGTTGTCCTTGATTACCTCCATGGTGAGAAACAGCAGTCCCCGAAAATCCAACCAGAGCCGAAGGTATTGTCTCGTCAACTTGTAGGGGTTGGTTTAAATCAGCCAACCCAAGCCTGTTCGATACAAGTGAGCCATCTCTTTGGCAATCAAGGCTCACTCCATTGCCGAGAGACAGCTTCGTACCTAAACCAGATCCAAACCCACTATTTAACTTGGGAGGATAAGCTGCCACAGAAGATGATTGAAAACCTTTTTCCTCTCCATTTTGCTCTCCATCACTGTCTACATACTCATCTGCAGGAAGTTGCAGGTCAAACATTTTTCTCGCCACCTGTTTAGACTTGGACTTTGATATGTCACCTTCTTTATAAATGCTTCCATTCTGTACTGCATTTGGAGTGACAGGCACACTACTCTCTTTTAAAAAAGTTGAAGGAGACTGCATGCTCTCAGCGCCTGATATACAGGGTCTACTGCAATTAGGGCTGACCAAAGGAAAGTTGGGTACTTGCAACATTTTAACATCTTCTGACGGTGTGTGAGATGAAAATGGACTGCTTGACTGTGATATCTCTGTTGGTCTTGAATACTTTTGTAACTCTTTCCTTCTAAACTCGTTCATCAAATCCCTTTGTGTTTTATATAAACGGTGTAATTCGTAGACCTGATTGACAAAAAAAAAAAAAACCAAGTTAAAGAAATGGCCAATAATCATGTTGAACAGGTCAATCAGATATTAAAAATAAGACGTATTAACTCGACAAACACTACAGAAACCAAAATGTACCTGTTTCCTGAATACATTATCATGCTCAAGTATTGTTTGCTTCAGTACTTCTTTATCATAATCTGCATATCCATTCATTTCAGACCTAGGCACAAAGCAGTTGTAGTATTGCTCGTTCTTCAGCATTTTATCATCATAATATACAGGCCAACTTCCACTATTTGCGTCCTCATTAAGATCCCTCATGGAGTGAAATACCGGAGAAAAGCTTTTACACTGGATTTCCGTTCCCATTCCTACCAACAATGCCGCGTATCTTATTAGTAATCATATCCAAATCATATAATGTACTTAGTGTGTGGCTAAAACCAAAGGTTCTCTATGTCGAACACTTAGAGACATGAATCAAATATATTGCCAACAAATAAACAAACACAATAAGTTATAACATATTTCTTTGTGATTCTTACATAGTGTGTTCGAGTGAAATAAAATTCAAAGCAGCTTCAATTTACACAATGCTAGCAGCACATACCTTGAGTCTAAACAGTAGAATGCATATGACTAAAGATTCAACCCAAACCAAGTTTCAATCAACACAATTGAAGCCGGTAATCTAAGAGAACCCCAATTGAAAATCCCACATAAACTTTCCCAATTTCTCACGAAAAAAATCAAATCTTTGTGGGGAAAAAAAAAAGAAGCAAAATTATTATGAGAAGCCAAAAAAGAGAATCCTTTTATGAAAAAGAGAAACGTTAATAATCACAAAACATAAATACTCATCCATAAATGAATAAACTTAATCATACAAACAATTGAAATGCATAACATGAACCCTATAATTACAAGCAAATCTCAATCTTTGTAAAAGAATATAAAACAAACCTAAACAACCTGAATTATATAAAAATTACCTCAAACTCACATCTTCTAAGTGAATCAAGCAGCTATCCTTGAATCAATATAATGAATTACATGAGATAGATATGATGTCAACGGATTCAAACTCCAAGTCTCTGTCTTATAAAAAATTCACAGTCTTGGTCCACCACTACTACTACGATAAGAATAATACAGAGAATTTTATAGAAAGAGAGAGAAAAGACAAACAATTTTAATGAAACAGAGCGAAAAAAACGAGGTGGTGGTGTTGGGTTATTTCAGTAGTAGGAGGAGGAGACCATTGAAGTTGTAGAAGAAGAAGAAGAACCTTAAAATTTAGATCTTCTTCTTCATCATCTGGAAAAATTCTAAGTTATTTATTTGATCTAGTAGTGGTGGTGGGGCAGAGAGTGTTGTTGGTAATAGAGAGAAAGAGAGATCCTAGATAAGAAAAATCTACAAACACAATAATAAACCAACTAGGTAGAAGAAGAAGAAGAAGAAGAAGAAGAAGAAGAAGTTCTAAGAAGAAGAATAGTGACATGAAATTTGTCAACATCTAGTCTCCTTTTATTCTTCTGTTTTTGTGAAATGAAATCTCTTTTATTTTTTTCTGATGAGAAAATCTTTTTTCTTTTTTATTTCTGGGTTTTTTTTAGGAAGTGTAAGGAGAAGAAATGGAGCATTTCTAGATTCTCTCCACCTTCCTTGCTTTTGGGTACACAAATTTAATACTCAAATAAAAACAATACCCCCAACTCATTTATTGTTTTTTTTTTCTTATTACAGTAACAAACAAATTTCACTTACGAGCCTCCCTACACCTCGACTTTTCTCCGCAGGGCAGGACTTTGCATCTAGGGGGGAAAATGGCAACAATACCATAGCAAAACTAGTTGTATTACGTATTTCCAACAATGGGCGAATTTAGACATATGATTGCGAAACTAGTTAAATTACTTATTTCCAAAAAAAAATAATTACAAATTAGATAAAACTATCCGGTTAATAAATAGTATTAATGGAGATTTATAAAATCATACCTGGAAAGAGTAATGCTAAAAACCTCGCAAAACGATTATGTTTGTGATTAGACTGTTTGTTTGTTGTTAACTGTAGATAACATTCTCACGATTCACTTTTTAGAACTTCGCAGCACAGTATAAAAGAAGAAAGTAAATACTAAACGAATGAAGCTTCACACACGATGATTGAAGCAAGGGAAAGGAAAAGGAATGCAGAGGATAGTAATTCACATTGGGATGAAAGAGGAAGTGAAGCGCAAGGTAGATTTTATAGGATGTTTAGAGGAGGTCGAATTAATGCGCTTTATGACACAATTATGGCAGTAATAAATTAGTAAAAAAACGGTCAAAACATACTTCATATATTGGCAACAAGAAATTGACCGTCAGGTTATACGCCGTCCTTCCATGAGCTTCTTTTTGGTAATAAATAAATTTTGAACTTTTCCTTTAAAAATTTTGTAAATAAATTATCGAAGAAATTAATTCTCCTTGATACCAACGTCTGACCTCGATCCGACCAGACAACACGTGAATATGTCCATAAGTTTTCTCCTCTACGTAAAAGTGTGTTAACTCAAGAAGGAAACAAGAAGGATAAGAAGAACAAGGATAAAAACCAAAAAATTGGCTAAGAAGAAAATAGACAGTGCAACTGTCAGAGTATCGTCCGGTCAAACTCATAAATTTTGATATATCAAGTTGTTGTCAAATTTGGTTGACAAAACATTATCTTGATTTATAATCTACCAGAGCAGGTCTCGATCTTGGAATAGAGCATGGTAGTTGATTTATATCTTGATTTAAGTTAGTTTATGCTCATGAACTGATTTACTCAGCTCACAAACTTGAACTTATAAATTTAAAACTTGATGAATTAAATATCAAGTCGGGTACGCAAACTGATTTTGTCAGTTGGCGAACTGGTTGATTTTGAGATGTTCCTTGATAACCTTTCTTTCAATAGTTGACGAATTGAGTATACATTTCGCGAATTGGTTGTTCTTGAAAGTTTTTCTGGATATTTTTTATATTTGAGTATACAAATTGTTTTAGACAGTTCGTGAACTTACCAAATACAAAATGGTTTTATGTTATGATGCGACTAATTATTCACGAACTGTTTTGTATAGTTTGCTAATTGATTTTGGTCTTGTGATATAAAACTCCAGTTTATGCTTGTCGGTTCTAGAACAACTTAACCATTGTTCTCTGGTGCGTAACTTGTATTTCGACTAATATATGCGGTTGCATATTTCTTCTTCATGAATCAAACAGACTTCTCACATGTTTACATGAATAATCTATATGGAGAAGTTAAGTTCGCTTGGTTACAAAGCAATACGTAAACATGAAAACTAGTTCACAAACCTAGCATTGTTTGTAAGATACCAAGCCATGTTCATCAATATAAATAAAGGATTTTCGTATACTAAAATCTCAATCCTGACACTTTCTTGTGCTAGTTGCGGCAGTCCTCTAAAAAACCTAGGTTTCCTCTGGTGAAACTGTATTAGGTTACGAATTTGAAAGACTTCATTAAGGGATTTGTGAAGGCCGATCAGACTATCTTTTACTTATAGTTCTTTGTTATATGAATCTCGTTCTTATTGATTATTGTCGTTTCTGAACTATAGATCAGGAACAAGATAAATAAAAATCACAAAGTACTATTCACTTCAGACTTTGTGATTCCACAAGAAATATATTTAATCACTTTTGGTTTGATTTGTTTCCATTGTTCTTGTGAAGTAGAATCGATTAGGCATCCCTATAAATTTTGAAGAGAGCAAGTTGTCCTAACTGTTGAGTTTGTTTGATACCTTTTTTCCTTGAAGCTTTATCATAAGCATATATGTTTTCATCACCTTGATTGAATATCTTTATGAAGGAAATCAAAAAGGCTTTCTATTAGAGGCGGAATAATCAATACTTAAGCTGAAGCGATCTCATGGGCCTGTAAAGGACGTCAGCTAGGGGAATTGTATTATGTAGGGTCTTGCGAGATTTAAGAGACATAAGGAGCACAACTGAAGCTAAATTGCTCGCAGGGTCGATTTAGTCTCAAATACATTTCAGTCTTAAATCTGATGGTAGGCTAGATTCTGCGGCTTAATAAAGTGTGGTGTTTACGTTCTCGACTAGGTCCCCGGGCACATTGTAGTTTTCCTCCTCAAAAAAATTTCCTGGTGTCTTGTGTTATTTCCCCCCGTATTATGTTATTTATCTCTATAATAGAAATATCACAAGTAATACGCTAAAAACCTAGACATTTTTTAAGATCAGAATTGTATAAAACCTACGAGATTTATTTTTGTGAATTAGTATCTTGAAATATAAATTACAAAACTTGTTAACGGTGGAGTTCGGTTCGTATATAGTTCGGGTGCATACTAGATTGATCTTTGAGATCATATAAGCAAAACTGTTCTACAACTCAGGTGTAGGATCTAAACTGGTGATCTATACTACTGAATATAACAAGTTTATCCATATAGGTTTTTCCGAACGAAAAATTTAGTGGTGTACATGGTTCTCTCGGTGTTGGCGGGTTTCGAACTCAAGTCATTACTATCATCACCCGATGACTTTACCATCGTACTATGGTGACTTCGGCCTGTCGAGCAAACATTGAATAAAGAATTATTCTATCATAAGACAACTACTAAAAATCCTTGGTGATTATTATGAGTAGAGATTTAACTAGGAAGTTTTGTGTTTAGTATACATTCTATAGAGGTTTATTTTCTATTCTTCTTTATTTTTTAGTTATTAAATAATTTTGTTGACCTAGTAAAAAGAAAAAAATTGTTGCTTCCTCGGTTTAATTATGGAATATGCTCCCTCCTAGAAAAAAAATTGGACTATTTGGAATGAACGAAATGGTAGAATCTTCACTGATAAAGCAAGAACAGGAAATGACCTTCTTCATATACTCAAGTACCATCTATACGCTTGGACTTCTTTCTTTGAAGAATTCTAAGGATATTTCCTACAATCAAATAACGATTAATTAGAAAGAGTGATATTTTAAACTTCCCTAATTTCTTATGAGTTTTTATTTTTACTGGTATTCGGTTCTTTTACATTCCATATTTAGGAGGTACAATTTTTTGGACCTTGCTTTTTTATCAATGAAGTCTTCTTTACCAGGTAAAATGTTAACCCAAGAATCATGTCCCTTATTGCTAAACCTATAGTAACGAGGAGAATAAGGTAAGCGTCTCTAGAATTCTAGCTTCAATTCTTATCAAATATTTTATTTTTTCCAAAAACGGATACGTAGAACAATACTATAAGATATATTTACTTATCGATTTGGATATAATCGGGACACTATCTTATTGAATAATCATCTGAAATTATAAGGATGACCAATTTTGAGGCAGGGCAAATAAGGCTTTGCTTTGAGGCAACAAGCCAGATGGGAGCATCAAGCCATAATTTTTGTAAGGAGTTTTAGTAAAAGAAGAGATGTTGGGTAGTAGTTTGTTGAGCAAGGATTTTTTTTTCTTTTCTAGTTTTAGGTAATAGTTTATTGAATAAGATGTTTCTACATCATTTTTTTGTGTCTTTTGACATGTTTCTTCGCTGTTTTGGAGCGATTTTTCTTCGTCGTTGTGGAACGAGTTCTTCGATCTTTGATGGCTGGTTTGTGGCTTGCTACCCTTGATTCAAAAACATCAACGATTCGATCTACAAGTTTATGGGAAAAATACTCCTTCCTTCCAGGAGCATCTCTTTTCAAAGAAGAATACAATCAAATCAAATGGTCAGAATTATTTCCGGAATATACCATCATCCCTACCTTATACCTAATAAAAAATTGGGTATCTCTGCGGTTTATTGCTCCTTCTCTTCGCGATCTACTTGTAGTTGATTTGAATGAATTGAAATTTATTGATTGACCAAAAAAAAAATAGTTGGGTTTATCATAAATAAGAAAAGAAAAGAAAAACAGATTCCAAGGGACATGAATTGTAAAGTACCGACACATCAATATTGGTGTTGTGTCTGTGTCAGACGCGCGTCGGACACATAACACGCGTGGAATACCGACACGACGCACACATAGAAATCTATACTCCATTTTACTAGTTGGGTAATCTAGTATATTAGGGAAATTAGTATAATAGCTAATTTTTCTACCGATGGGCCAACATAACGGCATAAAGTTGAGTTTTCTTAAATGTAAATATATATAAATTATTCACTTAATACATGTATAAACGTGTTCGCGTCCTAATAATTTCGAATTTTGTCGATCCCTATATCCACGTCGTATTCGTATCCGTGTCAGTGCTTCCCCGCTGATACGGGGCATTAGTAACAAAACAAATAACAAAAGAGATTTACAAACATAAGTGAATACTCCTTGTCCATTTAGATGAGTTTTTGGTGTTATAGCAATTGAAAACGCTAAGGTACATGGCACTTTATTTGGATTAGTTGGAGATACCTTATTACCCTTTTCTCCACCATTTATCTTCTCTTTTATACTCCAATTAAACCTGTCATTTTTAGGGGCGACCCCGAAAGAATAAGGGGCGACAAAAAAAGACAAAAAAAGTCATCCAAACGTAAAATGTAGCCATCCCTTATCTCCCGTTTTTTTAATGGCCAAACTACCCTTTACAATCGGTAGATAACTTCCACAATCGGGAAGTTAATCCACAATCGGGAGTCAATTTAGTTTATATAACTTCCGAATATAAAGTATTCTCAAAATAAAATCCTTTATCTTTTGAATTTTGATTATCCTATAACCGGTAGTAAATTTTTTTATCTTGACTCGCGATTAAAGTAGACCTTTGGTTAAAATGCTATCATAATCGGTAGTGAATTTAGGTTATTTAACTCCCGAATATAGAGTAGTCCCAAAATAAGATGTTGCAAAAATTCTCAATTTTTTGAATTTTGGTTGAGCCTATAATCGGTAGTAAATGAAGTTATCCTGACCTCCGATTATACAGTAGATCTCTTTACCGAAATCTTACTATAATCGGCAGTCAAGATAGTTCATATAACTACCGAATATAGAGTTGCCCCAAAATGTGATTTTGCAAAAATCCTCAATTTTTTGAATTTTGGTTGAGCCTATAATCGGTAGTAAATGAAGTTATCCTGACTTCCAATTATAAAGTGACTCTCTTTGTAAATATCCTACCATAATCGGTAGTCAAGGTAGTTCATATAACTACCGAATATAGAGTTGCCCCAAAATGTGATTTTTCCAAAATCATCTATTTTTTTAATTTTAGTTGAGCCTATAATCGGTAGTAGATGAGGTAAAATCCTGACTTCCGATTGTACATGGCTCTCTTTGCAAATATTCAACCATATTCGGTAGTCAAAATAGTTTATATAACTATCGAATACAGAGTTGCCCCGAAATGTGATTTTGCAAAAATCCTCAATTTTTTGAATTTTAGTTGAGCCTATAATCGGTAGTAAATGAAGTTATCTTGACTTTCGATTATACAGTGACTCTCTTTGCAAATATCCTACCATAATCGGTAGTTAAGGTAGTGCATATAACTACCGAATATAGAGTTGCCCCAAAAATGTGATTTTGCCAAAATCATCTATTTTTTGAATTTTGGTTGAGCCTATAATCGGTAGTAGATGAGGTAAAATCCTGACTTCCGATTGTACATGGCTCTCTGTGCAAATATTCAACCATATTCGGTAGTCAAAATAGTTTATATAACTACCGAATACATTGTAGCCCCAAAATGAGATTTTACAAAAATCCCTTTTTTTTGAATTTTGATTGAGCCTATAATCGGTAGTAAATGAATTTATCGTTAACTTCCGATTAATAGTAGCGCCAAATGCGCATTTAGCACAAATTTATATCAATCGGTAGTATCTTTGTGTTACTTAACTACCGAATTAATATTAACAATCGGACACAAAATAGCTTCCGATTATGGAAGGGCATTAACGTATTCTTTTATCTTTTGGACATCTCTTAACCTTGGCTATGGGTTGGGAATAAAAAAATTGCCCCTAATTCTTTCGGAGTCGTCCATAAAATGGGAGGCAATTAAAGTTGAAACCCTATTTCTTATACAACGACATTTTCTATTATGGCAAATACCATCACTAATCCAACAACAAAAGAGAAAATTGTGTTTATATCATAAACTGACTTGCCCATGAAAATTCCAAACAAATCCAGATTTTCTGACAAACAAAGACCAGACGGTCCAGACATACCTACTGTCATTTAAAAAAAAATCTCGTTAATTAAATCTAGTCAAGAAGAATTAGAGTGAAGTAATTATGAAACTTGCAAATATGGATTAATTAGTCAATACTTTGAAGTTTAAGAAAGAGAGTTAGTTGGTGTTAATATGTACATGACCCTACCAAGACTATTCCTCATTCTTAGTCTTTATCAAATGAGAAGATGTGTGTTGTGCGGATATTTTAAGGTAACTTGAGAAATTGTTTGGGAATTGAGGGTCTAGGATTTTTTAAAAAACTAGATCTGAAAGGACCCATGGTTTTAGTTATTATGGTTTTAAAATTGGGGGTAGAGCTGTCAATTTATAACCTGGCTTGCGGGTTGATCCTAACCCGGCTTGCGGGTTGACCCGGCCCGGCTTGGCTTGTTGTCTAAACGGGCCGGGTTAGGATTGACATATACAACCCTACTAGAAAACAAACCGGGTTAGGGCCAACCCGCGGGTTACCCGTCAACCCGTCAAAATTAATAAATATATCCCTCAATCCCACCAACTCTTTAAAATCCATGATTTGCAAACATATATTAGAATTAGTTAATTTTAAATCAATAAATAAAGCTAATTTTGGATCTACCCAAACAAATATAACAATTTTTAGATTTTAAATAATCAATCAATAAATTAAATTACAACTTAGATTCATCTTTCACATATTTATTCGGGATGTCCTAAATTGATAAAAGGATTAGCATAATTTAAACAGTGAGTTAGTCTTACTCACATTAATTTAAACTTATAAAATGATAAAAAAAAAAGTAAAATGCTTAGTTGATGTTAGGGTTCTCTGTCTAAGAAAACTAAAGCGCCGTAACCGGCTATATCGTTGATTAAGTGGCAATAAAAACGTCCACTTTACAACTCAGTGGTGGGGCTTCTAGTTAAACACCAAATTGACCTAGGTTCGACCTTTACTAAATGAATAATCCTAAACAATCCTAAATTTTAAATTTAATTTTTAAATTGATAACATTAACAAGCCAACCCGCCAACCCGTCAGGGTTGACCCGTCTAGGGCTAGGGTTGGGGTTTTGAGCTTGTTCGTGAATAGTATTAGGGCTAGGGTTGACCCTAACCCTAGTACGGGTTGGCAAGCTAGGGCCGGGTTGATCCTAGCTTGCCCGTTTGACAGCTCTAATTGGGGGTTTTTGTACGATGGAAGAGTGACTATAGATTTTTATCAATAAAAGTGGGTTTGAAGACTTTGATCTATCTCATATCACTATCATTTATTGTCATGGGTCACCACAGTTTGGATTTTTTTGGAACTCTTTGTTTCTCTTTTTATCTTAGGGTCCGCGAGTTATAACCCCAAAAGTGTCACATCTTTGCACAAAAACTCCACCAAAACAAAATGTTCACAAAAACTCCATTTAACATAAACTGTCTATATTACCCTTCTATTAGTTTAAATCACCCCAACGAAAACAAAAATCAAGCCAACCTTTAAATTTTATTATATTATCACCACGAACAACAACCCACCACCAGCAACACCACCACCGTTCGTCGTCGCCGCCGCCACCGACCACCGCCGCCTCCACCACCAGAAAAATGATGAAACCAAAAATTGGTTTTACCAAAATAAGATGAAACCAAATTTTGGTTTCATCATAAAAGAAAGGAGAAAGAAGAAGAAAAAAAAATGAAACACAATAAGATGAAACCTTCCACCACCGTCAACTGCACCGCCCCCATCGCCACCACAACCATAATCACCACAACCACCACTACCATTACCTCCTTAACTAAGACTACTTTCAACAAAAAACAATCCACAATAAGATGAAACCTACCACCACCGTCAACTGCACCACCCCCATCACTGCCACAACCACCACTACCATTACCCCATCAACTACAACCAGTTACAACAAAAAATAATCCACTTGTATCCCACCATCAAAAATTGGCTTCACAGATATTAATATTCAACAAAATGAAAAAAATACGATGAAACCTAATTAGGTTTCATCAACTAAAGCCAATTCATTACACTTTTAACAATGCAGACATACACCTCTTTAATTGTAACCCATACCAGTCTTTTATGCAACACCTGAAGCTCAACTACAACTCTCATTGCATTAGAACCACCCTTACTCAGTTAATCCATTCTTTATCACTTCCATAACTTCAGTTAAGGCCACCACTACCAACAAAACTTCTTCATCAATACCTGGAGTACCAGTACCAGACCCTGCTATGCACATTCTCCCAATTCATACACGCATATAATCAAAACCACCATTGTACATACAATCGAAACCACATATTGTCATTTCACCAACATAACTTCAATGATGGAACCAAACACGCCGTCTTCCAAGTCAGACCGAATAAACTAGACAAAAATCAGGTGAAACCAAAATTTGGTTTCATCATTAAAATCTTTGGTTTCATGACAGAAAATAAGCAAGTTTATGATGAAACCAAATTTGGTTTCATCATTAGTTTACTGTTTTCACCAACCAAAACTGTCAGAATTTGATGAAACCAATTTTGGTTTCATCATAAATCTGTCATTTCCCAATACAATGTTGATTTCGACTTTGAAGATGTATCATCATTTGCTGGTGATGAAAACATCATAAGGTGGTGGTGGTGATTGTAGAGAATTGAACGAGGAGGCGGAGGTGTTGTTGGGAGCGGATCTGCAGGTACATGTGTTGATTGTAGATGAGGTGTTGTTGGTGGCCGATTTGAAGGTATTGGTGGTGGTTTTAGATGATAAAAGGAAGAGGTAGAAGTAGTGTTGGTAGCGGATCTGATGTACTGGTGGGAAAAACAAAAATAAGAGGAGGCAGTGTTGTTGATGGAAAATCGGTAGACGGAGAAGAAGAAGGTGATGATGGTGTTAATGGAGGAGACGGAGGTTCTGTTGGTGGCGGATCTGGACACATCGGTTGGTTTGATGGTGGCGGAGCTACTGTTGGTGATAGATATGAACAGAAATAGACGAAAAAGAGACGAAGGTTTCGTGGAGGAGACGAAGGAGTTGCTGCTGGTGGTGACAGAGGTGTTGTTGCTGGTGGTGACGGAGGTGTTGCGATGGTGTTCATTGAGAGATATTTGTTGCTGCTGGTGTTAATAGTGGTGGGGAGATGAAGACCGCAGAAATAGAAAAAAGAAAGGAGAGAAGAAGAAGACAAGGTAAAAAGGGTATGTTTGGCTTTTTTTAAAGTAATAAAAACTAAATTTGCACATTATTATTTGACCTGGGGTTTTTATGTCACTTTTTAATTAAATGGTTTTCATTTATTAAAAATAATATGGCTGGATTTTTTGTACCACATGTTTGGTCACCTTAATTTTATTTGACTAGTTTTGTTTATCTTAATCCTTAATTAATCCACGTAAAGCAAGATTCGAAATGAACAATCATCAATATGAAAAAGGAATTCATCTAAGCTGAAGTAAATCATTTTTAAAGTGCCGATTATTATATTCCAGATTAACTTAATGTTAACGTAGGCTCTGGTTAATCATTTTTACGATGCATCCTCCTCCGTCCAGTTAAATATCTATTCTCTTCTACTCCCTCCGTCCCTAATTAGATAACCTATATCATAAATAAGTGGAGTGATAGATTAGTATTATTATAAGAAATATGTAAAATTTGATAGTCATATTTATATTCATTAGATAGGTGTTTTAAAATGCTTTCCGATGATACAAAGTTTACGAAAATCCGTTGTATAGTTTGAGAGATAAATCATTTCTAAATTTACTAGTAAATTTTAACTAGATCATCTAGTTAGGGACGGAGGTAGTATGTTTTAACCACTATTTAGAGCATATCCAATGGTGTATGGATATGTATCATAGGTGTATAGGATTGTCAATGGAACCTATCGAACCGATAATTGCTTCTACCGGTACCGTTACCGATAATTTCTGCGGAAGTCTTAAAATCTAAACCGCTACCATTTCGTTAAGTTATCGGATATCGTTATCTGATATAGTTTTACATTACCTGTTTTCAAACCGAAAATCAGTTCAAAATAAGAAAACTTTCAGTTTAAGATCAGTGCCAAACACAAAGTATCCACATACAAATGTTCCAAATTTACTTAGTGACGTGTTCTTACAAAAAAGAAGAAAAAAACAAACACAAAGAAATTCAAAAGCTCACGAGCAGGGATATACAGTTATACACACGTATATACATGGTACTACCGGTATCGGAAATTAACGGTTACGGTAAGTGACTCAACCGATACTGTTACGTTAAGACAAAATTTACCGATAATATTTAAGTATCGGTTTCCGACTATTGTTATGCCGGAAAATTACTTATAGGAACTCGGATTATCAAGTACGGAATTCGGGATTCGGTATCCTGTTGACAGCCTTATAGGTGGAGATTAGCTAATTTCATATTTTATTAGTATGGCCCACATAAAATTTAGATACGTCTTTATATTTCAAAAACAATCTCTAGAGGAATATGAATATATATTAGGTTAATAAAGATATTTAACAGAAAGACAGTTTTAAACCCTTGAAATATATGACATGGGTATGGATGAGAGTCTCTAAACATAGATACTCTCGTCCAAACTCAAATTGCCAAATCAGAAAAAAAATTTAACCATCCAACTACCATTGGATAACTTTTTTTTAAAAGAGTCTCTAAAATCCTAGGTAAGGTCAGTTTTTTTTAGAGACCCAAACTCCATTGGAGATGCTCTTATAATGAAAACTAGAAGCGTTAAATTAACACAAAATTGGTTAAAAAACCAAAATCAACAATTCCTGGGTGAAACAGACTTGTACATTTTGATACTGTTCAATTATCCATTTTGGATATTTCACCCAGGAAAAATTAAATAAAAAAATGCGTTCTACCTAAAATAACCCTCAGCCTTTTAAACAACGTTTTTTAAACAAATTTTTATTATATGACTATTATCTGACTAGCAGATCATTTACACAATCAAATAGGTCTATAGTCTGTACATTTGGTTCTTAAAATCTTCCATCATGTACAATAAACATGTTCGCACTAACTAATTAGGGGTACCATCAAAGACTAGGGAACTCTTCAGTAGAAAAAAGATGAATTTAACTCATAGGCAAACCGAGCCTTTACTAGATGCTGAACAGAAATTCCGGAACCCTACCTAAAGCCTCATTACCCATCAAGCTTCTGAAATAGATCAGAAAGCGTGTCATAGACCATGAAAGTTGCAGGTGGTCGAGGTAATGAACCGAGAAGAATATCTGATGCAGAAAAGGAGGAACTACCATAGAACCGAGAGTTCTCAAGCGTACGAGTGGTCAAAGTACTCCCTTTGAGAGAACACACCACAAAAGCACCTGCAACAATAAAACCATGGTTGGTCAGACTAAAAAACACAAGAATTATTTAGCATTCTCAGGCATTTTCTTACAAGTGTTGCTTGGTAGTTGCATGTATAACACCTAAGTCTTAATATAAAAATCTAATGACAGTTAAGCAAGGTGAGCTCTCTTGTAGCTTGTGTTTTCCCCTAGAAGCAGAGGGTGGATCACTTAGAGAAGATATCTGTTGTCACTCTCATTTTCTTTTCACGAACCCATTATATGTTAACTAACAAAGAGGCTCCAAAAGCTCAGAATTGTTTTCCCCTTAGATATGAGTTGGTTTAACCAATGTTGTAATCGGCGGTACAGCTGCGAAAAGATAGGTTCATGCCTAAAATAAGGGTATGATTGCACCTGTCCCTAAACCTTAATAACATTCCATTCCCAGTTTGTCAACACAATATTAGTTCAGCTAGGCAATCAAACTTGACAAGCAAAGCCTTACCTTGCTATAACCAAGGATCATGTTAGAAGCCTTGTAAATTTCATCCTCCATTGACTGACACCATGGGAAGGATTTCCTGTATTTTGCCAAAATCTGCTTGGGTAAGTGTTTCAGCCATCTTCTTCCAAGCATGCTCAAGAATATGTCCTGATAGCCATGAAATGGTGCATCCGTGAATATCGCCAGAAGTAACAGCTTTATGACCCAAACTAAAGACTAATATTGGATCATTCATGTACTGCGTACAACATATGCACGGGTGATGGCACAAAATAATTGCAAATTATAGGTGTGGTATTATAATAAATTCATACCCACTCCATCTCGACAAACATCAAAACCAGTTTCATCCTAGTTTAAACATGGGCGAAACCAAATTCCACCAAATATAAAACTAGAGGAAACCAATTTCATCTCAGTTTAAACATGAGTGAAACTAAACTCAGCCCGATCTAACACACAATGAAACCAGTTTCCTCTCTTGGAGTTTAATAAGTGGTAGAATATTTTCATGGTGTTTGTGAAACGTGGCCTGTTTCACAAGTGTTCTTCTGTGGAAGATGGTTTGAATACTTTTATCAACGTCATGGTGTTTTGATCGAATAGATGGTTCTATGAAGACGCAAGTTCGGATGTGAGCTTCAAAAGTAATTCTATGTATATATGGAGATGGTGAACAACTCTCGTGGAAGGCCGAGGTGATTTCCTGTGATCGTTTCATTCTTGAAAGTATGACCCGAGGTGGAGATTGTTAGGAAAATCGTGGGTATCCTATCTTAGGACCTCTTCCATGATGAGATGGATTTCCTAATCCAATTAGGAAAGAGGTTACTTGGTGATTAAGTTAGGAAAACTTGTTCCTAAAGTTAAGTATTCTTAAGGGCCAAGTTTGTGTTCTCTATATATAGGACTAGAATTGTAGGTTTGTACAATCCAACCTAGAAGAGTGGTAAAACCTTGTGCTTAGGTATGGTCTCTTTGGCAGGGAGGGTCGTGTGCTACCGTGAAGGTCAATATCGGTGTGAGAGAAAAACTTGTAGAGAGAGGATTTTGGCGTTCTAGTGTGTAGGGTTTGGGGCTTTGCCCTAAACCTAGTTTCTAGTGTTTCCATGTTTCTCCTCTGTTACTAGCAACTGTGAAGATGGTGTAGAAGAGAAGATATGAGGCTGGTTCGAGGAATGGTTAGAGAATTGGTTTCTATGTTGTCTTCGTTGGTGTTCTCGGGTATGTCTTGTTAAATCTTTGGGTCTTGTATTGGGTTGCGGAAAGAGCATGTAATGGTATTTGTTGTTAATGGAAGTCTTTCTGGTGGTGTTGGCCGTGGATGTAGCCTGTAAAGATAAACCACATATATCTTGTGTTGTGGTTGTGTGTGTGCTTCTTTATCGTCTCTCTCTCTCTCTGTCTTATTATTTCTCTCATGTTTGTTCAAATCACCAATTTCCCTTTGTGATCATATGATTTCCCGCGCTCGGGGTGCCAATTTTCCCAACAGTATCATAGGTGGATACGATTGTCAATCGAACGTGTCGAAACAGTAATTGCTTCTACCGGTACCGTTACCGATAATTTCCAGTGGAAGTCTTACCATTTCGTTAAGTTATCGGATATCATTATCAGATATAGTTTTACAATACATGTTTTCAGACCAAAAATCAGATCAAAATAAGAAAATTTCAGTTTAAAATCAATGCCAAACACAAAGTAACCACATACAAATGTTCCAAATTTACTTAGTTACGTGTTCTTACACAAAAAAATAAATAAAATAAAAATAAAAACAAACACAAAGAAATTCAAAAACTCACGAGCAGGGATATACACGCGTATATACATGGTACTACCGGTATCGGTAATTAATGGTTACGGTAAGTGACTCAACCAATACCGTTACGTTAAGACAAAAATTACCGATAATATTTCAGTACCGGTTTCCGACTATTGTTATGTCGGAAAATTACTTATAGGAACTCGGATTATCGGGTACGATATTCGGTATCCCGTTGACAGTCCTATAGGTGGAGATTAGCTAATTTCATATTTTATTAGTATGGCCCACATGAAATTTAGATACGTCTTTATATTTCAAAAACAATCTCTAGTGGAATATGAATATGTATTAGGTTAATAAAGATATTTAACAAAAAGACAGTTTTAAACCCTTGAAATATATGACGTGGGTATGGATGAGAGTCTCTAAACATAGATACTCTCGTCCAAACTCAAGTTTCCAAATCATAAAAAAAGAAATTAACCATCCAACTGCCATTGGTAACTTTTTAAAAAAGAGTCTCTAAAATCCTAGGTAATGTCAGTTTTTTTTAGAGACCCAAACTCCATTGAAGATGCTCTTATAATGAAAACTAGAAGCGTTAAATTAACTTTAGTGTAATACTACAATCATAAATAGGTGTATATTTGGAAAAAATCATCTTAATACTAGAACTATACCTATACAGATGGACAACCAAAAACTATTTCTCCGCCTAGGTAACTTGTACGGAGGGAGTACAATTTTGTGGATTTTTTTTTCTTTGCTTTGAAGCAAGTTATAATAGAAATTGAGACGCACATATCTGTCTTGTTGGCATATACTCCCTCCGTCCCTATTATAAAGGTGGGATATTAGTTTTTTTTTGTCCTATTAAATATGCAGACTTCTGATTCCGAAAAAGCTTTATATATATACCCTTATTTATGATGTCTTGGTAATAAGATGAAGGGTACAAACAAACACATGGATATCTATAAAAACCAAAGAATTTCTTAATCTAAGAGAATTTGGTTTCTCCGCCCACCCATATAGGAGGGACAGAGGGAGTAGTAAATTACTTTTTTTTTCCTCCCGGCAATTCTAGACACTCATCTTTTATGTAAGAAACACCGTGATTGATACTATTATGTATGGAACTTTTATTTAACTAGATGTACATTTATACAATGAAGCGAATCGTGTGATTCGAATCGTGAATCGCACGATTTTAAAAACCATGTTTAGGACCATCAAATTGTTGAGCATAAAATGTCATGTTCTGCCAGAAATTAGATCTTTGAGAAGAAACCGGAGGGCCGTAAAGTGCCAAGAATGACTTGAATTAGCAGAACGAACAGTATCATGAATGAGATTTGAAGATTGTGCAATTATTTCAATGTTAAGATCATCTTTCCATAACAACCATAAGCCACTACTTCTCCCTACAGATGCAACTATACAATGATTTTGAAAACCAAACTGAGAAACACGCTGTAATGTTATTTGTTCAGACATCTTAGTTTGAGAAAGGATAAAATTGAAGGATCAATACCTCTGAGGAATGTTTTCAGTTCTCTAGTTGTTGGGGGATTCCCCATACCCCTACAATTCCATGAAAGAATCAACATTTATCTTGCGACATTTGAGGGTTAGCCGCCTTACCATTGTTAGTTGAATGTTTTGAAACAAAATTTATTTGAAGTTTAGTTTGAGGAGAATTCCTTCTAATGTAGTCTTCATTTTGGCCTCATTTCGATCCTTGTCCACCATTATAATCTTCAAGCAAAATAGAAGACGATTGCCCCTGAAGCGTAGCCTGCATCTTCCAATCATTCAAAGGATTAGATTTTGGGTTAGGCTTAGCAACCACTTTTTTCATTCCCCCTTCTGGATAATTCTTTGCATAAGCCACAATAGGATTGAGATAGAGAGGACTTTCAATGATAATCTGGTCATGATCTGCAAGTCTAGTAGGATTAGGTATGTTTACATTCCTTGTCATCGATCCACTGTTGGATGTATTACCCTGTAGAACCTGTTTACCTTTAGACAACAACATATTCGTTCGATTTTACTCAACCTGTTGTTCCTTTGAATAAGATGAACCCATCCTAGAACTAGTCTGAGAATTCAAATTTCCAGTATGAGTATAGTTATTGGGATCAACAATTTTTGATCTAACACGAACCAAATTTGTACTTTCAAATCTATGCTCAGTGTTGTAGATTGTTTTCCCCTTTGAAGTTGTTGGATTGAATCGCTCTTGATCAGATGAAAAGGAAGTATTTCCCCTTGAACCAGAAGCCGTAGATTCACCAACAACATAGATGTCTTTAAATTCTGGGATTTCTTTTATATGAGCCTTTGCAGACACATTAATTGAGGGATGATATATAGGCTTAATCATTTCCAATGCTTGTTGATGAAGATGTTCTGGGAGGTTCTGGAAAATATAATCCTTGTAAACATTCACCTTTGGGCAGTTACGCATTAGATGACCAATGAATCCACAGAAGATGAAAAACTTTGGCAAACGTTCATATTTAATGGAAACTTCGTACTTCGGATTATTTGGTAATGGGAATGGAATAGCCTGAGGAAGGCGACGGTTAAGATTGATATGAGTTTTCGTTCTTGCAAATTTACCCCATATAGTTGCTTCATAAACAGGGATTGGACGAGTTTCTCCAATCTGAGAGACAAACTCATATACATACATTGCGCTCAAGTTTTCCACGGGTAAACCATGGATTTGCAGACCAAGTTCAACTGTATCAAATTTATAGTCACTAGGAAGTTTACCCAGAATGCATCTTTATAAAACATAGAGATCATCCTTGATGATCCAAGGAATTCCATCCAGTATCATTTCAGTATCAGCACGTGATTGAAACTTGATTAGGAAGGTATCATCAGTGAAAACAAAAATGTAGAAAGCATGGTTAGTTTTCCAAAATTTTTGGAGAATTTCTCTAACCGTCGAAATTTGGAGTGATTTGTTTGTTATGATTTTGAGGACCAAACACATGTTGTGGTTTAACTTTGATCCTGAGAAGTAATTGTTAATGTTGATTCTGGAGGATGATTGTTCCTGAGCCATGAGATTTGCAAAGTTTTGCAATAAATCATTGTGTAGGTTTGATTCAAAGTTTTCCTGGTTTGAAGACATGATGAAAACAAAGTAAAAGTGTTGCAGAACAGATAGAAGAACCACATAGGTCTATAAAGAAAAGTTCTAGAGGAACTGATTAAAAACAGTTATGGTTGCAGTTTTATGCAGTTATAGAAGCAGTTGAAGGAGAAAAAGCATCAACGGATTCGATGAAATTTTAAATAATGACGATTGAATTCAAAATTAGGTTGAAGGAATTAAGACTTGTTCATGATTATTTTCATGGTGGAATGATTGAGAAATAGAGGTTACATCTTTTACTATTCATGATAAGTTCATGATAATTTTTTGAAATGAATGTAACATGCTGTGATTGTTCGGAATTTTTTTTTTATAAAGGTTACATCTTTAACTATTTATGATAAGTTTATTTTTATGGAGTCCTATATATTCTACATGTGTAAGCTCTCTTAAATAAAGATTTTAAAAAGACATTCATAATTTCATGTAAAGCTTTTATTTTTTTACATCTGCTATTGAAAATGTTCTGAATTTTGTTTCCTTTTATAAGTGAAGTACATTGAAAACTATGGCAGGATAGTCGGATCTTTGTATAAGAAAAAATACCATTATTTTTTGTTTTTCTTACATTTTATCTGAACAATAATGAGAGAAATGAAAAAATTATATGAATGCAGATTTAAATTCAAATTTGTTCGGGTGTACTGTGAGATTATGTTAGGTTTAGAATGTCTCCTAGAACTTGTTGAATAAGTGGATACATTAAAGAAATAATTTTACAATAAAGCATGTATAATAATAGTAGAAAATGTTAGGGCTTTAATTATCAAGTGGACCCATAATAAAGGATAATTAGGTCCATCACTATCATGTTAAATGGAGAGGTATTCTTGATGTGTCTTAGAACCAATCAATCAATCACTTTTGTCAACTATGTAATGCACGGTTCATTATTTTCTCAGTAGAGTAGAACCAACTAACAATAAGGAGCTAATCAGATGGGGGTAATCAAGTAATTCTGCATATGACACGAGATGGAATTATCTGTCTGTGACGGGTTTATCTGCAATTCCAAAATAAAACAGGGTGTTCTCAGGTTGTCCGTACACTATGATAAATCACACGTAGAGTAGAATCCGTGCCGCAGAAATTCTTTCTCTCTCTCTGAAACTAAAAAACCGTCTCTCACTCTCGCATCCCTATGCGGATCTGCGCCCACGAATCTTGGGCTTTTAAACATCTTTTACTGACATAATTAGCCCTGGATATTCTCGAAAACTACGATCACAAACTGCGCACGATCTAATTCCCAGACCACAATGCTGATTGTGATTTGAGAGTGATTCTGTGTATTTAGATGTACTATCTGGTGGTGTATTATGCTACGCCTGTCGTTTTCTGGGGGCCACTAGGACTACTGCAAAAAAAGGGGCCACCATTGGAATTCTGGTTCCTCGGAAGTTTTTAAGCATTGTGAGTTGCACAGAGCTGATAATGAATAATCAATCAAACGACTGTGCATTCTCAGTTTTGAATAGTGGAACAACTGTCCATCATCCGTGCGAGTATGGAAGGCTCGTTCTTAAGCTTTCACACTTGAGAACGAGTGTTTGTAATGGTGATAGTTGTATGACTATGAAACGCCATTTTACCTTTTTTACACAGCACTAATTTGATTTTTTATGACAAATGATGGCCCATCAATACAGAAAAAAAAAAAAAAAGTAGAAAGAAACAACGTTACACCGAACATAAATAGTTAAGACATTCCCTTTTGCCTTAAGTTGAAAAACTATACCCTTTTCAGCGTGAGAACAATACATTTTTTGTTGTTTTTTTCACCAATTGCTCTTCAAGGTTAAAAAAATAAATATTGAGCCACAGTTGGAAACACCTATATTTTTTTTTCCACAATTGGAATACCTTTGCGGTGGAACGAGAGAAGCCACAACAGATGTCCTAAGACAGGTTTAATTATCGGCGTTTCTGGCTTCTTCCAATGCCACAAGGAGATCTTTTTTCTGCTTGTTTGACATGTCAGGATGTTTTGATCGGGGTAATTTTTTTTTTTGTTGTTGGCGAGTTTGTAACTCGGACCACTTGTATTATGAGTAAAGAAATTTGGTGCTAAACTGCTAACGAGTTTGAAACTCTATTCACTGGTATCATCTTCCAATGACTTAATATTTGTTGTGAGAGTTGTCACGAGGGGTAGTAATTGAACCCATAAACTCTTGACTTCGGGTTTACCATTTTCCTGATGGTTCTCCTATGATGAGATATTACATGTCGTTTTAATAGGAGCTTAATCACGTAGAGTCAGACCTTCTTCTAGAAATGAACCGTTGGATGAGCAATTATGAGATCCAATTTCTCGTCATAGATTTTTGTAGACGGCACAACTGAGAGATCTCTGCATTTTCTACTCTACTGTTTGTAATGTACGGGGGGCATAGGCACTGCGGCGTAGGCTGTCTCTCACTCTCAGTGTCGCGGCTCTAGCTCGTGTTCGATTTTAGGTCAATGCTAAAATTGATCAAGGGCTACCATCATAGCCTGGGGTTCCCTCGGAAAGTGACATCGGATAGGAACATAGAGGAAAAAAAAAAACGTAATAAAAGCATTTTTGTCCATCTTTTGAATCTGTCCTAATGAAGATTGTTTCTACAAACGATATACAGTACAAATTCTAGGACCACTTGAGTGTTGGAATATTTTCAACGCCGCTAACCAAAGGGGGGTCCTGGGGGCATCGCCCCCCAGGCTGTGGTCGACCTGACAGGTCAGGTCGTGGGGGTCCAGGGGAGACCGCCCCTGGTGGGGGTTTCAAGGGGGCAACGCCCCCGGAAGAATTTTTTGAACTGAAGGTTTTATTTGGCCGATAAAAGCCTGTTCGAAAATTTCGAATCCAAAAGACACCATTGATGTCTGTTGATGAAGGAACCTGACGTTTCGTGAATAGAAACCTGTTGGCGAATAAAAAAAAAAAAAAAAAAAACCTATTCCCAACAGGTGCAAAACCCTTTATAAATAGCTTCTCCCAGTTTCGTTTAACATATAAGAAAAATCAATCTGTTTTCTCTATTTCAAAAAGCATCATCAGAAATCAGAAATCTCTTTGTGTGTTCTTGATTGAATCAAGGGGTACAAACCTTGAATTCAATTTTTCGTTGCAGGGCTTTCATTGTATCCTGAAGGCAATATTTCGCATACCTGTTGTAATCGCCAATTGTTATTGGGAGGGTAGAAATATTTGTCTAAAAGAAATTTATACAAGCCTTGAAAGTTTTGGAGTGCAACACTTTCTTCTCTGATTCATTCATCCTTTGTGAAACCCATTTTTTTTTTCAACATTGAGTTCCATCATGGGTGCAGATCCCCTAAGAAGTTAGAAGAATGCCATCTCCAGATCAGATGGCAGAAGAAAACCCATGCGGATCCTAGGTAATTGGATCCAGTTCCAGTTCTAATTCCAGTGCCATTTCGGGTTCTGCTATGTTGTTGACACCATTGCACACTACCAGTATTGAATCTATGTGCACAATCAAGAAAAAAAAATGTACTACAAGCTAGGAAATTGGTTCAAGGAATTAAAAAGAAATAAAACTTGGTTTGTCTTTGGGTTTTGATAATCTCGATTGGAATATAATTATAAACTAGAGATCAGGTTTTGATTGAAAAATCTAGGGATAAACCCATTTATCTTGGATCGAGTCTGGATCCAAATATGGACCAAAATCTACTACCAAGATTTTATTGAAAAATATATATCTTGCCCTGCCCATCTGGGAATCACGCAAATCTTGCTTTCCCTAAGTGACACAAATACCACAAGTACATTTCAATAATTATTCTATTGAAAAAATTACAACAGGCTTTTCCTCCGATTTTACTTCCAAAGTATTACCTACTAGAAATAGTAAATTAATTAATACAATCATTAAAAACTTTAATACTATACCACAGCAGTATAATGTACAGAAAATGAAATAGCAGCATTCCTCAAAATTCATTTATCCCTTTTCATGACCCTTAAAAGTATCAAAGGCACAGTTAGCCAGTCAGGTCCACATTTTTGTCAGATATTTTTTGCCCCCTTCACCAAACTTTTCTTTGACCCATAAGTCCTAAAACCTCTTCCCACAATCCAATCCTCCCAACACTTCCCAAATCAATAACACTTGGACTACAAGCAGCAACTGTCCAATAACCTGCCTTGATTTCATCTTGCAGTTGATCCTTCTCCCATCCACAATACCCATCAAAGAACCTAAAATCCCCCAAATTCACTACATTTCTCTTTACCATTTCAGCAGCACAACCCACACTTTCTTTGGTTCCATAATACAAACCTTTCATTACTTCATCAAATACACCACTTTTTGCCACCCCATCATCATTGCTATCACCTTGTTTGAGGTCTGGACTTAACAAAAAGAACCCTTCTTCTAATGGTCCTCCAAAGAACAATGGCCTGTCAGAAAATGTACCTCCTACGTCTAAAACTGTTGATCTAGTCTCCTTGATAGACATTAAAGACGGCCGGTTAAGAATGATTCCGGTTGGTCCCATAGGACCTGTTGACAAGAGTAGAACAACAGTTCGTTCGAAAATGTGTACCCCGTCGAGTTTTTCGGTCGCGATGAGTAGGCAGCCGGTCTCGGGTTCATGAAGGGAATGTGCCCATTTGTCTCCGATTGGTACGTGTGGAGGATGATCTTCTACTGTATCCGGATCGACCCATGTGTTCGGTTCGTCTGTCCTTGATGCACGTTCTACTGCCACAAGCCTCGCTCTGAATGATCGCCAATCAGCTTCACTTGCGGGCTTGTAATCATCACCGGATGACGATGGTTGGTCTAGATTGCAACCTATATTTTGAGAACAACAACATTTTTAATCACAATCTACAACTAAGGGAACGTATTACATAAAAAATGATGCTTAAGAGTATACATGGTTCAAATTCATCATCAAAATAAGGCACAGAGCATAATTGTGAATGGAATTACTATAAAACACAGAGAAGAGTATAGGGGTGATGGATCACTTACAAGTAACAGAAGAGTGATGAAGATTCCTGCCAATTCGAAGCGGAGACGGCGTAAATGACCGTCTCTTAGTAAGCGAAATGGGTAGTCTTACTCTTTGTTTGATTGAGGGGACTAAATCTAAGGTTTTGGTGAATGAATTGGATGTCAAGAAACATGCTTCCAGGCTCATCATGACTTCTCTTTCTCTCTGTATGTTTTGTGTTATGAAATGAATTGTGAAGAAGGGATAAGAAGTGTTCAATATATATGATCCTATGTTAAAATGTGCACCACAAACTCATTCAAAACTTCAATCTCTTTGGATTTTGGATGGGTTATCCATCATCGCTTTTGAGCTTTTTGTTTCCACATTATGGGGCCATTTCACTCAATGGATAACAAGGAGCTTTCCTTGCGTGGCAGTGGTACTACCGATCTTCTTCTTTCAAGTTTAAAACGAGCTGACTCACTGAGTCAACTCAGCATTGACCTGTGTTGATAACCAACGAGGAAAAGAAACTGGGGTATCTCTAATGTGTGGTTGCTGGTTTTAGTAGATTGTTTTTAGTTGGTTCAAGAATTTAGAATCTCAGACGTGGTTCAGTTACAGCCAGGGTATTTTGTTGTTGGTGACTGAAGTCTGAACTAAAAGCTTCTGAATGATTTACTGACAAAGATGGTGCAAGGTAACAAAAACACTTGTGGGGTTTGTTTATTTGATCGTATGGGTCTTGTTTGGAAGTTGTGAATTGGACTATCATTCCAGACAAAATGCTACAGATAAGATTGTCAAATCCTTGGACACCCGATGACAGTCCGGGGGGAACCATAATGGCGCACACACCCAAACAAAGTCTTGACATTGATACAGAAAACACATTCAAGACTGTGTTAACTTGTTTTACTAATCCTTACCAGTGATTTCTACAAGAACAAATTCCTAATCTTGAAATTGGATTTGAACAAATTTAACTCGGTAATCGGACATTTTAAGCGTTTGGGCGAACCTGCGAAACTTATCGGTTTAGACATTCGTGCTTTTCGTACTGCAGAAGTGCAAAGAATGGAGATTCATGTAAAAACTCAAATCATCTTATTTTCAATTTACAGACAGAAAAGAATGAGGACCTTATCATTTCTAACACTCAAAATGTTACAAATTGATTGAAAAAAGAAAGTGGGTGGTACAGAACTTTTATACAGGAAAATAGATGCCATTTTCACCCAACAAACAGTAATGAAGTATGAAATAGCCACATTCAAAGAGTTACGGCCTTGGATATACATATTTAGTTCTAGGGTCTACTATTAGACCCTTCCCTCCATTCACTTCAAGATCATGCCTGCACAAGGATAAAAAAATATTCGAAAGTAAGATGAAATCCATAATCTGCTTTTAAATTATCCATGAAAATGAAATGAAATTAGTCGAAAATATTGCAATTTCATGATTGTTTTCAAGAAGAACTAATCTTAGCAGTCATTCAGAACAGAGATTAAAAGTAATGGAATGGAATCAGAATGAAATTAGCAAGCACACTTACTGGAACACAAAATCGGGTATAGTCAGTTGCTCACGAGGTACATATCTGAATAGCTGCAGTAGCCGATCAACGTACACAACTTTCTTCCATGCCTACAAAATATGATAGGATTTAGCAATCTTAATCAGACCTAAATATGAGGATTCACTTGCAATATATATAATTTCTGTCAAAGAATTCTTTTTCCTCTGTTTAGTGGAATTTCAACAACAAATGAAACACAAAGACTGTTGTTATGACGAACCTCGCCATCAACGAACATTTGCAAACCAAGGATTGCCGTTTTCAGTCCAAATGTTGGATGGAGTATATATATTGCCTGATCAACAGCAAGGAAAAAAAAATCAGACTTGAAGGAAGAATTCTAAACAATTATTTTTCATGACAATTCCTTACATGCAGATTATGCTGGTGTTTACGACCAAGTATCTGTTGTAACCGTCTCATCCATCCCAAATCTGGTTGACTGTCCACAACAATTGATCATAGCAAGTGAGTAACAGAAAAAGAACATTAGGATAATCTTTTTTTCTTTTCCATATTCAATATTACAATTCAATTTCCCCCATCCTTGTGTAGGCAGAAAAAAAACTCAGACATATATTTCAGGACAGGGAACACAAACTCTATGCAATTGTAAGTCAAGACATTTTATACTTACGGTTGTAAAGAAGCAGCGGAGTGGAAATAAACAATAGTGTATGGCTTCTGAATCAATGGCTCGAACTCCTGAAATTTTGGTCAAAAGTATATTCAATCTTAATCGTTGGATCTCAATAGCAACTCTTTAATTCTTAATTACGCGCAGGTGCAGGATAATATTCTAGCAAGAAAATAGACTCAAATTTGGAGCAGTAAATAACCTGTATACCTTGACCACATAAAGCACAAATCTCTCAAGATCGAGACACCTTAGTAGAAAATGGGCTCCAACGACAACCATTACCGGCCTCCCTTCACTGTCTACTCCACCACGATAACTGAAATGTAAAATGAGAGATGGTGAGTACTATTTACAACTTCAAATCTGTAACAATTAGAACAAATGATGATAAGGTCTAACGAGCAACCATACACAAGTGGAAGATGAAAACCTACATGATTTTCATGTCCGCAATTTCAGAAAGAGTAAGGTTATTTGCTTTAGCAAGATATCTAGAATGAAGAGAGTATTCTTCAGCAGCGGTCAAAGGAGGCCCACCAAGATCACCAAATCCTAGCAATTTAGAAAAATGGAAACCATTTCGCGCTTGAGCAGCTTTTTGCCATTGCTCCACACGCCTCTGGTCTGGATCTTTAATTAAGGACATAAAAACAGGATCCAGATATGAATCCAAATAAGTGGAGTTCCTGTTTAAATCACAGAGATGAAAGTCATTAACACAAAACAGAATGTAAAAGGGAAGGCAAAAAAGACAAAGGAAAGCAAGGATCCATTATTATCCCATCAAAATAGACTTATTTTGAAGCATCCATTATAACAGATGTAAAGAGGATAAAGGGGCATATATGAGTTAAACTACATAGCTAAGGGCAGCTTTAAGTGGGCGCTCAATCAGAGAAAGAGGATGTGGAACTACTTAGCTGATAATCAATATAACCAAGTTCAGACCAAAAAAAAGGTCCTGAATTTTGGATACAGCTTACACAAAAACATTGAAGTTGAAGAGATGATTTACTTATATACAATGATTGGTAAGTTCACTAACCGTCTCAACGCCAACCCAGGATCAGCAACAGGAGGTTCTTCACGGGTTATTGGGGATTTAGGAAAATCTGGTGTCAATATGGGCAAAGGTTTTATCCTGATTTTGCGTTCGTCTATAGTTGTCTCACCATTGTCATCTCCAACATCGGCAGGAAGCTTTGACAAAGCCACCTCCTCCTCATGTTTATCCCGGGGAAAGTAAAGTGGAAGCAATCTGCATAAAACAACGGATTAAAGAAAGAAACAGTTATGAAGTAGGATAAATACCATAAGCCACTTATAGGTGTCAATTTAACAAATTCTTGAAAGAGTGCAAAAGAACCAAAAAAAAAAAAGAAGAAGCACCTTTTGTATATCTCGGTGTCAGATGAAGTAATAGTACAGAAAACTACAGCTGTGATTTTATCTTTCTGTTTCTCAAGAAACCTTCGAACAGTCCCTGAAGAATTGAAAGAAGACGTTAAAGATTTGCTAAAAAAAAAAACACCATAAGATTCTAACACACAAGGGACAGAGATAAAGGAGGAAATTATACTTATTGCAATGTGAGCAGCTGGTTCACGAGGATAATTTTTATTTTCTGTGTAAATACATCCCATAGCAATGCTGCAATTACAAAATGATAAGTTTCTATTATGTCACAGAACATGGGCTCAACATTCTTGACAGGTTAAAAACAATATCAGCTGAGTTCACAAATATAGTACCTCTGAAGTCCATTTTCAATTAGAAGCTCAAAGCAGGAGCGGTAGCAGTGACTCAGAGCATTCTCTGCTGCTGTATGATACTTTACTGCATATTTGGGGCCCACTGTATGAATAATTCTCCTGTCATGTCAGACAGGAAACATGAGCTTTTCTGATAAAAGTTAGCTTCAAAAGAAATTCCACAGAAGGAATTATGCAAACACTGAGAATAAGAACCAATAAACATGATCCACTGAATTACCTGGCTGGAAGATCATAGGCATGGGTAACTTTTGCCATTCCTGTTCGACATCCACCCTGTAAAGAAATACTTTCAGACTTTCAGTTGATAAAGGTTTGTAATTTACTCGTAAGGAAACTCGTAATGCTAAAGATTACTAATTTTCTTGAATTGTTTGTGTATTGCATATTACATATAACTCCAAAATCTCATGCCTTATTGAATCTATGGTTATGGTTGAGTTTTACGCAATCATAATCCAAGTCATATAGACCATGTTTATATGAATAAACTGGAAGCAACATAGGGAAGGAAAAATTCTTTACTATTTTCACGTACCAGTGATGCACATTCTTCTGCCAGACCAGGGCCAGCAGCGGCATGCAAACCAGGGCTACTGTGTGCTTCATCCAGATTCTGTAAATCAAATACCCATGTAACGGATATTAGCTTCTCTTCCGCACTAGTTTTCAAGTCAAATTAGCATGATAGAAACTATCAAGTATTTCATATTTTGTCACCACTCAGCTCGAAACTCATGATAATGAAATTAGCATTTCAACAAAAAATCATTTCTTTAGCTAGGTATTCATTTACATTTTGTTTTTGCGAACGAGACACAGATAAAACGTGGGGGAAAGATTGTAATAGTCACCTCATTTGTTGAATTGACCACCGCATCTACCTCAAGATTCCAAGGATTGCCACGCCATAGGTATATCTTTGAGTTAATTTCATGATCAACAGGAAACCTTGAAACTGAACCATTAACACCATTCTCGGCCCCAGAAGAAGACGCTGTTAAAGGATCAGAAAAGTTTGACGGATCATCATTCTCATAGGCCAACGAAGACCTCTGCTCGGCATCACTCCAACAAGGAACTTGATCAAGCGAGACAACGTAATCCAGTTCTCCACTATCTGTCGCTAATACACCCCGGTCAGTGGCTGCTGCCGCAGCCGGCACACGATGGTACATTTTACAAATTCCAAAAACCAAATATCTACCCACTGACTGCTGAATTCTTACAATTTTAAACCAAACTGCAACCCTTTACAGCCCTCAACTGCAATTAAGTGACTAGAGCTGAAACTTCTGTAACGAAAGCAAAAGGGTTCATAATTCCTTAAAATTCTCAAACAGAAGCAATAATCAAAACCTAACTCTGAAATTTTTTTCCTAAAGATATGATCTTTCAATCACCATACATACATAACTTCTCTACAGATAGCTAGAATTCTCTTAGGTTCATCAAAAATATCAATCATCAATATATTTGTTTAATTGCAAAAACTAAGAAAACCCATGATTTATCATGAAAATTCAGCTAAAAAATAACAAACTTTACACCAATTAACCTTAAATCTATCATTTCTAAAGAGAATTCTGATTGGCAAAAGAAAAGGAACAGAAAAAAGGAAAAGACGAAAACCCTGACCTTTCAAGGTGAATCCAAGATCAAAACCCGAACCTTTTCTTCTCTGTGATTGGTTTAGACTATCGAAAATGATTGGAGAATTTATACAACTGTAATTGCTATACAGAAGATCAAAAGTCCAAAAATGAAAAACAAAAATTCAATAATTTAAGACTCTCTCTCTGGGATACATCCTTTCAAGGTTATTAGCCGTTGATGTTCCTCGATGCACAAACAGGATAGTTCAGAGGAACATCAACGATTAGGACCAAGAAAAACAGAAAATAATACTTAATACTGTTTTTATAAAGAAAGAAAAATTGCCAACGTGGCAGTCTGTTAACAGGTTTTCCTGTAAAAATTTTGGTATAAAATCCAGGAAATCAGAATTTTCAAATTCGTTAAAATCGTTCACAGATGATATCGTCTGAGATCAACACTGTTGGGCACTTGTTTTTTAATCAGGCTGCCTTTTCGCTGGTACGAAGTTTTAAGATGTGTATGACAGACAGTCTATTCAGGCCGGATATAATATTGGTTCTTTTGTTGCGTATTTGCTGAACCAACATTCTTGTACATATTTTATATGTTTTCTCTCGGTCTCGGAGAATTACTTTGACTACATGCTTCCTTTTCCCTCGACAATGCACGACTATCTTAGCTTAGCTAATAGAAGAGATTAAATATAAGCTGCAGCGCGCAAAATGTTGGCACCCATTACTCCATTAGGAATGATTGGGCTGTCAAGCTAAAGATCTTAAACTCGATCCTTAAATGGTAGGAGGAGACGATAATAAACACTACGACGGTCGTTACAAAGGTCCCATCGAAATATAGACGCCGACTTGAAAGATCAAAGATGCACGGCACATCGGCCTGCAGCATTACAAGAGACTTCTCCAACAGAAACGAAATTAGTGTTCTCTTGTTTAAACAGGAAGCATTTTCCTTCCATTGTTTCGCTCTGCAGACTTGACCAGGGTCATTGATTTCTTTCAGGGCTTACTCAAACAAACTTTATATCTTTTTGCTAGTAACTAGTACATACTAGGGTTAAACAAATGTGTCATCAATGACTCAAAGAACACTACATTGTGCCATTCAGTAATAATCAAGAACACTCAATATAGTCTACGTTTTTCAATCTGTTATTCCTGTTTTTTCCCTCAACATTGCAATAAATTTATCTTTTTCGTCATCCGTCATACCCGCTGTTGAACAATCTCCTACACCCCATTCTGCTCCTCGTAAGCAGTACTTATCTTGGATTCCTTGCTTGTTCCTGAAAACACACGATAAAGAATTTCAAATATTTTCCCGAGCCTTTTGAAGTTTTCAAGCTTAGTGTAGTGTCTCAGCACGTTACTAAATTTCTTATATTCACGTTTTAATAACGAGAAATTGACTGCAATATCTATAAATTACTTCTCTTTGTTCAGTTTTGATTTCTCTAGATACTCCTTCAGTACGTCAGACGACTTGAATCGTTCGTCGTTTGCAGCATACTTTTTCTGATTTTCTTCTGCAAAATGAAATGTAAAATACAACTCAACAAAACTTGGGTACGAGAACGTGTTATGCAGCATTTAGAGGTTTATTAAGCTCTTAATAATATGTCAAAATAGGATTAAAAGAACAAATTTCAAACCATTGAAACGATTGAGAAAATCGATTTGAGGTAGGTCAGGACCTGGAACTGATTCTAACCCAGAGAACCCAGACAGAGTTCCAGCATTAACTGCATCGTAAACAATTCCAAAACATCCAACTCAATTACAAAGAAAAATGGGATTATACCTATTTGTAACGATTTTGAAATGAAAATTGGAAATGGTTTTACCTGGATTTGTCCAAAACAGAACTGCGATTGAAGCAGCTAAAGGAACCACAGTAAGAAGACCTCGAAAATCCGAAGATGATGAAGAAGTAGAAGTCCGCTTAGAACTCAGAACAGAATTGGGCTTCTGAGCAACAGAAATGCTGGGATTTTTCTGTGAGTTTGTGATTTTACTAGAGATTGTAAAGGTTGATGATAGAGGAGAGATAGAGTTAGTGAATCCAATACAACAAGAGGAAACCATGGTGTAAGTCTCTCTCTCAACCACCAATGAGAGAGAAGAAACAAACAAATTTATAGTGCCAGGGATAATAGCAATATGCTTGGACACAGTTAAGTTTAAGACTGCTGATGTGCTACAACCCTATTGGACAACAGTGATACCAACAAATTCTTTTTTTTTTAGGAAAAAGGAAATATCTGGACTGCATATATACATACAGTTTTTGAAGCAAGAAATTAACAACACAAGAAAGTTACTGAAAAGTTCTTAAAATTTTTCAAGTTCTTAAAATTTTCTTGACAAACAAAAACACATTACTTCTAATTCCATCCACTAACGTACAGTTTTAACCTTCAACTTCATGCAAGGCTTTGGCAGCATCAATTAGTAGTGGTCTGAAATCATCTGAAGCTCGACCAAGCACGGTATATCCCTCTTTGTCTTCGATGTCAAAGTCAGCTTCATGCCTTATCAGGAGAAAAGCTACCTGTTATCAAGGAAATGAAATGTTAATGATGAAAAAAAAATATGATGTTTCCTTCTTTTTTTTTTTACTGGTCATCTGTTCACTTTGAAGGTTCCTACTTGAAAAGGTTAGTGCCTGAGAAAAAAACATTTATACTTTTAAGGAATATTGCGGATGAAAACAATAAGTTTTTCTTAAATAGAAAGTAGGTTAGCTTTACCTCTTTGTTCTCACATATGACTGCTGTCATAAGAGGTGTTTGGCCTGCCCTATCAACCGCATCAATATCGGCACCTTCTTCAATTAAGAGCTCACACACATTCGAGTTTCCTGTGCTTGCTGCTCGATGCAACGGCGTGCAGCCAACCTTAAAAAAAAAAACCATGCACGTCCAAATTAGATAAAATAAAACATGGTAGGAGAAACGAACAATACCTAAAATCATACCGAACCATAGATCAGGGCATAAATCATCTCTAAGTACATCACATCTACTGTAGTATAATCCATCATTGGATACCACCACCACATGAACATGTTAATTTAATAGTGATGCTTCTTGTGATCATGATACAGAAAAATGTGGAATTGGTCTAAACACGTATGCACTTTAATGGAAACGTAGGACCTAAACACGTGGAATGCCCGGCCCTAAATCTCTTGCTGATGCAGTCAATGGAAACATGTTTTCCCCAAGGCAGTTGCATAATGTAGCTGGACAGATTTACATCGAAATATTGGAATCTAACCAATTTTAATACACTAGGAAATTTGGTTGCAGACTCCCAATGTATGCTCGTAATAACAGAGTGACCTCTATTTGGTTAAATAGGCCTCTCGTTATTACTGTTGATTTACTTTTTAAAGACTCCTCTCCTATGTTGGTTTTTAAGTTTTTTAATAAATCTTATTGAAAGTCAAAACAAACGAACACAAAAAATAACACCTAAAAGAAAATATAATGTGAGAAAGTAACTCTTGTATGAAGTTACAAACCTTGTCCTTTTGGTTAAGCTTTGCATGATAAGAAATTAGGACCTCTGCTACTTTTAACCATCCCTTGCTTGCAGCATAGTGAAGAGCAGCACGACCACCATTATTTTTTATGTTGACATCAGCTCCTGTTGATGGTTAAACTTGTCAATTTCTAAAGTAAAATCACCATATTACGCTGTATGCTAAGGAAACTCAAAAGTCACAAGCAGTAAAAAGAAACAACATGCAGATCTTATGATAATTACTTCAGTTTATTAACCATACCTATTATTCCATATGAACCCTTACTAGCAACTATTCAATGACACACATAATGAGCATGTCAACGAAAAGATAAGTATCATTGAGAATCTCTTCATGAGAACTAGGAAAAAAAACTTGCACCATTCTGATACTTACTTCCAGTCACTATCTTTTTCATATGAATATTATGATTCGCCTATCTTACACACATGACAATGATAGCCACTTAGAGATCCAGATGAACATGGATCACATTACACATTTGATTAATTGTTACTACCTCACACTGTGTTTCCCTGAAAGTGTTGTATACTTTCTTCGTTCATTAAAAGGTCATAAAGCCTAGGTTAAACATGCTGACTTCTATGGGCACACTGAAAGTGTACAACACATAAGAGTACGGAGAAATTGTAAGACACGATACTCATCAGATGCAAGAACAGTGCCCAAATTCATATATAAATAAGAATATATTCATCAAACCTCAGACGCATCATACATACATATCTTGACAGCAATAAAGTGATTAACAGACATACAAATCTTGCCAGGATAGATAATGTAGTACATGAATTTACTCCCGTATCTCTATGCTAACCAAATTAACAATCAAAAGTAAACTTTAGGAAAGTAAATATAGACAACTCAAGAAACCCTGACTCTCTCATCTTTTATCTTTCTTACAATTAGGTATTCACAAAGAATCGCATTCTTTGAAAACTTAGCACAAACACAATATCTATCATTGTAATCAAATCACACGAGCAAAAAAGGAAAATGCCTGTCAAATCAATAAAAATTAGTGTAAAATTTTCACCTCCTTTAAGCAAGATTTCCACAATTTCAGCATTGCCAATACTAGAAGCAGAATGAATTGGTGCCCACCCTTCTTCATCAGTACTATTAACACCACTTACTGATGGATCTGCAGCAGATAATATCTTCACTACCTATTTCCAATTACAGAATCACCTTAATTAAAGTACCCATATATCTTAAACATACAAACCCTAAAATCCAAATTCAAAACAGAAAACCTAAAAACTAAGTTCATATGAAGTTGTAAATTATGCAGTTACTTACCTCAACATGTCCAGCAGAAGCTGCGATATGAAGTAATGAACGACCATCTTCGTTTCGGAGAGAAAGAGCTGTTTGAAGTTGTTTTTCAGTAAGAGATTTGAAAATTGAAGAATCTCCTCCTTTCTCTGCAGCTTTGAAGAATTCGTCTTCGTTGATTTCAGATTCTTTTTTCGGTGCTGATGTATCCAATTCCATTTCCATGATTACAATAGTTTTCTTTTTCTTCTTTCTAGTGAAACACTTCGAATTTTGAAAAAAGCCGAGCACATTGGGGCTTTTAAAGGTTTTAGAGCAACTGCAATGGACGAGTAAACCCAAATTTTCAGTCGAGTGGGCTGGCGTAGTGGGACGTACCATCGATCAAAATTTGATCAAAGAGTAAAATCCAGACCAAATTTGATCTGGGATCAGGACCAAATCCAAATATAGTCGGGCGTTGATATAATCTCCGCTACACATCGGGCGTTGATATAATCTCCGCCATTCATCGGGCGTTGATATAATGTACGCATGAAACGGGGCGTTGATATAATGTACGCCTGAAACGGGGCGTTGATATAATGTACGCCCGATGGGGCGTTAATATAATGTACGCATGAAACGGGGCGTTGATATACTTAACGCCCCACTTTCACAAATTTTCAAAACTTACATGGGGCGGGCTTTATACCTCCGCCCCATTTTTTTTTTTTTTTTTTTTTGTTTCTGAAGCGTATACTATACCAACGCCCCACTCGCGCGTTATCTTTACCAACGCCCCATTCGGGCGTTATCTTTACCAACGCCTGATCCCAGGCGTAATGTTTATCAACGCGCGACCAAATATACTCTTTTCCCACTACGCCACATGACGGACTAAACCCAAATTTGGTCTTTTTTTTAGTCTTTGGTCTTTGGTTATACTCGCACCACTGTGGACGCTCTTAGGGAAGTTTCTCTTCCAAGTCACCAGGTCGGCTGGCCCGAGTGCAAAGTAGGGATGAACAAGAGCAGCGGATGGGTTGATGGAATTTGGTATCACCCGTGTCTGGTCAATGTAAACGGCGGATTTGAGATCTACCCATCGTCCAGCCTTTTACACGTCAGATTTGATATATGTGAGAGCGGATTGGACGCAAGTTGGTTTACGAATTTAAAAAAGAAATAAATGTTAGATGTACAAAGCTATATCTCGATTTTTAGTGTACAAAATTTAAGTCTCGAACTATGATTTGAGTATAGTAGTTGAGTATCAGACATCACTGAATAACCGTCAAAGATTGAAGACTGGAGAACAAACGAAGACATGTGCGAGAATTTCATCAACAAAGAAGTATATGAAGACTAACCTATCTTATTTACTCACGACATTTGCCATTATATCTTGTGAGACCATGTCGTTTGATTTTAGTAGATTTAATATTGCAAAGAAGAAATTTCGAGTTCAAGCTTGTCTTGGTTAAACTCTCGAAATATGATTCAAGCAATGGATATTCATAGATCCTTAGCAATCTTAGTTAGAAGAATTTATTCTTCACAAACTATTTTTGTTTCAAGTTGATCATTTGGAAATTGTTCAAGCAAATTAATTATGAGAGACTTAGAACTACTTGGCGCAAGGTACACATACTTGTATGTAAAAACTAAGTCAATCTGAATTATGCAGACTGTAGAGGGTTGCAGACCCGGTTTGCAAACCCTTTAATTACATCTGAGTTGCAGAATGGAGGTAGGTTTGCAAACCCCTTGAATAGGACTTCGTAAACTGCCTAGGTTTGCAAACCCCTTGGGTCTGACTTCGCGAACTTCCAGTGATTTGCAAACCTATAATTCCTTTATTAGCATAAGTACACGAACTATTCTGTACGAATATGTTCGCTTTTGCTAAAACTCTCATGGACACTTATAAATAATTTTATTCACAAAATCACTTTGTACTTGTGGATCATTGGTCTTGAGTGTTATTGAACACCTCTAGTGCTCGTACATTTAAAGGCTACTAAGCCTCTATAAACTATTATTGTGCACGATTTCAGAACCCTGGACCATAGTGAACATTCTTTTATGTAATTTCAAGGCGGACTTTTGACATGCTTACATGAATTCCTAATAAAAATTTCATCTAAACTGAGAAAGTGTTTGCTTGAATTTCAAGAAACTCTATCTTGAAGTTAAAGGTACCTGAAGCCTTGAAAATATATAAACAGGATTTCTCAATCCTTGACACTCTTGTGTCCTAGTTGCAAAGCTAGAGTCATCCTTGTTGAAAGGTGGTTTTAGTTTTGGTTCTACCCGTCCTAGCTACACCAAGTGACCTACTATACCAAGAATAGTAAGAGAGAGAGTTGTCTTTCCATTGTACCTTGTCCTTCTTTATATGGACTTTCTAAAAGCCCCTTCCTTTTATGACATCGTGTCCTAAACTTCTTTAATTACTTCTAATGCCACTCCTTCCTTAATATAACCTATTTCTTATTTACTAATTCCTTTCTTATCCTTCCTTTCAATGGGTACTTTCTTGTTGGACTTGGGCTTAGTCCCCAAGTACATACATTTCCTTCTTGACATAACCATCCCTCCGGGGGCACCCCAAACCCGTTAAGGGGTATTATTTTTCATGTATCAACATTAGTCCCCTGACTATTGGGTCAATTGCTAAATGACCCAATAGTCAAATCATTTTGCATTCTCGATCACCACGCGTCGCAAGAGGCGGGGCGGTTACTATATCATTCATGAAGACACTTTTGCTATATAAAGGACTCGTTCCTTTTATCCTATCATCCATTTCAAGCACCTTGTTTTCCACTTTTTCTTCTTTCCGTCAGATATTTTACTTAGATGGCTCATTCCCTTCATGGGTACGTTTTGACCTTAGCGCCTATCCCTGAACTGATCTCAATGTTTAAGGAGGCGGAACTGGAGCGCCTGTTGTTAGTGAAGGTCGAAGTCGAGACGCTTCGTGAGCACAGGATAGCAAACATGAACTCCATGCGTTCCCAGTTCACGGAACGTTATGAAGTGCATCAAGCGGCTCAGAGGGCCGGACATATAACATCCGCCATTCAACACGCTTTAGATGACGTTGTCACAGCTCGGTTCGCTTCTCATGGATTCCTCATTAATGACGGAAACTATAGATCATGCCATGGAAGCTGCACCAGCGAAGATGATTACTCTGATTTATCAAAAGATGGAACAAAACTTCGTACGTATTTCTGTGGAAGACAAATTTATATATCAGAATAAACTTTTCTGTGGGAGACAGATTTGTTTATCAAGTCTTCGACTTAAGGTCGTAGCAACTCTTAGTTGTGGGTGAGATCAGCTAAGGGAATCAAGTGCGTAGAGTCCTGCTAGGATTCAGAGGCGTAAGGAACGTGACTATACCTTAATCAGTGTGAGATTGGTTAGGGATCAACTACATTCCAGTCCGAAGTTAACTTGTAGTAGGCTAGGGTATGTAGCGTCTTAATACAGTGTGGTGTTCAAATATGGACTAGGTCCAGGGGTTTTTCTGCATTTGTGGTTTGCTCGTTAAAAAAATTTCTGGTGTCTGTGTTATTTATTTTTCGCATTATATTTGTTTATATAATTGAAATATTACAGGTTGTGCGTAGTTCAATCAATTGGTAAATCCAACCTTTGGTTGTTGATTGACACTTGAACATTGGTCTTTGGTACCATTCAAGTGGTTTCTCATAATAATCAGGCTCACGGATTCTATATGTTTGATTTGCTGATTACATTGAGAAATAAAGATATAACTCTTGGATATATTTTCCTTGATTGAGTTTGAATGTTTAGTTGATTCTCTTGGAATTATATTGGAGTTAGTCCATACAGATTGCCTAACGAAATATTGGGTGTGGTTGTTAGACCACGCTTTTTCACGCCCAATGCTACCCAATCCAATCAGTAGATGATCTTATTGACCACTTCACCCATAACTGGAATCATGAACAACTGAATAACCTATCACTTGCTTCTTTCCAGCACATCATAAACATACACCTTCCCCTAGACAGGCATCTGGATAAAATCCTATGGCCGCATTCAAAGTCCGGAATATACACCACTGCCACCTGCTATAATTTTCTAATACAACAAGACAACTATTACCATCTAAACCCCCTCCCACCCACCAAATTCTTGTGGATCTTACCATGTCCACCAAAAATACATCTTTTCTTGTGGAAAGCTATAAATAAAGATTTTCCTACCTTTTCTATTTTGCACCGCATCAACCTCACCAACTCCAGCCAATGCCTAACGGTGCAACGCCGGACCAGAAACATCAGAGTGCATGCTTATTTACTGCCCAATAGCAGTATCTACCTGGAACAACCTGTTACAGTGGCAGAGCCAGATTTTGAGAATGAGGGGTACTAAAAAAAATTCTACACACACAAGGGGACTAAATATAAAAATCAGGGGAGCTAAATATAAAATATATTATAAAATCAATGGTATTTTTATGGTTTTGGAGATTTTAGGGGGGGGGGGGGGCTAGAGCCAGGGATAGTCAACTCTTGGCTCCGCCCCTGACCTGTTATCTCGTCTATCAACAAACCAAACCAACAACCTCAACTCCCATATCACTATAAACAATCAAACAACCATTTCACAAATTCTGCAAGACTCTGGACATACCCCGTTTGTATCGTCTTTCTGTTTCCGGAACCTCTGGACGTCCAGAAATGAATTAGTTTTCAAACAATACCGTACACCCCCGGACAACATCCTGGCACGAACCTTTTTACGAACTTTTTCTTTTTTTGTTGGCTTTGTCTTTCTATTTGATTCAAGGTAGATGAAATTTGTTAGGATTTGGATTATTTCTACATGGTCTTTCATCCTTCTTCTAGTGTGAAATTTGACTTCCTTCATATTTCTTGAATCAACGTACATGGAAATGCAATTTTTACTAGAGTTTTTGCCTTAGAACATATTAATTGTAATTACAATACATTTTTCAAACTTTTTCTGTTAAAAATGAGTTTATCTAGTTTACAATTTAGTCTCAGAAATCAATTTCCGACTTATAACGAAGTGTGTAGACATTTTTAGGTTAACGTAAATAAAATTCAACATTTTTATGATCTCTTTATTTTTGTATTGGAGATTTGTGTTTCAATTTGATTCAAATAGATGAAATTTGTTAGAATTTGGGTTAGTTCTGGCTGGTCTTTCATCCTTCTTCTATTGTGAAATTTGACTTCCTTCATATTTTCTTGAATCAACGTACATAGAGTTGCAATTTTTACTAGACGTAATGCCTTAGAACATATTATTTATGGTTACAATACATTGTCAAACTTTTTATGTTAAAGATAGGTTTATCTAGTTTACGATTTAGTCTCAGAAATCAATTTCCGACTTATAACGAAGTGTGTAGACTTTTTTGAGTTAACGTATAAAAAATTCAACATTTTTATGAACTCTTTATTTTTGTATTGGCTTTGTGTTTCAATTTGATTCAAATAGATGAAATTTGTTAGAATTTGGGTTAGTTCTGGCTGGTCTTTCATCCTTCTTCTATTGTGAAATTCGACTTCCTTCATACAAAAATAAAGACTCTGGACATACCCCGTTTGTATCGTCTTTCTGTTTCCGGAACCTCTGGACGTCCAGAAATGAATTAGTTTTCAAACAATACCGTACACCCCCGGACAACATCCTGGCACGAACCTTGAAGCAGCATCAGGAATTCGAAGCCCCCGGTTACCCATAGGGACCCATCAGCCAGGGCCACTCAAACCAATATCAGAGTAACAACAACGATATTAGTAGGTTGGGTCAGTACGGATCCGGATTTGATAAAAATCAACACAGATGGGTTGCTAGGGGACATCCAAGAATGGCAGGAGCAGGTTTTATTTGTAGGGGTTCGAGTGCTTAAATTGTGATGGCTCTCGCGCAGCCTCTGAGAATAACTACGACGCTACTAGCCGAAACGTAGGAAACTCTGCTGACAACAAGGATGGCAACAGAGAGACAATACCCAAAAATTATGTTTGAGATGGATTCGGAAAATCTGATACGCTTTATAAAAACGGAGGTTGAAGCTCTGTGGTACAACACATAAATGATTATCGAAATAAAATAGGGAATGCAACAAATTCCTCATTGCGCTATAAAAAACAACTATAGGGAACAGAATCAAGCAGCAGATGGTGTGGCAAATGATGCAGCACAAGGAAACCAAGCATGAAACTTATCAACAACAATACATGAGACCAGTCAATCCCACGTTTTCTCGATCAAATTCTATTAAATGATTCCATGGGTACAAAATACCCACATATAATAGCAATTTAGATATATTCTATCTATTTCTCATGCCTCGAAGAAGGAAAAAAAAAAAGAAAAAAAGGAAAAAACCGAGGTGGTCTCCACCCCCTCCCCAAAGTTGGTAGGGGTCCGTTTTTTTTTGTTGTTGTGAGAACCGATTTTTTCACACAAAATTGATTAAAAAGACCAAAATCAACAATTTCTGGGTGAAAAAGACATGTAAAATTTGATAATGTTTAAATGGACAATAATGTGAAAATAGCCAGGATGTAAACAGTTTCATCCTACCCATTTTGAATACTTTTTCTTATGTTTAATTTACATCAGGATGCATCCAGTTTCATCCTCACTCTTTTTTAAGTTTAAGTCAGGATGAATCCAGTTTCATTCTTACTATTTTTTTTGTGACCATTTCACCCATACTAATTTTTACTCGTCCATTAGAACTATGTTTTAAAAATATTTGAACAAATGACCCGTTTCTGTTTTTTGGTCGGTTTGCGAAGATTTTTCGAATTCAAAAATTTGAAACTTTGCTCAAACGTAATTCTAGGCTTAGCGCATGGGTGAACTTAAGAAATTTGAGTGGTGAGAAAATGAAGAACCTATTTAACGACTTAAAATGTGCATCACTTAATTGGGCCGACCGAACGGAGGGCCCGAAGGGCCCGTAGTCTCTTTCATGGCCACGTTTTTGTCAATTGAAACCTAAGAAAAATTTACAATTTGATAAAAAAGATTTTGGTGGTAATATTTGGGACCTGAAAAATCCAAAATATCCTTACATTTAAAAACTACTTCCTTCTTTGTCCTCCTCCTCCATTTCTTTTTCGGCCGCAAAATTTCATCTCTCACTGTTAATCGACTCATTCTTCCTCTGCCGACATCATAACCAACACCACCACTCTCACTGTTAATCGACTCATTCCTCCCCCGCTGACACCATCATAACCAACACCATCAGTACCAGCGCCATTAGATTTCAAACCATCAACACCGTTAAATTGCTGAACCAGCACCACCACCGCCAAATTCTCCACCCTATCACCATCACAGTAACCAGCACCACCACCCTTAATCATTCATAATCAAAATCTCTACCCTAATCACAATCTCCTTCATCCACAACCACTGCAGACACTATAAACGACATAACTATTACAACAACGCCACCACTTACGCCTCCAGCACAACCAAATACAAAAAATCGTAATACAAATCTTTACCCTAATAATAGTCAAAATAGCTACCCTTCCTTCACCACCATCAATAAAAGCACCCACTACTGTAACCAGCAACACCACCTTAACCATCATAACCAGGAATAGTTGCATTTCTCTTTATTATTTCAGAAATCCGGTTTTGATTTCACCCAATTTCGATTTCAAATCCATTTTACGATTGACAGAGTAACAGAGTGGGGAGATGAAGTTAACATAATAAAGGGGGAAGAGATGACGCCGATGGAGATGTGCGGCTCCAAATGTACAAGAGGAAAACCAGATTTACTTTTGAAGTAATAAACCTGGCTTGATTGGGGTATACCCAAATTAATTGGGGTATATCCAATAAGACAAAATCTGGTCATTATGAAGTAAAACCAAGCCACCCATTAACCTTGTATTTTATAAATGGCTAAAATGCCCCCACAATGATTAGCACTAATTTAATTAAAATGATTAGATTAGTTAAATTAGTTAGATTAGTTAGTTGATTTATAAGTTGGGTTTTAGAAATAATTTAGAGAGAGAAGTAGAATGAAGTAGTAGAAGAAGTTTTGGGGTGAAAAAGTTAGGGTTTTTGAGAAATTTGTGATATGAGTGATTCAAATCCTGATTTTGAAGTGGGGGAGTCTTCTAACTTTCCTCCTACATATGAGTACTTGTATGACGATCTACCATATCATGATCAAATGGATTACATGCATGACCCTCACTTTTATTTTCCTCAAACTCATGATGGGTATGGAAGTGATGAATATCTTGAACCAAACGTAGAATCCAATGACCAAGAAGAAGAGAATGGAGCTACAAGTAATCAGGTAGACAACATACGTGGTGAAGATTGTGATTTTTCCATGCAAATGATGGATTTTGGTTTTGTTTTTTCTCTTTTGATGCACATGGTCGGCAGGGTCGACGCTTGTCGATTTGCCGACCAAACACGCCGGCGTGGTTTGTATTTTAACAACGTGCCGACTTTTCATGATCAATATTCGTGTCGGCAGGGTAGAAAATTTACACCATGCCGACTTTCAGTTTTACAACACAGGAGTCTTTACAACACATGAGTCGTTACTTGAAAATGCTTAAGCCGGCATTTTCAAGTTTTCGAACCTTGCCGACTCTAGTCTGGTCAGCACTGTTAAATTTTTCTTACGTGCCGGTTGTTTTGTAGTCGGCGGGGTTTTATATATCAACCTTGCCGACCTTGGTAATACATATCAACTAACTTTTGATGTTTTGTAAATAGTTGCATTGGTACCGATGACGGATCAGCCTCAAGCTCAGAAAATTAGGGGTCCTGATACTTCCGCACATTACGCTAATGATTTGGAATGGGAGGATAAAAATGACGCGGTCAAATTGATTATTGAGAAAGCAAAATAGAAGATGTGCGTTCTAGTGAAAAACACCCAATAAAAATCTACGCGGTTTGAAATGGTATGCGAGTGTTATGGGTCGCCTGACGAAAGTCACAAGAGAAAGGGTTATATGTATGATAAGAAGACGACCAGGGTGTACAAGACCAAGTCAAAGAAGTGTGGATGCGCATTCAAGATTATTTTTTGGAGGAACAAAGAAACCGACAACGTGTGGAGAATGAGTAGAGTTGATGTTGGTTGGCATAACCATAAAGATCCGGAAACTCTTGTTGGGCATTGTCAAGTTGCCAAGTTGAAACCGCACGAGTTCGAACAAGTAAGAACAAGTTGGGGAATTAAACCAAGCAAGCTCCTTAGTAAGTTCAAGAGGGATGACAGAATAACCTCTCTTCATTGTCTACAATTTATGCGGCCAAGGCAACTATTAAAAGAATTGAATGGGATGGAAGAAAGGTGATGGAAGAATCACAATGGTTAATACACAAATACAGCTACACGGTGAGACACCATGAGTCATCGGAGGGGAAGGTGGATCGTATTTTTCTTGCGCATTCCGATATGATTCAATTGGCGCATTGTTTTTATCAAGTTTTGTTCATGGATTGTACTTATAAGACGAATAGGTACAACATGCCTTTGTTGAATATTGTTGGACAAACCTCGGATAAGCAATCGTTCATGGTGACATGGTGTTTTATGGATCGTGAGAAGGATGATAGCTATATTTGGGCATTGGAAACTTTGAAGCTTCTCTAACACGAAGACGAGACTCCCGGGGTTATATATAGTCACCGACAATGAGCAAGCAATAATGAACGACGTGAAGATAGTCTTTCCCAATGCACAAAATTTCCTTTGCACTTGGCATATACAATGCAATCTTAGAAAGAATTGTAGAAGTCATATCCAAAAACCGAAGGCAAAGAAAGGAACTAAACGTGAAAAAGAGGAAGATGAACGTCTTAGCAAACTAACTAAAGAGGAGCGAGAGAAGGAGAAAGAGAAAGAAGACGAAGAATGGAAAGAAGGTGAGATCAAGTTTGGGTTATTCATGAAAGCGCGGGATAAGGTGGTTTGGTCGATGAGTGTTGCAAGATATGAGATAAACTTGAAGGAGTTCGAGGAAGATTGGGGGACTAATTACCCCAAAGTAGTGGAATATTGCAAGAAACAATGGTTGAGGCCACACAAAGAGAGTTTTGTGTATGCTTTTACTTACGACTATAAACATTTCAAACTTGAATCCACAAGTATGGTAGAGCAAGCTCATGGGAGACTAAATGGTATACTTTTCACAAGTCAAAATGGGATTGTGACGGTGCAACATGCTATCCATTAGTACACTAATAATAATATCAACAAGATAAAAAAGCAATTCCAAGAAAGTAGCTTCCGGAAGTTGAGGGAGTTTAAGGAGGATAATTGGATGCTTGTTGGTATACATTTGTAGATGGTGGATTTTCGACAAAGGCTAAAATCGTAAAGCCATAATTATACGAACTTTTGATCCAGCAATCGGACGCGAGTATCGAGACACGGGTCTCTCATTGAATCTCTGACTGAGAATACTGTCTCTCAGAGTACATGCAGATATGTAGTCTCTCGGCTAGGCAACGACATATCACATGAATACTGAACACTTCAGTAATTACTTCTATATAGAATCACGAGATTGGACGGCTCCTGGACAACTTGCATGCTAGTATAGAGCAATAACGTCTTCAGGATACACACAACAGTTTTCCCTGACTATATAAAGGATATGACGCTTCAACTAGCTCATGTCGCTCAGAATAATTAATGCTCATAGACGATCGTACTAGTATAGAGCCATCAATTAATTATTCCTAAATTCTTGGATTCATCCATTGAATTTCTGAAAATATTCAAATATTTTCGTTACTTCAATCTATGGTTCTTCCCAGCAGAATTCCATGAGTAGTAATAAATATTCTACGTACGGGCGTCTGAGTTACCTTCGAGTAAGCCCCGACTCAAAAGATGCAAGTGTATTCGACGATGATGCACTAACAATCACCTGAACGCACGAACGGGTATTTCAAAATACGACGAAACAATGAACCTATGCAAAATAGGAAAGAAAATAATAAATAATAAAAAATTGACCAAGGCGCTGGGGGACTGGGCCCACTAGCTGGCCGGCCGTGTCGTGGCCAGTCCCACGCCAGTTTTATATTTTATCATATTTTTGTTATTTTCCTTGATCTTATGAAAATCCTTTCATTTGAACAAATATCCTTCGTTTTGAGGAAACTCCTCAGTTTCATGGTGTTTCCTTCGCACCGAGGAAATAATATAAAATTGGGAAAAATATCGTGGGGCCGTGTTTATTGGCCAACCGGCCTTGCCTTGATCCCGGCCGGCCCCACACCTCATGGTTCTTTATTATTTTATTAATATTTTCCTAATCTCATGAAAACTCCTTAATCTCATGGTATTTTCATAAAACCATGAAAAATATAATATAAAATTAGGAAAACTCGTGGGACCGGGCCCCAGCCGACCGACCATGCCCTAGACGGTCCCACACGTTCCTTTATTTTATTATTATTATTTTAAGTTTCCTTGATCCCATGAAATTCCTTGATTTCATGGTATTTCTCTCAAATTATGAAAATTCCTTCAAATCATGGAAATAATACACAAAAATTACATAAAATTAGGGAAACGCACGGGACCGGGCACCAGCCGGCAGATCATGCTCAAAGCCGATCCCACACGCTCTTATTTTATTATTTTAATATTATTTGTTTCCTTGATCCCATGGAAACTCCTTCACTTCAAGGAAACTCCTTAATTTCAACAAACTCCTTGATTTCATGATATTTTCATAAAATCATGAAAAATAATATAAAATTAGAAAAGGGACCACGAGACCGGGGTCACTGACCGGCCGGTCATGACTTGGCCTCAGCAGTCCCACGCTTCATCATTCCTTCATTTTATAATTATTTACCTTCATCTCATGAAGTTTCCTCAGTTTCAGCAAAACCCTGATTTTGTCATATTTTCTCAAATGGTTGCTCAAACGCACGCCAGAAAATACCAAAATTCTCAGGACTGAGATACAGACGTTTTGACGACATGAGCATGTTACCTTGACCGAACAAGGTTGGCTCTTTGGCTCGCACGGAGCCGGTCCCACATATTTTCATGAATTGACCTAATTTGCGCAATTGCACGTATTAGGTCCAAAACTCTTCCAAATAATTTTGGAATTTTCATACAGCGATCGTCATTCGATCCCGTGACCATCCAGGGACGGTTTCATGACCCCTTGGTCGGTCCCTCATCTCTTCATAATTAATTAGGTTTTATCTCCTAAGGCTCAGACGAGCATTTTTCTAATAAATGATTAAACCAGCATTTAATCATTCTTTCATCAACAAATCACCAACTCTTCAAGAGATCTTGGTATTTGCTCACTCGAGAATATGGGCGCTACATGTCCGATACATGATCCCATGTAGCCGGTCCCTCCTTCATTCCATGGTTAATTTTCAAATAAACCATCAATTGGTCATCAATTGATCGAATTAGGGTTTCTGAGTCAAAGGATCATAATTCCAGATTCAAACACCAATAACTTTACGACGATCTCATGGTCAGTATTTTTATTAATTATGCTCGATTCAATTACCAGTATTTTAAATTAATATTTTATCTTGGTCAAGCTACCAATAATTCATCAAATGAGCAACATTTGCTCAGATGAGCAATATTTTCTCAAACCAAGGAATATTGGTTCAACTATCAATATTCAATAATTCATCGAATGAGCAATACTTGCTCACCTTAACTATCAACGTTTACGTAAGAATCATACCTTTGTCTCAACATGCACGTTCAATTCATGAGTCTCATGACATGAGTCAATAGTGTCACATGGGGGGATATTAACTAGGGTTTTGGTCTGGCGGTCTATGGCACTGTGTTCATACACACGATGGAATGTGAGCAAGTCGTGCAATCAGTTGAAGGAGTTAACAAAGTAGTGGATGAAAAATCGAACAAGTCTCCGCACGATGAGCAACTGGTTTCAAACACGATTTCCATTTCCCCACTCTTTGATTCCATCAACTATCACACTTTTTGGGATCATGGTGTCTACAATTCCAGCAATATAAATAAGTATCTGAATCATGATTGAATATACAAGAATCTCACGTCAAACAGACAACACGAGATTAACAACTCAACATCTGAGTAATCACTCTCAACAGAGATTCAATCATTCAGAACTTATCTTATTCAGAATACATAACGCACCTACAATCTTTGATTACCATTGATTCCACACATTTCTCGGCTTCCCTCCTACAGATCGACCCATCATCTCTTGTGACCGAATTTACTCTGGAACGACCATTGTCTTGGTTTAGGCCGGAGTACTACAGATTGATCTATCGAATTCAAAGCACTCCCTTCTTGCAGTGGATCTCTGTGAGGTTGAACATTTCGCTCGGTTCAAGGAGTCTCCTCCGTACGGTCGTCTCCTTAATTCCGTAAAAACCAGCAAATCGTTTTTCCCCATCTACAGATTGGCGACCACAGTGGGAGATCACTCTCTCGGTTGCAATCTTACAACTCCACAAGATGGCTGGTCTTAGTTCTGGGTTAGTCACAGGTTCCAACGCAAACGGCGCTAGCACTAGCAACAACAACAACAACGATAACGAGGATATCCCGGGAACGATTCTGGCCTCTAACACTGACGGTGGTGATGTTACTCCTCCTCACGTCAACGCGGAGGGTCATCCTTTATTCGGCCAACATCCTGAGGAAATCAGAGGAAATCCACCACTTACCATTGCTGATCTCATCAAAGTGCAAGAGACTCTTGCAAAGAATCAAACTGATATGGCTACAACACAGAAGGAGCTATTTAATCAACTGAAGGCTCTCACTGATACAATGTCAGGGAAGACCCAAGGAAAAGAGAAAGAAAAATCCTCAGACGCTGATCATGAGGTAATTCTGATTCACACAGTAGATGATGATGAAGTCCGCAAAGCTGCGGGAGATTCAGCGAAGGAGTCATCAAACTTCATCACTCGGGAAGATTTGGAACGCCTTCTGGAGAACCATGGAAAAGACAAGACCCCACATGTCCATCGTCACCAGCCTCCATACCCTTCTACTACGCAAAGGATTCCTCTTCCAAAAGGTTATATCTCTCCAACTTTTACTTTGTACGACGGAACCGGCAATGCTCGGGAACATGTTTCTCGGTTCCTGGAAGCTTTGGGCGAACATGATCATAACCATGTTGTTCGCCTCAAAGAATTTTCAAAATCCTTGAAAGGAAGAGCATACACCTGGTACAACAACATCGCACCAGGAAATATCAACAGTTGGGGAGAAATGGTTAATGCTTTCTATAGGAAGTATTTCTTCGTTTCAGAGCAAATTACCCTCTCTGATCTTGGAAGGATGTTTCAAAAGAACAACGAACATCCTAACGATTATGTGAAAAGGTTCAGAGTTCAAGCGTTGGATTGCCATGATCCAAATGTCACGGAGCAACAACTTGTGGACTTATGCATCAACGGAATGATTCTAGTCTACATAGCTTTATTGGAGAATCTCAGGTTTCAGACTTTCTCAGAACTCCATGAAGCATCCAAGAGGTCGGCAACCACTGCACCTGCTCTATTAGAAAGGACTAAGACTGCAAAAGCTGAAGAACCACGAGAGGATAGAGGCAGCAACATACTTTTGATCAACAAACAATACAACCTCCAACCTTCCACAAATGTTGTCGTGGAAGGGAGCAAACAGAAATCTGAACCACAACGTAAGCATATTTCCTCGACCCCTTTAAAGGCGCAAAAGAAGGATAACGTGCAAGCTCCTTCTCAACACACGGAAGATCCAGAAGCACCTGATTTCCCTTGCTCTATTGAAGAAGTTACTGAATTGATGGATGCCTGGATTCAAGATGGTGCAATCAAGTTGTCGTATTTCAAGAAGGAACCAACTGAAGAGGTCATGGAAAATCCTCGGTATTGTCACTTTCATAGATTTGTCAGCCATCCCACGAGTGATTGTAAAACTTTGAAACACATATTTAAAGAAAAGGTCGAATCGGGAGAACTCAACTTGGGGACTGAAGGAGTACACAGAAACCCCCTTCCAGTTAGAACCTTTACTATCTCTGAACTTCCCGTCAAAGAAGCAGTTCAATCCTTAATTGAGCATGTCTGCGAATTGCTATACTTATTGATGGTATTTTTCAATGATGTTGTAGTAAGATGATTCGTTCACTCAGATTTGTTGAGAATTTTTTTTAAGACTTAATAAAGAAAATAAGGAAAAATATATATACACAATTTGTCACAAGATGAAGAGACGCTGAGACGCGGGATTCCACTACTTTTGATATTGTTATGGTTCAGTCATTAACTCTAGACAATATAGCTCAAACAAAAGAAGTTGTGACTCTAGTTCTTTGCCAAAAATAGATTTCGTAAAATATTATTTGTAAGTTAAAAGCATGACGCATCTAAAGTATTTAGAACTAAGCATGCAGCATCTAACAAAATAACAAATAATTAATAGAAATCAGAAAGCAATTAAATCTATGCAAAAAGTCAATAAAAGAATTAATTCATTTACCACAATCATGAAAAGTTGCTTCCTCCGTTGTCCCAGTGATGGGGTCTAGCTCCGCATGGTGAAAACACACTCAAAGGAATTTTTCATTGCTCAAAAAGGTGTTTACAAGGAGAAAATGGAGAAATAATTCAAAATCGGGTTTGTAACAATTATATTTGTTACAAACCAGAGAACTACTGTTGCTCTAAGACTGTCTCCTGAACTACGACCCTCGGTTGTGGGTCGTTATCACTGTAGCTTCTACGACTGTCACTATGTGTCGCAACCATTGTAGCAATTACGACTGCTCCTAGTAGTCTCATGTTCTTCGTATGTTCTTCAATGGCAGCAGCAGAGACAATCTCTGCAACTCCCGATTCTCTGTTGTATTCTCACCACTCACTCTCCATCCCCCTCTATGACCTCCAAGAACTTATTTTATACTCGACAGCGGCAAGAAATCACGACATAACTCCAAAATAATATGTCATCACTCGGCAGTAAAGAGAATATATTTTCTTTCTTTGTTTGTTTCCTGCACGTATCTGCAGCAGTTAATTAGTGCATACTATCCATGTTTAACTCCTTCACGCTTCTCCAGCGACCAGAATCCACCCGAACACGTGCAACACACGTCCAAATTTGCTGTAATCCCTTGACTATCTCCTCCGTACACGAACTCCCTGATTTCTTCTCTCCGACGATGTGGCCGAAATTTATCGGTTCTGATGGACCTACCAGTCCTGTTAGAGTGTAACAGGCCTTATCCGACTAATTGTAGAGTTTTAATTTCCTTAGAAAGCTTCCAAAACCAGAACAGCAGTTTCGGGTTTTCAAAGAACCATGTTGAACCCTGATTTGCTCCCAAGTAATCTTCCAGCCAAACTTAACCTATTCCGACGACCATACCATGCCTGTGATGCCCAAACAAATCTTCCCAAACGATTTCAGCCGTTGAGTTTCACTGCAACAAGCTCAAATCGCAAACCCTAATCTCTGGCCGATGGCTGCAAAAGTTCCCACCAAAACTGAAATTTGAATGAAGAAGATGGTGTCCCCCTATCCAAACCATGGGTGCGAATAGCAGGTGGCGCTCTGGGGTGCCCTTTAGCAATTGAGTTTCCCCTTATCCAAACCGAGAGTCCGAATAGTAGGTGTTCTCCGAGGCTCCTCCGGGTCATTTTTCGAGGCGATTTTTTCAACAATGTTTATTTCCAAAAAATACCTACACACACAAAATACCATAATAAGGACGAAAATGAGTACTCACAATAGGAAACATTGAGGACAAATTAGACACATAAATGCGTCTATCAAATACCCCCAAACTTATTATTTGCTAGTCCTCGAGCAAATCTAATCTAGAAAATAAAATGGCTACACTTAACACGTGTAGCAAGCCATTAAACCGCTAGGTGGCCCTGGTAGCGGAGTGTTGTCTCCGGAGGGTTTACCAGAGGTGTACCCACAAAACCTTTACTCCAGACCCTAGCTATCTACGCAGAACCTTGGAAGGCACTAAAAAATCTCCTTGGTTGGCATACAATCACTGACTACAGGAGGAAGTACCCTGATGCGAAATTCCAATTGTTGTACACGAGTTTGCACTCAAGCATACTAAAATTCATATAAAGTGACATAGCTCTACTCAGATAGTTTCTGGACATCATAACCAGAGTCAACCAATCACATGGAAAGATTAAGAAGATGGATAAAGAAAAAAATGGTTTAAAGTGAACGGTGTTTCCCATATCTGTATGAAGGCCTCTGCCAGGATGAACCTATCCTAATGGACTGAGATACCGGTCTGACTAATATCAACACAACTGGCAAATACAAGGGTACCAGTGGTCGATAAACCTAACTCTAGGTCAACACAACTGGCATATACAAGGGCACCAGTGGTCGACTTTATTGAATTTATTCCGGTTGGTATGATGGTCTGGTCTTAATTTTATTTTTTTTTGTATCTCAATCACCCTAGAAAAGGTAACAACTTGAATCGTGTGCCCCACCAAGTCACTTAAAAAATAAAAACAGAAGGATTAGGATTCAACAAGATATGGCGAAACTACCATGTTTTTTTTTTAATTCTAACACCTGAGCTCTGTGCTTTTATCAATAGACTCTTTAGATGTTTCCATCTAATCAGATTGGTTCCTCAACTCCTACAACCAAGATGTTCCCATCCACTTAGATTGGTTAGTGCCATCCTTAATAAGCATAAATTTCTAGGCTCTGGAGTTTATTTAATGCAACTAAAAAGTTTCTCCCATACCCCCAAACTTAAATCTAACATTGTCCTCAATGTTCTAAAGATAAAATTAAAAGCATGAACAAGGAGAAACTGTTACCACTTGAAGCAAAAGAGTTAAGGAAAGATATTATCGTGTTGCATGAGCATGGGTTACCTCCCAAGAAGTGTTAAGTTTAAAGTCTTCAGCCAGACATCAAAATGAATTAGTCACCTCTTAGAATCATAAAGTAATAGCCGGAATAACTAATAACTGTGGATCACCAAAACCAAATAGGGCTATCACAAGTAAAAGGAATCCCCAACATCCCAAGAAAATTAGCAAATAAAGCACACCCTTGTCTAGTTACCTGTTTAAGACAACTACATCTAGTTGTGGTTCAGGTTCAGGTTCAGGTTCTATAACAGGGTCTAGATAAAAAGCTTTCATTGGTTGGATTTCCTCAAAGGCATTCTGAATATCAGGCTAAAGAATCTGGAAATACTCAAGTAAGAACTTAGAAGCGCATAACAAAAGCCTGAATATCTGGGGATCCTCTAAGTCAATCAGATTTGACTCACACAGCTGACCACAATGAAAGAGGTGGTCTTGCTTAAGAAAATGTGTCGACCCTATTCTCCTAAAGTAATTAGGTTCAGTCTCAAAACTTAATAACCGACACATCTGAAAATCATAAGTTCCCACAATTGGAAGAAAAGTTTTTGGTGGGAAAACAAAGTCAATCTTGGTATCATAGCCTGGGTTAACCACATCAACTAGAGGATGGGTTTCTAACAACTGCGACTCTTATGGACACAACTAGGTTCAGGAAAGAGTATATGGAGATAATTTTGTAAAATGGTTGAGGCACAAATGGCAAGTCCTACACGAGGGAACTTAAGAGTTAAAGGTAAGGCACCGGGAAAGTGATAATCACCCCCAAACTTAGATTTTTCTGTGTCTCTAGATAGACTAGTCACAGTCTCCCTAATTTATAGGTCATCAGATTCCTGGAAATGGTCAATTGATTCTTCTAAGTCTGGTTCATCCTCACTCATGTCTACGAGTTTTTGGTCTTCTAATATTAGTGTTTCTAAATCGCTAGACTCGAAAACATTATTCTCAGAGTAAACTCTTTCCTCTAAACCATCATCACAATCATATAAAGGATTATCAGCGAAAGTTTCTAGTAAAGGCTCATTAACCAAGGTGTTAATTATGGTTACTTCCTCCAATTCACTGATAGGTACATCAAATAATGGATTATCCAACACATTGCAGGCTAAAGGATCATGAAATGCATCGTCTAAAACGGTGGTATCTCTAGTCAAATCCTCATCCTTTTGAATAGGTGAATAATTATTAAAATTATTTGGATTTGAACTAGAAACAACACTATCATTATAAAGCTCAATTGGAGTAACAAATTCCTGATCACTATGCCTACATATTTCATGTTCTTCATCAATACTATCCTCATCATAGTCATCATTATTATAACATGAAAATAATCGAACCTTATCTAAACAAGTTGTGTCACCAATTCTAACCTCTTCATCTTCATTATTATAAAAATTATCCTCATTTTCACGGGTGAGATATGAAAGAATATATTGGCAATCACGAGTAATTCGAGCAGTTCTTTCTTCCGTCTCTAATTTATGCATACGTGTTAACTCAGCAAACTTACGTGTTGACTCAGTTAACTTACATGTTGACTCAGCTAACTTCCTGAGATTATCTTCTAAAGAAGGTTCACTCACCGTTAAAGTTCTTTCGTCCATAACTAAGTCATTTGTGTCCGCTAACTTATGTGTCGACTCAAGTAACTTACGCGTTGACTCAAGTATCTTACGTGCTTCATCTAGAGGAGAGGAATTATAAGAATCTTGCTCGCATGCCTGGTATGCATGTGGATAGTAATTTGGCTCACCATGGTATGACCCATATCCTTCAAAAGGATGGCGTTCCCAACCACTATTCACACTCTGGTCATAACAGGAATAATGTTCATACTGCTCAGTCGGATACTCATTGTATTGGCTATTATAATACCAGTTCGACATCCTAATTGCAAGGGAATTCTAAAAAAACACAAAGAAGGCCGTCTCGACCACAACAAGCCTAATTTATCTAGCAAACAAAAAGCATGATGGCTCCACTTAGATTATTTCTAGAACAGCTTCTAATCCTTCGAAAGGGAATTCGTTATAATTTAAGCAAACCCCTCTGGAATCAGTCCGAGTCAAAGTAAGTTGAATAGAGGCGAGGGAAGCTGCATGGAGCTTTGATACCCAAGGCCTCACCGCATTACAAGGCGGCGCAGTCACGCATTCAACTCACAGAAACCATCACGAACTTTGAAGTATGCTTAAAAGAGTAACCAATATTTTTCGAATGACTTTCCTATTAAGCTTGTTACCCTACCTGTCTCGTTCTAGTCAGTATTTTAAGCTTAGGTTCGCGTAGGTTACGTGTTCCTAAGGCGGGCAAGAAGGAAACGGTGATGAAATCCGAGTCCTTATCTTGATTTGGCCAGGCCTTTCCCTTTACTAGAAAATTAAATCCGATTTCAGGTCCTCAACATATATGCATACACAATCATCCAGTAAACCCGCTGACAGGGGATTCACGGGTGTTTATAATTCTTACCTCCCGTTCCAGATGGGGGATGAACCGTTGAAGTCGACTCGGGCCACAACTCCAATGTCGTGTACGAACCTGAGGGGCCGAGACGATATCGTAATCGTCGTCCTTCTCTGCACACAATTTATATTTAAAACTACCCTTCCGTAGGGTTTAAAAAAAATAAAGTCCCAAAGTTCAATGTCCGAAAAAAAAATAATGTCCAAAAATAAAAGATTACAAAAATAAAAACCTTAATTACAGTTTCTAAATAAAATAAAATATCTATATACAAAATTTTTTTTCTTCACTCCTTTTGGATTCCTCATTTCTTCTCTTCTTTGGCCTCGTTTTTGTTTTCAGCACTTTCTCCCCTTTTCTTTAGCTCAGTTCAAAATCTGAAAGCAAACAAGAAATACCAAAAGGTGTAAAAAGGAACAAATAAAAAAAAACCTAAAAACAAATTTATAAACAAATCCTCGTCGGCGGCGCCAAAAATTGATGGTATTTTTCAATGATGTTGTAGTAAGATGATTCGTTCACTCAGATTTGTTGAGAATTTGTTTTAAGACTTAATAAAGAAAATAAGGAAAAATATATATACACAATTTGTCACAAGATGAAGAGACGCTGAGACGCGGGATTCCACTACTTTTCATATTGTTATGGTTCAGTCATTAACTCTAGACAATACAGCTCAAACAAAAGAAGTTGTGACTTTAGTTCTTTGCCAAAAGTAGATTTCGTAAAATATTATTTTTAAGTTAAAAGCATGACGCATCTAAATTATTTAGAACTAAGCATGCGGCATCTAACAAAATAACAAATAATTAATAGAAATCATAAAGCAATTAAATCTATGCAAAAAGTCAATAAAAGAATTAATTCATTTACCACAATCATGAAAAGTTGCTTCCTCCGTTGTCCCAGTGACGGGGTCTATCTCCGCATGGTGAAAACACACTCAAAGGAATTTTTCATTGCTCAAAAAGGTGTTTACGAGGAGAAAATGGAGAAATAATTCAAAATCGGGTTTGTAACAATTATATTTGTTACAAACCAGAGAACTACTGTTGCTCTAAGACTGTCTCCTGAACTACGACCCTCGGCTGTGGGTCGTTATCGTTGTAGCTTCTACGACTGTCACTATGTGTCGCAACCACTGTAGCAATTACGACTGCTCCTTGTAGTCTTATGTTCTTCAATGGCAGCAGTAGAGACAATCTCTGCAACTCCCGATTCTCTGCCGTATTCTCACCACTCACTCTCCATCCCCCTCTATGACCTCCAAGAACTTCTTTTATACTCGACAGCGACAAGAAATCACGACATAACTCCAAAATAATCTGTCATCACTCGGCAGTAAAGAGAATATATTTTCTTTCCTTCTTTGTTTCCTGCACGTATCTACAGCAGTTAATTACGTGCATACTATCCATGTTTAACTCCTTCACGCTTCTCCAGCGACCAGAATCCACCCGAACACGTGCAACACACGTCCAAACTTGCTGTAATCCCTTGACTATCTCCTCCGTACACGAACTCCCTAATTTCTTCTCTCTGACGATGTGGCAAAAATTTATCGGTTCTGATGGACCTACCAGTCCTGTTAGAGTGTAACAGGCCTTATCTGACTAATTGTAGAGTTTTAATTTCCTTAGAAAGCTTCCAAAACCAGAACAGCAGTATCGGGTTTTCAAAGAACCATGTTGAACCCTGATTTGCTCTCAAGTAATCTTCCATCCAAACTTAACCTATTCCGACGACCATACCATGCTTGTGATTCCCAAACAAATCTTCTCAAATGATTTCAGTCGTTGAGTCTCACTGCAACAAGCTCAAATCGCAAACCCTAATCTCTGGCCGATGGCTGCAAAAGTTCCCGCCAAAACTGAAATTTGAATGAAGAAGATGGTGTCCCCCTATCCAAACCAGGGGTGCGAATAGCAGGTGGCGCTCTGATTAATATTTTTGAATGATGATGTTGTAGTAATGAGGTTCAAACTCTCGGACTTGTGAAGATTAAATTTAAAGATTTAATAAAATTATATACAAAAATATTAACAAAGTGGGCGAGAGGTATGAGAAAATAACCAAGACACTGATTCCACTATTACACATGAATTAATGATGGTAAATAATCCAAAACTCTAATTATCTTTTAAGTCCTTTATATCTTAACTCACTAATAATCAAGCAAATTCTCAAACATCAATTGTATCCCTTAAGCATAGATTATCTAAACAAAGCATAACCTATCTAATTGAATCACAACTGATTAGGAAAATTACGCAAACAATTTAAAACTCTGCAAAAACAGTGATTGAGTGAATTATAATTAAATATTAGAGAAAATAAAATAGTTACCAATTATTCATGCGTAAATAGCTTCCTCATTGCCTCGGTTGTGGGAGAATTAGCCGCTCATCATGTTGTAAACACGCTCAAAAATCATTATTATTGCTCAAAGGGTGTTTACAAATGATGAAAATGGAGAAATAATTCAAAACCGGGTTTGTAACAATTATATTTGTTACAAACCAGAGAACTACGACCCACAATATGTGTCACTGATACTGTTGCTCTAAGACCCGCGGCTCTGTGTCGCAAACGCTGGAAAATAAATCTGCCTCTGATGTACGACCCACGGCTGTGAGTCATTGACACTGTTAAAAAACGACTGTCTCTGCAGGTCCGTTCTTCGTGTTCTTCATGTTCATCAGCAGCAGCAGAAACCGAGATTGGGAAAACTCGAATTTCTTCTTATCTGGCTCTCCTCAGCCCCCCAGACTCTCGACACCCCTTCTATATGATCCCATCCACCTATTTATACTCCTTAGACTCATTTAATCACGCCATGATTCTCAATATTCTTCATTGAACTCGGGCAGTAAAGAAAATATTTTAGGAATATTTTCTTCCCTGATTTAGCTTCTCACGCGTTTCTACAGCTTCAAAATATCCTCATTTATCTTTTTCAAGGTCCAAAGTGTTGCTAGAGTCATCATACATGAGCAGAACACGTTTAAATTCTCCAAAACTCATGTAATCCCGTGAAATGTCCCTCTCATGCACGTGCTGCCCTGATTTCTGCTCACGGATTTTCAGCCAAATTTGATAGACCAAAACACTTGTAATAGCTTTGTATATGTCCCAGGAACAATCCCATAAATTTTCAGCCATTTAGTCTCCCTATAACACCTCCAAATCCTTGATTGAAATCTGACAGTTGAGAATAAAATTTTCCCGCCAAAACGAATTTTTGAAATGTTGAAGATGGTGTCCCCCTAACCAAACTGGGGGTGCAAATAGCAGGTGCCCAACTGAGGTGCCCCTTATCCAAATTGAGGGTGCCTTTAGTACTTTTCTCCGGGAGTTCAAATAGCACTTTTTGAGCAACTTTTTCCACACAAGTGTATTTCTCCGAAAACACCTACAAACACACAAAGGATCAAAATTAGTACAAAACTCGAGCACTAACAATAGATACATTGAGTACAATTTAGACACAAAAATGTGTCTATCACGCTCTGGGGGTGCCCCTTAGCAATTGAGTTGCCCCTTATCCAAACCGAGAGTCCGAATAGTAGGTGTTCTCCGAGGCTCCTCCGGGTCATTTTTCGAGGCGATTTTTCCAACAATGTTTATTTCCAAAAAATACCTACACACACAAAATACCATAATAAGGACGAAAATGAGTACTAACAATACGAAACAGAGGACAAATTAGACACACAAATGCGTCTATCACTTATCAAAAGCTCAAAGGAAAGACATGTTTGCTACATTAAACCACATCGTGTCAGGCAAGCGTCTGTTGATTCAAGAGACACTCACTGAGCCTCCAGCAACGGACAAAGAAATGTATGACTGGGGATTTCTCACCACAGTGCACATCAAAGGAAACGAGTTCAAGAGAGCATTTGTTGATGTCGACACTGCCGTCAACATCATCCCTTTGAAAACTCTCAGAGCCGCTGGCATTACTCGACAGGAAGCTACTCATGTCCCCATGGAAATCAGAGATCACGAAGGAGTTTCCAGAGATGCGTATGGCCACGTCATCCTCAAAGTCAAAGAAAATTTGGTCTACACTGAGACCAAGTTTTACATAATCCGAGAAGATCCAGGATATGATATGATTCTTGGACGCACATGGATTCATGATGGGAAGGTGACACTGACACCTTAAATTACACATCTTTCTGCTGAAGAAACCTCTGACTCGGAGGAAGAAAAAGAAGATATCTCACCATTCGAGTATCTGGAGGAGGTCAAAGCCTTGACAGAACTTACACAAAAGCCCGAGGAACATCCAAACGCTTTCGTCAAGAGATTTCGCACTCAGGAAAATCTTATTCCTTCTCATGTGCCTATATCGTCAGTTTTCAAATATGCTTATTTGGTCCAAGGGCTTCACTCCACAAAAAATTTAGCAATTGCAAAATGCTATGAGTGGATAATCTCGCCACAGAAATATTTCACCCAATGGTTGGGTCCAGAATCTCTTCAAGTTGATCATCCAATCAAAAGATTCATTGCGGAGGATGTAGCTAAGCATGACAGACATTATGAAGGATACTCCTTTCTGCACGAGTGTCCATATGTTCCACAACCACGGAATCTCATCACACGAGGAATTTCGAATCAACAGAAGATATTCAAGGAGCGGTCGACCAAACCTAACAAATTTCATGAAGGAGACCTGGTTCTCAAAGCAGTTCAACGCGGTCTTCACTCTGCAAGAAACTCCAATTGGGAAGGACCATTTATGGTTGCTAAATCCATAACCGGAGGATACTACAAATTAATCAACACAGACGGCAGAACCCTGCCAGTAATTCATGAGAATTGGCTTAAGGCGTTCGTCTGAAATTATTAGGCATTTGAGGTACTGGGAGTTTGAGCATTCATGGCATCTGGATTTGGCATTTAGGATTTTCGTTCATTGTATTTCAATTCCTCCAAAACGTTTGCAATACTTGCAATCAGTATTTGAATTCAGCAATTTATCAAATTTCAGTTCATATTTCTTAAAAGAAAATCTCTATCAAATCCAAAAGAAAATCCTTAACCATCTACCAATCCAAAACCAGCTAATATCAAAACCCAAATAAAAACCTCACATCTCTCAGAAGTTCAGAAGTTCAAGAGATTATGAAAGGGAAATCAAAGAAAATCAGCAAAAAAGGATTTTCGCTCCTCTGCATCCTTCAATACCTGCAAAGCCGCCTTCTCCTTGTGCAACTCTTCATCCAGTCTGACAATCTTGTCTCCTTTCTCCATCACAACATCATTTGGAAAGGGTATGTTGTTCTCACATGAGTCCTTGATAGCGTTCATTTTCTTACGAAGCCACTTCACATTGAAGCCAAGTCTTCCTGAATTCTCCAAGTTAAACTCCCAATCAAAGAGTATATCTGGAGTCACAGTATTTCTGTCCCAAGTGCATATATCACTTACGACACGCAGGATAATACCTACTTGCATTGTTAAAGCATAAGCACGTCCAGGATCCCTGTCAACAATCAGATGACCAAACTTCTTCCATATTTTCTCGTACAAGCCTGCATATCCAATGGGAACGCTGAATCCACCAACTAGTTCATAATACGAGAGTGAATAATCAAATGGAGGATCAAAAGCAACTCCTGCACTTGGATATTTATGCACCACTATACGGTTCTCAGTTACTGGAGCAGCTTCTACAATCGGGGCAACAGTTTCTTCAGTATTCACTGCTGGTGTTTCGGTTTCTTCTATCACTGAAGCAACAACAATCTAGGTTTCCATAACTTAAGTGACAACCTTCTCATGGCCTTGAAGTGCATGGATGGTTGTCTCTTCATCAATAACTCCAGGGCAGTTCGAGTTATCCTCATTGGTTTCAATATCCTCAACTTCGGTATTTGACACCTAATACGAAGATTACATGAGGTTAGAGTCATTTAAGCATGAAACCAAGTGAGATTATAAAATACAGTATACAAGCAATGCAACATCATCAAAGTTCATCATTATACACCCAAGACACGAGCAAATAGCATGAAAGTCATGAAAATACGTTTTACGGTAACCTCGTCTGAAAAAACTGTACTCTGCTCTGTACTAAAAGACGAACTGGAATCAATCTACAAGGAATCTGAGGATGGGTTATATACCATTCTCTTTGTATGGATGTCCTCTACAGCTTGTCACAATTTCATAACAATCCGATGAACAAGAAAGGAGATGTGGTCAAAACACTGAGCAACATACCATCTGGAAAAGTTCTGAAAGTCTCCTGGAAGTTTACTGTTTCGCCTTTTTCAGGCCCTGAACGTGCTCAAAACTTAAAAATCTTCTTTTCGAAAGCTTGGAAATTTTCTGGGCTTGAATATGCATATGCGGATCATGAAAATCCGACTCCAGATGAAGGTTTTACGGCGTTTTTGTTAAAAACCCGAGTTCTAAATTTTCTGACGACGAATTTCGACTAAGTTTTTCCTGTATACACATGGATTCTCATTCATTCAAAAATCATCACTTTCATACTTCTATGAAGAGGATACAGGACATGTACTTACTTGGGGGGTATCCGAAGTATTCAAGGAATTGGGATTGTCCGTGTTAACGACAAAAGGCTCATTACTTTTATTCGGCTCCGAATCTTTGGAAGTGCTTTCGTCTCTATTCTCAGAGGATGGTCGGGTATCAGCACTCTCCGTATCCATGACGACATCCTCCTGGATACATCCTCAATAATCAACATTTTATCTATAAAGCATCATAATTGAATATGCGAAGAAATACTTACGACTTCTTCTTCATCGCTCAAATCAGGAATTGTTTGCTCAGTAGCAGAGAACCGAAGACCGTCGATACTTGATGGAGTAAAATTCTGCAACGGAATAACAACTTTAGTTTCATGATCCTAATAATGCGGGCGAGAAAAAGTCACAACAAGGGAAATACTGAGAACTCACCAAAGAACCAACTGGGGACTTTACGATATTAGGTAACAACTTATAACTTTTGTTCCTTCCTTCTCCGTCGTGAACAATCGCTTCAGTTTCTGAGAAATCTACACGGATTCGAGGTCTTACATTACGACCGTCCTTTGGTAAAATTCAGTAACATAATTAGAATACAGTTCTCATAATTTCATGAAGATTATATGAAGAAACATACCTGAGAACATCCTGGAGAAGATTTTCGTTTATCACCAGAGAGATACTTCAATCTTGGTCGACCAGAAATCATCTCAGTAGAAGGGGGATCCTTCACTAGAGGTTGACCAACCATCACGAATTCATGCAGCCTCTCAATTTGTTGATCCCAAAAGTCTACATGACCTGGAGTTACATACGCAAATCTCTCGGAGCAAGGAAACCAGTAATTACTTCCTTCCACATGAGTATGGTCCAAATGAGTCCTAAGCTGCTCAACTGACGGCTTCCTTATCCGTATAGTTGGAACACACTGATCCATACCCATCTGTCGATCCGCCCTATCAATGTCATATTCCTCCACTGAAAACTCTCCATACATGGCCGATAGCAAATGACTGGGGGTGCAACTCAACATGAAAGATCTCTCGCCATCATTCAGATTCGCACCAGACGTCAGAACCACACTCTCTCCAGTATTGAAAGTTATCGGCTGAGAAACATAATAAGGAACTGACACCCACGGGCGGAAGTTGAACTCGGATTCATCATCTAACAAATCAATGGGGCGTGCTTTAGACCGGGACTGCTTTGTAGACCAGCGCATGATCCTGGCATTATCTTTCTCAGAGAAGATGTGATGAGCATCAACATTCGGTCCTTGCAAAATATTACGTGGAATAGGTGCATAGTTCTTGAAGTGTTCCCATATCAAAGCTTGAAGAAACATCGTGTTGGCATAGCACTCAATCTTCATAAATCCATTCGACACACTGGAGTCTATTATCAAGGAGTCCAAGTTAGAATACAAAGAACCCAGGAATAAGCTACCTATCGGAAGTTGCTCACCTTGAGCCATCTTGATAGCAAATGGGATCACGAAGGGCTTCAACAAGTTTCCACTGTCTTCAAATATGTCTCTGGACAGCCATAAACATAAGAAAGCAACAATGGGTAACATACCGTCGATGGGACTATCATAAACCTCGTATTTTGTCCACCAGCGTGTTAACCAGCGAGCATAACATCCTTTACTGCCAGACGCCTTATTCACTTCCTCCATCACAGCTGTCAAGATGTTAGAAACTGCAGTCTCCTCATCTGAAAGATCCCTAGGGAGATTTCCCGTGATTGGGAGATGCATCAAAGCAGCCACATCCTCTAAGGTAATACTCTCCCCATCTACATATGAAGGTGTGAGTGGGAATACACCAACGAGCAAGTAGATCCACAATACCTCTCGCATCATGAAAAATGAATAAGTCTCCAGAAGCCTGAATAGCTCTCGTCACTTGCGCCTGATCGAGCATTGCCCTGACATGAGGGAAACCCAGCATATGTCTTTCCCATCCAAAGAATTTTCCAAAGGTCGTCGATAAAGCTTAAACTCTATGATTGATGCAAAGAAGATCCTTCGTTCAAGGAAAAACCGGATCACTGTCTTAGGAGTCACCAATTTCTTCTGAGTAACATTTCTGGGATTTATCAGAATACGATATGTTGGAGATTTGAGATGTTTTTCAGCTTCCTTCTGAACCTCAAAAAATGCATCATCCACATTCGGGACATTCTTAATTCCAGGGGCTTCATCCTCTTCTTCGCCAACGGAAGTCTCATCCATACATGTTTCATCTCTGGAGATATCATCATCAACGCACATCTCATCTCTCGAAGCGTCATTAGCATGGGAGTTAGACATCTTTGCGGAGTAGCTGTAAAATTCACACTGCATTTTACTTCAATACATCATCCAGATATGAGATTCAACAAGATGATGGAATCATGCAAATGAAAATACTAGCATCTACAAAATGGTAATTCTTAACTCTTACCTTCTTTACGATTCCACTAACAGTAGTGATAGTAACGCAAGAGTTAACACCTCAAAAATCGTTCGTCTCTGCGAAACCTACAAAAACGAACGAAACTCAGATTTTCATAAAATCATGAACATTTCTACTATATGAACATTCACCATGGAATTATGAAAACTAAAACATTATTTCATCATAAATAATTGTTTACTTTGAATATTACTCAAAATCAAACCTGGGTTTTGAAAATATATGTTTACAAAAGCATGAAAGATAACTCGCGTTTTTTTTTTTTTGTGAGTGGTAACTCATGCAAATTTTTTTCCGTGAGCATGTCACGGTTTTATGTACAAAATATTATTCGTGGACGTCACGATTTTATATATAATTTTTTTTTCCTTCGTGTCGTCATTCGTCTTTAAAACAAAGGTTTATTTCAATTTTGTGAAAGCTCACACCTTATAAGATAAAGTTTTGATTTCCATGAAATATCATACACAAAATTTTATCACTGGACACAAGTCTATATATATATATATATATATAAAAATTTCCTTCGTGCTATCGTCATTCTTTAAAACGAGGGTTTATTTCGGTTTAGTGAAAGTTCACTCCTTTTATGATAAAACCTTGGTTCTCATGAAATCTCATAAACAAAGTTATATCACTGGACATAGGTCTATGTATAAAAAAATCTCTCATAAATCAGGGATTTTTATTAGCTTCTCAAACTAACGATCAAACGAACATACGTTTTCAAAGAAAAAAGGGTTTTTCAACAAAACTCACACTCGTATATATGCACATGTATATATAACCCAAACATGATCACTTCATGGAACTCTTATGAACTTCAAAAAAAAAAAAAAATCCATACCTGGTCGGCGTCGGCCTGAAATTGGTCGGACAGTGGCGGCGACGGTCGGCGGCGCTGGAAACTCCGGCGAAATTTTTCTTCCTCCCTGGCGTAAAGGTGATGAAGGCGTGATGAAGGTGGTGGTTGGTTTAGGTGAAGTAAAAAAAAAGAAGGATTAATTCCCTTTTATATCAAATTTTATTTGCAAAACCTAATTTCACAAGGATTTCCTTATTGGGCCCGGCCCCGCGAATCTTAAACGACCAAGGTCCCGTCGTCCAAATCAGCGGTTCAACACCAATTTATGCTCATTATACGATGCTCTATCATGCCACCGGTAACGTCTTAAATTACAATTAAGTTCAATTCCTTATGTTGTTATAACCGGAAAATCACCATTTAATGCTGACTGAGGAACACGACTGTTCCTCACTAAGCAGGGGACTTAATGTAGATGATGGATTTTCGACAAAGGATAAAATCGTAAACCCATAATTATACGAACTTCTGATCCAGCAATCAGACGCGAGTATCGAGACACGGGTCTCTCATCGAATCTCTGACTGAGAATACTGTCTCTTAGAGTACATGCAGATATGTAGTCTGTCGGATAGGCAACGACATATCTCATGAATACTGAACACTTCAGTAATTACTTATATATAGAATCACGAGATTGGACGGCTCCTAGACAGCTTGCCTGCTAGTATAGAGCAATAACGTCTTCAGGATACAAACAACAGTTTTTCCTGACTATATAAAGGATATGACGCTTCAACTAGCTCATGTCGCTCAAAATAATTAATGCTCCTAGACGATCGTACTAGTATAGAGCCATCAATTAATTATTCCTAAATTCTTGGATTCATCCACTGAATTTCTGAAAATATTCAAATATTTTCGTAATATCTCGTTACTTCAATCTATGGTTCTTCCCAGCAGAATTCCATGGGTTAGCAATAAATATTCATTCTACGGGCGTCTGAGTTAGCTTCGAGTAAGCCCCGACTCAAAAGGTGCAAGTGTATTCGACGATGATGCACTAACAATCACCTGAACGCACGAACGAGTATTTCAAAATACGACGAAACGATGAACCTATGCAAAACATGAAAGAAAATAATAAATAATAAAATATTGACCAAGGCGCTGGGGGACTGGGCCCACTAGCAGGCCGGCCGTGCCGTGGCCAGTCCGACGCCAGTTTTATATTTTATCATATTTTTGTTATTTTCCTTGATCTTATGAAAATCCTTTCATTTGAACAAATATCATTCGTTTTGAGGAAACTCCTCAGTTTCATGGTGTTTCCTTCGCACCGAGGAAATAATATAAAATTGGGAAAAATGTCCTGGAGCCGTGTTTATTGGCCAACCGGCCATGCCTTGATCCCGGCCGTCCCCACACCTCATGTTCCTTATTATTTTATTAATATTTCCCTAATCTCATGAAAACTCCTTAATCTCATGGTATTTTCATAAAACCATGAAAAATATAATACTCCCTCCCTCCTAAATTATTAGTCCGCTTTGACTAAGTCAAGATATTAAGGAGACCGGAGGATTGTACAAAACTACCCCTATTAAATGATGCATTTTTACTAAAATTAAAGGGAGTATATAGAGTATGTAAAAAAAATACATTGGTTATTATAATATATATAGAAATATTTAAATAGAAGATAAAAATAAAAATCTTTATGGATTGATTTAGTAGATTTGTTTCCTATTGAGGAAGATATCATTTAATATTTAGATTGGTGATATTTAATATAATTTTATAATTGTAAAAGTTTGAAGGATATATTTGAGAGTTTGACTAAAAAATATGACTATAAACAGAAGCCGGACAGTATTTTAGGACAGACGAAAATAGAATAGAGGACAGAAATTTTAGGACAGAGGGAGTATAAAATTAGTAGGGCTGAACATGGTTTCGGTTTTCCACTGGAACCGTACCAAACCAGACCAATTAGGAAGAAACCAAACCGAACCATTTACTAACGGATTGGTTATGGTGTAGAAAGTGGAAAACTGATAGTGTTGGTTTTGGTTTGGTTTAACTGCTAAAACCGAACCAAAAACTATTGGAAAACCGATTAATTTTTAAACTTAGTTTTTACCGTTGATGTACAAATATTAGATTCTACCCATTGATGTAAAGGATAAATAGAAATCCTAAATCCAATATTTCATTATAATACTCTCCCTCTTTCTCTTTCTCCTTCTCTCAGCCATTACTGCTATTAGACTTTCTTCATCCCGTCTTTCTTCTTTTTTCTTTGTCAATAACTAAATTAAGATATATTATATATATCTTCTTTTGATCTCTAGATATAGAGTAAGCTTTAACTATTCTTGATAAAAAATTTTTATCTATTTGTGTGAACCAATACTATCGGTACGAATTTTTTGTCCGTTAATTTGTGCAATTCTTCTTTTGGTTTGATATATAGAATTATTGGTTAACCAAAAACCACTGGGACAAACCGAAACCAGCTGGAACCATTTGGAAACCGAACCAATGGTTAATGGATTGGTTTGGTTTAGATTTTTATAAACCGATAGTATTGGTTTCGGTTCTGGTTTGGCTAGAAACCGAACCAAAACCGACCATGAACAGCCCTAAAAATTAGGGAAACTCGTGGGACCGGGCCCCAGCCGGCCGACCATGCCTTAGCCGGTCCCACACGTCCCTTTATTTTTTATTATTATTTTAAGTTTCCTTGATCCCATGAAATTCCTTGATTTCATGGTATTTCTCTCAAATTATGAAAATTCTTTCAAATCATGGAAATAATACAAAAAAATTACATAAAATTAGGAAAACGCACGGGACCGGGCCCCAGCCGGCCGACCATGCTCAAAGTCGGTCCCACACGCCCTTATTTTATTATTTTAATATTAATTATTTCCTTGATCCCATGGAACTCCTTCACTTCAAGGAAACTCCTTAATTTCAACAAACTCCTTGATTTCATGATAATCATGAAAAATAATATAAAATTAGAAAAGGCACTATGGGACCGTGGTCACTGACCGGCCGACCATGCCTTGGCCTCAGCGGTCCCACGCTTCATCATTCCTTCATTTTATAATTATTTTCCTTCATCTCATGAAGTTTCCTCAGTTTCAGCAAAACCCTGATTTTGTCATATTTTCTCAAATGATTGCTCAAACGCACGCCATAAAATACCAAAATTCTCAGGACTGAGATACGGACGTTTTGACGACGTGAGCATGTTACCTTGACCGACCAAGGTTGGATCTTTGGCTCGCACGGATCCGGTCCCACATATTTTCATGAATTGACCTAATTTGCGCAATTGCACATATTAGGTCCAAAACTCTTCCAAATAATTTTGGAATTTTCGTAGAGCGATCGTCATTCGATCCCGTGAACATCCAGAGCCGGTTTCATGACCCCTTGGTTGGTCCCTCATCTCTTCATAATTAATTAGGTTTTATCACCTAAGGCTCAGAAGAGCATTTTTTTAATAAATAATTAAACCAACATTTAATCATTCTTTCATCAACAAATCACCAACTCTTCAAGAGACCTTGATATTTTCTCACTCGAGCATATGGGCACTACATGGCCGATACATGATTCCATGTAGCCGGTCCCTCCTTCATTCCATGGTTAATTTTCAAATAAACCATCAATTGGTCATCAATTGATCGAATTAGGGTTTCTGAGTCCAAGGATCATAATTCCAGATTCAAACACCAATAACTTTACGACGATCTCATGATCAGTATTTTTATTAATTATGATCGATTCAATTACCAGTATTTTAAATTAATATTTTATCTTGGTCACGCTACCAATAATTCATCAAATGAGCAACATTTTCACAGATGAGCAATATTTGCTCAAACCAAGGAATATGGTTCAACTATCAATATTCAACAATTCATCGAATGAGCAATACTTGCCCACCTTAACTATCAATGTTTACTTAATAATCATACCTCTGTCTCAACAGGCACGTTCAATTCATGAGTCTCAGGACATTTTGCAAGATCATGTTCGACTCAGCAAATACATGGACTCATCGTCCCATAAAGTCATGAAGTCAACAACTGACTAATTAACCACGAGACGTCAATCGTGTCACATGGGGGGATATTAACTAGGGTTTTGGTCTGGCGGTCTACGGCACGTGTGTTCATACACACGATGGAATGTGAGCAAGTCGTGCAATCAGTTGAAGGAGTTAACAAAGTAGTGGATGAAAAATCGACCAAGTCTCCGCACGATGAGCAACTGGTTTCAAACACGATTTCCATTTCCCCACTCTTTGATTCCATCAACTGTCACACTTCATGGGATCATGGTGTCTACAATTCCAGCAATATAAATAAGTATTTGAATCATGAAAAGTATAAAAAGTATGACGACCCGAGCACTCCTTGTAAGTGTAGGATAATGAAGGATATCGTACTTCCATGTCATCATATGCTTAGTAGGTATAAAACTCCCATTTCTCTTGATGATATCGATCCTTATTGGAAGCAATTATCTTTCAAACCGGCTCCAAGAGAAGATCCCGGTGAAGAGTTTGGCGACATGGAACTTGGGAGAATAATCCTTGAAAAGTACCCCAAGTTGAATAGGTTGGACAAACAAACTATGAATCAAAAGTTGATGCCGATTATTTACCCTTTTATGGAAGAACTTCAAGAACCGGCGAAACAAGATCCAACGGGTAGACCACCTACCACAAAGACGAGGGCGGAAGAAAGGAAACAAATTAAAGAGTATTTGAGTACAAAGTGCGATCAATCCGAAAGGGAACAAATTAAAGAGTATTTGAGTACAAAGTGCGATCAATCAGAAAGGGAACAAATTAAAGAGCATTTGAGTACAAAGTGTGATCCATCCAGACATGTTTATACCGAGGCGCAACACAAGGAGGAGCCGGCAAAAAAGAATAGAGGTCGTTCCCGGAAAGAAACAACTACACCAACGGTTTCAAACTTGAATCCAAATAGCACTCCACTTCTTGAGAGTCAAGCAAGTGTGGAATTTGTTGGAAAGAAAAGGGGTCGGCCAAGGAAGGATTCAACTACACCAACGGTCTCAAACTTGAATCCAAATGACACTCTACGTCTTGAGAGTCAAGCAAGCCAAGGAGATGTTGCGAAGAAAATAGGTCGTCCAAGGAAGGTAGTACAACCGTTGTTGCAAGAGTATCGCGTACAACTCCCTCCAATTATTCAAGAGTTCGTTATTGGTACCGACGACGTCCCAAAAGATGGAAATTGTGGGTTTCACGTTGTCTCGCAACAATTGGGACACCTAAGTGGAGCGGTTGAGGAGAATCTCACCCAATGCCAATACATAAGAAAGAAGATGGCCACTCGACTAGAAAACGACAAGGAATTTCATATCTCAATGATGCTAGAAGGTTCCATGGAGGACAAAGAAGCAACTTTTAAAGATTTGCTAACTAGTGTTAAAGGACCGAAGGGAAATATACCGGTCAAATGAGAGCATTGGATGAGAATTCCGGAGTGTGGCCATCTATTGGCGGATACGTGGAATTGCGTGGTACATTTTTTTAGTAAGGGACTATCTATAGCATTTGCACCGAAACATGCGGTTTGCGTGGATCAACTCAAGCATAGAATAATTGTCATGGATTTGGTGGATTAAAATCATTTTATTGGTCTACAACTTAACAAGGAATGTCCATTACCTCCTCTTTGTAGGTTTAGTTTTTGGGAGAAGTTCACAAACAACAAGAGCAAGGAATTGATGAAACTTTATGAGGACAACATGGACGTTTGGAATGTTTTAGATGAGTCTAAGGAATGTCCCATAGATTTGACTAAAGGAGGTTCAATAGATTTGAATGAACTCCCTCCAATAGATTAGAGTGATGATTGATTATGGTAGGAACTACAAAATCTTTTTAGAGTATTTTTGTAATCGCATTCGTATTTTGTGTAATATACTTTGGCGTACTACAAATGAATGAAATGGATGTGGTTTTTTTTTGTGTATACTCCTATGGTCGGCATTGTAATTGTCACACGACCCTGCCGACCGTAACAGGGTCGGCATGTTATAAATTCGTCAGACTGCCGGCTGCACTGCATGAAAGCACAGGAAAATAGGCCTGGGACGGTCGGCAAGGTTTTTCCCTCTTACAGTGCCGATCGTACCAGGGTCGGCAAGGTGTTGGTTTCGTCATCTTGCCGACGTTTATGTGGTCGGCATGGTTTTTGAGGATAACAATGCCGATCAGTACAGGAAAAAAAAAACGTGTTTCCGGATGTTCTCATACATTATAGTCGGCAGGGTTTATCAGGAGAACACTTCCGGCTTTACAACCGCCGACATGGTTTATAAGGATAACCAGGCCGATCAAAACAGAAAAAAAAAACTTGTTTCTGGATGTTCTCATACATTATAGTCGGCAGGGTTTATCAGGAGAACACTGCCGGCTTTGCGGCCACCGGCATGGTTTGTAAACTGTTAAGTGCCGGCTGTTAAGCAGCCGACACCCTTTTAATTTAGTACCATGCCGACTTTACATCGAATACAAACCTTAATTAAAGCATACAAACGTTAAAAACTTAACCCTAACACATTTGGGACATAAATAGTATCTTTTTCTAGTACAAAATTTCTAGGAGAGGTAATTAGCTTCATCTTACCGTCGCAACATGGATTTGCGCATGGTAGAAGGTTCCCTTTAGCAACTTCATCTTCATACGGAGCTAGGCGCTCACCTATCCAATAAAAAAAACCCACAACAAGTGCATTTTGAAGCATACGGCTGATATACATCTCCTACTGCAGCTTTCATGAGAAATAAGAATCCCTTACAACCCTCAATAGTGCATTTTCTTCCTTCAAAGGGACAATCGTTTGCAAAATGACCACTTAGTGTACAAAGACTACAAATATTCGGTTGTGTTTCACTTGAAACTTCCGTTCTTTATGCAATGTTGAAGATGAAGTTGAGAATGCTTTTATAATAAAAACACACCTAATATCTTGATTTTGAAATTTCTAGCCGTTGAGCATTCAACGGGTTGTACTTTGTACCTAAAAAGTGCAACTAACATATAAGTCGGCAAGGTAGAGATTTAAAACCATACCGACCACCACTCCCTGACAACATTGTGGCATATAAAGCCTAGTATGGTCGGAAAGGTAGAATTTACACACCATGCCGACTCAGTAAAACATGAAAAATTGTCTAAAACTGCACAAAAAAGAATAACTTCTAAAACAACTGAAACTGAAAATTAACATAAGTTTAACAAGTCTAAAACTAACAACTAACAGTTCAAAACATAAGGTAATAGTTCAAACCACAATCTAAGTTTCTAAACCAAGTGAAACATAATAAAATTTAAAAATTTCATGGATCCTTCTTGTTGTTGTTATCTTCCTCCACATATCTAGCTTTTTCACCATCACTAGCTTTTTCAGCAACATCAGCTTTTGCTTTTCCCTTATCTGGACCTATGTAATCACCGGCCTCATTGTAATACGGGTTCACTCCAGAAAAGTCACATGCCCTGAAAAAAGTCCTTGGATCTACCTCGTCTTCTTCCTCCTCTGATGATGTGCATTCTTCATAGTTGAGGGGATTGCTAGGACTCTCCATAAACCTTAGAAATTCTTCAGGATCTTCCTTACCCATCAGAAGTAACTTTCTTACAGGGAAATTCTTTTCAGTTTCATCTTTAGGATCTTCTAAACCAGGATAAATCCTGTTAATAAATTCCAATAGCTCTGCTGCATTGCTCACAATACAAGGGATATCTTCTATTTTTGCCGGTGGGAACCTAGACAATACACAAATAAGATATATGAAAATTCTACACATTGAAACATGGTTTTGGTAATACAGCCGGCAGGGTCTAGAATTTAAACATTGCTGACCAACCAATGGTCGGAGGGGTGGTAATCATATACAATGCCGACTAATACAAAGTCGACAAGGTTTTATTCAAGAAAGATGCCGACAATTAACTAATGAAAATCAAGTTTCTGTGACATAAAGTCGACATGGTACAAGTCTAAGACACTGCCGCCTAGATGTAAGTCGGCAAGGTTTGTTAATATACCCAGCCGACCCTGGTTATTGTCTAACAGTCGCCATGGATGCTATGAAAAGTCGGCAGGTTATTCATCATGTTACCATGCCGGAGCTTACAAAACAAACACCAGTTGGCATGGTTTTTAAATTATCGACCTTGCCGACCAACAACCCTGAAAATCATAATTTTTGATAATCTAACCTAATATAACAATCATACAACACATCAGAATAATGGGTTGAGTTTAGAAATCACTTACAATCTTCTTTTCACCGGTGGAGGGTTTTTTCAACATTCTCAGGGATTGGATTTTCGGGTTTGCTAGTTCCAACTTTTTCCTTACCTTTTCCCTCTGATTTGGATCTTTTCATGTTATTGTTGAATCTCCCTTGCTACTGAATCGAACCATTTTTGTTAGAATACCAAATTGAAATTTTTAATTGATTTTTGGTTGATGGAATAAGATGAAGGAAGGAGAAGAGGAGAGGGATTAGAGAAGATAGATTAGAAGAAGATTAAACGTTTTTTAGTTTTTAAGTTTAGGATTTAATTTCAGGTTAATTAATGCAGGGATACTAAAGTAACTTCATCCGATTTTGATCTCCCTTAGTAAGGACACATGTCCATTTAAATTTGGGTATACCCCAATTAGTTTGGGTATACCCAAATCTCGCCAGGGTAATAAACCTAACCTTTGATTTTTATACGATTTATTAAGACCTCACCCACGCGTCTCTGACAAAGACATATGTGTCTAGACTCTAGTGGAACTAAATGGTCTATGTTGACCTTTGAGTAGAGTGCAGGGTAATGGCTCCAAGTCTCCAAACCATCTCATGATCGGTGTCTTTCACATGTGAGATGCACGTGTCCGCATATCACCTAAATGATAGGGACACCGGACACAAGCCCAAGCTTAATATCAGGTCTCACTGTATGACATTTTTGTCTGGAAAGTGAGGATAAAATTATTTTTTATCATAGGGCGTATATATTTTTGCATAGAAATGTGGGCAAGCACGTAGAGATGCTTTAGTTTTCTTGGTTTCTGCGCACCCCTTCTTCTTTTGGTTCGTAGGGGTACAGGAAAACCAGAAAGACAATACAGGAGGCTCCTTGGACGTCAGTAACTTCGTTCCTTCTTGGCTTAGGCTTGCAACTGAACTGACGCCTTTAGCGCTGTCTTTCTGGCCTGCCGCATAGACTGCTTATGCCTGGACTTCAAGCCGGACCTGCGGAAAGATGAAGTGGTTCGTTCTGGTCCCTCGTGTCAGCTTCTAATGAACCGCGATCGACTAACATTCCTGAATCGGATACTTCAATCGGCGTTCTTCTTGCTCTCGTTTTCAGGTTGTCTTCTTTTCGAGTCCAGTTAAAACAGGAGGGTAGGGCCTCTCCTCAAGAGTCCTCAGAAGCTTCTGAAGACTCCTATTGAAGGGTCCCTTCCTTTATAACTTGGATGCGATGAAGTAAATGGCTCTGCCAACGAAGGGGAATTGCAACCCCTGCCCCGATGGCGTAGTGCAACAGCCAACAAAAAGGACTCCCATCAAATTTATAATTTTTCTACAACAATGATGTGCCATTTTCATGAATGTCGATCGGGATGCACCAACACCACTTTCTTCACCGGCAACACCACCATTAGCGTCATCGCCATCATTAATGCCATTATGGCGTGGGCAATCCACTGCTCCACAATCACCAACAGATCGACCATCATCTTTACTATGGCTCCTCTACCACCAATTGCGCCTCCGCCTCCACCATTACCAACAGTTCCACCATTAATTCTACCAAAAAACCATCACCACTATTACAGCAGCGGCGCCATAGCCACCACCTCTGTCAACACTTCCACTACCAGCAACAGCATCTCCACAAATATCATAAGCTCCACGGCAACCATAAGAAATGTCTACATTCATAATCAAAATCTCAACCACCATTACTAAGTTTGCTAAAGGAACTACAAATTGTGATATAATTTCGATTTATAAATTTATAATTCCGACTTCGTGTCATTATGACAGAACTAAATTAAAAATAAAATATTTAGTTTTGGGTTAATTTTTTCGGTGGGCCGTCCCACCGTGACAACGGTCATCTAGTATTATTATTCTCTTCTTTCGGATGATGCTAAACAAAATAAATAGAGATTATTACTTACATTTGCCTTGACAGAAAAAAAAAACGAACAAATTAAACAATAATAACAAATACATAAGATCAAACCATTCAACCAATGATTAAGACTTTGTTTGGTAAAATTTATGATTATAGATAATCATAAATTGATAAATGATTTTGATACAATCATTTTCAAAATAAATTTTTTCAAGCATTTTTCTCAAATAATTGATTATCTTAGAATGATGATCTCGAAAAGGAGAAGAAAGAACAATGATCTACTATATTTTTTTAGTCCTATGTTATTTTTTTTGTCTCTTTCTTGATAGCTTAGAGAAAACTAGTACAACCGTTGCCACGACGGGTGGGTCGACCGAAGAACTTGAAGAAACGCCACAACTACATTATTGCATGGATTCAGATTTGTAAATGAAAAAAAAAAAACATTGTAAAGATGATGTACGATCGCCGGAAGTTGGACGAGAAAGTAGCTCAGGTAACCGGCAAAGTCCATCCAGACACCGGTCAAATGAGTCAACCCGTTCTTGTCAGCTGAGTCAAGCCGGTCAAGCACTGAGTCAGGGTCTAGTCAGATGGTGAGTCAGAGTCGGCTTAGCTGACTGGTCCAATTTTCCAAGGTCTAAGCTCCTGCTACGCCTCACTGCGCATCACAACTTCAGTTCAGCCACATTCCACAGCTGCAGAAGCTTCATATCTTCCCAATCTCAGTATTTAGCTCTCCCATTTTCTTCATTGCAGCACCACCGTAGCACCTACAGTTCCCTGACCACTGCTTCACACTAAATCAGCACAAACCAACTGCAGCTACCCATTTTTTCAGTTCCATCTCAGCCTGAACTCCATTTGCAGATCAATTGCACCATTATCTGCAACTGCATTCGCCAACACTGATCTTCTCAGTCCACTGCATCCATTGCAATTGCAGCTGCAATATCAAATTCATTCTGTAGCTTCATAAATAACAACACCAGCTCATTGTCTTGCATCATCCGTAGCTGCATCTCCGTTTCATTCACTGCGCAATTGCATTTTTCAACACAGATCAAGCCACTCCAGTTCAAACATCCCAACACCAAAACTGCACCTACAACTCACCACTTCATGTCTATCTTCTCAACTCAACTTCATCATCTTCTGCCAATACCATTTCCTCCAACTGATGACAACAACAAGCCAACACCACAAAAAACACTGCCAAATCTTTACTGCTTGCCACTTCAATTCCATTGCTCCAGCTCTTCCATGCTCTCCCTGCAATCATTCCTAAACATACATCTATAAGAAAATGTTGGTGTTGTCAAGAGTTCATACACAATAAAACCAATATGAGCAGTGTGGATTAAGATAAATAAATTACCAGAAGATCTTCATGATTTTTGCCGAACTCTGCTATAGCGGTTAAAGGATCCCAATGCATATTGTACTTTTGAGCAATTTCAATCAGAAGACTGAGTTTTACTTCAGCAGATGGTGCTTTTACAGAAAGCTTTTCAATTATCTACATACTTTAATAAATCAAAAGGAAACAGGAAATTACTAAAACCCAAGTTATGAAAAGATTGTAAAACAAGGTTGTACTTTGAATCGCAAACAAGACGTAATGGATCTACTTTACAGTGCGATTAACACTGGTGCCAGGTTTGAGCTCAGTAGCGGAAGAAATGAATTTATTTCCATATTTTGCAGTAAATATACTTACCCAAACCCACTTAGTCTAAGTCTAACCCCAGAAACACATAAAATAGTGGAACAACCAATTCCGACCAAGCATAGAATTTTTTTGGAATTCCTAAGTTCTCACACCATCCATAAGATATTCAAACTCCTCCCACCCACGACATTTCACTACTCCCAGTCTCCTACTACCCAAATTGTTTCTCGCTGAATACTTCTGAGGTACGATGAGGTGTATCACTTAAGACTACAATTTACAGATGAAAGCCTCAAACATTGGCAGAATATTCAATTCTCATTTCTCACTTACCATTTCGTTCGCAATTTTCACAAACTATTTGATACTTGAACAACTGGACTTGGATTTGCATTGGCCTGCAAATTACACAACCAAACATTAATAAACCCCCAAAAATCTGGAGGAAATATAAACAATACACACCAAATTCAGACACATAAACCCTTATCTTAACATGATCCACATGGATAAATCTGTCATGCTGAATACTTTCGCAGATCATGAGAACTGGTACTCTTAAATAAAAATTAATATACAAATTATCTAAGCTTGAATCATCTTAGAGAACATACATTTAAATACATTTTCCAAACATCCATCATACAATCCTGTATGACTCCATCTTCACCAACACGACCATCAATCACTGGAAATATTATATCTACAGAGGAGGCAACATGTTCTGCAAATTCAGACAAAGACTAGAAACCTTGGGCAAGGCTGCAAAGCAACACAAGCAGTAGCAACTAAGTCAAAAATTAGTGTTCAAACGTTTGACAATATAACCACAATTTGATATCTTCTTAACGGTTAACCTTTCAAGTTTAAAGTCAAAATCTGCCGGAGTATTTGAGTACATCTGCACCAAAGTAGTACACAAGAAAAAAAAACATCAACAAATCAAAGTAGCAAACAAGAGTCTTAAATTCAATAAATTGCTCCAAATTAGTTCTTGGAGTTGCTAAATTGAACATTTATTCTTAAATCTTCAAAAATAACCATACACTTGAAATTCTTTAGTAGCTTATATGATGATTACCTGAGCAGTCGATATCGCATACACATTAATATTAATAACAACTGACATGCAAATCATCTCCCTATCATCATCACACAATTCAATCATGTTTAACATAATTATTCAACAAAAATTTAAAGCAACACTAAACAAATATGAGTTACTTACTACCTGTATATGATCAAGCACTGATCTAGTAGAATTAAGTGAAATCCCAATATAGCTAAGATTAATTTCACTTTCAGTTCTTCAATTTCAACCCCGTCGTGTCACAACAGCATCTCCATCATCTTCTCTGAACAAAACCCATAAATTACACAACCCAGGATCTTCGTTCTTCTCTTAATTTGACAACAACCCCATCCTTTGACAATCACCATGGTAACAACATCGAACCCATCTCTCTGATTTCCACATCACCGATTTGAGTTCCTCAACCCTTCTCTCTGCTAACAGAGAACCAAATCTTCTTCTCCGTAACATCAAGACTCAGAAAAACCCTCAAATTCTCAGACCCTTGATTTAATTCTTCAATTACTTTCGAATTTCGCTGCAAAACCCTAACTCTTCACTTCAAACAGCAGCGACAATTTCCATTCTTCCTGTTGTTAATCGATGGCAGCATTCACATCTTCTACTTTGAATCCTTCTCAATTTCTATCTTCAATCATTTCTATCTCCAATCATCTTCCATTAATCTTCCCTGTCTCGATCTCCTCTCTCGGTTTCATGGTTAAAGAAGAAAGAAGAAGGAAAAAAAAAGGAAAAGGAAAAAAAGGAGGAGGAGGTTTCCGGGATTCGAACCCGCAACCTTTAGATGACTTTACCTTGGATTTTACTAAACTGCCCCTCAACAATTACTACATTACCAACCTCCGTGTCCTTTTTATGCACAGAAAATTTACGTGATTACCCATCGTGTTTTGTTATAATTACGCCAATTTTAGTGAGAAATAGAAGTATAAAGGGGCTCTTTAGTCCTTTCATTGTTGATTGAAAATGGTTTGGGACACCAAAATCCAATCTTTTTGTCTCAATTGATCACTTATAATTTACAAAAAAGTTACCGATACTCCCTCGCATCGTTCGGTCGGCCCATTAAAAAAAAAAAATTCAATTTGAGTTTCTTAGAAAAAATAATTGATTATAATAAGTTTTTTCAAATCAATTTTTTCCTGTTTATGGAAATAATAAATATTTTCAATTATGATTAAAATAAATAATTATTATAATGGTTACCAAACGCATACAAAATACATTATAATCTGCATAATGAATTATGACATGATAATCCATTAAAATAATAGTTACCAAACAGCCCCTAATCCATTTGTGATCGTTTAATTAGTCTTCCGACAATTCACACCAATTTGACCGGAGTTTCCTTCCAATGGCTTAATTCTACCCATTTTAATCATAGACTTCGCAAAATCCGATGCAAAAGCACCGGCATGAATACTGTATTTCTTCACCAATGCATCAGTTGATACACCGTTAAACAAAGCCTGGTCCGAATGAAGTAATCCTCTTCTCTTTACCAAATTTTTGAAGTACAACGTATCGAATTTGGCAGCTGTGGGATCAAACGGAGCAAGTCTGGTATCGCCGCCGGAGGAAGGACACGTTAATTTCCGGTTCCTGGCAAATAAAGGGTCGATGTTGGATTCATTGTAGATTCGGTTTTTGAAGTTGTTACACTGAGAATACCCTATGGCATGTCCTCCTGACAATGCAACCAGGTCTGTTTAATCCAGCCCTACGTTTTGGAAGTTGGCTTTGAGAGCTGGGAGGTCCATGAATGAGGCTGGTATGGCATTGTTGGCATCGGTTCGGCTGGCTGTGGTTGAGTCTTTTCGACCTAGTTCTACCTTCCATGTCTGTCCTCCTAACTGCATATAAAGTAACTCATTTATATTCCTGCACCATGCCATATTAGCTCGAATTGATGCAAATTATTTTTTGTTTACCTGGACAACAGAGTCGCGAGCAGCAACGGCTAAGATATCAGCACAGGAGACGACTTGGGCACCACAGACTCTGTCCACCTCTGACTTGATCCTGTCCACTACTTCAAATCCTCTTAGTGAGTTGTTGTTGCCAAATGCAGTCTTCTTCCTATCGATGGTTGATGTGCTATCAAGAAGAACTGATGCATCACACCCCTTTCAGAGCCAAATTAACATAAAGTCAGATCAGTGTTTTGGAATTCAATCAAACCATTAAGAAAGATACAGCATGGTTACTAACTTGATATTTAACTAGCAAATAATTTAATCAATCTTACATTTACAAAACAATCGTGGAAATGAAGGCGAAGCAAAGAAGCACCCATTCGGGGCTCACGGTTCACAGCATCAGTTACCACTTTCTTAATGACCGGAAGGGCTTGTGGACATACTTTCTGATAGAAAGTGGTTGATAGTGCATCTGAGGAAGTTGCTGCCACGGGCATTATAACCATAACAAAGAGAAAGTAAGAGAAACCATTACCATTTGCCATTTTAATCGACTCAAATTGTGCTCAATTCTTAAACTCTTAAGTTTATACTGTGTAGATGATGCTTATTGTTTGTGGATATTGCTTTTCAGCTAAAGGTATTTATAGGGTACTGATTTTAGGAGAAAGCATGCATAATTGTATTGCATATAATAATGCATGTTTGGTAGGTTTTGAAGTCAAAATATCGCTACAGACCCCGTAGTAGAATAACCAATGATGGCTGTATTATACTGTCTGTTTTTGGAAGATAGTAACAGATATTATTGATTCAATCTATTTATGAATATCAACTGAATATCAATGTTGATTAATCAGCTTCATAGTTCACAAAACGCCAGATTCAATCAAAGGTCTATCAGGGGATTTCAATCTTTCTCCTTATAGGATCCCATAAAATACAAAGGGCCTGTCGGGGAGCTGAAACCATATCAACAGCCCAAGGTAAGGTCTTTCTGGTTTGGATTGTTATGATCAGGTCATGGCTAAATATACATCTAAAACTGATGGCAAGAGTTAACAACTCTTTCTCTATCCGCCACAACTGTAAGTACAAGGACCACTTCAAAATCAACACATTCCTAGATGACAAAAACCAGAATCAACCCGTGCCAAAACTTCAAATTAAAGTTAGACACATCACTTTCAGCTTCTTTGAAGATTATGCACATAACATCTGCCACCCCCAATGGGAAGGACAAGGTAAAACTCTCAACACTTTAGATAACAATATAAAATTTTCTGTGTGCAGGTGCTTGAGCCAGATCCCATTAGTCATCTACATCAACAACAACTATCACAAGTATAAAAACAATGAGATGCTCTCATCCTTTGATCAACACCTACCAAAACCATATTGGCCTAGCTTGAAGACAACCCACAACTACTTACAAAAATCCTGCATTACTGACACGGTGAAGAATCTTTTTCAAATTAAAGTTTGGTTTGATTCCCCTCAATATCATTACTGGTCTTATCCCACCACAATACACATTGGTCAATACACTTACTAGTTGCTTTTTGTCTACTACCCCCTCTTCCACCCAAAAATGACTTCTTCATCAAAATCTCCCAACCCATCCATTGAAAACCTTGTTGCTCAGATGAACAAAACACTCAAAATGCCTGAAGCAGACTTATATCCCAAGGTTTTCTTAAACCCTGAAAATATCAGAACCAAGCAAGCCTTAGACTGGAAATGGTGTTTTATTGGAAAACTCTGCAGCAACATATGTTTTGAAACATCAAGAGTCAGCAATTTCATCAACAATAACTGGCAGAGTTGAATTGGATATATGGAACAGGAGAAGGAACTACTTATTCTCAGACTCACCCACGAAGAAGATTATTCTACTCTCAGGAATGGAGGAACTAGAGGAGTATTTGATAAACTTATGGTACTAGTTGGTGTACCCTTGGGAGGTCCAGACTTAATTCATGAAGAACAGTTCTCTAAGGTTATGATTTGGCTTCTCATCAAAAGAATCCCAACTCATATCATACCAGATATCAACAACATTCTGCAACCTGTTGGAGAATATCAAACAGCCAAGAAACCTTATGGAAGGGACAGTTTTGAGAAAAACTTAGAAGTCAAGCTCACCATTGATGTTACTAAGCCATTAAAGTTTGGTATTGAAGCCTTTGAGACCCCAACCATCTCCCACTGGCTTGATTTTCCTATGCTCTCAATGGTATCAAATTCTGTAAAGTTTGTAGAATTCTATATCACCCATCCTCACCTTGCTCCATCCCACCTACACCCTCAAAATCCCACTATGCTAACTACAAAAACTTGCCAACTCCTCAACCCCTACCACCACCCCAAAATGTTTATCAAAAATCTGTCCAAGAAGGTAGAAATGTCATTCACAGAGGTTACACTGATGCTGATGCATCCCAAGTCTTTGAAATGAAAATGAGGAATGCAAGACATAAGGAACTTGAAAAGACTATAGCAAAAATTGCTCCTTCATCCTCTCAACACCTCACTTTTGGAGCTTCTACCAGAGCTGACCCCAACTCCCCACACCCAGATGTAATTGCTAACCAAATAAGGAACAGGAAACTTGAGCTATCTAAGAAAATCTCCACCAACTACAAGAACCATCAAGCTAAGTTAAAGATCAAGGAAGCATCTAGAACCAAACACCCTAACCCAACAAACACCAATGTCAATCAAGTTCAAGACACTACTGGTATCTTCCCAGCTATCCCCACCCAAATTTTACCAACCCTTTCTCAAATCAAAGAAAGGATGGATGTTGAATCTGAACAATTCAAAAAGAAGGCCTGGAAGGCTAGAAAGACACTTCATGTCTTCATTGAAGCAAACTCACCAACTGATCCTCCTTCTCTTAAAGATTCTGACAAGCAAAAAACCATGCCAAAGAGGAAACAATCCACACATATTGCAGTACCCATGAAAACTAGTGAAGCTGATAACATCAAAAGATTCAAGGACTATTCTGACAGCTATGCTGAACCTCTGGACTCAAGCATTCCCCAATTGACTAATGGTGCTTCTGGCTCATCAACATCAACCTCTGAGGTACATCTCTTTATTCTTTATCTTAGTCTAAATCACTTGCACCATTACCATGTGCACTTATATTGTTGCATTATATTCTTTTATGATCCTATAGCTAGGAGACCAACTTCAAAATATCCTCATGTTTCCTACTTTTGGCAATTTTTTATCTCCATAGCCTAGAACTGTTAAGGGCTAGGGAAAAGACATACCAAGAAATACCTAAATGATATGTTGACCAAATTCAACCCTGACATCTGTTTCATCTCTGAAACAAAGCAGAAACATGGAAAACTTTTAAATTCCATGCAACAGCTTAATATTCAGAATTATTGGCATGTCAATCCTGGAGGGGCTAGTGTTACTGCTGGAGGACTAGTAATGATATGGAAGAGAAATCTTGATGTTGAAGTTATGGACTATTCCATTCACCATATCAATGCTACCATCAAGCCTACCAGTGGCCCCTCTTGGCTTTTTACTGGTTTTTATGGCAGCCCTTATGATACTCCAAGTAAACTTCACTCTTGGAAAGCCTTGGAAACAACTGCTACCAATCACTCCCTCCCTTGGTTGGTCATTGGGATTTCAATTTCATCTTGCATGATAATGAAAAATACAGTACTCAACCATTGGACAATGTAGAAGATAATATCTTTAATAACAAAATTGTGGACTTGGATCTAATTGACTTAGGAAGTACAGGCTTCCCTTTCAGTTGGTCCAATAAGAGAAGTGGTCCTTCTCTCACTGAGCAGAGATTGGATAGAGGTCTTGCCACTGAATCCTGGCTTCTCTTATATCCAAACTCCACTATCATTAATCTTCTAGCAATTGGATCTGATCACCACCCCATTCTTCTTAACACTAATCCTCATTGGTGTACTGGTAAAATTCTTTTCAAATTCTTTGGTCCCTGGTTGGACCATAAGGACTGTAAGGATATTGTTCTGGAATGCTGGCAAAGAAATCTCTCTGGTTCTAGTGCTTTCCTCATTGCTAGAAAGCTCAAAGACATTAAGCTGAAACTTAAAGTTTGGAACAAAGAAGTGTATGGCAACATAAAGTCAAATATTGAAGAATGTAAGCAACATCTACATTGGCTACAAGAAAACTACTTCAAGCACAACAGAGGTGAAGCTTTAAAAACTGCAAATCAAGTTCTCAGAGAATGGCAAGACATTGAAGAAAAATTCTGGAAGACAAAAAGCAGAGATCAATTCATCAAATTGGGGGATAAGAATACAAGTTATTTCCATAGAACTACAAAATTCAGATTAAGAAGAAACAAGATAGATTATATACAAGACAGTACTGGAAATTGGATTGAGGATTACCAAGAAATAAAACAAATTTTCACCAACCATTTTTCTAAGATGGCTACTGCTGAATCTCCTAACATGAACCCTGAAATCATTAACCTCATCCCTACAATTGTCACCAATATTGATAACAACATTCTCAACAGAATTCCTGAAAATCATGAAGTCAAAGCTGTTCTTTTTAGCATGGCCAAAAATAAAGCTCCAGGTCCATATGGTTTTCCACCAAACTTCTTCCAAGCCAACTGTGATATTGTAGGAGAAGATTAGTTAAAATGGTATAACATTTCTTCAAGTCTGGGCATCTTCTCAAAGAAATGAATTCCACTTTTATATCCCTGATACCAAAAATTGAAAACCCAACTTGCCCCAGCCATTTCAGACCTATTAGTCTCTGCAACACAACCTACAAAATAATATCCAAACTTCTAGCTCAAAGAATGAAACCTTTTCTCAACAAAATCATATCTCCCTACCAGTCTGCCTTTATACCTGGAAGACAAATTGCTGATAATATAGCTATAGCCCATGAAATTATTCACTACATGAGAACCAAAAGAGGTCTCAAAGGCAATAAAGGAACCATGGGGATCAAGATTGATATGGCTAAAGCTTTTGATAGAGTGGATTGGAAATTTCTTCATACCATTATGACTAAAATTGGCTTTGACTCTGAATGGTGTAACAAAATTATGCAGTGCATCTCCACTACTTCTTCAGCTGTCCTGATAAATGGCTCCCCTGATAAATTCTTAAATCCCTATAGAGGTCTCAGACAAAGGGATCCTCTATCCCCATACTTATTTCTTTTCTGCATGGAAGCTTTGTCCAGAACTTTATCTCATGCTGAAGACTTGGGCATCATCTCTGGAGTAAAAATCTGCAAGAATGCTCCATCTATAAACCATCTTCTTTTTGCTGATGACTGTATGGTATTCTGCAAAGCAAATCCTACTGAAGCCCAAAACCTCAAGGACATCCTCAACATCTTTGGAGATACTTCTGGTCAACTCATCAACTTCAGCAAATCTGGTATCTTCTTCGGCAAGGACACTGACCCAGCTCTAATTCCTCATATCTGCAATCTGATAGGAGTTCAAGCTCCCCCCCTAAATGACAAATATTTAGACTCTCCTCTATTTACTCACAGAAGAAAAATTCAATCTTTCAAACCAGGAGTGGATAAGATGAAGAGAAATCTGTCAAGTTGGAAGAATTCCCCTCTAAATCCAGCTGGAAGAGAAGTTATAATAAAATCTGTCACCTCCACAACCAGCATTTATCAAATGAACTGATTCAGAATACCTAAGCAAACTTGTCAAGATATAAACAACTTACAAAGATATTTCTTTTGGGGGGAAAATCTGGAACACCCCACTGGGTTCTACCCAAAAGCTTGGACAGCTATATGCAAACCAAAGGATCTTGGTGGATTGGGGTTCATGAATATGGAACTCTTCAATAGTGCCATGATAACAAAAATATGATGGAGGCTGGAACAGGATAAGGACTCTCTTTGGTACAAATTGATGGATGCCAAATACTTATTGGGAGAAATGTTCTAAACATGAATACCAAAGCCAAAGATGGAGACTCATGGATTTGTAAAGGGGTTCTTGAAGGAATTCAGAATATACAACACCATTGTATCTGGAGAATAGGCAATGGTAACAAAATCAAAATCTGGGAGGACCTTTGGATACCTGACTCAACTGACAAGCTCACAAAGCCTGCACACTGCCCCACTGATATACAACTGCTTGCTCATTTAATGACAGATCAAAAGGAATGGACTTTCCAACTCATTCAGCAAATTTTCAGTCCTGGTACCGCTCAAGTCATTAGTGACCTTGTTATCCACTTCAGAGAAGAAGACAACATGCATTGGAAACTCAACAACACAGGAAAATTCTCTGTTAAAGCTTTGTACAAATCCAAAATAGATAACCTGTATAGAAATGATCATACAACAAGAAACTGGGGAGCTATATGGAACTTGGAAGTGGCACCAACCATTAAAATCTTTCTCTGGAAATGCGCTCATGAAATCCTCCCAACTAATGCTAAAACTGCAAGCATTCTCCACTATATTGATCCCATATGCAAAATATGCAATAGTGGAGAGGAGACAATGACACATATGTTCCTCAACTTCCCTGCTGCCGCTGAGGTTTGGAAGCACATGTTAGGTGGAAATCATGGTCTTTTTGATCACCAAACTCTTTTCATGGATTGGTTCAATAGTTGGTTTCAAAATGCTAGCTGCAGTGACAATACCTGCACTTATGCAACCACTTGCTGGTTCATATGGAAGGCTAGATGTGATCTAGTATTCCAAAACATTACTCCAGATGCTAAGAATACAACTCTCAGTATACAACAACATCTATGTGATCATAACAAAATCCACACTTTGCCCTACCATGCTCTAAATACTCAGGGGCATACTTATGATATTGATCCCCATACAACAACAACAGGAAATTATGTTGGGATCCCTCCTCAAAAGCAGACTTTTGGTTTCTTAATCAAAATCTGCACTATTCAGGATCCTAACACTTATCAGTTCTTCTCAGCACTAACTATCATTGATTTTGCAGGAAACTATGTTGATAGCAGAGGACACACAGGTCAATGGGGAGCAGGAGGAGAAGACTTAGCGTTTGAGTGGGCAGAGAAAAAGCAGCACATGAACATTGAAATACAAGCTGAAACCAATGAAATTCTGTAACACTTCAATGCTCTCTATCTCAAAGCTATAAAGGGAAGATTCAGCAGGAACTATCATAAGAAAAAACAAACATTGAATGAAGCAACGGTCTTAAATGTAAAACCTGTATCTTTTGTTTTAATGGGTCTTAAACTTCTTCATAGAACTCAAAATCTCCAAGCTCTAAACTTGGCTATTACTTGTAAGAACCTTAGCAGTGGGTCTGATGTTTTTCAAAACAATGACACCACTAGCATTGCTATCAATCTATTATCTTAGGCTCTGCCTAAGTTTTCTTAAAAAAAAAAAATCTAAGCGATGAACCAAGATTGAATGAAAGACGTATAAGATAATCATGCGCCATCATTGAACGACCATTCTTCCACGGTGGTTGCTAGAAAACCCTCAAAACGTCAAGTATTATGTGTATACAAACACGTGTTTTCTATTTAAGATAATCGTTATGTTCATCTAGCTGCCATATTTTTCTACTCATGTGTAATTCGATTAAGTTTTCAATATTCACATGTTTCATTTTCTCTAACGAGACACTACTCATGACTCATGTCCGGTGCCCCAAAGGTAGTAGAATACAGATGTTATGGATTTCATGATCTTATGATTCTTATCTCTCCTCTTTCCGAAAACCCTTGGGCGGTAAGTTCCATCCTTCAAATACTTGCAACACCAAGTTCTGCACCACACATTGTCATGTGACGCTACTGTGCAGCCCATTGTCATGTGATGCTACTGCGCGGTAATAAATGAGACGTAGTTTCATTTTCCTACAGGGTATCTGAGTTGTCAGACACCGAATTTTAGTACCCAAAGCCCAATGTTAGCGGGTGTGATGTTACTACTAAAGTGCCAGCCTGCGAGTTTCACATACCTTTGGGTTTGAAAATCAATCATTCATTCAGGATTCATTTCCAAAGTAACGGGTTATAAAATGCCTTCACTTTATTTTATTTTTTTATTTATAGTGCACACCGGTAAAATTATTTTATGAATCCCCCTGCTAAAAGAGGCTATCAAAATCCACTAGAGTTGAATAGGGTTTTCTAGTTATTATTTTTAGAAAATTGGGCTTTTGTGAGGATCGCTGCAATCTCATATACCAATGCATAAGTACTTATAACTTTTCAGTTATTCTTATCAATGGGGTCTCTAGTAAGCCTTTCAAACATACTAGAGGTTTTAGGGAAGGGGATCCTCTATCCACTTATCTCTTTATTCTCTGCATGGAGTCCTTACCTAGGATTTTAACCCATTTTGAAGATCTTGGACTAATCTCTGGTCTTTGGTTTTGTTGATATGGAATTCAGATATGATTGAAGTCGACGATTTTCTTGAAGGTATTTTTACTATAAGTATATCTTGTCATAGTTTGGAGGATAATTTTCGTTGGGATTTAATTGGTGTACGTGGTCCTTGCATTGTGAATGAGAAGAAAGGATTTTATATAGAGCTAGTTATTGACTTGGCTATCATGCCTTTGCGTTTCCGTGGAGATCTCAACGAGATAAGATTCATGGAATAGAGAATAGGTCGTCGTAGAGTATTAAATTCAACGAAACTCATCAATGACCTATGTAATAATTTTGATCTTGTGGACTTCCTTCTTTCCTGTGCCAGTATACTTGGAGTAGACGACCTAATAAGAAGAGCAAGATCGACCGTTTTCCTCTTACTCCAGATTGGGAAGATCATTTTCCAAATATTGTCTTCAAGCGCCTTGCAAGATCCTTTTCGAATCATTTTCCTATCGAGTTATGCTTATTGGACTCCAATTGGGGGGTGCTTGTGCTTGTCGATTTCAATTAGCTTGGCTTGAAGTTACTAACATAACCCTTTTAATGAAAGAATGGTGGGAGTCTTTTTCTTTTATAGGTATAGTAGGTGAATGTTTTGCAAAAAAAATAAATGCTTTAAAGGAGAAATCGAAGGTGTGAAATAGGGATGTCTTTGGGAGCATTCAATGGGTGCTCTTACTAAGTTGAAAGAATTGAACGATCTAAATGATGGTAGGGTCTTACAGAAGTTAGACATGCTTGTGATGGCTAAAATGGATTTCGAGGTGGCTCGTCGTCGTCAAAACATAATGTTGAGACAAAAGTCAAGAATTAAATATTTTACAGACATTTTCATCGGGTGGTGAAAGGTCATAAAGCTTTTAACAACATCAATAACCTCCATATCAATAGATGATGGACCAGAAACAAAGAAGAAATCAAGATGGGTACTAAAAATCATTTTGAGTTAGCGATTAAAGAAATTTCAAACAGTCGTCCAAGAATCAAAAATATGTGCCTAAAACGTATTGATGAGAATGCAAATTCATGATTGGAGAGACCTTTTAGTGAATAGGAAGTCAAGAATATAATTAAAGATTTGGAAGTTGATCGTGCTTGATGGGTCGGATAACCGACTTTGTTTTACCGCAAGTGCACGGTTTCCAAATTGTAGACAATAACAAATGTGGTTCGTTCCCACAAGGAGTGTTCTAAATTACTTCTAGCTAATACTATCACCTTTCTAATCAAGATCTTCATTTAGAAGATTTCAGATGCTATACAAAGAAAACAGAATGCAAACTAAGATATTAAAATGTCGAGTGAGATGAGAAAAAAATTAAGGATCCAGGAATCCGTCGTAGACTAGCCTTTACTTATGTTCTTTCGCAAGAGTCTCTATTTTACTCATGTAAAGTTGCAACACCTGGCTACTTAAACATGGAAGATATGTCGCTAAGAATTCTTGATAATCGGCTAAGGATTGTTTGATCTCAACCTAAAAGTAGAACCCCTAAACACTATGTATACATGGCATACAAAGTAGAAGAATGTTCATAAATCTGATATCAATCAGGTCTCCATGGGATTGTCTATAGCTTACCTATGTAGTATACTCCGCATAAAACATGACAAGATCTATAAGAACAATCAACCAATATGAGATAATCAAACATAAAATTAATATTTTGATTAAAAGAAACTCTTATTCAAAACATAAATAATCTAGCCTACATGTTCATCCTTTCACCCTAACAATAGTTTAGCAAATCATGGTTTTCTCAAAAGCCATAAAAATTAATAAAAGAAATAACAAGCTAAGCATCGCGAAAATAAGAAAGCTTAAACCTAGTTTCTTCCTTGAAAACGACCTTCTCCAATCCGTGTTATCTGACGTATATATAGGTGTTGCGAAGTCATCTAGCTCACTAGCTGGACTGCATAAAGTATTGCCACAAGCCCATTTCTTTTCACCCACCAGCTCCTTGTTAAAGAATGATTTTTTAGGGACCATGGTTTTTTTGAGGGGACCATGGTTTTATTAAGCCACCTTCCCTATAGTGATAAGGGGTGTCCTAAAACGTTGAAATGACTAACCTACCCTTAACCTAATTTAATTTAAAACCAACCTAATAACCACCTATATATATATAACCACCACCTCCTCCCACCACCGCCGATTACCACCACCACCACCTCCGATTATCACTACCAACAACCACCGATTACCACCACCACCACCACCACCGCCGATTACCACCACCACCACCTCCGGTTATCACCACCACCAACCACCGATTACCACCACCACCTCCTCCCACCACCACCACCACCGCATATTTAAGAAATGTAACAACATCAATGCAATCACAATTAAGTTCGGTTACATAATAATTTTATCGGTATAAAAGACGCCAGCCGCAACCTGATTCTGCCATGGGATCACTCCGGAGGTATTTTCCAACAAACCCTTCGCTTTAATTTGATTTTGATTGCTTCAATCGAATAGAAATCATCAAAATAGGGTTTTAATAGGAGTTACAGAGCCATGTTCGGTTCGGTCGATTTTCCAAAAAACCCTAGTTTACTAACCGAACTTCTTGAAAATGAAGAACACGAAGAACAATTCGGTTCTATTGGATTTAAAACTAAGTCACCGAACTCTCTGTTCGGTTGTTTCGCAAAAAAAAATTAAAATTACAAAGTAACCGAACTCCACCCTTAGAACCGAAAAAAACAAATCCAGTCTAACCGAACTGTGTTGTTGTGGCCACTATGTAGAGTTCCAAAATAACCGAACTTATCCAATAGAGTTCGGTTTGTTCGCAAATTTTTTTAAAACTACAAAGTAACCGAACTTAGCCAATAGACGCTGGAACTTCACATTTTCTTTTGTTTGTTAAGTTCGGTAACTTCACAATTTTATTGCAGAAACCGAACTCAAAGTTCGGTTGGTTAGCTGTTAAGTTCAAGTTTGCGAAAGAACAGAACTTTGTAAACTTATATACTCTTATATTACGTAAAGTTCGGTTAGATCAAAAGTGCATGCAGTTTGCGAACCAACCGAACTTTGTACACCAAAGTTCGGTTAGTTGAGAACCAACCGAACATAACGCTGTAACTCCTAGAAATTCTATTATTAGAGAGTTCGGTAACCTGCGTGTTTGGAACAAGTAACCGAACTACACTTTCAGATGAGTTCGGTTACTTGTTCATCTCACGGGACAACCGAACTACAGCTTCAGATGAGTTCGGTTACTTGTTCTTCATATAAAGTAACCGAACTGTTCAAAATCCAGTTAAAATCCGGATCATTTTGAAGATTAACAAATATTCTAGGAGAGGATGGAGATGAAGAATCAGATGAGTTTTCATCATTTGAATACTCAAACTTAGTGAATTGGAAAAAAAAAATATTTTCCATGTTTTTCTCCTTCGTCTTCTCTAACTCTACTCTCTCAAAAATTCTACTCAGCTAATAATAAACCCATCTTTTAATTTAATCTCACTAATTGTTTTTAACTAAATCATTCACTAATCATAACCTAAAATTAATTAAGAGGGTAGATTAGGTATTAAATAAATAACTAGATATGGGGTGACCTAGAATTACTTCTAATGTCTTTACCCCAAATAAAATCATGGTCCCCAAAAAAACCATGGTGCCCAAAAAATCGTTCTTGTTAAACCTGACCCCAACATTTCCTTCACTCTACCCACATCAACTGCTCTTAAGCCTTCAGCACATCCATCGCCTGTAGATGTTGCAATTATGATCAGCTCCTTCCCAGAACCACCTTCTTGAACCCATTGTTACAGCCATAACCATCTACCACCATCGAATGCACAGCTCACGAAATTGACCCTTGCACATCTTGCCTCTATGTAGCCTGAGTTCTCAATTCAGTTTACCATTAAACAACCATCGTTGCTCCCCTGACAGTAGCATATGAACCCCACTGTTGCTTTTAAGCCATCATTCATGCATTTCTTTTTCTTCTTCTTAATTCTTCACCTGCTTGATTTATCTAGCTAAATCTTGGAACCACTTTACTCGACCTAACACCTCCAGACCCATGCAATCATCACCTGCAAACTCCAATTCATCGGATAATCTGAACACCACAACTGACTTCAATCAATTCCAGCCATAAACCCATCACAGCAATCACCATTCCTTCTCACATCACCTATCGAACCCAGAACAGATCCATCTGGTTCATCTTGTTCCCTGTAATCTCCTCAAATATCGACTGCAACAAATTAACCACGACCAACGACTTGAATCCCGTCCATACACTTCGACAAATCGAACTCCCGAATTTCTATTAATGCTGTAGATGCCCTCAAATATGTGACTGCTTCTCCATTCACAAATTAACCTAAAATAAGAAAATCAGCCCCGATTCGATCCCTAAACAGCCACTGACTTGCACCATATCTTCCATGTTCGTCTTGAGTTCCGGATTCCATCAACCGAGATCAGTTTCAACTGTTGTTGCTGGATTGAAATGACTAAAAATCCATTCAACCCCATGTGTTCACAGCCGAGAATCAATGACAACACCCGTAGTAGTAACATCAATTCTTCAACCTAATTTGGCTAACAACAAACTCCATTTTAGTCCATACGAACCTCCTCTCCATTTTCTTGTTGAGATAAGCATCACCTGCTTGAATAGAAAGGTCAAGTAATGAAAAGAATATGCTCGGTGCTGTGAGCATTTCACACATGAACTGTGGATGTAATGAAGCTACGTTCCACTTTCCTCTTCACCAGTGCGGCTCACATGCTTGAAGAAACAAGGAGAATTCTTTGTTTTGTGAATTGATCTCTGGCCACAAATAGCAAGGTGGTGCGACCCATGAGTTATTGGCTTGCCAGCCCACAAGCTCTAATTAAGCTCCGACTTCTTTGGCAATGCAAGTCGCGAGCGCTAATTTAGTTTCTAAACCATTTATCCTCTGGGTGAACAGATTTCACTTGTAATTCCTATAAATGATTTAAAAGAATATTATTAGCTAAATATCGAGACCTATCTAGTATAAATGTGGGTATAAAAATGTTGCACTTACATGCTTATCAAAAGTGCTCCGGCTCCGAATTGATATCATGTGAAGTTCTTTGTTGTTTATTGGGAATTTCTAAAAGAAGATTTGCTGAAGGTATTCGAAAAATTTCATGACCATAATGTTCTTCATACGTCATTGAAGAACAATTTTATTGTGCTTATCCTTAAGAAGACAGATGTAGAGGAAGTAAAAGATTTCTGGCCTATTAGCCTTATTGGGAGTGTGTATAAAATCATTTTAAAGGTATCAGCAGAGCGTTTAAAGCAATACCTTCCTACTCTAACCTCAAAATGTCAATCTACTTTTGTTAATGGAAAGCAAATTTTTGACAAAGTACTGATACCTAAGAGTGTGTGGATTCTATATTTCATCAAAATTACCTGCAAATTAGAATTTTTTAAATGAAGTCATATTCATGGTGTTTAGAGGATTTGGATTAGATTTTCTTTTAACATTATCCAAGTTCTCGGTTCTTGTTAGTGGATCGTCTTACAGTTACTTTGGTAGTGCAAAGAGACTACGCCAAACGGACCCACTATCTCCGTTTATTTTTACTGTCGTTGGTGAAGTCCTAAGTTGTATGTTGAGCAAAGCACGATAACTTGATCAATTCTCGAGTTTTCAGTTAAGATACTACATAATTTTTCTTGATGCTAAGAGAGAACAAATTGATGCCAAATTCGTTACATACTCCTTTGTTTCAAGCTAACTTCAGGTTTGAAGATAAATTTCTCTAAGAGTAGCTTATTTGGGATCGTGGTCGAAGAGGGAGTTGAAAATTAAGTTAACATGTTGGGTTGCAAGTATGCTAGTTTTCCTAGTATCCATTTTGGCATTCACTTGGGAGACAAGGCAGGAGACTTTCAAAAATGGGGAAAAACACTTGAAATTTGTGCGAAAAGAGTTACTTCTTGGAACAGAAAAATAATAGCAAGATGAGGTAACTTAACTTTTGTAAAAAGTGTTTTGGCTAGTCTACCCATTTATTATCTCTCTGTTTTTCTTGCTCCATGCTTCATAATTAAGAAAATTGATAGAGTTGTAAGAAATTTCTATGAGATGATGATCAAAATAAGAAAAGAATTCACAATATTGGTTGGGCATTGGCTACAAAACCAAAGGAAAAAGGTGGCCTTCGTGTTAGAGCACTGCTCGGTCGAACTCGCAAGTTTTTTTTATCTCAAGCTTGTTGTCAATGTTAGATGCACAAAACTATACCTTGATTTCTAGTCTACTAAAGGCAAGTCTCGGACTAGGATTGGGGTATGGTAGTTGAGTATCATGCATCACTGGATAAACCTCGAAGATTGAAGACTGGAGATCAAGCGAAGATATTTGGAGAACTTCATCGACAAAGAGGTATCTAAAGAATGAACCATCCTATTTACTCACGATATTCACCATTTTATCTTATGAGACTATTTCGCATGATTTTAGTAGATTTATTATTGCAAAGAATAAATTTCAAGTCAAGTTTGTCTTGATAAATCTCTCGAATTATGATTCAAGCAATGAATGTTCTAGATCCTTAATAATCTTAGTTAAAAAAAAAATTATTGTTTCAAGTTGATAATTTTTTTTTTAAAGTTGATCATTTGGGAATTCCCCTAGCAATGATATTTATAATCTATAGCAATTAGGAATGTCTCGAATTGTTTAAAGAGAGTTTTGAAAACTTAATTATGGACATACGGTAAGCACACATACCTAGTACGCGTACCCCAATGATCTAAGTTCCTTAATATAATATGTACGCATACCATGTCAATCCGAGCTCGAGAATGGGCATAGGTACGCATACCCAGTGCGCGTATCCAAGGGCCTGAGTTTGTGAACGACCAACAAATACATGCCAATTAAGATTACCCTTGGAGCCTGAGTTCACGGATTAGGCCTAGGTATGCATACCCTGTTTGCATACCTACCCAGTATGACATAAACAGAAGCTCACAAACTGTTTCCCAAACATGTTTAGCTTTGACTCTCGTAAACACTTAAAAGACAACTTTGTTCACTAAATCACTTTGTGTTTGTGAATCACGGTTTGAGTCTTGAGTGTTATTGAAAAATACTTATGCTTATAATTAAGTTTAAAAGGCATACTTGCCACCACGAACTATCATTGTACATGGTTCCAGAATCCTGGACCATAGTGTATATTCTCATATGTAATTTCAAGGCGGACTTCTCACATGCTTATGTGAATTCCTGATACTAATTTCATCTAAATCGAGAAAGTGTTAGCTTGGATCTCAAGTTATCTTAGCATGAATCAAAGCTACCTAGAACCTTGAAAATCTATATACAGAGAGATTCTTATAACATGATTTCTTAATCTAGCACTTTGGTATACTAGTTGCTAAGATAGAGTCATCCTCTATAACCTAGGTTCTTCCAGAACTATATTTTAGGTTACACTTAAAGACTTCACTTAGGGATTCGTGAACTCGGGTCAGACTATCTTTTACCAGATAGTTTTTGTATCCTGATCTTGTTATTATTGATCTTTGAAGTTTTCGTGATCTCTTATCATGAATGATATAGATAGAAATCGCAAAGTTCTCATGGTCTCAGACTTTGTGATTCCTCAAGATAAATATATAAACTCTTCTTTGATTTGTTTGGGTTGTTTGTGAAAGGTGGTTAGTAATCCAGGCATCTCAGCGTAAGTGTTCAGGATTTGTGAGGTTTGCTGGACTTTGTCTATTGCAAAAATATTTTCAAACCTAGATTTACAAATCAAAATGGAAATCAAATAGGCTTATCTATTAAAGTCAGATTGCTATCAAAAGTATTCACTTAGGTTGAAGCAACTCTTATGCTATAAAGGACGTCAGCTGAGGGATTCAATTATGTAGAGCCTTGCGAGGTTTAAGAGACTAATTAAGGAACACGACTGCAATTGGGTTGCTTGGAGGGTTAAATCGGTCTCAACTACATTCCAGTTCGAAATCTGATAATATGCTAGTGTCTGTAGCGGGATTAATACAGTTTGTTTCTCAAAGCTGGACGAGGTCCTGGGGTTTTTCCACAAGTGAAATGTTCGTCGTTAACGAAATTTCTGGTGTCTTGTGTTTTCCTGCTTCCGCATTATAATGTTCTATCTTTATAATAAGAATAACACAAGTAGTACGTAATCAATCTTGATAGTTTAAGCCCTTATTAATTGAGATCAAAAACAAAAAAAATTCTTGTTTAATTCGTATCTTGAAAGATAGATCACAAGTTTCATACTTGTTAGAATTCAGATCCTCTTAATTTAGATACGACTAGATTGATCTTGGATATTGATTTGTGAGATCGTTCAAGAAATCTTCTACACAATCAGGTTTACGAACTTTATATCTAGACATATTGACTGTGGAAGAGATAAAAGAAAAACTATATATACATATTATTCAAAGATCTTTAGTATAGATATACTTGCAATTATATTAGGTTTTGTCCATATAGGTTTTCGAACGAAAAAGGTGATCGTGTACTTGGCATAAGAAGAACTAAGCAAGTGAATTTGGTTTTTCTAAGAGCATAGTGGTGGCAATTTGGTATATATAGAGAAAGATGTGTTCTGGAGGAAGATTATATTTGAAAAATTTGGCGAAATATTTACCTGTTGGGAAACTCTCCAACCCAAAGGATCAAAAGGTGGTAGCTCGTGGTTTAATATATGACGATACATCCAACTATTAGTTTTGGGACCAAATTAAGGCTTCAATAATAGAGGCTCACATCAAGGCCTCAATGACATCATCGTAAGCCGCTGAGAATCGGTTTCCGGGCGAAGATTTCAACAAAAGTATTAGATTCAAGATTGAGGTGGGCGAGGAAACTAGATTTTGGGAAGATTAATTATATGATATGTTTCCTTTGGCATATGAAGCTTCAAGGATCAAGGAGTTTGTGGTGTCTAGTATGTATGAAATTAGGGAAGATGGTACAAGGTGGGGGTTTATGTCTTGGAAAAGATACTCTCAAACTATTTCAAGTGAAGTACTAACTATATCAAATCTTCTTCTTCCATCTCTATTCAAGAAGGTTCTTTGGATAGACGAATTTGGGTCGGAAATATCATGGTCAATATACAATTAAGGATGGTATTAGGAGCGCAAAAGACCAAGGTAAGCCAAAAATTCCAACCGATGTTGTATGGAGCCGTGAGTATCTGATAGACGCATTTATGTGTCTAATTTGATATCAATTTTCTATGTTGCTAGTACCCATTTTGTACTTATTTTTGTATTTTATGTCTTTGTAGGTATTTTTGGAGAAATAAGCAGTTGCGAAGAAATTGGCTCTAAAAGTGGCTTTTAAACCTCCGGAGAAAAGTACTAAAGGCACCCCAACTTTGGCTAAGGGCACCCCCAAAATTTGTTAAGAACACCCCAGGAGAAGTGCTAAAGGCACCCCCCAAACGGATAAGAAGCGCATAATTACTATTGACGCCCCCAGCAGTTGGATAAGGGGTAACCATCTTCAACAATTTGAATATGAAAATTGGCGGGAAAAATTGTGTTTGAACCGGCAAAATTAGGGTTTTGATATTGGAGGTGTTGTAATTAGACTAAAGTGCTGAGATTAATTGGGTTTGCTCTAATGGACTAAACAGAGATGGTAATCGCTTTTGCTTCATTTAGAATTGGCTAGATTGTCGAGATAAAGCAAAACAAGGAGAATGTTGCCGGAAAGTTCTGTATTGGATTTGGAGGAATTGTAACGAGATTCAATCACGGATTTGGATCGATTTGGTCCTGTTAAAGTTATGCAAGGTTGATTTGGGTGTTTGATTCGTCTAAAGTTGGATGAAACGTGATTTTGGATAAAATAGGATAAATATTTATCGGCGAAATACTCTCAGGACTTTGAGCCATTTTTGGGAAGGATGTGGTCAAAGTTTTTCATTGAATTAGTGTGTAATCACCCTGATGGATCCATACATTCCTAGTAATCAAGTTGGTTTGGAGAAGGTAGTTTCCACGTAACCAAGAAAAACAGGGGAGCACGTTTAAAAAAGAAATAAACTCGGGATTTCATGTGGTTTGGCGTGTGTCTGCACGAGCTAAATTCATCATAGCCGTGAAATGAACGTGTTTGGATAGAGTTGAGTTGCTGAAGATGCGTGAGGAAATAAAATAGGGAAGTTATTCCCGTAATATTGCAGAGAAGGAAAGAAAATCATCTCGAGTTATTGAAGGAGATTCGAAGGCCCTGTTGAGTATAAAGTAGGTGCTCGAACACCAGAGAAGGGGGGCGGAGAGTTCGGGAAAGGATAAAGAGTTAAAAACGAAGAAATCAAGCTCTACATCAATTCCGTTGCTGCTGTTATTAAAGAAGAACACGAAGAACAAATCCAGCCAAGGTCAGCCGCGGAGACTGTTGTTTAATCAACGACAGAAGAACAGTTTCAGTTGCAGTAGAATTATTGTAACTGAGCTAGCTGAGCGGCTTGGGTCGCTGAATACCTTTAGGGACTAAAAATCGTTGTAAGCCAAATTAATTATTTTTAATACAATGAATAACCAGATTTCTTCCATTTTTTTCATATGAGCAGCTAATTTAATTTCTAGCGTTGAGGAGGAAACTACTTCTAGCATGTAATTTTTGGTATTTAATTTTCTTTTAATATTACTCTCTAATTAGTTATAATTGTCTAGAAATTTTCTCTTCTTTATATGCTTCATAATAACTGTTTTGGATCGTCTTCGACAATCGATCTTTTATAAGACAAGGAAAATTAGGCCTTAGATTATCGACTTGGGTCTAATTGATATTTCTTTAACGATAAATTTTCCAAGGCATGAGATTGGGTTCAAAATGACCTTGTATAGTTTTGAGAGTAGATTAGAGAAAATAATTATTGAAGTTACAACCGTTAGAAGTAGTGGAATCCGAAATCCTAGAATTATCTCTCTCTCTTTGGTCAACAAAATTAGTTTTTCCTTAAGTTTTTTTTTAGTTAATCTTAAAACGAAATCTTAGAAAATAGTCTGTGAATCGAATCTATTCTTACCACTGTTAAAACTGCATCAGTATCCTTGCAAAATCAATATTTTTTCTTTGGCTTCTTTCTCATGATAGGATAATGACGCGAATAAAATTTTAAGAAGGGGTATGGATGTTTCTACTTTATGTTGTTTTTGTGATGAAAACGATGAAACTAGTTCGTATTTATTCTATGAATGTTGGAGGACCCAGAGAATTTGGAATTATTTTGTTAAAGGATGCCATTTTCGTTGGACTTATAATTCAAACGTCACCACAAATGTGAAGTCTTGGAAGTTTAATTTGGGTGACAAAAGACTTAGTCAAGTATGAAATAACGATCCAGTTGCAACATGGTAGTGCATATGGAGAGAGCGAAACACAAGACTCTTTGAAAAAAAAAACAAAAGTTTGGTAAGCCTCACTAGAGACCTTAAAATAAAAGCGTTCTTTTAGGCCGAACCAAACGTGAGGATGTTAGGTCCAACGGTGAATATAACGATAGCTTTATCTGGCTCTTTATTTCGTTCTTTGTGAGCTTGTTTTTTTGTTGTATTGGCTTGCCTAATTCCCCTTTATTTCCTTTTTTTACCCTCGCTTGTATACATTGGGTTGAGTACCCCTCTCAAGTACCCTAGCTTCAATGAATTTTCTCTTTAACTGATTAGACAAAAGATTGTCCTCTTATTAGTCATCTGCTTTTTGCTGATGATTGCTTTATTTTTACTAAAGCTTCTACTCAACATAATGAAAATCTCTTAAAAATCCTTGAAAATTATGGTAGTACTTAAGGACAAATGATAAACTTCTTTAAATCTGGTATCTTCTTCACTCCTCACATGTAGCCTTATAATCCCTTCTCGTTTATAGAATGATCACTTTCATTCTCCCTAAAAAATAACCAAGAGTGATACGGGACGTATCTTTGGTTATTAGGATAATATATTAGGATAATTACTTTCTTGTTTAGATTTATCTTGTGTTATGAGAATAATATATTCTCTTAGGCTAGTTTAGGAATGTTTGGATTTCCTAGGTTTTATGGTGCTGGCTATATATCGTAACTTTCTTTTTAGCTTGGATTAGCTCGTTAATGAAATATATTATTTGGTTTCAAACATGTTTACTTCTCTTTGAGAGATTGATCATCTTTGATCCTTATTTGTCATTTGCTCCTGGATTGGAGTTTCTATCATCACCGTTAAGGAGTGGATTCTCCTTGTTTTATCGTCTTTTGGGGTCCTATTACCGGAGTGGATTCTCCGCGTGTCGGTTTATTTCAAATCGTTTCCGCTATGCCATATCAGGTGGTTACCAGAGCAGGCTTTTCCTGTGACGTACATCTGTGGGTTTTATCTAGAAGAATCGGTTGAGGAGTCCCGTACAGTCTAGATATTTTATCAAAAAGAAATCAAAAAAAAAAAATCAGAAAAAGAAGAAGAAAGAATCAACTATCTCGTTCTGTGCATTCATCATCACAGCTGCTAACTTCTCTGTGGTTAAGTATCCGTATTCTCGTTCTGGATCACTACTGTTATTTTGGAAAAGAGTGAAACTTGTAGGGTTTGGGAAAAAGGAGCAGTTGAAGACTTCTGTTCTTGTTTATCCTTGCGCACCACTTCGCTGGGTAAGTTTCTCATTCGCTCTTGTCACTGTTAGTTATTTTGGTCAAACCCTAGTTTTGTTACCAGTAGGGAAGAGATAAGTCTGGTAAGGTTTAATAAAATTAAGTTGTTGGCTTTTCTTTGAACGATTTTTTGGGGACTATGGTTTTTTTGGGGACCATGGTTTTATTTTGGGTAAAGACATTATAAGTAAATCTAGGTCACCCCTTATCTAGATATTTATATTAATGCCTAAATTACCCTCCTGATTAATTTTGGGTGATGATTAGTTAGTGTTAGTAATAGTTAGTGTAATGATTAGTGAGATGATTAAGTTAAAGATAATTAGTGAGATTAAAAAATCAGATGTTTTTTTTTTTAAAGAAGTAGAATTATTGAGAGAGTAAAGTTAGAGAAGATGAAGAAGGAAAACATGAAAAACGATGGATTTTACCAACCACAACCGGAGGAAGGGTATTTGGGTACCCAAGTAGGCTTCAAACTTAGATAATTTTGGTTGAATTGCTCCAAACTTTCAAAAAAAATGAAAATTTTTATGTAGATTTGGGCCAGTTCGGTTACCATATGTCAAGAACATGTAACCGAACACACCTGAAAGTGTAGTTCGGTTACGTTTTCCAAACACGCAGGTTACCGAACTCGGTCGTTAATGGAGGTTTTAGTCGTACAGTGTAATGTTCGGTTACCTAGGATAAAATGGTAGGTAACCGAACTTTGAACTTAACAATTTATTTGGGTACATCTTGTGTGTTCGGTTAGTTCGCAAACTACAACGCAACCAAGTTCCCAACCGAACTGCAGGTTAAAAGTAACCTAGTGTTAGAAGTTCGGTTGGTTCGCAAACTTCAACATATTTTGCGAATCAACCGAACTGGGTTTATATATGCATATATGCAATTAGGCAAACGTTCGGTTACTACGAAATTTATTTCTTGGCGAATTAGGTAGAGTTCGGTTACGAAGTTTCAAAGGTAGAGTTCGGTTACAAAGAAAACTTAACATTTTTGCGAACGGACCGAACTTGTGGACTTCTCATTATTTTCGTAAACTAAAGTTCGGTGGTATCCTTATTTTGCGAAGGAACCGAACTTATGGACTTCTGTTGTTCTAATACAAGGAGTTCGGTTAAAAGTATTTTTTGTGAATCAACCGAACTCTATTGGCTAAGTTCGGTTACTTTGTAGTTTTAAAAAATTTTGCGAAAAAACTGAACTCTATTGGCTAAGTTCGGTTATTTTGGAACTCAAGATAATGGCCAAAAAAACACAGTTCGGTTAGACTGGATTTTTTTTTTTTTTCTAAGGGTGGAGTTCGGTTACTTTGTAGTTTTAAATTTTTTTGCGAAACAACCGAACAGAGAATTCGGTGACTTAGTTTTAAATCCAATAGAACCGAACTGTTCTTCGTGTTCTTCATTTTCAAGAAGTTCGGTTAGTAAACTAGGGTTTTTTGGAAAATCGGCCTAACCGAACATGGCTCTGTAACTCCTACTAAAACCCTATTTTGATGATTTTTATTCGATTGAAGCAATCAAAATCAAATTAAAGTGAAGTGAAGGGTTTGTTGGAAAATACCTCCGGAGTGGTCCCATGGCAGAATCAGGTTGCGGCTGGCGTCTTTTATACTCGATAAAATTATCATGTAACAGAACTTAATTGTGATTGCATTGATGTTGTTACATTTCTTAAATAGGCGGTGGTGGTGGTGGGAGGAGGTGGTGGTGGTAATCGGTGGTTGGTGGTGGTGATAATCGGAGGTGGTGGTGGTGGTAATCGGCGGTGGTGGTGGTAATCGGTGGTTGGTGGTGGTGATAATCGGAGATGGTGGTGGTGGTAATCGGCGGTGGTGGGCGGTGGTGGTGGGAGAAGGTGGTGGTTATATATATAGGTGATTATTAGGTTGGTTTTAAATTAAATTAGGTTAAGGGTAGGTTAGTCATTTCAACGTTTTAGGACACCCCTTATCACTATAGGGAAGGTGGCCTAATAAAATCATGGTCCCAAAAAAAACCATGATCCCCAAAAAAAATCGTTATTTTCTTTTGTGAGTCGAAAATATTATATCTCAAGCCCACTAACCACTTTATTTACCAAAGTCCACTACCCAAAACCGATTGTAACTTTAAGTGTTGTTCTTTTGGGGTTAAAAAGATCGGACGTGGTTGTTTGTAGTATGGACAATATCTCTATTGTCGACAATCTAAGAATTAAGCTGCCAAAGTTTTCTGGAATCGTTAATGGGAGAAGATTCCATTTTATAATTGATGGTAGTTGCGAAGAGAATTTGGTGTCGACAAAAATGGCAGAGCTGTTGAATTTCGAAATAGATTGGTATCATAATGCCGATCCGATTGAGTGGTTTAATAACATAGGAGCGGTTACTGGAATCGGTGGTTGTAGGTTTTCATTGTCATTCGATGAGTGTTACTCTAACTCAAATTTTCATGAAGTAGTTGACATGAATATATGCGACATCGTGTTGGGAAAACCATGGTTATTTGATGTTGGTGGGTTCGTAACAGTCGAGACAACTCATATGAATTTAAGCGGGGAAGTACAAAGATAAAAATTATACCACGTCCTAAACCAAAGAAAGAAACTACATCCATGAAATCCAGCAGCTTTGAGACAGTAGACAACAAAAATTCACATGAGGTTACTGTTCCTCACGAGGGTGACTTCTTAGTTCTCAATAAGAAGACAAAAGCATTGCTTCACCATTGCCCATATGAAGATCCATTGACTACGTTTTGTACACCAGCTTCGTTGGGTTGCCGTCAAGACATTGCATGGAAGTATTCGTGGGACTTTATTTACTGCAGTAGTAGCAGGAAGCGAGGCCGTTTATTAACTTGGAATATGCGTATGAAGAATATTTTGAAAATGAAATTATTTGCGAAATGGCTGGTGATTCCGATGCATAACTCAAGGTCAAGTTGTATCACTAATGGCAGTTCCAAGTTTCTCTCTTCCATTTGTCATTTTCTATGTAAACTCGAGGCGAGTTTCGTCGCAGTGGGGGAGCCTGATACGGGACGTATCTTTGATTATTAGGATAGTATATTAGGATAATTACTTCTTGTTTAGATTTAGCTTGTGTTATGATTATAATATATTCTCTTAGACTAGTTTAGGAATGTTTGGATTTCCTAGGTTTTATGGTGCTGGCTATATATAGCCTTTGCATCGTAACTTTCTTTTTAGCTTGGATTAGCTCGTTAATGAAATCTATTATTTGGTTTAAAACATGTTTACATCTCTTCGAGAGATTGATCATCTTTGATCCTTATTTGTCATTTGCTCCTGGATTGGAGTTTCCATCATCATCGTTAAGGAGTGGATTTTCCTTGTTTTATCATCTTTTGGGGTCCTATTATCGGAGTGGATTTTCCGCGTGTCGGTTTATTTCAAATCTTTTCCGCTGTGCCATATCAAAGAGGGCAACATGCTTAATTAGGAAATTTTGTGAGGAAAAACAGAAGTATCTAAAAGTGTGTGTATGAGAAGTAGGGTTAGACTTAACAAATGCAAGGAAAAGGGGGTAATTGTCTTAAGGATCTAGCTAAAAAATGGTTGGAGACTCTTCCAACAACCTAAAACCATATAGACGAAAACTATGAAGGCTAAGTATTACCCTAATACTAATCCTTTTCATGCCACTTGCAGGGAAAATTATCCTTGGGCTTGGAAAGGGGTACACAAACTACAAAAATCTAATGATTTTCAAGGAGCATAATATTTGAGAAAGAGAAGAGACTAGTGTGAACATTTGAAAGGATAATTGGATCCAAAATCCAGATGGACACCCAATCTCCCTTAGACATGACAACAACACTTCAAATTACTAAATGATAAATGAGTTAATGTCAGGGAATAAATGGAACCTGTTTCTAATCAAGCCGTTCAACGTATAATCAATCTTGTCTGATATGACTCGACCTCAAATCAATTTCTCTTTGATTCCATGGAATTACATGACTACCTATCAATTCGTACCGAATTTTCATCAGCTCACTTTGTTTGACTTGTTACGTGTTATTTTACCCGATATCGGTAGGCCTTACGACTCAATTCCTCCCGGATTCCATCGGTTAATGTTTCTCCCGTTTTCATCAATTTAACCGAATGTTCCAGGGGGTTAGTCGTGGGAGAGTTCGAGAGATTTTAATGTATTTAGGTTTTCTCCTGTTAGTCCTGAGGGAGTTTGAGGGAGTCTCTCCAAATCTCCGTTAGTCGTGGGGGAGTTTAGAGGAGTCTCCTAAACTCTCTAGAAAACACCTGTTAGTCGCTGGGGAGTTTTAAAAAAGCTCTTGAACTCCCTGTTAGTCATAAAATCCTATAATACTAGGGAGTTGGTTGCTTTGGGGAGTTTGAAGGAGTTTTTAGTGTATTTTGGTCTCACAACAAATCTCTCAAAAGAGTAGAGATTTGGGAAGGAGTTTGGTGCGTAAAAAACCATAGGAGAAAGAAGAGGAAACGTTTTTTTCCAGGTATGTTTTTCTTCTTCTTTGATCTCCATGATTGTTTATAATAGTTTGATTTGTGTACTATTTTGATTATTTTTCATATCTTTGATCTCCATGATTGTTTATTTTGATTGTGTGTATAGTTTTTTTTTGTGGGTACTCTCTCTCTGTCAAAACCATAATTTGTGGTTCAAAAGATCTTGGTAAGAAATTGCATGATTTGATTATAGTGATATCTTTAAATTCAACCGTTGGAATATGATGAAATTTGAGTATATCGTAGTTTACCTTGTTATAGAAGTACAGTAAAATTTTCACGGGGATCAGGTCACGTTTTCTACTGCAAAGCTTGCACAATATATGACTATGGTCTGCTGAGTTTAAATCCCGAATAGGGGACTGATTCCTATTTATCTCATTCTCCGCTTATCGGAAAAAGCTGAAATTTTAGTATGATGTTTGTATATATGAAGGTTTCCTACTGTAGAAATTTCATGAAGTTATGATCACTTAAGGTACACCAAAGTGTGAGAAATCCGGAACTGAATTCTGTATGCACGTATTGAAAGTAGTCGGGTTCTGAGTAATGTATCTTTTTAATGAACCGTTGGAATGCTATTATATTTGAGTGTGTTGTGGAATATTGAGTTGTAAGTGTACCATAAAAATTTAAAGAGGATCAGGTAAGTATTAGTACTGCAAAGATTGGACAATCTGAAACTGTGTTTCGGTGAAACAGAATTCCTTTACAGCTATCTTCATAATTTGTTATGTCATCGTGCATTAATTGGCTTGCTACTTTTAATGGGTGTCATTGAGAATCAATATCACTTGTTAAGTCATCTTATTTAGACACATACTTCTCTTCTATTCTATATGCCAAAGTTCAATACAGTGGCGTACTTCATTCCGTATTGGCGTGTTTTAGCCAATTCATACGGTGCTTTTGTTATAATGATATATTTAAATTCAACCGTTGGAATATGATGAAATTTAAGTATGTCGTAGTTTACCTTGTTATAGAAGTACAGTAAAATTTTCACGCGGATCAGGTCACGTTTGCTACTGCAAAGCTTGCACAATATATGACTATGGTCTGCTGAGTTTAAATCCCGAATAGGGGACGGATTCCTATTTATCTCATTCTCCGCTTATAGGACAAAGCTGAAATTTTAGCATGATGTTTGTATATATGAAGGTTACCTTCTGTAGAAATTTCATGAAGTTCTGATCACTTTAGGTACACCAAAGTGTGAGAAATCCGGAACTGAATTCTGTATGCACGTATTGAAAGTAGTCGGATTCTGAGTAATGTATCTTTTTAATGAACCGTTGGAATTCTATTATATTTGAGTGTGTTGTGGAATATTGAGTTTTAAGTGTACCATAAAAATTTAAAGAGGATCAGGTAAGTATTAGTACTGCAAAGATTGGACAATCTGAAACTGTGTTTCGGTGAAACAGAATTCCTTTACAGCTATCTTCATAATTTGTTATGTCATCATGCATTAATTGGCTTGCTACTTTGCATGGGTGTCATTGAGAATCACTATCACTTGTTAAGTCATCTTATTTAGACACATACTTCTCTTCTATTCTATATGCCAAAGTTCAATACAGTGGCGTACTTCATTCCGTATTGGCGTGTTTTAGCCAATTCATACGGTGCTTTTGTTATAATGATATCTTTAAATTAAACCGTTGGAATATGATGAAATTTAAGTATGTAGTAGTTTACCTTGTTATTGAAGTACAGTAAAATTTTCACGAGGATCATGTCACGTTTTCTACTGCAAAGCTTGCACAATATATGACTATGGTCTGCTGAGTTTAAATCCCGAATAGGGGACTGATTCCTATTTATCTCATTCTCCGCTTATCGGAAAAAGCTGAAATTTTAGTATGATGTTTGTATATATGAAGGTTTCCTACTGTAGAAATTTCATGAAGTTATGATCACTTTAGGTACACCAAAGTGTGAGAAATCCGGAACTGAATTCTGTATGCACGTAATGAAAGTAGTCGGGTTCTGAGTAATGTATCTTTTTAATGAACCATTGGAATGCTATGATTTTTGAGTGTGTTGTGGAATATTGAGTTATAAGTGTACCGTAAAAATTTAAAGAGGATCAGGTAAGTATTAGTACTGCAAAGATTGGACAATCTGAAACTGTGTTTCGGTGAAACAGAATTCCTACACAACTTCTTACGAAAAGAATGTCGTTCAGATGAGTTTACGGTCGAGGAAGAGGAAGATATCCATCCATCAACGCTTGTAAATGACGATGAAATTTTGACACAACAAACTCAAGAACAACAACGTCAAGAAGCTAATGCATGGAGAAAGAGTATAGCGGATGATATGTGGGAAAATGTTCGTGAACAAAGGGAGTTAGAATTGTATGGAGACCGTTAAATTGAAGGGAAAAAAAATTATCTCGTTGCACAAAATAACATACTATTGATACAGAGATATAATCATTTTCATTTATTTTTTTCTTTTGATTAAAGATCAATGTTATTTGCAAATAAGGGTTTATTGTTTCTTAAAAGAGAATGAGTTAGGAGTGAACTCTCTCAAACTCCCGCAAACTCCCTCTAATAAACTCTCTCAAACTCCCTACACTCCCCCAAACTCCCTGAACTCAAAAACACAAAACTCTCTCAAACTCCCTACACTCTCTCAAACTCTCTCAAAATTCCTGAGATTTAAAATACACTCAACTCTCCCGAAATCACTCGAGGACTAAACCCCTGTTCATTTATATTAACCAATTTCATCTGCAAAAGAAATGAATGGGATGAATTATCGACTTTATACAAAAATTGAGGATAAAATCGAGTGGATTTTAAACACATACAAATAATGTCAATCCTACTATAACTATCATGAAATCTTAGATGTTTGAGATTGCAAATTGAGGTCACATACCCTTAATTCAAATTTACGATCCACACATATTAATAATTATTTCCTCCATCTTTTTGTTATTAGCATGTATTCTATTTTCGTCTTAAAATAGTTGTTAGTTTCTATTTATAGTGATACTTTTCATTAATCCCCCCTTTTTTATAATTATAAAAAAGAATTCAATATATACTCGATTTAAAATTTTAAACCGCATCTTCTTAAAAAAAACAAATCTATTTAATATCTTTCCTATTTATCTCCATTTCTTTTATGAAGATAATAAACCTCCATATCTTTTACGAAAAAAAATATATTTATCACTACAATGTTAGATTGTTTATGATCTTATATTGAAGATATGTAAAAATATTTGTTCTTGTCTTCTTTTAAATATTTTTACTTACCAAATATATATTTTTCTTACATACTATTACACATAGTTATTATTATTTTTAGTAACAATATAACATTTAGGGATATAATTATCATGAAATCTAAGATGCTTGAAATTGCAAATTGAGGTCATATACCCTTAATTCAAATTTACGATCCACACATATTACTCCCTCTGTTTCTGAAAGACCGTCCTCTATTCCTTTTTCGTCAGTTTCAAAATTGTGTCCAGCTTCTGTTTATAGTCATATTTTTTCAATGAACTCTCTAATATACCCTTGAATTCTTTATAATCACAAATCTATTTTTAACGTGACTCAATCTAAATTATTAAAGAAATTAGTATAAATGAGGAAACAAATATATCATTCATTCCTTTTAAGAAAATATACATTTAACTCTAAAAAATAAATTTCCTTATAAAGTTATACTTCATAAATTCGGTATCTTTTAAATTTTCCTTTTATATTTCGTATTTATAATTCTCACAATAATTTTGATAGTCTTTATTACTAGCATTTTTATTAAAATAAAATAGGTAAGTAACTAAGGGTGGTCAAGTAAAATAGTATGGTCTCCTTAATATTCTGAGAAAGTCAAAGCGGACTATCTTTGTGAAACGGAGGGAGTAATAATTATTTCCTCCATCTTTTTTTTTATTAGCCTCTATTCTATTTTCGTCTTAAAATAGTTGTTAGTTTCTATTTATAGTGATACTTTTCATTAAACCCTTTCTTATAATTATAAAAAAGAATTCGATATATACTCGATCTAAAATTTTAAACCGCATCTTCTTAAAAAACAAATCTATTTAATATCTTTCTTATTTATCTCCATTTCTTTTATGAAGATAATATACCTCCATATCTTTTATGAAAAAAATATATTTATCACTACAATGTTAGATTGTTTATGATCTTATAGTGAAGATATGTAAAGATATTTTCTCTTGTCTTCTTTTAAACATTTTCACTTACCAAATATATATTTTTCTTACATAGTGTTACACATGGTTATTATTATTTTTAGTAACAATATCACATTTAGGGATATATTTATCTCGTTCATCTTTAATATTTTAACTTTGTCTAAGCAGACTAACAAGAAAAGGCAGAAGAAGTATTACATTACCAACAGAAATCAATCCTCATGACAAAAGAGAATTCCCAAGAAGATATGAAAATAATGACGCAGTCTATCAAAATCTATCTTTAAGGTGGACAGCCACATGAGGGACAAACATTCACAAAATTTGTTATCCACATCACTATTCGCAAAAAGATGACATAAATGGTACCAAAACTGTACATCCAATTAATTGATATTCGAGAAGGTTTCATTTGTTTCTATATATCGGAAGATTAGAAAAAAATAAAAATTACACAAAGTGTCAGACTTGAGTTTAGCTCAACTATGTGCTTTCAACTGTCCGCCCGCCCACCAAGACTTCACACCATATACTCCATGCATGCACCTTTCAATAGTTTCCAAATGGCTTCTGTAGTCGTCAACAAGCTAACTGCGCAAAGTTGGCTTCAGTAATACTGAAATATCCTCGTACCTTTTCTGTAATTGTGCACAAATTAAAAAAAAAAAACAAGTTTATGTGTAAGACTATATAAATTAATACTTATTCGTATAAAGCTCCACACAGATAGTCACAAGCTATAAGAATTAAGATGATGTCCTACATAAGTTTAAAATGAAATTGTGACTCTTAGTTTAAAACTAGACTCATCTCGGGGTTTTTGTTTTTTACAATGAAAAACTGTTGGCATAGTTACGAAATACGAATTACAAAAGGTGCATACAACAAATACAACCTGGGTTACCCAAGAGAAAATATTTGATGGGGGCGTTTTTTAAAGGGGCATGGGGGACAAATCATGTGTTGACACGTGCATTTGATATTAATGAATTATGCTTCCAAAATATAAAAAAAAGTGTAATTTTGGTGAGAAAAATTATTTTCTTGATTGGTGTTGGTATTTTCGGAAACAGAATTTATTAAAATCAAATGCATGTGTCAACATATGATTTTTCCGCCATGCCCCCTTCAAAAAAATCCCCCATCAAATATTTTCTCGGTGACCCAATACAAAATTAAAGCCCTAAACTAAGGTCTTCGGTTAAGTACTTGTATAAAAAGGAAGAATGTATTTAGAATTTTTACTTACCCCGACGTTGTTCCTGTCCCACAGCTTCTTGACTCCATAATCAACAACCTGCAAACCAACACACAATCTCATCACATCAATTACGGTTGCGACAATAAATCATATTTCATGATTTTTTTTTATTTTTTTTTTGATAAACTCCATATTCAAGTTACGTGGAGAAGATTAAGTACATCATAAGTGTAAGAAACAACACATGGAATTAGTACAAACCCTAGTGTTTCAACAAGAGAAAGAGTTGGTACACTTGGAAACAAGACCAATTACAAGCATGAAAAGAACCGATAAATTCTTTCTAGGATCGACAGGAATATAAAACCACACCAAATAAAAGACCAATTTACGAGCGTGAAATTTTACCTTTTCACAAGCGAAGGCACCAAAGAAGACGACAGGAATATAAACGGAGTTTCTCTGCATAAATAATTTGTAAAAAAAACTTCAGTTACCGCTTTAGTTTTCGATGCCATAGCTTCTTTTCTCACTTTCTAACTTAGGAGAAAGATAAGCGTGTATGGTTTTTATCGTGGTGGATGTTTAAATATTAGAATAGATGTTTTCACTCTTATGTGTCTTACAAGAATAACATCGATGACATTATATTTATAGGGATATAATGATTACCCGCTAGAGTCCTAATCCGAGCACATACAGATAAAGAAGAAATCCTGACCGAATTTCGTTACCGATTTCCTATTCTAACGGTATTTCCCCTAATGGCGGAGTTTGGAAATTCCTAAATACATGTCCTCGACCCTTGATTTTATCATCTTACGCACGGGATCAATCATTCCGCGAGAGACGATTGGGGACGTCTGTTCACCTTGCTTTGTATTAACTTTCCCGGTATAACTTTGTTTCTTAATTAAGAACCTTAATTGATACTATTGTATTTCCTAGTATAAACCTTAATCACGAATCTGTTTGTTTGTTTGTTTTAGAACAACTTGTTGGACGAGAGGATGAAGATTCGTGCTCTGCACCAGGTGATATATTTTTGTTTGCCTAAGCATTTTTTATTTGTTACTTTCATGGTAAGATGTGCATATCTGCACAACTTATAGATTTCTTTGAATCAAAATTTAAGTTAAAAACTCATCATAGAGTATAACAAATCAGTTAGGCTTCGAAGTATAGGAAGTGCCAATATCTAGTTTTATTTTTGGAACTCGAAAGCTTTATAAGTAAAGTATGTACATAGAGTTTTCATGCATCTAAGTGCTCACATATGACATCCTCATAAAAAGGATATTGATTAGCCTTTGCAAGTTCTTCAAACAACGCAAGTAACAAAATAAGGTTTTAGCTATCGGTCCGCGAGTTATAATCCCAGAGGTGTCACCATCCTTCCACAAAAAACCCATCAAAACAAAAGTAACACAAAAACCCCATCAAAACAAAATTAACACAAAAACCCCAAATTTAAATGTTGGTTTCATCAAATTTTATTTTGGTTTCATCAAATTTTATGATGAAACCAAAATAAAATTTGATAAAACCAACATTTAAATTTGGGATTTTTGTATCAATTTTTAAAAATTTGGGGGTTTTTGTATCAATTTTATTTACGATGGAGTTTTAATGGATCCCAATATTTGAGTGGGGTTTTTGTACACAAGTTTGGTCACCTTGGATTTGTATGACTAGTTTTGTTTAGCTATATCTAGCAGATTGTTGTCAGACATTCAGAGTTTACTTCCAGCATTTCTAATTTCTTCTTACACTGTTTCATTACATCATTGTCATCTTTTTTTTTTTTTAAAAAGAAGAATAAATTGAAAAGGACAAAACTTGCAACAGTGCGCTCAGGCGCATAAACAGAGAAGAAAACAGACTCTCAACTCCCCCAACAACAAAGACGTATGGATGCTGATTAGAGCGTACAAACCTCTAAGACAAAGAAAAAACAAACACCAAGAACCTTAATGGAAAGGCACCGCCAAAGACTAACAACAACAACAACTAAAAAAATTACAAACAGAGAAGAGAACAAGCTCTCAACTCCCTTACAACAAGACTAGACACTAAGCAGTCAAGGAGGATCAAAAAATCTCTCCTTCCAGTTAATGATAATATCATCAACAAGAGTTCCGGTGAAACAACTAACAGTTGACGCCCAATAGAAGATCTGCAGTTTGATCATATTGATAACTACATTACGATTCTTCAGCTCTATCTTGTACCTTTCTACAACTTCTTGTAACTTGATAACATCATTACATCATTGACATCAATATCCATTCTACAACTTCTTGTACCTTTGTTTCTGTCTTGCCAAAGATAGAGCTGCTATCAGCCACATTAACATTATTGTTCCATCCTGGGTGGTCCTTGCATTTCCTAGCTAAACCCTCACCCAGAGCGTAGATTTCCTCATCAATAAATAAACACCAAGCTTGATCTCTTACTCATGCTGTCGCGGTCAACCAGCATTGCACTTACGACATTTTCAGTTCCCCCACACTGTTTAAAAGTAATATTCTTAGAGGTTCTCACTAAAGAAGAAAATTATTAATAAAAGTTTTCTTTACTTGTTCATTCAATTTTCCTAAACTGGCAACAGTTTATTTCCTATTTGCATCACTTAAGTTTTTTTTTTTTTACCTTATTCATGAATTTTGAAGTCAACTTGGCACCGTCTTTTTAATGAAACTCCAAGACAGGTAGGCAAAAAGAATGGAGGTTGCATCCGAAGGGCTTGTGGATCAGTAAATCCCTTGTAAAGATGGAACATTGCCAGAGCAATTCCTACAACGACAACGGACAACTTTCCTCGCGATGGATGACGACTGAGACCACTTCAAACAGCTTATGTAACCATACTTATTGAAAGACATACTTGATATTCAACCCTGCAACATTGTAGAGGAAGAATCATTCTACTGTATTTTATGAACATAAAATTTGAATGAAAAATACATTCTAAATGATGGAGGCTAAAAGAAAAGAAACATATTGTTCATTCATTCGGTTTCAATTATGGTTCTCAAGGCGGATTTGTGAATCTGACCTATTTTCTAGAAGGTTACGACTTGAATATTCCAGTTTTAACTCAAGACTTAATTTGTGTGATAAAGTTAGTTTGCAGCATGCTAAAATTAACATATAGAGAGGAAAGGAAAAGGACGTAACAAACTCAAATTTGTAGAAATTTAGATACTCCAATATATGGGTAGTCACAAAAGCGATTCTAGATGATCCATCCCTCACACTAAAAGTTTGTATGATAGAAACAATGGGACTGGATCCCACTATTAAGTGATACTCCCTCAATCCCACTATTAAGTGACCTAGTTCAAGTTTGCACAATTTTTAAGACAAGCAAGGGAAAAGAGTATTTTTAAGCATATTTTACAGTTATACCCTTATGAATAATAATTAGTGAAATTTTGAAATGATTTACCTCTCAAACTAAACCACGGATGTTCGCAAACTTTATACCATTGAAAAGCATTTTAAAACACCTACGTAACGAATATAAATATGCCTACCAAATTATGCATATTTCATATATTTCTTATAATCAATTAAAAGGATAATTTAAGAAATATCTCATTGTTTAGTGATATAGGTCACTTAATAGTGGGACAAAATTTAAAAGTAAATAGATCACTTAATAGTGGGACGGAGGGAGTAAAATATATGGAATCATCGTGAGGAAGAAAATAAACAAAACTTTATACACAAAATAATGAATAGAGACAAAATCAATTGGAATCCTAAACTGGTGGCCAATGAAAACAATCAAAACAAATACTCCTACAGGTCTTATAGCGCCAATGTAAATGTGTTTTCGGAAAATGGGCTATGAAAGCACGAGACTAATTGTGTATTTCCTCATTAGTTAGCCTGTTTTGGGATATAGCTAGGATTATGAGAGCACGAGACTGATTGTGAATTTTCTTATTAGGACTATGAAAGCACGAGACTAATTGTGCATTCCTTATTAGTTGGACTATTTTAGGATATTGAAATATGTTCCGTATCAACCATAAATGAATGGCGATTGAATCTTGTATTGCATATATATTGTAATAACATTATTACATCATTCTGTATCTCCTATACGGGAAAAACTTTCACTATATATATATATATGCATTGCCAGGAAAGTAAGCTAAATCGGTATGCAAGTCATGGGAGCTTGGAGCATCATACGGAAAATCCTAACCATCAGGCCTAATTTGAGTAATGATGACACTCTCAGATGGTTTGATAATAAACAAAGCATTTACTCTAGTAAATCTCCATGATAATAAAGCTTCTATATACACAGATATTTTGGGGAAAGGATGTGATTCACAAGATCCAATCTGGGGAAAGGATGTGATTCACAAGATCCAATTTTTCATTTGGAAAATGAAAATAAAATGATTTCTTGTAGTTGCACTCTTTCTGCTTTTAAAATTCATATTGACCTTATGTGTGTCATGTGCGGGAATAATATAGAAATTAGAGAACACTTCCTTATGCATTGTACTTTGCTAGGGTTGTTTGGGCTCGATGCTCCCTTAATCTGGAAAATGCTACCTATGGGTTTAACACTCTAATTGAACGGTGTTGTAATTGGTTCTACAAGAATAACTCATTGGGAAAACCTTTGCTCCACCATTTGCAGGTACATATAGAAGGTTAGATACGAATTTTTCTTCCAACATAGCACCCCTTTCCCTAGACAAACAGGAAAACCAATTATAAACTATCTAACTGCTTGTCTTGACCTTCAATCCATGAGGGTCATCAGGATGAAAACTGTCTCTCATGTGGTGAAAGAAATGCATTTTTGAATATTTGCTTTTCAATCTGTCTACAATTGCATAAAACTAATATGGATTGGTGTATCGATTATAGGTGCCTCAGGAGAAACTACTGGGAGAAGAACGAAGGGAGTCAAATCCCATGGAAAGAGGAAGGAGATTGCATAGCTTCTCAGGATGCTTCAGAGTGGGCTTCTCAACTGAAGTCCAAAAATTTCAGGGAGGAACAAGTTAGAAGACCAAATCTTAAGTTGATCAACTTACTTTGCATCTTAAATTTTCGAACAAGTCATATATAAGGTTATTAAAACTAGAAATCACTTAGATCTCCAGTAACTTCCTAAAGTTGGAGGAAGAATCCAATATCCTCGGAAGGTACTTGTTTTATCTACTGTCGGTGATTTTCTTTTTTATCTATAAAAAAAAAAGTAAAATCCAATGGAAATTACTAATGGTGGGTTTCTTTGCAGAATTCATAATTTTCAGGAATTTATAATCCCACGGGATTATAAATTCTGGGATTCATGTAAATCCGTATGTTTGGTAACTCAGTTGAGATTTTTAGGATTCATAAAATTTTCTTGTGTTAACGTCCATGTATTGCTTGGCATTCCCCTATGAATCTTAAAAGTGAAAACTAGGCTAAGGCCCCACCCATGGGTTACCCATAATATGAGGTCCTTAATTAAAAGAAGTTTAAATATAGGCCCCAAGTCATTCAAAGACATTCATACCCTTATATATATTGTCAAGCCTCTAATTAAATAAAATTTAAATTTAGGCCAAAAATTATTAAAATATAGTAAACATGATGTCACAGCCATCTTTATCACCAACCGCCACCACCACTCTGACGACCACCACCACCTCCGACAACCGCCGCCGCGCACAACTACCACCACCGCCTCCGATCACCGCCGCCCACCACCACCAACCGTCGTCGGTGGGCACCACCACCACCGCCTCCGACCACCACCACCCACCACTGCCTCCCACCAACAACATATGGATCTTTAATCAGAAGTTACACATGCACGTGACATGTGTATCCAGAAGTTATACATCCATATTGCATGAAACAATTACACATGGGTATGGCATGAAACGGTTACACATGTGTTCGCAGGAGTTACACGTGCATATGACATGTGTATCCAGAAGTTACACATGCATATGACATGTGTATCCAGAAGTTACACATCAAAAAATTAGACATGAAAGAAAAACATACAAAAAATACACGTATTACTTTAATATTCATTTACAACAATTTTTTAGCTTGTGTAACTTCATTTGTCTAGTGTAATTGAGAGTTACATATGCATCTATCTAGTGTAATTGAGAAAGACACAAGCATTTGACTTGTGTATTCAGCGTTAACTCCAATTCCAGCGAGACCAATGTTGCAAATAAGTAATTAGTTTTTATGAAGTTATCTGCAACTTGAAATATAACAACAAGCATCACTTTTTATGAGGTTAAATGAACAATACACGCAACAATCTCACATACATCTGACTAGTATAACTAGCAGTTACACGTGCAACTGACTAGTGTAATTAGGAGTTGAACATTCATGTTGGAATTTAGCACCAGAAACAACCATTAGTTTTGGTTATGGTTCTACTTCTTCTTCATTTTTAACCACAGTCATATTAGATTTCACACTGAATCTATCAAAATCATCAACATCTTCCTAGTGTAATTGGTAGTTACACATGCATTTTCCTAGTGTAAGTAAAGTTCACATGCATTTTCCTCATGTAACTAAGAGTTAAAGATGTTCACAGAATGTTGAGAACTGAGAAAAGAAACAAAGTTCTTGGAGTTCAGTTTTTACCTCCCTGAGTTGTGCTGCAGTATCTTGAACCTAACACCTTGCATTCCTATTTGCTTTACCAATTTTAACACGAAAAATTACCTGAAAAACAGAATTAAACAACAAAAAGGCTTGCATGTTACACTATGTAAAATATATAATATTTCTTTTTGACGCCTAATTTTGCATCTTAGAGCCACGAGTACAATCCGAAAGTGTCGAAGTCCTAACTGTTGAATCCTGCTGACCTGCAAATTAGAATAAGAAAACACAATTTAATTCGGAAATGTACTTAGATTCAGAAATGCAAAATCAATTGATGCAAAAAACAATTTTGTTGTTCATTTTTAGCATGTGTAACTAGGACTTACACATGGATATGGGTAGTGTAACTGAGAGTTACACATGGATGTTGCATGTATAATTAGGAGTTACATATGCATAGTGGCATGTGTAGCCAGCAATTACACATATATAGTGACATGTAAATATGAAATCTCTTTGTACATATAAAGCAAAAACACTAAATATTTAACTTACAGTGCAACAATGAAAATGATTATATAGTAATTTACCGAATCATCTTGGTAACATCCAAAATCACCTAGCCTAATTCTAGTTCAGTAATGTAAATAATAAAAATATTTTAATATATAGGGAAAAATAGGACATGCAAATGTAAGAACACAACCGAACCTGGCTCAAATTCAACTACGCGACGCATGTGTTGCAGACCTTACACTAAGCCTTTTCAAGGAAACTACCTTAACATTGCGAGCACAAAACGACACCTAATAATTAGAAATAAATGATATTTCATCAATTACCAAGTCATTACTCAAACAAAATTTGGTTATAATGGAATCCCCTGATTGTTCATTCTAAAAGACCGCTACAATCATAATTTTAAAAACAAGTCAACACCTAACTTTGCTAAATGTTCTCAACTGTTATAACATAGTTCTGTAGTACAAAGTTCTAGTATAACACATCAATTCCCATTTATGCTTTTTTATAACCTCACTGCTAATTTTAAAAAATATCTTGTATGACTCCTATCAAACAACAAAAGAGTATTGCACTACATCCAAAAAAGTCAGTAAGGATACAAACCCGAAACTAAATAATGAAAGATGAAAGTCAAGTTATCAAGAAGACTTACAAAATCCAGGGATAATATCGAAGTTCATAAAAAAAAGTAGACAAATTGAGCTCTGAATTCCCCATTTTAGCACCGACACTGACACGAAATGTATTGGCTTGCCATAATTACTCAAAGAAAAAAAGTGCGTCTTCAGTTTCGTCCAAGACAGAAAGCCCTCATCTTGCACTTCAAAAATAAATCAAAACATCCCAAGAAATTCCTCTAATCATTGTACAAGAAAATAATTTCCTTGTAGCCAATTCAATGTGTACTCATAAGTTACATATCTAATTAACATGTGTAACTAGTAGCTACACATCCATTTAACTTGTGTACCTAGAAGTTGCACATCTAATTAACATGTGTAACTAATAGTTACACATCCAAAAAAGGTCAGATAACTTACAACAAATAAACATTTGTCTTCCTAATCCCTTTTCTGAAATCAACATTGAGCATATCAGTATAAGGCTTTAATTTGACCACTTCTTCTGATTGAAAGGTTTTGTCCCACCAAAGTAGGATGCATGTGTAACTCTGAATATAAAGGTTTGTCCTAATTACATTACTTAGTTAATTCCTTCTGAGTAAAGGGTCTGTAACTGTGACTGGCACTGCGAAAAGAAAAAAAAGAGAGGGTAACACCTAAATAACAAGGAAATAACCATTGCAAAGAACCATGGCATACCAAAATCAGTAGCCAACCTGATTAAACTCCGGCAAGTCCACAACTTCTAGAGCTAAACGTGCATGGGTTTCATATACCTAGAACCATAAGAAACATGGTGTGAAATTAGGGAATCATACATATTTTGGAAAGGGTTGTATATCTAAGAAATTTGCTCTTTGAAACAAGTAATGCTGATTATTGCTGGTTTTAAATCATGATAATTTTATGATGCAGAGTATCAGAAATATCAACAGGTGCATGAGAACATAAGCTAGAGGCTAAAATATTAAACTGGAATTGTCACAACAATTTCAACTCTTTAGAGTAAGGTGTACCTTGACTGTGAGCTCATTGATAATCCGTTGAACTGTCAAGTCTTGACCGTGAGATCATTATTGAACTTGAAAACCCATCGCAAAATACCCCGCCTACACAACCATTTAGCTAGGTCTGTAGCAGCACAGGACCTATGCAAACCGTTGGTGTCTCCACTGTTTTCTCGGTTAACAACACCACTTGACTTCTTCCCATTCTGTTTACTCGGATAATATTCATCCCATAACCTCCATAATCCACGACAAACACCCACCTGGTTCACTGACCTTCACATCTAGATTCAACAGCCAAACACTCAACCATGTTCAAGCCATAAGTACAACCCCAGTTCAAATCCTGTAAAATCCACCATACTCAGAAACTTTCTTCTTTTCTTTTCCTGAAATCTTCACGACCTCAATTATCTCTCAAACTCATCATAAAGCCCCACACATACCACTGCCTTTGCTTAATGGTGGCCTTGATAAGAAGAACAAAATTAGTTACTGTAGAACCACCCGTTTCCAGCTAGTTTATGTCTTGAAACTCCACCAATTCTTCACCGAACGGCTACCAGAACTCATGGCAAAACAATTGCAGCAACAACACTTGCACAAAAACTCAACAAGAATCAGATGAGCTTGAAATGGTGAAGAAGAGCTCATTCAAGCCTTTTCTCGAACATATGATGTGTACTGTCTCTGTTAATGGAGAAACAACTTTTCCAGTAATTTCTGAGCCTCTCTGTATCACCTTTCCTGCAACAATTCCACATCCAACAAAACAAAATCATTAAAATACACTATCATTGCAGCAATCCCCTTCATATATTCCCACGAAAATGGTCAGTAACAACTTCAGTTCTTCTTTGTTGTATTGCTTTCTCAGTAACTTGCTTATAGTTCACCAAGCATTCAATATATTATTCACAGATATAAATGCTTAGTAATCTATATCAAACAACAGGCACACACACCACAAAATCTATCAGATTCTTAGCTGATAAACACGATAATACAATATAAAGTTCTAGTTTAAGCAACACCGATATCGGATTAAACCTACTAATAATCTGAACCGAGAATCATTTGTAACACCAAAAAATTGAAATCAAACCTAAAATTAGATTGGAATTCAGAGAAACTTACTTCCGATTCGGAATAGTACTACACATGTAATCAATCAATTGAACCACATATCCTTTACGAATATCGCCATTGAACACTTTCTCATTCAGCTAAGTTACTAACACAACATATTGAGTCGAAACCGAGTCAGAAACAAGTAATCGAAGCCGATCTTGTGATTTACAAGCAGATTTTATATCTAAATACTTGAACTAGAGGTTTTAAGTTTGCATTGCCTATAAGTATAGCTGAAATCGCATTATGAGTTAATTTCACAGACATTATCACCGAATTTTTATGGGTTTTGGATTACGAAATGAACGAATTTGAGATTAAAATGATGAAAAATTTCGAAATAAGAGATTAAAGAGATGAAATTAATGAAAAAAATGAAGATCGGTGAAATTTGGAGACGATGAAGAAATTTTCTAGGGCTTTTTGCCGGAGCCGAGAGAGAAAAAGAAAGGAGAAGAGAGAAAAAAAGAATAAATAAATGAAAATATCTTCTGATATTCCTCTTGTATATATAGTAAAGGGGTAGTGTTGTCATTATTCAAATTCGTAATAATTAATTATGGGCCAGATCTGAAGAAAATTTGATATCTTGGTCCTAGTAATAGCATTTTCTTAAAGTATGGAGTTGACAATGAATGATCTATTTAGTGGGGCTTCTATATGTTGAACCCATATAGAAGGGGGGTTAGAGAAGTTCCTATGGCAATAGCAAAACGCAAACGTTTGTTGAGCCACGTGGATGGTCAAACTGAATTTTCCACTATGGAAAAGCAGTGAGCGTCAGATAAATAAATGCGCGTCCATAAACCTGACGCTGGCGACAGTCCTTCAAGCGCTGGAGGCTTAACCGATGACGCCAGCGACATAGCTGGCGACGCCAGAGTTTGCAATATGACCGCCAACGACAACTTATTAACAGTCACCGGAACAACTAGTTTTCGTTCCCCCCTCTATAAATACAACTCGAATTTGATCTCACAAATACACAATAATCTTTCATCCGATCAATCTTTTCTTATTTTCAATTACTTTTAATTTTCAACCATAAATTCTGATTTTGATTATTCTGAGGAAGATATGGAGATGGATGACATGTTTTCCGAAGAAGATGAAGAAATATGTATGGAGTTTTTGCATCAAATGGATGAAGGTGCAGATCAAGATATAAGAAGACGAAATTTTATGTTGCAATTACAAACCGGGATCATACCAAAGCCTTTAGAGCCATATGAAGTTGCGACTAGAAGATGGACGTGGCGGAATCAATATTTTTACCACGAAAAGATGATGAATGATTATTTTAATCATGACTGTGTCTATTCCGATGAGGATTTTCAGCGTCGATTCCGCATAGGCCGCAACTTGACGCAAAGGATTATTGCCGAGCTTTGTCAGGTACAACCTTTATTTAATTATCAGTATGATGCACGACATATACGAGGCTTTAGTCCCGAATAAAAGGTCACTGCGGCCCTCCGTATACTATGTTACGGGCTACCAGCGGATTGCGTGGACGATTACATCCGTATTGGGAAAACAACCGCCTATAGGTATCTCAAACTGTTTTGCGAAACAATAGTCGACCATTTTGGTCCAACCTTTTTAAGAAAGCCTACTCAGGAAGATGTTCAAAGAATAACTGCAGAAAACACCGAGAGGGGTTTTCCCGGAATGTTAAGTAGTCTTGACTGCATGCACTGGACGTGGCATGCGTGTCCGGTAGAATGGGCAGGCCAATATAAGGGGCATTATCCAAAACCAACTGTAATTTTGGAAGCTTCAGCTACTTATGATTGTTGGTTTTGACATGCCTTTTTTGGAATCTCGAGTTCAAATAACGATCTCAACGTTTTATATAAGTCACCATTGTTTGAAGATATTAAGAATGGGGTCGCGTCGCACTATAATTTCACCATCAACAATCATCACTACGCTCAAGGTTATTATATAGCAGAAGGAATCTATCCAGAATGGTCAACTATGGTTCAAGCTTATAAACAGGTAGGCTTTGGTCCGACGACTTCGAAGGATATGCAGTACTTTAAAAGACAACAAATGGCATGCAGAAAGGATGTTGAACGCGCTTTTGGCATATTGAAAAGGAAGTTTGCCATCATAGCTGGCCCGACGCGCTTTTTTGATATTCAAGAAATGAAAAAAATTATGCTGACTTGTATTATTCTGCATAACATGGTCATTGAAGAAACCAGGCGTGACCCAACCTGGACTAGTTTTCCAGATGAAGATTTGACGCCGAATCTTATGGTGCAACATGGGCGTCCGGCAAGAGAATATAGACTTGCAAGAAACCAGGCGTGGCCCGGCGCGCTTTTTTTATATTCAATAAATGAAAAAAATTATGCTGACTTGTATTATTCTGCATAACATGGTCATTGAAGAAACCAGGCGTGACCCAATCTGGACTAGTTTTCCATATGAAGATTTGACGTCGAATCTTGTGGTGCAGCATGGGCGTCCGGCAAGAGAATATAAACTTGCAACTGATAGAATCCACAATCGGGGAATCTATGCACAACTAAGACAAGATTTAACAAAGCACCTCTGGGCTTTAAAAGGAGCAGCAGACGACGGTGCGGCGGGGCGAGGCAAAGGGAGAGGGAGATAACGTGTACAATTGAGACAATTATATTAAAAGTTGTTGTTTATTTTAAGTAATATGTATTTTAATTTAAAGTTCTTTGTTAAAATTGACGCAATTATATTAAAAGTAATTTTAAAGAAACTTTAAATAAACATGTACAAATTAAAACTAAATTAAACTGAATTAAACCGACTACACTGAATTAAACTAAACTTGTTCATGCACTAGCAAGACTGAATTCGTCTTCGTTTTCTTCCAAGGCATCATCTTCTTCCTCTACCACATTCACAGACTGGTCAGTTTGTTAGTGCGGGACTTGTTCGGCCTGGACTTGATCAGCCTGGACTCGTTGTTCTTGAGTCTCATCCATTTGCTTACTCCATATAACATATTGTCGTTCATTCATTTTGCTGGTGTCCAAGGCTAGTAACTTGCTTAGCTTACAATCCCTGTAGTATTGTTCTCGCGAAAGACGACTTTTCTGTTGATTGTTTAAAGAAATGGCACGGTCCCTGACTCTATCTGCCTCCATTTTCATCTTCGTTGCCTTGTGATCAGCATAGTTGAACTCGCTTGAACCTCCTTCTGCTGCTCGTTGGGCTGCGTCTCTCGCTTCTTTTGCAGCTTTCACTCCACCTCCTCTTCTTCTCTTGCAGTTGTTGTTAACGTCTAGATTACTATTGTGTTGATCCTGACTACTTGGAGTTCCATCAGGTGAGGAAGCATGCCCTCCATTCTGAAAATCCTGCGAGATTGGACCATGTGGTGATCTTCCAGGCACTTGATGACCTTCCAGCAAATATGGATTAAACTTGTTAAGCACCCTCAAAATGGTGAAACACCTTTCATGTTGGAAGCTTGAACCTTTGTGGGTTCTTTGTCACTCTTCCCGACGCCTTCGTTCCACATCCGGTTCGCCTTCACCACTTCTTTTGTTGTTCCACATTTGAGTGACCAAAGCTACATATTCACTAATAGATGCTAAAATTGTGCAAAAACGATGGCTCAACCCATCGACATCATGACCATGAATGTTTCCGGTTTCTTGACCAAATTTTTGTAAAATCTTTCCATAAAAAGTTTTTTTTTCTTGATAAATATCATTGATATCATCTAATGTATAGAGAACATAATTTCTGCAAAGTGACTCGTCTTCATCCATCGTATACCTAGGATCACGAATTCTTGTGTTCCTTTGTTGTGATTGTTGTGTTTCTTGTTGTGTTTCTTGTTGTTGTTTGTGTTTGTTGTGGTGTTTGTGGTTGTGTTTGTTGTGGTGTTTATTGTTGTGATCGTTGTTGAGAGGATGCCATATTTGTTAAAGATGGGATTTTCCTGAAAGATTGAATTGATATGAATAGTTTTGTTTAGGAAGAAAAAGAAAAGTTAGAGACGGTATGGAAATTGTGTAATGTTGAGGAAGGTGTGAGTCTTAAGTTTGTAGACGAACTGAATTTATAGTCTAAGGAAATGAACAAATGAGGCGGGATGGGAGTAGCAGTGGGCGCTCATGCTAATAATGCAGGCGCAATAATACAGGACTCCCGCGACATAGATGATGACGCGCATTATATGGGAAAAACGCTGGCGATTTTATTCCGAGCGCCAGCGTCAGTGACAATGACGCCCGTCATGCACTAAGACGCGCAGTTGTTTCTTCGACTCGATGTTCAAACCAACAGATTTGTTGGTTTGAACATCCAGTTTCCATGTTTGTTCATCCCATAGTGGGATCAAAATGAACAAACTTTGTGTTTGGCCATTCTATAGGAACTGCTCTTATAGTATTTTCTTAAAGTATGTTGAATATATATCGGATTTGGAGTAAAAAAATGGGTCCATAAATCATCTGATAAGTTTCCCAGCAAATCTTAGGGAGGAGAGATCGGACTTCATATGGAGGATTTGTTGGAAAAGTGAATCCCGTCGGAAACGTAATTCCAAGGATTTGGATAACCAAACGTACCGAGGCAAACATAATTCCACTAAATCCCTTGAACCCCATAAATCCCACCTTTAAAATTCTCCAAATCCACCATAAAATCTCTATATCTAACAAAACAATCAAAACCACTGGTCTCCTGTATTGGCAACACCCGGTGGAATTTGATAACCCGTTCGACGACCATTAAATCCTCTTTAGCTGTGGTACTCTTGTGATGCACATCCTAGGTGGCTCATAACCGAATTTCGGTATAACCTGTAAAAGGTTGGAGCAAACGCTATCCTTTTTCTTGCTATCGCTTTGGCGCGGTTTTGATTTACCCTCTTTTGTACAGCCATGACTGTATGTAAAACCCTAGTTCGCACATCAATCTCTTCTCTACGACACAACCTAATCAAGAGAAGAAATCGATTAGCGGATACTTCATCTAATCTTTGTTTAACATCATTTCTTTCTCAAATTCGAGGTAAGACTTCCCAAATTTCTCACTCTTTGTATTCATTTTAATTTCAGTTTTAATCTTCTGTTATTGACAATTTTAAATTGTGTTGATTAGGGTTAGGATTTGATTCAAGGAATGCTTCTTCTTGTTCTTTTACTACAAGGTCTTACGGTTCTAGTATTTCAGCAATCTCACCAGAAACTACTGATTTCTTTGATAAAACCGGAAAAGATACGGTGGGAGAGTTACTTAGGAACCGGAATGGTGTTGCCAGATTTATGAAAATGGAGCGAAAAAATGAAAATGATGACCCAAGTCGTTGGTTTCCTTATATTGATATGTTCAAGTCTGGGAGTTTATGTTTAACTAGTAATGAAATAATGGAAGCTCTTGATGGTATGATAATGGATGTGAGAAAGGAAAGGATTAGAAATGTTGTGCAGGATAGAAGTTATTCTGTTTGTTTGGTAGTTGAAGGTTTAAGTGATTTTGGGAATGTTTCGGCCATTTTTCGGTCAGCTGATGCTTTAGGATTTCAATCAGTTCATGTGGTTTCTTGCGATAACTCGAAAAGGTGCATTGAGGTGAAATGCCTTCATTTTCATAAGTTATTTATTTATTATTTCCCTGGTTCTTTTTATTGCCTTCAATAGTATGTGTCTGAAATGGGGTATTATATTGTTGAATTGGGGAATATGTGTTCGGTTAACTCAAACAGGTACTTACTTTCCGATTGTTTCTCTTTATCCTTGGACCAGATATAAAGACAATCGTCATGTTAGCATGGGTGCCGAGAAATGGTTGGATATTGAAGTTTGGAACTCTACCAAAGAGTGCTTTAGTGTACTGAAATCACGTGGTTATCGCATTGCTACAACACACTTGTCAAGTGATGCGGTAGTACATTTCCTCTTTATTTTCTCTTTGTTGTGAGAATACTTATTTTCTCTTATCAACCTGCATTTCATAAAAAATCTATGTACTTATGTGTATTTTGTTGCAGTCATGGATTTTGTGACTGCAAAAACCTAGTGACTGATTAATTAGTCGTTTGTATGGTTTCTAGGTTTCCATCTATGACATGGACTGGTCTTGCCCAACTGCAATAGTTGTCGGAAATGAAAATACGTATTCTCTCTTCCTCTTCTTCCAGCATCAAATGTGCTTTGTATCCTTCATTTATTAACCGCAATTAACTTCTTGGTGGTAATTACCTTACCTACAGGGGCATAAGCGAAGAGGCCCTGGAATTGTCTGACTTGCACTGTAGTGTTCCTATGAAGGGCATGGTGGACTCGTTCAATGTTTCAGTTGCTTCAGGCATCCTCATGCACCATGCAGTTTGTGATAGGACTAATCGCCTGGTAATACCTATGTGAACCCTATCCTTATATATGTATGAAGTGAGACAGAAGGATTATGAGTTCCTTTGGGGCTTTAGGGAATAAATTTTGGTGCCTGGGTCATGAGCTGTTACCTGTATTGGCTATAAACTGAACTTCATTCTGTACAATTGTGAATACTATACCTTTTCTCAGGAAGCATGGAATTAAGTGATTATGCATCTAGGTGGTTTGGTACTCCTTCAAAGAGCCCTGGCTTGTTTTTGATTCTTAAGATTTGAAGTTACCTTTTCCTTAGGTTGGAGTCAAACTTTATTAACTTCATATGCACGGAGGACTGGCATGGGTATATACCATCGCCATTCAGTTGGTATGGAGAAACTTACCTTATTGTGTGCAAGAAATGATAAGTCATATTTTTCTTCCTGGGGCATCGGTTAGTTAAAGCTGTCTATTTAATTCAATCTGCTAAAGGTAACCAAGAAGTGCTTTACTGCATTTTTCAGGGTGTTCACGGTGATCTAACGCCAAGTGAAAGCCAAATCCTACTCGCAGAGTTCTCCTTGCGGCATAGTCAGACAGCAGTCAGCGTAGCTCATGAGTATGCAAAACGAAAGCAGGCGCTACTATCGCCGAAGCTCTGACTGGGGAACGTTTGTTATCTAAGTACAATTGGTTTCTGCAATTACACATCTTTCAGGTATTATATATATGAGGGGATTCTTTCCCATGTTTTATCTCTTCCTTTTATGTTTGGAAGGGTGAGGTAGCAAACCGTTACATCAAAGTGTAAAGTGTGGTTATTATTTATTGATGATTTTGATGATTGTGAAATGGGGATTGGCATTCATACCTTCTGATATAAGGTTGAAATATCAAACATAATCTAGCCCTGGAGGTGTAGACATGGTGATTGCAAGAGGAGTATATTCTGCAAATCAGTTGTTGAATTTGGGCTATCCATTGTATGACATTATTTTAAATAATAGTATGCTTAATTTTATTTGCAGAACCATATTGAAATAAAACCTATGTGGATTTCCCTTCTAACTGAAGTACTTAAATTACTATGTGGTGGAATTTTGAAAAACAGATGGAAAATACAGGCAGCACGCAAGGGAAACCACATGACTGACCGTTGATTCCAACATTCAGCAAGATCTTCTTAAGAAAGGGTGACCGGAGAACACAAGTGGTGGTTCTTTCTGCTACCAAAACCACCACATGTGGTTTCCAGTATCACACTCCTTTGGCCTTTGGGTATGAAACTCAGTTAGATTCTTAAAATCCCTCCTTTGGGATACAATTATAACTCAGTCAAGAGTATTAAGTTGTCATTTTTTTAGTGGCATTCATTATGTCGACATTTTCTCTTTGCTATATCATGTCGTCATCCGTGGAGATACAGTAGTATAGCCTAAATTTGTTCAAAGAAATATAACGAATCAAATTTCATTTCAAAAATATCAGAATGATACTGCTGTACAAATTACAATCTGTATTTTTCCCCGGATGGCATTGAGCCATTAACAATCCGAAAGTGCTTTGATTGCACCAAGATTTCTACACCAGATCCATGCATCACTATGTGTCCATCGCTCATTGTTTCATGGTTTTAGTGTGAAACCACCTATTCCCAAAAACATTAGTCATTTTTGGGTCTAGCATAGTGGTGTGTGGATTCGGTGTAAAAATTTGGTGTACAAGTAGCAAAATCTGCATACAGTGAAATACCTTACACTCTACACTGTGTACAAAATTTACATGGTGAACCGTATAGTTTTGTTGGCAGTTGATTCCCAAGAAGCAGTAGTAGCAGGAGATAATAGCAAGTAAGCTCCACGATGATAGAAATGACTTCTCAAGAGAAGTTAAGGCACTGCCTTTGATTTCAGATTCTCCATTCAGCAACATCATTCTTGATGCTCATGGTGCAGGAAATTAGCACACCCAATTGCCGTTGAACGACAAACTAGAGCAACATACATTCACAATAGCTTCTTGAGGGATCTTTCATGCCTGTAAAACCAAGTTAAAACAATTCAGCAAATGTAGTTAGTTTGCGAAACTTAAAATCCTAAGATGGGATTCGACGAACCAACCAATTAAGTACCCATTTGGAAACTAATCCCATTGCTTTCAACTGATATTAATCCATATAGACCATCCCAACCGCAACTCGACCATTTATGTATTTGTTGTTTCATGATGGGGTCGAGGTGGCGGAGGAGATGGTCGAAATGGACTAAATTACCAGTTTCGTAAACCAACGACGGCATTTTTCCAAATGGTCAGTCGAATGGAAACGGAGTACCCCAAAGGGGTGACCTGAGAACACGAGTGGTGGTTCATTTCAGCCACCACCAAAACCACCACATGTGTTCCCAGTAGCACTCCTCTGGGGTATAAAAACTCTGCTATTGTCGATTCGAATTGTTGTGAAACAGAGTACCCCAGAGGGGTGACCTGAGAACACGAGTGGTGGTTACATTCAGGATTCAGCCACCATCAAAACCACCACATGTGTTCTCAATAGCACTCCTCCGGGGTATACAGACTCTGTTAGATTTCGAATACGGAAAAATTTAATATTCACTGCTTCCGAAGAAAAGTGTTTCTTGATATGAATGAATTGCTGCAAGTACAGTTTTGTCTAGTTTTTATAGGACTCTCTTTTAGTGCCTATTGCCTAACATAATGTGGTCATTTTCGCTTCCCTACACAATGTCGTCATGTTTTGTAATTTGTATCGTCTATTAAATTGTCTTTCCTTTAGAAAAAAAAAACTTTTATCGATCATTGTCCAATAGATCTAGTCCAAATTGTTGATAATGTCGTAATATTCTTTTTTTATTTTCCTTTTTTTTTTTTGTTTTCCTGTAATTGATAATGTCGTAACCGAGTATGACAAAAGTGTTGCATACCACAATTACATGTTTTCTCTTTTGATGAAAACTATACTTGATAATAATGAACTCGATTAGCGGTATATTTGTTTCCTTAAATTGATTTACTCGGTCCGAGCATTCGAAAGGGCGAAGTGTGGTTAAATTAAAATGATATATAAACAACAAAAATGCTAATGCTGAGCCAAATAACATGGGCCAAATCTGAGACAGTCAGTTCCATTCCCTCTCCATCCCTTACCATTCTCAACGAGTCACTCCCCTCTTCACATTCAGATTGTGGAGACGGAACTCCGACCGTGGAAAAAATCGAGAAAAATCTCGTGGCACTAATAATAGGGATGGGCCCTACCACCACCAGTGGGACCCACCCTCTATTACTGCCACGGGATTTCTCCTGTTTTTTCCATAGTCATCCTAACACTACTCCGCGGAACTAGAAACATCTTTCATCCCAGGCTTGAATGGCTCTATGGCCAAAAAAGAATTTGGTAGTCAAACATTGTTTATCAAGCTTTAAGGGGTGGTTCCAGGGAAAGGAAGCCTCGCTGTAGTTCCGCTCCCAATTGTACCATGTCTTTGTCCCAAATCTGAATCAGCCCCTATTGTCCGTCCAAGCTATGGCAAAGTCGAACCGAGTTGTATATGCACTTTCCAATGGCATGTCTCTTGACAAAGAACAGTATACGACTGACTTTGACTCTTCGAGACTCGTCGTGGCAGAAGTATACAACTGAGTGACTGCCTTTGACTCTTTGAGACTCGACGTGGCATGAGCGCCAGTTTCCTCTAGAATACTCATGTTGTTTTTTTTCCCATCTTTCTCGAATCTTACTTGGGCCTGGAAGCTCTCAGACACTTCTACTAAACACCAACTCTAGCTGATCGCAATCTATCTCTAATTCATTTTCCTTTAAATTCTCACCCTTCTTACAACAACAACAACAACGATATCTATCTCTTGATCATACATACCATAACTAGTATAATCTATATCTATATCTATATCTCGAGGCTTCAAAGTTTGTTTTGTTCACTTCTTTTTAAGGTTAAGTTGGCAATGGCTTTATCTCGTTTGGCTTTGAAGAAGGTAGTATCTACTTCCTCAACTTCAGTATTACTACCCAAACAACTCCAACCACAACAATACCTTGTTCCAAGAGAACTTCAGTTTGCAGCTCATCAGAACACATTTTTAACCAGATCAAGTATACCAAGGTTGTTTGCAACTTCATCATCCTCATCGGATAATAAATCATCAGAGGGTGCTATTGATGTTGATAAAAACATTACCGAAACTCCGAAGGGGAAGAAATCGAAATGGCTCCCGCAAAAATTTGGAGGACGTGATGGAAGTCTATGGAGGAGAAACAAAAACAAATCTGCTTCTCTTGTTCCCTTCCATCTCAACGGTAAGTCTTCTTAGCCCAAATTTTGTGAGCATAATAGTGGTCCTTTTGGCCCGTTTTAGACAAAATTGTAATAGCGGTTTCTTTAAAATTTTCAGATCTTTTTTCATCTGGTGTGGGAGATGCGCTACTACGAGCGACAGATAACCTAAACAAGTTATTTGAAAATTGGGCACCGTCAGGATTAATAGGTCGAATGAAAGAAAATGAATCGAGGTACAAGTTGAGATACGAATTACCAGGTCTTACCAAGGAAGATGTGAAGATCACTGTTCATGACAATTTCCTAACAATTAGAGGAGAGCACAGGGAAGAAGAAGAGGACACTGATGAGGATGGTGATGAACATTGGTCGGCCTCGCGGTATGGGTACTATGAAACTAGTTTTATGTTGCCTGATGATGCAAAAGTTGAACAAATTAAAGCTGAAATGAAGGGTGGTGTACTTTCTATTACTATACCAAGGACAGAAAATGCCAAGCCAAAAGATGTCAAGGAGATCGAGATCAGCTAGAATTAGTGTTTCATCGCCATGGGTACGTGTATGGGGTAATCTGCTTTTGTATTTGTATGCATCAAAGTGCCACTTCTTTTGTTTTCTTCTGTGGGTTGCGTTTATGAGATTTGCAGTTTCTATGTAATGGTTGCTATATAGCAGTAAGTGACATTTCTGGTGTGTTTGTTTGTTTTTTTTTTTTTTTGCTGACTCGGCGATCAGATATCAGAACTTTTGTTTTTTCATTTTGAGTCGGTTCACATTTTTCTATTTTGAGTCAATGCGATCTTACTCTATCCAATAGTCCAATCTAATCTTTGGATCGGACCATTTGAATCAGGGAATAAAATGCACCTCATTCATGGGGCCAAGCCAAGCCAATTCACATATTTTTGAGGGACTCAGAAAAAAACAGATGTGGATCGGACCATTTGAATCAGGGAATAAAATGCACCTGACTCATGGGATCAAGCCAATTCACATATTTTTGAGTCTCGACACATGGGATCAAGCCATTTCACATATTTTTGAGGGACTCAGAAAAAAACAGATGTGTTGAATTAGATCCAGATGAATCGGATAATATCAGTCAGAGGCAGTGACCAAGGCAAGTCGCATATTTTTGAGGGACTCAAAAAAAACACACAGATGTATTGAATTAGATCAAGGTGCCTCTGGCAATATCAGTCAGAATTTTTCCATATCACGAATTTTAACGTATTATTCGCGTACGTTTGCAACTCCGAACCCAAGTCGCGTATTATGTGGCATTCCCGGATTATTCGCGAACCGTTCACGAATTCGACCGAATATTAGACGTGTTGTAATTTTTATGAAACAAAAACGACTGAAGAGATTTGAAGGTGAAGGTGAGAGAGATCTCAAACTCACTAACCAAGCATCTAAACCACCATACGACGTCCTCTTGGATAACTAATGTTGTATATATTATTAATATCATCATATTAAGTTTATTTTTTCTTTAAATAACTCACACATATGCATAACAATTGGTCTATGACCTTATAAATACAAATTATTTGTTATATATAGATACCGAATTTTCAGAGCCGAACTCACATTTATAAATCGAATTATACACGTACGTATGCCGTTCCGAATTACTGACGAATCACGTCCCGTTGACCGAATTTTGGACCGAATCTGGATTTTACAAAACCGTATAATACTCGTACGTTTATCGTTCCGTATGTTTACCGAATCCCGAATTGCTAACTAGGGTCAGAGGCAGACAAATCAGATGAGGCAGACAAATCAGATGAGGCAAGAAAAACAAAGGTGTTAGTCTGTCTATGTAATCATCTATCTAAAAAGTGACTTTTGAAATAGTTATGACTTGTCGGATTAACATCTCATCAGCTTAAATGTGAAATGCTTAAAGCAGTTCTCGTCGGTGCATTAATGAACCTAGCAAATTTGAGGATGCCCCAAAATAATATTTTCTTTTTAAGCTAGCCATGAGGTTATCCCCTAAACTAGCCTATAAGCGGTAGTATACCTCGCCAGGTCATTCTACAGATAGAATAAAATCTGGCCTTCCCTTATAAAATTCAAAAATATTTTCGGCCAGCAAACAAGCTTGTTTGGACAAAGTATTAGATAAAAAATGGCAATGCCAATGCTCCACAATAAAAATTTACCTCTAAAATTTTAGGAAGAAGATGTTTTCACAGCATGCTATTTGATCAACCGTGTGTATCTACGCTCACGAACCCTAAATGCTCCATATGAGTTATTGTATGGTAAGAAACCTAACTTACACTATCTCCATGTGTCTGGCAGTAAGTGCTATATTCTCAAGGATCGAAAATGAAGTTCGACTCAAAAAGTGACGAAGGTATTTTCCTTGGCTATGCATCTGACAGTCGTGGTTTTAGAATACACAATCTCAGAACTCATGTTGTAATGCAATCAGCAAATGTTATCATAGACGATTTGAAGGATTTTCGTCATGACGACTCTCCTACTGAGTTACCTCCTTTGGAGACAACTGAGGAAGTCAAAGAATTTTAAGAATCGGTGGAAGTTGTACCAACAATTACCGATCCTGATGTCTCTGGTAACGAGGAGAAAATACCTGATCATGGTATACCTGTTGAACGTGCCACTCTAGGGCACTTGTCGGTTCAAAGGAATCATGATACTGACAATGTTATTGGAGGTACGGAATCCACTGCTAAGACGAGAAACCAACTTCAAAATATTTACAATTTTGGATGTTATCTTTCGCAAGTGGAACCCAAAAACATTGATGAAACTCTTAATGATCCCTTCTGAGTGAACAATATGCATGAAGAGATAAATCAATTTAAAAGAAAAGATGTATGGGATATAGTACCTTGTCCCTCTAATATAAATATTGTTGGTACAAAATGAATATTTAATAACAAGTCGGATGAATTCGGTACAGTGGTCCGAAACAAAACAAGACTTGTCGCTCAAGGGTATTCACAGATTGAAGGTATTGATTTTGACGAAACCTTTGCTCCCGTCTCATGCCTTGAGTCCATACGACTAATCTTAGCTCGTGCTTGTTTTCTCAAGATTAAGCTATTTTAAATGGACGTACAATATGCATTTTTAAATGGGTGCTTAAAGAAATAGGTCTACGTTGCTCTACCTAAAGGTTACGAAAGTACAGAATATCATGATCATGTCTTCAAGCTCAGGAAGGCATTATATGGATTAAAACAAGCTCCTCGAGCATGGTATGAAAAACTTACTACTTTTCTTTTCAGAAAAAGTTTCTCAAGAGGTGGAGCAGATAAGACGATGTTTACCAAATGGAGTGGAAATGGTTTACTTATTGCTCAAATCTATGTAGATGATATCATCTATGGATCTACGTCCGAGAAACTTTCCAAAGAATTTCAAACTTCTCTTGGTAAGGAATTCGAGATCAGCAACGTTGAGGAATTAAGATTCTTTTGGGGTCTACAAATTCAACAACATAAGGATGAAATTTATATTTCTAAAGAAAAGTATGCAAAGGATCTTGTAAAAAGATATGGTCTTGAGAAAAGTACTCCTAAACTAACTCCCACACCCACTACTAGGAAACTGCATAAATATGAAAAAGGTGTTAATGTTGTATAAGGATTCACAAGCTCGTCAATGCTATTAGACCGGCCAAGAGATGATTTAACCGCTAATGGGATAATTTATTAGATATAAATAATAATTAATAAAAAATAATCTAGCAATATATTGGACAAACGAATAGTACCATTAGATAGATCTCGAAAATTTATGCGAAACGGACTACAAAAACGCGCAAATCGAATACCGGACGAAGAAGATACGAGACTTGGAAGATGAAGTAGAAATTAGTCAAACTTGAAAATGCGGGTCTAACAACCACACCCAACAATTCGTTTGGCAATCTGAGAGGACTTACTCCAATATACTTTCTAGAAAATCAACTAGATAGTCAGACTTAATCTAGAGAATAGTATATCAAAGAGTTTAATATCTCTAACTCTTAATTCAATCTGCAATCAGCAAATAGAAATCTGCGAGCCCGATTGAATATAAGAGGAGTAACTTGAACAGTACCAAAGACCAATGTTCAATTGTCAATCAATTTAAATCAACAACCCAAGGTCGTATATTCTAATTGATTGATCTTAACGCACAACCTGTGATATTTCAATTATATAAGAAACATAATGCGGAAAAGAAATAACACAGACACCCGAATTGATTCCCTTAGTTGATCTCACCCACAACCAAGAGTTGCTATGACCTAAAGTCGAAGACTTGATAAACAACTCTGTCTCACACAGAAAAGTCTATAGATTGAATAAATCTGTCTCCTACATAAATACCCAAGAGTTTTTGTTCTGTCTTTTGATAAATCAAAGTGAAGATGAACCAATTGATAAACCAGACTTATATTCCCGAAGAACAGCCTAGTATTATCAATCACCTCAGAATAATCTTAATCGACTAGCGAAACAAGATATTGTTGAATCACAAACGATGAGACGAAGATGTTTGTGATTACTTTTATCTTGCTTATCGGAGAAATTAATCTCGAGTCAATTATTTCAATTGTACTCAATACGATAGAATCGGGCAAGATCAGAACACGCAACTACAAAGAAAATAGTTGGGTCTGGCTTCACAATCCCAATGAAGTCTTTGAAGTCGTTAACCTACAGGGTCTCGATAGAAACCTAAGGTTAAAGGAGAATCGACTCTAGTTTATGCAACTAGTAACACACAGGAGGTGTGGGGATTAGGTTTCCCAGTTGCTAGAGTTCTCCTTTATATAGTTTTCAATTCAGGATTTGCAATCCAAGTTACCTTGGTAACAAATCATTCAATATTCACCATTATATGAAAAATCTTATTCAACCAAGCTAATATCTTTCAACCGTTAGATCGAACTTAGCTTGTTACACACAAATGAAATGTACCCTCATTTAGGTTTATGTAACCGTACCTAAACGTGTACACTATGTTGGTTCACAAATAGTTAACCGAGGTTAGCCATCTGATTACTCACATATCAACCTTATTCATCTTAACCATAACTAGTTCAAATGACTCAAATGAAACTAGTTAAAAAAATTGTTCAATTACTATATTCTCATAGAATTACACAAAAACACAATTGAAGCAAAATCTGTTTGGTTCACTTGAATCAATCATGAACATTATAGCCACGGTTTGCAAAGATTGCATTCCTTATTATATAAATGTTTATGTTCATGTTCATAACCGATTTTAGAACTTTAACCTTCAAGTATGCAAACGGGTACGCGTACTTGAAATACCCGGACTAAGATTGAGTTCCGCCAGTACGCAAACGGGTACGCAAACTTCAAATCCCAGCAGAAATTCTCGGACATGAACTTGTATGCCAGTACGCAAACGGGTAGGCATACTTAGGTTCCCGGATTTCTCAAACCAACAGGTACGCAAACGGGTGCGCATACTATGCTTCCCGGACATGAATTACATATGTGCAAGAGTGCACAACATGACATATCCAATAATGGTTAAGTGTTCTAAACTCTTATTTCAATCATTGAAACTTTCTTAGAGGATGACAATAGCTTTTTTTCACACACTATTAGCATCAAAGCAATTTTCAAGTTATTAAAATAATCATTACGAAACATTCGAAGGCAACACCAAATGATTGTATCACACAAACCATGTAAAATGTTACTCGGCAATTTTCACATGATATAAGATGAACTTGGTCGAAGCGAAAGCTTGCCAACACATATTTCGAGAAATATGTAAGTGAGTTAAACTCAGCTTGAAATCTCAAATGTGTATACAGAAAACTATATCGTAACACGACTTATGTCTCAATATAGGAGATATAGTATAAATAGACTTTCCAAGTGATAGATGAGTTCAAGTCTCCACATACCTTTTGTCGATGAAGTTCCACAAGTTACCCTTAGTAGTTCTTCGTCTTCAAATGATGAACGTCGTGAAAACTAAGCTCAACTATACAATCTATGTCCTAGTCCGAGACAACTATAAATAGGCTAGAAATCAAGACTTATAGTTTTGATCACTAACATTGATAAACATGCGTGAGATAGCAACGTATGCGAGTTCGACCGAGCGGTGCTTTAAAAATCTCCCCCTTTGTCAATTTTAGTGACAAAACTATCAATATATATGGATTACAAAATAAATAAAAATTTGTATCTTCTCATCCAAATTCTTGATCTCCTTAGCATCTTCAACATGACTCAAAAACTTCGTCACTTCCAAGTACTCCATGATCCTAAACGTGTTAAACTCAGCATCATAGTTGTTGAAGATCCGTAGCGATAACAATGAGAAAATAAATGCTCTCATCATCGTTATACAGTGTCATAGTATTATTACACAACATCAAAGTTCAATTGTATCACAACTTTACAACAACACTATGGTGATATATATCACCCCCCCTTAGTCAATACTTCATCTCAACATGAAAACCACTCCCCCTTACAGAATGTTCCGTAAACCATATGTATTTGTAGTATGAAACTACACACTAATTCTCCCCCTTTTGTCAATATAAATTGGCAAAGGTACGAAAACTAGTGGGATCCTCATGAAATTTTCATAGAGATACTTCATGACCAAAAGAGAATAGCATACCAACTAATTTAGATGCAATCATAAAGCCGAAGCTAAATGCATTCATAAGGGAGTTTATAAAGATACAAGATAACCCCTATAATATTCCAAAGCCGCACTCCCCACAAAGATTTGGTAATTAAGCACAAGTTCAAAAAGAACTCTCCCACATAAAATGTCATTCCCGAAAGAACAACAAAGGCGACCTTACTTTTACAAAAAAAGAAGGATTTCTTTGGACATAACCAAATCACATGAAAACATGAATTTGTATCCAAAGATCTCAATTGAATCAACCACAAAAATGATCAACTCAATTAGTCATGCTCGACATAAGATAAGTTACAGAGCAACACATTATGTGCACAAAAATGTGGATCGGAGATCGACCAATACTGCAGAATACACAAGGATTCATTCTATTTTCCATCACTATTTGCACAATGACATACAATAGACATCATCCTTGTAAACAAAAGTTTTATCCTTTCTTCCATCAAATAATGACATAAAAGGCTTTAACTTTTGTAAGTCAAAAGTTCATTCTATCTTTTATCAATACTTTCATACCGACATAATAGAGATAACTTTTGAACAAGTATGGGACAGTCACAGGTTCACGGACGCAAACAACATATCCCATAACAATTTGCAATATATAAAAATCATAAAGATTAAAATTACAAAAATCATCTTCCAAAAACTTAGAATTTAAATAAATAAATCTAAAAACATGAAGATGAAAACGTTGGACATAGCTATGTGTACTCACAATAATGGCTATTCCAAACCCTAGTTATTCTTTTAAAAACACAAGAAATAAATTCTCATAAGAAGATTTACTAAACATTGAGACCTCTAAAGAATTCTTTATCGTCCCCGAACTCCTTGTCATCAACAGCCATAGGAACATAAGGTTCGTGGAGAAAGGAGTCAATTCCAACAAACCTTCTAGACTGATGATGTCGAACCAAGGCCTTCTGAATTTCGAGAGTTCTCAAGACAAAAGCCTTTATCTGTCGAATATCCTTCGGTGTTTCCTTCAACTCTTCAAGAACACCAGAAAACTTCTGAAAATTTGAAAGGAACAGCTCTTGGCTTCCTCACATTCCTTCTTTTTCTTTTCAAAGTTGGAGGTAACAGAGCTTTCTCTTTTTCCTTCATGATTGATGGATTAACAATCATGTTAACATCTTTTCCATGAGAAGACATGATGCTTGGAGTTTCCATGAGTGTATGGTTTTGTGGGAGGAAATCACAATTTAATCTTAACAAGCAGTCTTAAGATAAAAAGAGTTTCAAAGAAGGAAAATGAATGTAGGGTTACAGAACCTTTAACCGCACAAGTTCACGCACGCACAATTCACAACCCTGGAGATAGTCGAATTGTCGAGAATAACACTCTTTTATTGATTAAACAGGCCCTTTCAATATTAATTAGATATGAAAGAATTCAAATCTTACAAAACAGGCAAATCTCAAAAAAGAAAAGAAAAAAAGTTTAAAACTATTTTTCTTTTTCAAAAACCTGAGGTGTGCAGAATCTTGTCTCTTTTAATCAGGCACATGAGACAAGATGCACTAACCAACACAATTTAAGTTGTGCTGGGATGGACAATAATTTGTCCATCACATCCTTTTTGATCGGAATTCATAGAACCATGTCTACCAAAATGTTTAGACCATACTCTTTTCTCTAGTGGTCTTGACCTATCTTTGGAAACCAACTTATTTGAAGAGGATAAAATTTTACATACCTCAGCGGTTTTTTGAACAACCTTAAGCTTGTTTGCTAGGTGATTTACTCTTCGTTGAAGTTCATTGACATATCTCATCTTGTGTTTGTACTTGAAACACTTTGAAAGTTCATGACCTTTGAGTGAACAATAAGAGCATGTAAATGGATAAGATGATTCAGGCGCCCGAGATGTGCAAGCTTCTAGACACAAAGTGGAACCTGAAATCAGATAGAGAGTTTCCAACATAAAGGTTAATTTTTTCTTCCAGATTGGTTGAGTCTTCTTCTGGAAGAATATCGAGATTGATGCATGTATTGTTATAATTATCAAAATCAATATCTTCACTAAGAAGTGCAACACTTGATCTTTTGTCTTCATTAGAATCATAGTAATCAGTCATTTCATCAAGAGTTGCAGCAAGACTTTTGTTCCCAATGTATTTTCTACGATTTGGACAATCATTTGCAAAATGACCAAAACCTTTACACTTAAAGCACTGTGGCATATCCTCGTCAGCATCCCTGTTTTTAGGAGGAATGCGATTGTGAGGTTTAACTGATGACCTAGGTTTGTCTCTGGAAAACCATTTATTTCTCTTCAATAGAAGATCTCTAAATTGTCTTGTGATCAAAGAGACTGACTTATCAAGATCTTCATCTGATGAATCAGTCTCAGAAGGATCATCCTCAGAGACATGAACGCTTCTACTTTTGTCAAGCAATTTAGTGTTCTTTCGTTCTTTGAAGGCAACATCCTTTCCGATTTTGGATGAATTCTCATGATCAAAAATCTTTAGCTTTCCAACCAACGTGTTTCTGGAGAGATCATAAAGGTCATTTCCTTCAACGATGACATGCTTCTTAGAATCGTATCTAGATGGCAACGATCTGAGAATTTTCATCACAATGTCCTTTTCAGGAATAGTCTTACTGGTAGCTCAAGGAATGAGACCTAAAAACTACAACCTATGTTTTACCTACAAGTATACAGGGTCTTGATGAAGATAGAATGTAAATAGAGGTTTGTCCACAGGGACTTGGAGGATTTGCTAAATTTTTCTAAATTTCTAAAGTTATCTGAATTCAAAAGAAGGTACTAAGGTTTTTGATTCCACTACTTGACCCTAGGCTAAGGAAATTATGATGCAATGTATGTCTTGTTCTTTCATGAAAGACTACAATGAGGATTCTACTAACTATCCTAACCAAATTACCCCTAGCATCAGTTGTCTTTAATCAGCACAACTAATCACAGGCATTTAGCTTCTCTAGCTAGTTTAGCTTAAGGAAATCTCTCTAGTGGATTGAATTCTTGGCCAAAGACCTAGCTCCACTCTAGTATCAGCTGTCTTCTAACAGCACAGGTGATCACAAGCAGGTAGCCCAAATGGTTAAGCATTCATCCTAAGGCAATTCAGCTCAATAAAGAACATACAAATACATTAACATTCCTAGCATATGATCAAGAGCTTCCTCTAAACCCTAGCAAGTGAATTAGAACATGGACATGCTTGTCATCATGATACTAACAGGTATAAACATGCTCCACATTACACAGCATACAATTCACATTCAACCTTTATGCATAAGAGAGATTCAACATGGATGAATTGAAAATGAATTTCGAAATTAATATTGAACTGCAAATATTTCTCACTGGCTAGCCCAGAGATGCCGAATTTTACAACCCCTAACACCCTTTTATAGTTACAACAAAAAAATTCCAAAATCCCCAAATCGGTGAAATTAGGGTTTTACAAAAAAATCCTTACCTAATCTCTGAAAACGATTGATAGCTCTCACCCATGCTTCCTTGTCGTCTGCTGATGCTACCCATGCCTTCGATTTATCCTCTAACCTTACCTATTTCATCAACTCCTAACCTAGGGTTCCTGTGAGATGAAACGATTAGGAGGTGATGTAATAAGCGGCTAGAAAAGTAGGTTTTGGTTGTTAGAAGTGATGATGGCTCGAGTGGTGGTGGTGGTGATTTGGGGGGAGAAGATGTGTGGTGATTGAGTGATTGGGGGAGAAGATGGTGGTGATGGAGACAGCGTCGCTGTTGCAGAAGAGGGGAAGAAGGAGATGGCTCGATGGGTTTTGGCTAGGGTGTGTTTGTTTGGGTATAGGGTTAGGTTGTTCGAGTGTGAGGCGGGTACAACAAATCTTGATGTCTTGCGAAGCTGAGCCGTGGGATAATATCTTCTGGGACGGATCTAATGGCGAGATGGAGATAGATCATGAGCGACCGTTGGATGTCTGATACAACGAAACTGACGGCTCAAGATGGAGTTAGGTGCTGTAGTGTTAGACAGGAGCTTCAGACTTTGATGTAATGGCGATGCTGCGACCGTAGGATGCTGAGATGATCCAATCTGACGGCTAGAAAGGGAAACGGGTATGGATATAGGAAATGGACTTGGGTGAGGGTTTTGGGCTTGGGTATGCCAAGCCCATATCTTCTTTAAGAACAATTCTTCCTCTTCAAGCCCACTTCTAGCCTTTTGGTCTTGTGCACAACATTCTTCGCGGCTTCCTTGTGTAATTCCTCCCGGCTTTTCACTTTTTTGCTCTTTTCGCTCCGCTATTCATCCAAACTTTATTTATTACCTAAAAATGCAAAATTAATTAATAAAAATATTTATTCTTGAAAACAATGAAAATACAGAATATGGGATAAAATGTAGAATTAATGCACAAAAGATGAGTTAAATGCCAAGAAAAATATATAGAAATATGCACTTTTTAGCACTCATCAAATACCCCCAAACCTGAATTTTACTTGTCCTCAAGTAAAACAAAACTAAGGAAATCCTACCTATACCACTGTCGCTGGTCTCTCGAATGCATTTAGCGTATGCACTAAGCCTTTTAAACCACTAAGTGTCCCTAGTGGACGAGTGAAGTCTCGTGAAGGTTTGCTTAGAACGTACCTACAAAGTTCTAGGCAAAATATAAGCTCAGATTCCATCAAATGTGACATGTGCAAGACAGTTTAAGCTCACAGCAAAATGGAGATGTCAATCTAGCTATCTAAGGCACAATCCTAGCACTGATAACAAATAAAGACATGTGATAAGAGTGTAAAGTGTATCTACACATGTGTAAAGAAAGATCGGATGTTATGACTACTAATCACCAAGAGATAGTTTCTCAGGCTAAGAACTGAGGTCGAAATCTAGCTAGCTGTCCGGACTTTACGAGAATTGTGAATGAGTTGGAGGTATTTCACAATTACTCGCGTTGTACATCAATGGCATACACCCTTCCTTGCTTATTACAATAAAACAAAAGATGACTCTTTACATGACTCTTATTTACATTGACTACTCTCTTTTATTTTTGGATAAGAGAGAACTATTTTCTTTACATGACACAAATGGAATTTGAATACTTGATTTTTTTATTTTTTTTTTTTATTTGTTTTATTTTTATTTTTTTTTTTTGTTTTTTCTGATTTTTTTCTGAATATATACATTTTTTTTTTTTTTTTTTTTTGGAACAAGGAAACACTTTTGATACAAAGGAAAAAGAAACAAAAAATTACATGACACTTGCAAGAGGTAGCCCTTTTTGATGCACCCAGTTAAATTCGATGGTTGTTTTTCTTAATGTAACCTCCACCTTCTATCCCAACCAACCAAAGAACAAGCTAGTCAAGTTTCGTTCAGTATTCTAAAGTGATTGGCAACTAAAACTTCCGATAGAACACCTCAAGGATGAGGCTATACATGTATTGGTAGATCGTGCGCGTGCAAGTTTCTTATCACTATGTGAATTGTGCTAGAATCAGGGGTGCCTAAATATCTAGACTAAGACTCCTAAAAATTACATATTTGCACAAGAGTCAACATTTCAAGGTAAATGAGCTCCATTTTTATGATTTTTTTCATTTTTTAATTTTTTATTTTGATTTTTCATTTTTTCAAAAAGAGGGAGGAGTTTTGTTTTCAATTATAGCATGTTATAAGGGTATATACTGATTATCACCCCTAAACCTAAATTAAACAGTGTCCTCAATGTTTAAATAGTGCAAAAGAAAGAACTGTACAGAAAAGGAAAAACATAAAATAAAATGGAACGTTCAACCTGGTTTATGTACAAGGGTGGACCAATCAGGACGCATAGACGGGATCCTCCAGATCGGTTGCCTCAATGTCAGGCGGAAGTGGTTCAAGGAACGGTTTCAATCGCTGCCCATTCACTTTGAAAATGTTCTTGTTGGAGACATCTTCAAGTTCCACAGCTCCATGAGGGAATACCGTGCGTACTAGGAACGGGCCGGTCCATCGGGACCGCAATTTTCCTGGAAAAAGATGCAGCCGAGAGTCGTATAACAAAACTTTCTGACCCGGTGTGAATGACTTGCGCAGAATACGCTTATCATGAAACAACTTCATCTTTTGCTTATACAGCTTGGCACTGTCATAAGCCTCATTCCTTAATTCTTCTAACTCATTGAGTTGAAGTTTCCGTTGTGCACCCGCCTTGTCGAGAGAAAAGTTAAGTTTCTTGATAGCCCAGTAAGCTCGATGTTCTAATTCCACAGGAAGATGACATGGCTTTCCATACACAGACGATAAGGGGACATGCCAATTGGTGTCTTATAAGCTGTTCTATAGGCCCACAAAGCATCATTCAATCTCAATGACCAATCTTTCCTTGACGGGTTGACCGTCTTCTCCAGAATGTGCTTAATTTCCCTATTAGAAACTTCTACTTGTCCGCTTGTCTGAGGGTGGTACGGAGTTGCAACCTTGTGGGTTATGCCATACTTGCGTACTAAAGACTCAAAGTACTTGTTACAGAAATGCGAACCACCGTCACTGATTATAGCTCTAGGGGTACCAAAACGTGAAAATATGTTCTCCTTCAGAAATGAGAGTACCACCTTGTGGTCATTCGTCTTGGTTGCAACAGCTTCAACCCACTTCGAAACGTAATCAACAACAACTAGGATGTATAATTTTCCTTCAGAAATAGGAAATGGACCCATAAAGTCAATCCCCCACACGTCAAATAGCTCAACGATCAAAATCGGATTCAACGGCATCATGTTTCTCCTCGAGATACTTCCTAGTTTCTGACAGCGCTCACAAGCAATACAATACTCATGGCAGTCTCTAAACAGCGATGGCCAGTAAAACCCACACTGCAGGATCTTTGCAGCGGTCTTCTTGGCACTGAAATGCCCTCCACATGCTTGGTCATGACAGAAAGATATCACATCTTTCTGTTCCATGTCGGGTACACATCTCCTAATGATTTGGTCTCGGCAGTACTTAAACAAATATGGGTCGTCCCAAAGGAAATGTTTAACTTCAGCCAAGAACTTGGAGCGGTCTTGTCTCGACCAATGTGAGGGCATTCTACCTGTAGCAAGGTAGTTAACAATGTCGGCAAACCAAGGAAGGTTTGACACAGACATCAATTGTTCATCAGGGAATGATTCTCTAATCAGCTCAGATTCATCAATAGACTCACTAGTTAATCGGGACAAGTGATCAGCAACCACATTCTCACAACCTTTCTTATCACGGATTTCGATGTCGAATTCCTGTAATAAGAGTATCCATCGAATAAGGCGAGCTTTAGCATCCTTCTTAGAAAGAAGATACTTCAAAGCCGCATGGTCAGTGTATATGATGATCTTAGATCCTATCAAATAAGATCTAAACTTGTCTAATGCAAATACCACGGCAAGTAACTCCTTCTCGGTAGTCGAATAGTTGAGTTGAGCATCATTAAGAGTTTTACTAGCATAGTATATCACATATGGTAGTCTATCAACACGCTGTCCTAAAACAGCGCCAACGGCATAATCAGAGGCATCACACATGAGTTCGAACGGTAGTTCCCAGTTGGGTGGTTGGACAATAGGAGCTGAGGTGAGGAGAGTCTTGAGTTCTTCCCATGCCTTCACACAAGCAGCATCGAAGTTAAAGACAACATCTTTGACAAGTAGATTACACAAAGGTCTTGAGATTTGGCTAAAGTTTTTGATGAATCGCCGGTAGAACCCAGCGTGACCTAAAAATGATCGAATCCCCTTCACAGAGTGGGGTTGTGGTAAATGTTGAATGAGGTCGACTTTAGCTTTATCTACTTCAATTCCTTTTTCCGAAACGATGTGTCCTAGAACTATGCCGGAGTTTACCATGAAGTGGCATTTTTCCCAGTTTAAAATCAGATTCTTTTGCTTACATCTAGACAACACAAGGACCAGATGGTCCAAACATTCATCAAAAGAGGAACCAAACACAGAGAAATCATCCATAAAGATCTCGAGAAAACTATCTATCATGTCTGAAAAAATGCTCATCATGCAACGCTGAAAAGTGGCAGGTGCATTACACAGCCCGAAGGGCATACGTCTAAAAGCAAATGTCCCAAATGGACACGTAAATGTAGTTTTTTCCTGATCTTCCGGTGCAATGTGAATTTGGTTATAACCGGAAAAGCCATCTAGAAAACAGTAGTGACTGTGTCCAGACACACGTTCTAGCATTTGGTCTATGAAGGGAAGGGGGAAGTGATCTTTTCTTGTTACTGTGTTCAACTTCCTGTAGTCGATACATACTCGCCATCCTGTGGTTGTACGTGAAGGGACTAACTCATTCTTTTCGTTCCGAACTACAGTAATGCCTGACTTCTTAGGCACAACTTGAATGGGACTAACCCATTTACTATCTGAAATCGGATATATGATACCCGCATCAAGTAGCTTCAAGATCTCACTCTTAACAACGTCTCTCATGTTAGGATTAAGTCTCCTTTGCATTTCCCTAGATGGTTTGGCATTCTCTTCAAGATTAATGTGTGTGCATGCAAATGGTGGGACTTATCCCTTTGAGATCTGAGATGGTCCATCCTAAGGCTTCTTTCTGCTCCTCAAGTACTCTAAAAGCTTGTTTTCCTGTTCTATGTTTAATCGTGAAGAAATGATAACAGGTAAAGTATCAGAAGGACCTAGAAATGCATACTTCAAAGTATCAGGTAATGGTTTCAATTCCTGTTTGGCCTTAGGAGACTCATCCGAAGATATAACAGACTTCTCAGAAAGTGGGAGTTGTTCCACTGTAGTCTGCCATTTAGTGATGTCCATTTGAGGTACAGATTCGAGCAAAGATTGGACTTCACCAATGTATTCATCATCATACAACTCCAAGTTAACATCTTCCAAACATGCTTGCAAGGGATCTTTTGACATAATGCCAGTCAATGAATCTTGTATCAAACTCTCAATCATATTGACCTCATGTACATCCTCATCATCAAGATTCACATGCTGTTGACTAACATTAAACACATTCAGCTCTACAGTCATGTTTCCAAAAGACAGCTTCAACACTCCATTACGACAATTGATGATCGCATTAGACGTCGCCAAGAAAGGACGTCCTAAAATGACAGGAATGTGACTATCGGGTTTTGTACAGGTTGAGTGTCTAAGACAATAAAGTCTACAGGAAAGTAGAACTTATCAACCTTAATCAAAACATCCTCAATTACACCTCGAGGGACTTTGACGGATCGGTCCGCCAATTGGAGAGTTATGGGTGTTGGCTTCAATTCTCCAAGACCTAACTGCGCATAAACAGAATATGGCAGGAGGTTCACACTTGCACCTAGATCTAATAAAGCTTTATTGACCATGTGGTTTCCTATAGTGCAAGAAATTGTTGGACAACCTGGGTCCCTAAACTTAGGTGGAGTTTTGTTCAGAATGATGGAACTCACCTGTTCAGCTAAGAAAGCACGTTTGTGCACATTAATCTTGCGCTTTTGAGTGCACAAGTCTTTGAGGAATTTGGCATATGCATGGATTTGCTTAATTGCCTCAAGAAAAGGAATGTTGATGTTGACTCTTTTGAACAGTTCTAACATCTCATTGTAGTGGGTGCTTATCTGTTGGCGAACTAACCTCTGAGGATATGGAGCAACATGAGCATTAGGAGTTAGAGGGATATTCACAACAGTGGGATTGTCGGCTTCACTAATGTGCTCAGGCTCCTTTTCTAAGTTGGAGGTGTTCTTTGGTGGTGCAGGCAATGATATGTTTGGCTCAGATTCATTTGATTGTGGTATGCCTACATTGTTCTCAACAATCTTACCACTTCGGAGAGTGGTGATGGAATGGACTTGATCGGGTGAGGTTTCATTGCAAGATGATGTGCCTGCTTGAAATATCCTCTTTGGATTTGTTGGGGCTGGCTAGGAAGTTTACCCTTTTCTCTTGTATTCAGTGCATCGCAAATTTGACCCATATGTAGTTCTAGAGCGGAGACTCGTTGATCAGTTTCTTTCTCATTTTTCATCAGATGTTGGGTCAACTGATTGATACTCTCTTCGATGCTAGACAATTTCTTGTCAGCAGTGTATTGAGGGTACGACTGTTGTTGAGGATTTTTTTGATAGCCTTGATTGTTTTGATAGCTTTGAGTGGGTTGAGATGGTCCTCCTTGAATAGGTCCTTTAGACCATGAAAAATTAGGGTGGTTCCTCCATCCTGGATTGTAGGTCTGTGAATAAGGGTTATGCTCTTGTTTTTGAAACATAGCATGTGCCTGTTCCAGCCTAGATTCTTGGAATGCATGCATTTCCGGACAATCACTGACCTGATGGTCAGAACCGTTACATATAGCACAGATAGCCATTTCGACATGTTCACAGAAAGCAGTGGTAGAAGGTTTTACGTTTTTCTGAAGTTCTAACGCTTCTATTCTTCTTGCTAGTGCTGCCATTTTTGCATTTCCCTCAAAATCAGACTCAATCCTATGGACCTTATCTACAGGTGTAGTCTTTCTAGGTTCACGAATGGACTCCCACTGTTGAGTTTTTTCAGCAACTTCAATTAGGAAAGCCCAAGAGTCATCAGCACTTTTATCTGTGAAGAGTCCATTACACATAGACTCTACAATTGTTCGGGTGGAGACATCTAAACCTTCATACAAAATTTGCACAAGTCTCCATTTTTCAAAACCATGATGGGGACACTTAAGCAACAATTCATTGAATCTCTCAAGATATCTAGCTAAGGTTTCACCTTCTAATTGTACAAAGCTGTTCAGACTTTGACGAATTGTCGCAGTCTTGTGATTAGGGAAGAACTTTTTGAAAAACTCTTTTGTGAGGTTGTCCCATGTCCTAATTGACTGTGGATGTAAGGCATACAACCATGACTTGGCCTTTTCCTTCAAAGAGAAAGGGAATAGTCTCAATTTTAGGGTTTCGTCAGACATCTGAGTGAAACGTATAGTTCCACAAATCTCCTCGAATTCTCTCACGTGATGGTAAGGGTTTTCGTTTTCAATTCCTCTAAACACGGGAAGCATTTGTATTGTGCTCGATTTTAGCTCATAATGACCAGTAGCTTCTGGTAAAACAATGCACGAGGGTTGGATTGTCCTTGTGGGGTACATGTAATCCTTGAGGCTACGGGGTTCTTACATTATCTCAGGTTGGTCCGGTGTGTTTTCCTCAGAAGATGTGGGTATCTCAATTGGGTCTATTGGATTGACTCTAATTAGTCGGTTTGATTGGTCTCTAAAGGTCACAACCATATCCTAATAAGATCATTGATCGATGAAATAACATCTAACAAGCCCACGGTCAATGAAAAAAAAACACGACCTAAAATTTAGTTTTGTTGGGTTTTGGTTTCACAATGGGTTTTGGTTTATAAAATGTAGAGCCCAAATTTTTTGGTTTGAAAAGGGTTAGAAACTTTGGTTTAAAATGGGTTTAGAAAATTTTTGGATTAATTGGGACAAAGCCCAACCAACTAAAAGGCTTTTGGTTCTTGGGTTCTTTGAAGAATTTTGGTGGGAAAAATCTTAACTCACGACCCAACAGAATTTTGTTGCCTCTAAGCCCAACAGAATTGTTTTTGTAAGGTTAGGAGCCCAATGGAGGGGATATGAACCTATAGTCCAAATTAAAGTGCAAGCCCACAAAAGAAAAGAAAAAATAACAAACAAATAATTACAAGCCCATAAAAGAAAGAGAAAAAGAAAAAGAAAAAGAAAAATTATTACAAGCCCAAATAGAAAATAAAGAAAAAGAAAAACTAAAATTATTACAAGCCCAAATATAAATACTTAAATACAAGCCCAAATAAATTTAATGAGGCCCAGTTGGGTTAGCTCATGGGTTAGGTTTACTTGATTTTGGAGGGAAGCCAAATTTGGGCTTTTTATCCCTTTTTGTTGCACTAGCCCAGTTGGGCTTGGATCTTCCTTTGCAACCTTAATCAACAGCTCAGCAGAATTGCACCAGCAGCTTCACAGCAGCAGCAAGCAGGAGGGAGCAGCAACAACGGCAACAACAGCTTCACAGCAACAGCAGCAGCAGCTAAACAGCAGCAGCAACAGCAGGAACTTCAGCTCCACTGCAGTTCCAACAGCAACAGCAGCTTGGAAGCAGCTTTGGCTCCACAAAGCTAACAGCAACAACAGCTGCAATAACAGTCAGTGCAAGGTAGTGCAAGGCAATGCTCTTAGTGAAGCGAGAACAAGAGCAATGCAAGAGCAGGAGCAAACAAGGAAGTTGCAGGTCAGGAACAAGCAAGATTAGCAAGAAAGAAAAAAAAAGAGAATAAAGAAAACAGAAAACAAGCAAATCGCTACCGAGTCCCCGGCAGCGGCGCCAAAAACTTGGTAGTTCAAGGAATGAGACCTAAAAACTACAACCTATGTTTTACCTACAAGTATACAGGGTCTTGATGAAGATAGAATGTAAATAGAGGTTTGTCCACAGGGACTTGGAGGATTTGCTAAAGTTTTCTAAATTTCTAAAGTTATCTGAATTCAAAAGAAGGTACTAAGGTTTTTGATTCCACTACTTGACCCTAGGCTAAGGAAATTATGATGCAATGTATGTCTTGTTCTTTCATGAAAGACTACAATGAGGATTCTACTAACTATCTTAACCAAATTACCCCTAGCATCAGTTGTCTTTAATCAGCACAACTAATCACAGGCATTTAGCTTCTCTAGATAGTTTAGCTTAAGGCAATCTCTCTAGTGGATTGAATTCTTGGCCAAAGACCTAGCTCCACTCCTAGTATCAGCTGTCTTCTAACAGCACAGGTGATCACAAGAAGGTAGCCCAAATGGTTAAGCATTCATCCTAAGGCAATTCAGCTCAATAAAGAACATACAAATACATTAACATTCCTAGCATATGATCAAGAGCTTCCTCTAAACCCTAGCAAGTGAATTAGAACATGGACATGCTTGTAATCATGATACTAACAGGTATAAACATGCTCCACATTACACAGCATACAATTCACATTCAACCTTTATGCATAAGAGAGATTCAACATGGATGAATTGAAAATGAATTTCGAAATTAATATTGAACTGCAAATATTTCTCACTGGCTATCCCAGAGATGCCGAATTTTACAACCCCTAACACCCTTTTATAGTTACAACAAAAAAATTCCAAAATCCCCAAATCAGTGAAATTAGGGTTTTACAAAAAAATCCTTACCTAATCTCTGAAAACGATTGATATCTCTCACCCATGCTTCCTTGTCGTCTGCTGATGCTACCCATGCCTTCGATTTATCCTCTAACCTTACCTATTTCATCAACTCCTAACCTAGGGTTCCTGTGAGATGAAACGATTAGGAGGTGATGTAATAAGTGGCTAGAAAAGTAGGTTTTGGTTGTTAGAAGTGATGATGGCTCTAGTGGTGGTTGTTGAGTGATTTGGGGGGAGAAGATGGTGGTGATTGAGTGATTTGGGGGAGAAGATGGTGGTGATGGAGACAGCGTCGCTGTTGCAGAAGAGGGGAAGAAGGAGATGGCTCGATGGGTTTTGGCTAGGGTGTGTTTGTTTTGGGTATAGGGTTAGGTTGTTCGAGTGTGAGGCGGGTACAACAAATCTTGATGTCTTGCGAAGCTGAGCCGTGGGATAATATCTTCTGGGACGGATCTAATGGCGAGATGGAGACAGATCATGAGCGACCGTTGGATGTCTGATACAACGAAACTGACGGCTCAAGATGGAGTTAGGTGCTGCAGTGTTAGACAGGAGCTTCAGACTTTGATGTAATGGTGATGCTGCGACCGTAGGATGCTGAGATGATCCAATCTGACGGCTAGAAAGGGAAACGGGTATGGATATAGGAAATGGACTTGGGTGAGGGTTTTGGGCATTGGATATGCCAAGCCCATATCTTTTTTAAGAACAATTCTTCCTCTTCAAGCCCACTTCTAGCCTTTTGGTCTTGTGCACAACATTCTTCGCGGCTTCCTTGTGTAATTCCTCCCGGCTTTTCACCGCTTTTCTGCTCTTTTCCGCTCCGCTATTCATCCAAACTTTATTTATTACCTAAAAATGCAAAATTAATTAATAAAAATATTTATTCTTGAAAACAAAGAAAATACAGAATATGGGATAAAATGTAGAATTAATGCACAAAAGATGAGTTAAATGCCAAGAAAAATATATAGAAATATGCACTTTTTAGCACTCATCAAATACCCCCAAACCTGAATTTTACTTGTCCTCAAGTAAAACAAAACTAAGGAAATCCTACCTATACCACTGTCGCTGGTCTCTCGAATGCATTTAGCGTATGCACTAAGCCTTTTAAACCACTAAGTGTCCCTAGTAGACGAGTGAAGTCTCGTGAAGGTTTGCTTAGAACGTACCTACAAAGTTCTAGGCCAAAATATAAGCTCATATTCCATCAAATGTGACATGTGCAAGACAGTTTAAGCTCACAGCAAAATGGAGATGTCAATCTAGCTATCTAAGGCACAATCCTAGCACTGATAACAAATAAAGACATGTGATAAGAGTGTAAAGTGTATTTACACATGTGTAAAGAAAGATCGGATGTTATGACTACTAATCACCAAGAGATAGTTTCTCAGGCTAAGAACTGAGGTCGAAATCTAGCTAGCTGTCCGGACTTTACGAGAATTGTGAATGAGTTGGAGGTATTTCACAATTACTCGCGTTGTACATCAATGGCATACACCCTTCCTTGCTTATTACAATAAAACAAAAGATGACTCTTTACATGACTCTTATTTACATTGACTACTCTCTTTTATTTTTGGATAAGAGAGAACTATTTTCTTTACATGACACAAATGGAATTTGAATACTTGATTTTTTTTTTTTTTTTTGTATTTTTTTTTGTATTTTCTGTTTTTTCTGAATATATACATTTTTTTTTTTTTTTTTTTTGGAACAAGGAAACACTTTTGATACAAAAGGAAAAAGAAACAAAAAATTACATGACACTTCGCAAGAGGTAGCCCTTTTTGATGCACCCAGTTAAATCGATGGTTGTTTTTCTTAATGTAACCTCCACCTTCTGTCCCAACCAACCAAAGAACAAGCTAGTCAAGTTTCGTTCAGTATTCTAAAGTGATTGGCAACTAAAACTTCCGATAGAACACCTCAAGGATGAGGCTATACATGTATTGGTAGATCGTGCACGTGCAAGTTTCTTATCACTATGTGAATTGTGCTAGAATTAGGGGTGCCTAAATATCTAGACTAAGACTCCTAAAAATTACATATTTGCACAAGAGTCAACATTTCAAGGTAAATGAGCTCCATTTTTATGATTTTTTTCATTTTTTAATTTTTTATTTTCATTTTTCATTTTTTCAAAAAGAGGGAGGAGTTTTGTTTTCAATTATAGCATGTTATAAGGGTATATACTTATTATCACCCCTAAACCTAAATTAAACAGTGTCCTCAATGTTTAAATAGTGCAAAAGAAAGAACTGTACAGAAAAGGAAAAACATAAAATAAAATGGAACGTTCAACCTGGTTTATGTACAAGGGTGGACCAATCAGGACGCATAGACGGGATCCTCCAGATCGGTTGCCTCAATGTCAGGCGGAAGTGGTTCAAGGAACGGTTTCAATCGCTGCCCATTCACTTTGAAAATGTTCTTGTTGGAGACATCTTCAAGTTCCACAGCTCCATGAGGGAATACCGTGCGTACTAGAAACGGGCCGGTCCATCGGGACCGCAATTTTCCTGGAAAAAGATGCAGCCGAGAGTCGTATAACAAAACTTTCTGACCCGGTGTGAATGACTTGCGCAGAATACGCTTATCATGAAACAACTTCATCTTTTGCTTATACAGCTTGGCACTGTCATAAGCCTCGTTCCTCAATTCTTCTAACTCATTGAGTTGAAGTTTCCGTTGTGCACCCGCCTTGTCGAGAGAAAAGTTAAGTTTCTTGATAGCCCAGTAAGCTCGATGTTCTAATTCCACAGGAAGATGACATGGCTTTCCATACACTAGACAATAAGGGGACATGCCAATTGGTGTCTTATAAGCTGTTCTATAGGCCCCCAAAGCATCATTCAATCTCAATGACCAATCTTTCCTTGACGGATTGACCGTCTTCTCCAGAATGTGCTTAATTTCCCTATTAGAAACTTCTACTTGTCCGCTTGTCTGAGGGTGGTACGGAGTTGCAACCTTGTGGGTTATGCCATACTTGCGTACTAAAGACTCAAAGTACTTGTTACAGAAATGCGAACCACCGTCACTGATTATAGCTCTAGGGGTACCAAAACGTGAAAATATGTTCTCCTTCAGAAATGAGAGTACCACCTTGTGGTCATTCGTCTTGGTTGCAACAGCTTCAACCCACTTCGAAACGTAATCAACAACAACTAGGATGTATAATTTTCCTTCAGAAATAGGAAATGGACCCATAAAGTCAATCCCCCACACGTCAAATAGCTCAACGATCAAAATCGGATTCAACGGCATCATGTTTCTCCTCGAGATACTTCCTAGTTTCTGACAGCGTTCACAAGCAATACAATACTCATGGCAATCTCTAAACAGCGATGGCCAGTAAAACCCACACTGCAGGATCTTTGCAGCGGTCTTCTTGGCACTGAAATTCCCTCCACATGCTTGGTCATGACAGAAAGATATCACATCTTTCTGTTCCATGTCGGGTACACATCTCCTAATGATTTGGTCTCGGCAGTACTTAAACAAATACGGGTCATCCCAAAGGAAATGTTTAACTTCAGCCAAGAACTTGGAGCGGTCTTGTCTCGACCAATGTGAGGGCATTCTACCTGTAGCAAGGTAGTTAACAATGTCGGCAAACCAAGGAAGGTTTGACACAGACATCAATTGTTCATCAGGGAATGATTCTCTAATCAGCTCAGATTCATCAATAGACTCACTAGTTAATCGGGACAAGTGATCAGCAACCACATTCTCACAACCTTTCTTATCACGGATTTCGATGTCGAATTCCTGTAATAAGAGTATCCATCGAATAAGGCGAGCTTTAGCATCCTTCTTAGAAAGAAGATACTTCAAAACCGCATGGTCAGTGTATATGATGATCTTAGATCCTATTAAATAAGATATCCTTAGGAACGGTTGTATTCCCTACTGCCACAACGGGAGCATCATAGCCATTAACTACATAAACCCATGCTTGAAAACCATGTGCTTGAAGAAAGGCACGCACAACAATTTTCCACCAAAAGTAATTTGATCCATCGAAGATTGGTGGTACATTTATAGAGATAACACCTTTGTACATATCAGATCGCTACAACTCACAAACTTATGAGGTCTTTAATGTGTTTGCCTACTCTGATACAAATTGAAAATGCGGCGGTCTAACAACCACACCCAACAATTCGTTTGGAAATATGAGAGGACTTACTCTAATATACTTTCTAGAGAATCAACTAGACAGTCAGACTCAATCTAGAGAATCGTATATCAAAGAGTTTAATATATCTAACTCTTAATTCAATCCGCAATCAGCAAATAGAAATCTGCGATCCCGATTGAATATAAGAGGAGTAACTTGAACGGTACCAATACCAATGTTCAAGTGTCAATCAATTTAAATCAACAACCCAAGGTCCGATATTCTAATTGATTGATCTTAACTCATAACCTGTGATATTTCAATTATATAACAAAATATAATGCGGAAAAGAAAGAACACAGACAACAGAATTTTGTTAACGAGGAAACCGCAAATGCAGAAAAACCACGGGACCTAGTCCAGATTGAACACCACATTGTATTAAGCTTCTACAGACTCTAGCCTACTACCAATTAACTTCGGACTGGACTGTAATTGAACCCTAATCAATCTCACACTGATTCAAGGTACAATTACGTTCCTTACGTCTCTGATTCCAGCAGGATACTACGCATCCCTTAGTTGATCTCACCCACAACCAAGAGTTGCTACGAACCAAATTCGAAGACTTGATAAACAAATCTGTCTCACATAGAAAAAGCCTATAGATTGAATAAATATGTCTCCCACAGAAATACCCAAGAGTTTTTGTTCCGTTTTTGATAAATCAAGGTGAAAAGGAACCAATTGATAAGCCAGACCTATATTCCCGAAGAACAGCCTAGTATTATCAATCACCTCACAATAATCTTAATCGACTAGCGAAACAAGATATTATGGAATCACAAACGATGAGACGAAGATGTTTGTGATTACTTTTATCCTGCCTATCGGAGAAATTAATCTCAGGCCAATTATTTCAATTGTACTCAATACGATAGAATCGGGCAAGATCAGAACACACAACTACAAAGAAAATAGTTGGGTCTGGATTCACAATCCCAATGAAGTTTTTGATGTTGTTAACCTACAGGGTCTCGATGGAAACCTAAGGTTAAAGGAGAATCGCCTCTAGTTTATGCAACTAGCAACACACAGGAGGTGTGGGGATTAGGTTTCCCAATTGGTAGAGTTCTCCATTATATAGTTTTCAAATCAGGGTTTGCAATCCAAGTTACCTTGGTAACAAAGAATTCAATATTCACCGTTATATGAAAAACCTGATTCAACCAAGCTAATATCTTTCAACCGTCAGATCGAACTTAGCTTGTTACACACAAATGAAATGTACCCTCATTTAGGTTTATGTAACCGTACCTAAACGTGTACACCATGTTGGTTCACAAATAGTTAACCGAGGTTAGCCATATGATTACTCTCATATCAACCTTATTTATCTTAACCATAACTAATTCAAATGACTCAAATGAAACTAGTTAAAAAGTTGTCCAATTGTTATATTCTCGTAGAATTATACAAGAACACAATTGAAGCAAAATCGGTTTGATTCACTTGAATAAATCATGAACATTATAGCCATGGTTTGCAAAGATTACATTCCTTATTATATAAATGTTTATGTTTATGTTCATGTTCATAACCGATTTTAGAAATTTAACCTTCAAGTATGCAAACGGGTACGCATACTTGAAATACCCGGACTAAGATTGAGTTCCTCCAGTACGCAAACTTCAAATCCCAGCAGAAATTCTCGGACATGAACCTGTACGCCAGTTTGCAAACGGGTACGCATACTTAGGTTCCCATATTTCTCAAACCAACAGGTATCCAAATGGGTGCGCATACTATGGTTCCCGGACATGGCTTACATATGTGCAAGAGTGCACAATATGACATATCCAATAATGGTTAAGTGTTCTAAACTCTTATTTCAATCATTGAAACTTTCTTAGAGGATGACAATAGCCGTTTTTCACACACTATTAGCATCAAAGCAATTTTCAAGTTATTGAAATAATCATTACGAAACATTCCAAGGCAACACCAAATGATTGTATCACACAAACCATGTAAAATATTACTCGGAAATTTTCACATGATATAAGATGAACTTGGTCGAAGCGAAAGCTTGCCAACTCATATTTCGAGAAATATGTAAGCGAGTTAAACTCATCTCGAAATCTCAAATGTGTATATAGAAAATTATATTGTAATACGGCTTATGTCTCAATATAGGAGATAGAGTAGAAATAGACTTTCCAAGTGATAGATGAATTCAAGTCTCCACATACCTTTTGTCGATGAAGTTACACAAGCTCCCCTTAGTAGTTCTTCGTCTTCAAATGATGAACTCCGTGAAAACTAAGATCAACTACACAATCTATGTCCTAGTCCGAGACATCTATAAATAGGCTAGAAATCAATACATATAGTTTTGATCATTAACATTGACAAACATGCTTGAGATAACAACGCATGCGAGTTCGACCGAGAAGTGCTCTAACAAAACTGTCGTTGACCGGAATCGTTGACCTTTGTCTAGACCGTTGACTTAGACTTCACCCTAAACAGTTGAATGGATCTAGTTTGATTGTGAAAGTCAAATAGCTTTGACTGGACTTTACAACACAATTTGGGCGGCCCCTATCAATTGATAAGGGTTAGTAATAGTAAATTTAAAATCAAATAACTTACATATTTTGAGAGAGTTTATCTCTTTTACTTTCCATTATCCTAGTTAGAGGATAGGAAGAAGAAGAGAGCTTGACAGGAAACTAGTAAGTGAGAGAGGGATGGATTTATAGTAGAGAATCATGAGAATAGTGTTAGTGTTGAGTTGAGAAATGTGATGATAATAATTATATGATGTTTGTTATGTCTTGAAAAATAAAAGATTGGTTAGTAAATGATTATGAGAGATTATATATGTAGCTAGAGTATGAGAAGATCAGATAAAATAAGTAGTTGTTTCCATGATGATGATATAGAAGAAAAGTGTTGAGGAAGTTCTCATCCTGGTGTTGATGATGAATTTTATAATGAAGATGAAGTTTCTCTTGATGATGAGATTGATGAAAATCATGGTGGATATGATGGAGACTTAGTAATCAATTAAGGTAACAAATCAATGATTGGATAGTTGCTAGAAAGATTATAGTTTACAATCAATCCATGATAATTAAACAGAAATCATGATTTTATGTATTGTTTCTCACTGTTCATAATCTAGAGACTTTTCTTGGTACCATAGAGATTTAATTAGACTTATCTATATAAATAAAAGTTGTAGTTCGTCGGCTGGAGATTTCATATATATAAAGTTTGTCAATTTTGGTTAAGCATCGAGAAAGTTGTGGTTGATCTAAAATGACTAGACGCAAATAAAACCATGTGTAAACGGTCGCGAGTGTCAATGATTATGAGCTTTTATATGTAGGTTGGAGTAGGACTTCGATATATAATCAGTAGACACATATTGTATAGGGTGATCCTGAGATTCTAATGAACCATTATTGGACCCATTTGGATTTAAAATGAGTAAATTAGAGACGTTGCCCTCGAACTGTTTTTGGTAATCAACACTTAGAAAATAATTATTTGCCGTTGAGGAAGATGATCGAGTCATATGTTGGACTCAGTTTACCCGTATGACTCGTTCTGAGTCAGACCAGTTTATGGGTTAGGGTTTGCGGGTTAGTTAGCAGGACGGTTAGGGTCAGTTCACGGGTTAGTGGGCCGGTTGGCGGTTCGAGTTGGGTTAAACCGTGGGTTAGTGCTTCCATGACTAATTTGAGTGGTGTTGATATATAAAATACCAGGCCAGCCACAGTATTCGGACTCAAACGCCAATTAGATGTCATTTTAGCCATTTATCCTCGGACAATCCAATTCACTTGTACTTTCTACAAAAGCACTAAAATAATGTTATTAGACAAAATATTGGGTCCTAGCTAATACAAATATGATATAAAATGTAGCACTTACGTGCTTATCAGTTAGGATTATAGTCAGACCCTTATTTTGTATTTTTGGACCATTTCTGCTCCTAATTAGCTTTTGGTTCCTTCTGCAAAGTTGTAGAGTTTTTTGAAAGCTTTTCGATGACACCCAATTTACCCTATTTGGATAAGTAGACATTGTTTTGTGCTAAGAACTCTAAATACCAGGTTATAGAACCACTGGTGAAACTAGCACCATTAGTTATTTCACTTATCATAGAATTGGAGACTTGTTTGATATTGTTTTATGAGCCTTGTGTGAACCTTTTAGCTAAATTCTAAGAGTGCTTGTGTGATTAAAAGTTAGTCTATATTAACAACGATCGATTCAGAAGATGAAGCAATAGATTATGTGGATCCCAAGGTAGGCATGGCTTGTCATCAAATCAGGTGGGAACTCTGTAACTTTCTTGTAATAATTAAGTTTACGTTATCTCCGAGCATGATGAATCTTTTTTATATGTGAGTATGTTCTTATGCAACTTAATGAGTATTTTGTGTGATATGCATTGTGTAGTTCCCTCGCAAGGAGTGTCTAAGTTTTCCACACGACTCCTTGCTAAGTTAAGTAAGGCGGATGGTCTTCCGTCGTCAATATTACTTAGTAGGGCGTATGCTCTTCCATTTGAATATTATCTCTTTTAATTTTATTGTCTTAATATAGTAGAGCGGATGATCTTCCATTTAAATATTACTTAGTATGTTGGATGCCCTTCCATTTTAATATTATATATACTATTTTATTTGTGGAAAATCACTCATATGCATATTATACTTGAAAAAGCGGGGGTCTAACAATCACACCCAATATTTCGTTTAGAAAATCTGTATGGACTAACTCCAATATATTTCCAAGAGAATCAACTAGGCAGTCGAACTCAATCAAATAAAATACATCCAAGAGTTATATCTCAATTTCTCAAATCAATCTGCAATCGAACAGATAGAAATCTGTGAGCCGGATTAATATGAGAAAAAACTTGGATGGTGCCAAAGACCAATATTCAAGCGTCAATCAATTTCAATCAACAACCAAATGATGGATTCACCAATTGATTGAACTACGCACAACCTGTGATATTTCAATTATATAAAAATATAATGCAGAAAAGAAATAACACAAACACCAGAAATTTTGTTAACGAGGAAACCGCAAATGCAGAAAAACCCCGGGACCTAGTCCAGATTTGAACACCACACTGTATTAAGCCGCTACAGAATCCCAGTAAAGTCTTTAAGTCATTAACTTATAATGGTTTTAGGAAAAACCTAGGTTAAAGGAGAATCGACTCTAGTCGCAACTAGTATCACACATGAGGTGTGGGGATTAGGTTTCCCATTTGCTAGAGTTCTCCCTTATATAGTCTTCAAATCAGGGTTCACAATCAATGCTACCTTTGTAACAAAGCATTTAATATTCACCGTTAGATGAAACCTGATTAGATTCAAGCTAATATCTTTCAACCGTTAGATTGAACTTAGCTTGTTATACACAAATCAAATGTCCCTTCATTTAGATATGGGTAACCGTACCTAAACGTGTACACTTGGTTGGCTTAACAATAGTTAACCGAAGTTAGTCATATGAACACTTTCATATCAACCTTGTTCATCTTTATCACAACTAGTTCAAATGACTCAAATGAAACTAGTTGTAGAGTTGTTCAATTGTTTATATTCTCATAGAAGTATACAAGACATAATTGAAGCAAAATCGATTTTGATTCACTCGAATCAATTCATGAACATTATAGCCATGGTTTGCAAAAGATTTCATTCCTTAATATATAATATATTTGGTCATGAACAAACCGAGTTTTGAACTTAACCCACTCAAGTATGCAAACGGGTATGCATACTTAGAGTTCCGGACTTGGTCTGTCCGTCAGTATGCGAACGGGTACACATACTATCGTCACGATCGAACTCAGTTGAATTAGTATGCAAACGGGTACGCATACTAAATTTCCGGACCTGAACTGTTAAGTCAGTACGCATACGGGTATGCATACTAAGTTCCCGGACTTCAACTGTTAAACCAGTACGCATACGGGTATGCATACTATGGTTTCCGGAGTTGGAGTAACTTGCAACAGTTAGCATACAAGTACGCATATTTTGCTATATCCAATCAATGGTTAATCGTTCTAAACTCCCATTTCAATCATTGAATCATTCTTGGAAGACGGGAATAGCAGTCTCACACAAGCTATTAGCTTCGAAGCAATTTTCAAGTGATCGAATGATCAATACGAAACATTCCGAGTCTACATCAAATGACTGTCTCACACAAATCATGTAAGATGTTACCAGGCGATATTCACATGATCATCTTTTGACTTTCGTCAAGAATAAAAGATGAACTTGGTTAAAGCAAAAGCTTACTAACACATATTTCGAGAAATATGTAAGCGAGTTAAACTCAGCTCGAAATATCAAATGTGTATAAAGTAAAGTCTATATAGCTATACGACTTTTGTCTCAATAAGAGATAGAATAGAAATAAACTTCTGAGTGATCGATGAGTTCAAGTCTCCACATACCTTTTGTTGCTGAAGTTCCACAAGCTCCCCTTAGTAGTTCTTCATCTTCAATCGATGAACATCGTGAAGTCTAAAGCTCAACTACACATTTTATCCTAATCCGAGACATAGTTATAAGTAGACTAGAAATCAAGATTTATAGTTTTGGCAACTAAACTTGAAAAACCAGCTTGAGATAGCAACGCTTGCGAGTTCGACCGAGCAGTGCTCTAAAAGAACCCATGATTAATTTAATCGGAAATGCTCAACATAAGAGAACTTACAGAGCCATACAGTACTTTCACATAGAAGTGGATTAGGGAAAGACCAATACTGCGGAATATACAAAGATTCATTCTATTTTTCATCAATATTTGCATAATGACACCATAGACTTTTTTTTTTTTTTTGATAAACAAGGAACCTTTTCATTAATGGTATTTCAAGGTTACAATGAGTTTAAGATCGAAAATAAGAGAATACAAAGTAACAAGAACATACCGTAAGAGTACAATACCGAGAAATCCGACAAGAGAAAGAGAAGGATTACCGGAGTAAGACAAATACAAGTATGAATAAGATCCGATTAAATCGGAAGAAGTATGGTTTTTCTCGGAATTAAATTCCAACCATTTAGTTTGTGTTTCTTCTTTAGAAAGAAATGCTCCCAAAGTAGTGATGAAGCTTCCGTCGTCAAAAAGACCACCTATGGAGATTCCGTCGCCGGATAAGTTGATGATGAAGATTCCGATGAAGATTCTGTCGCTGGAGACAACCAAGATGAAGATTTCGTCGTTGGAGAGCATGGAGAGTATCACTATTGATCTTAAAACCCAACCCAATAACCAAGAATCGCCATTAAAGCGAAGATAAACCTCAAAAGAGTAGATAAAACCACCAAAATGGTGTAGATAAGTAGAAAACATAATAAAAACCAAACTAATCTACTAACTAACCTAGAAAGCAAGGAAAAATGAAGAAATCTGCTCGAATCTAGTCCAAAAATGGACTAAATCTGAGCAGAGGAGGATTGTTTTTGATGGTTTTGTTAAAGAAGAAGAAGGAGTGAGAGAGAGAGAAGAGAGAGAGGCACGACACCATAGACTTAATCTCTGCAATTCAAAAGTTCATTCTATTTTCCATCACTAATTGCATAATGACACAATAGATTTAACTTTTGACATATATGGGACAATCATAGTTCACGGACGCAAACACACATATCCCATAACATAATTTGCAATATATAAAACCAATAAAGATTAATACAGCAAAATTATCTTCCAAACAAAATTTAGAGTTTAGATAAATAAAACTAAAAACATTGCAAGATGAAAATCGTTGGCAAATAACAATGTGTAATCACAAAATATGCTATTTTGAACCCTAGTTATCCTTCTTAGAAACACAATAATAAATTCTCATAAGAAGTTTCCTAGACATTAAGACATATAACTCCTAAGAAGAACAAAACTGAAGGTCTTTAGACATAATCAACAACCAGAGATCGAACATAAACAAGTTCATCAGTTGCCTTCTTCAGTTCGGTTTTCAGAAATTCAAGATTCTTTGTTGCAATTTCAAGTTGTTCACGTACAACCCCAAAATATCGAATAAGATATCCCACCAATTGAGATGACATCTGAACTGGAAGTTTTTTTTCATGATCAACTGCATGATAACAGGTTAGGAAAGCAGGGTTCTCGTGAAACTCAATGACTTTGCCCTCTTCAAATTTGTGTTCCTTTTTGCATCCATCCATTGTGCACTCCATAAAATCTCAAGAATTCTTGATGTTATAGAGCGAGTATATATCAGAAGGAGACCATGATATATATACGAGATTTTCATAGGGTAACCCTAGGGTTACTCGTTTACGTTCGGTAAGGGTCGGGTGCACGAACGTTCGTGGCTATGAACCAGGTTCAAAACCGGGGACCAAATGGAGCCTATTTTTAGAAGTATGTTTTGAAAATACAAATTCTAAAGACAGAACAAATTAGCTCAGAAAAAGAGCACAAGGTAATTGTTGAAATCAACAAATCAACTGTCATTAAGGAGAAAAACGAGGATTTATAAAGTGAACAACAAAGAGAAATTTCTCAAGAGCTATTAATCAATTATATTACTGTTAAAGCACTGCTCGGTCGAACTCGCAAGCGTTGCTATCTCAAGTTTGTTGTCAAGTTTAGTTGCCAAAACTATAAGTCTTGATTTCTAGTCTACTTATAGCTAAGTCTCTCATTAGGATAATAAGTGTAGTTGAGCATTAGACTTCATGACGTTCATCGATTGAAGGCGAAGAACTACTAAAGAGAGCTTGTGGAACATCATCAACAAAAGTTATGTGGAGACTTGAACTCATCTATCACTCAAAAGTCTATGTACTCTATCTCTTATTTGAGACAAAAGTCGTACAACTATATAGACTTCGATTATACACATTTGATATTTCGAGCTGAGTTTAACTCGCTTATATATTTCTCGAAATATGTGTTGGTAAGCTTTCGCTTTAACCAAGTCATCTTATATTCTTGACGAAAGTCAAAAGATGATCATGTGAAAATTGTCTGGTAACATCTTACATTATTTGTGTGAGACAGTCATTTAATGTAGACTCGGAATGTTTCGTATTGATCATTCGATCACTTGAAAATTGCTTTGAAGCTAATAGTTTGTGTGAGACAGCTATTGTCATCTTCTAAGAATGTTTCAATGATTGAAATGGAAGTTTAGAACAACTAACCATGACTGGATATAGCAGAGTATGCGTACTTGTATGCTAACTGTTGCATGTTATTTCAAGTCCGGGAACCATAGTATGCATACTCGTGTGCGTACTGGTTGGTTTAATGAAAGTCCGGGAACTTAGATGCATACCCGTATGTGTACTGGCGTAAAATTCAACTGATTTTAGAGGTATGCGTACCCGTTCGTATATTGGCGAACCCAAACTAAGTCCGACCACTTAGGTATGTGTACCCATTTGCATACTTGAGTAGGTTATGTTCTTAAATTTGTTTGTTCATGAATTAATACATTTATATATTAAGGAATGCAATCTTTTGCAACACGGCTATAATGTTCATGAATTGATTCGAGTGAATCAAAATCGATTCTGCTTCAATTGTGTCTTGTATACTTCTATGAGAATATAAACAATTGAACAACTCTAGAACTAGTTTCATTTGAGTCATTTTAACTAGTTATGGTTAAGATGAATAAGGTTGATATGAAAGTGCTCATATGGCTAACTTCGGTTAACTATTGTTGAGCCAACAAAGTGTACACGTTTAGGTACGGTTACTCATATCTAAATGAAGTCACTTTTCATTTGTGTGTAACAAGCTAAGTTCGATATAACGGTTGAAAGATATTAGCTTGAGTCTAATCAGGTTTTCATCTAACGGTGAATATTGAATGATTTTTTACCAAGGTAACATTGATTGCAAACCCTGATTTGAAGACTATATAAGGGAGAACTCTAGCAACTAGGAAACCTAATCCCTACACCTCATGTGCGATACTAGTTGCGACTAGAGTCGATTTTCCTTTAACCTTAGTTTTTTTCCAAAACCCTGTAGGTTAACGACTTGAAGACTTCATTGGGATTGTGAAGCCAGACCCAACTATTTGCTCTGTAGTTACGTGTTCTGATCTTGATGTATTCTATCGTATTGAGTACTATCTTTTCTAAGATTTGCTCGAGATTTAATCTCCGATAGGCACGACAAGAAGTAGTCACAAACATCTTCGCCTCATCGTTTGTGATTCCACAATATCTTGTTTCGCTACCATACAATTAAGATTATTGTGAGGTGATTGATATTACTAGGTTGTTCATCGGGAATATAAGACCGGTGTATCAATTGGTTCATGTTCACCTTGATTTATCAAAATACGGAACAAAACTCATAGGTATTTCTGTGGAGACAGATTTATATATTCAATAGATTTTTCTGTGTGAGACAGATTGGTTTATCAAGTCTTCGACTGTGGGTCGTAGAAACCCTTAGTTGTGGGTGAGATCATCTAAGGGAATCAAGTCCGCAGAGTCCTGTTGGGATTTAGAGGCGTAAGGAACGCGACTGTACCTTGATCAGTGTGAGATTGTTTAGGGCTCAACTAAATTCCAGTACGAAGTTAACCTTAGGTTGTTGCGTTCCTTACCTTCTTAATGATGCGCTTGAGTCTATTTATACTGATCTTTAGTTCCGAAACACGATTGTTGATATGAATATACTCAGGAGTAATTGACGCTTTTGATCCAACACTTCTTTTTGTCACGGAAGAAAAGTTTGAAGAAGTTTTCTTACTCATTGGATCAACAAACAATCATTTGTCCGTATAACACAATTTTTTTAACAATTGTAGAAAGCCTTTGTGTTATCTTTACAGGCAAGACTTGGCTCATCACAACACTTTTCTTGTCTGAGAGTTGGACATTTAAGACCAGTAATATGAGAAACTGGTTTGATTACTTCCTTAGATGAAAATGCGAGGGTACCTAAATATACCTCGAGCTAAAACTTTTCCACCTATAAGTCCTTTCTTCGAAAGTGATTGTCTATGGACTGAGTCGAGACAATACAACTAATCGGTTCACACTTCGTGTGATCGTCTATGGATACGAGATCGAGACAATAAAACAACGAAGTATGTTTACTTGATAAGAGGTTCAGACTTAACCAAACATTATAAGATTGCTATCAAGTAAATAGGACTTAATGTTTGTATAATTTACTTTAAATTATAATACAACAATTATAATTGCGGAAAATAAAAGTAAATGACACAGCAAAATTTGGTAACGAGGAAACCGCAAATGCTGAAAAATCCCGGGACCTTGTCCAAAATTGAATACTCTAAGGATTAAGTCGTTATACAAAATTAAACCAACTTCGTATAGCTGAGACCAAGTAACTAAACCTATAGTTCACCTAGTTACGTCTGTATTCCCACGCCTTCGACCTGTAATAAGTCACGTACTTGGAACAATTCATTTGGTTCGTATTCCAAACAGTAAAGGAACAACAAATCTATTTGGTAACAACTCTTTTCAACCAAGTGATATGAGTTCGACAAAGGCTCTTCTGTTTATCTCAATAAACTCCTTTGTCAGGTTCTTAGATCTATCTTATTCTCAACTACCAAAGGTAATTGTTAAGATTTTGCAATCAATACTTTTAATCACAAAGAATTGTATTGATGCCGATCTACACAACTAATCAATCAAATCTGTCACAAGGATAAACCGATTATAGTTGGATCCTCTTTTACCGAAACAAGTATTGTGCACACCAAAGATGATGAACCCCAAATCAGAAATCTTCAATATCTTCTTTGTCTTCAAATCTTCTTAGATCTTCAATAAACGCCTGCACACAACAACTTGGATCTCTTGTGATCAATCACGCACAGAACGGAGTCTGTTAGTAATGGATTATCACAAGACCGTCTTTAGATCTACAAACAGTCTAAAGATCCCTGTCGAAACTTCGATCTAGTTTGAGTGAATCTTATATCAGAAGAGAAGATTCTCAAGCATAAACAAACTAGGTACAATCAAAATTCAACCACCGTTAGTCAATCAAATCAACCGAAAACAAAAGATAAACCCCAATTATCTAGTTTCCCACAAATGATACTAATAGAGCTTCTCAATCCCAAAGAAGACTTTAAACTGAGCGGCCATAAGAGATTTCGCCTAATTAGGTTACTCTCCTCTCCGAATAGGCGGCTTCACCAGTAACAACACAACTGAGGAAGTTTGTTGTCACGAAGGATTTGCCCGAAATGCAAACTTCAAGTATTTATATACAAGGAAGTTGGGACACCAAGGAATTTCCAAAACCGAAAATATTCTCAAGATATGGAATATATTCTAAATTCGGTTTTCATAATTCCTGGAAATGCTCTGTCCAAAATATTGACTGAAAATCTCTTTGGAAAATCTTCAACTAGTAAATGCACATTACTAATTCTCATTTTCCTAAAATAAAATTAAAAACCTTAAATAAAAGATTCTTAACTTATTTATTTCGATTCTGGGATTTTCTTCCTTTAGATATTAAGGAATAACTTTGAACAATTAAAGATAAGCGTTACTGCACATGTTCAAAGTATGTCGACACCCTTACTTTGTAAGTCCTCTTTCATACTTAGAATCTTGAAACCGATTTTCCACACTTCCAAACAGGTTTAGAATTGGTTCATCCGACTTTCAAGAACTATATATGTGATTGATCAAGAACATTCAATCATCATTCATAGGTTTAACGGTTCTACCAAAATAAGTTTCAGTTCTACCTCCATGTGGGTACTAGGATCTGTCACACTAGTTACCAAAAGTTGGTTGACTAGGTACTAGGATCGATTCCCCACATACATATGTCATCTAACTTGTATGTGTTGCACATGTCCATAGGATCGGTTCCCTTTTGCCTAAAAATGTGTTGCACATGTCCATAGGGTCGGTTCCCCTTTCTGCTACAAACTTGATGCACCTTATACAAGGATCGATTCCCCTTTGTGATGTGTTGCACTTCTTACTAGGATCGGTTCCCCTTTACCCAGAGTTGGTCATACACAAAATCACAAAATCGATCATACCATCTCAGGTGATTACTTAAGATCGGTTTCACTAATAAAAGTCATACCAATACAAAAGTCAGGCCTTTGTGAATAATTTTACCAAGAACACAAACAAGTGATGAGCGGTTATGCTAATCACACATATTGGTAGTTCAAAAGATATGCAATGAACAACAATACCAATAATTCCTGGCGATTTCCTTTTCGATTCACAAAACAAGTTCATGAATTTACTTCCTTAAAACACATGTAAAACATTGTTTCCTAGGATGAAATCCTCACCTAGCATTCAAACGATTATGTCGATGTCTTATCTACAAAGTTTAATGGTTAAGCAATAAACCTCGTATTGTATTCCTTAATACTATGTCTATCTAGAGTGTTCATGCTTCGCATTTTTGTTTTCAATATGCACGACTTGAAAGATGCGTTAGGGAATGAGACAGTTCAAGTCAAATATCAGTATCCTCAAGTGAAAGGATGATGTTGTCGTTGTAGCTCCTTGCTTCTTCACTTCTTCAAGTCTTCGCAATACTTGTAATGTCTCATATACTAATACTTTCAAGCTAACCTATACGAAGTTGACTCTAGTACATAATCAAGCGACTCTTTAAATAAGTTTTGATTCACTAAACTAAGACAACCAAACTTGACATACCACGCTTGGTGGGTTCAACCGATCTATGCTCTAACAATCTCCCCCTTTATCAATTTTAGTGACAAAACTCTTACATCATATGGATAAACAAATTACAAGAATTCATTACACATACGCTTGATTCCCGAATTCAATAACACCATAACCTGTATACATTCAATCCATAAATGTCGTTGTTGGTATTACAATAACAAAGCTAATACTCTCTCTAAAGGCGAGATAGGTAGATTTTCAATCCGGACGTCTTTGTTATTCCCTTTGTAATGATATGTTACTCCCCCTTAGTCTATGCTTTTACTCTTTCGTTAGATAAACGTTTAAGCACCAATGTCCTTTCCTTTAGTGATACCAATCAGTATAAAATCAATACCAGTATCACTTGTTTACTCCATATATTTCTCCCCCTTTTTTTCACAATATGACAAAGAAACGAAAAAATAAAGGACAAATCGAAAAGGATCTTACAAATCTCAATAGACTTGCAACCTATAGAGTTAAGCACGAGGGTTCCACACACCATTTTTGATAACCAATATCAAAACCGAAACTACAAAGTAATTATGTTTTGATATGTTACCAAGGAAACAATTTCCCGAAGCAATTTTCCCTAATAGTTTAGCAAACCAAAAATCAACTAAGCATATTAGTTCCTTTGCTAAACCGATTGTACAAATACAATCGCTTCATTCGATAAGACCAAAATAAAGATAACTCTATTTTTCTCATCAGGTTCTAATTATCCATATAACTTAGACCTTTAACTTTTAAACAAGACAAGTACTAGGTTAGTTAACTAGCATTTCTTGTTAAGGCATTCGATTAGACTTGAATAACCGAAACCTCCACATTGATAAGTCTAACTAAGATCATAATTAACTTAGTTTCTCTTATCTGGAATCGAATTGGACTAAACAATTCATCCCGTAAATCTTTTCCTTCGTTAAGCCATAAACAATTCATGCAAACAAATAAATAAACTTTCATTATTATTCACCTCAACCGGAAGCAATTGAAATAACATAAACATTAAAGCACCGTAATTGCACCGAAATTTTGTAAGCCTAAACGATTGATACCACACAATAAAGCAAGATAACAATAGTTTTTCTTAACCGGAACCAATTGAATCACACACACATCCATACACACATAATGGAATAAAACATCAATTGTATCGAAACTTTGTTAAGCAAAAACAATAAATATACGCAATAAAATCAGGCTTTTCTTAAATAGGAAAACAATTAACTAACAAGATTGTTAACTCAAATTTCGCATCCTCTTCTCCAATATGTTTGTATCTTCTTCCAGGGAGAATTGATATCGGAATATCATTATGCTGTCATCCGTATACAAGACAAAAGAATAACAACAACCAACCTTTGCCAGCGAAAGGTTGAAAACCGGTTTTTAACTCTTGCAAGCAAAAGTTGAAAACCCCGAAACACATATGCTTTTATGTTAAACCAAAACCGATTCAACATATTATGACTTTTTCACATATTTTTTCTATCAGAACCCCTCATGATCCTTTGATAAAGCCTACCAACATGGGCTAGAACTTAATCCTGCTAAATCAAAAAGTCACCCAAACCATAAGGGTTCACAATATTATGAGATCGAATATCAAGGTACTAAAACCGAAATCAAACATCCCATAAACATTCATAGAAATAAAATAAAGCATTCAAGCACAGGCTATGTAAATCAAAAACTATCACAAAAAAAATTATAAATCAAATAATTTTATTCATAATAAGATAGTTTTATTCATAATAGACTTAATACAATCATTGAAAGAAATCAAAAATTGATGTCTATTTTCCTTGGATTAAGTATTACAGCATATAACTCAATCTCTAGTGGTGCTCTTGTTGTTCACTGAGGTTTCTTCATTGTTCAAACTTTTAAAGCATGTCTCAAGAGACTTGTCTGTAACCACTTCCTGTTTCTCAAGCTTTTCAACTTGAATCTTCATGTCAGCAATATCAGCTTTTGTTTCCTCAATGTTATCCTTGAGCTAGTCTTGATTTCGAACCGTTATTATGAGATTGGTTCTTAGTTCTTCAAAACCTTGGATATAGTCAATCATACTATCAGAACGAATCCACTTGGTTTTGGTTGGATCTTGTAGGTTGTAAGCCAACAAACATGACTCATCTTGTGATCCAACTGAACTATCAAAATCATAATCAGACATGATATTTGATATGTTTTTCTTCTTCCTCTCTGTATTGATTCCTTGACAATCACTAACCTTTTGAGATTCCTCCTTATTAGCCTTTGTGATACTGCGAGTTATTGGAGGCATGCTCTGATATATAAATAAGGATTGATCAGGGTTTCAATAATATAGGCAAGAAATAGTTTCCCTTTAAGAAGAGACAACTCTTCAGACCGAAAGATACCAGGGGAATCCGAAAATATTAAAGAATATATTTTGTTTCCTTTGTCCGAACTTCTCAAGCTGGAAGGTTTATTAAAATTCGAAAATTCTAAATAAAACATATTTTTGGAAGATCATGATGAACATGAACACATTTTTTTTTAAGACAACCATGGATTCGCAGCTATCCATAAAGTGTCACAACTTTTCTGATAAACAACCACAAACAAATGTGCTCCATATTTATTATGCATTTCCCATCCATGAATAAGAGCACAGAAAAAGATGAGAGTGCACAATTTTGATACAACTAAGTTGCATCGGAGTAAGTTTTTTCTAGCTTACAGTGAATATCAGAAACATATTTCATGTTTCTCTTCGGGAATTTCTGCCCAAAATATTTTCTCCCAAGACGATGATCTTTTCTAACTCTAGAGATATGATTATGTGGAGAAACTCTACTGACGTGAGAATTTTCAGAGATAGATAAATCTCTCTTAATTCTTTCAATGAGATTTTCATATGATTTTCTCATTTTAAGGATTTACTTATGATCCCCATCAGTGTGATTATCTGAAACAATTATCGGAGATTCCTGATTGTTTCTTTCGGCAGAGATTCTCTCTTTCCCTTCCTTCTGGAGTCGTTCTTCGTCAAAACGATAATTGTTTCGACATGGGAGAGGATGAACCTTTTTCCAGAAGTGATTATCAACTTTTTTCTCTGATTCTTTTGAGTTGATCCTATCGGGTAGTGGTTTGATCTGTCTTTCTACTGAGGAATGGTCTTTCAGTTTTTTAAGACAAGAAACTTCTTTCAATATTTTTACCACCGTATGTTGAAGAAGTATAAGTTTCCTTTCAAGTGACTGAAAGTTGTATTCCTTAATATCACGTTCACGGAATCGGGTCAAAGTTTCCTTTGGACAAGATTTCGTTTGATCATCAGTAGATATAGAAGATGGTTTCTTATCCTCTTCTGACTTGATGTAGTTAGGCAAACTACCATCATATTGATATGTTTCAGATGTGACTAAACCGGTTTTATCACACTCTATAAAAGTCGAGCAAGGACTTTTAGTTTCCTCAACATCAGAAGAAATTATAAGAGCATCATTTGTCAGAATCATAGGACGTGTCTCTTTTTCTTGAGAAAAAGATTTACCAAGAGCTTCTAATTTGATAGTGAGATTCATATTCTGTATGCCTAGAATCTTCAGTTGAAAGTCTTTATCTCTGATCTCCTGTTTAATAAGATTTGTCTCTATCTTTAATATCATCACTTTAGAAGACAGGGATTTTATAGGCTTTAAGAGTTTTGCCAACTCTTTATCAACATCTTCTTTTCCATCAGAAATGGACACAGATGTTTTCGCAACTTCTGGATCATGAGTCAACGAAGTAGTAACATCTTCAATATTTGAGTAGTCATACTCTTGCATAACGTTAACTGAATCAGACATGGATTCAATTTCTTATAGGATGGATCGCACCAAACACAGATTGTTAGATCTTTTCGTGTTTGCCTGCTCTGATACTAATTGAAAAGGCGAGGGTACCCAAATATACCTCAAGCTAAAATAATTCCACCTATAAAGTGATTGTCCATGGACAGAACTAACCGGTTCACACTTCGTGTGATCGTCTATGGATACGAGATCGAGACAATGCAACAACGAAGTATGTTTACTTGATAAGAGGTTCGGACTTAATTAAACACAATTGGATTGCTATCAAGTAAATACGAAATTAACGTTTGTGTAATTTACTTTAAATTTTAATAACAACAATTATAATTACGGAAAATAAAAGTAAATGACACAGCAAGATTTTGTTAACGAGGAAAACACAAATGCAGAAAAACCACGGGACCTTGTCCAGAATTGAATACTCTCAGGATTAAGCCGCTATACAAAATTAAACCAACTTCGTATAGTTGAGACCAAGCAACTAAACCTATAGTTCACCTAGTTCCGTCTGTATTCTCACGCCTCCAACCTGTAATAAGTCACGTACTTGAAGCAATTCCTTTGGTTCGTATTCCAAATAGTAAAGGAACAACAAATCTGTTTGGTAACAACTCTTTTCAACCAACTGATATGAGTTCGACAAAGGCTCTTCTGTTTATCTCAATAAACTCCTCCGTCAGGTTCTTAGATCTATCTTATTCTCAACTACCAAAGGTAATTGTTAAGATTTTGCAATCAATACTTTTAATCACAAAGAATTGTATTGATGCCGATCTACACAACTAATCAATCAAATCTACCACAAAGATAAACAGATTATAGTTGGATCCTCTTTTACCGAAAAATGTATTCTGCACACCAAAGATTATGAACCCTAAATCAGAAATCTTTAATATCTTCTTTGTCTTCAAATCTTCTTAGATCTTTAATAAACGCCTGCACACAACAATTTAAATCTCTTGTGATCAATCACACACAACAATGGATTATTACAAGACCGTCTTTAGATCTACAAACAGTCTAAAGATCCCTATCGAAACTTCGATCTAGTTTGAGTGAAGCTTAGTTTGGTATTGTCGCGGCTTTTGTAAAAGCACTTTTCTGTTGTGCGTCGTTGTGTTGTGTTGTGAGCAAAAAACAGTTAGACGTTTGGTAAAAATTTAATTAAAGTTAAAGCTGATTAAAAAAACTATCAAACTGTGTTTGGTAAAATATCAAATTCAACCATTGTTGTCGTAGCAAATGACAAAAACAGGCTTATCTCTGAAAGTTGTTTTACTTAATTTTATTAGCTTAAAAATAATTCATTTTTTTATTATAAAATTATAAATATAAATAATATTAAATTTACTAATGGTCATTATTATTATGATTGTTAAAAAAATAGTTTATTTAACCACTTTTTAATATATATATTCAAACAAAAAATCAAAGTTAAATTAATTTTTATTTTTAATAGTGACAAATTAAAGGAATTGGTATATAAAATAATTTGAAAATAAAAAATAATAATTTTTAAAGAATAAAACACAAGAAATAAAAAGTTGATTGTATTGTATATAAATTTAAGGGCAAGTTTTGTCATTTATGAAATAAACTAGGGATAAGAATGATAAATCAAGCATTAAACTTGGGTGGGACCACAGCTTATGCTTTTGTACCTTTTAAAAGCTCCTCCTCCCCAGCTTTTAAAAGTTGGGGAATTTGGTAAGTGCTTTTGATAAAAAGCACTTTAGTTTTTTTTACCAAACACTATTAGAAATTAGTGACATATATAAATTTTGAAAGTGCTTTTGGAAAAATAAAAGCATTACCAAACCCAGCCTGAATCTTATATCAGAAGAGAAGATTCTCAAGCATAAACAAACTAAGTGCAATCAAAGTTCAACCACCGTTAGTCAATCAAATCAATTGAAAACAAAAGATAAACCACAATTATCTAGTTTCCCACCAACGGTACTAATAGAGAGTCTCAATCCCAAAGAAGACTTTAAACTGAGCGGTCGTAAGAGATTTCTCCTAATTAGGTTACTCTCCTCTCCGAATAGGCGGCTTCACCAGTAACAACACAATTGAGGAAGTTTGCTGCCATGAAGGATTAGTTTGCCCAAAATGCAAACTTCAAGTATTTATAGACAAGGAAGTTTGGAAACCAAGGAATTTCCAAAACCAAAAATATTCTCAAGATATGCAATATATTCCAAATTCGGTTTCCATAATTCCTGAAAAATCTTCAACTAGTAAATGCGCATTACTAATTCTCATTTTCCTAAAATAAAATTAAAAACCTTAAATAAAAGATTCTTAACTTATTTATTTCGATCATGAGATTTTTTTACTTTAGCTATTAAGGAATAACTTTGAACAATTAAAGATAAGCGTTACTGCACATGTTCAAAGTATGTCGACATCCTTGCATTGTAAGTCCTCTTTCATACTTACAGTCTTGAAACGGATTTGCCACACTTCCAAACAGGTTTAGAATTGGTTCATATGGCTTTCAAGAACTATATGATTGATCAAGAACACTCAATCACAAATAATGGGCTTAACGGTTCTACCAAAACAAGTTTCGGTTCTACCTCCATGTGAGTAATGTGCATAGTCACACTAGCTTTCCAAAACTCGGTTGACTAGGTACTAGGATTGGTTCCCCACATATATATGGTATATAACTTGTATGTGTTGCACATGTCCATAGGATCGGTTCCCCTTCTCCTAAAACCGTGTTGCACATGTCCATAGGATCGGTTCCCATTTCTGCTACAAACTTGTTGCACATCATACAAGGATCGATTCCCCTTTGTGATGTGTTGCACCTCTTACTAGGATCGGTTCCCCTTTACCCAGAGTTGGTCATACACAAAATCACAAAATCGATCATACCATCTCAGGTGATTACTTAAGATCGTCTTCACTAATAAAAGTCATACCAATACAAAAGTCAGGCCTTTGTGAATAGTTTTACCAAGCACACAAACAAGTCATGAGCGGTTATACTAATCACACATATTGGTAGTTCAAAAGATATGCAATGAATGACAATACCAATATTGCCTGGCGATTTCCTTTTCGATTCACAAAACAATTTCATGAATTTACTTCCTTAAAACACATGTAAAACATTGTTTCCTAGGATGAAATCCTCACCTCATACCCATACATAATCACAATAGCATTCAAACGATTATTTCGATGTGTTATCTACAAAGTTTACTGGTTAAGCAATAAACCTCATATTGTATTCCTTAATACTATGTCTATCTAGAGTGTTCATGCTTCGAAGTTTTATTTTCAATATGCACGACTTGAAAGATACATTAGGGAATGAAACAGTTCAAGTCAAATATCACTAACCTCAAGTGGAAGGATGATGTTGTCGTTGTAGCTCCTTGATTCTTCACTTCTTCAAGTCTTCGCAATACTTATAATGTCTCATATCCTAATACTTTCAATCTAACCTATATGAAGTTGACTCTAGTACATAATCAAGCGACTTTTTAAATGAGTTTTGATTCACTAAAATATGACAACCAAACTTGACATACCAACGCTTGGTGGGTTCAACCGAGCTATGCTCTAACATTGGACATCCAGATAAGAATGTTGTGAAGTTTTTTATTCCGCAAATGAAAACGACATCTCTTTTCAAGATGACCTTTGTTTCCGCAATAATAACATCCGAAGGAATATTATTAATCTTTCTCATATGAGTAGGAGGTTGACTTCCTTTATACATTGATACTTCTGACGCAGAAGGTAATTTTCCACTTTTGCCATTAGAGCGAGTTTTCTGCAGGAAGTTTCTTTTAGATCAAACAAAGTTATTTTTTCTACTGCTTGGAGTGTTTATTCCTTTATAGCCAAACCTCGTGTATCACGATGTTTCTTACAAGCTCCCAGCATAGTGGATAATTTTGATAAACTCAAATTAAAAAATTTCAAGTTTTCTTCCAGCATAATTACCTTGTTTTGAGCAGTAGAAAGCTCATCCTCCAATTGTTTTTCTCAGGAGAGAAAAACGTTCTCTCTATCTTTAAAATAACTTTGTTGGGAGTTGTATCTAGCTTCAGATTCAGCAAGTTCTTCTTTTAACAAAAAAAAATTCGACGAAGATTTTCACTTTCAAATTTTTTTGAACGCACATCTTCTTCTCGATCTTTAACAGGAGATTGTAGGAGATTATATCCACAATCGTATCCTTTAAAGAGCTTTCTCATTTTCTTGTTTTCTAGACAGAGAGGAGTCAGAAACTCAGCCAAGCAAGATGTTGACTTCTTTTTCTTTAAGAGATGGTCAAAAGCTTGATGTATTGAGAGACTTCCTAATCAACATCGTATCCATCGTCTGAATCACTTTCATCTGAAAGATCATCCAACTGTTCATCTAGGCGTGTTTCCCTGTTATACACAGTTTCTGACCATGGAGAGGATGAGGAAGATTTCTTAGGAGAAGCAGAGATTTGAACCAAGTCAAAACGTTTCTGAACTGGTGATGCGTTGTTTGAGATAACACTAATGTCCATAGAGTCATATTGCTACAAACACAGACTTATGGGGTCTTAAACGTGTTTGCATGCTCTGATACCAATTGAAAAATCGGGGGTCTAACAACCACACCCAATATTTCATTTAGGAAATATGTATGGACTAAATCTAATATATTTCCAAGAGAATCAACTAGACATTCAGACTCAATCAAGGAAAATACATCCAAGAGTTATATCTCAATTTCTCAAATCAATATGCAATCGAACAGATAGAAATCTGTGAGCCGGATTAATATGAGAAATAACTTGGACGGTACCAAAGACCAATATCCAAGTGTCAATCAATTTCAATAAACAACCAAAGGTTGGATTCACCAATTGATTGAACTATGCACAACCTGTGATATTTAAATTATATAAAAATATAATGCGGAAAAGAAATAACACAGACACTAGAAATTTTGTTAACCAGGAAACCGCAAATGCGGAAAAACCCCGGGACCTAGTCCAGATTTGAACACCACACTGTATTGAGCCACCACAGACTCTAGCCTACTACAAGTTAACTTCGGCCTGGAATGTAGTTGATCACTAACCAATCTCACATTGATTAAGGTACAGTCGCGTTCCTTACGCCTCTGAATCCCAGCATGACTCTATGCACTTGATTCCCTTAGCCGATATCACCCACAACCAAGAGTTGCTAAGACCCAAAGTCGAAGACTTGATAAACAAATCTGTCTCACACAGAAAAGTCTATTGAATAGATAAATCTATCTCCCACATAAATACCTACGAGATTTTGTTCCGTCTTTTGATAAATCAAGGTGAACAGGAACCAATTGCTACACCGGACTTATATTCCCGAATAACAACCTAGTAATATCAATCACCTCACAATAATCTGAATTGTATGGTAGCAAAACAAGATATTGTGGAATCACAAATGAGACAGAGATGTTTGTGACTACTTTTTATCTTACCTATCGGAGATTAAATCTCGAGAAAATCTTAGAGAAGATAGTACTCAATACGATAGAACAAAGTAAGATCAGAACACACAACTACAGAGAAAATAGTTGGGTCTGGCTTCAGAATCCCAATGAAGTTTTTTAGTCGCTAAACCTATAATGGTTTTAGGAAAAACCTAGGTTAAAGGAGAATCGACTCTAGTCGCAACTAGTATCACACAGGAGGTGTGGGGATTAGGTTTCCAAGTTGCTAGAGTTCTCCCTTATATAGTCTTCAAATCAGGGTTTGCAATCAATGCTACCTTGGTAACAAGGCATTCAATATTCACCGTTAGATGAAAACCTGATTAGATTCATGCTAATATCTTTCAACCGTTAGATTGAACTTAGCTTGTTACATACAAATGAAATGTGCCTTCATTTGGATATAGGTAACCGTACTTAAACGTGTACACTTGGTTGCCTCAATAATAGTTAACTGAAACTAGCCATATGAACACTTTTATATCAACCTTGTTCATCTTAACCACAACTAGTTCAAATGACTCAAATGAAACTAGTTATAGAGTTACTCAATTGTTTATATTCTCATAGAAATATACAAGGCACAATTGAAGCAAAATCGATTTTGATTCACTCGAATCAATTCATGAACATTATAGCCACAGTTTGCAAAAGATTGCATTCCTTATTATATAAATATATTTGGTCATGAACAAAACCATTTTAGAACTTAACCCACTCAAGTACGCTTACGAGTACGCATACTTAGAGTTCCGGACTTGGTCTGCCTGTCAGTATGCGAACGGGTACGCATACTGTCGTTCACGACCGAACTCAATTGAATTAGTATGCAAACGAGTACGCATACTAAATTATCGTACCTGAACTGTTAAGCCAGTACGCATACGGGTAAGCATACTAAGTTCACGAACTTCAACTGTCAAACCAGTACGCATACGGGTATGCATACTATGGTTCCCGGACTTCGAGTAACTTGCAACAGTTAGCATACAAGTACGCACACCGTGGTATATCCAATCAATTATTAATCTAACTAAACTCCATTTTAATCATTGAAACATTCTTAGAAGAAGGGAATAGCTGTCTCACACACACTATTAGCTTCAAAGCAATTTTCAAGTGATCAATAGATTAATACGAAACATTCCAAGTCTACATAAAATGACTGTCCCACACAAATCATGTAAGATGTTACCAGGCGATCTTCACATGATCATCTTTTGACTTTCGTCAAGAATAAAAGTCGAACTTGGTTAAAGCGAAAGCTTACCAACACATATTTCGAGAAATATGTAAGCGAGTTAAACTTAGCTCGAAATATCAAATGTGTATAAAGTAAAGTCTATATAGCTATACGACTTTTGTCTCAATAAGAGATAGATAAAAATAGACTTCTGAGTGATAGATGAGTTCAAGTCTCCACATACCTTTTCTTGATGAAGTTCCACAAGCTCCCCTTACTAGTTCTTCATCTTCAATCGATGAACGTCGTGAAGTCTAAAGCTCAACTACACATTCTATCCTAATCCGAGACATATCTATAAGTATACTAGAAATCAAGACTTATAATTTTGACAAATAAACTTGACAAACAAGCTTGAGATAGAAATCAATGCTCTAACAATACTTGATTGTCCGGTCTTATGACCTTGACTTAGGAAGAGATTCTAGATTCATGAATGGAGATTCTGGTCTATGTATAACGATTGGGCCTGATATGCGGGGTCAGATCATAATAATCAAAAAAACTTATTATATAATCTAAACTTAGATGGTGGCATCAGAATTTATGAGGTGTACACATTCCACGATAATATTTTATAGCATCTGGATGCATGTTATCATTTGAGACTGAAGTTATTCCTAGCATGTTCTTCTCCATTGGGTGAGACGAGGTTAGGATAGCATATGTTTAGGTTGTTTAATTCATTTCTCATAGACCATACAGTGGTGGATCTTTCATGGATATTGCTATGATGGATGAAATATCTTGGGAAGTGACTTGAAGCAATCTTCTGGTTCGTGTTGTGTGTAAAATATATTTTATAGTTTTTCTTTAGTATAAATGTGAAACATGTTAGTGATTACTTGAATGTTGTAATGGTATCCACTGAGCCCCTTTTTTGGATGATGTGCTCACTTATTCCCACTTCAGTAATTTTCAGTTATCAGAAGAGATGACGCACATGAAGATATTCATTTTCGTAGTTTAAAGCTTTAGCAAATTACGATCGATATGTATCCTTTATATAAGTATTCGTTGTTACCTGTAAAATGACACATTATTATAATCATATCACATTGAGAGATTCTCATTTATATAATAACAGAGTGTATGGGTTTTTGGTCCTTTTGGGAATATTAATTTATATAATTATGTTTCTTAAAATTGGTACTCTATATTTGATGCTTCAATAAGGTTATAGTCCTATTAGTTAAGCAAGTTTAGTATTTGGGGTGTCACATGTTGACCAGAAATTATATAGGTCCATCATTGGAAGTTTTTTATATCTAATTGCAACAAGACAAGACATCTTTTTTAGCGTTGGTTGTTGTGCTATATTTCAAGCAAATCCAAAAGAATCTCACAGGTTGAAATAATTTAAATATAATTTCTGGTGTCTGTGTGATTTCTTTTCCGCATTATATTGCTTACTTATATACTTGAAATATCACAGGTTGTACATAAAATCAATCAAAGTAGATACGTCTATCTTAATTGTTGGATACGACTTGATTGATCTTTGATATTGATCTTTGGTATCATCCAAGTATTTTCACGGTAAAATCAGGTTCACAGACTTTTCTCCATTTACATATTGATTGTGAGAGAAAGAGATATAAACTCTTGCCATAATTCCTAATCGAGATTCATTAAGTTGTAACTCTCAGAATTGTATCTTGGTTTAGTCCATATAGGTTGGTGTATTTTGGTACCCCCCTCATTTTCAAAGGCGATATGGGATTTCCAATGGTATATATCCTACAGATACTTACCCTCCTTATCGTTTTGGGTGTTAAAATTTAACAGCTAGTGCTCTTTTTGAAAAGGAAGGTTCTGGAATCGCCATCGATGATCAAACTCAACAACCAAGTATTGAAGAAGGGTAATTAATTATTAAGAAACTAGAGAACAAACTGAGATTGAACCAGGAAAAGGACAAATAGAAGAAAAATATAAGAAGGAAAAAAAGAAGAAGATGGGGAAAGCATCACACATTCCCCACAAATCGGTGATGATCATGAATCGACAGGATGACAAACCTTGGGGGTTACCAAGAGATGTAGGAGATTTTTTGATTTGGATATAAATATTCTTGGGAAAAAGTCATCTATTCAGCGTAGGTAATAATCAGAACCTTGAGCCTAACTATTGTCTTTTTGAAGTGTTAACAATCTAATTATTTTCTAAAGCACATAATATAATCATTGTAGTATGGTTCATTTACTGAGACTTGCATCTTCAACAACTAAAATGTCCAAATGATCAATAGGAAAGTAATGTGATATGGCAAAGGAAATCAACTCAAGGTTATATCTTGAGGTTGAAAATTCAATGATACATCATGACATGGCGCCCATTTCAGCCTTTGTTGAGAGAATGTATGAGAAAATTGATATATTTCATCTTTCATTCTTTTAGATGACGGTTCGATCTGATGATATTGTGCAGGTTCTAGAGCTTTCATGTAGATGTAAATGTGTGAAAGAAGAGCACACCGAGGAATGAATTTGTCTTAACCTTTATCTTGCGACTAGTGAATTCTACTGTGGGGATCAAGCGACTGTGGAGGAACTTTGTCGGCAGCTCAACCTGAATATGCTATGGGAGAAAAGGAATGACCATTAAGTCAGACCTAAGTAAATGTTGCAGCCACGATATTTATGCTCTATATGTTGGGTTATTTCATTTTCCTCAATAGTACCTATCGGCTAGTTGGTATCCTCCTAACATTATCGACCAGATATTCAGGATCAGTACAGGTGTGGCTTAACCTCATACGACTTTTTTTAGCCCAGTAAATTTTCCATATAACACAGGATCGGTTTAAAATCTTAATTCACTAAAATGCTTGCTTCTAAAGGCTAAAACGATGAGGGAAATATCCCTTAGAAAAAGAACAGTCCTGAAAAAGCGGGGGGTCTAACAACACCACCCAATATTTTGCTTAGCAATCTGTATGGACTAACTCCGAAATACTTTGCTAGAGAATCAACTAGACAATCAGACTCAATCTAGATAAAAAGTATCTCAACGAGTTATTATCTCAATCTCTCGATTTGATCTTTACTCAAGCAAATAGAAACCCGCGAGTCTTTATCAAAAAGATAACTTGGACGGTACCAAAGACCAATGTCCAAGGATCAATCAATATCAATCAACAACCAAAGGTTGGATTTCCAATTGATGATCACGAACGCACAACCTGTATTATTTCAATTATATAAAATATAATGCGGAAAAGAAAAAATACAGACACCAGAAATTTTGTTAACGAGGAAACCGCAAATGCAGAAAAACCCCGGGACCTAGTCCAGATTGAATACACACTGTATTAAGCCGCTACAGACACTAGTTTACTCCAAGCTAACTTCGGACTGGACTATAGTTGAACCCCTATCAATCTCCCACTGATACAAGGTATAGTTGTATTCCTACGCCTCTGATCCCAGCAGGATACTGCGCACTTGATTCTCTTAGATGATCTCACCCACAACCAAGAGTTGTTGTAAACCAAAATCACAGACTTGATAATAAACAGATCTGTCTCACACAGAAAAGTCTATCAAAGGATAAATCTGTCTCTCACAGATAAACCCTAGGTTTTGTTCCGTCTTAAGATATAAAATCAAGGTGAACAAGAACCAGTTGATAATCCGGTCTTATATTCCCGAAGAACAGCCTAGATTAATCAATCACCTCTCTACAATCCTTCATGACTACACAAGCGGATTGTCGAGGAATCACAAACAGTGAGACGAATATGTTTGTGACTTCTTTATCTTGCCTATCGGAGAACTCTCACGATCTCAAGCCAATCAATCGATTGTACTCGTACGATAGAAGATGCAAGATCAGATCACACAACTACGATAAAAGTAGTACCGGTCTGGCTTCACAATCCCAATGAAGTCTTTAAGTCGTTAACCTGATTTTAGAGAAGAAAGTCAAAGGTTAATGGAGATCGACTCTAGAGAGCGCACTAGTAGCACACAGACGTGTGGGGATTAGGTTTTCTCAATGCTAGATGTCTCCTTTATATAGCCTTCAAATCAGGGTTTTTCCTTAGGTACAAAGCAATCCTTATTCACCGTTAGATGAAAACCTTATTTAGATTCAAGCTAATATTTCTCAACCGTTAGATCGAAAACTTAGCTTGTCACACACACTTGGGTAAACGTTTACTGGGTTCGTGAAAACCATGCCCAAACGTGTACGTTCATGTTGGTTCAACATAGTAACCCGAAAGGTCAACCATATGAGCATTTCATATTAACCCTGTTCTTGTTCACCATAACTAGTTCAATTGACTGAAATGAACTAGTTAGAAAGTTGTTCAATTGCTATGAGATCTTATGTAACTACACAAGACACAATTGAAACTAAAATGATACGATTTGATTGAATCGGCTCATGAACATTATAGCCACGGTTTGCATGAAGCATTCCTTAGTAATTTAATGTTTCTTGTTCAGAGCACATCTTTAGATCATAACCTCTTAAGTTCACAAACAAGTTCGCGGACTTAAGTTAATCGGTTGAGTTTTCCAAACTCGGAAGAAATTCTCGGTTCGAGAACTTCCGCCAGTTCGCGGACTAAGCACACAAACGAGTTTTGGAAAATCCAGCAGAAATTCTCGGTCGAGAACTTCCGACAGTTCGCGGACTGAGTGTGCGGACTGGGTTCGCGGACTTGGCAAGCTAATTCCACAATCCTCCTGATTTCTCTTGATCAACAAAGTTCGAAAACTTCGGTTCAAGGAATACATGGTTATGTAATCTAAACTCTCATTTCAATTATTGAGACATTCTCAGAGGACGCTATGTAGCCGTTATTCACAGACCGATTCACGTCAGAGCAATTCTAAAAATGATTGAAACTTTCATGACTTTCGTCATTAGGTGAAGATAAACCTGATTAAAGAGAAACACTTTACCAACACATGATTTCGAGATAAAAGATAAGCAATGAATGCTCAACTCGAAATGTCAAGTGTATATGATCTAGTCTATATAGCATACGACTTTTGTCTCATAAGAAGTAGGAGATAGAATAGATAGACTTTTGAGTGATAGATAAGTTCAAGTCTCCATATACCTTTTTGTTGATGAAGTTCCACGGTTCCTTGTATAGATCTTCGTCGTTGTATGATAAATCGCCATGAAGTCCTTGAGCTTAACTATACTTTTCCAATCCTAGTCCGAGACTTAGCTATGTGGGCTAGAAATCAAGACTCATATTTTTGATCACTAACATTGACAAACATGCTTGAGATAGCAACGTATGCGAGGTTGACCGAGCTATGCTCTAACAAGTCCCCACAAAAAAAATCAACGCCTCAAAAGTTTTGCCAAAATTTACCAAAAAGGACGGCAAATAGTGCTTTTTTTATCATGTTTTAAGGAATTTTTTCTCTTAAGACAATCATAATTTGATACCTTATAAACCTAAGAGAATCTCCAACATCAGCGTGGTGTACTTCATTTTTATTTTACTTTTTTGGTAAGAGATGTAATTAAATTATATTTAGTAGTTCCTTGAATATATATAAAAAGAATATTGTGACAATATCTCTTAAATTTTAGGATTGAAAAAAGTAAGGCGCCGACTTTTTTATTTTATAATCAATTAGTAACTTTCTTGTACTATTCTAATTGTTCAGAACATCTCCAACCGTGTTTGAATATATTACCATGGTGAAGTTAAAATAAAATTTTATTAGTGTGGCCTACATAAATCTTAAACATGTGTTAATTTATGACTTAAAAACCATCTAAAGTAGATTGGATATGTAGACGGTTGTCTTTTTTTTTCATAAAGACAATCCACAAATACAAACAATTTTAAAAGTTCAAAATATATGACGTGGTTTTGGACAAAAGTATCTAAAAATAGATACTCTCTCATCTAAATTTAATTAGAAAAAATAAGATTAAACTTCAATTTCCTTTTCCATACATCAGTCAATATAGTATCGAACCCAGACCGTATGTCGACCCAGTAAAATCACTGAGTCAGGATCAACTGGTTTAACCAGTGGGTCATTGGGTCAAGTATATAAAAAGCTATTTAGCTTGAGAAAGTATACGTGTTAATAAGCTATTATTTGGCTTGGGACTTGGGAGCAACTTATTTGGCCAGTTTGTTAATAAGTATACGTGTCCTTACTCCTTAAGATTCAATCCCAAATTTTAGCCTTACTCCATACACTTGCCCTTCTTATGTTTAACTATTTACAATTTATGCCACTCAAACCCTAACCTAAGTTAAAACATCATCTCTTCCTCCTTGTTACACTTCCACGGCACCACCCACTCCACCTCTCTCCCTTACTACCACCAAATCTCTGCACCTCTATCCCAGTACCACTTCCACCAAGAAAAAGAGAAGAACCACCGACAACAGAGGTTTTGATAAGCATAACACTGCTTGATTTTGAAGAGGATTTTAGTTGACAAGGAAATTGAAGATTATTCCTATTTTTTCTTAGTTTCTCTCTTTTCTCAATCTTTAATCATTATAAAATTTTCTTCCTTTTACCATTGATATTTTAATGGAGTTAAGAAAATTAGGGGTTTTTAATTTGGATATCATACTGTCGTTCTGAAAAAGAAAAAAAACAGTTTGAACGTTCACGTGAAGTACTGGGTCAAACCACTTAAACCAGAGTGGGTTGCATGGCTCAATGGTTAGACCGGCCGGTTCGAGTGGTTTACTGTTTTTTTAAGGAAATCATTGGGTCAGCATCAAACCAACCCAGAACTGTGACTGGGTCACCGGTTCTCCGGTCCGACCGGCCGGTCCGGTCCGGGTATTTAAACACTGAGCGCCTAGTTTCAATCTTATGTTGTTTAATAATATAATTAGTCCCACAAAATCCGCATTGACGACACAACTTATGTTCACCCAGACATTTTTTTTGAGGTAAAAAAGGATATATATTAAAATAAAAAAGAATATTTACAAAGCTCTGATGTCAAATGTCATCAAGAAAAAAAAAACACTTCTCCTCCCCTAAACGGGAAACAATCGACAACGCGAAACCCTAAAAATGGGTCGAGATACATTGCGGCGTTAAACAACACTTCAAGGTGTATTTGGGGAGGAAGCTCTATATTCCCCAATTTGAAGAGCTACCACTCTCGATGTGTTAATATGCAGACTACCACTCTCGATGTGTTAATATGCAGATGGGTGCATTCTTAGCTGCGGATGGATTTCAATTTAATATGCAGATAGGTGCATTCTTAGCTGCGGATGGATTTCAATTCATTGGGAACAAGTATTTTGATGCACTTCTACAAATGTCGAATCCGTACGAGGACCATGGCACTAAATTGGTTGAAACTTTTGAACATTTCTACTCAAACTACTCAACAAGCAATGAAGAGATATTTTTTTGTAAAGAATCCTTGGTGACATTTGTTTTTGGGTTATCCAAACCATCTAAAATAGGTAACTTGGTTTCCGATCCCATAAATATCAATTGAAACCACTGCCGACTTTGTTAATTGATGTCGACAAAAATACCAAACAAGTCCTAACTAATGTGAGTTCCCCACATGAAATTTTAACATTTATAACATCAATACGTTTAATATTAACATTTACAACAACCCGTGCATAGATGTTTTCCAAAAACATTTTAGTTATTATTTGTTGTTTGTGTATAATAAAAATGTCCTTATGATGAAACGATAAATAATGTCCAGTGAGCTATCAACGGTATCTGAATAATCTAACAACTAGTATCAAGAAGAATCATCCCATTAGTATTATTTAGCAACAAGTTATTGTCGTACTGGAGTATGGAGAAGTAACAGTTTCGAAGCAATTCCTAATGAATTGGGTAAAACGAGAACTCCCTAGTATGTGGGATTGGTTTTAATGACAATTCAAATTTCTTTCTCTTGTAAAATGAGATAAATTTTCTTCTTTTATCTTCTTTTGAATAATTTTTGAGTCAGCTATATTAATTTGGATCCAGATGTAATAAGTGAAAAAGCGGGGGAAATGCTCTAACAATAAGTCATATTTTGATGAGTCCGAAAAAAACAAACAACCTGGTAATCTCACGAGTGAAAATATCTAAGGAAATATCGTCTTTGATACCTTAATGTTCTTTAACAAAGACATATAAGTGTATTGTATTTTTATCGATGGAAAGCATATTATTATAAAAATAATTTTTCAATGAGAATATGAGCATAAAAAAGATCGTGTATATTATGTGTCAATAACTAACATACTAATCCCATGGGATTAAATTTACCTTGAGTTAAACTTATCTTATACTCATTTGATGGGTCTGTCGCCTTGAGTCCGATAATGAACTCATTTTACCATTATATAAAACTATTTTTTTTTTGGTATTCTTTGATTTGAATTTTAGAAAAAAAGAGTTGTTAATGAACATTATCGTTAGATCTACAGATTCTAAGTCTGGGTAAGACTATTATATAGCTGCCCCAAATATAAACTTAATTGAGTATCTAAAGTTATATATATATTCTCTTCCCTTTGAGTCTTTGCTGGAAAGTTAACTAGATGAAAAGGAAACTTATTAAAAGGTATTCTTGAAGGTTTACAAAAATTAAAAAGATATGCGAGGAGAAACCACGGAAACTTAACAACCGAGAACGTTGTTGTTTATTATAAACAGGGAAGCAATGTTGGTAGAAACACTGGTCATAAATGAGTTGTGCGATTTATATTTTTTTGTATTTTTAATTACCTATATCCCAGAATGCGAAACAACCTAACAAACAAAGAAAGTTTGTGATCTGCTTAATATGATTGTCATAAAAGAGAAGTAATATTTCTTGGTTGTTAAATTTAGGTAAAATTACATAATCACCTGCAGGTTATTTACTTATTTATATTTTGGAAAGTATTTTTGTTTCTCGCATAAAAACTTAAGTTTATCTCGGAGTATTTTCATAAGACTTTGTTTGACAATATGTTTTTTTTTGGGTTAAATATTACATCTATATGTTTTCTATTATTGATCTTTTTAATTCTAGTTTATATGCAGACCAAAATATATGCTTGTGAGGGAACCACAATGGGAAGAACTTTAAGAGAAAACCTATGGAAAGTTTGTTGCTCATCCTCTGTCCCTTTTTGATCATCCTTTACTGTTGTTTTTTGTCTGCTCCAGAATGTCTACAATTCATTGATCATTTTATCATTTGATTGCAGAATTTGGTGGATATGATGATAAAGTTGATAAACATGAAAAGCATAGGAAATCTCAAGCACAAAAGGATTTTGTTGATTAAGAAATAAACTTTATTTAGGCGAAACCAAAATCTCTATGGAAAAATAAAAACTAAAACCATCTAAGTAGATGCAATAAATCTTCATGGATTAAAATGGTAAAGAAGGCGTCTAAGGGTTTTGGAGTGTTAATTGATCATATGTGTTATCTTTCGGCACATCATCTAAGGATTAGTTAACTTTTGCTGAATTAATCCGAATTGTTTGGCATAAACACTCCCACCGCATTGAGTTGCCAGATCTATGGGTTCAAAGTACTGGTAGAATTTTCTGAATTGAATATACCTAATCTAAAATTCGACTAATGTATCACCTAATATCTGTTGGTGATTGATTTTGCATTTGGAGGAAAAATCATCATTTAAACGTTTGAGATAATTGGATTGTGTTGCACATAACAACATGAGGGAGTTTCGTTAGATTCTTTTGGTATGATAAGTCATTTTTCTAGATTCTTTTGGCCCTTCGAGTAAAATATATCTATCGGGATCAGTGAGATTTTGAGTTTCTTGTGTTGGAAATTTTAGCTCCATAAAAACACTTGTAGTGGCTTCCCTTATAGAGTTCAATTTTCTTGAAAATTGTGATAAACAAAATTTTCCCACTACGATGATTTCTATCTCTATTATTTGGACAATATACTAATACTTAGATGGTTAATTTGTACATAAACTACTACGAAAGTTCCTAATTATTCTTAAGTAAAATAAAACCTAATAAAAATAAAATACATATAAGAAATCAATATACAACTAATAAATAAGATTGGACTAATTAGCACACGAATCTACTTCTATAACCATGAGTCTAATACTTGATTGTAGATTCATTTTAAGTTGTATTAATAAGAAATATTATGTAATGTTTTCCTTTTAAACTCCATAAAGTGTTCGATAAGATCATTTTGAAGTATGGAATGAGTTTGTTGATTTGTAATCCTATGATGACGAGAAAAAAATATTAAAAAATCATTTATCGGTAGTTTACTAGGCACCACTTGTTGTTGATCCCAAGTATCATAGTCGAGCGATGAATCATGAATACAACCATACTATGCTAATCGGTGAAAAGAGATTAGAAAACGTAATAGTTACTAGCAAATGAGGATAGAAAAGACTCATAGTTATGCTTGTCACATGTCTCTCAACCTTTCCATCATGAGTTGGAGAGATGCCTCATGGCTACATGGGACAACTTATACTTAAATTTAACCTTATCCAACATTAACCCTGTCTAGTATTTAGTCCATGTTTAAACCAAAAATACACCTTAATTAATGCATATTATAACTAATTTTTAGACCCGATTGGTCGCTCCGAGCTCATCCAAATATATTTTGTACACCCTCACGAATATCAAATGGAAACTCACATACTGAAATAAGGTTTGACAAATATTTTTAAGAACAAGGCAGAAAGACTCTTATGTGAAAGATTCAACTAGCTTATCTTGTTATTGAGGGTTAAACCCGACTAACACTTGTAACCTTTGATAAATTCGTAGTGAGTTTGTTCTTAGCTTTGTGACTGTTACACTAGGTTAAGTAATATATTAAGATATTCTACAATTACATGACGATCTCGTAGAATTTTAAAGATTGACATATCTCATTTGAGTTTGTTTTCGAGGTTTATAAACAAGACATAATTTTTGGAGCTTGAAACATGAACATTGTACTAAGTATTATGGTTGTGAAAGAAATAAGGAAAAAAAACATAAAAAAGAAAGAAGAACATTGGTGAGAAATTACATTAAAAAAATTAGAAAAAATGGGATCCATAACTTTAAAAATAAAATTAAAATATCTAAAAAGCATGGAAAAGTCGGAAACCGCAAATAGTTTCACGGTGAAGCAAATATTTCAGCGCATGACCATTCCATGCTATAGATTCACACGAGTTCCATATTGGTGTGTAACACATCTGTGAAGAGACCATATTTTGAGGGGTATGAACTCACATGTGAAGAGCCATAAGACTTGGTTCAAGAGCTTCTCCAACGACTTGTATATGATTAAAAAGGTATTGATCTACATAGGATACACATCCACTTTTCCTAAAAGCTTTCTCCAATCCTAATCTTCCTAACTAATGTGTAGATGAAGGTAGATTACATGGCATGGATTTGGGTAGACATCCTCTATATGAATCTCTAGAACAAGAGGTTTAACAAGAGGATGTCTATCCATCCTAGTCAGATTTTTTAAATGATAATTTTAATTTATTTTAAAAAGGTTGTGATACCAATTGTCATGTACTTGGGTGTATGATGACAAGATTGGATCAAGACTTAAGGGTAACTTCCTGATTCTCACGAATCAAGCCTTCATGTTCATGAAGAACACTGCTAGATCTTTATACATCCTAGTAGATCTGGGCGGTAATAATAGTTTTAGTTTATCTTTTAGTTAGTTCTTCATAAATTAGATAGGATTTAGTTTTTAACGTTTATTTAGGGTTATGCTTTTGACTTGCCGGCCGGTAAGGTCTCTGCACTTTTATGGTGTTTCTATCTCCACTTTTATAGTGATTCTTCTTGCCTTGAATGGGTCTTCATGGTTGCGTGTGTTGGGTTTGAAGCTGGCCGACATATATTTCCGGTCACCGGAATCTCCATCTCTCAATTCAAGAAGAAAAATTGGGCAAATCACTCTTTTGAAGCATCTCTTCCTCATGAAGACGAACAATCTAATAGTTAGATTATATACCGAAAAAACCGTCACTTCTCCGATTCAATACGCTCTTATATTTATATTTGACTAGTATAACACGCACGCGCGATGCGCCTGCCATCTCGTCCGTTCCGGCAATCGGAGTTCTCACTTCTTGCTTGTTTTATTTTCAGTAGCTGCCAATGCCTTGTCTATTTTAGATTGCCGCTTCTTGGCTCTTTCAATTGAAGTACCTGTTAGTTATTGAAGACTAATTAATTATTTCCTAAAGTTAGCCGTGGTTATTTAGGGAAGGGTTTTCCTAAACCGGTTAGAATTCTTGGTGGCCAAGTTTGTAACCTATATAAATAGGTAGTTAGGCCTTGTAGAATTTGTGCATTGTGTAGAAAACGATTAAGAGATCGGTGAGAGATTTCTTGTATAGATTTTAGGTCTAAAGCTAGGGTTTCGTTGTGAGGGAATATTGGTGAGGAACAAGAGACAAGGTTATCGTCTCGAGTAATTTTGGCGGTGTAACCAAGGGTTTGCTGGGATTCACACGACGTTGTAATCGTTTTTCTTCATAGTGGATTTGAGTTGGTGCGACTCAAAGTGGACATAGACAATATATACAAGTTGTATGTATTGGTCGAACCACTATAAATCTTGTGTCTTGTGAGTTGATTTATCTTTCTCGTATTTTCATAGTTGCTTGTGCTTGGTTTACTTATTATTCATCATAATATCTCAAGATCCGTTATTCCGCGGTTGTCAGTGATTATTCCCTAAGAAAATCCTGATAACTGGTATCAGAGCTCGGGTTAGAGCTTTAGGGTTTATCGTAGTACGATTGGAGTGGGAGTTATGGGTGATAATAACGAAAGTACGGTAGCTAGGGGTAAAGTTTTTAACGGGAAGAACTTTGAGTTTTGGAAGTCTCAGATGGAAGACTACCTATATGAGAAAGACATTGCTGATCCTTTGGGTGGAGTTGCGAAAAAGGGAGCACGCAAAGACGATGAATGGACAACTCTTGATCGCAAGTGTGTAGCCGTGATCCGTAGATGTCTAACGGAGGAAGTCTACAATAACGTACAAGAGGAAACTAGTACGAAGGATCTTATGGATAAACTTGAAAAGTTGTATCAAAAGTCATCAGCCTCGGGGAAGATTATGTTGTGTGAACAATTATTTAATCTGAAGATGCAAGAAGGCGAAGCGATTTCAGCACATCTTGGGAAGTTTAAATCGATTATTTCTCAGCTTTCAAAAGTTAGTATTACTTTTGATGATGAAGTTCAAGCTTTACGGTTGTTTTCGTCATTACCAAAGACTTGGGAGACTGCAAGGACAATCATTAGAAATTTTGCAGGGAGTGAGAAGTTGAAGCTTGATGATGTGCAGCAAAGGTTGATCGCTGAAGAGGAGAGAAGAATAGAACAAGGTTATGTTTCTAGTTCTTCAAGCTCGGCCTTAAGTATGCATGATGAAGATAGAGGAAGGAGTTCAAATAGGAACAACAACAACAAATCCAGATGGAAGTATAGAGGGAATTCTAGGGGAGATCTCAATCTCGACCTAGAGGTGTTGTTGAGTGTTGGGCGTGTAAGAAAGTAGGACACTTCAAGCACGATTGTCCGGAAAACAAAGGTTCTAATAATGGTGGAAACAAAGGTAATCAAGAAGAGGTCAACGTAGTTGCAGCTGCGGAACCGGTGAAGGTCCTTGTTTGATAACAAGAAGATGATTACGGAAGGTTTTATACTACTCTCTGAGGACAAGCAAGATGAGTCTTGGATTATAGACTCGGGAGCTTCTTTCCATGCAACAGGTGATAAGAGTATTATGATCTCTTATAAAGAAGGATACTATGGCCAAGTATTCTTGGGTGACGGTGAAGCATGCGACATCATCGGTTTGGGTGATGTGATCTTTAAAGTCAATGGTACGACATGGAAATTGAAGGATGTACGACACGTTCCAATTTGAAGAAGAACTTGGTGTCTGTGGGCCAAGTTTGTGATGATGACTGTGAAGTTGTGTTAACGAAACACAATTGGAAAGTAAAGAAATGGGCTATGGTGTTAACTCGTGGAGTTAGAGTCGGTACTCTATTCTGTACTTCAGATGGAACTACTTTAGCAGTGGCTAATAGTGGTGAAGACACTAACTTATGGCATAGAAGATTAGGGCACATGAGTGAGAAGAACATGAAGATTCTATGTTTGGGAGGATATCTACCTAAGGTGAAGTCTGTTGATATGAGTTTTTGTGAAGACTGTGTTCTTGGAAAACAAAAACGGTTTAGTTTCAGCAGAGGAGGAAGAAACTTGAGAAGTGCAAAACTTGATTTGGTTCACACGGATGTATGGGGACCAATTGATGTTGCATCTAACAACGGGTTCCAGTATTATGTCACCTTTATTGATGATCACTCAAGGAAGGTGTGACTTTACTTCATATAGAATAAGTTCGAGGTGTATGAAGTGTTTAAGAAGTGGAAAGCTTTGGTTGAAACTGGTCTGAAGTTGAAGTGTCTAAGGTCAGACAACGGTGGTGAGTATGAAAAAACAGAATTCTTACAGTTATGTGCTACAAATGGAATTCGTTTGGAGAGGACAGTTCCAAGGACACCACAGGAGAATGGAGTAGCAGAACGTATGAATTGGATGTTGAATGCACGTGCAAGGTGCATGAGGGTGCAGTCTGGTTTGCCCGAGACCTTCTGGGCACATGCAACAGAGACGACTGCTTATCTAATTAACAGGACACCTAGTAGTCCATTAGATATGAAGATACCAGAGGAGGTTTGGACCGACAAAAAGGTAAATCTTTCCTATTTGAAATTTTTTGGTTGTGTTGGTTATGTTCATCTTAGTCCCGGTGAGAGGTCTAAGATAGGTGCTCAAGCAAAGGAGTGTATATTCCTTGGTTATGGAATTGACGCTTTTGGGTATAAACTTTGGGACTATGAGGGTCACAAAGTTATTAGAAGTAGAGATGTCACTTTTAATGAGAATGAGCTGTACAAGGACAGGAATACAACACAAGTTGAAGATGTCAGGTCAAGCAACGTCGATAAGGAGTTGTATATCGATATTGATGATGTTTCTGGAAGAAGTGTGGAACAAGAAGAGCATGATGTTGCTGATGGCAGAGAAGTACAAGTTGAAGAGACTTCTACTGCAGTGGGAGTTATTCCTACAGTTTCACAAGAAGTACGAAGATCGTCAAGAACTCCTAAACCAAACCCAAGGTATGCTTTGAATTATTTATTACTTACGGATGGAGGCGAACCTGAAGATATTAACGAAGCACTAGCGGCTGATGATTCAGGCAAGTGGAAACTTGCTATGGAGGATGAGATAAATTCACTTGATGATAATGACACTTGGGTGTTAGTAAAATTACCAATAGGTAAGACGGCGTTGCATATCAAGTGGGTTTATCGGATGAAATCTGAAGCAAATGGAGAAATTCGCTACAAGGAGAGGTTGGTTGTGAAAGGTTTCCAGCAAAAACCTGGTGTTGATTACAACGAGATATTTTCTCCAGTTGTGAAGATGACTACTATTCGAGTAGTGTTAAGTCTAGTGGCTTCTGAAGATATTACCTTGAACAGTTGGATGTAAATACAGCTTTTCTTCATGGGACCTATATGAAGAAATTTATATGAAGCAGCTAGAAGGATTCATAGTAAAAGGCAAGGAAGAGATGGTGTGCAAGCTAAAGAAGAGTTTGTATGGTTTAAAACAAGCCCCGAGACAGTGGTACAAGAAGTTTGATAACTTCATGCATAGAAGTGGTTACTCACGGTGTAATGCATATCATTGTTGTTACTTCAAAAGAAATGGTTCTGACTACATCATATTACTATTGTATGTGGATGATATGTTGGTTGCCGGAACATCTCTACAAGAAGTTGAGAATTTGAAGAAACAATTAGCAAGTGAGTTTGTTATGAAAGATCTTGGTGAAGCAAAGAAGATTCTTGGTATGAGGATCATAAGAGACAGAGCTAAGGGTGTACTTATGCTTAGTCAGGCTGAATATATTGAACGAGTGTTGAAAAGGTTCAATATGGAGAATGCTAAACCAGTTAGTTCTCCACTTGAAAGTCAAATTCGTCTTTCAAGTATGCAGCGTGCGCAGACAGATGAATAAAATGAGTACATGGCTAACGTACCATATTCTTCGGCTATCGGGAGTCTAATGTATGCTATGGTGTGCACGAGACCGGATATTGCACATGCAGTGGGAGTAGTGAGTAGATATGCAAGCAACCCAGGAAAACAACATTGGGAAGATGTGAGGTGGATTCTCGGGTATTTGAGAGGTAACACAAACGTACCATTGTGCTATGGAAAAGGTGGTTCTATTTTGAGGGGTTATGTGGATGCAGACTTCGCAGGTGATGTAGATAAAAGGCGAAGTACGACCGGTTATGTTTATACTATGAGGTCAGCTGCAGCGAGTTGGAACTCAAGGTTACAGAAGTTGGTGACATTGTCTACTACGGAAGCGGAGTACGTTGCGGTGACGGAAGCGAGCAAGGAGATGATTTGGTTACAAGGATTATTAGCTGAGTTGGGCAAGGAACAAGGAGATAATGTTCTGTTTAGCGACAGTCAAAATGCTATCATTTAGCCAAGAACTCAGCCTATCATGCTATGACGAAGCATATAGATATACGTTATAATTTCATCCGGGATCTCTTAGAAGAAGGAGAGTTGAAGCTCGAGAAGATTCTTGGTTCGAAGAATCCGGCGGATATGTTTACCAAGGGAGTTACATCAGACAAGCTAAAGCTCTGCAAGGCTTTAGTTATCTCTCAGAATGAGGATCTGGGAGGGGAGCCGCACTAACAAGGAAGATGTTTTACCACCGTCAATCCAAAGTTAAAAAATGGAAGACAATCAATAAGTCTTCAAAGTGGGAGATTGTTAGTTATTGAAGACTAATTAATTATTTCCTAAAGTTAGCCGTGGTTATTTAGGGAAGGGGTTTCCTAAACCGGTTAGAATTCTTGGTGGCCAAGTTTGTAACCTATATAAATAGGTAGTTAGGCCTTGTAGAATTTGTGCATTGTGTAGAAAACGATTAAGAGATCGGTGAGAGATTTCTTGTATAGATTTTAGGTCTAAAGCTAGGGTTTCGTTGTGAGAGCATATTGGTGAGGAACAAGAGACAAGGTTATCGTCTCGGGTAATTGTTGCGGTGTAACCAAGAGTTTGCTGGGATTCACACGACATTGTAATCGTTTTTCTTCATAATGGATTTGAGTTGGTGCGGCTCAAAGTGGACGTAGACAATATACACAAGTTGTATGTATTGGTCGAACCACTATAAATCTTGTGTCTTGTGAGTTGATTTATCTTTCTCGTACTTTCATAGTTGCTTGCGCTTGGTTTACTTATTATTCATCATAATATTTCAAGATCCATTATTTCGCGGTTGTCGTTGACTATTCCCTAAGAAAATCGTGACAGTACCTGGCAATTGTTAAAAATGAGCTCCACATATTTTTCTTAATTATATTGATATCAATTTCCAGTCTTAAAGGTACCTATCTTTTGTATTCTAAACTTCTCCAGTGTTACTTTTTTGTACACCAAACGTTTTATCGAGCATTATCTATAATAGTAGATAAAAATGAGATCTGCATTTAAAGGTACACCAAATGGTTTTATCTTGCAGTATCCAGTCTGCCGTTTGTTCCTCTCAACTAATTGATTCAAAACCATTACATTGCAGTATTCAGCCTTCCACTTGTTCCTCACAACTAATCTATCCACCACAACAACATTAATATTTGTTATGTCCCTCTGTAATACTATGTTAGGCAGATAGTTGGGTTGTAGAAAGATGTCTAATTTTTTAATCAATAAAGATGTTAGAAGGATACTCAAATATAAGGAGATTAAGATACTCAAATGTACAGAGATCGTATGAATTGATCACTTACTTGTTGTACTGGTTCCTGCTCCATGGTCTTGTGGTCGAACAGGAGCGGTGATAGGGAGTAGTTCATTTGTTTCTGCTGTGTTTCCCCATTCAATTCTTTTTTCCGGCTACGATAAGCATTATTACGTTTTTCAAGAAGTACTTCCTCTTCGACTTCATTCGGTCATTGAGTCTCGTATTAATTTATAGTGAACATGGTGCCGCTCTAAGTGAGAATCTCATTATTGTTGCTCGATTACTCTTGGACTAAGACGTAGATGAAAACACGAAAGATCATCTCTTTGTTGTTGGTCGATAATTGTTGGACTTCCACGCGGATGAAAACCTGGAACATTACCTTGAAATGAATCCATCTACAAATAAACCCAAAAGTGAGTTAAAATTCTTCATAAAAGTTAACAAAACATTTTGAATGGAAAATTAGTGCACAAACTAAAATGGAGCAGTGAATCCATCTACTAATCTAATCTATCTAACTTATATAAAAAAAAAGACATGTTTCTCGACATGAGTTTCTATTGGTTTGTACTTAATATACCCTTTTACTAAATTTCCTTTCATTTTATTTCATGTCTGTCGATGGATTATCAGTAGATATCTCGAACTGAGAACGTTAGTGGTGCTGGAACTATAATGTTGAACCTTTTCATTTTATCTAATACTAATATAAAGAAAAGGCCCTTTCTTCGACCGGAGAGGCGGAGACTACATTTTGGTTTGTACCTAAAATGACAACTGTACCCTTTAACTTTTAAGAAGCGTCAATTCATTTTCTTTACGTCATCTAGCAGAGCTTCGAGACAAACCAAAATCGCCAGCCAAATATGATGGAGAAGAAAATAAAATTCAATTCTAGATCGTCACTCCATCGTAATTTCTTCCCTCTTTTTCTCTGATGATCAAATCTACGATGTATTTACTCGAATTTGGATTCAAATTCCCTTCTGGATCGTTTCATCAAAGTTTATTTCATCTTCCTCTCTGATTATCAATTCAACATCGTACTAATTTGGTAAGATTTTTCCGGAATTCTGAGTTACTATTAGTTAGATTTGAGTTACTTTGAGTACCCATTTTTTTGTGGTTTTTCTAAGAATTTTTTTTTTATCAGTGAGAAAGTGTCGATGTTGAGAGTGGGTATAGGGAAAAAAGTTAGGGCATTATCCTAATTTCTTTGATTAGGGTTTGTTCTGTTCTTTTGATTTCATTAAGCCTTCAATTTGAGTACTCAGTAGCAAGCTACGGTTTCTGTTGTGAGTTTAAGGTTTCTGAACGCTATCTATTTGTGTAAATGCTTGACAAAACCCATTTTAGTTTCTGCACTAATTTTCCATTCAAAATACAACACTACCATAATGATTATAGAGACAACACTGAAAGGTGACGAATGACCACATACTGTAGCAATCAAGGCGCTCAACAGCCTCAACTGCACATTAGGCTTAGTCCTATGGGCTAGATATCTAGCCGCTAGATTGGTCATCCACGTCATCATGGGTAACCTCCTAAATCCTATGGGATGGTAATTTAGAAGCTAGATTAGCAGCGGGACCACCATATAACGCCGAACCATTCGGCGCTCAGTGCTGAACGGTTCAGCGCTTTAAATCTCAGCCGTTAGATCAGAAAATTTTCTCTCAACGCTGAATGGTTCAGCGTCTAGACCACTTTTTGAGCGTCGAACGGTTCAGCGTTTAGACCACTTTTTGAGCGTCGAACGGTTCAGCGTTTCAATCTCGCTGATAGTTGAACTGCGAGCAGTTGATAGAAGAGAGAACTATCAACTAGCAGTGTAAAAAAATTTCCCACACTTTTTTCATGATTTGCAACACTTTTTGACCAATCTAGCAGTTCAATCTAGCCCATAGGGATTAGCCTTAATTCAATGTTTCACGAAGCTTATTGCAATACTAAGTATGGGTTTGCTCTGTTGACGTACTGGGATGATTTTATGCTTTGTTATTATTGTTTATTCTTTTTTTTTTGGATGATAATGGAAATAGAAAAGTTATTTTGTTCGTTAGATTATGTATTTTATTTTATCTTTTGTGGTTCATTTCAGTGTGCACATGTGAGCTCCCAAAAGATTGGTGAACATTTCTTATCGGAATCTATTGTTTCATTTAGAGCTCTCAACGTCATAGTTGTACATTTAAGAAAATGCACAATTAGAAATTTAAGTTTTTTTTATACTAGCAAAATGAAAAGGTTCAACATTATAGTTCTAGTACCACTAATGTTCTCGGTTCGAGATAATCTATTGATAAATCCATCGAGAGACATGAAATAAAATGAAAGGAAAGTTAGTTAAAGGATATATTAGGTACAAACTAATAGAAACTCCTGTCGAGAAACATGTCTTTTCTTTATATAGTTAGATAGATTAGATTAGTAGATGGATTCACCACTCCATTTTAGTTTGTGCACTAATTTTCCATTCAAAATGTTCAGTTAACTTTTATGAAGAATTTTAACTCACTTTTGGGTTTATTAGTAGATGGATTCATTACAAGGTAATGTTCCAGGTTTTCATCCGCGTCGAAGTCCAATAATTATCGACAACAAAGAGATGCTCTTTCGTGTTTTCATCTCCGTCTTAGTCCAAGAGTAATCGAGCAACAATACTGAGATGCTCACTTAGAGCGGCGCCATGTTCGTTATAAAGTAATACCAGACTCAATGACTGAAATCGAAAAGGAAGCACTTCTTGAAAAACGGCGTAATGAAAAGGAAGCACTTCTTGAAAAACGGCGTAATGCTTATCGTAGCCGGAAAAAAGTATTGAATGTAGAAACACATCAGAAACAAATGAACTCTCAGCATCAATCGATTATAATACGATTTCTTGAATTGGTGGTTCAACTCACTATAATCTTGATTTTATATTAACGAAAAGGTCTCATTGGTTATTTTTTATTTTTAAAAAAAAAAAAAAAGAGAGAGAGAAAGTTAAAAGAATAGAAAAACATGGTAATCTTTAAGTGAATAAAACGTACATTCTCCGTTCTTTTTTAATAGGCCAGTTTTGTTTTTAGCGAAATTTAAGGAAATTAAGAGAACTAATCATTGAAAGTGGTCCTCATAACACTTGTCAATAAAAGAAATGAAGTGAAATGGTCCCCATGACACTTGTTAGCAAAAAGAAGTAAAGTGAAGTGGTCCACATGACACTTGTCATCAAAAGAAGTTAAGAGAAAAGTGGTCCCAAAAAATTAAAATAACATTTGACTTTCCCAATTAGAAAATTGGCCTATTTTTTTTGAAACTTTTATTTATAGAAACTGGCCTATTAAAAAAGAACGGAGGGAGTAATATAAAGTCAGAAAATGGAATGCCAAGGATATCTGTTTGATTGGTTAAGCAGCACAAACTTACCAATCTCTCATGGGAGCAAATGACCATGTTCATCCTTGCCGACAAAGTCGATTCTCACATTTAAAGCATCAAGTTGACAGTACTCAAAACAAAGGTGAGGGCGACTACTTCTCCCCGCGTCTAGCACACACACATACACGATAATATCCGCCAATTTTCATTATCTAGAAATGCATTTACAATTTTTTACTTAATTTCTTTTGCTGGTAGACAATAATTTGTAGGGTTTCTTTTATTTCTTTATGGCACGATTTTCTTTTTTCTGGTTGTATTTACTTGGTCGAGACACGATTACCTAATTAAGACACTTCACCGACCCCAACTTTATGATGATCATGTGGAGGAGAGGATAAGGAGCAAAGTAGAGACATAAATACACTTCCCCATCTTCTTTGGTTCTCATTCCACTTCTTATTTCTGAAACAACTTCTTTGATCTTCAATTCTCCTTGATTTTTTTTTTAATCAAATTTGGTTCATTTTTCATAAATTTACCATGGATTTCTTGAACAAGTTTACCTCTTCTGATGAAGAAAAGAAACCCACAACAACAACAGGCGCAGCAACAACCCATGGAGAGCATAAACACCCTTCATCATCAGAGCTTTTTGCAAGTGCTAAGGTTGTTGCTGATGCAGTAACGAACAAGGAAAAGGACAAGCTTGACAAAGAAAGAGTTGCTGATGCTGCTGCTGATTTGCTCGATGCAGCTCAGACTTATGGAAAATTGGAAGAAACTAAAGGAATGGGAAAGTATGTTCAACAAGCTGAGGATTATCTTCATAATTACAAAGCTACAACCACTACTACCACCACTACCAGTCATCCAACACAACCTGACACCACCACTACCACAACTCATTCAACCACCGTTGAATCATCAGAACCATTAGGTGGGGGGCATCATGGTAAACCTGAACATGAGAAATCTGAGAGCGGTGGCGGTGTTGGAGATTATTTCAAGATGGCTGAAGGATTCTTGAAGAAATGATCTCTTTAATTGTAGAATTTCTGATTTATCTCTCTTTATGTGTTAGAAGTTTGTTTGTTTATTTTCATGTCAAGGACAATGGCGAGTTTCCGCCTCAGGTGGTCGCGGGTTCTAACTCTCCACGATTTTAATTATCGTCATCTCTGCAGATAGAGATAGATTATCTTTCACTATGTATTGTGGCTTTTGTTTGCTAAATCTAATTTCTCCTTTGTTACCTTGGCCATGTAAAGTCTCTATGTTTGTAATGTTGTTTGATAAGTTATGTGTTGTTGCAATTTCCCCATTTTCTTTCTCTACTGTGTCCACAGGCGAGGCCTAACGGGTATCCGCCCATGAGGGCTTGATTTGATACTTCGAATGTGCCAATTTCCAAGTAGGGTCATGTGCCCTTCAAGAAGGGTTGGCTCAATTGGCCATGAGAAAAAAAGGGTAATATGCTAAGATACCAACATTAACATATATAAATTCCATTTATACAACCATTTTACAAATTAGCACTAATACACTGCCATTTTAACAAAACCTGTTAAAAAGCCGTTCAAGTAAGGCACTTGATAACATGTGGGATTTATGCTTATGATTAATCTCTGATGTCAATGGAAACAGACAGAGGGACTGCGAAATATCTTCTGATCGATGACGACTCCAAATTACCCAGAAAAGGGAGAAAGGAAGCCGAGCGTATTCTCTTTACACAATGCATTTCAAGCTCACTAGTTATGAAAATTCACTAAAGACAATATTAAATCATATATACACAAATAATAGAACTTCTATGGCACAAGCCGTTGCTCGTCTTCTATACTAAAGACACTGGAATATCAAAGCCCTGAGTATGTATCGAATACTAGTGTTCTTAAACAAAATCCAAACCATAAATCAATTTAACACACCTTTAACTACATTAACCGTGACTTCGTAGATTTTTTAGTTGCACCTGCAACTTGGTGCAGAAGGAGGATAAATCATTCCCTTCGGATTTGCTGCTCCAATCACAGAATCAGGGCAACAATGGCGATGCCATTTATCGGTACACTGACAATCCGCAACGGCAGCAGTGAGTGCAACGGCTTCAACATCCAGAATGCGTGATTCTCCATACTTAATCCCACCATACTCACTCAGTCGAACAGTTAAGATGATAAAAATAAAAACCCAAAATTTTCTAGCCAGCATATTTGGTTCTCCCAGGTATGAAAAGTAACTGGAGTTTTCAGGGAAGATGAGTCTGTCCTATGAATTATAAGAGCCTTATTATATAGTCAGTGAATTTGCGGTTATGTAGTGGAAGCAGTTGATGATCTTTAGATGTGAGTGACAAGACCAGCACGACAGTCGGTGAAATGGATTTACTTACGCAATTGGACGTGGAAAAACCTTGGCTCACTAGTTTAGGAACTTTCACCAAAAAATTAAGATAGGTTTTGCCATACTGGGTTGTTTTCAAATGTAGAGAATTGGTTTTCCCTCCACTTTGGGAAAAGAAAAAGTCTCTACATCTACAAACACTAGACCTTGATGGGAACCTTGAGTTCAGTTTTAGCAAATTCTAGGCTTTACAGCAACCACTTCCATTTACATCTGTGTTTTTGCATTAAAGATTCGTTTGAAGTTCACGTCTCTACTTCAGTTACAACCAAAAGTAGAGTCACTAGACCATGTCGTAGGCATAAAAAGAATTGTGGTGCCATTTTAGCAAGGGTCTACGCATCCTTCACAATAACCTCATTATACTATTTTAAAATGACTACAAACACATTATAAAATGTAGATGTTTTTGTTCTGTTTTAAGTTCTCTGACACAACATTGTGTCGATCTGGACATGTGTTAAGTATCAAAGATATCTTTGGGAAGGTGTTTCGTATAATCAAATCAACCAAAACCATGGTTGATGGCACGCCAGGAAGTTTAATAAAAGCTAAGAGGATATATACAACAGTAATAAAGAAAACTATGAAAAATTCTTAAAAAGAGAGTTTTTACTAGTGGGTTTCTCTTTCAACCACAAGGGGATAATAACCTGTATTACGATTTCCTACAATGAAAAACTCAACTCAGACAATGAGATCAACAATCCGAGCCAATTCACCCGGAAAGGGTTGTGTATATTGAATATGAAACAAGTCTATCTATCAGCTAAATTTGCTGTCAAAGACTCAAAACTCTAAATACAAAAATTGCTCTCTATTTTTTTTTTCCTTGTCAGATTCTTCCTAGTGTTTTCCGTCACATAAAACAAGACGAAACAGTAGGATTTAAATGAATACAATTTTTTACCGTATAAGGGGATAGGTTGGGACTAACTTGAATTTGAACTTGTACTCCAAGTGAGCATGTGAGAGGGAATTTAGTGAGAAAATCTTCAGTCATAATCATCAACTTCGATCTCGGTCGATGATGCATTGGCTGGAGCAAATAGCAATTCCACACAGAAGGATGACCCACATATTGACTGGCCTTTGCTCCCTACTTTATCAAGATCGCCGATGGAGAACTGAAAGAATACAAACTACATAATCAGTCACCTAAAAACCCAACCTGACAGTTACTTCAAAAACGGCAAATTACATTTCTAAATCTAAAGATAGAATCATTTCTGCCACTACGATTAAATTATGCTCAATGATGTTCTTAAGTCGTAGAAACTACAAGAAGTAGATATTTTCATTCGGGATATGAACCTGCAGTAAGCTGCTTGTAATAAAAGCTGTATTGAAGCAAGCATAAAAGAGTCGTCCACCAAACATCTTCTGATAGAAGATAAGTCGCAAATCTCCAGAGACCTGTACAACAATCTATGTAAGGATAAAGACTGACCAAGGAGAAAACATATTAAGGGAATTTATTAATGGCTTACAAGTAGGGGTGCTTCAAAATGGTAGTCAAGGCAAGTCTTCTCATATATAACAGAACTCTCTGTGTCCATCTGCACCACAACATGGGGTTTCTCTGCATCTGGATCCTTATCCTCATCATTTTGAATGTATGAAAAATAGTATCGTGGTCTATTACTTCCTTGATATCCTTGCTTAACTGGCCGGCAGCAGTTCCTAGCAACTTCCACTGATGGTTGATACATTTGGCTGGACACCTGTTAGAATGTTTGTACCAACGTTATACAAGAGTATAAACTTACAAAAACAAAAAAATAAAAGTTGAAATATCCCAACTAATCGAGATATTGTGTCCTGTGAAGTTTTAGTAGATTTCAAGTTCTGCATATAACTTGAAGTTTGAAGTCATGGGAATAAGGTAAGTGCTGGTAATTTTAATGATATAATAACTGGAGAAATCACTTACCTGCTGTAACTCAGACAGAACAAAGAAAACCGAGTCAGTGTTAACTGTGTCGTAAAGCCTAACTCGCAGCAATTCTCTGCTACACGGTTGAGGTAAGATCACTTCAGGAGGTCTGTTGTCAACTCCCATAGGAAAGTTAACTATCTTAGACCAGTACCCAACATAACGACGCTGGCTGGCTATTGACACCTGTTGAAATTAAAAAATCAGTGTATACTTGCTAGTAGTGCAGAATTTTCTGACTAACCACATAGAATATATCAAAAATATGTACTCCTAAGAGTGCCATCACGAACCCATAGAGACACTTTTCCAACACTAACATTGCAGAACAACTTTGACAAAGCAAAATAATGCTTGGCTTACTCCTTCATTGTTGGTAGTACGTCTTTGTGCATATAGTTGAAGGGCTTCCTCTGCTGACATTCCACTATATACTAGGTAACAACAAACCATTAAGCCTGTCCTCCCTTTTCCTGCCTGAAAATACAAATCAAGTTCAGCATAAACATGGGAATACTTGTATGGGATCATTTGGAAGGCATTCTTAACTCATACAGCAAATAAAAAGGCAAAGTTAGCTGAAAATACCATGCAATGTATAACCGCAATGTTCTGTGGATCAGCAGATAACCATGACCGAACACTTTCACAAAAGAGCTTCACCATATGGAGAGGAGGAACATGATTATCATCAAATGGGAACATCTCTACACGTCCATGAAAATGTGATGGATCATAGCTTTCTTCCACGCACAAATTGTATATCTGGAAGGAACAAAGACAATGTCAGAAACTCACAATGCTAGCAAAAAGATCTACTTAGTAGAAGACACAATGAAGCAACTAGAATTCCGAAAAGAACACCTTATAGTGCCCCGGATGCCTCATATCCAAAACAGACTTCACTTGCCATAAAGGATTACGATACATAGCTCGCATCCGCTCTGAAGGGAATGACATTGCTAATATACGATCCGTAATGTATGACATATCAAGATCATAGCCACCAACAAGCATTCGCCTCCTTTTTTTAGATACAAGATGCCGAATGTAGAAATTTCTCAAAAACTAATTAAACACATGATATTGCCGAGGTAGTCCAACGACATTCACAACCTTCTCTGGTGTAGGTTTGGAATATCTCAACCCCATTTTAACTGATTAGATAGATTGATTCCTAAAGAACACGACCTGTAAATCCAAACCCCAAAATCAAGCATTTTTCCACATTTCAAATACAAAAGAAAGAAAAGAAAAGAAAAGGTGTCAATTACCATCAAAGGTGAGCCGAAAAAAACCAATTAGATGAAGATAGAAACGAATTCTAGGGTTATCAAATTTGAAAACCCTAGAAAACGCCCACGATCTGTCTGTCTTCTTCTTCTTCTTGTTCCTGCTGGTGTTCTTGTTGTATGTACAGGTTTATTATTATCAAGGAGGCCAGAGACAGATGACCTCCTCCATGTGAATTTGTTACAGAGAAACAGATTGTATCTTTAAATTGAAACCAGTCTAAATTTGGAGGGAGTTTTTTTCCCATTTTCTCAACCCTAATTTTTGAGAAAATTATGCCCTGATTTTAGGGGTTTATTTAAATTCTGAATTTCTAGAAAGAAACAGAGTGTGGGCCAGAGAAAGACAGTTGACCATAATAACGACAGAGATTCTGTAATGGATATGTGGACTTGAGTCCGTTGACGAAACTTTTTGCAATTTGTATTCTATCAAATCTGGGTTGATAAAATATCGGAAATGCCATTCCAATAACACTTCACCACTCTAAATCTCTAATCACACTTCAAGATGACGTGTCATTGAAACAGGTAAAAACGTGGGAGAGAAAGCGTGCTATTCTCTTCTGATTTTTATGTTCTCTCTTGATTTTGGTCTTTTTTTCTTGAACTATGGAACATGTATTCTATATTCTTCTTCGTCATCATCCTCATTTTGTACGTTTGGAAAAGAGAATCCTGATGTTGTAGCTGTGAATAAGATGGGTGAAAAGCAAGACCAATTTTGGATCAAAAAATAAAATAACGAGCAAGGGTTTTCCCATCTAACAAATAATCAAAATGGTAAGATCTCATTAAGAGTAGATGATTAAATATTTGTAATCAACACCATCATAGACTTAAAATCCCAAAAAATCCCCTCTTGTTTAATTCAACTCTTCCCGTAAGTACGAAATTTGTTTTGTTTGGAAAATTTTGATCCTTCTATTTCGTGATCATCGAACATCGTTACTACCAGTTTGCAGCATATCATGATTTAGTCGATCAATCTAAAATTTTTGACAAGCATAATTCAAAATGATCACCATGGACAAGAATTATAACATCTACTACAAACCAAAAACTTAACACAAATTTACATCCAAATCGATTTAAAACCTTCGATTACAAATCAATTCCAATTTTTCGTTTTTTGATAATGTTTTGTTGTTCAAGAACATAAACCAGATCAGATACGTGAATTTAATTCTAAATCAGATAAGCTTTTCTTATTTTTTATTTTTTAATGTTTAGCTGAAAGAAAAAATGTCACGTGAAAGTTTCTGACATTTATACACATCAGCATGAGAGGCGAATAGAGTTGTGAAGAGTGCTTGGAATAGCATTTCCGATAAAATATCCCAATATGAAAAGCCACGTGAATTGGTAAGAGGAGTGTCCACTATGGAAAAATGCGTTAGAGCATCTCCAACATAAGGTGCAAAAATTCCTACGTGGATTTATTATCTAGTCTTTTTATTTTTGGGGTCTATTCAGAGAGCAAATTTAGGACCTCATGCCTAAAAAAATTTCTCATGATTTCAACCGTTAACTTCTGAAGGTCTTCTAACAGTCAGGGAAACGAGCCATCTACTGAGTCAGCTGGTCTGATTCGACTGACTGATCTGAGTCTTCTGGATTGGTTGAGTGAACTCATTAGAATGAGAATTCCATATGTTTTCTGGATGACTTCAGGTATGTTTTGGGGTTACTTTCCTGCACATTTATGTCCCAACATTCATCTAATTGTGAATCTGCTTAATCATTCAGCAACTCACCGAAACTAGTACTTTCACTTCATCGCAGCATTAAAATCATTACAACCATAGCGATATTTTGCTTTAACTTCATTATTTAGCTTCATATCCTTCTTGTTTCAGCTCAACAACAAACCAGAATCTTCACCATTTAGTCATAACAACCACCACCACCTGATTCTTCTTATGAAAACTCAGACAGAACTAACATTACCATCACAATCGTTATCCCATTTGTTTTGCCAATTTCATCTCCAACTCAATCATATTGATGCAAATCCATATAATCACCACCAATCAACAACCACTTCTATTATTATCTGCATCCATAGCAACAACAACAACATTTTTTATTCTTAACTACACAAAACCACTAGAACCCATCTTCTTGACCTAACTTCTTTCTTCATGAATCCAATAACATTACTGCAATACCTTTTACACTCTTAGTACCACCATACCCTTGAACATCAATCTATATATTCTATGATTTCATCCCTTATCTGTCCCCCCCCCCCTCCTTTTTTTTCTTTTCTTATCTTCACCTGAAATTATAATGAAAAATTATGAAATTAAGACAAGGAGATTATGATGCTGTCGTGATTGAAATCATGAGAATTTTTTCTTCTACAAGAATTGGTGGTGGTTATAGCCGTGATTTGATGGTTGATTTGAATGAAGGAAATTACGGTAATGTCTCTATGAATTTGAAGATGGAGATGGGTTTTATGAATTAGAAGTTGGTTGTACAAATTAAAGAAGTTGTTGGTGTTGTTGATTTCTAGAAGATGGAATTATGGAAGAGACCCAAATTAATATGATTTGCGAAGAAACTTATTTTTCCCACGACCTAATTGATTAGGTTATAAGATAGATATGGATTAAAGCAGTCGTTGCTTGGATACTGGCCACCAAATGACACCCCCAACTGACTTTATAAAAAGAAAAATGATGGTGGCCCCGATAAGCTAAAGATCTTCCTTTAATGGTTTCTATGGTAGTACCTTATCGTTGTATGGGTTCCCAATATAACTTTCCTGCGAAATAACTTTTTTACCCTTTTTGCTTAATTTCTTTTTCTTTTGCTCAACTGACTCCAAAACACCTATAAAACTCAAAACAAGCATAAAACACATGACTCACAAGAAAAATAGTAAAGAAAGCATAATGAATCGATAATAATCAAGGTGTTTAAGACACCTATCTTTGTCTTAACTCAAATGGAAGAGCACGTGGTTTTCCACCTTGTAGTTGTAGGTTTAACTTTCACATATGGCATTATTATTTGAGTAAGCTAAAGGCTTACATGCTTTCGATGATAATATTAACTTTTCATATTTTAGTGCAACATAGGATTAGAATTAAAAGTGGAGTCATACATTATCTTGGTTATGAAACATAATCCAATTAGAGTTGCACCTATAGCGAAGGAACACCAACAACCCTGTAAGAGAGGTTAGAGGTTGCATATGGTTATCATTCAGCATGAATTTCAATATTTAGTTCTGGTCACGTAATCTTAGCCGTGATCCCATGAATCTTTTATACAATTATCAAATATAAATGTATGCATCATTATTTTATTTCTAATTATGATGGTAAAAAAAGATATTAAACCCAGATGAAGATTTTCATTTTGTTCCTATTACCTTTTCTTATATTCTTAGACACTTATATTAAAGGTAGCTTAAGAAATTAACGAAAATTTATGATTGTATGTTCCGCAATATTACATCGGTGTGAGTTTTCTTCACATTGATAAACAGAAAATTTTATAAATATAATTAGTGCAAAAGAGTTCTTTTTCAGCAATAGACTTTCATTGAAAATAGAAAAAGAGTTTGACACAGGGTTATGTCTATGGGGGAGAAATAAAAATAGAAGAAGAGTTTGAACCGGAGATGTCTACGGAAGAGAAATGAAAATATAAAAGACTTTGTCATGACTCAGGTACGAGCAGACATTTTACAAATGGTTACCATTGGGTGCAAGGGATACATGGTTGTGCAACGAAAGACTATTCTAGCGAAAACAAGGTAAAGTAGATCATGACTTTCTTTATATGCAGTTTTCGATGTCGTTATATTTACAAAAGCATTTATCCAATAAGATTACTTAGATTTGCGCCAACCAAATTGAACCCATGCGAAGCACAAGGGAAACACTAGTAATATCGGTTGCGAAATTTGACACAAAGAAACCCAAAATAACAAATATATATTCCGAATATCTTTTTCTATAATTAGATAAACTTTCTCCATAAATATTATTACAATCAAAAGAGTATCTTCTTCTATATTTTCCTAATTAAAGATTATTTTCTTCTATAATTAGATAAACTTGTCATAAATATTTTCTCAAAATGTGATATTTGTGACGGTCATCTTTTATGTTTTAGTACAATTATTATTTTATATAATATTTAGGACCTATTAATGTCTAGAGAAAACTTTTGAAATGTGTTATATCATGATATTATGGATGAAATATATCTTCATTTGAAAATCAAAGAAATCGAATGTAACCCGTATTTGTTACATCTTGCATCAGTTATTTACTTATTTCATTAGCATGAGTATTCCTCTTGCACAAATACCATACGCATCCTAATACACCCATTACAACTGCCACCAGAGACGCTTATTACTAGTACCACCATCTTCTTATTATATAACAAATTTTCCACCAGGTAACCAGGTATCCGTCGGATGGTCAAAATTCTGGTAGATGAATTAGACTTGTCCCTCAAAGTAAGATTTCCATCATCCCTTAGACTTGTATCAGACACACTTGAATTTTGAGGATTATTGCAAAGAAGAAAAGCAAAAAGTAAAAGATGAGAAAAACAATTCTTTGTAGTAGTATCCATCTATATAGAGATTCCTATTCGTGCTTGGGCCCTTAGTGCTAAAATAATTTAATAATACATAATATAAGTATATTTGAAAAGATCCCTTTAGGCATTAATAGGTCATAAAAATTATATAAAAAAATAATTGTACTAAAAAAAATAGAAATAATCTTAGAGTAGTTTTCCTTTTCTACTTAAAGTTATCTATTGTTGGTATTTGTGGGTCTTTTGACCTTCTTTTTGTTTGAGATAATTCAAACATGTATGTCTGTAGCGGAGAAAGTAAAATGGTTTTAGTGTCATTAAAAAAAATATTAGTATTTAGTTTGTTTGGTGTTGTCTTGTAAAAAAATTAGTGGGTATTTACATAATGTTTTAAGAATTGAAATTGAAGTTTTTGTCGATTGAAATTGATGAAATGGTTACCTTATTTGCAAGTTCTAGGTTTTTAAAGAGTTCACGAAGTATCACAAAGATCATAATACACAAAATAAAAGTCCTCAACTCTTCAAAGTACTTGCACAAACAACTTGATTATTACCAATGATCAATACTCATAAAACGGAGTCTGTTAACTTTGATTGATCAAGAGGTCTATCTTCATATCTCGAATCACTGAATCTGAAATAACCTCAAAAAAACTTGAGTGACCTTATATTAGAAGAGAATGACCAATTGATAAACGAGTCTAATCTATCAAAAATAACTATATTGTTAGTCAATCAAATCGATAATCGAAAGCAAAAATAATAATACTATTTAGTTTTTAGCAATGGTACTGAAAAGGAAACGGTATCAAGTACACCACCAATTTTTCGTTTGAAAAGTTGTAAGGACATAACCTAATACAACTGCAAGTAGACCAACTTAATGATCCTTGACAATATATATATATATATATATATATATATATAGATAGATAGATAGAGAGAGAGAGAGAGAGTTTGTATCTCCATCTTTTCTCAATCAGAAAGTCTAGACAATGAACAAAGAAGTTGTATCCAATTTTTTTTTCTCTTCTCGCTAGTTACAAACAAAAAAGTTAAAAATAACGATCTTAATGTTAGAAGCACTAAGATACAAGATTTTTGTGAGAAATATCATCTACAAAAACTCTTCTCTAGGCTGGTTACGAATAAACAAAGCAATTTATGAGATATAACTCAGCATAAGAATTATATCTTTCTTATCCATGTAGGGACGTTGAGATTAAAGTTCACAACTTATTCCTTGGCGGTTATGCAATCATGGAGGAAAGCAAATTCCTAGAGAAAATCTTACGGAATTCTTTAGTAGTATTGTTAGAGCATTGCTCAGTTGAACCTACAAGTTTTTCTATCTCAAGCTTGTTGTCAATGTTAAGTGATCAAAACTATATCTTGATTTCTAGTCTACTAAGTCAAGTTTCGGATAGGTTAGAATTGTAGTTGAGTATGATTCTTAATTATTTTTTTTAACATATTTTTCTTGGAAATAATTGTTAAAATAGGAAACATGACGTGGAGGTGCATCCGAAGGTGTAGTTATCACTTTCTTCAAAACCTTTTTATTTAGTATGGGATCCCTCCTAGTTCATAGAATCTACTGTTGGAGATGGTTTTAGTTTAAATGGGGGTCTAAAATCCTAGGTTTCATATAAAAATAAAATTATAAACTTGTTTTGGAGATGCTCTTAGAGAATGTGTCGAGTGGTAAAAAATTGTTGAGCGTCTAAAATTCCGATGGCTTTATTGTTCACAAATTTCGTTGATTAACCTTATATGTTGAATTCCTGGGTCAAAAATACAAGCAAAGTTAGATACTTTTTTTTGAAGCATAATATTTATTAATTTACTAAAGAGCTATTACAAAAGGGTAAGTAATACCCGAAATTCAGAAACAGCTTGACCGGAGTGCAAAGAAATTATAAAAACATGACAGTGAAGCAAAATATGAGCATCCGGATTGAAATTGCAACAGAGGTAGATGTTGGAACTGGTGGGGTGGACTTGGATGAGGTTGCCGAGGGTACGATTTCCCGCGACGAATGCTTTCCACAAGAAAAGTTGTACTTTTGATGGACATTGCTGAGTCCATAAGTGGGTGGATGTTGGCGATGGATGTCGATGCAATTGATCCGAGATGTATCCAGATGTTGCTGAGTACTGCCCAATCGATATCTGTTCACCTCCTTGTTTTATGGCATTATCCATAACTTCAACTTGGATCTTTAACTTTGAAGGTGCCTGAAGTAGAATCATGTCTCTGCCCTTGAAGGATTTATAACCAAAAGCTACTAGTGCTATTACAAAGATACTAAAACTGAATCGAAATACAAGCTGCATTACAACTATTAAAGCTAATATTTCTAAAGAGATACTAGAAGATACTAAAATGAAAATGTACAAAAAAAAAGGAAATACAGATTACACATACACTAATTTTTGTTGAAAAAGTAAAACACAATGAAACTGACAATAACTTTGAAGTAAAGGTGTAGGATTCATCGACCCATTCAAATACCAACTAAGTTGTGCTTGCTGTTGTGATACATAGAAACGTTGAAGTTGCGATACATTCTTGGGATTGAAGTATAAAATCCAACAAGTGGTGATGTTGATATGCTGCTTAAAGTGACAAAAATGTCACATTGGTCCAGACTCACAGATGATCTGAAATACAAATAGAGGACCAGGCCAAGAGGCTTGTTACTGATTCGCTAGACATACACCAAGGTTAGAAATTAGCCAAATAGGGAATTGAGAGTAATTGAGAAGCTGCGGGTAAGAACTTCCAATCTAGATGAGGTTGGGTACTGAAATCATTTGGTGCGGAACAGAAAATATGCTAAACATGAAATTAAGTATGCTATTTTCATTGGATGTCAAGGTTAAAGCTTAAATTGTTATCCCATAGACTAAAAAGATAAATCCAGTTCAAAATTAGCGATCAATAGGGGATGTGTAGATCAGAAAAACAACTATAAGAAATTCCATGTCCTTGGAAAAAAACTAAAAAACCAAAGAAGCCAATTACACCTTAACCAACATCACTTAGATAAAAACAAATTGAGCAAAGAAACACGGTTCAGAAAGACACAAGGCAATGAAAGGAAAAACAACAAAGTTACCACCAATACAACTAAACCAAACTTAGATCTGACACTAACTGGTGGTTTAACACAATTGCCATACAACGCGCAAATAAACAAGCTCAAGAGGAAAATAAATGGGAAAAGCAGGGGGCTTTACTATCCCAAGATAGCTAAGAAGGAAGGAATCCGAAATAAAATCTATAATATAAAATAACCTCCACAAATCCGAAAGTCAGGGAGTTGCGAAACATGGTTTAATGAATCTAAGATACTTATAGATAATTCTGAGAAATAGTCATGGAAAACAAAAGGATTAGAAGTGGAAAAAAAAAATCTATGGGAACAACAGATAATAATTCAAGCTTAAAGCATAGATGAAACACCAATATATGAAGAATCAGGTATTTAGATCAAAGGAAAAGCACGTTTCTTATACTTCTTCAGTGAGAAGATTCGAGAGGTACCAACCTGTGATATTACCTCAATTGCAAAGATAGAGTGATTAAAGCAGTTGGAACCAAGGAGGGATAGTTTATTGATGAACACAGTAACCGAGAAAACTCCGATGGAAATCAACCTCGTTTAAAGCCACTGGTTGGAAGTTATAAAATCTTCAGAAAAAAAAGGGGTATCAAAATGAACTGGCAAGCAATCAACCTCGATATGAAGAGCCGATAAATCGAGGATTTAGCCTATGATGTTTACTAAATCCATGGTGGCAGATCTAGGGTTTGATGGTGAAGATTGAGATTACTTTTTTTCCCGTTGTTTTCTTCTCTAAACTAATAGATCGAAACTAATATTTTAAGTTAAAAACTAGTAGTGCCCAGATCCAAACAGATCTGAGTAGGTAACGTTGTCGGAAAAGAATTTATCCCTGCCGGTAGTCGCCTTCTCTAGAGAGGAGAGAGAGTATGCATGTGCTCAAAAAAGTTAGATACTGTTTAAATACCCAAGATCCTTTAATATACTTTTCTAATATCCATTATGGATATTTCACCCAACAAACTTTAGCACAACTGACTATGCCGCCCTTTTTATTTTGTTGTGACTTCTAGTTAGGGGTGTAAATAATACCCGAAAATACTCGGCCTGCCTGTATCCGCCCGAGCCCGCCTGTACCCGAAGTAGCCCAAAGCCTGTTATGGCCCGTCATGGACCACCCGGCCTGGCCTGGATTAATTTATTGGGCGGTCTCGGGCTTTGCGATTAATTATGATGCCCGACCTGATACCCGGCCTGGTGCCCGGCCTGAAAGCCTTCTATGTGCCATTAATCATTTAATATCCTCTTAAAAGACTTAAAAGTTACAATTTTATAATTGTCAATTTTGTGTCAAGAAAAATAAAATATATAATTGTTTTTTTACTTATAATTAACCTTTTCAAAACATTAATGGTAATATATTTTCTTATTAGAAAGTTTATTGTACTCTAATTAATTATTTATTATAGGTTAAAATTAAATATTTGTCAATGTAATTTAAATATAAAATAATACTATCACTTATGATATGCGATGTTGGAAAGGAAAGGATATTGTATTTAATACCGTTCATTTGAAAATTTAAACTTAAAAAAAAAAAAAATCAAAATAGTGGCATGTCCGGCCCGATCTGGCCTGCCCGTATAAAAAGCGGGCTTTGGGCGGTCTTTGGGTAGCAAATTATCTACTTGTGCCCGGCCTGTCCGGCCTGAATTTGTTTGCGGGCTCACAAATATTAAGCCTGGCCTTCCCGTCCTGTCTTAGTTTTTGGGTCGGGCGGTCCGGCCTGCCCGAATTTACACCCCTATAAATCTAGTTGCCACTCCAGAATTTTCCTCGTACATATTTGTGATGACGTAGGATGATGTATAACACCGAAATGACTTTCCCTAAGAATCATTCTTCTATGTTGATGGGTCCAATTTTGTGCACACTCCTTTAAGGAGTGTCCACAAAACAAAGCGTTCTTATTGGCTCCTCTAAACCAACAGTTAACTAATCGATACAAATCCTTTTTTTTTTTTTAATTTTAATTTTATATAAATCTTAAAATCGGTAACAAGATATATTTATATCTAATATTACCTAAAATATAGGATCCCAAAAACGTGGTTATGGATGTAGTCATGCCCATCGTAGCCAGGTAAACATATGAAACAATATTTCCACACTTCTGAGATCATCTTTCATCGAACAGATTGCTTAACCTAAAATTCATAAATTGACCCAAACAATATAAAACTTTAAATCTACTGTGCAATTTGAATTGGATGACTTGTGAAACAGATGCCGATGATGTACGATGCATGCTCTTCATGGAATCGATGGAAAACAAGTTCACCAAAATCTAACACAGTTGTGCTCTCTTGATTTACATTTGCATCTCACAATCCTTCTGTAAGACATGAATCCAAACCAACAGGCAAATGACAATTAAGAGCTAAATGAGGTAACTATAATGCGAAAGGAAATCAGGCACTATCACCCAGCTTATCTATGGATTCTGTTACAGAATAAGTCTTCCAGCGTGTGAATCACTTGTGTGCACTGTTAGGTGTTACAAGTGTTCGTTAGTTATTGGTGTTAGTGCATTAACATGTGTCAGTTTGTTATTGCCTGGCTACTAGTTACAGTTGTACTGTGTCGGTTTGTTAGTAGCCTTAAATATCTGTCTTTTTTTCATGTGTCTGTAATGAAAATCAAGAAACAAGAAAATTATAAATCATAAATTTATCTTCTCTGAGAGATTTGTTTAACGACATTCTTCTCTTTGACAGATTCTAGCTTTTCTTTATGAAGCGGCACACTTATCTGATCTACTTCTTGTACCCGTGGAAGTCCAAAGATGATTTAAATTTTTTAAACAGGGTCTCTACTGTACGAAACGTGTTTTCTTAATCAGATTTTTTTGATCATTTTTTTTTCTTCAAAATATCTACTGCGATTTTCCAAGTTTTTGATAATATGATATTTCATGTGAATAGGTTAATATAGGTTTTGACACTTCCATTTGCTTGGATAAAAATGATGGTATGTGTGATAATACTTTCAAATTCTATTACTCTTTTTTCAAGTAAGATACACGAGGTATTTTAATGATCACCTAATAGGGACTATTTTCTTTTCGTTTCTATTTAAACTAATGATAATATATTTTTGTTTTAAAAAAATATATGTTAATCCATTATGTTTAAAAATAAACCAACCAAACCGGTAAGGATATAGCGTATTTATTTAAAGTCAATACTAATTATCTATTTCCTATGTTAGAAGTCCTAATTTCAAGGTATTATGAGAAATGTTATTATTTCGTTACCATTTTTATATTGATATAAAAAGAAAATTAAAAGAAAATTGTTTTTTGGTATATAGTTAACAGATGGTTTAGAAGAGCCAATAGAATCATTTTGTTTTGTGTGCACAAAATTGGACTCCTATGTTGATGATGTATCATTTTTGTGTGGAAGAAAGCATTAGATAAATACATAATAATGTTCACTTTTGGTTCCAGGTATATCATACTGGATGTTCTACTCTCTATGTCTGTCATGTCTAGGTTAGAAGTTGAAAAATAGTGTTGTAATGCTTAACCTAGTTTGCTTTGAGCTTAATGAAAATTCATTTTGATTTTCTTAAAAAAAAAGAAAAAAAAAAGAAAAAAAAAAAAGAGGATTGTTCTACTGGTCGAAGCCGCTATTCGTTCAAATTTGATTTCTCGAAGTTAAAATCACACTGGACCATCCACTTGTGTGTATCATCATTCTTTTTAGTATCAACCAATTTTCTGTTTTTGTAATTTGGTTGCAATAAATTGATGTTTAATGTTACATTATTCCATGGCATATTCTTGACATAATACCATTTTGAAAGGTATGTGTTAGACCGAGATGTATGTTACCTTCTTCTATGTGACGATTCTACCCATAAATTGTTTCCACAAGATTATTCTTCCCATAAATGTGTTAGACCGAGCTGTATGTTACGTGCTAATTTGACCAGTTAACCATCTCTAACGGTAAAAGTAAAAAATTGGGGCATTTTGATAACATTTCGGGGAATTTTAATTTTTTTTCTAAAGTCCGGGACATTTTCACAATCTTGAGATACATTTTGGAACATTTTGCCAATTAACCACTCTTACGGACTAGTAGTTTGTCACGCTCAGCATTCTAAAAGAGAATATGAAAATCTTGGAATTAATCTGTTTGGTTTTGAACCGACATTTGCATTACGCAACACTAATTATTACAATAATAATAATAATGATAATGCCGTAAAGTAAATGATAAGTGTAGATTCTAAGAGTAAGCAAATCCATATTCTAAGAGTAAGTAAAATGATAATGCAAATGTCGACGCGAATTCACATTACACCGAACCATATTTTTGGTTTGGTCGGATGTTGCGTCGCCCAGTGGTGCATTTTTTATTTGGTGTCGTGGGGCATCACCCCGCCACAACACGATGCATTTTTTTATTGTTGTGGCTCGGCTCGTCTTGTTCCGTCCTGATGTAATTTTGTATTTGTGTCGCTCGGTTTCGTCTCGTCCAGGACATCTTTTCCTATTAATTGTATTTTTGATTTGGAGTGGTATGGCTTCGCCCGCCCCGTCGTGCATTTTTGATTTGGTGTCGCGAGGCTTCGCCCACTCCGTTGCGATGCATTTTTTATTTTGTGCGTCTAAATTTCGCCTTGTCCCGTCGTTTAAGATTTTTGATTTGGTATGACTATCACCTCGCCTCGTCCCGTCATGCATTTTTAATTTGGTGCCGTAGGACTTCACCTCACCACATCGCCATGCATTTTTGATTTGGTGTGGCGCCTTCCCGTCGCTTAGGATTTTAATGTAACGTAATTTGCCGCCTAACAAAATGATGTTGAAATTTGATAGTGGCCCGTGTTTTTTTTGTTATACACTCTAGCCAAGTTCTCTTCCTAATAAACAAAAGATGGAAATTCGTTGTTGCACGTCTCAAGTAGACATTTTCTATTGGGTTTTGCCGTTGGTTTTTATTAGTTTCCAACCAAGCACTCAGCCGTTGGAAAATGGGTGACTGCCGGGAATCTAGTGCCTTTAAATTGCTCCAAGTACTACCGGTCCAATTAATAGTTCTGGGCTTCTGGCTCAATTATACATATAAAATTGTGTTCATTTCATTTTTCATTGACCAATCAAAATACTTTTACTTCCAGTTTTACAACAGTTTATTACCGGAAATAATTACTCAAATAAAAACTGCATCCACATTATATGGTTTACACTTTTGGTATGTGCAAATCGTATTAAAGCAACATCAGAATTTAGGGTTAAGTGGCAAAATGTCCCAAAATCGACCCCAAAGTTGTGAAAATGCCCCGGACGTTAGGGAAAAGATTAAAATGCCCCAAAATCTTATCAAAATGTCCCAACTGTTACTTTTACCATTAGAGATGGTTAAGTGATCAAATTAGCACGCATGTGGTCCCGCACGTGTGAAAAGATGACATTTATACCCTTATGAGACATAAGGGGGACTATTTTGGACGGTTGCCACTACCAAACAAACAACCACCAACCACCACAGCTGTCACCACCACCACCACCACTACCACCACCATCCCCACCACCGTCACCACTACTACCGCTAGAACAACTACCACCACCACCACCGCTACCACGATCGCCTCCTCCTCCACCACCACCACTACCACCGCCACCACCACCACCACTGCCACCACCACCACCAACGCCACTATCAACACCGCTGCCGCCACTAGCACCACCGCTGACCAACACCGCCACCGCCGCCACCACCTGAACCCTAAATCCTGAACCCCAGACCCAAAACCCTAAGCCCTGAACCCTATACCCTGAAACCATAGATTCTGTCGAAGGGCAAAAGAGACCATTCATAATACAGTTGACCAGTCAAAATCTGTCAAAATGCCCAATTTTAACTATTATATAGGTAAAAGTAACGGAATGGGGCATTTTGATAAGATTTTGGGATATTTTAATCTTTTCCCTAACGTCCGGGGCATTTTCACAACCTTGGATCGATTTTGGGACATTTTGTCACTTAACCCCAGAATTTAAGAGATTCATTGATTTTGTAGTGGCAGAGATGAATCCTCTTCCAAGTAGATTATTTCCACACCATTTACTTTGCCAATTCAGGACAAAACGCGCTGTGGGTTTCTCTGGTGAGTGTTGAACCTCCAGCACTATCATCCGTATTTTACTTGCTGCACTTGCTGCTCAACGCGTAGGTGCTAAGATGCTGCGTATTCTTTAATTATCTGGTAGCACTTAGGATTCTCTAGATTAGACTTGCAGGAGTCTTAACTAACTACATTCTAATTAATAGAAGTCATTGATTTGTTATGTAGCCAAGCCAATAATGGTTTTGGTTTTGCATCTGATCTTGGATATGTAGTAAATAATGAACCCAAGAGTTTAACAAGAGTTTATACCTTTGTCGAAGTGAGGAAAACTTCGCTCTGAGGCCTCTTCCTCGAACTTTCACTTCGGCCTTCACGAGTCTTGCTAGAATGACTCCCATAGTCATCCCAAACTGATGCATTGAGTTGCGCCCTGAGTGAACAGCTTCTAGTGAAATGTAAACCTTTGCAAATGAAACATCCTATATACTTACAGGTTGAAGGGAATAATTCATCTTCCTTTAGTTCATGCTTGCGCTTACTACCTACAAATTTTTCCTTTCCTTTGGCCTCACCTTCACAGCTTTGCACATCTTCTGTTGTTGTGCAACTGGTAAGCCCTCTTACCGCTTGAATAGCCATCTGGATACGCTGAATTTTGCGCTTCTAAAGTTCAGTAATGACCAACGAACTAGAGCCACTCAAAAATTGGAACATATGATCTTCTTCACTCATGCCACGCTTTTCTTGCACCAATGCAAAGAAGTTTTCAGCATAGGCCTGTAGTGTACCCGTCATTTTTATCCTACAAACTCTCTCTTGCGTACCAAACACCATTTCCCGGCCAGAATTGACATCTCAGACCATCTTTCATGTCATTCCATGACATAGAATTGGCATAACCAGCAGCTTCGTCTTCTTGCAGCATAGTTCTCCACCAAACCTTTGTATCACCCCCTAGGTAATTGCCTGCGAGAGTTACCTTTTGTCCTTTTCCAGTTCTATTCTCCTCAAAGTATGCCTCAACGTCATACAAGAAATTCTCAATTTCTCTAGCATTTTTGGAACCCCTGCAAACATGCCATCACTGATTAACTTATGAAGGCTTGTCATCTCGTCTGACAGTTGCTTCACATGGCCTGTTAATATGGTCTTCATGTCACTGAATTGCCCCTTCAATTCAGTCACTTCAGCATTGTTCGCATTTTAACAAGGTTGCATCAGACACCTTGTCCTCGACTGCACCTACCCTTTCGTCACATTATTTAAACCAATATGATGTTCTTCCTTCAAGTAATTCTATCCTGCCATTATCTTCAGAAACAAGAGGAATATCTAGGCCATCACAACCTATATCTGTGGTCATACTGCCAAGATCACCGTACTCCTCTAGTTGACCAAACGTACCTGATAGTTCTTCGTCGATCATCATGCCATTAGAACCCATTTCTAATGCAAACTTTCTGAATACAATGCACCACTTACTTGCTCACAGGAAAATAGCTTAAGAGAGAAATAATTACCAGCGTATTATCCAACAAATACACTTGAACTGTGTACCAAACACAACTCAGATACCCGTACTGTCACACATTCAAATGCCTCTTGCAAATTTCTGCAAAAGCGTAAACCGACAGCATAGTGGTTCTGTGAATCAAGCTTCACCCACCTGCACTTCAGCCTTATAAGTTTGCACCAATGCAAACATCCAACTCACCAGTTCTACATCGGAAGTCTTTAGCCTTATTTCTCTTCACTTAACTTCTCAAATGCACCCCATAACGCATTCAAACATTACTATACATTGCCAATAACAATCAGTCAACCAAGAACACTTAAAACATGACATAATCAACTTCTTTTATTGCACCAAAGGGAAGAAATACAAAATTTTCCCACTTAGGGACTTACACAGACTTGTTCACCTTGAACCAAGCCTTAGCCTTACAAAAACTCTCCTATTTTGAGTCTCACACTCTCCTATGTAAGCTTGCCGAATTTTCATGCCTTAGGACTATTTATACAGCAACTTTACTTGGCCAAAACCATGCACAACCATTGCACACGCAAGGGACAACCATCTGTCCCATGTAGCAGTTCGATAACCACCTATAACTGTGCTAACTGGCCAGTATCTCTCTAAACTGACGTCGTCGTCCAACACCTGTTCCAATGCAGTTATGAACACACTCCTACGATTATAAACTCCCTTTATAAACGTTCTCCTTTGTCTCGCGTCATTGGCATGCTTGTGAAGCCCTAACTAACTTCTAACCCTCACCCGAGCCGTATTGCACATCTGTTGCGCTTTACTGGACTTGGCTCTGTATTGCGCCACTGTTGCTTACTGAACCTTCATATTGCACTATTGTTGCGCTACAGTCTCTGGAACTTCCTTAGCTCAATCTGGCTATCTGGCGCCATATGCTTCACTTAGCCAATCTGCTTGACAATAGTAATGCCACTCTTGCATCACTAGTTTGTTTGCACTGTCCAAACTTTGGCCAGCCTTGAACTAATGCCATAGACCAACTCTTGGTCTATTCTACCTTCTCGCATCATCCTTGAGTTTGGGCCTACTCAATTCCACGGATATGCCTCGATGCCAACATCGCATGTTCATCTGTCACTTTGGCCATGTCTTTCCAATCCCTCAATGAACTCTCATTGTGTCGGCCAATAAGTTTCATTACTTGGCCAAATGTCTTTACAATATAGCGCCATTATGGCTTTGCATTGCGCCGTTATGGATGAACACTGACTTGGCCTGCAACACTGTAACACACAATCATTGCACGCCACTTGCCAGGCAAATCATAGTAGGGGTGTTCAGCGGATCCAGGGATGAATCCAAGGGGGAGTCAGTGGGGTCACTGGCCCCCCCTAAAATTTCTGAAATTGTACAGGCACTCATATAAATTTAGATATTTTTATTCGTAAAGCTATTCTTGGCCCCCATAAAATGTTGAAAATTGTAACGATATTCCTATAATTTCCATGTAATTTTTGTGTAGTTTTGAAATCATCCAATTATATTCGTCACAATTAAAAACTTACCTAAAGAGGTTTAATATATCACAAATCCTATTTTATAGGAAAGGTAAAAGAATTTTTTGTGCATATGAAACTGTTTCCGATTATGCCCCATTAAAGATTCGCCACCGTGGATCTATATATAATATGCAAAAGTAATAAGAGGCTGACCTCATCGATTTCATCTGTTCCTAAAATAAAAAGACGAAACACGATTCATTATATATACTATTCCCTTTGTCCCACTATTAAATGATCTAGTTCAAGTTTGCACAATTTTTAAGACAAATAATGGGAAAAGTATTTTTAAGCACTTTTTACAAGTATACCCTTATGGATAATAAATAGTGAAATTTTGAAATGATTTATCTCTCAAACTACATCACGGATGTTCGCAAACTTTGTACCATGGAAAAACATTTTAAAACATCTATGTAACGAATATAAACATGACTATCAAATTATGCATATTTCTTATATTTTTTATAATTAATTAAAAGGATAATTTTAGAAATATCACCTTGTTTAGTGATATAGGTCATTTAATGGTGGGACAAAATCTAAAAGTAACTAGGTCACTTTTCAGTGGGACGGCGGCGGAAGTATATAATATGCAAAAGTAATAACTGAGGCGAACAAAATTGGAGACTAGAGGGATATTTCGTTTTTGTTTTCTGGTTCTGCGCGCCCTTTTTACACAGAGGGATATTATTTCCCGCGAATTCGGTAAAATTCTTCTTCTCTAAAATTGTGAAATTCTGGTTATCAATAATTTTGAGATTATTAGGGTTTCTTATTATTTCACTTCGGTTTTTCAGTATCAGAAGGTATCCGTTCAATAGATTTTCTTAATCTGAAGAAGAATATGGCACAATTATCTCCATCTGGTTAGTTTCCTTTTTACTTGTTATTTGGATTGGATTGGTACTGAATATTAGGGTTTATAGTGCTTAACGAAATCCCTCTAATAGCATACTAGTGGTTTCTTTAAATTTCTGAGGCATCACTATCACCATCACCATAAGGTTTCTCCTTGAAATTGTCTGTTAAAATTTCATTTTATTTGCTTGATTCATAAGTATATTGAATCAACATTGCTGGGTGCTTTTATATAGAATCTGGTGATGCTTATTTTGCTGGAGGAATTATCCCCTGCATCTATTTTGGATATCAGTATTGTGTTTGTCAGCTGAAAATTCTCTGCTAATCTGGGGGAATTAGAGTTTTCCATGACGATTCCATAAGCCTTAAAGCCTTAACCTGGTTTGTCGTTAGTTTCTTTATTAGGATTTATTTCACTGGTTTACTTTATTTTATTATTATTCCCCCTAAAAACGCAATATGCTTCGACTAACGTTAGTTCTCTTTATGTGTTTATCCATCACAATTCCATTTTGACCATCGAATATCTCCTACAGAAAGGTCTTATTGCAGCTAATAGGTGTGTCATGTGTAAGCAGAGTACGAAATCTATCAATTACTTACATCTCCACGGCAACAAGACATTAATAATTTGAAATCACCTGAAAAACATTTTTGAGGCCAGCTGGGTGATTTATGAACAGGTTAAAGATGTATTCCTTAGGATCCATACATAGAACATTTGAACTGTAGTATCAGGGAATCAGATTTGGAGCACTACCCCTTGCGCCACTTATTGACCGTTTGGAAAGAGCGAAACAATCGCCTCGTCAAGAATATAGATAAAGTGATCAAAAGGTCATTTCTAGATATTAAAACCTTTGATTTCTTTGTGGGTGCATAAGCCTTAATCTGGTTTTGTCATTAGTTTTGTTATTAGGATTTCATTTGTTCGATAGAGAATTCACTTTTTTCATTCCCTTATTAATTTCGCCCATGTTAAATTTCTGTCTCATTTGTTCTCTTTTCTTTACTTCATTATTTTTATGCAGAAATGGCTGCTGTGTATAGGAAGATGCTCGAGGCTGTAATGCACGACAGCAGAAAATTACCAAAAGGAAGTTCAAACCTGAAGAAGTTGGAGGAGAGACAGAGGAATCAGAATGATGAGACCGAGGAATGTTCGATGGTAGATCAAGGTAAGACTAGTGGTATTTAACAGTTCAGTCAGTGCTCTTGCCGACTATCGATTTTCAATTTCAATTGAATGAATTTTGCTGTTCATGTCATTTGTTAACTACCGTCTTCAGCTCAGCTAGTTTCAGCCTTTTTTTCTTTCTTTCTCATTCATTTTTTCTGTTTCCTTACTTTATTGTTTTGTGAAATTTGCAGTTGCAAAGGATCTTGGAATACATATCGTGATGGAAAAGGAGAAAAAGGAATCAATCCTTCGTTTGATTTCACAAATTTCATGTCAGCGTACGTGTCAACTGAACCTATGTTTGTCAAACTTGATAAACATGATGCTTTGCTGTGTTGGAGCTCATTGAATAGCAGCACCAACTGCCATCTCTTCACCCAAACTTTATTTCTTGTTTTGTTTTTTCCTTTGGTGTAAACTGCTTGCTGTATTATCTTTAAGCTCACTTAATTCTATATGCGCACATCTCATTTTCATCAACCAGTTTACTGTGTTGGCGTGCTTCCTGAGATTATAAATCTGCATAACTATTTTTGTGTAGAAAGTATTTGGTAAAAACCAACCCATAGCTGGAAACTTCTATCCAGTATGTTTCGTTTATTTTAAACCATTCAATCTATGCGTATATACCCTCTAAGCTTAAGCTGTTCTTATGCACTGTATTAGAAGATTACAAGCAGGTCCTGCTACTGTGCAGGGATGACCCTACATACTTACTACCTAAGACATTGAACATCATGATTTATATCCGATTTTCTTCTGATGCTTAAATCTCTTTCATTCGAGATTCTTTTCTACAGTCTTTGATGTGGGTATAATCATCTTTAACTATACCTACTTTGTTTTCAGCTTCGTTTATATGTTTTGCTAAAAAGCTTTTGTCTATTATATGTTATTGAATCTATCTTTAAGAAAATATCCCTTGAACAAGATCAATGATTTGAAAAGATGGGCAAAAAAACATGAAATACCTAACTTGATAATATGAGATTAAATTTTGAAAAATAAGTTTTCAAGATTTTGGAACAAGCTTTTATAGCGGAATATTTTAAATCATTTGTCTGTCTCTCCGGTCCCAGCTTAAAGTATTTTTAAATATGTTTTCCCATTATTTGCACAACTTTGTTTAATTCTAAGGGCCTGTTTGGTACAGTTTTGAAAAACAGTTTTCAAAAATAGTTTTCCACTGTTTTAAAAACATATCCTTTTTTCCTTGTTTTCATTTTCTAAAAATTGTTTGGTAAACTGTTTTTGAAAACAAGGAAAACCAACTAAATCGGATCAAATGTAAAGATTCGTCTAAGAGATAGTGATATTAGCCATGGCTCACTTGCAGTCATTCCCCATCTCTTACTTTGTTCTGAAAAGAAGAAAAGAATAAAGAAAAGAAAAAAAGAGAAAACACAGAAAACAATAATTTGTTGTTTTCATTTTTTTGTTTTTAAAAACAGAAAACAGATAGAAAACATTTTCTGAAAATGTCCTTACCAAACGTGTTTTCTCCTGTTTTCTGTTTTCTCTGTTTTTAAAAACAAAAAACTGTTTTTGAAAACTATACCAAACAGGACCTTAATCAGTCGTGATTTTGTAGCAATTGTCCACCATCCCTTTAGTTTCAAGACAATCGTGTCTTCTCCGAGAGACTCTGTATGTAAATGAGTAAAATGGAGAGAATCATTATGGTTTCAGCAGTCGTGTTAATGGCAATTATCCTAAGTTGTATGATTAGTTTCACCCCCTCCACACTCATTTCACTTAGATCCTATTCCCAGTCTCGTGTGTCTCCTTTCATTTCAAGTCATTTCGTAGCCCTTTCTTCATAGCTCAGAACTGGATTCAAGAAGGAGAGGGTGTACAGGAAATTTCAGCGTTCATATGGCTCATATGGCTCAATCGTGCAAATTCAAAAAAAATCGAATCTTATTCCCCCAAGTCAAAGCCTTATTTTTGGCCGAGATTTCTTGTATCTCTTCAAAGATCCGGCCAAGGTGGTTCAGGAAATTATACTCTAAATATGTTTAAGTGCAAATATACGTGCAGATATGTATGTGACTGTTTAGTATAGAATTGGGTTATTTTCTTGGTTAAATCTCCGAAACCCAATACCCATAAAGTCTCTTCTTATAAAGAACGATTTTTTTGGGGACTATGGTTTTATTTTGGGTAAAAACATTAGAAGTAATTCTAAGTCACCCCATATCTAGTTATTTATTTAATACCTAATCTACCCTCTTAATTAATTTAGGTTATGATTAGTGAAATGATTTAGTTAAAAACAATTAGTGAGATTAAATTAAAAGATGGTTTTATTATTAGTTGAGTAGAATTATTGTGAGAGTAGAGTTAGAGAAGATGAAGAAGAAAAACATGGAAAATAAATTTTTTTTCCAATTCACCCCCTTTGAGTATTCAAGTGATGAAAACTCATCTGATTCTTCATCTCCATCCTCTCCTAGAATATTTGTTAATCTTCAAAATGATCCGGATTTGACTTATTTCTTAGATGGTGATTGCATTCTTCCCCAAAATGAAACTCAAGATGAAAATGATGGATTTTATCAACCACAACCGGAGAAAGAGTATTTGGGTGAACAGGTATGCTCCAAACTTAGATAATGTATGTTGAATTGGTAAAAACTTCCCCAAAAATATAAATTTTTGAACTGGATTTTGCACAGTTCGGTTACATTATATGAAGAACATGTAACCGAACTGTTCTGAAGGTGTAGTTCGGTTGCCTTGTGAGATGAATAAGTAACCGAAGTCATTTGAAGATGTAGTTCGGTTACTTTATCCAAACACGCAGGTTACCGAACTCCACATTAATGGAAGTTCTGAGATGCAGTGTTATGTTCGGTTGGTTCGCAACAAACCGAACTTTACGTAAAAATAAAGTTTAACTAAGTGTATACAGTTCGGTTGGTTCGCAAACGGTATGTACCAACTATATAACCGAACTATGTTTAATAAGTTCGGTTGTTTCGAAAACTTGAACCTAACAACATAACCAATCGAACTTAACAAACAAAAAAAATCTGAAGTTCCAGTATCTAGTTCGGTTATCTACATAAAATACAAAGTAACCGAACTCTGTTCCTTTTACTAGTTCGGTTGTTGCGATAAAATTCACATGTTACCGAACTCGGTTCCTTTTATTTGTTCGGTTGCTTTGCAACTTGCTTAACCAACCGAACAATGAGTTCGGTTTCCCAGATAAAATTATTATGTGACCGAACTTATTTGTCATTGCATTGATGTTGTTACATTTCTTGTATATGGAATCACAACCTATACCAATGCATGATCAACCTTCTCCGATTGGTATGTTGTTCGAAGATACATCTACTCACTATGCGAATGAGTTGGTATTTGACTTACCTATTGATGCGAAGAATTGGGCTAGAGAACATGCCAAGAGAGTCAATTGCGTCTTGGTTTTGAATGGAAAAGAAAGCAACACTCGTTTTGAAATGGTTTGTGAGAGAAGTGGATATCCCGATGTTAGTCACAAGAGGAAGGGTTATGAGTATAAAGGAAAGAGGACGAGGAAGAACACAACGTGCTCAAAGAAAATCAAATGTCCGTTCAAGCTAGTATTTAGCAAGAGAAAATTAACGACGAAATGGTTTCTAGCTATGGATAAGGTGGTAGGTCGTCATAACCACCCTCGTACGGATGATCTTGAAGGGCATGCAATGGCCGCAAGGCTCACTCCTCGAGAAATGGAAAAAATAGCCGAGTATAGGAAATTGTGTATTCCACCTTCCACAATGCTTCGCTTATTAAAGCAAGATAACCCGGGTAACGTATCATCTTTGTACACCATTTACAATGCAATTGAGACGACTAAAAGGAATGAATGGAAGGATAGAAAAGTAATGCAACAATTATTATTTTTGGCTCAAGAGAAAGGCTACGCGGTTCAAAAGAAGGTAGGTCCGTAAGAAGAAATAACTCATCTCTTCATTGCCCATCCGAAGAGTGTTCAATTGGCTCAATCATTCCATGAAGTTCTTATAATGGATTGCACTTACAAGACAAACAAATACGAGATGCCATTATACATGGACATGCAGTTTCCCTTGGGGATGATTAGATGTACCTTTCGCTAGAATATATGTATGCTTTTGAACATCATCATATGAATGAAAGATTTTGTTTTTTGGTATTTGGTCTTATTTTTGTGTTATTAGCTCATATTTTGTTGTTTTTGAGTCAGATCAAGTACAATGTTGTCTCAAAGCTTGAGTTCGGTTACCTGGTAAAATTCTGCAGGTAACCGAACAGTGTCATTTTTTTGGAACATTAAAGTTCGGTTACAACGTATTTTTTGCAGGTCACCGAACTGCTCAGTTCGGTGAGATGACGTTTTTTCCTAGTTAACCGAACCTGCATCTGGATGTTTTGGCATGTTTTCGTTTTTGTTCAACCCCTTAGTTCGGTTACACTGCACATTTGCGATAAAACCGAACGCTGAGTTCGGTTACACCGTATTTTTTTATAGGTCACCGAACTGTAAATTTGCGATCAAACCGAACTACTTGTGTTGAATCCAAAATTTTAATTTAAGTATGACTGTAACAACAACAACATAAGACCAAAATATGAAATTCATTTAGTAATCCATATAACTAAATCTTGGAAGCAAACATAAGAAAAAAAACTACCAAATCCGCAAAACAAAAGTCTTCCAAACATAAGGAAACAAACTACCAAATCCGCAATAAAAAAGTCTTCCAAACATAAGAAAACAAAGTACTAATTGTTGCAATCACTCATTTACCACGACTACTACGAGAAACTTTTCTACTCTTGCGTTTAGGAGCTTTAGGTCGTCATTCGTCACTAGGAGTGTCATCTCCACAGCTTTGTTGTTGAACCATCCGACTTGAACCTTCCCCTTGTTGGCGACTCCTTTTCAACGACATGGTATGGCTTGGATAAACCTGGCTTGTATCGACAAGGTCGGGATTAAAAACATTAGTTATTTGGTTGTAGAGGCCTGTTTGTTCTCGAGTGTCCATCGGCTCTCCACTCCGGATTTTCGCCATCAATTTCTTCAACAATTTAGCACTTGCCTTCACCTTTTCTCATCAAAAACATGTCACTATTATTTTTCAATACTTTATAACATTTTGAAAAACAAAAATAAGAGTAAATATCTTACCGCCGAATTCCACAAGATCAAGGCCTCATCACCACACATAGGGGTAGGCTTCATAATCTTTTGAGCCTCTTTCTCCATTGCCGTCGTTTTTGCTTTATCAGCACGGGCTTGTTGGACACTGTTTATTACACGAGGATGAGAAAAATGTTCATACCATTCCATATATCCATCGTCAGCGGCATTTGACTCATCAAACGAATCTTGTAACTCTTCGACTGGAACAAGATAATCCCCAAAGTTCTTCCAATGGTCCACTGATGGAGCAGGATCGTATTTGGGGATGAAATTCTTCTCGCTGTTCTTAGTTCCGGCCTTATTTACCTTGAAGTTTTCCACTTGTGGGACACTTTGGACACAAGAAAGTTTTCTAAGTACTCTTCGAGGATTATACATTGTACAACCCCCAGGATGAAACAACGGTCCATTATAACCCACAACAGGTGAGAAATTAATAACATCAACATCCTCCTCGTCTTCATCTGATGCAATGTTGTAAGGATGGAAAACCACATCTTCCACTGTTAACTTATCCAATGTCTCCCTCAACTCCAACACCTTTTTTTCCTTATTCTTTTCCTGTGAGTTCAAAAATTCATATTTACCAGATGTAGGCTTCCCATAAGGCCAAGGAGTGCGAGTATTAGACAATTGCAGTTTAGGGAAGTGGTCGTACACCCAAACCTATGAGAAGAGGCAAAAAATAATACATTCGCAATATGATTAGTAACAATACACATTCATTCACTTATATATTCAAACACACAAACGATAATTTAACGGGGTACCTGAACAAGGGTGTATAAGCCTCCAAAATATAGACTCCTAAGCCTCGAAGCTTTTCTGAGTTCCACTTGAACGAATGAAAGAATCGCAATGCCCAAAGAGTAGTTGTTCACCTCATCTAAGGGGTCCAATAGCTGGAGGTAATGAGCATTTACCACGTGGCCTGAAGTGTCAGGGAAGAAGATGGTTCCAAGTTGATATAACAAATAAGCAGTCACATGGTGCTTAGTCTTCTCCCCTGTCATCACCAACTTTCCTTGAGCAACCAAATCTTTCGTCCCTGAAAACTCATCAAACAAGGTTTTGAGCTTGATCTTTTTCAATTTCTTCTTGTACGTGCGGTCTTCCTCAAACTCATTATACTCATCACCTTCCTTAGGCTCTTTCTTAGCTCGCCTAAACTCACATTGTGCCTTTTTATCGCTCCATCCTAGACACCTTTCGACTAGTTTTTCAAGAACTTCATAACTCATCGAGGGATCGTAGCCATCTCGAACACTTGTTCCTGTAATTGGTAGGGCTGTGATTCTAAAACAATCATCCGGAGTTATTGCCATCTCACCAAAAGGTAGATGAAAGGTATCCGTTTCTGGATAAGCCCTCTCGGCAAATGCAGTAACAGTGACAACATCAAATTTTTGGTGTGCATGTTGTATCCCGTTCCATAGTACACAATCAAATACCGTCAGGCGGACCTCATCACACTCATTTTCTATATTCCATACCTTGTTCTTTTGACGTTTCAAAACACGAACATCATTTTTATGATCCTAAAAAAAAACATCATATCTTATATACTAATATATATAGAAAATAACAATATATGTCAAAATATAATAAAATGTTTGAGAAATCTAAATCTTGATGGTTAAGATTGAACCATACCTTTGTTGCAAAGATCTTGGCAGCCCATGAGTTTTTGTAGCCCATCAATACCTCCCCGCCATCTTTTGGAGTACCATATGTTGGATTCTTTGGAGGCAAACACAAATCCTTATGAGGAATGTACGAATATCTAGCACAAGGCTTTTTAGGCGTCTTTCTAGGTCTCTTTACAACTATGTCTTCTTGTTCCTCTTCTTCTTCCTCTTCATCCGAGCCCTCCTCTGATTCATCATCATCCTTATCTCCATCCTTGTCTCCGCCTTCCTCATCTTTTTCACCCTCATCATCGCCACCCTCATTTCCTCCTCCTTGAGCTAGTTCATCTTCTCCACCTTGATTATGTTCTTGACTGCTCATCTCTTCCACGATCTCTTCATTAACTTGTTGGATTACGTTGTCAACATTATCTCTATTGACACCATCTTGGATGACAACATCCGGTAATGACCCACCTCCATACTTAGCATTTTTGGTTCCACGCTTATCAGCACCTAAGTGTTTTGGGCCTCTAGGCATGGGAGTTCTCAAATCTTCCGGTAATGGTTGGTTAGATTTCTTACCTTTGCCACTAAACAAAAAAAACTAAAGAAATAAGGAATAATTCACGAAAAAAAACCAATTCAAGAAAAAAAAAATCATGTTCCAGGGTAGAGTTCGGTTACTCAATTATTTTTTCGAGAAAACCGAACTCCACATATATATGTAAATAGCCAAGAGTTCGGTTTGTCAAAGTTTTTTGCGAACAAACCGAACATATTGGAACAAGTTCGGTTATATGGGTACTAAACATATAGGAAAAAAAAGAACAGTTCGGTTACATGGCCAATTTTTTTTTTTGTAATAAGGGTACAGTTCGGTTACACGGCAGTTTTAAACATTTATGCGAAACAACCGAACAAAGGTGCTAGAATTCAGTAGTGTGGGTACTAGAAATTTTGGGAAAAATCAAACAGTTCGATTACATGGATTCTTTTCCTATTTTTGGTAATATGGCTATAGTTCGGTTACATGGCAGTTCAACAACTTTTTTTTGCGAAACAACCGAACTCACGAGTTCGGTAACCTAGTTTTCAATCCTATAAAACCGAATTGGTCTTCGTGTTCTTCGTTTCATGGAGTTCGGTTAAGAAACTAGGACAACAATAAAAGACGCTCTAACCGAACTAAACACTGTAACTTCAATTTGAACCCTATTTTGACGATTTCTAATCAATTGAATCGATGAAAATCAAATTAAAAGAAATGGGTTTCTCGGGAAATACCTGCGAATCGGTCCCATGGAAGAATCAGGCTTCTTACTGCGTCTATTATACTGGATTATGGATTCACTTGGCTCTTCCACTTCTTTATGAATCTCAAAATCACTTGGCTGATTTGCTAGATGTCCTAATGGGGGACCTGTTCCTGGGAGTCTTTTGGTTTTCTTTCGAAGAACCATTCTTATAGTCGATTGATTAATCGACGATGAAAATTTTATGAATCGACGATTAATCGATGAAGATGACGTTGAAATGGGGAAGAAGAGAAGAACAAGAGGGATAATAGTTTTATCCTCAAAACTGTTTTCTTTTTTTTTTTTCCTTTTTTTGGGTGCGGCTAGGTTTAGTTTAGGTTTTGAATTAGGTTTTGTTTAGGTTTTGTTTTAGATTAAATTAGAGGCAGTTATTAAGTTAGGGTTAATTTTAATTAGGGTAAGGGCCAAATTAGTAATCTCATGATTTTAGGACATCCCTTAAAATTGTAGGGTAGGTGGCATAATAGGACCATGGTCCACCCAAAAAAACCATGGTCCCTAAAAAATCATTCCTTATAAAGCATCAACAAAAGGTGGATCAGAAGCATAACACATCATTCCTAGCCTCAAGTTCTCAATCTGAACTTGCTACAATTACTAAGAAAATGCAAGGAACATAAGTCAGTAGGAAATTTCCTATACCTAATAGGAGAACTCTCAATACTGCCGAAGAAGTCATTGTAGCGATAACTAAGTGGACTAACACCTTGTTGTTTACTCCTGACTCATCTGAATCATCTAGATCTGACTAAAATCCCCTTATTTGAGTCAGGTCTGACTCAATATATTTGTTTTGAGTCAGATCTGACTCAACCGACTAAAAAAAAAAGTGAGTCAGTGGTTTGATCCCATGAGTCAGGGGTACTTTGTTACCTGATTCAACAGACCCGAGTCAGGGGTTAGGTCTGAGTCAGAGGTCGAGTCAGATCTGACTCAAAATTGAAAAAAAAACGATCTGACATACTCGCGACGAGTCAGGGGTTGACTCAGATTCAGATCGCGAGTCAGATGCAAACAAACATGGTCTAACAGTTATCTTGGAAAAATAAGTGACAAGGATCAACCGGATCTTAAGAAACTTAAGAAGGATATCAGTTTGTCATGGAGAATGTATGCAAAGTGGGAGATGAAAATTCAAGTTTACAAAAGATGGTGATATGGCAGATGTAATGAAAGAAGCTCTATGGACTGTCGTGGGATATCTTATGGTCCTTCAAGAGTATAATTCTTCAAAAGAAGTTTCGACGTATGATTTCACTCACTAAATGTTTTGTGTGCAGTTTAGAAATCTAAAACTATAATATTTAAATGATATGATGATTAAAAAAATGTGTGGAAAGATTGGTAAGAAGATGGATGAAGATCCACAAAGTGCTAGGCCTTAAGTTGGCAATTGTTAAAGGCTAATATAAAAGTGGATATAACAAAAGCACTGAGGAGAGGTACTTGGCTACTTACGACTGCATTACAAGAGATTTGGGTGATTTACCAATATGAGAAGCAACCTAGGATTTTCCCACATTGTTTTGTTATTCAACATGATGCTGAGCATTGTGAGAAATATGGCGTGTTAGAGCATAACTCGGTCAACCTCGCATGCGTTGCAATATCATGCATGTTTGTCAATGTTAGTGATCAAAACTATAAAGTCTTGATTTCTAGCCTATTAGCTAAGTCTCGGACTAGGATAGGAAAAGTGTAGTTGAGCTCAAGGACTTCATGGTGATTCAACGACAACGACGAATATCTACACCAAGGAACCATGGAACTTCATCAACAAAGAGGTATGTGAAGACTTGAACTTATCTATCACTCGAAAGTCTATCTATTCTTCTCCTACTTCTTATGAGACAAAAGTCGTATGCTATATAGACTAGATCATATACACTTGATATTTCGAGCTGAGTATTCATTGCTTATCTTTTACTCGAAATCATGTGTTGGTAAAGCGTTTCGCTTTGATCAGGTTTATCTTCACCTAGTGACGAAAGTCATGAAAGTTTCAATCACTTTGGAAATTGCTCTGACGAGAAAGGTCTGTTGTTCTTCACGACTGAATATCGCCCTCTGAGAATGTTTCAATGATTGAAATGAGAGTTTAGATTATATAACCATGTATTCCTTGAACCGAAGTTTTCGAACTTTGTTGATCAAGAGAAATCGGTAGGATTGTGGAATTGGCTTGCCAAGTCCGCGAACCCAGTCCGCAGACTCAGTCCGCGAACTGACGGAAGTTGTCGACCGAGAATTTCTACTGGGATTTGCAAAACTCGTTTGTGTGCTAAGTCCGCGAACTCAGTCCGTGAACTGGCGGAAGTTCTCGACCCGATAATTTCTGCTGAGTTTGGAAAACTCAACCGATTAACTTAAGTCTGTGAACTTGTTTGTGAACTTAAGAGGTTATGATCTAAAGATGTGCTCTGAACATGAAACATTAATTATTAAGGAATTCTTTATGCAAACCGTGGATATAATGTTTATGAGCCGATTCTAATCGAATCGAATCATCTTTGTTTCAATTGTGTCTTGTATAGTTACATAAGATCTCATAGTAATTGAACAACTCTTAACTAGTTCATTTGAGTCAATTGAACTAGTTATGGTGAAGAAGAACATGATTAATATGAGATGCTCATATGGTTGACCTTTTGGGTTATCATGTTGAACCAACATACGTGTACTCTTTTGGGCATGGTTTTCTCAAACCCAGTAAACGTGTACCCAAGTGTGTGTGACAAGCTATGTCTTTCGATCTAACGGTTGAGAGATATTGGATTGAATCTAAATCAGGTTTTCATCTAACGGTGAATAGAGTTTGCTTTGTACCTAAGGCAAAACTATGATTTGAAGGCTATATAAAGGAGACATCTAGCATTGGGCAAACCTAATCCCCACACGTCTGTGTGCTACTAGTGCTCTCTCTAGAGTCGATCTCCAGTAACTCTTGAGTTTCTTCTCTAAACTCGAGTTAACGACTTAAAGACTTCATTGGGATTGTGAAGCCAAACCGATACTACTTTTATCATAGTTGTGTGATCTGATCTTGCATCTTCTATCGTACGAGTACAATCGATTGATTGGCTTGAGATCGTGAGAGTTCTCCGATAGGAAAGATAAAGAAGTCACAAACATCTTCGTCTCACTGTTTGTGATTCCTCGACAATCCGCTTGTGTAGTCAGGAAGGATTGTAGAGAGGTGATTGATTAATCTAGGATGTTCTTCGGGAATATAAGTCCGGATTATCAATTGGTTCCTGTTACCTTGATTTTATATCTAAAGACGGAACAAAACCTAGGGTTTATCTGTGGGAGACAGATTTATCCTTTCGATAGACTTTTCTGCGTGAGACAGATTTGTTTATTATCAAGTCTGTGATTTTGGGTTGCAACAACTCTTTGTTGTGGGTGAGCTCAGCAAAGGGAATCAAGTACGCAGTGTCCTACTGGGATCAGAGGCGTAGGAGTACAATTGTACTTTGTATCAGTGGGATATTGGTAGGGGTTCAACTATAGATCAGTCCGAAGTTATCTTTGAGTAGGCTAGTGTCTGTAGCGGATTAATACAGTGTGTATTCAATCTGGACTAGGTCCCGAGGTTTTTCTGCATTTGCGGTTTCCTCGTTAACAAAAATTCTAGTGTATGTGTTATTTCTTTTCCGCATTATATTTTATATAATAGAAATAATCCAGGTTGTGCGTTCGTGATCATCAACTTCTCTAATCCAACTTTTGGTTGTTCATTGTAGTTGATTGATCCTTGGACATTGGTCTTTGGTACTGTCCAAGTTATCTCTCTTTGATAAAGAATGGCTATTGATTTTAGGTTGAGTAGAAATCAAATCGAGAGATTGAGATAATAACTTCTTGAGATACTTTTTATCTGGATTGAGTCTGACTGTCTAGTTGATTCTCTAGCAAAGTATTTCGGAGTTAGTCCATAATTGATAAGCGAAATATTGGGTGGTGTTGTTAGACCCCCGATTTTTCAATTGGTATTAGAGCAGGAAAACACGTTAAAGACCTCATCAGTCTGTGTTTGTAGCGATCTGACTCTATGGACAGAGGTGCTATCTCTATTAACGTACCACCAGTCTTCGATGACTCAAATTACTTATGGTGGAAAATTGCTATGCGAGCTTTTATTCAATCGCGTGATTTTCAATCGTGGGTATATGTAGTCAATGGCTATGATGCGCCAGTTGTTTCAGCCGGAAACAGAACCGTTCCCAAGAATATTGGTGAATATAATGCTGCCGAGATTCTTGCTGCAAAGCAGAATTCTGAAGGTCTAAATACTATTATACATGCCATTGCCCCAAGTCTTCAACACCATGTGTCTAATTGCACTAGGTCTAAAGATGCTTGGGATATCTTAGAAACCGTATTTGAAGGAAACTCCGGTGAAAAGGAAGCTAGGCTTCAAAACCTTAATTCCGATTGGGAGAACCTTCATATGGAAGATGAAGAAACATTTGATGAGTTTAATCACAAAGTGTCTGAAATTGTTAATGCATCTTTTGCATTGGGTAAGACTATTCCTGAAAAAGATATTGTGATGAAAATTCTCAGATCGGTGCCATCCAGATACGAGTCTAAGAAGCTTGCCATCGTTGAGGGGAATAACCTTAATAATCTCTCCAGAAACACCTTGGTTGGGAAGCTAAAGATCTTTGATCATGAGCATACATCCAAAATCGGTAAGGATGTTGCCTTTAAAGCACAAAAGAGCACTAAATTACTTGCCAAAGGTAAAAGTGTTCATGTCTCGGAGGATGATCAGTCTGAGAATGATTTTTCAGATGAAGACCTTCACAAGTCGTCTCCTTCATTACAAGACAGTTTAGGTATCTTCTGTTGAAGAGAAATAAACGGTTTTCAAGAGACAAACCTAGGTCATCAGACAAACCTCACAGTCGCGTACCTCCTAAAAACAGGGATGCTGAAGAGGACATGCCTCAGTGCTTTAAGTGTAAGGGGTTTGGCCATTTTGCAAACGAATGCCCTAATCGCAGAAAATACACTGGGAACAAAGGTCTAGCTGTAACACTTGATGAAATGTCTGAAACCTATGATCCCGATGAAGATAGGAAATCAAGTGTAGGGCTTCTTGGTGAAAACATCGATTTTGATACTTGTAGCAATACATATATCAACCTCAATGGGTTCAGGGAAGAAGGAAACCCAATCAAGCTGGAAGATTCGATTGATTTATCCTATGGAAACTCTGATCGTGATGTTTCAGGATCTACTATGTGTTTAGCCGCCGCCGCACCACAAATACCTGAATATTATCCAAGATTGAAGTGCTCGTTTTATTCGATGAAGGGTCACGAACTATCAAGATGTTACAAGTACAAGCATCAAATGAGGCACGCCAACAAACTTCAACGAAGAGCAGATCGATTAGCAAGAAAGTTGGAACTTTCTCAGAAGACCGCCAAGGTATGTAGGATCTTATCTTATTCAAAGAAGTTGGGTTCCAGGGATAAAATTAGACCATTTGAAAAGAAAGTATGGTCAAATCGTTTTGATAGACAGAAGCCTGAAGATTCCTCTCTTAAGGAAAGTGGTGGAAAAATTGTTGTTCACCACAGCACAAATTAATTGTGTTGTTGTGCAAATCTTGTCTCGTATGCATGATCAAAAGAGAGAAGATCACAAACGTGCAGGCTTGTGGAAAAGTGTTTCTTTAGGGTTTTTTTTTTGTCTATCAAACAAAAGAAAGGGTTATTATCGACAATTCTACTCTTTATAGGGTTTAGAGTTGAACGACCACGAACCTGTTTATAGGTTTCGAACCCTACATTCCTTTTTCCTACTTGATATCCTTTTTATCTCTAGACCTGATGAGATTGTGAATTCCATCCACAAAAATCAGTTGGTTATAACTGTTCTCAAAACATGTCTATGGAGATAAGTGATGTCAACATGATTGTTAAGCCATCAATCAAGGAAAAAGAAAAATATCTTGTAACTCCGTCCCGAAAAAGAAAAAGGGGGAATACAAGAAATCCAAAGGCAGTGTCTTCTAACTCTCAGAAGTTTTCCGATGTTCTTGATGAGTTAAAAGAAGTAAAAAAGGAGATTCGTGAAATAAAGGCTTTTATGTCAAAGTCTTTAGAAATTCAGAGAGCCCTGGTACGACATAGTCAGCCAAGACAGTTCGTTGATAGAAACTCCTATCTTCGTGAACCGTATGTTCCAATGGTTGTTGACAACAAGGAGTTTGGGAATGATGCTGAATTTCTCAAAGGCATTGTCGCCTAGTATGTCTTCTTTTTGGATTAGTTGGAAGAATAACTAGTGGTTTGAATAACGATGATTGTGACTACACATAGCTATTTTTGTTTTCATCTTCTTATGTTATTTTTTAGCTTTATTGTTTTAAATTCTAAAAATATTCGGAGGATGATGATTATTGCAGTATTTTCTTGGTTTGCTATATTGCAATATCTTTATGGGATACGTATTGTTTGCGTCCGTGAACTTGAAGGTCCCATATTGCGGTCAAAAGTAAAGTCGTCCATGAATTGGTATTCGTATTGATGAAAGGACGAATGGACTTTTGACATATACAAAATCTATGCCTATGCAATCATGTATCTAATGGAAAATAGGATTAAATCTTTTGTATGACAAGGATAAATTCTATTATGTTGTTATGCATATAATGATGCAAAGATAGAATAGATCCTTGTATGTTATCCACGGTATTGATCTTCATTGATCCATTTTGCTATGTTTTACCGTGAAGGCTCCATTGTGTGTCTTATGTTGAGCACCTTACAACTAAGTCGATTAACCTTGGATGTATTGGTTGTTCCGTAAGATGCTATACGTTGAGCATTATGAACTAAATTAATCACCCTTGGTTATTTAGTTTTGTACTCCATAAGTCTTATTTCTTATGTTGAGTACATGTACGGTTAAGGTTGTCATATCTTATGATAATCTTAGTCGGGTTCCATAATCTCTTATGTTGAGCGCAAAATAATTAAATTGATTACCTCGGTGATTAGTTTGGTTATTTGTTTGTATTCCGATTAGTTTAATTATAGGTTCTCTTGTAATTAATCCAATTAAGTTTTCATATATTCCACAAGTTCTTGTGTTGAGTATATGAACGGCTACACTATCATGTTTTATTGGTTAAGTAGTCACGTATTTCGTAAGGTTTTCCTTATATTGAGTACTTGAACGGTTAAGTTAGTCACCTCCATATGATTAACTTAGTCGTAGCCTGTTGCTCCGTGAGTTTACTTATGTTGAGCACTTTCAATTAAATTGATCACTTTTGTGGTTTTGATTCAATTGCGTATTCCAATTAGAATATTCATAGGTTTACTTGTGAGTATTTTGGTTGAGTTTTGGATATAAAAAATCATTCACATGGTTTTTGGTGTCCAAATAAAAATCCTTCTTTTCTTTCGAAATTAAGGTCGCTCTTGTTGTTCCTTTGGGAATGACATCAAATGGGGGAGAGTTCTTTTGAACTTGTACTTAATGGTAATATCTTGTGGGGAGTGCGGCTGTGGAATTTTATAGGGGTTATCTTGCGTCTTAAAACTCCTTCATGAATGTTGTTAGCTTCGGCTATAATATTGCATCTAAATTAAGATGATATGTTGTCTTTCTTTTGGTCATGAAATGTCTCTTGTGGAAATTTCATTATGAACCCGTTCTTGTACCTTTGCCAATTTTATTGACGAAAAGGGGGATAAATATTGTAGGTCACACTACAAATACATATGGTTTTCAGATCATTATGTAAGGGGGAGTGGTTTCCATGATCGAGATGGAGTATTGACTAAGGGGGAGTGATACATATCACCATAGTATTATTGTTAAAGTCGTGATGCAATTGGACTTTGATGTTCATAATAATACTATGACACTGTATAATAATGATCGAGAATCTCGATTTCTCTTATTGTTATAGCTACGGATCTTCAACAACGGTGATACTAAACTTACAACCTTTGGGATCATTGGAGTACTTGGAAGGACGAAGATTTCAAGGAACGTTGAAGATTGGACTATGGAATAGGAGCCACTAAAGTTTATCTTTTTTGTATTCCATATGTATTAATAGTTTTTTCACTAAAATTGACAAAGGGGAGATTGTTAGAGCATAGCTCGGTCAACCTCGCATGCGTTGCTATATCAAGCATGTTTGTCAATGTTAGTAATCAAAAATATAAAGTCTTGATTTCTAGCCTATTAGCTAAGTCTCGGACTAGGATATGAAAAGTGTAGTTGAGCTCAAGGACTTCATGGTGATTCAACGACAACAACGAAGATCTATACCAAGGAACCATGGAACTTCATCAACAAAAAGGTATGTGAAGACTTGAACTTATCTATCACTCGAAAGTCTATCTATTCTTCTCCTACTTCTTATGAGACAAAAGTTGTATGCTATATAAACTAGATCATATACACTTGATATTTCGAGCTGAGTATTCATTGCTTATCTTTTACTCGAAATCATGTGTTGGTAAAGCGTTTCGCTTTGATCAGGTTTATCTTCACCTAGTGACGAAAGTCATGAAAGTTTCAATCACTTTGGAAATTGCTCTGACGAGAAAGGTCTATTGTTCTTAACGACTGAATATCGCCCTCTGAGAATGTTTCAATGATTGAAATCAGAGTTTAGATTATATAACCATGTATTCCTTGAACCAAAGTTTTCGAACTTTGTTGATCAAGAGAAATCGGTAGGATTGTGGAATTGGCTTGCCAAGTCCGCGAACTGACGGAAGTTCTCGACCGAGAATTTCTTCTGGGATTTCCAAAACTCATCCGCGAACTCAGTCCGCGAACCCAGTCCGCGAACTGGCGGAAGTTCTCGACCCGAGAATTTCTGCTGAGTTTGGAAAACTCAACCGATTAACTTAAGTCCGCGAACTTGTTTGTGAACTTAAGAGGTTATGATCTAAAGATGTGCTCTGAACATGAAACATTAATTATTAAGGAATGCTTTATGCAAACCGTGTCTATAATGTTCATGAGCCGATTCTAATCGAATCGAATCATTTTTGTTTCAATTGTGTCTTGTGTAGTTACATAAGATCTCATAGAAATTGAACAACTCTTAACTAGTTCATTTGAGTCAATTGAACTAGTTATGGTGAAGAAGAACATGATTAATATGAGATGCTCATATGGTTGACCTTTTGGGTTATCATGTTGAACCAACATACGTGTACTCGTTTGGGCATGGTTTTCTCAAACCCAGTAAACGTGTACCCAAGTGTGTGTGACAAGCTATGTCTTTCTATCTAACGGTTGAGAGATATCGGCTTGAATCTAAATCAGGTTTTCATCTAACGGTGAATAGAGTTTGCTTTGTACTAAGGCAAAACTATGATTTGAAGGCTATATAAAGGAGACATCTAGCATTGGGCAAACCTAATCCCTACACGTCTGTGTGCTACTAGTGCTCTTGCTAGAGTTGATCTCCATTAACTCTTGAGTTTCTTCTCTAAACTCGAGTTAATGACTTAAAGACTTCATTGGGATTGTGAAGCCAGACCGATACTACTTTTATCGTAGTTGTGTGATCTGATCTTGTATCTTCTATCGTACGAGTACAATCGATTGATTGGCTTGAGATCGTGAGAGTTCTCCGATAGGAAAGATAAAGAAGTCACAAACATCTTCGTCTCACTGTTTGTGATTCCTCGACAATCCGCTTGTGTAGTCAGGAAGGATTGCAGAGAGGTGATTGATTAATCTAGGATGTTCTTCGGGAATATAAGTCCGGATTATCAATTGGTTCCTGTTACCTTGATTTTATATCTAAAGACGGAACAAAACCTAGGGTTTATCTGTGGGAGACAGATTTATCCTTTCGATAGACTTTTCTGTGTGAGACAGATTCGTTTATTATCAAGTCTGTGATTTTAGGTTGCAACAACTCTTTGTTGTGGGTGAGCTCAGCAAAGGGAATCAAGTACGCAGTGTCCTGCTGGGATCAGAGGCGTAGGAGTACAATTGTACTTTGTATCAGTGGGAGATTGGTAGGGGTTCAACTATAGATCAGTCCGAAGTTATCTTGGAGTAGGCTAGTGTCTGTAGCGGCTTAATACAGTGTGTATTCAATATGGTCTAGGTCCCGAGGTTTTTCTACATTTGCGGTTTCCTCGTTAACAAAACTTCTAGTGTATGTGTTATTTCTTTTCCGCATTATATTTTATATAATAGAAATAATACAGGTTGTGCGTTCGTGATCATCAACTTCTCTAATCCAACTTTTGGTTGTTGATTGTAGTTGATTTATCCTTGGACATTGGTCTTTGGTACCGTATAAGTTATCTCTCTTTGATAAAGACTCACTATTGATTTTATCTTGAGTAGAAATCAAATCGAGAGATTGAGATAATAACTCCTTGAGATACTTTTTATCTAGATTGAGTCTAACTATCTAGTTAATTCTCTAGCAAATTATTTCGGATTTAGTCCATATAGATTGCTAAGCGAAATATTGGGTGGTGTTGTTAGACCCCCGCTTTTTCATGGCGACCAACATCGAGTCTTGGAAATGACAACTGAAGAATGGAATAGACACTATGAAGAAAACAAGCATCTCATAGAAGGTATGGAGGAAGTCTTCGATGTCCAAGTGAGTGGTATGGATATAACAATTGGTGTTGGGATTTCCAATGGTGTTGGGCCTGATATATCTCAAGAAGTTGAAGAATATCCAAAAAGGTTTAAACGATCCAGAAATGACGAGTCAGACTCATTTTCTTTATTATCGAAAGAAAAATTTATATTTGTTCATGAAATCCCTAAATCGTATGTAAACCCTATCTATCAAACCAAACTTTCAAATCAATTAGTTTCAAAAATCATAATGAAGGGTAACGCTTATCACACAAAGGAAACCAATGATTTTCTATTAGAACGTCGTATGATCATGGAGGGTATTGAGGATAAAAGGGATGGCGGAACATCTGATAGCTACATAAATTGCTGCAACTCAAGTAAGTTTCCTAGGAATTTTTCAGTATCCCAACCTTTTAAAGTGTTTTAATTTTAACAAATGTAAACTTGTTTTCGGTTTGGTTGTTGAATGCGAATTTAGGGTTTCAAATTTGCTTTTTGGTTACGAATTTGGGGTTTCTAGTTCTCAATTTGTCAATACTTTTAGGTCATTCGAGTATTTTCTTAGGCTTAAGAATTTTGTTAATTTTATTGATTTGCATCCTTATACTGTGAAAAATTTCACTTCTCTGTGGGCAAACCCTAGATTAAGAATCGCATCATGAAGGTGATGGCTTAGAATGTTCATGAGTATGGGAATAAGCATACTAGGTACCATATTATAGATTAATCAGGTCTAATGATCCAGATATAGTGTTTCTCTCTGAAACAAAAAATCTGGAAAAAAACGATTAGATACACAAGATGTTTGAATTTCTCCAAGTATTATTTTGTTAACCCTATAGGATTATCTGGTGGCATGTTTTTGATGTAGAATGAAAGTTTTAAGTTTGAAGTGGTTGATATGAATCCTAGGTGTATAGCATGTGTAGTAAGCATTGATGCTAGGAGTGAAAAACTTTGCTTGTTTGCATGTATGGTGCTTTAGATGATGTAGGGATAGATACACAATGGAGTTTTCTACATAATATGATAACTAGATTTAATTTTCCTCTTGTGATTATATCCAGGTGACTTGAATTTTGTTATTAGAAAATGTGAAAAACAAAGTGGTAAGCCTGTTGCCCAATCTCAGCTGGATAGTGTTAGAGGTCAACTTGACATTCTTAGACTTAATGATGTTAGCTACATCAGATACCCTTATACTTGGTCAAATGGGAGGTCTGGAAATGAACTTATTTTTGAAAGACTTGATATGTCTCTTGCAAACTTATAGTGATCATGTGCCAATAATGCTTGTGAGTTCCAAGGAAGATAATCCTATATGAAACCTTATAGGTTTAACATATGTTGCTGGTTTAGGGATAGTAGTTGCAAAACTCTAATGACATACAACTTGAATCACGTTGAGAATGAATCTCATGCCTCTAGAATCAGTAGGTCTTTGAAGAATGTGAAATATGTTTTAAGTCAATGGAATAAGAATACCTTTGGAAATATATAAATTAAATTAAGTCAAATTCAGGGCCAACTAGACATTGTTTTGCAGAATGGTGATAGGGTTGCAATTTGGAAACTGTCACTGAACTAGAAAATCATCTCAAACATTGGTATGAAGTTCAACAAGACTTTTATATATAAAGGGTTAAGGCCGATATCCTTCTACAGGATAAAAACACTAGATATTTTTAGGACGAGGTTAAATTTAGAAAGCGACGAACTCAAATTGAGTCTATACAGTCTAATGTAGGAATCTGGTTAACTGATAGAACTAACATTGCTAGTGAACTTAGGGTTCATTTTTCTAAGGTTCGTAAGACCTCTAATCCTGATAATTTATTGTTAAGTTTAAATCCTTGTATCACTGATGATGATAACCTTATGCTTCTCCATCCTCCTACTTTTGAGGAGATTAGAAATGTACTCTTTCAAATGCAGCCATGGACCTTGCCAGGTCCAGATAGCTATCCATTTGTTTCCTACCAGAAAATATGGAGTGTGGTTGGTGAAAATGTGGTTTATATGGTTAAATATTTTTTTCATTCTAGGCACTTACTTAAATAAATGAATCATAGTTTCATTAGTCTCATACCTAAGATTGAAACTCCTAAGAATGCATCTGATTGCAGGCATATTAGTATAAATAATATTTCTTACAAAATCATTTCTAAGTTCTTGGACACCAGATTGAAAAAGGTGATGGATAAATTCACAAGTCCTTACCAAGAAGCTTTTCTCTCATCTAGGTTGATAACTGACAATACAGTTATAACCCATGAAATAGTTGACATTATGAATAAGTGTAGAGCGGAGAAAGGCCTTATGACAGTCAAGCTTGACATGTCTAAGGACTTTGATAGGATTGAATGTAATTTTTTGATTGCTACTCTTAGAAGACTAGAATTCCACAACGATTGGTGTGACATGATTCATGAATGTGTGTTTATTATTTATGATTCCATTTTCCTTAATGTTAGTCCTAGTGTCCTACAAGGGGTCTTAGGCAGGGAGACCTCTTGTCTCCTTATATTTTTATAATATGTACACATAGTCCTTTTTAGTGCATGCTGAAAATAGTGGGGAAATTCAGGGGCTTAGAGTTACGAAAACTGTCCATCCATTAGTCATTTATTTTTTGCGGATGATTGTCTAGTTTTACTCGAGCAACTGTTGATGGTGCCAAACATTTAGCTGAAATAATACATATGTTTAGTAAAATCTCGGGGCAGTCCATTAACTTTGACAAATCAAGGTTGGCTTTCAGTCCAAAAACCAACCCTAATGTTAAAAATCAGATTGTTACAATTCTGAATAGTAGGAGGATAGCCTTGCAAGTTAAATACTTGGGAGTGCCTCTTTTAATTCAGAAAAGAAAAGTTGAGACTTTTGAACATCTATTTGAAAAAATTGATAATAGGTTTCCTTATGGGATGGTAAACACCTAAATCAGCCTGGTAGGATTGTGTTGGCGCAAACAGTTTTAGGGTCTCTAGCATCCTATCATCTATCTGTTTTTCCAATGCCTAAAGTTCTTAATAATAAGTTTGATAGATTTCATATTTAGTGATTAATAAAAAAAATTTAAGAAGAAGGCTTAATCTTATTAAGTAGATAAAAATTACTCAACCTAAATCTTTAGGGTGGTTTGAACATCAAAAAGACTGAAGTGATGAATAGTGCTCTCTTTGCAGAGTTATCTTGGAGATTGATTACTGAGGGAAACACGTTATTATTAAATTCATGAAAGGTAAGTACTTTCTTTTCATGATTTTAGCGCCCCAAAATCCAGTTACTTATAAATCTAAGAGATCATACCACAATCTGAGGCATTTAGGATCTAAATCATCTATTTAGGAATTAATTTAGAAGTTTTAAACAAAGATTTACACAAATCTAAACCCACTCTGAAATACATACATGAACTCCTCTCAAATGATACATATTCAATAGTGAGTTGGTTTACAAATAGAATATAAACACAAAATAAACATAACAGAAGCTGACCAACTAATCAACTCAACTCCTCGGAGCTTCCAAGACTTGAACGACATAGTCATGTGCACAACTTGATCTGTATCTGAAACTGAAAGTGGGAATTGAGTGAGCACATCATCCCTAAAAGGGGTGCTCAGCAGAAATAACAACCAACTTTCAAGTAGTCACTAGCATCATTTGAAGACAATGCAGGTTTTGCTGAAAACCGATAAAACGTGGAAAACATATAAAACATATAAAGATAATAAGTTGTATGGAAAATATAAATTTCTACCAACTAATCATCAGGTATACATTCACAACAGTATTAATAGTTGAGTGACATAATCATTTGGAGTAGTAAGGGTGACTCTTGCGGATTCTTCAATGATCATTAAAGCGTCTTGAGGTTTTCGGCCTCGTCGTCGGATAAGATTTTTTCCTTACCAGTATCTCATCCTACGCTCACTCTACATAGAAAGTACCCAAGGAAACTAATGATGGTAACATTATATCCGACATAAGAACTTATTCATGGAGTGCTCAGTCAGACCATGCGTAGGTCCAACAATCAGATATAAGATTTTCAACATCATTCTCTTCAAATACCAAAACATATTATAATAGTTTTTTTTTTCAAAATAATTTAATAGAACAGTAAACACTCATAGAACTTGTTCCCTCTTTGATAATAATATCGGTTGTTTTTACGCGCCTAATAGTTTAATACCAGATGCTTTTACGCCCCTTCGCAGAACTTAAAGGATAAATATAAAGAGAAAAATGTGAAGGAACTTATTATGTACACCACAGAAGGAAATTTCTTCTTCCCATAACATTCATAGAGACAATTAGAACATTTAAATACTTTTCAGTCAATGGAAAGAATAAACTTTTGAAAACAAATAATTGCTCTCAAAACACAAATATTAGTTGTTTCTGAAGATCCAATCTCATTCCAAAATGTAAAAGAAAATTAGGTTGTATTACATACATATATAACATGCTTACACATATCATATTGTAGCAAAGATATGCATGAATTTCACAAAAGATAGATTTGTGAAACAAATAGTAAATACAAGAGAGTTTGTCATAGATTCCCACCTCATTTGATGACAAGCCTCGCCTACCTCGAGATCCACAATCCACTGTCTCATCCTTTGGAATGATCGTTGTTAATCAAGATGATAAACTGTTAATTATACAAGCACTCTAAGAATTCAGCCAATAGGCTCACACAAAGATCACAACATAATTTCATACAAGTCTCCAGTTGAAGGTTAGGTAAACTATCTAATAGTTCTAAACCCATTTATGGCTTACACCTTCTCATTCTCTATATTTAGTATTTCTAAGAGTTTACTAATCCAATTGGGTTGGTTCTATAGTCCATTTGATAAGTCTTGAAAAGATACACAACTTTGTCGAAGGGACCAAAGGCTAATTCAGACCATAAGAGGTCCAAATCATCAAATAGGAAAACTAACCCTAAGCCCAAGTCCACCAAACTGGCCTGTTAATCCAAGCCCTGGTCCATCTGGGTCAACTGACAGTCAAAGTCCAGTCGAAGGTCAAAGGTCAAGTCTGGTCAAGAGGGTCAAGGTCAAGCATGGTACGAGTTTAAAGTCAACTAAGTCAAGGTCCACAGAGTCAAGTTCGATTCAACACTAGTTGACTCAGTTAGTTAACTGAGTCAGACAACTGACTGGGATGACTGATTCAGATCAAACATGTCAAGGCCAATGCATAATGCAACACAAAACAGACCAAGACTCAAATCATGCAATTCTAACTTTAATTGCAACCCTACAGCTTAACCAATTTACAACCTCCATTTTACATTCCTGACGATCAATCATTTCCATTACCACCAACCAATACACACAAGATGAATTTCACCATTGCTCCAAGTACTCTAACAATCAGGTTCATGGACTACATTGTCTAGATTTTCGAATTGAAAAGAGATAGATATATAAACTCTATATACATATAGACAAGGATCATTAAGTTGGTCTACTTGCAATTTTATTAGGTTTTGTCCATATATGTTGCCGAACAAAAAACTTGTGGTGTACTTGGTACCCTTTTCTTTTCAAATGATGTCAGGAAGGCATTGTTTGAATCTTTCAGCAAAAATTCTAAAGTGTTTTTAATTTAATTTTATGGAAAGTCTTGCCTTGCTTCCCCCAAGGTATTGTTTCCATATAATTATTTTCTTTCCCTGGTATCAAATACAGCATGATATTTCTAGTTCACTATGTATCAAAGGAAAAGAAGAATCATGATCTCAACAGGCGATCCTCCATCATGAAAAAAATGGAGTAATGTTCGACAAGTTTAGTTCGCTCAGCTATGAGTTGTGTCTTGACCTGATGTAACTTCTAATCATGCATTTCAAAATCCTAAGCAAGATCATTATCCCGGTCTGAAATATGGGTAGTCAAATATATTTGAAGTATATATGTGGTTAACTAATGCAATCAAAGACAGAGTCCAAAAATATCCTTGACCTCGTTATTATTATATATCTCATAAAAAATTTAGAACTATTCAAATGACAATAAAACGTTGGTGGGTTACGACATATACGTTCTACTTCATAGATAAGTTTGTTTGTTTTTTTTTTTAAATTTAATGTTACTATTCAAATGCATTTAAGAATGTTGAAAATTTAAATTATGTAAATATTGTTTTATGAATTACACTGTCATAGTTATAACATCATCACTTTGAGATCAAAACAAATCAAATGATTTGGCAGCTACCTTCATAAGATCCCAACAAACAATGTTATCAAGCACGCCAAAATCAAGACTCCAATATAACAGTTACCGTGATCATTCCAGATGTTGAAAATTTTGTGAAATTTGTATGGAAGAAGAATATTCCGCCGAAGATGTTATTATTAGTCAGCCTTTCACAAATCAATACTTACTTATAATAATCTGTCTCATAGAAGAATAATTTTAGTTGATACTCTATATTAACTATGTGGTTTGGAAGATGAAAATGAATAATATCTACTCTTTCACTGCCATTCTCAAAAAAGGTTTGGTACCACTTTATTAAAACCTTCAAAATCCCTTGGACAATGAAAAAATCACTACTTCATAATTTTATATTGTGGAACCAAAATTCGTTGAGTGGAAAACAAAATATTTTAGAGATACTACCTAATGCTCTCATCTGGTTGTTGTACAAAGGATGTATCATCAGAGTTTTTGGACGAAAGCACAAGACAAGTGATGACATTGTAATCCTTGTTAAGTCTGATATAATTCTATGGTTATCTAATAGCAAAATCTTTGATTCAATTTCAGTTAACTTAGACTCCACCGCTTGGTAGAGTATTTTCCGCTATTGGCAAACCCTTTTTGCCAAGTGATTTTATCGAACTTACAAATCTACACCGAACTCAGATTGACAGATCTGCCAAATTAACAATATCATAGCACTTGCCTTAATAGTCCTACATTTTATTGTATGTACAATTTAATTAAGATTGCGCAGATAATAAGTCTTAGTCAATCCTATACTAATTGGATTACGCCTAAACTGAGACAAATAGTTGACCCCAAACTAGAAACTAAATGATCATGCGAAACACCATTCGTGCTCCATATTTTATACAATTACTAATCCAATTAACTTAGATAGAGATATAACAAAAAGTTTATTCTTCAGCCGACTTCTTGTGAAGTAGCTTCTTTCTAGGAGATCATTATAGTATTTTAACTTTTTCCTTCTAAATCACTCTATTCTATCATTTGCACTTATTGACCAAGGAAAAATAAAACCTAAATTGTTTAGGTTTAAACTTATCGATACATGTGATTTCATTGGTTGTTGTTTTTAGAAAAAACCCTAGCAAAATTATATTGATGATACAACCCAAATCGAGATTGGTTACACTCTTGACCCAGAATTAACGATTCAACAATCTTATAAACATCAACGCTAATTAAAAAGTTAAAATAAAAAATCCTTAATTGAGTTCTAATTGTACCATGAATCGAAATAAAAGATAAATAAACTAAATAAATAACCATTTTTGTTCGGAAACAATGCAAAACTTATTAAAAAAATTACATTCACTAGAAGATTATGATCATTGAGAGATCATTTCTCACGTTTTAAATCAAGAAAAATATAACAAAGGTAACACAAGTGATCAACATGGATTCAAATTGTTCTGAATCATCGGAAATCAGCCTGAATCTGCATCGATTACTCGGTCTTGAAACTGATTGTTGTTTTTCTGTTGTAGTATATGTTGTTGAAGATGATTTTGTTGTTGAAGAAAATCACCAAACCTCCTGCCAAACTAAAAGGCTGATTAAACACAAGAAAAACAGAAATCAAACTACTGAAAAGAAAGAGTAAGAAGTAAGAGAGATTTTGATGTGGTTGACCTGCTCACATTGACTCCAATGGAACGGATCTAAGCAGAAAAGAGTTTCACACGGCTAGGGTTTTCATAGTTCATTTTGAGGAGAGATAACTTGGAAAAACAAAAATCTAAATTTTTCGCGATTTCAGTTGTTGATTGGTGGAGTGTGGCGCCTTATTTAAAATATAAATTGTTAAGAAAATTAGAGTGGACATACTGGTCGAATCTGTTATTAACTTTAAATTTATTATGGTGATGCTTAAGATTTAATACTTTAGAAAAGAAAATATTCTAGATAACAAACAGTCCAGTATTTAGTATTAAAAGAAAGAAGATTATTGTTGCGATGTCAAAAGAAAGAAGATCCATCAACATGGTTATTCTCACATTATTATCTCACAATTTTGCGCCAATTCTCTTATAAAACTTAACTGAAATGAATTTGAAGTTAGTTTTCTAGTGATATGTTTTTCTTACAAAGTCTACATTCCTACTAAAGTATAGAGCATTCTGAGATGTCAAATCTTACCATTTACTAATTTATTTTCATTGGTTAGTTTTCGAGTGTTAATTTTGGAAACAGTAGACGGTAGTGTTATATATCTGGGATTGCAATCATTTTTGGTTTGGTTTTGCTAGTTATGGTTCTGTTTCGATTAGTCTGGGCGATTAGCACCAGCTATTCAGAGACAAACAGTAGTCTGTATAACCACATTTACCAACAAAAGCATGAAATCAAATTTTTCATTAGCATTCAACTTGATGAATACTTGATAGTTTATCTTTAAATACACCCAAAAGACACAAATGAAATTCGAAATTGTGAAACGTCTAAAAAAAATGGAAAACAAATTGTCAGGAATTTTCGATTACATATCAAATGCTTCAGGTCCAAGTTGGGTGAAATGAGGACTATGATGAGCTTCTTGAACTAGTTCATCGTCGTCCCATGAATCGCGATATGTTTCCAAGTTTGCAAATGAGTTTTTTAGAGCTGCCAAACAAAGTTCTTTCCGCCATTCTTCCAAATGTGGGAAATCACAGTAATCTCCATATTTCTCACAGTACTGCACAAATATATGTAACCAACTAATTAAAACAGGATAGATGTTTCATCGTGATCACGAAAATTAAAATTTGAATAAGTAAATTAGTAAGTAAAAAATAATTACCTCAAAACTACAAATATCGTGAGTATTATGTTTTGGTATTCCTTCAATATCCCTTGATTTATAAAACACTTTAATGGATTCCATCATATCTTCCCATGATGGCAGTGTTCTTTTGCCAGACAATACTTGAGCTATCCATTTTGCTTGAGATTCAAAGAAAGGGAACCCTATAATCTACATTACGAATCTACGATAAAGCAAGTATTATCAAAATCTTAATCTTGATCTTCACAAGTACACTATAACACCATTGTGTATAAACAATTATGTTAATGATATACGTACGAGGCAAACCGGAAGGCAATTACATTAATAATTAAGCAAGGATTAAGTTAGGCTGCAGTAGTACCTTTCTAGGAATGCCAACAAAAGAGAGAGAAGGAGCAAGTGAAGGAGGAAAAGTGTGTTCAAATAAAGGTCCTACTTTATCATCATCTATGACCACCATTCCTTTAGTGTCAAGAAACGGGAACGAATAAGAGTACCTACACAAAATGATATGCATGCCAAATTCATTAGAGACGCTTTATGGTTTGATGGCCTCTTTACGATAAATATTAAAGATACAGGTGCATGAGGTTATACGGTACGTACCCTGTGCAATAAATTATTGAATCAGCGGTGACCCAAGAACCATCAACAAACGAAACTCGTCCATCTTCTCTAAGGGACTCTACCTTCAAATACATTGATTATAAGGTTAATTAATTATCGCAGAGTTTTTTTTTCTAATTTGATGTTCAAAATGAGCACTAATTACCTGTGGATGGAGGAGTAAGTGTTTTTTTATGTTTAGAAAGAACTTTTGATAAACCCTCAGTGATTTCAAGAGATTTGGCACCAAGATGAATTTCTTTTGCAACACCAACTAGTTCCATTGATATATCCGTTCCACTTAATGAGTTTCCCACAACCACAACGACCTCATTGTGAAATGGATCAGGAATCCTATAAATATGACTATGCATTTGCTTCCTTCTCCATGAATCCATTCCTTCATTATATACATAAAACATCAAGAAGAAGTTAAGAGAAGAATCAAGCAAAATTAACATAAATGAATTACATTCTTAAGAAAAAGGAGGACACTTTAAGTTGAAATGTATACAAGGACATACCTTTAATGTTTGGCAACCTTGGTTGAGAGTAATGACCAGTAGCCACAATAACAGCATCAAAAACTTCTTCAATGGATTTCTCATCGCGCTTCATGTCTTTTCATCTAACAATCCATTTTTCTTTACCAAAATTAACAAAATCTAACATACCCAGATATTCAACTTTAGTATTGAATCTAATCATATCTCTTAACTTAAACCATTCGACAAAATCTCTTAAATACAAGAGTAGTTCTTTATGACCAGGAAACCTTCTCATATCTCTACCTTTTTTAATCAAGAACGGAAAATCACTAAAACCCATTATCTCTCTTGGTGAAGTTAGTCTCAGAGAAGAATATATACTACTATGAACTTTAAGGGTATCATTCTTCCCCAATGGATGTTCATTTTCAACTCTTGGTTCATACAACCATTGCCCTCCTATATCATAGTTTTGTTCCAAAACTACTGCAGTATGACCTTCTTTTCTTAGTTCTCTCGCTGCCACGAGTCCGGATGGACCTGCACCGATGACACAAACATGTTTCGAACATGGGTTTCGCTCCGATACCATCTTAATTGCTAACACGATATAGGTTTATGCTTTATGTGTATAAAAGCAGGGACGGAGCTATGTAGAGCTCAGGGGTGGCCTCCGCCCCCTATTTCTGGTTAATTCATCGGTGATCCTTTAAAATTCTTACTAATTAAAATAAATCTCTTAATAAGCTTCCCTAAATAAATTTTTTTTTCAAATTCGCCCTCCTTATATGAATTTCTGGCTCCGTCTCTGTATAAAAGATAATGAAATTTTGGCCATGTTTCTTTGTTTTTTGGGTAAGGCTAAGTAAGAAAGTTAGAATGACTTTTGGAAAGGATGGAACATTGAAGGGTCTTTTATAGGGTGGTGAAGATGAACAACAAACAGAGACCTAATAATGTCAACAAAGATAGTTTGCATAGAAGGAGACACACATGATGAGTAGTAAATTATACTTCTGTTCGTATTGTTTTTTTCTGTTTGGATCTGCTACCTGTAGAAGACTTTAGAATTGAAATATATCGCCCAAAAACAGAAATGCTATTCACCTCCCTATTCACCACCTCCCTGTAATCTAAGCCCCACATCTCTATCGAGATCCACATTCAGGTTCAGGTGGGGTTCACCATTCTCCTAAGTGCTATTTTGAGTTTCCTCCCCTCCCAAGATTGCTAATTTGCGTTTCCTCTCCAAATAGATTAAAATTAGCGTTTCCTCCCATCGATAGTTTTTCCACCCAAATCTCGGTTAGTTGACTCAGCTTTAGTGCACACGTGGAGAATTAATACAGGTGGCATGCATATTACCAAAAATACCCTCAAATTTAAATCCTATTATTATCAGTGAAATTTCACTGTAATCTCGTATCTTCCAGACAAGGGCATCATTCATTCAATGGTGTTACTTCCTCGAACCGAATTTCATGAACAACATCATTATCACTTTATATCTGGGAAATAGTTAAATCTGCACGTACCCGTCGAGACTCCAATCTCCTTCGAATTCGATGTTCATCGTCATCATTTCTTAAGAAACATCATACATCAGGACCACCACCGCAATCAGATAATACAACTGACCTTACGTTATTTCCAATCCCCTTAGGTCTAATTCAATTCCAGGTGCTATTCTTCCATTGAAAACCTTGAGATTCATTATCATATGGTGATGCGTACACTACTTTAGACCGATCTTTGTTTCGGCGTTATTTACTCTGATTCTAGCACAGTTGATGTTGATTGTGTTAGTAAACTAGTAAAAGAAGCTCACTGTGATTAGGTTATCGAATCGATTGAATGGTAAACCAAATTGGTGATCATGTACATTTAGGAGAGAAGAAAAGTTTGTTGCCGCCTGTTAGGCATTTTGACGAACCACTGTTAGGCGTATTCCGATTGGTGATGATATGTTTCTCTCATGGTATTTGCACCTTCTTTATAGCTTCTAGTCCCTGCAATTCCGATTAGGATAAACATCCAACACTTCTAAACATACACAATTACTCAGACACCATCAATCACATCCATTTATCTCACAAAATTAACAACAAAGACCGCACTTGTGAGCCGTTTCCTGTAAGTAAAACAGACCCAAATACAAACCAAATTCGACGCAGTCTCTTCCTTATCTAAACTCCTAAATCAAATTCCGGATGCTTCCTAAAAACCATAGTCAGAACAAGATGATGCCGATACCTAATAGCAAAACAGAGTGTTTTTGTTCATGGTGGTGAGCGTTTCTGTTAAACGACGATGATGATGATAGATTAAAATTGGGCAGGAGTAGATGGAGATGCCGAAGGAAAATAAAAAGTTCATTATCAACAGTAGCAGTAGCAGTATCTTAATCAATTCAATTATTTCCCAGTACCGGATCTTGATTGATTTCTGACCCATCAACAAATCCACATTGATATCTTCTTCCTTTTTCTTTGGATTTTCAATTAATTTAGTCTACTGCTTAATGATAGTCAACAATTCGTGATCAGTAATTCGATTCTTTTTTTTTCTGGCCGTCACTGATTCACCTCCATCCACATAAAGAAATAAAGAAGACGAGGGCATTTTTGGTAGTTTATTCAAAAAATGCTTTTTGTTTTGCCACGTTTTGTTATTGCCGAGTCGGCTAATCTAGAATGGATGGAAAAACTAACGATGGGAGGAAACGCTAATTTTAATCTCGCAAATTAGTAATTTTGGGAGGGGAGGAAACTCCAAATAGCCCTTTCTCTAATATGGGTTTAGATTGTAGGGAGAATGGAGAGGTGGATTATAGGAAGTTGAATAGCATTGCCCAAAAAAAAATTAATAGATTTTCTTTCTTTCTTTTAAGCATTGATCATTGAGATGTACATGTGTAGGCGATCTCTTAGTTATGGACAGTTGCCTAATTAGGCTCATTTCATTGAACCAGTCATGTCTTTTTTGAAGCATGCATATATTATAAATGCAACTAAACTGTTATTATACGAGGGGATGTGATCTTTTTTTGCATGCATATATATTATAAAAGTAACTAAACTGTTATTACACAAAGAAATGTGATTTCTTTAGAATCGCTTAATAGAATATGATTAACAACCAGACATGTTATGACAACGTTAAACTTTTTTTCAGCAACATAATAATTTAAAACTTATAAAATTCCCATGATGGTTAGGTTCAAGACTAGCCCTTTTTCCACCAGAAATTAATTCTCTTTTGGTACGTCCTTTTCTTTTACAAGCAAATGAAGTAATCGACTATCTTAACTTAGAAAAGGAAAATGTGATTGCATGAGTAGAAATTAAATCATAATTGTTTTGGTCACCTATAAAATTATTATGGGCACTATCTTAACTTAGAAAAGTCCCTTCTTGAAGTTAAGAGGGTCAAGTGGATGTTCGGGCAAAGTTTTTTTAAAGGACCATGAAAAATCATTATTGATCTCGAAAACAAAAAAACACATACAAATATGAAACTAAAGATATAAGTTTGCTGATATCATTGTTGACCGCAGACCATGCAGCAGTAGTGTTATTATTTGACTTTAGCTGTTGTTAAACTCACATGCCATGATCATCATCTGATTCTGCTTGACTGCCTCTGTCTTTTAGGCTTTTGATTGATTGTTGCTTCTACATTAATTAAACATGCATTATATACAAGTAGCTGGAGACAGAAAAAGTGAATAACAATTGTTTACGTAGCCTTAAGCTGGGTTAGGTAATGTTTTTATTTTTTCAAAAACACTTTCAAAATCTATATATGTCAATAATTTTTGAAATTTGTGTTTGGTATCAACGTGTTTTTTACCCAAAGCACTTCGCAAATTCCTCAATTTTCAAAAGCTGGAGAGGAGGAGCTTTTAAAAGCTAAAAAAGCATAAGTTTTGGTCTCACCAAAAATTAATGCTTCATTTATCTTTTTTGTCCCTATTTTATTTTATAAATGATAAAAATTACCCTTAAATATATATACAATCAATTTTTTTATTTCTTATCTGTTTTTTTTTTAGTTTATAAAAAGCAACCAAATTTTATTAGAGAAAAGAAAAGTTTTTACCAAAAACTTGTTGGTTTCCGCGCAACAAGTTGTGCCCAACCCCTTTTTCTTATATTTTATTCTTTAAATATTATTATATTTTATTTTGAAACTATTTTATGATACAATTTCATTTAATTTATCAGAAATCAAATAAAAATAAATATTAAATAATTACTTAACTTTAGTTTGAGTTTTTGTTTTTAATATATATATATATTAAAAAGTGGTTAAGTCAAATTAATCTTTTTAACAATTATAATAAAAGTAGCAATTAGTAAATTTAAGAGAGGAGTTAGAGCCCAGCTTGTTGCTATTCAGAAAGGAGTTGGAGCCCAGCTTGTTGCTAGGTTACCAACCAAAAGTATGTAATTTTCGACGTACCTAATTCCTTATTAAAAAAAGTAAATTTAATATTTGATATATTTATATTTAATAGTAAAAAAAATTAATTATTTCTAAACTCAATAAAATTGAATGAATCTATTTTCAAAGATATGTCTGTTTTTGTCATTTGTCACAAGAACAATGGTTTGATCTAATATTTTACCAAACGCACTTTGATTGTTTTTTTAATCAGCTTTAACTTTAATTAATATTTTACCAAACGTCTAACTGTTTTTTTTTCCACAGCACAGCACAACAACGCACAACAGAAAAGCTTTTATAAAAGCCGTAGCAATACCAAACTAAGCCTTAATTCTAACCCAAAGTTATCGTTTAAAAAAAAAATATTCTAACACAAAGTTAAACAGCTCATTAATATTATTTGGGAGTGAAAAATATTGTTTCAAAGTACAAGACAAGGTTAATTCTGAAAGGTTATATGAACCTCTAAATTTGCCCTCCATATTGACACTGTTAGGAGTAAGAAACCTTTTGTTTTGGCACTGCTGGATGAAAAATGATCCAACAGTTCCAAATCCTGGCATTGTTTCACGGAAAAAAAAAATTTCCTTCGCATTGAACTAGCAAATGTATGATCGTCGGATCCAATGAAATGTGATTTCATCTAACTAGGAATTAACCCGTTAATTCACCCAATATTGGTCAAAATAAAAAATACTGGGTACATTATTTATATGTCCCTATTTTTTGCACCCAATAAATATATCATTATACAACAATAAATATGTCCCTACTTTTTAATAACCTTATCCATTTAAAATTAGATTACCTTAATACCCTCATCCATATAATATTTTTATTTATTTCAAAACGGTCCGCGGGTTATAACCCCAAAGGGGTTATAACCCATCCAAACAAAAGTGATACAAAAACCCCAAATATCATAAACTGTCTAAACTATCCTTTTAGTATTTAAATCACCCCAACAAAAACAAAAATCAACCCCACTTTTAAATATACTATCACCACCACCAACAACAAACCACCAGCAACAGCGCCACCGCCGACCACCACCACCGTCAACCACCACCGTCGTCACCCACCACCGCGACCGCTGCCGTCAACCGTCGTCGCGGCCACCACCGCCACCAACCACCACCGCCGACCACCACCGCTGACCGCCGCCGCCCACCACCCCGCCAACCACCACCGCTACCACCACCGTC